>NW_024870728.1:13307500-14507500 GCF_019054845.1 Dipodomys spectabilis
CTCAAGTTACAGAGCACTAGCTTTGAGCAGAAGAAGCTCAGGGACAGTGCCTAGGCCCAGAATTCAAGCCCCAAGATAAGCAAAATACATACATACATACATACATACATACATACATACATACATACAAACAAAAGAAAGACAGAAGAGAAAGAACGAACAAAAGAAAGAGAAAAGGAAGGAAAGAAGGAAGGAAGGAAAGGAAGGAAAGAAGGAAGGAAGAGAATAGAGAGTCTAGGTAATTTGGGGCATTATTTCCCCCTGAATATCTTTAGGATCCTAGGTGCTCAATAATACTGAGTTAAAAGAACAAATGAATCTATAATGATGTCTTTAAATCTTGGATCCATGAGGTACTCAATACACATTTGAGTACAGAATTAAACTTCTGGAGATTGAATGTGAATGTGTATGTAAGTTGGTGATAAGGACTTTTTTCTCTTCACTAGCAAAAGACCAAAACTTTTTCAAAGTCTCTTGGAATATTAAGCTCCTGGAAGTTAAGAGTTAGTGCAAAGAGGAAAAGATGCCCACATCATAATTGCAACTAGAGTTTTATATTTATATTTATAGTATATTTGTGTTAATTATAGTAGTTTATTGATATTAATAGAAGTATTGAGAAGGATAGAGGAAGAAATGAGTTTCTTGTTCTATTTGTTTGCAAAAACTTACTAGTCATCCTTGATATCTTGTTTTCCCTTATTGTCAATATCTAATGAATTAACCAGCATCTGTATAAGTTGGCTCTACCTTCAAGACATCTCAAGAGTTTAACTACCATCTTCATTGCTCTTTGTTTAGTTCATGAGTTTTAAGTGATAATACCCAACCACTGTGTTAAAGGAATGTGGTTGAGTTAGCTCTACTGTTCTAGAGGCATATTTTGACTTGCTTGACTTGCTTGATGAATAATACCATAGGTGACTGAATTTGTAAGGAAGAGGGCCATTAATGGTGAAAGACTGAAAAGAAAAACAACAACATAAAAAATGTGTGTGTGTTTATGTGTGTGTGTAAGAGAGAGAGAGAGAGAAAGAGAGAGAGAGAGAGAGAGAGAGAGAGAGAGAGAGAGAGAGAGAGAGAGAGAGAGAGAGAGAGAGAGAGATCAAGTGAGCCAACCATAATAAATACTACCAAGGAGTTCCAGGTCATCCATAACTCTTTTTCAGTCTCCCCATCTATCATCCTGAAAGGCTGGTGTGATTGACTTCAAGGAACATAGTCAAGTTTTGTTTTTGGAGACAGCAGGATAAATATTACAATTTTGGAACTCTTTGGCTCAAGACTTCAAAGCCTTGAATAAAGCTGCTGGATGATTTGGGAGCCACCTGGCAGGAAATATAACTTTTGCAGTTTAGTGTAATTTCTTTCCTTCCCATTCCTTCATTCCTACCTGCCCCCTCCATCCACCACAGCCTCAAATTAGCAATTCGGATGCCATACATGCTGTTTAGAATGTGGGCACAAGCCAAGGTCACAAGGCTCAGTGTAAAAGAAGTGAGTTCCAGCTGTATTCCAGACCGGATTTCCAAGGCTAGGTTTCCTGACTCTGGTTTTTATCCACTTTTACACACACACACACACACACACACACACACACACACACACACACACTACTTTCTTTTCAACTTTTAATTTCCTGCTTCTAGAAAGAATGATGTGACAATTATTTTGATTCTCTCCTATGTGGATTCAGGCCTCTTCCTTGGCCTCATACCAATTTTATACTTGTGAAGGCAAAAGTAAAAATAGACAGTATGGAAGTATAGAGGTAAACCAATAAAAATAATAAATAGACCAGAACAAGCATCAAAAGTTTAACAAATCTTTTTTTTTTTTGTTCCATCATAGGGCTTGAACTCTGAGCCTGGGTGCTGTCCCTCAGCTCTTCAGCTCAAGGCAAGTGCTCTATCATTTGAACCACAGCACCACTTTTGGTTTTCTGGTGGTTAATTGGAGAGAAGAGTCTTATAGTCTTACTTGCCCGAGCTGGCTTTGAATCATGATCCTCAGATCTCAGACTCCTAAGTAGCTAGGATTACAGGTGTGAGCCACTGGCTCCTGGCACAAATGTTTTTGAAACCTAAATCTACAATCAGGGCAGAGGGTGTTAATAAATGCAGTAAGCAGTAAGAACCCCATTGGAACAAATTTAGCATTCTTACACTTATTAAGTAAACATGACTGATTTGCCCCTGTTAACCTTCCTCCAGTGTATTAAATGTACTAAGAAACTATGCCTATGTTTAGTTTTCTCTCTACCTGTCTAGGTGTAGCTGTAGGTATATATTCTCTGCCCAGTGTTTGCATCATTTGGGCATCCACCTGGTCAATGCAGTCTACCCACCTGATGTGGCCCATGCACAGTCTCAATTTCAGCTTTCTGTGCACTTAAAATCAATTCTGTTTGTTTTAATGGCAATGCCTATTGTACCACTGCTCTAAAATAATCACCCTTATAAAACTCTGTCTAACGTGAAAGACTGAGGTAAAGCAATGAATAAGCTTGAATGATACATTTTAACTTGTTTGCCCCCATCATTATGTATTATTATAGAAATTATATTTAATCTAGGGTCTCTTTATCATGGAGAGGTTATATACTCAGTTCCTTTAAAAAAATCATAAAATAATCTCCCAGCCCCAATGAGTACATTTCTTATCAAGCATTGTTGCCTCCTCCTTTGTTTTTCCCCTACCATCCCTTCCCTCCCATCTCCACAACTACGCTTCCCAATACCCCTGCCTAAATTGTAAAGTTCATTTTTCAACATTGCGTCTTGTACATCTCATTGTGAAAATAGGTCAACCTGTATCCCTATTTAAACAATTTGTTTTTTCCCTTCCCCTCCCCAAATTATACCAACATAAATACAGTGAAAACAGGAGTTATACTGTGGGGGAGGGACATACAAAGCAACAAAAAATCACGTGGTACCTTATAAATATGTTAGAAATAATAACAAGAAAGAAAAAATCCACTTGTGTCCTTATCATTTTATTTAACATCATCTTATCTGACCTTTTCTGCTTGTCTCAGACATATACTAGTTATTGCAAATAAGGGAAGCCATGGGACCTATGTTTCTTGGGCCTGGTTTACTTCACTTAATATAATTTTTTCCAAGTCTTTCCATTCCCTAACAAATGGGACAAAGTCATTCTTTCGATGGAGGCATAGAATTCCATTGTGAATATATACCACATTTTCTTGATCTATTCATTTTCTGAAAGGCATCTGGATTGGTTCCATATCTTAGCTATGGTAAATAATGCTGCAATAAACATAGTTGTGCTGGTAGCTTTAGGAGGGTCTTGTGTGTGATCATTTGGGTAAATGCCCAAAAGTGGGATTGGTGGTTCATAGGGGAACTCTATATATAGTCTTTTGAGGAACCTCCATACTGCTTTCCAAAGTGGTTGAACAAGTTTACACTCCCACCAACAATGAAGTAAGGTTCCCTTCTGTCCACATCCCCTTCAGCATCTGTTGTTGTTAGAGTTCTTGATTATAGCCATTTTACCTGGGGTGAGGTGGTATCTTAATGTTGTTTTGATTTGCATTTTTTTTTTATGGCTAGAGAGGTTGAGCATTTCTTTTTTTTTATTTTTTTATTTTTTATTTAATTTAATTTTATTTGTGAACATACTGTACAGAGGAGTTACAGTTACATGGGCAGGAAAATGCGTACATTTCTTACCAAGCATTGCAGCCTCCTCTTTTGTTTACCCTTCACATCCCTTCCCAGCCTCCCCCCTCCCCCCCTAATCCCAATCCTTCTCCTTCCCCCCCTCCTCCCCCCCTCCCCCCACCCCGCACCAACGTTGTAAAGCTCGTTTTGGACATGACAACTTGTACTTCTTATTGTTGCAACAGGTCCACCTGTATCCTTAAACAACTGGTTTTTCCCCATCTCCTCCACAAGTTATACTGACATCAAATATAGTGAAAGCAGGGGTTATACTGTGGGGGAGGGACATACAAAGCAACAAAGAGATAATCTTATAAATGTGTTAGAAACACATGCATGAAAGAAAAAAAACATTAAAATACACATCTAAGGGTTCATTTTCCTGACATCACATTATCTGACCTTTTCCGCTTGACTCATACATATACTAGATATTACAAATAAGGGAAACCATGGGACCTACGTTTCTTTGGGCCTGGCTTACTTCACTTAATATAATTTTTTCCAAGTTTTTCCATTTCCTAACAAATGGGGCAATGTCATTCTTTCTGATGGAGGCATAGAATTCCATTGTGTATATATACCACATTTTCTTGATCCATTCATCTACTGAGGGGCATCTGGGTTGGTTCCATATCTTAGCTATGGTAAATAATGCTGCAATAAACATAGTTGTGCTGGTAGCTTTAGTGTGGTCTTGTTTGTAAACATTAGGGTAAATGCCCAAAAGTGGGATTGTTGGGTCATAGGGGAGCTCTATGTGAAGTCTTTTGAGGAACCTCCATACTGCTTTCCAAAGTGGTTGAACAAGTTTACATTCCCACCAACAATGAAGTAAGGTTCCTTTCTGTCCACATCCCCTCCAGCATCTGTTGTTGTTAGAGTTCTTGATTTTTGCCGTTCTAACTGGAGTGAGGTGATATCTCAATGTTGTTTTGATTTGCATTTCTTTTATGGCTAGGGATGTTGAACATTTCTTCATGTGTCTATTGGCCATCCTTCTTTCTTCTTCAGAGAAGTTTCTCTTTAAGTCTTTCGCCCACTTATTTATTGGACAGTTGTTTCTTTGAGGATTTGTTGTTGGGGGGTTTAATTTTTTGAGTTCCAAGTATATTTTAGATATGAGACCCTTGTCCGTTGTATGGCTAGTAAAGATCTTCTCCCAATCCGTGGGCTTTCTATTGATCTTGCTAGCTATGTCATTTGCCCTGCAGAAGCTCTGCAACTTTATGCAATCCCATTTGTCCAACCTTTCTTTGATTTGTTGTATTTCCTGGTCTCTATTCAGAAAATTTCGGCCTGAGCCAAGGAGACCTAGGGTTTCTCCTATTCCATCCTGTAATGTTTTCAGAGTGTTTGCTTTGAGTTCAAGGTCTTTGATCCATTTGGAGTTGATTCTGGTGCACGGTGATATATAAGGATCTAGCTTAAGTTTTCTACATGTGGTTAACCAATTTTGCCAGCATCATTTACTGAAGAGGTTGTCTTTCTTCCATTCTATTGTTTTAGCTCCCTTATCGAAGATTAGATGGCTATAGGTCTGTAGGTTCATTTCTGGGTTTTCAATTCTATTCCATTGGTCCTGAGGTCTGTTCTTATGCCAATACCAAGCTGTTTTGATTACTATGGCTTTATAGTAGAGTTTGAAGTTTGGTATTGATATTCCTCCAGCAGTGTTCTTACCATTCAGGAGCGTTTTTGCTATTCGGGGTCTTTTATTGTTCCATATGAATTTTTGGATTGCCTCTTCTATTTCCTTGAAGAATGAGGTTGGAATTTGGATAGGTATTGCGTTGAATTTGTAGATAGCCTTGGGAAGTATTGCCATTTTCACGATGTTAATCTTTCCAATCCAGGAGCATGGGAGGTTTTGCCATTTTTTAAGTTCTGTGTTGATTTCCTTTTTCAAGATTTTAAAGTTTTCATCATAGAGGTCCTTCACTTCTTTAGTTAAGTTAATTCCTAGGTATTTTATTTTTTGTGGGGCTATTACAAATGGAGTTGCTTTCCTAATTTCAGCCACACTTTTTTCATTGTTGGCATACAGAAAAGCCATTGATTTTTGGGGGTTAATTTTATAACCTGCTACTTTGCCAAAGTTTTGAATCAGCTTGAGTAATTTGGGAGTGGAGTCTATGGGATTCTTTAAATACAAGATCATGTCATCTGCAAAGAGGGAGAGTTTTATTTCTTCTTTCCCTATTTGGATCCCCTTTATGTCTGCATCTTGTCTTATTGCTGTAGCTAGGCATTCTAATACTAGATTGAAGAGAAGTGGAGAGAGTGGGCATCCTTGTCTTGTTCCTGAGTTAAGAGGAAATGGCTTTAGTTTTTCACCATTGAGTATAATGCTGGCTGTAGGTTTGTCATATACAGCCTTTATTGTATTGAGGAATGTTCCATGGATTCCTAATTTTTCCAAAACCTTCATCAGGAAGGGGTGCTGGATCTTGTCGAATGCTTTTTCTGCATCTATTGAGATAACCATGTGGTTCTTGTTCTTGCTCCTGTTGATGTGATGAATAATATTAATTGATTTGCGTATATTGAACCAGCTTTGCATCCCTGAAATGAATCCTGTTTGATCGTGGTGTATGATTTTTTGGATGAATTGTTGAAGTCGATTGGCCAAAATTTTGTTGAGAAGTTTTGCATCAATGTTCATCAAAGAAATGGGTCTATAGTTCTCTTTCTTTGATGAGTCCCTGCCTGGCTTTGGGATGAGGGTTATGATGGCTTCATAGAATGTGTTCGGTAGTGAGCTTTCTCTTTCAATTTCATTGAAGAGTTGGAGGAGTATTGGTGTGAGCTCTGCTTTGAAGGCCTTGTAAAATTCCGCTGTAAAACCATCTGGTCCTGGACTTTTCTTAGCTGGGAGGTCTCTTATTGCTGTTTCTATTTCAATGCTTGATATGGGCCTGTTAAGCTGGTTTAACTCATCTTGGTTTAGTTTTGGCATGTCAATATTTGCTAGGAAAAGGTCTATTTCTGTCAAGTTCTCAAACTTATTAGCATAAAGTTTTGAGAAGTATTCCCTTATAATGTTCTGAATCTTGGTTGTTTCCGTGGTGATGTTTCCATTCTCATCTCTGAGTTTATTAATTTGGGTGTGTTCTCTTCTTTTTCTGATAAGATTTGCTAAGGGTCTGTCAATTTTGTTAAGTTTTTCAAAGAACCAACTCTTTGTTTTGTTGATTCTTTCTATAGTTTTTTTGGATTCTAATTCATTTAATTCTGATTTAATTTTGATTATTTCTTTCCGTCTACTGGATTGGGGTTTATCTTGCTGCTCTTTTTCAAGGAGGTTTAGATGTGTCATTAAATTGCTAGTTTCAGATCTCTCCAATTTGTTGATGTAGGAGCTCAGAGCTATAAACTTGCCTCTGAGTACTGCCTTTGCTGTGTCCCAGAGGAGCTGGTAATTTGTGTGTTCATTTTTGTTGAATAGCATGAACATTTGAATTTCCTTTCTAATCTCTTCCATGACCCACTCTTGATTCAGCAGTGTGTTGTTCAGCCTCCATGTGATACCGGACTTTCTTTGGTGGCTTTTGGTGTTGAGTTCTAATTTTATTCCCTTGTGGTCAGAGAGAATGCAAGGTATAACTTCAATGTTTCTGAATTTAGACAAGTTTGCTTTGTGGCCTAAAATGTGGTCTATTTTAGAAAACGTTCCATGTGCTGCTGAGAAAAACGTGTATTCTGATGCTGCTGGGTGAAATGTTCGGTAGATGTCTGTTAAGTCTAGTTGATCTATGCAGCTGTTTAGATCTGCGGTTTCTCTGTTGAGTTTTTGCCGAGTTGATCTATCTAGTGGGGAGAGTGGTGTGTTAAAATCCCCAACAATTAATGTCTTTGGATCTATATGGGATTTGAGGGAAAGTAGTGTTTCTTTGATAAATTTGGGTGCTCCATTGTTTGGCGAATAGATATTTAGAATTGTAATATCCTCCTGAAGGAGAGATCCTTTAATTAGTATGTAGCGACCTTCTTTATCTCTTCTCACGAATTTTAATTTGAAGTCTATTTTATCTGATATTAAGATTGCAACTCCCGCCTGTTTATGGGGGCCGTTTGCTTGGTAGATTTTGTTCCAGCCTTTAACATTGAAAATGTGTTTGTTTTTACGGGCAAGATGTGACTCCTGCAGGCAGCGGATAGATGGGTCTTGTTTTTTAATCCAACTAGACAGTCTATGTCGCTTAATTGGAGAGTTCAGTCCGTTAACGTTAAGAGATAGGACTGAGAGGTATTTGGGAGTTCCTGCCATGTTATCCACCTTCTTGGGGGCTGCGAAAACTGGGTTCTTCCTATGGTTCTTGGATTCTCAGTTTGGGTGCAGTTTCTTGGCCTTTGTTGTGGTCTTGTTGGTTTTCTATGTGTAGGACATCTTTAAGAATCTTTTGTAAGGCTGGTTTGGTGGAGATGTATTGTTTCAATTTTTCTTTGCTATGGAAGGTTTTTATTTGGCCTTCAGTTGTGAAGGAGAGTTTAGCTGGGTACAGTATTCTTGGTTGATAGTTGTTTGTTTTTAGGGCATGGCATACATCATTCCAGGCTCTTCTTGCTTTGATTGTCTCTGCTGAGAAATCTGAGGTGATTCTAATTGGTTTCCCTTTATAGGTGATTAACCTTTTCTCCTTGACAGCTTTAAGGATCTTTTCCTTGGTCTGAGTTGATCCTGTGTGGATTATAATGTGATGGTGGGATGTCCTATTCTGGTCTGGTCTATTTGGGGTTCTAAAAGCTTCTTGTATCTGAATTGGCCTATCTTTTTGTATGTTTGGGAAGTTCTCTGCTAGGATCCTGTTAAACAAATTTCCTAGACCATTAACTTCTGTTTCTAGGTGCTCCTCTACACCCATTATCCTTAGATTAGGCCTTCTGATGGTGTCTTCCAGGTGTTGGATAGATCTATCATACTTCTTGGACTTGTCTTGGATGGTTGTATGTTCTTTCTCTATAATATCTAGGCTGTCTTCAATCCCTGAGATTCGATCTTCTGCATGGTCTAACCTGCTGTCAAGACTCTCTACTTTGTTTTTTATCTCTTTTCCTTCTAATTGGTCAGCTTTGATGGCTTCAAGTTCTTTGTTGAAGCTCTGTTTTAGGTCTTGTATGAATTTCTTTACCTCCTTAATTTGGTGTTCAGTGTTTGTTCTCAAATCACTTAGTTGATTGGTTATGGTTTCTTTGGACTCCCATTCCTTCTGTTGGGTTCCATTCAGCATTCCCTTTGTGGTCTCCCTGACTTCCTTCAGCTCTTTGTTAATGGATTCCATGAATGCCTTTAGTGATCTTTGTGTGTTCTCTACCTGGTCTCTCAATTCCTGAATTACTCTTTGATTAGCTTCCTCCCGTTTGTGGGATTCCTGCAGTTCTCTTTCCTCCCGTTTGTGGGATTCCTGCAGTTCTCTTTGAGTGTTCTCAGCCTGCTCACGCCATTCCTCCCTTTCTCTTTGAGTATTCTCAAGTTGTTCACGCAAATCCTGTATCAGTTTTTGAGTAGCTTCCTCACGCTTATGATATTCCTGTATAAACTTTTGGGATGCCTCCTCTCTCTCCCTATCACGCTCATACAGAGTCCTTTGTAAGTTGTCAAACTTCTCATTTATCATGTTTGCCACCAGTGTTTGTAGAGCTATTTGGGAACTCTCCTCTGGATTGTTCATTATCTGATCTGACCCCTGATTATCAAGATTGGGAATTGAGATACCCGGATTTGCCATTTTTCTTGTGTTTTTCCGGCTTACTCTGCCCATTTGAGATGAAAATAGCACCAGTTTTGTGCTAGAACACTATCTTAAGGCAACCATCAACCAACGTTTGCATTTATACAGTCAATAGTCTACAGATACAATCTAGTTCAACAGATACATCTATTCAACATCAAACAACTATATGTTAATGGGCTTCGAACCGCAGAGAAGAATTTGGAAAACCAGAAATTTTTAGGGTTAGGGAGAGATGTGGGTAAAAATTAGGAATAGATTGGTGTGGGGAGGCACAGGGAGAGTTAACTATGTCCTAATCTCAATGCAGGAAATAGGTTGGGTAGGATGCAAGTAGAGAGGGAGAGAAAAAGAAGAAAGGGAAAGGGAAATGAAAAGAGACCAGAAAAAAAAATTAGAAACGTAAAAATTAATATAGTTATGGAGATTGAAAGACCATCTATTTAGAGAGGAATGTGAATATAATGAGAAAACAGGAGGGAGATAGAGGAGATGTGAAAAACTTAAAAAATGCTTAAAATATTATATAGGTATAAAGAGGTAGTACTGCTATTAAGGAATTTAAGTCTCAGAGGTTTTGGATTGAGTAATAAATTTGTGGATTAAGTGTGTACACAATGGGGGATAGGGTCTACTAGTTAACTATGGGTTTATCTGAGGATGTGCAGGACAAGAGTTAAGTCACATACAGAAGAACAAAAGAAAGGAAAAGGTGAAAAGGATAAGAAAGGGAGGAAAAAAAGATCAGAAGTTCAGTAGAGCTAGACAAAAAACAAAAAGATAATTAAGAAAGAAAGAAAAAGAGAGAGAAGACAAGAAAAGAAAGGAAAACGTACATTCACGTATTCCTAAAATAAAAATTATAAGAGGGAAAAAAAAGTTACTGGAAAACAATTATTTTTTCAAAAAAGGCAAAAATTAAAGATTAATAAAAGGAAAAAAATTTTTTTATATATATAAGGTACCAAAAAAAAAAAAAAAAAAAAAAAAAAAGAAAAGAAGAAAAAAAAAGTTCTTTGATTTTTTTTTTTGATTTTTTTGGGAGGGGTGGGAAGAATCCTGTATCTCCCTTTTGTCTGTAACCAGCCTCTTGTTGGAGTCTCTGGTCAGCTTGAGGTCCTGTGGCTTGATTGGTTTCTTAAGTCAGTTTGTTCGAACAGGCAGAAAAATGCTCTGCTTTACCCAAGATTTTGAGATCCTCCTCCCAGGTTAGTTTACTGGGAAGGTGATCTGCTTTGAGAATCACAAAAGAGGGGTGATGAGGCTAGGTTCTGGTAGAGTTGAGGCCTTTCAACAAACAGTAGCTTTTCCCTGGGGCTATTTTGTGAAAAATTCACAGAGCCCACCCTGGAGCCATTCTCAGGGTTTCTGTTTTTCAATTGATTGTGGAGGCTGCTAAAGGGAGGGGCAGCCTCTGGCTCTGGTTACCCAGTGAGGAAAGCCACTCCAATGGCTGGTGCCTGAGCTGGGTGACTTTTCCCTGGAAGGAGCTGAGTCTGGCAGGTCACTTCGCCATTAAGTTCTTGTGACCTGTTAAATGACTCGTTTTATTCCAAGGCCTGAATTGGAGCTAGCAGCTCCTCCGAGCTTTGTCGGTATCCAAGATGGAGATCACCGGTGCTGGGGGGGAGGGGTGGCCTTCTCTCCTCTGCTCCCTGAGAAGGAGTGAGGACGTCGGGCTTCTACTCACGCCGAGTCTTGGATCCTGGGTCGTCTCTGGTCTGCAAACTGCAGGATGAAGATGTCCGCTCCTTGTCGGTTCTTGCTGGTGTTGAGTAGAATCCTCTCGCCCGCTGCGTCTGGTTCCTTCATCCCGGACTCTCTGTGTGAGCGCTCAGGTATGGCCGCGGCTGCGGTCGCCACTGCGACCCTGCGGCCGCCGCGGCGGCTGCTGGCAGGCGCTCAGATGTGTCTCCTTGTCTTGGCTTCCCCTCTCTTGTCTAACTCTCTGTCCTGTGATGGCACACTTGGTGTGATTCTCTGGCTTAGGACTGTTCACTGGAACTCTGAAACTGCTTTCTATGCGAGAGCTTGTTCAGATTCCAGCTTCTCCTCCGCCATCTTCCCGGAACTCCCGGTTGAGCATTTCTTCATGTGTCTATTGGCCATTCTTATTTCCTCTTCAGAGAAGTTTCTCTTCAAGGTTTTAGCCTACTTATTTATTGGGCAGTTGTTTCTTTGAGGATTTGTTGTTGGGGGATTTAATTTTTTGAGTACCAAGTATATTTTAGATATGAGATCCTGGTCCATTGTAAGGCAAGTGAAAATCTTTTCCCAATCCATGGGCTTTCTATTGATGTTGTTAGCTATGTCGTTTGCCATGCAGAAGCTCTGCAATTTCATGCAATCCCATTTGCCCAACCTTTCTTTGGTTTGTTGTGTTTCTGGGTCTCTATTAAGAAAATTTCAGCCTGTGCCAAGGAGACCTAGGGTTTCTTCTATTCTGTCCTCTAATGTTTTCAGGCTGTCTGATTCTGGTATAGGGTGATATATAAGGATCTAGCTTTAGTTTTCTACAAGAGATTAACCAATTTTACCAGCACCATTTACTGAAGAGGGGTTGTCTTTCTTCCATTCTATTTTTTAGCTCCTTTATCAAAGATTAGGTGGCTATTGGTCTATGGGTTCATTTCTAGGTTTTCAATTCTATTCCATTTGTCCTGAGGTCTCTTCTTGTGCCAGTACCAAGCTGTTTTGATAACTATGGCTTTGTAGTAGAGTTTGAAATTTGGTATTGATATTCCTCTAGCACTGTTCTTTCTGTTAAAGATCTTTTTTGCTATTCAGGGTCATTGTTCCATATGACTTTTTGGATTGCCTCTTCTATTTCCTTGAAGAATGAGGTTGGAATATTGATAGGTATCACATTGAATTTGTAGATAGCCTTGGGAAGTACTGCCATTTTCATAATGTTGATCCTTCCAATCCAGGAGCACGGGAGGTTTTTCCACTTTCTAAGTTTTGTCTTGATTCCCTTTTTCAGGTTTTTTTAAGTTTTCATCATAGAGGCTGGACTGATTTCTTCTGATTTGAGATATACACAATTGTATGGACATACACCACACTCACACCAACTCACAACATCAAACTCACACCCATACACTCATACCAACATACATACAGCTCTCTTCCCAAGGTTCTGGGACATTAAAAGGTCCACTTAAGTAGATCCTGGATTCAAGCATTCTCGACAAAGGTCCTAAGTTCCAAGAAGTCCTGAGGTTTCCACCTAGGAAAATGGCCTGAGTGTGCTGTCTTGTAACAGGCCAACGACAGGTCAGCTGACCAGACAAAAGCTCATCATAAAAAAGCAAAAACAAAAACCCTTCAACCCAAATACCACAGCTGTACTCCTCAATCCAGGTCTATTTTCCTAGAATATCTGGTTACAGCATTTTAAAAATGAGCAACCTCATTATCAATACTGTTTCAGAGAACTAAGCATTCTTCTAGAAAATGCTAGCTCTCCAGGGCTGGCAGGAGCTGCAAAGCACACACGTTCTCTTGCCTGCCTCCTCTCCATCCCTTCAGCATCACCCAGCCAAGTACAATAGCCCAGCTTAGCAAAAATGAATACCATGACTCAATTCCTTTTAAGGAGGTGGGATTCTGGGTAATGGAGGGAAGGAATGGGATCCCCTTCTCCAGAGCACCCAACAAACAGGGAAGACTTTGAATTTGTGTAAAGTCAGAATTCTATTTCTAGAGAGAACATTGGCTAAAGGTAAAGTTTTATTTTCTAGCTTTGACGTGTACTAGTGGTGTAATCTTCAACAAATAATGAAATATTCCCAGCCTGAGTTTCTTTATCTTTGAAATAAGGATATTATTGTAGAGAGGAAATGAAATAAGGTATGAGAAACTGCTTTACAAATTATAAAGCTTTCAACTTTTACAAAGGAATTGCCATTTAATTCCTCTTAAGATAACCCTACTTCTTTACACACACACACACACACACACACACACACACACACACACACACACACACGATTATGTGTCTTAGCTAGTTCAGGCTTCTATAACAAGATATCATAGACTGAGTAATTTAAACAAAGGCATTGATTTCTTACAGTTAAAAAACTAGAAATAGGACATCAAGGTGACCAGCATGGTTGGGTTCTGGTAAATACTCTCTCTTCACCATTATATCTTCATAAGGCTGAGCTCAAAGGACACTAAACCTATTGCAAGAGTTTAATTTTTTTTCCAAGCTCTGCTGTTGGGCTTAGCTAGGTGATGGTTAAGGGAGGGGCAGCAGGCCAAGGAATGTGTGTGCTTTGCAGCTCTTGCCATCCCTGGACAGTTAGTACCTCTTAAGATTACAAAACCTCCTAACTACTCAGGAGACTGAGCTCAGAGGATGAAAGTTTGAAGTTAGCTCAGATAGCCAGATCTGAGACTGATCTCCAATTAGCCAACAAAAAGCCAGAAGGGTGGAAGTGTGGTAGAGCACTAGCCTTGATTTAAAAAAGGTAAAGAAGCTGGAGGCCTGTGGCTCACACCTGTAATCCTAGCTACTCAGGAGGCTGAGATCTGAGGATCACGGTTCAAAGCCAGCCCAGGCAAGAAAGTCTATGAGACTCTTATCTCCAATAAACCACCAGAAAAACTGGAACTAGCACTGTGGCTCAAGTGGTAGAGCGCTAGCCTTGAACTGAAGAGCCGAGGGACAGCACCCAGGCCCAGAGTTCAAGCCCCATGACAGACAAAAAAACAAACAAACAAAAAAAGTAAAGGAGACAGGAGGCCCTGAGTTCAAGCCATAGTATCAGCAGGGAAAACAAAAGATTTCAAAACCTTAAGAATTTAGAAAGAAAATCTACTTAACCAAATTCAAAACACTGTTCTTGATACAATAGTAGGCATGGAATGTATACAAAATGAGCGTATCAAACTGGTGAAATGGTTAAGGTTTATAATCCTAGCTACATAGGAGGCTGAGAACAATAGGATCACTGTTCAAGGAAAACCCAGAAGAAAAAATTTGCGAAAGTCCATCTCAAATATAACCAGTAAAAACCAGGAGAAGTGTGGCTTAAGTGTAAAGCTCTAGACTAGCAAGCACAAAGCAGAATCCTCTGATAAAATAAAATAAATACAAATAAACATAAAAAATGATTAGGTTATTATTCATCATCACCTACTTAAGAATACAGGGAAATGTATGTTTTCCTTAAGTTTCAAACATATCTCTGTCTGCACAAAAAGACAGAATGCATGTGTGTGTGTGTATGTGTGTGTACGTGTGCTATCTTTATAGACAAAGTATGAGTGTTTCCTTCTAGAGACTCAGCTGTCAAGCATTGCTTGTGTTTGACACCATTCAGTGGCTCTTATGGAGCCTTCATAGCTTTTCATGGAAGAAGCTTGCATTCCAAAGCCCCGCTCCTTTCTAGCAGTGACCTTCAGCATATTGCTTAATCTCCTTGAGCCTCAGCTGTGACATCTGCAAACTGGATCAGTGCCTGCCCTGTTGGGTTGTGGTGTGGATGGAATGAGGTACCATATACACAGCATATGTCATCAGTCCTGGCCCTTATTACTCACTCAATACAAGGCCAACATTCTCTTGATGTGAGGAAGGGAGTGACAGGCATGTGGTAGGAATGACACACTCAACAGGAACCCAAGGGTGAGAAGAAATGCCCTTTGGAAAGTACCCCCTAAGAATAAAACCCAGTCCTGTGCAGAATTAAGTCTGAGAGACCACAGGGATTGAACCAAAGTTTCAAGGCTGAGTATGTGCTGTCATTCCAATGAGACACTCATGATCCCTTTAGTTTCCCCCACAGGATCCAATCCAGATTGGCTGCTGGATCTGTCCATGGAAAGATTTGATATTCTGATTTACAATCTTTAGGCAAGCAAGGGACTGAGAAAAGGGAAACAGCCAACACATCATGAACAACTTGTTTTTCTCCATTGTCTCCCTAAGGGATGTCATCATGTGTCAGAATATCAAACACCATCTATGATGGTTGCCAAGGTTATCATCTCTATTCTGGACATGTCTTCAAAAATTGTGGCTTATAAATACAGCTGCCAGCTGTAAATTTCTTCTTGCGTAGTTGCAATATACATAGATAGATGTCAACTCTAATATCAGTTTCTAGTCTTCCTCTCTCCTCACATAGCTGGGTTCTACTATACCTTGGCTCTCATGAATGGTTTCATACATTATTGCACAACAAAGGAAGGAAGTATTGCTAGAGCAATATAATGTGCTTAGGACTGGGAAAATAAGTAAAATAAACAAAATAAAATAAAGAGAGACAGAATCCCTGCCTTCAAAGGGTTTGCTAAGTAGTATGGTGAACTACATACTGTCTTGAAAATATTTTCCCATCTATCTCTTTGTGATGTTGTGGAAGAGAATATCCCCACCAAGTGATCCTGGAATGACCCACTGAACTGCTTCTTAATGGATGAGAAAATGGGTATTGTGACCTTAGGGCTCCCTATTTTCTCACCTCCACTCGTTAGGGAAAATGGTACTCATCCAACCCAGAGACTAGCTTATGATTTGTATTTGCTAATAGAGTGGAAACAGGAAATATGGAGGATGCATTGGAGTAGAACCTTCAACAGGCATCACCGGGTTGTGTTGTTGTTTTCCTTTTTTTTTTTTCTCCAAGAGTAGTATGTTCCAAAAAGGGGCTTTCCCTCCAGTCTGGACCTTGGAATGAAGAAGAACCATGGAAAGAACAGCCACCAATGTAAAGATCAGTGAGCAGGAAAAATTTGTTGTTGTAACTGTCTAAGGTTTTAGAGCGATTTATGACTATATTTAAAAAATGAAGCTGACTAATTGGTACAACTATTGGTACTAGAAGTGTAATGCAATAGAAAATATACAATGTGTGACACTGGTGTTCAAGTTAAATGTTACTCAGCAAGGAAAATGTGTGTGTGTGTGTGTGTGTGTGTGTGTGTGTGTGTGTGTGTATGTGTGTGTTTGTGTGTATTCTTTATTAGCAAAGTAAGAGTATCTCCTTCTACAAGACTCAGCTGTCAGTGGTTTCTTGTGTTTTGTATTTGAGGCAGCCCAGTGGCCCCTAGAGAACATGTCCTCTTCCCTAGAGGGACCAAAATTTCAAAGCCCATTTGCCCCTCGTTGTGATTGTCAGCATATCCTCTAGCTTCTTTCAAGTTCAGATATGACTTCAGAAAATGGTCTCATGTCATTCAGTGGAGAAACATTCAGCAAAGCTGTTGCTTGAGATAAGTTGGTAGACAGATTATGTGCCTATGTAAAGGCTATACATATAAAATGGTGTAAAAATCACCCCAAGGCTCAGTGGTGTACAAATGTAAGCATTTATTTCTTATTCATCTGTCTGCAAGTTGGCTAGGGTTCAGTTGTTCTACACTGGGCTTGATTGGGCTTAGTGCCAGTTGTATGTTGAGTTTGGGTATACTCCAGTCATTTCTCAAACTTCTCAATAGCATAGTGTATTAGTGTCCTATGGCTGTAACTAAAGAGCCAAGGCTGGGTCATGTATAAAGAAAAGATGTATTTAGTTCACAGTTTTAGAGGCTGAAAGTCTAGGATTAGGTGGCTCTTTCTGTCTGTTTGACTTCAAGGAGGGCTGGATGAAAGATAGGAATCCTCTCTCATTCATGGCTAATCAGAAGCCAGAGCAGAAAGGGGCCAGGTCTTTCTCTTTGACAGCAATCCACTCTAGTAGGAACTAACATGGGTTCCATAAGAACTGACTGCAACATTTCTTCCAAGGACAGGGCTCCTAATGGCCTAACCCCTTTCACTGTGCTCAGCCCTGCAAAGGTCCCCTCACTCACCCATCAATACCACACCAAGGGCCAAAACTTCACCAACAAACCTGCAAGGGGAGGAGGGGATGCTCAAAGGAGATCCACACCATGCCCCCCCCCCCCCCCAAGGAACTTAACTTTCTGAGATGAAAAGTAACAAGGAAATACATTCCAGAAGGAAGAGGCAGTGGATACTTGTTGAGCTGCAATATGCTCTACTCAGGTACTTAGTGAACTTGTGGCTCTGGGTGAAACAGTGAGGAAGAGCCACACCCATTTTGTTGTCACATGTGCTAGATTTTAGTTGTGCCCCAGCATTGACAGGTTTTTATCTTGGGCAAGCCATAGTTTCTCTAAATCTAATTCTCAGTTTGCAAAGTAGTGAAAAACTAACTTAAATTTTTTTTTGCAAGGAATAGAAATTTTAGATAAGCCATATAAAAATAACAACTGGGTGATAGTGTTGATATTCTTGGGAAACAGATCTCCTGGAGTCCAATCAACATTGAGGCCTTAGGACAGAGAACTATGCAGCCCAGGGGACTTTGGACTATTTTGACATTAGTGGATATCAGCTGGGATTGTATATATCTTTATTATTGCACCTCTATTATGCATGTGTTTGTGCATTGGCACACATGTATTACTGAGAGAGTGTCAGTCAGACAGAGTCAGAGAGAGAGACAGAGAGCTAGAGAAACAGAGAGAAAAAGAAAGAGATTTTGCTTATAAGAATCATTCTTAGGCTTTGAAATATCTTCCCACTTGCATAATACAATGCTAAGAGAAATAATTTCAAGTTCTGAACAATGATTTCCTCTTAACTTTTTCTCTGATAATAGGACTATCAAGGGACTATCCTTTCCCCTGGAGGGAAAGGAAAACAGAGATTTAAAAGATTTTTTTCCCATTTCTTTTTATTATTTTTCAGTAGTTGTTCAAAGGAGTTGCTATTTAATAAAGCAGTTTATGAAATCAATGCATCTTGATCAATGTCACCCCTTTCAATATTCTCATCCATTCCTTCCCTACCCACTTCTTCCTTCATCTTCTTAATTGGATTATTGACTGCATTCTCCCCTCTTCTTCTCTTCATTTGTTTACCCCTTTCTCCTTGACCCCCACCCCACCCCTTTTGCGTATCCACTTCTTGGTGTTTTGCTGAACTTTGAAGTCTTTAATACAGGGTTGATTATTAAGCAAACGTTAGCAATGTTTCTTTCTAAATATTTGTGACTTGGTGGCCTTTTTCAAGTTGAAGTTGGTGTCAACAAAACTCAAGCAATATTCAGGGAAAGGTCCATGAAACACAGTCCTGAGAAAATAACAGATCTGCTTCCGGGGGTCTTGGTGACTGGGGTAGAGTTTAAATCCAGGTGACCTAAGTATGATTGAACATTATCCAAGATGTAGGGTACTAGAGCCCTTCCTTGGGGTCCAGCACCTCGGAGGGTCCCATCCTGCCTCTCTTATAGTAGTATCGTCCCCCATGAGGCAAGTAATTTATGGAGTATGCGGATGTGTGCGTCTTGAATCTCAGCCCTTCTGGATTTATGGAGCTCTAGAATCCTGTTCCTATAGTCTAACTGGCTTCCTAGTCTGCATAAGGTTCTTGCCCAAGTTCATCAGCAAGTGTGTCTTCTTTGCCAATATGTACACTCAGGGGAACTGTGTCTGCAAAGATGCTAATGAAAGTTGGCACTTGGATGGTAGGATGTCCACATTCCTCCACGTGAATCACTCTAAGGGCTAATAGAGCCTGGGGTAGGAGGAGAAAGGGGTTGGCCAGGAGCTTGCCTTGGTGCTTTTGTATCAGGCCTTGAAATCTTACAGGAAGCCTTGCTAAGGAAGGGCAGGAAGGCCCTAACTGTATCCCTGTAGCATTATTTGAAGATACTGTAAGACCATAGTTATAATACATGGTGGTATTACTATTGCTTAGGCAATTCTGCCGGGAATTAGCCACATTTCTTCCTGATAGGTACAAGTAATGAGGCAAAAAAAATCCAGTTACAATTTTACTGCTCCAAAGCTCATCCATCTGCCTCATGGTCCTGTAAGAAAAACATGCCAGACCCAGCCACCTGTAACGTGAAACAGGCAAGATTTGGTTCCCTCACAAGACATTCCTTTCTCCATGTGGAGTGCCAGAATGTTCTTTCCTTGGAAAGTTTATAGAGCGCTCATATCCTGCATATTTGCCCTTAATAAAGAAAATGTTAAATATTTTTTTAAATAACCTTTCTTTTACAGGCCAGGAATATGTATCCTCAGGACTTTTGCTTTTTCTAAACATCCTGAGGACTATAAAATTCCTTGGACTGGACTGGCTGCCATGTCAGGAATGTAGCTACTCACTTAGTTTTTGAGGTGCTCTCCAGTTTATGGGGTACAGCTGGGCAAGAAGAATATCCCAGGCCTCCAGCACTGCTCTTCTATTGGTGTTCAGCATCTAGTGGCCTTTACCCTGGTGCTTGCATGAGTAATCAGAATACTTTCTTTCTTCTGTGCTTTTATTTGTCTGAAGCGACTCAGATATATCGCCACATGTCTTCCATCCTCACAGAGCTGTGTGTGTCTGCTCTTCCTTGTTCACTTTCTCCAGGAGTCCCGCTCACAGGCAATAGACAAGAAGGGCATAGAACTTGGAATTGGATGGTGGGGCTGAAAACCAAAGCTCTTAACTTACTAACTGGATCACACTGGGCAAGTCAGTTAAAAAAAATACTCCTTTGGGGAAAAAGCCAAGTATTTATTTAAAAAAACATTCAAAAATATGCATACATAGGCCTACTCTGGGTCAGACTAGAGGAAAGGCATGTGTACAGAAAGAGGAAGCACTCAGATAAACATGGTGAGTCCTTTTCTTGTGACTTAAGCATTTAAAGGGCTGACAACACAATATCTCCCTCCCAGATAAGGTTTGGGGTCAATGTGTCTGTATCTGGATTATGCTCTGTAGGTGTGAGTCCTCAGCTGCTGGGGGATAGGAGAGTATTAACCAAAGGCAACATCTCTCCACCTTATTTCAGGGTATCACATGCCATTTGTGTGCCATCACTGTCTGGATTGGGGGGGGGGTAACATTTTACTGTTCATAACTATTTCTGTTTTAGTAATCTCATCCACAGCTTCCTTTCAAAAGCAAATGCAGGAGTATCCTAACCTGGGACAGACTCAACAGAGTTTGTTCTGATTATTTGAAAATGGTCTCTCTCTGGGGGATTATGAAACAGGGCTTGGGACTCAGGTCTCTGAAGAAACAGATGATCAAGGAGGAGGAAGGCAAGCAGGAGACTCCTCTAACAACAGTGGTCTTTGTGCACTGGTAGAACCGTAGAGCTGGGAGTTAAAAATCAGAACATTCTGTATCCAAATAATAACATAGAGAAAGGAAATTTTCTATTCCTACAAACTGCTTGAGCAACTGATTGGAGTTAAGAGATACTAGTACTATTCTCTCTGCAGAAATGTAGTAAGACTATATGTAAAGATAAATATTCTGATCCAAGCAAGATATGAAAACAAGAAGCAAAGAGCCAGTCAGTGGGGAACCTCACAGACTGTTGTGTTTCCACACACAGTAAAGAACACTCAGAACCACAGGAGGTTGAGATCCCATTCGCCCTTGCATTTGCTCATTTATTCAATAAATACTTATTGAGCACTTGCTGTGTGCTGGAAATTCAAAATGAAGCCAAACCAGGCACAGTCCCTGCGCCCACTGTGTGTTAGTAAAGACCATAGACACTGACGGGATAATCATACAAACTCATCTATGGTTGTCATGGTGACTGCCACGGAGGAGGAGAATATGGTACAAGAGGAACTTGGAAAGAGGAGTTGATCTCATAGGGGAAGACCAAGTGAGCTTTGCTGAAGTGGTGAAGCCTATCTTCATGGTCCCAGTGCCTTCTCCGTCTCCTCTGCTTTACTCTTCTATCTTTTTGCAATCTTTGTGATTACATTGAGGCCACTTAGATTATCGGGGGTGGTCTATCTATCTATCTCCAGGTCTTTAATCACATCTACAAAGACATTTTAATGTATAAGGTAAGGGGTTTTAGAGGTTAAGGTATGGATATCTTTGAGGTGTCATTACTTTGATCATAATATCAGGTCATCTATATGAAAGAGCCAAAGAAAGAACGATAAATGAAAAGCCATTTTTAGTTTTGAGCATCTGGAGATCATACCCTAACTGTACTCAAGCTCAGCTAAAGAAAGTGGATGGAAGATCAGCTGCGTGAGCAGGAAGAATGTTAAGAAAATGGGAGGCAGAACCCAGAACTTAATGCCTGAGTAAAATATTTATAGTATATAAGGCTGGTTCGCTCTAAAGGCAGATAAAATGTTTGATAATCCCAGGGATTTGTGAATTGATTTGAAAGTACATGGATGCTGGCACTATGCCTCTGTCTATCAGTTCTGGGATGTTATTTCTCTAAACACATTGCCCCTGCCTTTGGAAGGAGTCTGATTTCCTGCTCTTTTGGAGATTCCAAGTATGCACTCTTTATTAGCATCACCATCCACCCCCTCACACACACACCTCTTCCCAGAAAAATCTAAATTGGTTTAATCATATTTTGTGTTTCCCTAGTAGAATTTTTCCAGTCCTTTTTCCAGTTTGCTTTTCTGGTAATATTATTTTCTTCCCTTCCTTTCTTTTCTGCCATTTCTTCCTCAAGCACAAAACATCACCATTACTCTCTGGTATAGGATGCACCCTAAGAAAACTTAAAATGTCTTCAGTAAAAAGGGATAGTAAGGAGCAGAGAGCTGACAGCACACGGATCCCATCCTAACACCATCCACAGAGAATTCAAGTCCTCTTAGTTCTACTCAGGAGAATACCTTCCTTAGGGGTCAAGACTAGTTGAAGGCAGAGTAGAGATGAATTTGATGAATGGGCTAGGCCATTTCCACAAGCCAAGCAAACAAAGGCAGTTCAATTAAGGAATAATCATGCATTCAACACATTACAGTTAGGAACTTCCAAAATTCACTGTGGAACCAGAAGTCACATTATTATTATTTCTAAAAGCCACTTTTCTCTCTTCTCTCTCCCTTTTGGAGTTTCCCTAGTCTAGTCTCACTTAATCCACTCTTGTGGAGGAAGGAAATACTGTGCTCTGAGTGGACTGGTTTCGAGAGGTTGAGCAAAGGGCCTAAGGGAAGCTGGGTTTGATCAGCACATGCTGTAAGATTGAAATATGACACTGAATCTTATTCACCCACTCAGCTAATGCATTTGAATAAGAACTAAGTTTAAAACTTGGGAAATAGGCCTATTCCTATTGGGCTCCTATTGAGCCCATAGTCTCCTGGCATTTGCTGTCTGACTTGCAGAGGTTGAGGAGAGACCACAGAAAGAGCTGTAGTTTCTTCTTTTTGTCACTCCTGTGCAGAGTATCAGGAAGAGGTGTCTCCTTTCCTCACCTGTATGTGTCAGGCAACAATACTCTATCCCTGTGAGAGAATGCGTAAGGACTGTGGTAACACCTGCAAAACACTCAAAAGATAGTTGGCGTCCAATAGACTTTTGGTAAATATTCACCAGGCAGCCAGATGATGAGATGATAGTGATGATGATGATAATGAGATCCTCAAGTTTTCTAAGCTTTCATTGCAAGTGAGTTCTCCAGTTTAAAGAGATGAGGACCTTGCTTCTTTTTTAACTTCACTCCATTAAAAAAAAAATCAATAAATTCGAGCAAGTTATTATTCCATTAACAAATCCTAGCACCTATTCTATCCCTTGCTGGGCTAACCCACAACTAGCATATTTTCTCAAGGTTAGCTTTGATTTTTTTGCCTCTCATGTCACGTTACATCTCTAAGAGGCTGTCTGCTTGTTGTGGGGATGTTGTGAGTAGATTGTGGTATCCTAGGGGGAATTGAAGAGAGAATTCTATAACACTAAATCCTTTAGATCCTACTACATCTGCCCCAGATCATCCCTCATGAAATGTGAACTCTTAAAAATGCTGATAAAAAATCCATATTAAAATCACAGGTCACACATTCCACTTCTCCTCACAGCATGTACAGTTGAAAGTGGGTCATACACAAGATCTGCTGGAATGAATGTTCTGTTGTCCCCAGATAACCAAGTTGACTGGAGACGGGCAAGTATATTAGATTTCCTGAAAGCCCGCTTCACAACCCTTCTGCTTTTCTCATGCTTTGCCCCCTAAACCCCTTTCTCAACTCCCCTTGGGGGTCTAAATGCTCATTTACAAGAGGGAAGAAAAAGAATACTAAGAAGATAGCTCATTGCTCAATGCAACCCCTGACAACAGGTCCTCCAGGTCCCTCTCTTCACAGCCTATAAACTGCTCTGTAAAATTTAAAAAGTGTAAATTTACAGAGCCCAAGAGGAGCCAGGAGGTGAAGACTCATCTCTAACTGATGAGCCAGGCATACTGATGAAGCAGGAACATGAGGTCTTGCCAATTGCTAACCAATAAAGTATCTTTCCTGCCTTTCGTCTTTTCTTTCCCACGCAACACTAAATTGGGACACAATGAGGGCAGAAAGGTCAACAAAAAGTAACGAAACAAAGCAAAGGACTCAGCCTGACCCGCGTCCAGAGTGTCCATTCTTCTGTTCTCTTACTCCTGTGTGGATCCCTTGGTCATCCTGATTTTCCATTTCAGGAAAGTTTGAATTGATCACTTAGTGAAGGCTGCTGTCAAAATTGTTCCAGCTGCCAAAATGGTCCTGTGGAAATTTAGGTTGCTTAGTGAATCCTGAGAGGTGGTGGAAAAGACAGGAGGAAGATTTGAGAGACAAAAGTCTGTGCTATGCCAGCCTTGTGACTCTAATAGGTTGCCTGAGCCTCAGTTGCCCTACACATAAAGACAAAACAGAATCAATCTTGTGATTTCTTAGACCGATTCTCAAGTCTTGGACCCAGGGAGAGACACTGTCAGGGCCAGTGTCATGCGGAATTAGGGACTGAAGTTACTTGTGTTCTGAGCCCTTGGTTCAACCTTTATACATCCTATGCATATTGCCCATTTCTCTGACTGTCTAAGATGAAATTGACTTATGCTCACAAACTGGGAATCCAATGATTCCAAGGAAAGAGAAAGAGAAAAAGGTTAAAATGAAATACAAAACATTGACTAGATCAAAAGGAATGGCTTGTGAAACTGTCAAAAACTGGTACCAACAGAATTATATTATTCCTTTGGCCACCTGTTTGAGAATAAAATTATTACATCTATAATTTAAGAATACCAGGGAGGAGGTTGGGGGGGAAGGAAAGTGAGAGGAAAATGAGGGAGCGGGGCAGCAAGTTCAACAAAAAATGTACTCATTACCTTACTTCTGTAACTGTAACCCCTATGTACATCACCTTGACAAAATAAATAAATAAGAATACTCTTCCCAAACAAATTTCTCAAGAAGGCAATGAATCTGAATGATCGTCCATCGCTTGGTGGCTCATTGCATTGATGGGACTGTTTTAGTCTGTTTGGTGCAGCTATAACAAAATACTCTGTGATTCTGTAATTTATAAAGAACAGAAAATTATTCCTCATTTTCTGGGGCTTGAGAAATCCAAGATCCAAAGGATAGCAGGTTTGGTTGTCTGTTAAGATGGCACCATAGTGGTGCATTCTCCAGAGGGGAGGAAATATCCCCAAGGCAGAGTGGAACACCATAGGGAACTTCTTTTCTAAGTTCTCTTTTATATGAAGAAGCACAGATGAGTTACTCTTTGGGTAATAAGTTATGTACACATATTTGCCAACAACCTGGCTTAGGCAAAAATCAGATATGACATGGCTTTTATTAGGTCCACTGGAGCCCAATGAAAGGGTCAGTTAAATTCTCAGGGGAGTTCATGCTTGAACTAATTGCTGAATGTTTCAAGGTTCATTGGGCCCAAAATATAGAACATCTTGGTTGGCTCCAAAATGGACATGTCAAGGAAAGGCAAAGCCATGGGACTCCCCCAGGCTACGAGGACAGAAAGAGGCACAGCTGAATGAGAATGCAGGGTAGATTTTCTTTTGGACCAGATAATATGTGGTGTACAGCAAGTTGAAACTGCTTATCTAAGGTCACACAAACTCATTAGTTGATGGGAATTCCTTTACCTGTGGATATTGACTATGCCATGTTCTCGGCTGGATACTGGCTTCTTCAGTCTCTATTCTGTCGAATTCTTTTTCCAATGGATCATGACAACTTGATTTCTATTGAGTGCACAGAATCTGCAAAGCCACGAATTTCATTCCTTGCCAAACATTTCTTCCTTTTGTTAAAGTAACGTGATGGGGAAAATAAAGTGTAGATGAGAAATGTTTTCAATTTGGAAAGAGAGTAGTGATCATGAGTTTTGGATGAGGGCTTCTTAAATAGTCTATAAAAATCCCCAAACTGCCTGAGCTGCTTCATGCAGGCCCACTTAGTCAACAAAGAGGTCTGGGGACCTTGCCAGGGAGTTTGGGGTATTAGGGTTCAGGTCATATTCTCCATATATTCAGAGAGGATGTACAATCGAGCTTTGGAAAGAATACTAAAAAAGAATAAACCTTTGCACTAATGCTTGGCAAGTCAAAGCTCTTCTATAAATAATATTTATTTCCTTCTTGGTGCAGTCCTGAGTTCAGTGGTTATATATTTTCTCTCTTAGTTTCTCTCTCGGTTAGAGGATGACTTATCCAACCCAAAGTGTGGCCTTCTGAGTGTCAATTATATACATTTAGAGTGTATGTTAGGAGTCTGTTGAGAGGAGACTGTCCTGGCTTTGTTAGTTAGGTAGCTGGGACTGGACGAGGTCAGCTTGGTTTTTGAAAGTTCAACTCAAGGCCCTCCAACAGGCAGGGACAAGGCACAACTTCCAGGAACACCAGCCAAATGCACACTCTTCTGAAAGCCACTGAGCTGAAGATCATCATGGGACCTGTAATAGCTTTTTTTTTCACTTCATCTCCTTTATTATATGTTCCACACTTTGAATTCCTTCATTCCTGTATCCTTCGGCATCTTTCAGAGAAACCGTTAAAGTAGGAAAAAATATCAGCCAACTTCCCTTCACCCTGCCCATCCTTTTGGAGTGACTCACTTGAACTGGGACAATTAATCTTAATCAGGACAGTGTGACAGCAACAGAAGACATCCATGCCACAGCCTGTCGGTCGGTGCCAAAAACTGGTGAAGCAACCAAGGCTCCTTCCTCCCTGGCTGCAGTGGGGGAGAGGAGGGACAATTTGCTTGTTTTAAAAATAGCATTTTGCAAAATGAGAGCTGACTGTATCTGCCCAATAGGTAGAGCAAGAGTGGTGTGACACCTGTGCTAACCACTGAGTGCAAGCAGGCACTTTTCATAGTGTTGGCTGGTAGGGGATACAGGCCACCAGGCCCCAAAGATCAACTCTGCCTTCTCTAGAAGAGAAATAATTCTTCATGTTTGCGCTGGTGATTTTCTCCACAGAACTCACAGCTTCCGTCCATGTATCCTTAAACCATTTTCTGCATTTTCTGACAGGTGCAATTACTCATCTCTTTTCCTCTGCCCATCTCCTGTTTTCTTTTTCTCTCCATGGGTCACAGTTTCCAGTGAGCCACAACTACACCTGTATCCTAGTGAGGCTTTAGTCAACAATGTGTATTTTTTGCAACCAGGCTCTGTGAGTCCTGGGATGACCAGAAGGAACCACCTGCTTACCTTACATGTGTTTTCAGCTTTTCATTTGCAATTATGTGATGGAGTCCTCAGCAGCAGCTGGTCCAGAATGACACTCTCAAGGTTCAAAACCTCCAGGGATGTAGTCAACAGTGCACAGCCCTGCTTCCATTGAGTGGACTGAAAGACAACAGGAGTTTGACTGCCTAATTATGAGCTAGTATTGTTTCAGGTCCTTCCATGGGTGAATTGTACAAAATTTTCCTGATGCAAACTGATAGGTACCATGGTTTTGGTCATGTACTTGGTGTTCTGGAGAGCAGCACAGGTTTCAAGGCTACACAATGAATGGTGATGCAAGAAAAGCTACGCAAGAGTGTCTGGAAGCAATGGTAGAAGGGATTTGATGTTCATTTGGGATGAAATCACTCCTTGAAAACATCACTGGGACCAATCTTGGCTCCAACTCCTGTTATTCTAATAAAGGCTCTGTATCCTAGCCTGCTCTCTGACTGCATTGTGAATAAGCCTTTCTCCTGTCTACATATTGTATGTATGAAATATTATTGGGGCCACTAGTTTAGTTACACATTAGGAAGTCATTCCATTTATTTACCATGTGGTTTGCTATCTAGTTCCTGGCTGTTTTCTTTTCCAAATAGGATGCTTAGTTAATTTTGTAGTTTTTAACATCATTCATACTATTGTATGGAAGAGAAAAGAAGACATGTTGGTGGAATTGTGTTCCCGTGCATCCAATGTGCGCAATGCATCCAGGGCATTCAGAAGAAGAAGAGCAGATGGCTCTTTCTCCTACCTCCATGTTGGTGTGCCCAGTTCAACATCATCAGGTCCTTATTGACACTATATTTTCCAAAGCTGGTTATCATTTGTTTGCTGCACAGATGTTACTTGAGCACTACCACGTTACCAGGCACTTATCAAGGAGAGTTTAGTATGGAGATGGAAAATAGGGAATCCATGCATAATCATGATTTAGTATGTCAAGGAAAGCAAGATATATACATACAAAAACAACTGTGATAAAAAGTAAAAAAAAAAAAATAGTGCCTTAGAAGATGTAGCCAGATGCAAATTGGTCATGCGATTTCTTTATTCTTCAGCAATGAGGGGAAAAGTGAAAAAGGAAAGATAAACTACCAGGTGGTGTTTAATGACACTTCTTGGTAATAAACAAAACTACTAACTTGGGCTCACAGGACTGTCTGATGAGAAGATCTTAAGAAATTGCATGGTAGATAGGGGGAGGAGAACGGTAAAGAAATTACTCTTTAGTTGTTCCCTTCTATTAGTAAAAACTTCTATGTAGGGGGCATTAGCTCCCCTGAGCTATGTACTCGTGTGTGTGTGTGTGTATCCGTGTATCCCATTGGGTCTAATGTCTCAGTAGCAACAGGGACATGGCGAGACAGATGGAAAAAGCTTTAGAACATAGGCACAAAGCAAAACCCTACCAGATGTGGCCCTGTGCTGTGGGATCCTGGCTTCAGTAGCAAATAGGACAAAACAAAAGCCAGGAACAGCTGAGGCTGAGAGATCTGGAGTGAGACCTAAGGGAAACCTGATTCTATGAACACACGTAGGATCCAGATAAACTATTCTGGAAAAAGGGCCTTGCTCTTGGAAGTGAAATTGGGGGCACAGTGCTGAGGAAGGACTTTGGGAGAAAAAATATCTTAAGTGGTACTTGGCAGTTCTGTAGAGTGGGGCTGGGCTGAGAGCATCCACAGTAAAGGAGACATCTTGGTTTCAAGTGCATAGAGGACAATACTGAGGTCAAAGAGACAACAGTGCAAGGCTCAGTCTGAGCCAAACAATGGAGGATGAATGTAAAGGATATATTGAGGCCAAGGCTGAAAATAGAAGTGTGGCTAGCTTGGAGAGCCAGGGTGAAGAGTTTTGATTCAAATTTTCCAACAATGGGAGACCACTGGTGCTGTTGTGATAAAGCTTTAATTAGGGAACTTCAGTCCCTCTTTTTCACAAATTCTATTCTGTAAAGTCAGGCATTTGTTCATATAATGGCACTTTGAATAAGAATACAATGAAGTAGAGACTTCATATTCCAGATATTTATGGGACATGCTCATTTTTATTTTTATAATTAAAAAAATTATCTTCACTCTAGACATTCACACTCAGTGAGACCAAAGGAGGATATTCTTAGGAGAGGAACACAAAGGTACAATGCCTATGTGCATCTGACTTATAAAATAGTATTTATTGAAATGACCTCCAGGAAATGAAGAGGTTTTTTTTTCTTTGTTGCTGCTTTTGTTTTCTTTTCTTTTTGTCTGGTTTATCTGTCTTTGGGAGGGGAAGGCAGGGCACAGAAATGGAGGGACAAAGGGCAAACGAATGTAGCAGTGGTACTCATTAGACACTATGTTGAAAATGTACTATACAACTTGTGGGTAGGGACGGGGGCGGGGAAACTGGGAGAGGGAGGGGGGGCAGTGACATTGTCCAAAAAGAAATGTACTTATTACCTGACGTGTAACTGTAACCACTTTGAATATCACCTTTATAATAACAATTAAAAACAAGGAAAAAATTAAAGTAGTTAAATAAAGGGGTTTCTGTTCAACATATAGGCATCACCCCTTCCATCATTAGCCCTCATCTCTCTCAGTCTCACCCATCCCCTCAAATTAACTAGTTCTATTTTCACATTACGTACATTGAATATTATGACTATATTTGCCCACTCTTTTAAAGCTATGTATCCTAGTGTTTCAGATGGATGACTTGAGACCTTCAAAGCTTAGTCAATAAAATTCCTACTTTTACTGGTTGTTGTATTTGTAGAGTAGAGAGAAGAGATCTGTGTTATACATGGTGTAGAGCCGATGTTCAGAGGATGGCTTGGGACTACTCCCATTTCAGCTCCCCACCATCCCCATGCTGTCCTGGCTTCTGTCTTAGACAGGGCCCCTTTGGTAGTAACAAGACACATCAGTGACCCCCAGCCTTCCATCCATCCTACCAGCTTAGTTGGTCCCAAAATGGGCAGCAAGTGGGGCATATAATGTTTTGTCAAAACAAAAACACAAAACCAATCCAAACAAATAAAACTAAAACAGAAAAACAGAAAATAAAACAGATCCTGACTAGAATGGGTGGAAATGGAAATTGTCCACTCTGGCGAGAATGGAAAATGTATTGGCTTCATTGAAATTGGAGCTGTGTCCTAAGTAAACTATTTGTCCATGGAGGACACGTGGGTGGAACCTAGCGATCACTGCTTGTTTTACTTTGTTTTTAGAATCTCTGGGAGAAGACTGCTTAGGCTGAGGACTGAACTCTCAGGAAGAAGTCTTGTCCTTTTTAAAAAGAACTCACAGGTCTATTCCAGACGCACTGATGGACTTCCAACCTGGGTTAGCCCTTCTCCTACTAGAGAAATCACAGAAGTTTCCTTCATACTCCATGAGGGCTAGCTGGCCCTGGGATGTGCCCTTCATTGCCTATGATTCTGAGCTTCCTCTCAGAATCAGACCTTTCAGATTTCATACCAAGCCATTATATTTTACAACAAAATTCTCCCCTCCAAATGAAAAAAAGGACATCTCTTCATTTTGGATTTGTTTTTGTCCCTTTTCCTTTCCTTTTTTTTTTTTCATTTCTTGCCTCTATTTGAATCAACACCAAGTCAAAGCCAGATCTTAGAGCAGAGTTGGCTGCCACATAATTTAGACGTGTTTGCATAACATTCCAAAAATAACTCAGTAAGAATGGGTTTTTCTTGGAATTTATCACTGCCTGGCAAATGAGAGCCCAAACATAACAACTTTGTGCTAAAAAGGCAAGAGACCCAGTAAATGGAAATGACAGTGGCAGAAAGAAAGGAAACCCGGACAGCCCGTTGACTTTTATTATGCATGATGGTGTGAAGCAGAAATAGAAAACAGGAGTCAGGAGAGGGACAAACATGGCCTTTGCCTCTGACTCTCTGTTTCATCCAGGAATTAGGAACAGCTGACAGGCTAAGGAAGCAAGAGAAAGGCATCTTGGATCTCAGAAGAATTCTCTACTGCTATGTTTCCCCATCTTTACAGCTGAAATATTTTCCCTGTTATTTTGAATGGAAAGAATCTACAGTTTCCTGATAGGATAAACTCACCTAAACATACATGAGCCATAATAAGTAACAAGAGGAGGGGACCGAGCAGTGAGCCTGAATTCTAAGACTTGGCAGAGCCATCATTGAGTTACCTGTGGACAAGCCTAGTAACTTCTGTGCCTGATTTTCCCATCTTGATGCTGGGGGCTGAGAAGCTAGGATCACAGTGTGAATTAGTGTAAGTGTGATTCTTCTTATTATCAAGTGTGGTGAGATCCACAAAGTGGAGACCAGAGACCCTAGGCCCTTACATAGATATTGGCACCTTCCAGTATCATCATTGTTAAACTAAAGCACAAGTTCTTGTCAGGGGTGGAATTATGTACTTGGATCCCCAACTTGGGACTCTATAGTCTGTGGCGACTCTGGCATTGTAGACAAGGGGATGTCTGCGCTGCCTACCTCTCCAAGCCTCCAAGCCCTCCCTCCCTTCCTCTCCCTTCTCCTCCTCTCCTGTCTCTTCTCCTCTCCTCCCCTCTTACTTTCCATTCTTTTCTCTTTCACTTTGCCCGGCTCCCTAGTCATATGCCTAGGGCTGCCCACTCTTCCTCTAGGACAGTGGTCCCCTAAGTCTGGATCTTCAACTCAGGCTTCTCGTCTCATGGACAACATCTATTCAACCACTTAGATATTTAGAAGCCCTCAGTGGTACCTGGTCTTATCTGAGATTGGATGGTTCTACCTTTTCTTCCTATCTGACTGTCTTAGTTCATGTTCTTATACTAAAATACTATAGACAGAATAGTGTAGGTAACAGAAACTTACTTGTATTGGAGACATTCCAGAAGTTCAAAATCAAGGGATTGGCAGATTCAGTATCAGTTGGGGACCCTCTTCTTGGTGTATCAAGGACCATCTTCTTGCTACAGCCTCCCATGGAGAGAGCAAATCCTACTACCTAACATAACTAATTATCTCCAAGAGGCTCAATTTCATGACACTATCCCATTGGGAGTTAAGCTCTGACACAAACATTCGTGAGAATCACATTCAGTCTGAAGTACATATTCAATGACTACATTGTAGGTGTTTAGCCAGACACTCAGGAGTCATCCCTGACTCCCCCCTTCCCCACTTATTTTCTCCTGTACCCTTCCTGCCACTACCCTATTGTTCACTTTTTTTTCTGGGCCAACTTTGTCTCTTTCCCATGTTGCAGACACAATAGTTCTAAAATGCAAACCTAAACATATCTTTCTTCTGCTTCACAGCTTTCCCTAGCTTCCCTTTGATCTCAGGATAAATTTTAAATTTTGTAACACAACTCCCAAGCCCCATCTCTTCAGTTTGCTCCATCTCTTCCCTCACATCTTGCCAGATCCTTACTGAAGACATGTACTGTAATCTCTGTGCTTTACAGAACTGGGTCTTCATGAAAAACTGTCATTTGTAGAAAAATCCTTTCTGTGCCTTCAACAGACCCACCCTGGTGCTTCTGATTCCAGTTCACTTTTCCTTCCCAGAGGAAACCCATCTGCACTCCTACTCTGGCTCCAAAGAAAGAGCCAGTTGATATTTTCAGAAACAGAACTAATGGGCCTTTTCCTACTGCCGGTGGGTCTTTTACAAAGATAGGTCAGAGTCACCAGTTCTAGCATTACAAAAGCAAGGTTATCTATTACTTCTGGTGCACCCATCAAGAAGGATGCTCAAAAGAAAAAAGGTGGATCTCAAAAAATATAGCCACACCAAAGGAAGGGTACTTGGCAACCTAGTGTTTGGTGGCTCCTGTAGAGCCTCCTCTCCTTGTCTGGGGTAGAGGGAGATAGTGTCATAGGTCCTCCAGCAGCACTACTAACATGAGCATAAAAAAACACATGCATGTCCTTCTCAGACAGGGGCAGATGTCCCTTTCAACATGCTGAACTCTCCTAGAGCAAGTAAGATTTGTGATTAAGTCACCACTTACAGATAAGGACATGTATATAAATGCCAATCATGCTCTGATGAATTCAGTTAGCATATTGGCCTAAGTCCAAGTCACTTTAGCTGAGGTATATCATCTTGTTTATGACACAAAGCTGAAGTTTCAATTGATTTAGAGAGATGTCTGGTGACTAGAAAAAGTCTCATTACATGGTGACCCTTCCCTAGGACAAAAAGTCTTCAAAAGAGGGATATTTTCTTGGAGATCCCTATAAGATTACCCCCTTGTGTAGTGTTAGAAGCACCTTCTACTTAGGGGGAGTTGCCTCTAACTATAGAAGGCATTGCATTCTGCAAGGTGACCACTATCTCCCTGTCCTGAAAGAAATGATAGAAAGAAGCTGTCACAGTAAGGGAGGGGGTGGAGGGAGGTGAGATGGAGAGAAATGAGAGCTCATAAAGTTTGGAGAACCTAAAAGAAAGGGTCAAAGGAGCCAGATGTGAGTCCCCAGCCACTTAATCAGCTTCTCTTCTGTAACCTCAGGTTTCACCAGCAATTAGGCTGATAGAATACATTTCAAGTCCTAACTCTCCAAGTCCCCAGGGCCTGGTGGTCTTAATGAATAAGCTCCATTGTGAGGTGTCCTAACAGCTTTTCCCTGGCTGAACATAAATCTTGCCTTCTCTCCCGCAGCCATTCTACCTACCCCCCTACCCCAAATCTTACACTCCTGTTTGCTCCACAAACTATTAGAATGATATTCGATAAATCACTCCAGCAGTCATGGAATGGTAAGAGAAACACCTCATCTATAACCACCTCCGCCACTCCCTTGGCTGAAGAGCAGCACAAAATGGAGATTCTAGTATTCTTAGGGAAAAAAAAACAAACCAGCATCTGGTAGGCAATGTGCGCTGGGAAGGCTAGGTCTTCTACCAACTGTCCCTCCTACCCACCCTAGACAAGATGATAGTCTGCACTTGAGTGGGGTGGGAGAAGTTCCTGAAACTATACACTGTACCTTCACATGACATACCTGAATATCTCCAGAACAGAGCATGGCACGTGGGAACTGCAGAAAGAAAATGAGCCACGGAGAACTATATGTACTGTTGGAATCAAGATGGCTACGGCTAAATTCCAGCTGAACTGCAGTGTAGCAGGGTAGTTCCTGGGAAATACCCCCAACTCCTGCAGTCCTGTTCTTGCTATAAAATGGGAATAATCATTACTCCCAACTTCAGAGTAACTGGAAAGTTTAAAGCTGCTGATGCTAGGAAAATACCTATCTTAAGGCATAGCACCTAAAATGTCCTTAATAAAAATCATTTAGTATTATTACTATTGTTTTTAGTTCTTGTTCAATCATTTGACCAAGTACCATGGTTAAGTGAAAATAAGTATGAAAACATTTACAGGAATATTAAAGAAAGATAAGACTTCAGAGAGATTTCCTGATGGTTTCAGGATGCCTGAAGTTACTCAGGATGTACAATGAATATAAGGGACTTAGTAGAAAAAAGTTTAAGAAGGCATAAGTCAGTTGCCCTCTACATCTGTCTCTGTCATTCTATCAGATATCTATCTATCTATCTATCTATCTATCTATCTATCTATCTATCTATCTATCTATCTATCTATCTATCATCTTCATATCTATATTGATAATAAATCTGAGGCTAAGGGAACTCTGTGAGCTTAAAATCAGAATCAAAACAAAAACCCAGAACACCTGTTCTCTCCTCCATTGCTATTTACACAGGTATGCATAGCTCACAATTCATTGTAAGAAACCTAAAGAGGGTTACTTCCTACTCTTTATTCTGAAAAGTCTGGAAGATTTTCCTATTCTGCAATGAAAGACTTGAATGATTATGTAAAAAGTAAATAAAAGGCAAAAAGAAAAAAAAAAGACTTGACAGTCATAGTGGCATGTCTTCCACAATTTGGAATGGCTGCACTCACAACACATTGACAATGTCCCTTTGAATTATAGCTAGAAAAAAGATGATTGGAACATGTCAGTAGAGATCTTTGGTGGACTGACCACTGATATGCCCTAAACACAAGAGGTAGTCTATAATATTTATTGAATAATCCTGAAAGAATAAACACAGTAACAAGCTAATTAGAATTAAAAAAAATTAAAAATCATGAAGGACATTACACAAATAATTTCCCTCTTAGTCTGTGACATGAGTTACCCTCTCCTAGTTAAAAGAAGCATTTATGGTTTTGAATATTTATAGAGGGAACAAAAATTGGTAGAATCCAAAAGTTAGTAGAAAAAAACTCTACACACCTTATGCATCAGAGATAATAATACATTCATTTTTTTTCAACATAGAAAATGATTCCTTCCTTGGAATTCTGTGACCCTAGAGTTCATGTGATTCTGAGATAAAAAAGCATCCCTGATTGTCTGATGTTGACCATAAAAATTCCTGTCTGGAGTCTTTCCTTTGGAAGAGTCATTGATTCTCATGATTTCCACCCCATCCAATCTGAGAAAGAGCCTTACTTTCCAATTTGTATGCCATCCTGTCTCTTCAGTTCTCTTTTGCCATTTTAAACAGGGTGCTTGACATTTTTGTGTGTTGGTATTTTTCTTGTGGATCAGAAATGGAACAAATTATCTTCTCTTCCCCTGGTCATCTTCTTTTACTTAGATACAGCATCACCTTCTGGGGCATCTAATCCAGAGCCTAGGGTCGTTAGTATTCTTCTCTAGTAATCCCTGTCTCAGCTCAACTCATGTAGTCCAAATCCTGGGCACTACACCTTCACATTCTAGTTCCTCCATGTCCCATTCTGGAACTTCTGTACTCTCCTCTACTTTATACACTGTTGTCAGAGGGACCACTTTGAAGCTCAGCTCCTGTCACTTTGCTCCACAGTCCATGGTCTCATACAGTTGGAATACCCTTAACCTGGCATTCAAGGCCCCCATTTTGCAATCTGAACTAACTGCTAATGTTCAACTTATCTCCGGTTTCTAAAAGCATCAAAGGGTCTGAGACCTGCCCAACTCTTCTCTGCCTCTCTGTGGAGCTCATACGATTCCCTCGGCTGGACTTCCTTTTGTGCTCTCTTCCTCCCATCTGAGCTGGAGTAGAATAGACATGGTAACTCCCCAAATGTCCAGAGCAAGAGTTCCCGCCAATCCTCTGAGCACCATAAAACTCCACCTATGTTATTGCAGATGAATACACTGCTCAGTCAAATAGCTGCAAGCCCCATACGACTTGTACCTGCTAAATATTGACAGATGGCCACTTGTCATGCCTTGCACTTAGGCAAAATATGATTTTCTTTTTTTCTTATTATGTAAATGCAACAATAATGTTTATTAGGAAAGGATTACACTTTTTTGGACAGGGCTGGGGCTTGTATTCTGGGCCTGGGATGCCTAAGTATACACTTTTAATAGACTGAAAATAGGTCATCTCAAAGGTGAGAATGACAATGATTTTTGCCCTAGCGCAAGTTTTATTGAAGTGTAAGTTTTGGAGCATCGAATCCCCCCAAGACCTACTCTTGGAGCAGTCAATGTCCAAACCCTGGGAAATGTTTACTGAATTACCCTTGACCTCAGGGCATGCTTTACTGGCCTGGGTAGTAAGTTAACGATCAGTTATTCCTGGAACTATTTATTCACTCACCTTACACTAGATTGACAGCCTATCAATAATCCTTACGTGGGTAGAATACTAAAAATTAAACAAACAAGCAAAAAAAAAAAAAAAGAAAGAAAGCACCTGTGACATTGTATGACCATTGGTAGACTAGTTTCTGTTCGTGTCCAACTCCTTTCCCCCTCCTTACTTAGCTCCTTCCTGAGAGTGGTCTTTGATAAGACTTAGTAGATGATAGCAGAATAGTGTATCTATTCATCCTACGAGAGGAAGACTAGATCAGCCTATGGAATAGACCTAACATTTCAAAACTTCCAGAGATGGTTAATGTAGAGAAGAGGTAGAAATAAGCTAACCATGGTGAAGCAGGACGATGCCCAAGTTCAAGGCCAGACTATGATACATGTTACATATTGCCATCCTTTCTGGATCTAGGCTAAAAGATTGATCTATGTATGGAAAGAGAGAGAGACAGAGAGACAGAGACAGTGACAAAGACAAAGACAAAATGTAATTATAGTGGGGCTCTTTGGGGGACAAGAGGTGGGGAGGAAGAGGGAAAATAATGATAGTCAATAAAGTTCAGCATTCTAAATACAAGTGTGAATGGAATAATAGTAATAAGTCTTTCCAATAAAAGTCAACCATGTTAATGATGAAGCAGAAAAGGCATTTCTGTTAAAAATCTGTAATGGAATTAAAACACAAACAAACAAAAAGAAACGGAAGCCCAGAAAGAAACAGGCCAGAAAGAATTCAGGGAAAGAAGGCCCATTGGTGGATGTTTTTGCCAGAAGTGAGAAGTTACTGACTGATGGGCCAATTCTCCCAGCTGTAAGGGACTGTGGACTTCAGGCAAGTATCATAGGCTGACCTCCTTGGTGGTGAAACTGGAAATGGGAGTTTCTATTTTCTTTGAATATTTTGACCTAAACACACACACACACACACACACACACACACACACACACACACACACACACACAAAGTCATATGTTTCCTAAAGATATAAAAATGTACTTTTTTCATAATAAGAAACTAAGGTCAGTGCAATAACTCTGAAGAAAACTAAGAGCCACAAGCTTTTATTCAAGGCCTTGATTGGATATTCATACTTTCATTACACGGTTGGGTGGATTTGTGTACATGGGTGATCCAGGCTGGGGAATCAAGTATGTAGCATGATAATTACACACAATTTTTGACTGAGCTGAATTGTTCTGGCCTCTATGACCCCGATCCTCCTCTACCACCATTAGGGTCTTTGGAAATAGTAATATGTATTGAAATATCAGTAAAAATTGGGTTCTGGAAGTCTATGTATGCATGCATCCATTTGTATATCTGCTCTAGGACTGGGGTCTTACTTAGGAATCCATAGATACACATGTGATTATTTCATTTCTACAAATCCTTCATGTACTTTAAATTCTACTTAAGAATTTTGCTTATCTAGCCTGTATATATTTAAGATTTTGATATACATAAACAGTGAACAGAAAGCTAAATAGTTAAAATATCTACCCCATCACGTATATGTGCATATGTGGGGTGAGGACACTTTGTGCCCACTTTGTTAGCAAATGGCATGTATACAGCACAGTGTTATTAACTGCAGTCACTTTGCTGTATGCAAGAGCTCTGGAATCTTTCATGGGGTATCCTGGTGACCTGCTGACCATGCTACTCTCTGCTGCTAAGAATTTTATTTTTTTCATTCTAGGTCTATGTGAGATCAGGAGTATTTTTCTTTCTTTTTTTCTGGCTTTCACTTAGCATAATGTCTTCAAGTCCCTCTATGTTGCTGCAAGTGGCAGAATATTTTTCTTTCTAAGGTAAAATACTATTCCATTACATATGTAACATATGCTAAATGATGGTGAAGATTTCTATTTCTTGAATGTCTAAGAGAGTCAGTACATTAAAGGAGATAATGCAAAAACTCAAGTCCCATCTTTCCACTCTAAAGATTATACAGATAATACACCGTATAATGTCTCCTCTAAACAGTGTACATATATACATCTATGTATACATATACATGATATCCAACTGACTTGATACCTTCCTATCGAACTCAGTCTTCACATGGCAGTCTTTTTATGAATCATTTCATCAACATTTTTAACTGAGCCTGGGGACAATATCCTGGACTGACCCTAGGTGAGTCTGCAAACAAAGGAAAATTCGAAGTATTTCCTTTGTGTTAAATAGAAAATTCTTAGGATCACAGATGCCAGGTTGAAGACAAACAAGAGAAAAAGAAATCCAATCAGGAAATGAGATTTTAACAAATTAACTCACCCTGATGACTCATCCCAGATGCATTAAGTTTTCACATTTAACAACGTCTTCATTGAAAACACTAAATACCTTCTGTCTCTTGCAGATGAGTTAATGTAGTCTTAAAGCTTTAAAGTCCACGTTTCCTAATTCTTTTGTTTGGAAATAAATAACCTTTCTGTTTCACTGGCATGGACTTGAGAATGTAATTTCTTTGCCCAAGTGGGAGGAAGAAACTGAAAATAAAATCTAAAATGAAACTCTCTGCTTGTGAAATATTCTGTGGGTCACAGAAGGTTGGATCTGGGGATGAACTGCCACTAATGGACCCATTCTTGGGGTTCTTTTTAGGATTAAGTTCTTTGACTCTTCAGCCAAATCTCAGGTTTTCTCTAAAGCGGAGTTCAACGTGCGAAGCTGAAATGGGAAATACCTGTCCTTCCCAATCAGGAGTCTGAGAAAATGCCCCCACAGGGTCGAACCAAGGCCTTCCCATCTCTTCCCACACTCTTCCCTTAACACTTTGTTTTTTAAGTAGAAACATGCTATTTGGTTTATGCAAAAATATGTGGTCTTGCACATTTTGGTTACTTTAAGGAAGAACAAAGGAGATTTACCAACAATCTGTACAAATATAGGGAAATAATGAGGGATGATAGAAGGGAGATGAGACTGCCCATGTTTTGGTGATCCCCTGGACCAAACTATCCAGGCCAAGTCAGGTCATGAATGTAGTAGAGCCAAGAACAGAATCCAACTTCAGGATATGATTCCAATCCTATCCAATCACGATGTCTGGTATGTGGGTGAGGGACTTCAGCCCTTGAGCTCCAGAGTCTCCTTCAAGTGATGGGTTGATCCATAGATGGAATGGATGTAGACTTCAAGGACACAACAGAATAGATTTGGCTACAACTGTTCATGTCATATAGTGAGCCCGACCTTGAGATCGTTTAGTCTTTTATTTTGTTCAGAATTCTCTGAACTTTGTATCTTAACATTTCAGGTGTCTTCCAAATGGGTTCCCATGCATCTTTTCCAATTTCTACTGCTGTTCTCCCCGGTGGTGCATGCTGATTTTGCATTTCTGGCTGCCCTTCTGATTACCACAGGCCAGTGAGTGTGAGTACAAGTGCTGAGATTCACTTCTGTGCTACAGCATTTAGTTGCTGCTGTGAAGCCATTCAGAACTCTCTTTCCCCTACTTTAGTGACCAGGGATATCCTACATGGTGTCTGCTTTACTGGGCTCCATCTTGCAGTGAGGACGATATGGGGTCTGTATCATCATGGCTTACATCCAAGCGTCAAGGGAAGTGTAAGATAAGTGAGATTTAATCTTTGTTGTTTTAAAGCCACTGACACTGGGAAGGACAGGGCTGTTTTTGCAGCCAACTGTACTCATACTCAATGATGAATGTCAGAATTTACAAACCAGCCTTCTTGCTAAACCCAATGAAAAGTCCAAGAACAGCTCCAAATGATCATGGAGGGTTCTTTTGATTCTCCTCTCTCAACCTCCTAAATAGTGGGAGTATAGACATGTGACACTAGGCCTGACCAGCCATAAATTCTTTTAAAAATCCAAAAATCTTTCAATTTTTCTCTCCCATCGACATCACAGTTCAAAGCCAGCCTGTGCAGGAAAGTCCAGGAGAATCTTATCTCCAATTAACCACTAGAAAACCAGAAGTGGAGCGGTAGCTCAAAGTGGTAGAGTGCTAGCCTGAGCAGAAGAGCTCAGGGACAGCGCCCAGGCCCCAAGTTCAAGCCCCACGACTAAAAAATAATTTTTTTAAAAAAGCCCTTCTCTACCCCTCAGCACAGAAAATGGGTTTGCAAGACCCTCTCAAAAGGCCCAGTGCAATTATGTAATATATTCAAAGATGAGGTCACTTGCAATAGGATTTCACAGCAAAGAGGAAAGTCTAACTTCATTGTGTCTGCACACTAGATACAATGTCTGGGCCTCAAGTTAGATGGGCTGGCACAGTACCACTCAAGCCACTTGGCCAGTCCCTTTTTTGTGTTGGTTATTTTCAAGACAGGTTACTATGATGAGACTGGCTGGGTCTGCAGTCCTCCTATTTGCTCTTTTCTTTGTGGCTGTGACAGGCATATGCTATTTCACCAGCTAAGGTTAACTCTCTTTTTCCTTCCCTCTTTATCTTTCTCCCTTTTTGTCTTCCTTTCTTTTTGTTTCTTTCTTGTTCTCTCCTTCCTTCCTTTTTCTCTTTCTTTCTCTCCCTCCCCTTTCTCTTTCTCTTTGACTCTTCCTTTCCTTTTTTCTTTCTTTCCTTCTTTCTCTTTTCTTTTTCCTTCTTTCTTTTCTCCTTCTTCCTTCCTTCCTTCCTTCCTTTCTTTCTTTCTTTCTTTCTTTCTTTCTTTCTTTGTCTTTCTTTCTGTCTTTCTTTCTCTGTCTTTCTTCTCTCTCTGATTCTCTTTTTTCCTTTCTAATCTCCCTCTCTTCCTCTTCTCTCTCTCTCTCATTCTCTCTCTCTCTTCCTTTGGCATTTACCTTCTTCTGCTAACACTGGAGACAGCCACGGGAGACAGCAGAACAGGAATGAGCTAACATGTCATCTGTCTGGCATGATTGTGAGGTGGATTGCAGTTGCCACAACTATGAGGACTATCAGGGCATCTCCCAGTCTGTTGAGCTATGTGTGTGCCTCCACTAGTAATGGCTGAGGAAAACTGTTTGAGCCACAGGCAACAACGAAGTGGGTAAGAAATTGATCAGCATTGATCAATTCTGGTTGGCCAAATGGAAGTGCTTTCTTTTAACGATGTTCTGGTAAAGTGTTTTATGGGTAATGAAGTACATGTATGCACATCTACTACTCCCATCACATAATACGATCCTTGTCTATCTGTTCTCTCCCGTTATCCTTTGCAGAAAGTTCTCAACTCACAAATAATACAATACAGTAGGTTGCCTAACTGGATCACTGTCTGTAATGATGACATTCACCCACCAGCATAATCTTTCAGTAGCTCTGGATAAGCCTTTTTCTCCTAAGTAGTTGTCTAGGCCTGGGAGGCTTTACTGTATTCTTTCTTTCTGCTCAGTCCTGTGTGGCTTGCTTAGGGGCAACATAGGAACTGTGAATGGGCTCATTAAACAACTTTATTACCTGATACGGATGGAATTCTATGATTACCATGACATCAAAATGACTGAGGGCTCAGAGCCAAATTGGGTGAGATGGTGGTCAGCAGTCTACTATTCCCATAATTCTATCTGTGCCTGTAAATGGACACACAGAAGGCTGAGCTGTTAAGTAGATACACATGACTGGCTCAATAGACTGTCTAGTGACTTTTCTCTTAATCACTCAATTTATTTGTCTAACTCATAAGTGGGTGGCATATGTTTAATATAAACACAGTATTTTTTAAAAAGAACCAAATTTATTGAGCATTTATTACAGGCCTGACATATGCCAAGCCTTTTGCGTATAGTAACTCATCGGCTCTTCACAGCCAACCCTGTGATTGCCTCTGTGGTAGAGAGAAGGACACTAGGAGAGGTGGAGAAGCCAGCTTCTTTCGCATTGCTATTTTGAGCCTGTCTTTGAATTCACAGAGCCCAGACACTAATCCTGGGCTTTTCATTGTGGAGGCGTTTATTGTATCAGGTAGATGTTCTGTCTTTATTGGCTTCAAATACACATAAAAATAATCATTTTTTTTCTCTATCTCATTGTGATTCTGAACTGTGGTGTCAGGCAAACAGAGAGCTAATCTTGGCCATCAAATTTGGCACCTACAGCTCTTGTTTGGCAACTCAGAAAGGAATATACTGATAGAAGATGGAATAAGGCTAATGGATCATACTGAGAAAAGATGAAATGTGCTTGCAGTGAAAGATGAGACATGATTATCATAAATGAAGTAATAATCATGGAGGAACTTAAGGAAAGTCTCAGTGCTACCATTGGAGAGCACAAGCCAGCAGGCCCTTTGGCCTGAAAGTAAATACCAGTAAACTTCCATCTCAACACTGCAGCTCGACCATTTCATTTGTCATTTCCAAAGAACCTCTGAGGTTTCTGCCTTCTTCCCATCTTTGTGCTTGCAGTTGGTTTTAATCAGAGACAACGTGCTGATTCAGCTCCTTGGCTGAATTTATTCAGCTGGTGCAAAGATTCTGTGACAGGGTTGCATTTACAATTTTATCACTGCCTCTTGAACCTGAATAATTTATCATGTTCTTTCCAGCTCTCCCCTCTCCCCCGTCCCTTGGCCGTTATCATCTTCCAGATCCTGAGTGAGTGAAGTTCTTGCTGTAATAATCAAACTTATTGGGGATGTGCCTGCTTTTGCTCACAGAATTCAGATACTCTCTTTTTTTCTGTCAAGACATGGTCTGGAGGAATGTTTTTTCATACTAATTCAGCTTAGATTTGTTAGAGATTTCTTTTCAAAGATATATATATATATATATGCATATATATATTCTGCAAAAAAACCCTTGATGATTAAATTAATATTCCAAGAACCTAATATCTTTCACAAACTCTTTTTTTAAATGAAAAGACCAAAAAATGATGGTAGACTCCAGAGAGATAATCTCCTACACCCCACATGTCTGAGGAATTGCCCTACCTTGGGCAATTTCTCTGTTCAAATGTGGGAACAGCAGTCCTGATAGATCTAGCAAATTATGTTCACAGAGAGAAATGCTTTCCCAGCATGCCAGCAAGAGATTATTGCTCCTCTCCACACGTACTTGCTCAGGCATATGTGGGTGTATCTGACCTGAATGAAATCAGTGCATCCTTTTGTCAGTGAAGACAAAACTGGAATGAGCAAAGAACAAATGCATGTCTCTGCATGGACACAGTATATGATATTCGGCATACATGAATGTCTCCTTACATTGGAGGAGGTAAAATGTAATTGCTATCTGCTGTGCATAAGTCAAAGAAGCTGCTCAATTTCCTACAATGCACAGTGTGTCTCTACACAACAAAGAAAGACCTGATCCAAAATATCAATGGTACTGAACCCTGGACTCTGCTCTTTGTCAAAAGGAAGTTCTTTGGAGCTTATGTGCTGGAGGCTCATGCCTGTAATCCTAGCTATGTGAGAGGCTCAGACTGGGAGGATTCAGGCTATCCTGGGCAGAAAAAGTCTATGAAACTCCATCTCCATGGAGGAAAGCTGGGCGTGGTAGCATATGCCTGTAATCCCAGCAGTGAGGAAAAGCCTAAAATGGGTGACCAATGCCTCAGGCATGTGCCACAACAGAAAACAAGACCCTATACTAAAAGTGAGGAACAGAGTGGAAGTGTGGCTCAGTGGTAGAGCGCCTGCCTGATCATTGTGGGGCCTGAGATCAAACACCTGTACTAGAAAGTTTGATTGTCCTTTAAAAAGAGAAAACAAAAAAGGGGCCCATTAGCTGCACTGGACATGGATGAAAACGAACTAAGCAACCCAAGGGCAGGCATGGGAGGGAGAGAATGAGAGGGAAAGAGGGAACTGCTTACACTAAGCACAAGGGAAGAAATGTACATATCACCATGTGTGGAAGAATAGTTGTATTGTCAAAGCTCATAGAATTCACAAACATTATAGACCATGATAATGACAATTTTCCTTGTGAAGGTTAAAATGTGTTTGTGACTTTAAGTATCACTATCCCCCAATACTGTGAAATTTGTGAAATGTATGTAATCACTTCACGCCAATAAAAATTTATTTAAAAAATAAAAAAGAGAAAGAAAGGAAGGGAAGAAGGAAAGAAAAAAGGTCTTTTGGTATTTCAATGCTTGTGAATTTTTGCATTTTTCTCTGCACTAGCATTACTTAATACATACTTAGATTATAAATTAATATTAATAATATTATAGGTTTCACATGGAAAGCAGGGTGGTGGCAGAATATCTTATGTTTAAAATGATAATAAATAATATAAAGCATGAAAGGAGCTGACTTAAACAATCTTGACTCTGCAATTCACCAATTTTGTGATCCTGAGCAAATAGTTTTACCCTTTCAGACCTCACGTACTGTCTGTGAGATGGAGCCTTTCCTGCCCCCCCCCCAACTTCAAATATTTGTACACATGGTTTTCAATTTAACATGTCCGTTTAAGTAGACAATACTTCTTGATCAGAGTCACCCCTCCCATCGTTCTCCCCCATCCTGTCTGTTTCCTCTGAGATGGAGATGTTAGTATCAGTTCTTGTGAGCATTACTTGAGATAATGTATGCAAAGGGCTTTCTGCACCCACCCATCCCTCTGTAAATGGTACTGGTTTTTATTCTTTGAAGAGTACTTTTGGTTCAGGGACAATTAGGCATGGTGATTCCTCACTGGCTTCACAGGCTTGGCTTATGTGTTGGGTGGTTTTACATGTTAATGTTCCTGGATGGAGGAGTATCCAGGAGGCAGGAAAAGCATTATTTGGAGTGTGATTGGAGTACATTTCCAGAGGAGGCTTAGCCAGTGTGTCTACGTGGTCTAAGCGGCCAGACCAACCCTCTCTGTGGCAGGCACCATTGTATTGTCCAGGGTCCAGAAACTACAAAGCACAGGAACCTGCTCATCTCCTGCCTGGGGCCTTACATGCCCAGACTCTCTGGTATTTGGACTACGAGACTTAGTTCAGCAGTCCTTCTCTGGGACTGACTTTCAACCTCAAGCTCAGTGATATATTGTTGATGTATCTGGTTCTTAGGCCTTTGGAATTAGACTGGGCCGTGGTCCTGCCATGACAGGTTCTCCAGCTCATAAACAGCCTGCCATGGGATTTCTCTGCTGCCCTAATCACAGGAAACAATTTCCTGACACAGCCCGTCTCGTGCATCCCGTTGCAGATCTACTGCTTCTGTCTCCCTGATCACTTGGTAAAGGGGGACTCCAGGACCATCTCTGGGTGTCAGTCAATGTCTATACTTGCCATCATTGCTTCTGGGTCCAAGAAAGAAATGAAATCATTGGTAGAAAAGGAGGAATGTAGCCAGGTGAGAGAAACCTTGGTGCAGTGCTCTTTAAAGAGCTGTGGAGAAGCAGGGGCAGCAAAGAAGAGCCTTTCAACAACACACTCATGTCGCTATGGTCTAAGATTCCAGTAGTGGGAGATTAACGGAGAAACAGAGTCAATATGGTGGTGGTTTGGGAAACGAACCAACCAACAAACAAAGCCATTTTCAATGAGCAATAATCACTCCTCAGTTCAACCTCTTTGCTGTCTGTCATCGACTAAAGCTGAATGACGGCTCCCTTGGGCATCTAGGCAAACACTCATGTGAACCATGTCTGGTTGGTGAGGGTGAAGGACAGTCAGTAATCAATTTGTCCTTGGGCTTAACCTTACACCAGGATAATTATAGACAACTTAAGGGATAATTGCGTAGATAAATGAGATGGAGGGGGTGGGGGGATGCCACTTGTCTGGTTAGCACTGGCTAATATGTATTCTGTATTGAGAGAAGATGATGGAATGAACTCTGAAATGTTATTTTTATGAAGAATTATTATTGGTGTATAATTCACAAGGGAGACATGCCTTAGTTGGTATTTGGATTATGTAAACATAATAGGGGATGAAAATTAATCCAAGCATCTATGGTACTTGGAAGAAAGGATGATGCTAGATTTAGACCTGCGTGCTGAGCTAAATGATATTGTCCATATTCCATGTAAGAATTTTAGGTTTCTTCATTTGGATAAAGAAACAAACAAAACACTAACAGAGACAATAAACAAAGACTGTAAAAGGGCTGGGAAGATTTGAAAAAAGAACGAAATAGGTAATAAAATTGAAAACAAAATTGTCAAAACAAAATGCTTCATGTATTTCAGACTTCAATTAAGGGATTATTGTTGGACTGGAACATATGTGTTATGAAATGCCCGAAAGATAACACAAAGTAAAAGAAAGTAGCAACCATGGTAAGGAAGATGGAGACAGAATGAGAATACTAACATCCCACAAAATTATCGATGAAGATGAGCCAACCTTTGAAGAAATAATGACAAAGAGATTTTAAAACCAGATTAATAAACATTTAAACACAAACCAAGTGCAATGCATACTAATAGAGACAAATTAAAGAATATTTAGGTTGAGATACAATACGTTAAACATCTAGTCCCTAAAGATAGAATTCCGCAAGAGAGAAGGTGCAATAAATACGCTGAAAATTAAAACTTTTGAACTTACCCTGTAATCTCAGGTATTCCGGAGGCAGAGATAGGAGGGTCAAGGCTAGCCCGGACAAAGTTAGCCCAAACCCTACCTGACACATTCCAACAAAGTAAGATAGGAGGGTCAAGGCTAGCCCGGACAAAGTTAGCCCAAACCCTACCTGACACATTCCAACAAAGTAAACACTAGGAAATGGGTACTTGAACAGTAGAGGATGGAGTCAAGGGGAAGGGTGAAGATGAATGGAGAGAGGAAGGGAGCAGATTGCAATAATAAATTCAATGCCTATCCTACAAAATCAAGCAAATTGAGGAGAGGGATAGGATTGGGAGTGAAAAGAAAAATTATAAAATGAGTTACATCATCAGGATGTATCGTGTTCATAAACGGATTTGTTGAATGGTAACTCCTTTGTATAACTACTTAAAGATAAATTGATTTAAAAAAAAGCCTATGAAAATCTGGGTGCTGGTAGCTCACACCTGTAATCTTAGCTACTCAGGAGGCAAAGATCTGAGGATCACAGTTCAAAGCCAGCCCAGGCAGGAAAGTCCATTAGACTGTTATCTCCAATAAACCACTAGAAAACCAGAAGTGGTGCTGTGACTCAAGGGGTAGAGTGCTCACCTTGAGCTGAAGAGTGCAGGGACAGCGCCCAAGCCCAGAGTTCAAGCCCTAGGACTGACAAAAAATAAATAAATAAATAAATAAGGAGTTTAGGGAAGGACTCAAGTGGTAGAATCCTTATCTAGCAAGCTTGAGGCCCTGCATTTAATCTCCAGTGCTGCAAAGAGAAAAAAGATAAAAAGGAGAAAAGTAAGAGTTTCAGAAGACTTCCTCCAGCAACCAGTAGTCAGAGCAGTAAGATTTTCAGAAATCTAAAAAGAAGGACAATTGTTGATCTAAAATAGTATCCTAAGCAATACAACCTTTGCCAGAAACAGGACTGAATAGGGCAATTTGATACAAACTTAAAGAGAATTCACCATGACCTTGACTAAAATGTTTATAAAGGACATATACTTCAGGAAGTGGGAAAATATTTTCTGGAAGGAATATCTAAAAAACAAAAAGGAATAGTGAACAAAATCATTGACAAACATGAAGAGGAATTTAAACAGCTGGTTGACAGCCACACTTTCATATTGGTCAGCTAAAGTAGAGTCTAATTTAGATGCCTGGATAGATTCCAGACATAAATATTGGTAAAAGCTCTCCAGGTAAATCTAATATGGATCTATGCAGAAAGTCATCAAAATAGATAAATATGTGTAAGGAGATTCATACATACCTAAATGTATTCATGTTATTATACATACATATATGTATCTGTATATTATAATAGTGATAACTGGAAAGCTTAAAGAAGGTGTGTGTAAAAATAGTAGACGTCAAACCAGGAGGTAGATGTTAAAGATAACATGTACGAAGATCATTGCTTTGTTTACAAAATTTGAAGTGTGAATGAATGTTTAAAGCTAATTAGGCATGGTTATTTTTCAGTGAATTTTTTAAATTTTTTATTGTAAAGATACTATACAGAGGGTTACAGTTACATGAGCAAGGTAATGAGTACACTTCCTATTGAATATTGTTACCCTCTCCATTGTTTTCCCCCTACCATCCCTTCCCTCCCTACCTTCCCTGAGGTTCTTTTTTTTTTTTTCCAGTGAATTTTAGTAACTGAAAATGTTAGTTTAGTAACTTTAGTAACTGAAGAAATAGTGAGCCAACACAACCACACACACACACACACACACACAAATCCCAAATAATAGATGAAATAAATACAGCAATAAAATTTAACAAAACAGAAAATTAAATTAATTTAAATTAAAATTGATTAAATGGAACAACAAATCATCAATTCTCCTTTATTTCTCCTTTATTAACATTTTCAAAGAACCGACTTTTGCCAAAATGGATTGAAAAAGAAATGACACAGATAAAAATATTGAAAATCAAAAGGGAGCAGCACATGTCCAGGCATATCCAATATACAAAACAATAATAGGAAAAGCACAATGTGGAAAACAATGTGGTAATAAATTCAGGAATTTGGATGAAATAAATTCTCCCAAAAAGCTATTTATCAAAACTGATTCAAGAAGAAAAGAAATCCTGAGGATTTCTATAAAAACGTGAAAAATTCAATCCAGACTTAACAAGTCATCCCCGGAAGGAAGAAGCAAAGGTCCAAATGATTTTACAGGAGAGTTGTTCGAGATGCAGTTTTTTTTTTTTTTGTTTTTTTGCAGAAAAGCATTTGCCTTTTATTTTTGGTTGTTATCTTGAAGTAGTTGTACAAAGGAGTTGCTATTAAACAAAGCAGTTTATGACAACAGTGCGTCTTGATTGGTGTTCCCCTTTCAACATTCCCACCTGCCCCCTCCCGACCCGCCTCTCCCCTTACTTTTCTCAATTTTTCAATATACATATTGCATTCTTGGCTTCATTCTCCCTCCCACCCACTTCTCTTCATCTACCCTTCTCCCCTTGACCCCACACCACCTTTTCCAAGTATCCGTTTCTTGGTGCTTATTTTGTTGGACTTTGACTTTGCCTTTCTAAGGAATTACATTATTTGACTTCCTCTCTTGAATCTACCATATTTCAGTTAATATATTTGTCACCATTTGCATAGCACCCAATGTGCTTACTTACTGACGGTTTATCAGCTAATTCTAGCTTCTATATATGAGAGAAACTATGCAACCTTTGTCTCTCTAGGTCTGGTTTACATCACTTAATGTAATTTTTTCCATGTCTTTCCATTTCTTCACAAATGGCACAAGATGCAATTTATAATAATTAGCAATGAGTGTAGCATACATTTCAACAACCAGCAGATATCGATAAGTGTAGATACATACACGCTGATGTGTACTGACTGGATGTAAGTCTTAAGCTTTCAAAGCTTTCAAGAAAATAATTGTTTTAGTAATAGGAAGACATCACTTATAAATTATAAAGAGGGAAAATTCTGAATTTACACAATGAGTACAATTTAATCTCAATTTCAAAATCAGAGGTTGCATAGTTTCCCTGTTTCGTGGTAGCTAGAATGCGCCTATGAATCTTCAAGTAAACATACTGGGTAATAAGGACCGGGTTACAAATTAATTAACTGAAGTGTAATACTCTGTGGAGAGCACAAACAGTATAATCCTTTAAAAAGTCAAAGCCCCCCAAAATAAGTACCAGGAAATAGGTACTTGCAAGAGGGAAGAATGGGGGAGAGGTAGAAGAAATATAAGGGAAGGGGTGGGTTGAAGGAGGTGAAGATGTTGGAGCAGTGATACAGATCGAGATGCACTGTACACATAAACTGCTTTGTTAAAAGGCAAAAAATTAATATGTAACCTAAAATTAAGATATGTTAGAGAAGAGGTGGGAGGGAGGGGTGGGTGAGAATGTTGAAAGGGATGATATCGATCAAGGTGCACTGAATTCATAAACTGCTTCAGTGAATGCCAACTCCTCTGTACAGTTATTATTATTTTTGGTCAGTCATGGGGCTTGAACTCTGGGCGTGGGCGATGTCCCTGCGCTCTTCAGCTCTGTACAATTATTTAAAGATAATAAAAATATTCAAAAACCTCACACTAAAGTAGTATATTAAACTCATTTGATACACCATAATAAAATAAAGTTTAGTGTAGAAAACAATAGTGGTTTCACAACAGAAATTCAGAAATGTAATTTATGAGACAGGTGTGGTCGTTCATACCTGTAATCTCAGCTGCTTGGAAGGCTGAAATGGGGAAGAATGTGTTTCTCAGGAAGTCCAGGCAAAAAGTTCTTGAGATCTCTTCTCTCCCAATAGAAGCAGGGTGCTATGGTGCACACTGGTCCTCTCAGCTATGTGGGAAGCTTAAAAGGAACATCGTGGTTCCTCTGGTTTCCCAGGCAAAAACTAAGACTATCTCACGTACAGTGAAAGCAAAGAGATGGTAAGCATCAGGCCTTGAGTTCAAACTCTCGCACCCAAAACAGAAAGAAAAAAAAAAGAGAGAGAAAGAAATGCTGTCAGTGACACAAACTAATCATAGGGAAACTGTATATAATCATTTAAACAAATACCAAAAAATGACATATATTTCAAAGATTTAAATGAACATTTATATAAATACATATCCACTTGTGTACATGTGTATAATTATATGCTGTATAAATGGCCTTCTATAATTTTATAAGTATATTTTTAGTATGTATAATTTTTACATATAATATATGGCTATATAAATACATAGAATTAGGTATAAATTGTGTTTAAATACACATTAGTACATAAATACATACATTACTCATACATATACTGTTATATGGGTATTGATGTATATCATCATATCAATCTGTAAATACATATATAGATACGTGGTAGGACAAATTCAATTATTGGGGGCTTTCATTTTGGGACAGTCTCACCTATTCATAGCCCTTTGTTCTTCTATGCAAATTTTATTTATTTATTTTATTATTATTTTTTTTGGTCGGCCGTGGGGCTTGAACTCTGGGCCTGGTCACTGTCCTTCAGCTCTTCAGCTCAAGGCGAGCGCTCTACCACTTGAGTTACAGCGCCACTTCCGGTTTTCTGGTGGTTTATTGGAGATAGGAGTCTCACCATCTCTCCTGCCCGGGCTGGCTTTGAACCGCGATCCTCAGATCTCAGCCTCCTGAGTAGCTAGGATTACAGGTGTGAGCCACCAGCGCCCGGCTCTTCTATACAAATTTTAGAGTTAATTTGTCAAGTTTATTTTAAAAACTCCCTCTTATGGGAATTATACTGGATACATAAATCCCTTAGGAAAAAATGCACATCTTGACATTATTTAGGATTTCCATTCATTTAGATTATTTCTGTTAAAGAAACTTGAGGGGCTGGGAATGTGGTTTAGTGGGAGAGTGCTTGCCTAGCATGCATGAAGCCCTGGATTGGATTCCTCAGTACCACATACACAGAAAACACTGGAAGTGGTACTATGGCTCAAGTGGTAAAGTGCTAGCCTTGAGCAAATATAGCTTACAGACAATGCCCAGGCCCTGAGTTCAAGCCCCAGGACTGGTAAAAAAAAATCTGAAAATAGAACTAACTAACTTTATACTAACTATTTTTGAGGTAGCTAAGTATTTCTTGAATAAGACAGAGAAATTCTAGCTGCAAAACAGTGATTAGTTAGAGTGCAAGGCCCTGAGTCCCAATCCTGCTACCAGCAACATACACCCAAAAAGATGAATACATTTGACTGAAAGAAAAATAGGAGTTCTCTTTTATTAAACGATATCATAAAGTGAGAATCGAGCCATATACTATGGAAAGATACTTTATTAAGTCAAGAAACAGCAAATATTCAGTCCCTGAATTAAAGAATAAATGCAAATGGCTAAAAGAAATCTTAATGATAGAAAAGTAGGCAAATGATTTGAACCAGCTTCTCACAGAAGAAAAAGTTGAAATGTCAAATAAGCACACTAAATTTTTGATTTGATGAATCCAGAAAGTACAAACTAAGATTAAAAATTAAACCCTGTTTGTAACTTGAAATTTTCAAAGTGTCTGATTGAGGAGGAACTAAAATGGAATTGATAAATTATAGATAAGAGTCTAGTATGACTCAAAGTAGTATTACTAGTTTGAAAAAACAGTTATTCCTTCTAAAATTACATATTTGCATACCCTTAGGCCCATAAGTTTTGCTTTTAGGCAGAGTCTAGAAAAATCCTTGCATATGGGTACTAGGAGATATTTGAGAACATTCAATACAGCATTACTCATAATAGAACAAATGTAAGTATGTAAATGTACACAGATTAAAATGTATATTCATTTGCTCCATTTTTGTACAGTGCAATAGTGATTGACTTTCAGCTATAGGAAGCACTAAAGATCAAGCTCATACATACAATGTTATGTGGGAAAAGTCAGAACATTTGGTGATACATAACCATTTTCATCCAGTTCAGCAGTTAACAAAAGAGTATAACCTTTTTTGATAGATATATATGTAATAAAATTAGATACACACAAAACACAACAAAGGAGGAGGCAATAATGCTGGATAAGAAATGTACTCATTACCTTGCTCATGTAACTGTAACCCCTCTGTACAGTATTTTCACAATAAAAAACTTAATTTAAAAAAAACAACCAGGAAATTAGAGCCACTGAATGATTACCTCTGGGAGATAAGAAGAAATGCACAAGGTGATAGAATGAAGTTCATAATGGCCTCACTTTTAAATTGAAATGGAGGTACAAGAATTTAATTTGCTACTATCAACTTTCTTTATAAACCATTAGACATATGGAAGTGTGTTTGTAAGGAAATAATGAGGGCTGTGTTCCTGACAAGTGAAATTGTTAGGGATCCTACTTTCTTCTAAGTTTGTACTATTTCTCTTTGATGAAATTAAACAGATTAGATTTCAGTGTAATGTTGCTAGACATTAAGAATGCGAATGGGCTCCAGTAATCTGAAGTAAATGATTAAAATGGGAGCTCCTTAATGTTTCAGTGATAGGATTGTACAAGCAGTACGTGACTTCTGAGAATCCACACCTTGATATTACTCTCTTGAGTATAAACAGCCTGTGTCATGCTGGTAACCAACACAATATATGAAAGGTATTCAGGTGTTACTCTCTCGATGAGATCATGTAATATGGTGAAGGCTCTGGAATGTCATTCCTGTGACTCTTTCTCACGAAGACTCCGCTTAGTACCTTGGAGGAAGTTCTTCTCTTTGCAATCATGTTGTCAACTGCCTGTGCAATGTAGTAGGGAACTTCCAACAGTTTCAACAACGTGAGGACCACAAAGCCCATAAAGATTTGGACCTAACTCATACAGACTGAAGAAATGCATTCTAGCCTCAAGCCATGGCTCATTCCTATAGTCTCTTGGAAGGTTAAGCCACCCTGGATCACGCCTAGTGAGTCTGCAGACTGGTGGGAGCCTGAAAAGAAGGCCCAAGCAAACAATTGTGGAATTTTATGATAATTGTGACATATTAAATGTGTGCTATTTAAAAACTGTTGGGTTTGGAGTGATTTGTTAGGCAGCAGTAGAAAGCCAATGTATGGGTGTGTCCATTCATCTTTGTATTTCCAGCATAACAAGGTGCTTAACTTGTGTTAAGAATACTTAACTTGTGCACTGGTTCTGGTCCTGAGACTTGAACTCAAGCCCTAGGCATGGTTCCTGAGGTTTTCTTTTTGTTGTTTTTTTTTGTTTTTAAGGTTGACACTCTATCCCTAAGCTACAGCTCCACTTCTGACTTTTTGCTGGTTAATTGGAGATTAAAAATCTCATAGACTTTCCTGCCTGAGATGGCTTTGAACTCCAAAACTCAGATCTCAGTCTCTTGAATAGCTAGGATTACAGTAGACTTGAACCATAGGCCTGGCTGAGAGGCCCCTGTCTTGGAAGGTGGTGGAATGAAGCCAGATCATGGTAATGCCATGGGCTGATAGGCAGGAAGGAAGAAAAGACCTGGGCTGGGCTTTTTTTCCCCCTCCCCTAGCCTATAACAACACCTAGAGAGAAGAAATGAATGATAACTACTTCCTTACTAAGAAATAAATGAGACTGAAGTTTGAGAGCCCTCTCTTTTATCCCTGCTTGCCCAAGGCTTAGGAGAGGACCTAGCAATTCTTTACTTGTAATTTTGCATACATTTTAAAATAGACTCCATAACACAAAACTTGGCTCCAACCTCCTCTGGTAAGCCAGAGAGAATAAAGAGCCTAAGGACTCCCTTTTGGACCTGAAGAACACCCAATATAATGTTTGAAAATAAATACACAAGTAAAGTAAATGCTTAAATTATATTTCTGAGTTCCTCGAGTATTACATACATACCTCAAGTCTGAGGCTTCATTATTCACTCATGCTTAAAACTTGACTTACTGGTTGTGGACAATTATTTATACATTGTTACAGTATATAATTTTCACTCATTGATTGTGTACTTTAGTCTATGTGTGGTTAACCCCTTGTGTCAGATAAATTACACCAAATATTCAGGGTTTCTTTGTGCTTTTGTCCTGTGGTTTCTCTGTGTCTGATAATTTCTTGAGGAATTTTATAGAGAGGCAACAGTTTATGTCATATAATCTACTGAGGTCCTGTCTAGGTCCCAGTTCTTAAGATTATTCTCTTCAATATTTATCAATGAATCACTTGTTTTGTGAAGTGACAATATCTTTCTTAGGTCTTATTGGTATCAAGGGATGATCTAGAACAAGTTCAAGTAAAAGACAAAGACTCCAATCTCAAAAGCTTTAAAGAAGCAGTAATAATATTGTATTGGATGCATCTTGTTATATCTAGGTTTCTTCTCTTTCTTTCTTTGATTTCTTTATTATTGGTTGCCTACTATGTTTCCTGGCCTGCTGGACCTAGTGTGTGGAGATTTACTTTTGGTTTCCCTTATAACTCTATCTTCTCACAGAAGAGATAGACAATTAAAGACCACACAGTCTTGCCAGGTGCTGGTGGCTCACACCTGTAATCCCAGCTATTCAGGAGGCTGAGATCTGAAGATCCCTGTTCGAAGCTTTGACAGCTTTGACAGAGAAGTCCATGAGCTGTTAGCTCCAGTTAGCCACCAAATGCCAGAAGTAGAACTGCAGCTGACATGGTAGAGAACCATCCTGCAGTGAAAAAAAATAAGGGAAACCACCCTGAGTTCTAGTCCTAGACCAGCCTGTGAGCATACACACACATACACCCCCCCCCCCACTCCTTCTCAATGATTCAGTGAAAGCATTTGAATAAGGCCAATTCTAGAAAACAATATCTAGGCATTGTTCCCTCCATCTCCTCCACCTCTTCCTCTGTTTTCTCATGTCTGACATCTCTTGCTTGTCATGTCCTTCCTGCCATTTCAGTCAAGAAGTGTCACTAAACTTCTGTACCTGGGAAGCAAGTAAATGACCCTGTTTTACTCCTGAAGCCACAAGCCCCTGTCCCCATTCCTTTTAGTCTCTGGGTTGCTGCACACTTGACTCATGACCTTGCCAGCTTGACATTTACCCATTAGGTCCAAGTTCAAATCCATGGCCAATTTTTCTCAACTCAGGGCCAGGATTCTTGGAATTGTATCTTACAGGCACCTGTGCTTCACTTCCCAGGGGCTTGAGTCATACACCTATCCTAAAGAGACTGTCTGCTTCTACTTGTATTTCTGTAATGCAAATGAGTATGTACCCTTGACACAGGGGAAGTGAGTCAGGATAGCATTGGACAGTGAGAATAAAGAAGAAAAGCCCTCCGTACGGATACTGAACAAGCATTTTTTTTAAAAAGTTAAACATATTTTGCAATCAGGGATTCTTCTCCAAGAGGCTCAGGTCAGGTGCTTGTTGCCAAGTTTTCAATTGTTCTTTGGTTACCTGATAAAGCAACCCCAATAGTGCAGGGCTCCACTCTCACAGCACTGCCCAGCACTGATCAGACATGCTTCAAATGAAGGGCTGCCAACAGGTCACCTCAATTTTCATTGTGATTTTTTTTTAGGTTGGTACTGGGGCTTGAACTCAGAACCTCATATTCTTGCTTAGCGTATTTGCTCAAGGCTGCACACTACCCCTTGAGCCATACCTCCACTTTTGGCTGGTTAATTGAAAAGTCTTGAACTTGTCTGCCTGTGCTAGCTTCAAACTGGGATTCTCACATCTCAGCCTCTCAAGAAGCTAGGGTTACAAGTGTGAATTTTTAATGACCAGCTGTACTGAGGCTTCAGTTGTTTCTCCATGCTTTGATACCTAGGGGGGGCTGAGCTTGAATTCCTATCCTGTGTTTCTGTTGGCCTCATGATTTGTGATGTACAAAACTTTTCTTATCACTGCAGGGAGCAAAATGGAACCCCCTGCAGTATACACCAGTACTTACGGGGCCTTGGGAGCTTCTTAGTTCCCATCAACCTCAGTTTGCTCTGTCAGAAAGCATGATGATGGCCCATGTGCCACACCTGGATATTACATCCACCACTCTGTGCTCATCCTCTGTGCCTGGTGATAAGAACACTTCAAGGTCCTCATTTCCTCGAGTTCCTATGGTTGCATTTATTCTTTCAGCCTAAGACATTGGGTCATTGAGTCTTTGTAGAAACATCAGTGTACCTGAGTGTCTGGAATTGCTGTTGCATTTGCTCTATATGGAGAAGCTGAACAGCCTTGCACCATTCTGGAGCTTGACATTGCCAATCCACCCTCTTTCCCGACCCCCAAATCTTTTAATGTGTCCTGGAGCTGAAAGTCATAGGCCACAACTGCTCCACACTAAGTGGATAAACAAACCATAAATAACTCTGCCGGCACTCCATAAACATGGGGCCAACACGTCTCCTCCAGCCTGCCTGTCTCTACAGGCTAAGGGAGTAATGTGAGCAAGGGTGCCTCCTCCCCAGTGCTTTAGGCAGCGTGAAGGGATCAAAATGTAAACCAGAAGTTTCTCTCTGGGTGGAGTGGAGCAGCTGGACTTCATCTTGCTAAAGCCAAAGCCAGAGGAAGGGGGTGATCTTGTTGGAGGAAGGAAAAAAAAAAGAATCTCAGAGCAAGAGAGAGGTAGAAGAACTAAGACTCGAGTCTAAGAAGAAAAAAAAGAGTCTTATTTTCAAAAACCACACTAAAATCATGCCTGTGTGCTTGCTTGCATACATGACCACACATGTGCGCTCATGCCTTTGTGTGATTTGGAGAACTTTCATTCTCATCTATAAAAAAGAAAACTGTGGATAACTAGGTCTTGGCAAAGGCCTGCCAATGTATTTGCTTTGTTCTGTAGGTTTGTAAGTTATCTTTTATATGAAATGCCTACAAAAAGTGCCCCTCAATGGACAAATGGATCAGGAAAATGTGTTATATATACACAATGGAATTTTACTTATTAGAAAGAATGATATAGTGCCTGTAAAGAACTGGAAAGACTTGCAAAAAATAGTATTAAATGAAGTAAGCCAGGCCCAGGGAGACAAAGAATATATGTTTTTCCTCATATGTAGAAGCTAGATGTAGCTTACAAACTCATAAGTAAATAGGCTGGGTGGTATGCAAGTGTATACAAGTGTATTGCGTGAAATACAGTAGATTCAATGGTGATCTCAAATAGAGTGGTTCTTTAGAAAGGCAAAGATTCAGCAAAATAAAACACCAGGAAGTGAATACTCTTAAGGGGTGGGGTAGGGTCAAGGGAAAGGGGATAGAAGAATGAAGAGGAGGAGACAGGGAAAATGGGGGGAAATGCAGACAAGAACCCAGTGATTACCCTACAAAATTAGTAAGTAAGGGAAAGGTAAGTAGAGGCAGGAAGGGTGAGAATGTTGAAAGGGGCAAGATAGATTGCATTCATCAACTGCTTTTTTAAATGGCAAGTCCTTTGTATAACTTCTTAAAGATACTGACTATCTTATTTTTTATAGATATGTACACTGTGGGCTGCAGTTTTCTATAATACTCTCCATTCACTGATAGCACACCTGTTAGGCCTCACAAGGTCCATTGCCTCTCTGGTCCCTATGGTAGATTTCTTAACCCTAGTAGTGACAGATTTCTGTAGTAAAGCGTATCTTATGCATTGTAGGATGTTCAGCAGCCTCACTGGACTCCACCCAACAAATGCCAGTAGCACCCCATTTGTTTCCCCCTAGCTAAAGGTTTTCTGAGAATTGAAAATGGAAAACAATTGACTTAGAGTCTTATGGCAAATTTGTGCCTGGAGCAGGAGCGCTTCTATAATTTTACACTTCTAGCCTAGTGTTCTTCCTCCCACAGGGTGGTTATTATATTTCCAAAGTACCTGTTTTCCCCATTTTATAACAAATTTGGTACTCATGGTGGGAGACTACTTGATCTTTTCAATATAGCATTTGTGACAAAGTGGATGGCTGTAGAATTTGCAGATGATGACCTTGTCTCTGAGCTTTCTTCACTAAAATGGGAGTAGTAGACATTGATTTCAAGCCAGTCTGGGATATTTTGACCTGGGGGGTGGTTGGCTCTGGGAGTATCTGATTGGTTGATGCCTGTGAGATACTGCTTGTTAAATACTTTGGATATCATCTTATCTGTTAAATTGTGTTGTTGTGACAATTAAATAAAGTGGCCCAGATATGACTAGCACATTATAAACTCTCAGAAGACATTAGCTATTATTTCTATTGCCCAAAGCCATATCTAAGTAAAAGAAAGAAGCTCACCTACCACTCTGACCTCACACCTCCCAACTCTCCCCTCCCCTGCCTAGTTCATCTATAGTCACACTTCTTGTTTCTCTATTTCACTCCTTCTTGCTTCAGGGTCTTTCCTTCCTGTACCCTCTGCTTAGTGTGCCTTTCTTACTGGACACTTTTATTCTTTATTATGCAGATTTCTGCTCAAATATCACAGCTTCAGGGAAACCTCCCCTAACCTTCTGTCTTTGTGCTAGCTGGATCAATATTGACATTTATTATTGTTTTGTTATCTAATCTGCCCTCTTATCTACAACACGAATGTTTTCTTGTGTGTACTGTAGCTCCGCTTTCTATCCCAGCCTGGTAGAAGCAGATAGAAGCAGACAGCCTGGCATACAGCCTTTGTGCCCCAGGCACACGTGTGGAGTAGATAAATTAAAGCAAACTCCAGCTGTGACTCCAAGTCCCGTGCTCCTTCCACTCCACTAGATATAAAAATATAGATCTTTGAATTAATTGGTTGACTAGATCATGCATTTATTTCCTTGATTCATACATTCTTTGATTCATCAGTTAGGTAATTTACTCATTCATTTGGTAAACCTATCCTGGGTTTCCTATTGGTTATATATCCTCTTTGTACAGAAAAAAATGTAATAAATGAATTTCAGTTTCTATTGTTCTTCATTACTGGATGTAAGTCAGTAGTCAAACCAGAGAGTCAAGCTTAGTGCTGGTAGTTCATGCTTGTAATCCTAGTTACTCAGGAGGCTGAGATATGAGGATTGTAGTTCAAAGCAAGCCCAGGCAGAAAAGTCCACATGACATTTATTTTCAATTAACCAGCACAAACCTAGAAGTGGAGCTGTGGCTGGCTCAAGGGTTAGTATACTACCTGCATTGAGCAAAAAAGCTGAACAAGAGCTCAAGGCCCTGAGTTTCAGCCCCAGTACTGGCAGAAGAAGGAGATGAAAAAAGAAAGGAGAAATAAGAAATAAGAAAGAAGGAAGAAGGAAGAAGAAAAAAGAGAAGGAGGAAGAGGAGGAAGAGAAAGAGGAGGAAGAGGAGGAGGAGGAGGAGGAGGAGGAGGAGGAGGAGGAGGAGGAGGAGGAGGAGGAGGAGGAGGAGGAGGAGGGAGAGAAACTAGAAACTCTCAGCTTCAAACTGCCAAGACTTTTTTTTCACATTTGCATTTTCCTCAAAGTCTCCAGAGCCAACTGCCATCTAAAGGCTCAAAGAGAGCCTAGACTATGGTGCCAGGTGCCATCCAGGCACCATTGATCCCAAGATGGATGAGGCCTGGTCCTAGACCCAAGCTGGTTTTGTGTATCACAGTCTTTTCTGTTCTGTTCTTGTTGCTGTCCTCCGCTGCTCATTACCCTCGCCCTGGGCTGCTGTAGAGCTTTCTGTTGCTTTGCAACAGCACATAGGCTTGGCAACACAGGCCAGCTGCTGGCAGGTCCTCGGGATAAAGCTTGCTGTGTTGTTTTCTACTGAACTACCATAGGGTCATAGTAATTCCTAAAATGACACTCTTTCTTGGGATCATCTGTAAGCAGCTCAGGGCTGCTCACATCTTTTTTTTTCTTTTTAAAGCACATAGACACTATTCATTGTAAGGATTTCAAATCTATACATTCTAAGAAGGTAGACACAAACCATGGAAACAATAAACATAGGAATCTTTGGCATGTAGATGGATCCTGACTCGTTTTCTCAGGTGCTGCTTTTGAGGTCCTTTGATTTCAAAGGACCTCTGGTTGGCTTGCTCTACTGAGCATTAAACAGAGGAGTCTTGATTTTAGGTTGAGAGGTGGTTTTTTTCGTATGATCCTCTGCCATCACGAGAGCTCAGCTCCCCACGCAGTGTTGCTGGATCTGTGCTCTGACTTTGCTTATTGAACAAGAAAGATCCCCCCACTTTACCTCCAGAAATCAATGTTCCCTCGGTCTCTGCTAACTCAGATTTTGGAGGGTAATATTCAAAGTTCCCAATGCGTGTGTGGTAGAGGAGATTACTCAATAGAGCAGACAGCCCTCAAACATCAAGGAAATACACATCTGAGTTCCAACCACAAGGATGGTTGAATATCCAAATTGAAACTCAACAACAGAGCAAACCTCATGATGGAGACTATGCTTGTCATCTGCAAAAAAAAAAAATGAGTGCCCTTCTCTACAGGAGATTCTTGATGTTCGTCTCATCCCAATTCTTGCTGCTTCATCTCTACATTCCAAACAATTCACCATGGAGCAAATAAATCACAAGACACTTTAGCATGTGCTAGAAAAGCATGCTGACTCTCCTTGATCATTCCAGTATTATATTACTTTAACCTCTCTAAACTTTGATACTAATCCAATTCAGTTTTTTTTTTAAGGGAACTATGTGGTACTCAATGAAAATACTGAAATTCTAGGTTTTCCTGGGATGGTACAAGAGATATAAGATCCCCATAAACCTAGATCTTCTGCTTTTCATCTCCTTGTTCACATACATCTTCCTGCTCCACAGAGTTTCTTAGGGCTCTCACTGTCCTTTATTCATGCATTTCTCTATGGCACTCTATAGAACACATTTAGCTCTCGTCATGTTTTCCCTTCCTGTTCAGGTCATATAGATCAGTGTCTTCAACTTCCAATACCACTCAGGTGTGGGGGTGGGGGAATCTTAATCTTACCATCATAAGATTAACTTCTATTTGCATACCAATATGTATGTCCAGGGACTGTCACCTTAAGCTGTTGGTTAAAGGCCCTACTATGGTCTAAGCTAAGGTAGGGCAATGATACTTTCCCCAGTTTTCTGTCACACATTTCCATCTAAACAAGATTCACAGAGTTTTCTAAAGGGGTGGCTTCCTCAGACTTGTTCTCTGACTCTTAAAGTCATGATGTCTGAAGCCAGTGGGGTACTCACTACCATCTGTTCATCATCACCACCCAAAGTCTGAATTTACCGTCCTCATTCCCCATGCATGACAAAGCCCTGTACATGTCACTTTAGCTACATATACCCAAGCCTGAATTCAGCCAGGTTTACCTGAACTGTGCTGAATTCAGCCAGGAAGCACAGCTGGAGTTATCTGAACTGTGCTAGGAAAAATTTCACAAGGCCTTTATGGGATGAGGTAAGAGAACTGAGAAGTAGGGGTCGACAATGTTTGTACCATCAGGACTGAATTTGTCTAACCCCTTCCACTACATCCACTGCTCTTTGGATCCTGGCCTTTTGTTCTTTTCTCTTTGGTTCCTAGCCTGACCTCTGAGAATCTTTCCCTGGATTTTACATTCATTCATTATCTAAGCGCTTGAATTAAACATAGGTTTAGTGTGACTTGGATATTGTATCGGAGGCTAGGTAGGTAGCTGTTAGCAGAAGCCTCTCTCCTTGAGACTTGATTCTGTGGTTCATTTGCACTTCTGCATTGAAGCAAGAGAAGCAAACTTCCTTGCTGCCTAACAAGAGATAGCCAAAGGGAAGGAGACAGGGTGTACAGGAGAAAGCATATTGTAAACCCACAGGTACATGTAGTTCTTCATCAACATTGCATATACAGTTTCTGAACCCAATTAGTTGTCATCTTTCCATGAGGCCTCTGTCCTTCTCCCCTAACATTCATCTGACATTGTGTGTTTATTCACAGCTCATGCCATTCATTTGTATCACCTCTCCTAAGAAGCACAGAACTATTTCACTGTTTGACTCAAGCCTCTTTCTGGGAATCCTCTTGATACATGCCCCATAATGCTATTCTGCCATTCTGTCATGATTTTGTTAACAAAATCTATCTTTGAAGTGAGTGTACTGTTAACCTTATAAGAATCATTTACACATGTTTTATTAAATTACTTGCATCCCAGCTATAAATAAGAGTGGAAAATATCAACAATGGTTTTTCAAAGCAAATATACTTTTCAAATTTGAAGTAGACCCCTCTTTGAGTAGATTACCAAATAGATTCTGTTTATCAAAAAATTATTTTGGGGGCTTGGAAGGTGGCTCAGTGGTAGAGTGCTTGCCTTGCATGTATGAGGCCCTAGGTTTGATTCCTCAGCACCACATAAGCAGAAAAAGCCGGAAGTGATGCTGTAGCTCAAGTGGTAGAGCACTAGCCTTGAACTGAAGAGCTGAGGGACAGCGCCCAGGCCCAGAGTTCAAGCCCCAGGACAAAAAAAATATTTTGAAGGAATTATTGCTATATCCTTTTCCATAAAAATCATGATTTGAGGAAATTATCCTGATTTGTACTTTTCTAAGATCCCATCTTAGGGCTAGAATTATGGCTTTCCAAAAGTCAGTTAACTTCGGGGTTCTTTGTGATGAAGAGAGCTGGGAGTGACGACGTGAGTACTTGTGAAGCATCACATTACAGCATTAATAATTTGGTCACCTAAAGTGTCCTTTGTGAAACCCACAGCCCAAATCAAATGGGGACTGAAGATATTGTGCACATTTAAACATTTACTTTTATTTATTTGTATATGCATTTGCTTTTTGTGTGTGTGTGCTGATACTAGGGCTTAAACTCAGGGACTTGCACTTTGACTCCGTTTGCTAACTTTTGGCTGATGTTCTACCACTTGAGCTATATCTCTAGCTCATCCTTTTGCTGGTTAATTGGAGATGGAGTCTCATGGACTCTTCTGCCTGAACTGGCTTTGAACTGTTCTTCTCTGATCCTCAGCCTCTTGAGTAGTTAGATTACACACTTGAGCCACCAGTGCCTGCTGTCTTAATTTATTGTTCACCTGGTTCTAGAAATAACTCTGGGCAAGAGATCTAATTTAGATAGGGTTTGTGAGAAAAAGAACTATGATTTTTCTTAGCCCACAAAATCAGTGTGACCCCAAAGTAATAATCTCAGGTGACTGTGCTGGTCAGATTCATCTCTGGGTACAGCACCCGAGAGGGCAGATGGGCAGCACATAGAGGGATCAGGACAATGTAGAGGTGATCAGGACAGTGGAGAACTTAGAACTTGTATCATGAGGTAAGATTGAAGGGTCTAGGAGCATGATACTAATTTTGAGAAGTAAAAAATAGTGGTCTGTCTGAGAAATGCTTCTGACTATGAAAAATGCCTAGGAGAAGAGCATGAGCATGGAGTAGGCTGCACATGAAAGCCAACATGCAACCAATTCTTGGGAAGTGAAAGGAACCATCTCTCCACAAGGAATTCTGACGGAGCATACAGATTTCCTTGTGCTCAACTTCTCCAGCAAGACTTCGAAAGAGGCTCTGCAACCATCTGCATGATGTTGTGCAAAGACTCTGGTCCTCTGAGATCTGGGCCAAGGAGAGGGCCAAGCAAAGGGATACAAGCAACAAAGCAAGAAATGATGCCAGCAGTGGGTCACCCACTGGGAAGGACAGACCAGTCTAAGCAAGATGAGCACAGTAGAGGTAGGTGGAGATGAATGGGATCTGACTGTATGAATTCAGTCTACCTGCAGTGGCATCCACCAGCATCTACACTGACTTGTTTCACTGAGTCAAGGGAGACCTACACTTGACAGAATTTTGCTTTCATACTATTCTTAGATTTCCAATTCCAGTATTGCATGGGAAGCTAGTCAAAATCCTCTTTTGCTTGCCTGTCTTATTTTTGTCAATCTTGTTGTCATCATAGGAAATACTGGCTTTATCTACATTTCTTTAGCCACTTATATCTTCTTAACAAATGGATGCTAGATCCAGGAATGGTAGTTCACACCTGTAATCCTAGCTACTAAGAAGATGGAATCAGGCAGATCAAAAGTAGCCAGGGGGGAACAAACAAGTTTTTTTTTAATCTCAAAAATAAGGTTAGAAAATAGATCTGGGGCATGTTTAAGAGGTAGAATTCTTGCCTGGTAAGCACAAACTCAGGGTTCTATCCCCAGCACATTTTTTAAAGAGATAAAACAGAACAAACAACAATAGAGACAAGGTACTAGGTAAAAAGGATGATACCTGAGTTGTAATTTGGCACTACACGTTAAGAAAAATTGTTACCTTGTCCTAGTCTTATCTGCAATAAAAGGATCCCTGGAAAGATCTTATAACAAGCCTAAGGTAACAAGGGAAGGACTGACATTTATTTTCCTTTGTCATTTGCATGTATTTTTACTTATCATGGGGAATAGTCTATGTCATATATTAGCTATTTTCTCTTGGTCTCCAAGTGGATACTCCTGGTGTCCAATTGATGTTTTAAGTTCATTTAAAACACAATTGAAGTAAAGCTCATTGGTAGAGCACTTGTTTCTCTTTTTAATCCTCAGCACTGCAACAGCAATAATAAGTATGTAAGAAATAAAACATCTGTAGCTTTCCTTGCTCTAGATGTCATGAGACTCGGGAATATTGAGATCAGATAAAGCATCACAGAGACAGCAGGAAAAGGGAAAGAACTTCAATTTTTTTGCCTTTTGGAAATATATCTTCAAGGGCCAGTTTTTAAAAATACCGAAGCCCAGCACCAGTAGCTCATACCTGTAATCTTAGCTACTCAGGAGGTTGAGATTTGAGGATCGTGGTTTGAAGCCAGCCAGAACAGGGAAGTCCATGAGATTATTATCTCCAGTTAACCTCCAGAAATGGAAGTAGAGCTGTGGCTCAACACGGTAGGGGTCTAGCCTTGAGCAAAAGAGCTCAGGGACAGCACCCAGGTCCTGAGTTCAAGACGCACATTGACAAATCCTCCTCCTGACCCCCACCAAAAAAAATCCCTGAGAATGAGAACAATACTTCAAATGACAAATTCTTTTTGTGGGTTCCCTCATAAGCAGATCGAGATGTGTGACTACTTATTTAAAAATACAATCCTGGAATACAGGATTGTGAGAGAGAAGAAAGAATTGGGAAGAGGGCGAGTCAGTCCAATGTAGCCCCACTGAGTTGGCCAACACCAGGGTCAACTAGTTGCATGCCCTGTGAGACTGTTTCAGAAGCGTTAGAAATTTATTGTGGAACCCTGTTCATTTAAAGAGACAAGAAGACGTCTGTCCATCCATTCCCATTTCCCATGAGGCAAGGGGTACTCCACAAATGTGAATCATCTGGTCTTTTGGTCTGTGCATGTAAAACTCTGAGAGATGGCCATAAATTTCCCATGCTATGACATCAAAGGGCATCAGGCCATGAGGCATGAAGGAGAGGAACACTCAGGTGATCAGTGGCTGTCTGGAAGAAGTCCTCAGGGGAATGATCACTACAGCTACAGTGAAATAAGAGATAAAACTATACTACGCAAATGTAGTGTCCCAAATGTACTCCCTCTTCCTGCCACTTCAGAAAAACTAACCATAGCAATAATGTTCCACATATTCTTGATCCAATCAGACGAGCTTCCACAGAGAGTCATTTGTCCCTCCCACCACTGCTTCTCCTGGGGAGGGCTCTTGCTTTCCTTGGGCACCTCCACCTCTACTAGGCACCAATTCTCCTTCTGCTAAGAACTCCAGCTCTGCCTCTAGGCACCATGTTGCACTTAAAATTCTTCCTCCCGGCAGCTTCATGGCTTAGTTATTTGGCCAGACTTCATGTCCAACTCCACCATGTTGCTGAGTCCTTCATATTCAAGGTTTTCAGTCCTTCCTGGAAATGGGCCCTTGGAGGTAGGGCCTCTAGAAAGCTTATTGGGGTTCAGAGCTCAATTTAATGTTGGTACTAAAACTACATAAATAATATTAACGTGAACATATATAAGTCTATTTATAAATTCTAGAAAAATTTTAAATAGAGATAGAAGTGGAGGAGAGAGAGAGAGAACACATAGAGAACTATGGAGGAGATGGGAATCTTGAAGCCCAATTCAAAGCAAAAGAAGGGAATCTGCCCTGTACCTATAGCTATGACTATATGGTGCTGATAGATACACAAACTGATTATCTTGGGAAAAAATGATATTCCTGCCTTGGACTAGGTTTTGAAGTTCATCTGCTTCTGCATATACTGCTAAGCCTTAGCAGTTGAATTTCTAACATTTTCCAGAGAAAGCATTTCAGTGACTTTCATTATTTATCTACTGCTATTAAACTGTGCTTACCATCTAGATAGAATTCCTTGCAAATGGTTTCTGTAAAGCCCATGTGTTCTATTCTAAGCCCATTTCCTAGGCAAAACCCAATGGAGACAGAGAACAGCTGTTATGCACGGTATGCCCTGTGGGCTTTATAAATATGCTTTGCCTGATTAACTAGGTGATTTTTATTCCCTGCATCTCAATTTCTCGTATTTATGAAAGCTAGGGATCAGATGCTAATAACTCATTTTCCCCAAGTATAGCTAACCTCTGTTCAAATGGAAAATAGAAGGAAAGGCTCTTTACCATGTTTTAACCAGCGATCAGTTATTCCCTGTGTTCCTGCAGTGCCTTGCTCTAAGTGTCCAAAGAGCGGTCAGACCTTCATAGTCTCTTTTCAGAAACCCAAAGCATTTGCAGAGATGAGCTAGACAAAGACAAAGGCAGGCTGCCATGAAGAAGCATCTTCAGGGTGAAGAAGAAACTGTCATAGAAAGGTTGACAGAATGCAGAACAATTTTCCTGCTTCTTTGTAAAGATGCTCACTCCATGCAGCCATTTTGTCTGCTCACCATGATCATGGAGCTCATAGTTATTAGGAGAAAGGAATCTTCCAAGATCACTTTATGTGTGGTGATATCTTTGGATGTAATTATCCTTGATACATTTACATAAAACACAGAAGAGAAGATAGAAATGCAAGACCCAGAAATGAACAACAACAACAACAATAATAATAATAATAGCTCATATATGACAGATTCTTTGCTTATTTGTTCTTTTGTCCTAACCTGAATGTATTAGTCTAGACCAGAATCAAGCTAGTTTAAACATACTGCTGGGTTTGAATTCTGCTATGCCTTGATTTTCGGGTCCATTTGTTTGTTTGTTTCTTTCTTTTGTCAGTCATGGGGCCTGAACTCTGGACTTGGGTGCTGTCCCTCAGCTCTTCAGCTCAAGGCTAGCGCTCTACCTCTTGAGCCACAGCACCACTTCTGGCTTTTTCTGCTTATGTGTTGCTGAGCAATCAAATGCAGGGCCTCATGTATGCAAGGCAAGCACTCTACCACTGAGCTACCTTACCAGCCCCACCTAGACTGTTTTCTTACTGCTTTTAATGCTGTTTTTGTTGTTGTTGTTTTGTTTTGTTTTTGTAGGTTGTGGGGGCTGAACTCTGGGCCTCGGCGCTTTCCCTCAGCTCTTCAGCTCAAGGCTAGCACTCTACCACTTGAGCCACATCACCACTTCTGGCTTTTTCTGTTTATGTGGTGCTGAGGAATCAAATTCAGGGCCTCATGCATGCAAGGCAAGCACTCTACCACTGAGCCACCTTCCCCAACCTCCATTTGTTTCTTATGCTGTCCACGGGACTTTGTCTCAGTCTCGTTCCCTTGGCTTTGCTTCCCTGGGTCTCCTTTCTTCTTGGGTTCTTTTGTGGTGGCAACGTGGACACCAGTAGGTCTAAGATTTTTTTTTTCCTATTTGTGTGTAAAAGGAGGATTATTTTTCCTTAAGGTTCTGATAGATTTCCAGAACTGAATGTCAATGTCAATGATTATGTCCTGAGTCTACCCTTGAACCTAACATTGGTTATAGGTTGGTCTATGTCCTTTGTTGATCTGGAGAAGTAAAGGGGGTAAATGGTGGTAAGCCAAGAACTGAATGAGAAGGCCACTTTCCAAGCAGCCTTGCTTTGCAGTTACAAAGGAAGCAGGAGAGGACAGTAAATAGCATTCAATTTGCCTAAGTTTGCATACTAAGTTTCTAAGAATCCATTTCCTATATGGCACCAGTTCAGAGTCAGCCCAAAGAGGATCTTGTGGAGTGCTGAAAGGTGGGGGATTAGCATAGATGGCTCAGTTTGTTCATGCCTTGCTCAGCTTTTTGTCTCCACCACTGGCCCAGCTGATCAACATCAGGCCAGGCCACATGAGATCTGAACTCTTTGTGTCCCGGTCCTTGGACTCTCCTGTAAGACTGATTTGTCCAATCTTACCACGGACCCACACAAGCAGCGAATTCTCTAGTTCTTAGCACTCCCTTTATGACTCAGCTCCTTCTACTTGTGCAAGGTCCAATTCCAAGAAAGACTACCATTCTCCTTATACTTATTATGGGTCTGGTTTTCTGACTGCACCTAAATGACATACTGAATAAGTAATCATGACTTATAATCAAAACACCTAATATTATTTCCCATCTGAGAAAATAAAATGAAGGCTCAAAACAGTTAAGAATATATCTCAGAAATCACAGAATTGCTAAATCAGAAGAACAGATCTCAAAGCCCAAGAGCTTAAATATCAGCTAACCTGAACCGTTTTATTTTTTTCTTCTTTGCTTCTCAGTTATAGACTCCATTCTTGCTTCTTGAGGTCCACAGATTCATGGTAAGGCAGAATCCCTTGGGTTTCTAAGAAGAAAAGGAAATAACTAAGAAGAGGGCTCAGTTGGTAGAGCATTTATCTAGTAGGTGCTTGAGGCTCTTAGTTCAATCTCCACTGCTGCAAACACACAAGAAGTAGAAAGGGCCCAGCTTTATATTAACTACTATCAAAATAGAACAAATGAATAGCCACAGGCCTGAGGCTGCTCAAGACTTGGGAAAAGAAAGCAGGGAGCATCATTAGTTTCATCCATTGGAATGAAGTCCTGACGTACACCCTTGGAACTTGTATATACATCTTTGGCAATTCAGTCTATCTGTGGACAAAAGCCTTCTTTTCACATGCAGCCATGTTCCTAGATGATGGCTATGGCCACTGAGCCAAATCATCACCCTCTCCCTGTCATTGTGTATTTAACCATAAGCAGGTAAACAGTTAAGTCAATGTGCACCCTGCTTGTTTTGGTGTACAGAATGAGATGAGCCATGACTTCCATGTGTCTGGTAGGCCAGAGGTCACTGTTAGGTTTCCATCAAAGCACTCCAAGCCTTTATGGGAATGAAGAGCACTGCTCTTTCAAATCATACTTAAATGATTTAGTACTGTGAGAGTAGAGGGAAAGAGCCAGAAATGACAATGTATTAAAATTGCAGATGACTAAAACCAATTGTTTAAATAGGGATACAGGTGGACCCATGGCAAGAATGAGATGTACAAGAAGTTATGTCGAAAAACGAACTTTACAACATTGGCGCGTGGGAGCAGGGGAGAGGGGCAGAGGAGGCGGGGGAGGGATGGAGATGGGAAGGGATAGGAAGGGGAAACAAAGGAGGAGACAACAGTGCTTGATAAGAAATGTACTCACTATCTTGCCCATGTAATTGTATCCCCTCTGTATGGTTAAAAAAAAAAGAAATGTACTCATGACCTTGCTCATATAATTATAACACCTCTGTATGGTATTTTCACAATTAAAATATGTATTAAAAATTACAGATGACTTCCATAACTTATCCAGAAAGTGAATGAATGAATGAGTGGAATTCATTAGAATATGTTGAAGGACCCCTCTGCTATGCTGACTGAAGAAAGATGGAAATTCCACCACTAGAAGTTTTCCCTACGTGGACAGGACTTTGTCTGCTCTGTGCCTGTTTATTAGAGTGCTTGATGCACTAATGCTTGGTGAATGAATGGTAAATGGGGTGAAACTTGGCTCATGAGCCAAGCAAAATGAAAAGTAAATGGGGTGGGTGCAAGTGAGAGAGTGAGTAGGCGGGGTCCAGAGTACACACCAAAATAGCTCAGCCAAGATGGGAATGATTTAGCAAAAACATTGGCCCATGGAAAGACCATAGTCTCATTCCGACCTTAGCCAGTTCAGGGTGCCCACAGAAATTCCCCTTCTCTCCGAGTCTCACTTTCCCTCCTTCAGTAAGATGGATTTGAATCAGGTGGTCCCTGGAAGCTTGGAGCTATATAATTTTATAGAAAGGGGGAAACCAAGGCAAGATCAGCCTCTGTGTGGTGACTTGGAAGGTGGGAAAGAGGACAGGACACTTCTAAAGGTTTTCCAGCCACTGCTGCCCTTGCCTTGCCTTTCGCCCTTCAGGAACATGAGTTCTTTCTCAAGTCTCTGACTCCTCAGTCTCATTGGACCCTCTTTGCCTGGAGCCTCCATTTCCCAGCACTTATTTGGCTGGTGCCACCAGAAGCAGCACAGAAGGGGCTTCTCTGAGTGGGGCAGAAGAGAACAGCTGCATTGAGCTTGTGGTGGTGGAATGCTGGGCCGCCCAGAGTCAGTGGACAGCCTGTGCTTCAGCCTGAGCAGGAAGGCAGCAGAGGCCCACCAAATGCACACGGTGGGTCCCTCTGGACGCTCACCAGCACTGGAGATTTTCATAGAACGTTAAATTCATTTGCTACGCTGCAAGAAAAGCTGAAGCTCCGAGCCATCTTTCCTTCAGCAGTTCCAATTTGTTTGTCCAGCTGCCCTTCGGCGTTTACCCAGTGCAGCCATCTGCCCTTGGGGATGTGGGTCTGAATAATCAACAAGCTGGTTAAGTACCCAGAGCCCTAGTTACACACACATACAAGAGTGTAACCACATGATCACATACACTCACATACTCCCTTTCTGCTCTTGCTCTCCTTATCATTGACATTAGGAAAAGAACTTAGGAAATGTCAGAGTACCTTTCAGTTATCAATGCTTCAATTCTAAAGGTCCTCCTTCATCCTACTTAATCATTATCATTATTATTTTGTAGAGTACACTTGTTCTAGAGATGATAGAGTCATTTTGTTATTGCTGGTCATTTTTTTCAAGGATCTTAAGGAAATCCACTCATGGAATGAATTACGTGGCACAGATTAGAAAGATATACAGAAATACCACTTCCTGGATTATTGCTGCTGTTATATATGGTTATCAATAATGATGAATATAAGGTTTTTAGGTAAGGGAGAGAAGTAGTAGAGAAAACACTGCTTAGATTCAGACCTCCTCTTTAAAATTCTTATTACTAGCTGTGTGGCCCTAGAAAGATAATGTTATCCATTAGACTCTCAGTTACTTCCTTGGCAAAATTGGAACAACAAAATGTTTATCCAGATGAGTAGGAATTTTAAAAGAAACAATGTAGGTGAAAGAACCTGCACATAGGGAAATTCATTCACGAGTGAACAAACTGTGATGAATCCACATTCATCCAGAGTAAACTCATCTGAAGTTTCATCTAACTATCTTTAGTTTCTCCCTTGGTCATACTGACAGTCTTGCAAGGTTTTGGTGTGTTTCCCGAAGAACCAAATAAAGATGAAACCATATGGTTTTTACGTTACAGGGATTAGTGATTTTCAGGAAATTAGCATACAATAAAATAATTTAAGTGTGAAGCAATGCTCAGATTTCATATAACAAATGCAGCCAGTTAACCAGAATAATCCAGTCTTAACTGACACAATCATCTCCACGTAAGGAAACGCACACCTGCCAAACTCAGAAACAGCAGATCCTTTGTGATTTTTCCTGGAGCTCTAGCATTGAGAAGCTGCCAAGGGGAAGGAAATGAATGCCCTTTAATTCCTTGGACCTGTTTTCACTAAGATATTGAATATTTTCAGAAGGTCTCAGCTTATTCTCCTCATTTTCTAACCCAGTCATTTTACTCCTCGGAAGATATTCAGCGAGACATGACCAAGTTTCACTTTTTTGGAAACACCAGTTGAGTTTGTGTTTGGGCTTAACACTCAACAATGTTCACAGTCTTTCTTCTCCAGAGTCTTGTTCAGAGAATGCCTTGAGAGTTTTGTCTGAGCTGTCCAAGCAGAGAGCTAACAATGTACTTCTTGGCTTTAGTCTTACTCTTCCTGAACCATGACTCCTGTGTGGGCATAGATGATGACCCAGATAGATTCCAAGCTGGCTGGAAGGTTTGGGGGGTGTGTGTGTGTGTGTGTGTGTGTGTGTGTGTGTGTGTGTGTGTGTGTGTGTGTGTGTGTGTGTGTGTGTGTGTGTGTGTGTGTGTGTGTGTGTGTGTGTGTGTGTGTGTGTGTGTGTGTGTGTGCGTGTGGTTTGTCTGTAGCTTGGTTACCATGATAAGGACAGAGCAGGGCAGAAAAATAGGTGTGCTATACACTTCTAAATCAGAAGAATTAATTTCTCTTCTTGACTTTATCCCCTACTCCTCTTTGTGACTCCTTGTTGGAAACCATACAGAGTATATCCCTTGAAAGAGCTAGGTCTATTCAGGAAATCACAAAAAAGAAGAGTACCTTGCAAGACAACTTTCTAGATAGGAGGGAAACAAGAAATGCCTTTCTGACCGCATTAAAAAAAATCAAGTTATGGGCTGGGAAGGTGGCTCAGTGGTAGAGCGCTTGCCTTGCATGCCTGAGGCCCTGGGTTCGATTACTCAGCACCACACAAGCAAAAAGAAAAAAGCTGGAAGTGGCGCTGTGGCTCAAGTGGTAGAGTGCTAGCCTTGAGCTGAAGAGCTGAGGGACAGTGCCCAGGCCCAGAGTTAAGGCCCCACGACTGGACCCAAGAAAAAAATTAAAAAAAAAACAAGTTATTATAGGTATACAGTCTTTAATAAGGATTTAATATGATATCCTGGAAAATTCTGTGGTTAACATAAAATTTTAGAATTAGTGATCAATTCTTTAATTGTAAGATATCATATTATTATAATAAGTCTAGAAGAAGTACAACTAGAGTGTCAAATATTTCACAATGTATAGATATTCACTAAATGAAATCATTAGTGTTTCCTTGGCCTTCAGTAGATATTTCTACTTCCCACCTTTGTAATCCTGGATCAGCCATATCCAATATGATAAACTTAGACTTTCCAAATTTGAAACTCAATAATACATTTGCCTATGGTTAAAAATAAAGAAGCTTGCAATTTCATATTGCGTCATGTAGGCTGATACCCTTTGCTGGAGGAATATAGCCCATTTTTAGTGCAATTGTTGAAATCATTAAATTTGTATCTGCTTATCTATAATTTGTCCTTTGGGCTGACCTATGCTTTGTTTCATATATTTGTTTTATTTGTCTTTTGTTATTGCATTATTTTCCATCCATGAATGTTTCTTTTTCATTTTGGCCTGATTATCCAGAGAATTATAGTTTGTCACCTTGATTTACTAGGATCAAAGACCATTACTTTTAATACTTCTGCAGCCTAACTAGCACCTCTTAACTATATTTATTTCCTCTTAACAAAACATTATCTTTGGCCTGGGAAGGTGGCTCAGTGGTAGAGCACTTGCCTTGCATGCATGAGGACCTGGGTTCGATTCCTCAGCACCACATAAGCAAAACGAAAAAAGCCAGAAGTGGCACTGTGGCTCAAGTGGTAGAGTGCTAGCCTTGAGCTGAAGAGCTGAGGGACAGCACCTAGGCCCAGAGTTCAAGCCCTGCGACCGGACTCCCCCGCCCCCCCAAAAAAACAACAATATTATCTTTGGCATTCATTTTAGCTTTGTATACTTTTAAACTCTATTAGAAATGGCCATTGTTATTTGCTCACACATTTATCTTTTCCAGTGTTCTTTATTCCTTCCTGTATTTTATGTTTTTATCATGTGGGACAATTTTTCTTTTGTCTGAGAAATATTTATTGGTATTTCTTTTTTTTCTTTTTTCTTTTTTTTTTATTTCTTTTGTTGGTCGTGGGGCTTGAACTCTGGGCCTGGGCTCTGTCCTCAGCTCTTTAGCTCAAGGCTAGTGCACTACTACTTGAGCCACAGCACCACTTCCGGTTTTCTAGTGGTTTATTGGAGATCAGAGTCTCATGGATTTTCCTGCCCATGCTGACTTTGAACAGTGATCCTCAGATCTCAGCTTCCTGAGTAGCTAGGATTACAAGTGTGAGCCACCAGTGCCCAGCTTTGCTTATTGTTATTTCTTGCAGTGCATACCTAGAAATAACATCCACACTTTTTAAATTGCTGAATTTTTTTAAAAGAAACTTTTCACTGACTATAAAATTCTGTTTGATAATTCAGACTTCCAGTAATTTATGTCTCCTGTCTCCTCATTCCATTGTTTCTTGGTTTTCAGCATTTCTACTAAGAGGTCATCTGTATCATTGTATTTTTAAAGGCACATGTGTTTTTCTCCAAATACTATTAAGATTTGGCTTTGGCTTACAGCAGTTTTGCTATCATATCCTTGCATCTATTTTGCTTTATGTTTTTCTTTCTTGGAATTCACTGAGTTTTAGACGACTGATTCTTAGACCTTCTAGCCTTTATCAGTTTTTGAAAAAGAAATCAGTCATTATATCTTCTAATATTGCTTCTGAGCCATTTTCTCCTTCTGAGGTGCCTTTTGTACCTATATTATGCCTATTGACAGGGTCCACAGGCCTCTTATAGGTTGTCTATTTTTTCCTCTTCCCTGTGACTCAGTTTGAACATATCACAATATTTAGATTTTTATTGAAAGTATCTTAATGGAAAAATATGAAAAACCCAAACCTTAAAAAACCTAATGGAGGTTGGGAAGGTAGCTCAGTGGTAAAGTGCTCGCCTCGCATGCATGAAGCCCTGAGTTTGATTCCTTAGCACCACATAAACAGAAAAAGCCAGAAGTGGTGCTGTGGCTCAAATGGTAGAGTGCTAGCCTTGTGCAAAAGAAGCTCAGGGACAGTGCCCAAGCCCTGAGTTCAAGCCCCAGGACTGGCAAAAAACAAAAAAACAAAAATCCTAATGGTTGCTAAGTTCATTTATTGAGTTATTAACTTCAAACATTGTACTTTATATTGCCAAAATGTCCATTTGATAAAGTTTGAATTGACTGTTGAATTCATCCACGCTTTAATTTCTTCTGTCTCATCTTTTCCTTTTTTCCTTGAACATATGAATTGCATTTATTTTAAAGTCCTCTCATCCTAACTCCAATTATTTCTGGGCCTGCTGCTATTATGGATGGTAGATTGTGCATAAAAGAACCACAGATGTTCCATATGGGACTGATGTCTACAGAGGAGTCCTCGTTCCTGTGTTAGATAGAAAGGGTGAGCCATTGGTCATCTCATTAGGATACAGAATTGAGCTCCATCTGGGTTGAGCAGAACTTGTAAAATCTGATTCACTTTTGGGTTTTTTTTCCTTTTTGTCACATGTGGCTGGAGGCTTTTCACTGAAAGCCATAGTCCTAACGACCATGAAAATCTGACTTTACAAACTTTCTGCATTTCTGTAGTCTCTTTCTTCATACAAATACATAAATTTGGTGAATGTCTTGAGGTAGACTTCATTTTGTTGTTGTTGTTTGTTTGTTTGTTTTATTTTTGTGGATCTTTGTGTTCCCGAGTAGCATTTGTAAGATTTTAAAATTCATTTTCAAAGCATTTTCTGGACTTCTTTGTAGCACCCAAACTTAGTAAATAGTCTGTAGGACCATGTGTTGGGAATTAATATTAAGGTTTTGAGCAAGTCAGTTTAGGCTCATGTGTCTGACAGTAGTTTTGCCTAATCCTCTTTCTTTCTGGAGATACCCACGTCTTGACAAGGCAATTCTTAGCTCACACCTAGATCTGGCAATATCCCCAGTGGAAAAGAAATGACTGAGGCCCATCAGACTGCTTTGAACTAGTTTTATGTTTTTAAATCTTTCTTTTTTGGGGGGGTGTGTGGTCGTGGGGCCTGAACTCTGGGCCAGGGCACTGTCCCTCAGCTCTTCAGCTCAAGGCTAGCGCTCTCCCACTTGAGCCACAGCGCCACTTCTGGCTTTTTTTCTTTTTTTTTTTTTTTTGTGGTGCTGAGGAATCAAACCCAGGGCCTCATGCATGCAAGCCAAGCGCTCTACCACTGAGCCACCTTCCCAGCCCTGTTTTTAAATCTTTAGTTGTTTTAGGCCCAATTGCTTCCACAGATGTTTGACCACTCAAAAATATGACTTTTGTGATGACTTGTATGACTTCAGGTGCAGGGACCATGACCTGTGAGTCTACTGCATCCTGCCCAGAAGGTGAAGCTATAAGTTTCTGAAGTATGTTCTCGGTTGTTGCCTCTAGTCATTGTCCATCTTCCTTATAATAAGGAAACAATATTACAGTGATATACAAATACATTCAAGCTTGAATCTCCATTCTTTATCAGATGTTGTTCCTTCTCCCAAAAGTATATATCCATCTATTCCACAGGTAGCATAAGCTAAAGGATAAATTTGGACTGAGATATTTCATAACTGATCATGGGACGTCTAATAACCTCTGGAAATTTTCTCTTAAAAAATAAAATTCTAGCCAAGCACAGGTAGCTCACACCTATAACCCTAGCTACTCAAGAGGCTGAGATCTGAAAATGGAAATTCAAAGCTAGCCCAAGAAGTAAAGTTTATAAGACTCTTATCTGCAAGAAACCATTTAAAAATCTGGAAGTGGAGCTGTAGATCAAATGGTAGATCATCAGCCTAATGCAAAAAGCTCAAGGACAGTGCCCTGGCCCTGAATTCAAGCTCCAGGACTGGCATATGTGTGTGCATGCGCCTACGTGCACACACTTACATGAAAGACAATTCCAGCTAGGTCAGGTGGCTCATACCTGTAATCCTAGCTACTCAGGGGGCTAAGATCTGAGGATCACAGCAAGAAGCCAGCCCAGGCAGGAAAGTCCATGAGACTCATATCTCCAATTAACTATCAACAAAGGTGAAAGTATAGCTATAGCTCAAATGGTAGAGCACTGGCTTTGGGCAAAATAAGTTCCGTGACAGCACCCAGGACAGGCACAAAAAAATGGAATTTATTGCTTTTTTTGAACTTTTAAATTTATGTTTGATCTATAGCAGGCACCATACATGAATGAAATGGTATGAAATAAACACTTGTAAAGTGTTTTTACATCCAATCCTTTTGTGAAACATAAATGTTGAGTAAAACTATCTACATTTTTAAATAAATAAGTTACATATGTTGATGCAGTAAGGAATAAGGTAATGGTTCTGTACTGCACACTGGCAGTGTGGTTGCATGATTTCTGCAACTCAGATCTAGTCTGCAATTCATATGGTGTCATTTGTATTGAACTTGTCTATTCCAAACCAAAATTATCATAATTGATCAAACTTCCTATGTTCAGTTGATTTCTATAAACATTCTAAATTGGAGAAATTTGTAGCTAGCTTTGCAGCTACCTCCACCTGATAGACTTCCAAGTGGTCAGGATACCAAAGTTAGTAATTTCATGAGAGCATTTTTTTTATGCTAGCCTGGGACTTGAACGGGTGCTTTCCCTGAGCTTCTTTGCTCAATGCTAGCTCTATACCATTTAAGCCACAGCAACACTTCTGGCATTTTGATGTTTAATTGGGGAGAAGAGTCTCACAAATTTTCTTGCATGGGCTAACTTTGTACTGTGATCCTCAGATCTCAGCCTCCTGTGTAGCTAGGATTGCAGATTGAGCCACTGCCACCTGGCTCTCTTGGGACGAAAGCTTCATAATGGAATACATTGAGTGACTGACCAACTGAGCCCTTTTGTGTGCTAAACTGGCTGTTGTGATGATTTATGTTTTATAGATGGAAAGGGAAAGACCTGGGAGGAAAGTAATCAACATGGGATTTGGGGCTTGCTGATCTGTTTTCAAATGCCAACTATTCAGTATTTATCAATAAATGCAATCCTGAACTGTCTACTGTCAACATTTAACAAAAGCTTAGCTGGAAAAGGGGACTCTAAATTCTACATTTGGTTCAAGGTCAACTTATCTTAAAACAACAGGAATCCTTGGACTTTCTTTATGGTTGGTTTAGAATTATGTCACTTTTATGAGGCCAAGAGACTCAGGAGCAAATTTGAATTCTTTCATTATCTTTATATCGACCCTTAAGATATATGTGTGTATGTATATACATAAACATACATATACATATATACATACATATATACTACATACTATACATATACTATATAGTATATAATATAATATAATATATATACACACTGTATATAGCATACACACATATATGCATATTGACCCACAATTATATACACATACATATACACATACATTTTTTCTACTCATTCTATTTTTAATTCCTATTTTGTATTTATTGTGTACATTTATTTATATTTTATATATGTATTTGTGCTGCAACCTACCTCAACTTCTTCTAAGCATGAGATAACACACATCAACGAAATGAAAATGTCCTTGCATCTGTGTATGAAGTCTCCACCTCTTTGTGATCTCAGTTTTGATTGGTGTTCAAATGGTGCAGGGATCTGTTCATTCTAATCTTCCAGGAAAATACCTGGAAGTTCCCTATGTAAATGATTAAATGTTTCAACAATTTTCCTGTGCTTCTAGCTCTCTCAGTGTTTTCTCTTTTACTGATAAAATTTGCTATTGTAGGCAGTACAATGCTTGTGGTGTTCCTTTAGCACAACCAAATCCAAGCCTATGTAATACAGTCCCTGTGTTAGTTTCTAGTACCTGAGAGGAACAATGGAAAGATGGAAGGATTTGCTTTGATTCACAGTTTTGAAGTTTCAGTCCATGGTCACTTGGCTCTATTGTTTCTGGCAGTGAGTCTGAAAACCATGGTGGTGAGCATGTATCAGACCAAGTTGTTCACCTCGTGACCTGGGAAGCACATGTTTGTCAGGGGCTTGGCACCATCCAGGCAAGATAGATTCTTCAAAGACATGCTTTCAGTAACTGACTTCCTTCTGCCATACCCCATCTCTTAGCAGCTCTATTCAGCTACAAACTCAGTGACCTAATGCACTGATGAAGTTAGGGGCCTCCTGATCCAGTCACCACTCAGTAGCATCACCAGATGGCATTTTATATCCAAAATATCCATTCATAGACATTTTATAGCGAAATCATAAGTCACTACATTTGTGCAAGTCAAATCTATAGGCAAGATAGACTTGGTGAATCAAAGTAGAGATTGGGGACAGCATGGTTCCAGCATTCTGTTCACTTCAGGGCCTTTGCTAATGGTAGGAAAAAGGGAACAAACACTCTACCACTTGAGCCATACTTCCACCCTTTTTTGCTTTAACTATTCTTTTATTTCAGGTGGGGTTTTCCACTTTTTGTCTAGGCTAGCCTTGGACCACAATCTTCCTACCTATGCATCCGGCATAGATGAGAATTTGGATGTGTAGCCACAGTGCTTTGCTTAGTTGTTGAAATGGGGAGTCTATAATTTTTGCCTAGGCTTGTCTCAAACTATGATTTTTCTTGATCTTTCCCTTTCAAGTAGCTGGGGTTATAGTCATGGACAACTGTGTTGGCTTCCCAAAGCCTCTTTGGGGTGAGGAAACTCAGCCTGATGGCTGTGGGAGTCTATGAGCCCCACCAACAAAATGGAAAAAGTGGTCATGATCAAAGTGACCTTCATCTTAAATGGCAAAAACATGCATTCTTTTTTTTTTTTTTTTGGGTCCGGTCATGGGGCCTGAACTCTGGGCCTGGGCACTGTCCCTCAGCTCTTCAGCTCAAGGCTAGCGCTCTACCACTTGAGCCACAGTGCCACTTCCGGCTTTTTTCTTTTTGCTTATGTGGTGCTGAGGAATCGAACCCAGGGCCTCGAGCATGCAAGGCAAGCGCTCTACCACTGAGCCACTTTCCCAGCCCCCAAAACATGCATTCTTAAGTACTTCTTTCTCTTAAATTATTTACCAGCATGTAGACTTGCGATAATGCCAATCACTTGTTAAAATTAACAGAATAACGATCTGTTAACTGTTGTTTTGTCTCAGAAGTAAAATCTGGCTAATGTTGCTTGAAAATGGACCAGGTATATGCAGTTATGTGGTCTTTGGGTGATTTTGTTTTCTCTGTATGTTTGTTTTCATTTGGTTTTGCTTGGTTTGATTTGCTGCTGTTCAAGTTCACAAAGTCCATCTGTCTGCGGTCCCCTCTGTCTCCACCTGGAATCCATCTTGTAGAGGCCTGTCTGGGCTGCCAGCCCTGGCCCCAGAGGCCTAGATCTGAACCTCACAGAATCTGTCATCTTTTCAGGAGAGCTAAGTGTTAACATTGTCCTGAATGCATTTGCCTTTCAGGAAGATTAATGGCATTCAGTGTGCAGCAGATAAGCTCACTGGAAGGAGCAAGGGAGACCTGAGCTGTGTCAACAGGGCCTAAAGGCAGGAGAGAACTAAACTGATTGCTCAGATAATCTCTGTTCTTTCCCCCTCCCCCCTCCCATTTTCTTCCAGGATGCAATTTGGTGTCCATATAGAAATGCAGAGATAGATGAAGTCAATCTATACAAGACACTAAAATACACCTCGAAACACAGCACGATAGATAAAATTGATTTTCCCAGGCAGAGAATCCAGAAAGTGGCCAAGGATTATGAAGATCCATCACAGTGGGGGAGGGGCTGCAGGTGCAGAAGGACAATGAGAGACCTTCAGGGGGTCTGCTTGGGTAGTGATCATTACTAAAATTCCTGTTCAAGGAGGGTGAACCTATTGACCTTATCATTCATTTTTTCTGAAGAAAAGCTGTGGAAAATTAATTTGCAAGGTGAAAGGCAGAGAGTGTTTACCAAGAGTCATCCTTCTCTGTTGTCTCCCCTGTGTACCTTAGAATACAGCAGGAACTGAACATTTAAAGGAACCTACCAAAATATTATGCTGCCCAGAGTATCTTTGCTGGATTGTATCTCCCTTGTCTTTCCAATCTGGAGCCCTTCAAGCTTCTAAAATAGGTAGAGACAGTTTTCAGGCAGATCTCTTACTTTGCATTTAATAACGATCTCAGTAAAGTTATCAATGGTCCCAAAGCCCCTCTTTCCTTGGGATGCTTTCCAGTTGCTGGGAGTGGGAAAGTTTCTTCTCATTTTCCCTAGGGTTTTTCTGTCTAAGTTCTCTCTGCTTAAATGACCTGGAGGTCATAGATTTCAGGGAGGTTTCTGGCTCTCTCTGATTTAATAAAAATGAGGGTAAGAATGTCTGCAGTGGACCCACTTCCTATTTTGCAGATGGCTGTCTGCTTGAACCACCCCAGGCATCATATTTTCTTTTATAAATGCATCATCTAAAGTTGTCAAATTAATTCCCTTAGCTACTCATTCTTTCAAGGCTGTCTTACAAGACAGACTGTAGATAATGTCAGAATATTAAGCAGACGTTAGCTTTCCTTAGTACTACCACTGCCATGACTAATGAGGATGATGAGAATAAGAATGGTGTGGTCAATTTTCCAGCATTCTAGGAATTATTGAAATAACACAGGGCAATGATTAGTAGTCCAATGTATACATTGTTACATCAGAAAATTGTTTCAATCAAGGCAGATTATGGTATGTGGGTGGGAACAAGATAAGCGAATGGTTGCTGTGGGCTGAATGTTTGTGGTTTCCCCTTGCCCAAATTGAAACTTTAACCTCTGGTCAAATGGATTTGGAGATGGGACCTTTAGTAGATACTTGGGTCATGTGGATAAATCCTGCATGCTGGGATTTTTGCACTTATCAAGTGATGCAAGAGCTCCCATCTCCTGTCTGTTCTCTCTGCCATGGGAGGACATACAATAAGAAAGGCATCTGCAACACAGGAAGTAGATCCTCATCAGGTATTGCATCTCCTAGGACCTTGATCTTGGATTTTGAGCTTCAAGAACTATGAGAAATAAATGTTAGTGTTTAAGCCACCTACTCCTTGGTCATTTGTTGTCGTACCCCATCCTAACAAAGACGATAGTCGTGTGCTATAAAGTGTCTTAAAGCAAGATATGTTGGCTTTTCTCAGAGCCTGCAATATGGGTCCCAGGGTAGAGTCATTCTCTGATGCCTTCTTCCCCACACTGCATTAAGAAAATTTTCTCCTGATGTTCAGTTGCTCCTCGAAGGTGGTTATGAGTAATTTACCTTTCCTTTGCATTCATGCAGCCATGGGTACATGAAGGGAAGGGGACAGATGTGTTCCCATTCCATGCTAATAGACTGGGGTGCCCCCAACTGAGGGGAATCCACACAGCTGAAGGATGACTCTCCTGGGAAAGAACTCACTCTAGACGAGCTGCCTGGGCTTAGAAACCAGGCTCTACCACACAGTTATGAGAGAGAAGTACTGAAAACAAGCCCAGTACTAGAACTTCCCTAGGTCCTACTGGGTGTGTGTGTGTCTTATGAGTGAAGGACTACTCTTATTTAAATATAAATATGGTCCCATTTTGGAATTCAAGTAGTGACATGAGACACAGAGCGGACATTTTTTCTAGCTGCTGCACAAGGGTTCTGAGAGAGACTTGTGACTTTTCCATCTCAGAATCACCATCATTTGATAAAGGCAGATCTGGAAAGCTCTGGCAGGTTGCCCAGACCTCCATGTCAGTGTTGTCTAGAAGAGAACATCTAGGATCCTTCGTTCCTTGCTTATAAAGATTTGGCAGGATTAATTCACAGCAATTGCAGAATGTGGAATAGAAAGCAAGGGAAACGCAGGAATAACAACTCGCAGAGAAGATGAGGTGTCAGTGCATAATTGTAGGTGTGGTCTAGTTAGTATTTGTCATTTGTCAAAAGTCTTTAACATAGGATGGCCAGTATGTCAGTTTTCCCAAGACCGAATGGTTTCCTGGGATGTAAGCTTTCCATCTGAAAAATGAAAACATCTGCATGTATACACACATAAACATATATGCATGAATCCAAACATATCCACATATGAAGGCAGAGATGCAACAGTTAGATTAACCACACCAAATAACAATTATATCATATTCAGGTCAGTCCAGTAAGGATTATACCACTGTTTTACTGTCATGCCGTGGACCTTACATGTGTTGAGAAAGGATTCATCCAGTCCAGAGGGCTAACTGGGTATAAGGCTATGCTGTGTTTACCATCCAACTTTGATTAAGATGGATTCTAACCAGCAAAGAACGCAACCCATTGTGCAAAGTCTCTAGCAGCTGACATGCCTCCCTCTCTCTACTTCATACCTTTCCTCTCTCTAGCCAGGATATGGCAAGGTGAATTCTGTCCAAAAAGGAGAAAGCAGAACTCCCACGAGAAACAGGTCTCTATTCACAGAAATGAATGCTTTTTTAAAAAAAAATTTTCTGCATCACCCCATTCAGAAGCTCTCTGAGATGATCTTTGTCCTGTGGAAACCATCACTATGAAAGTTTAATGCAAAGCATTTTAGTTAAAAAAAAAAATTTCCAAACTGAATAGTATGTCTTATAGGAGATATTTTGTTTTCTTTTCATGCTGGACCTAAATTTGGAATTCTATGGATAGTTTATTGCATAGCAGGCGCTGAGAGCTAAGCCAAATCTCTCAATTCAGGAATGGCAGCTGAGAAAAATTGAATGAATAGCCTAATTTTTTTCCTTCCCTCCTTCCCTTAACTCCACATGTTTCTTGATTTCTAGCTCATAAATTTAATTAGATAAATATTTTTAAATATGGAAGCTGGAGAATGTGTGAATTTGATAAATATGAAACAAATTTCATGGACATGGTACTGTGGGCCTATGCCATGTATTTGAGGAAGCAGGTATTGTGAAGCATTTACAGAGAAAGTAGAGTGGGTTCACTGAAAATGAAAAAAAGATTTTGGTGTCTCGCTGTAGGTGTGAATCCATGGTAGGGAGCCAAGCGAATGCAGATAGTGCTGCATCCATAAGTTTGTAAGTCGTGTGTGTGTTGGAATGGAGATGGTTATATGAGCTACTGGTTGTGTTAACATCAAGGGAGGAAGGAGCACACAAGCCAGTCACTCCAGTGGTGGTAATAAACCACCATGAATGAGACTTCAGGTGACTCAGATGTGGTTTTAGGGAACTGTCTCAAAGTGATACCAGGAGGGGAACAGGTTCATGCTCTAAACCAATGCCATTGAAAGAACTATGTGTTGCTGACTCTATCATTTAGGTACAATGAATAAAAGTCTTCTATTGGGCTATAAAATGAAGCTTAATTTTCACAGAGCCATGGATGAATTAGAAATTCTGCAACTGTGTGATGTCAATACCAGTGTTGATCAAATAAGACTATATACATGTGTATGTATGGATATATATACACATATATTGTGCATATATGAGCATATATTACAGACATTTTTCTCATTTTCATAAGTTTTTATAAACATGATAAGAAGAAAGCATAAAATAAATCCAGTGGTGTTCGATTGGCACAGAAGTTCTCAAGGCATTTGGTACATGTATAGATACACAGAAAGACCAATAAGTGTAGTTATAGGTATAGAGATATGTCCATTTCCTAGCAATGTCCTCTTAGAAGTCTTTAAAACAATAAGCCCCATTGACAATAAGCACCTCTGGCTTCTCAGTCTTGGTGACTAAACACCATTCTCTACTAAGAGCAATGAAGGCACTTTGAAGAAATGGCCAATTTGATGGTCAGGGTAGGGAAAGTAAAAGAGAAACCTGGAATATCTTTTTTATTTTACAAAGCAAAAAGGCTTCCAAAGAATGCTAAAGATATAAAGAATCTGAGCTTTGCCTCAATATAATAAAGGCTGTACATGATAAACCTGTAGCCAGCATTACATGTTATGATGAAAAGCTAAAAACATCTCCTCTAAAATCAGGAATGAGACAAGGATGTCCACTCTTTCCACTCCTCTTCAATATAGTAGGGAATGTCTAGCCAGAGCAATAAGGAAAGAGACAAACATAAATTGGATCCAAAAAGGGAAAGAAGAAGTAAAACTCTCCCTCTTTGCAGATGACATGAACCTGTATTTAATGAACCCCATTGACTCCTCTCCCAAGTAACTTGAGCTTATCCAAAACTTTGGCAAAACGGCAGGGTATAAAATTAACCCACAAAAATCAGTAGCTTTGCCGGGCGCCAGTGGCTCACAACTGTAATCCTAGTTACTCAGGAGGCTGAGATCTGAGGACTGCCATTCAAAGCCAGCCTGGGCAGGAAAGTCCATGAGACTCTTATCTCCAATAAACCACTCAGAAAACCAGAAGTGGAGCTGTGGCTCAAGCGATAGAGTGCTTGCCTTGAGCTGAGGAGCACAGAGACAGCACCCATGCCCAGAGTTCAAGCCCCATGACCAACCAAAAAGAATCAGTAGATTTTCTGTATGCCAACAATAGGAAAAGCGATGCTGAAATCAGGAAAGCAACTCCTTTGTAATAGCCTCAAAAATGACTAGGGATTCACCAAAGATGTAAATGGCCTCTATCATGAACACTTGAATAAGGAAATTAAAGTAGATTTAAGTAAGGGGTAAAACCTCTCATGCTCCTGGATTGGGAGGATTAACATCATGAAAATAGCAATACTGCCAAAGGCCACCTACAAACTCATTGCAATACCCATCAATATCCCAACAACGTTCTTCAATGATATAGAAAAAGCAATCCAAAAATTCATATGGAATAACAGGAGATATTGAATAACAAAAACAATCCTTAGCAGAAAAAAACAGTGTTGGAGGAATATCAATACTAAACTTCAAACTCTATTATAAAGCCATAGTTATAGAAACAGCTTGGTACTGGCTCATGAACAGGAATGAGGACTAATGCATAGAAACAGAGACCCAGAAATGAACTATAGATACATGGCCACCTAATCTTTGATAAGGGAGCCAAAAACAGGATCAAAGAAAGACAACCTCTTCAAAAATAGTGCTGGCAGAATTGGCTATACACGGGTAGAAATCTGAAGTTCAATCCTTATGTATCACCCTGTACCAGAATCAATTCCAAGTGGATCAATGTAAGATCAGATACCCTGAAAATATTACAGGAAGGGATAGGGGATATGCTAGGGATCCTTGGCACAGGTCAAACTTCCTAAGTAAAGATCCAGAAGCACAACAAAGCAAAGAAAGGCTGGATAAAGGGATTGAATTAAACTTCAGAGTTTCTGCATAGCAAAGGACAAAGCTAGCAGGATAAATACAAAGCCCACAGATTGAGATTTTTACTACCTGTACATCAGATGTGGGCCTTATATCTAAAAATATACTTAGAGTTCAAAAAATTAACCCCACACAAAAATCCTCAAAGAAACAACAACCCCATTAATAATTGGGCTAAAATTTAAAGGGAACTTCACCGAAGAAGAACTAAGACTGGCCAATAGACATATGAAGAGATGTTCAATACCATAAAAGAAATGCAAATCAAAACAACATTGAGATTCTACCTCATCCAAGTTAGAATGGCTATAATTAAGAAAACTAATAAAGCTGGGCACCGGTGGCTCACGCCTGTAATCCTAGCTACTCAGGAGGCAGAGATCTGAGGATCATGGTTCAAAGCCAGCCTGGGCAGAAAAGTCCTTGAGACTTATCTCCAATAAACCACTAGAAAACCGGAAGTGGCACTGTAGCTCAAGTGGTAGAGCGCTCGCTTTGAGCTGAAGAGTGCAGGGATAGCACCCAAGCCCAGAGTTCAAGCCTCACAACTGACAAAAAAAAAGAAAGGAAAACTAATAATAATTGATGTTGGTGGGGATGTGGCCAAAAGGGAACACTACTACACTGTTGTTAAGAATGTAAACTGGTTCAAACATTCTGGACAGTATGGAAGTTCCTCAAAAGACTAAACATAGAACTCCCCTAGGACCCAGAAATCCTACTCCTGGGCATTTACCCAAATGATCACAAACAAGGCCACACTAAAGGGACCAGCACAACTATGTTCACTGCAGCATTACTTACCATAGCTAAGATATGGAATCAACCCAGATGTAAATGTGATATATTTACACAATGCTTCCATCAGAGGGAATGACACTGCCCCTTTTGTAAGGAAATGGAAAGACTTGGAAAAAAACATATTAAATGAAATACAGCAGACCCAAAGAAACATGGGCTCCGTGGTTTCCCTCATTTGTAACAATTAGTACATGTGTAGGGCAGTCCTAGTAAAGGACAACAATAGTTCAATAAATATGTTCATATGACCATATGAGATGATGCTAATTGAAATGAACTCCAAGATATGGAAACAAGAGGTTGTTGGGTATTTTTAGTGTACTATTTACAGTTCTTTCTCTTTCCTGTTCTTTGGTTTATTTCCTGTTGACACTGCTTTTTTTTTTTATTTCTGTACGCTTTGTATTGTATATAAATTTATATGATTTGGGGAAGGAAAGAGGAATCACAGAAATAGTGGGACAAAGGGTGAGCCAATTCAACATACTCACTAGACACTATGTTAGAAATGAACTTTACAGCTAGGGGAGGGGAAAGTGGTAGAAAATGAGGGAGAGGGTAACACTGTTCAAAAAGAAATATACTCATTACCTTACTTATACAACTGTAACCCCTCTATACATCACCTTTACAATAAAATTCTTAAAAAAATGTATCAGAGCTTGGTAGCTTATGGGAGTGTCCACTGGCCATTGAGATGGTTTACACTAGAGAATAAATCATGATTGTAAAACATTATATCCATTTGAATAAAACTAGAGCTCACTGACTTAACTAACGAAAGAGAACCCTCTTCCTCATATTAAAAAAACTGACTAATAAATGAAGAAGGGATTATAAAATTAGAAAAATGACCGTTTTCCAAAAATTGGATGGCACGTTGTCTAGACAGTAAGCCCTTTCAAACTAGTTTATAGGATTGTCATGAACTTGGTGACTGGCTTTAGGGAGGTCAAGTATCTGAATTTTGCAGCACTAATTAGGGAAACCTAGACCGAGACACGTCTCACTCTTTAGTAGGACTGTGTCAAAAGCCTCCTACTTAGGATGATGCACTGACTGTAGAGTAGGGTCCCTCCCTGCCATAAACACTGGTGACTTTACCTCATGTCCAGAATGATCTTTGAAGCCAACAACAAGCAAAAGAGCCCCTCTGAGTTTCAGTTAAATCCATTAATTTGGAGAAACACTGCTCTGTCCAAAGGCAGCAAGCACATTATTCTGTCTTTGACAGCAAGCACGTTATTTGTGTCTATGCAAGGTGCACAGAGAGTGTTATAAAATGTTTGTGAATGAACAAATGAGCAAAAATTGCTTGTAAGAGCTAATCTTTATTGAGTAACTGGATTAAGGAATGCCTACAAGATGAGAAGACTAGAGCTCAGCCCTGGGTGTGTCTGTGAGGGTATTTATAGAGAATTTAGATCAAGGAGGCCCTGAAACAATCAATGGTTTAATGCATGGATGCATTCATAATATGATGGCATCAATTAAAAATAAGGGCTTGCTGGAGGAAGTCAATCACTAGGTTGTGTCTCTGGATCATACCTCTTGCCCAGTCCTTCTCTGTATTCCTTTTCTTCCTGTCCTTCATGATGTGAACTGCTCTGATCCACTATTCTCCACCCACCATGATGTAGTGGCATCTCTGATATCGTGAACTAAGTATTTTCTCCTTTAAGTGGTTTCTATTAGATATTTAGTCATAGCCACAATAAAAGTGGGTAATTTGTGGATAAATTAGTCATTAAAAAGCTTTGAAAGGGGGAAAGTACTTGTTTTTGTGATTACAATTTAATTCTACTCCAGTAGTTGAAGAAGAGCAATTTACTCTTTTTGGTACCTGGAGACAAGGCATAAGCCTCTGCTTCTGTGTCCTATTCGATCCTTGCTTGAGTTTATGAATGACAGAGAGCATGAGCTATAAAATACAACCTTTGTAAATGCTTCCTGAATTTGAACATTCTGTTGTTTTGTGATTGCCTCCACTTGCAATTCTGAATGACTCCAAGTGGATTTGCTGGGAGGCCCTGAGTAGCTGGAGAGCAGAGGAGATGAGGCGCACCCATGGAACGTCAGCACACGTACGCCAGACACTTAACTGGAAACAGCTGTGCAGAGCTATTTAGTAAAAGCTTGAGTAGCTGAAACCAACAGGATGGGGTGGGAAGGAGTTCAAACTCCCCCCATGAGGCCTTCCTAAGGCTTTGCAGGAGAGCAAGAGCAAGGTCTGGGAAGTGGGGAAATGGAACAGCTCATCCTGTCCTCAGCATTGAGTCCCTGCTGACTCTCCACTGCTGCTCGCCCTTGCAGGGTTACACTCTTTATTTATGTGACAGTCAGGCAGAAAGCAGCCTGGAGCACTCTGGAGGTATTAGCCAAGAAGAAATACAAATCAGATTTGACCAAAGGAAAGAGAAGCCTCAGACATCTGCCTGGGAATAAGAAGGCTATGATATGTTACTTTACCTGGTTTCTTTCCTGCTCAGCAAAGTCACTGGATAAATGATAAAAATTTATAGCACATGGAGGGTGGAGTGGCCAGACTCGCAGAATTCAAGTCTGAGTTCCTGCCCTGAATATGGGTGTTTATTCTCCCTCCTAGAGCCCCTCATTTCTAAAAGAATCTGGTCTGAACAGTATCTCTGTAGTCTCCAGATCCTGAGTGGGAGGTACTGGCAAGGACAGCTCTTTATTTTGATGACACAATCATACAACTTTTAGTTAAAATAGTGGTGTTCTAAGGATTGATACATTGTAGCATTGTGTATCTTTAGGATTAAAACAATCATCTGTAAGTAGTTGTATGAAGGGGTTTTAATTCAACGTCGCTGGCTTATGAGTATGAGGCACCTTTATCAATTCACTTTTTCCATCAATCCACCTTGCTCATATTTCCAGAATCTTAAAGCTATAACCTAAGTACTTTATTATACAGAAGAGAAAACTGAAATATGGCAGGAGGAAGTACCTTTCCAATGTCTCAAAAAGAGACAAGAGCTAAAAATCCAAATTCTATCCCTACAAACAGTAAGTAGCAGCTGTCACCTTGCCATCTCCTCAACTGAATTAATTGTCTTTCCTGTCACACACTGATTGTCATCCAAAAATGTGATCACTTCCCTTCATTAGTTGACACATCTAAGCCAAATCTACTTCCTGTGCAGCTATCACAGGAAGCAATGCCATTCAGCCCAATGGCCTTGGTGTTGCCAACATGCTCTGGACTTGGAAAAAAAAAATCTAGTGATGTTTTGAACAACACTGGTATTGTTCTCACAAGCATGTCATTCCACAGTAGTGACTGTATAGCTTACTAGCTTAACCTTGGAGTTGAAATACAGGTGTTGACATTTTATGGGACAACTGGGCAGATAATAGTTACTGCCCACCACATGGGATGAAATGAGTTAAGATTATCTTATTTAATTATCCCATTTAATTTATGACTATCTCAAGCCTGTCATCTTAGCCAGTGACTTAAGCCTGGGATCTTTGCTACTTGGGAGGTAGAGATATGAAGAGCAGCATTTGAGGCCAGTTAGAGCAAAAAGAAGTTTGTGAGATGATCTCAACCAGTGGCAGTCAAATGTACCTGGGCACAGTGGGATCCCTAGTAACCGGGAAGTACAAGTGGGAAGATTGCCAACCAGGGAATAAAACAAAACTCTACTGCAAAAATAACTAATGGGTATAGGGGCTGGTTGAGTGCCTGAGAAAGAGAGAGAGAAAAAAGAGAGAGAGAGAAAAGAAACAAAGAGAGCTAATATGTATGAAGCAAATGTATAATTTCTGCAATAAAGCAACTACTATTTCTTTTAAAATGCATTAATTCTGTTTTAGTTCCTGTTTCTAGAGAATTAGAGACAAGGATGCCTATGTCTTCCATCTCTGTGACTGCCAGAACATAGAAATGGAATGATCCTAGCTCACCTACCCCTCACCTCACTCTTCAGTGACTAGCAGAAATTCAAGCAAACTCAGGAAAGATCAGCCAAGCTAGCCTAGACCAGACCTTCTCAGCTAACAAAGAAAGCTAGAATAAAATGGTTGTTGCTTTGAGGCATCATGTTTTGAGGTAGTTTGTGATACAGACAATGCGAACTGATGCAGGGCTCTCAGGTGTTCATGCCCCCCAAATGAATGAGAGGTGATACATGTGAAGAAGATGCCAAAAGCCACCCACCAGCAGAGTTATTTACTTAGCAGAGATGATTCTGCATGGCGTTCATCCTTATACTCTTCCTTGGCCCCTCCTTTCCTGATGAAGAGTGCAATTTGTGACCCCAGAATGGAGACAGCTGGTTGGGTGTGGTGAGGACCAGGATATGACCTGGCCTCATGAACACCATGTTCTAAGTAGCTGAGCCAATCAGCCTGTCTATGTTCTCCTGGAAACTCTTACTACCCACTGTCTCCCAGACTAGAGCACCCCACCCAGCAGTCTCCCTTCAAGACAAAGATGCATGTGAACACGTAGTGGAAATGCCATGCAATGAGACTTGGCAGAAACTGGCTTCCCACCACTCTGTGTTGGGGTTCTATGAGGGCAGAAGTACAACGCTGGAGTTGCAGGTGCCAGGAAGGCCTTGTTCCTGGGTATAGTACTCTCCTGTGGGTAGTTAGGATGAGAAACCCTACTCATGCCTTCAGAAATCTCCTCTCACTTTTCCAAGCCTTTCAGGAAAGAGGTTCTTGCTCTTGTTACTACTATAACCTATTTTCTTTATCTCAGTCCCACACAACTGCTCATGTCAAATTTGCTAGCATTTAATAATCAGAGACAAAGATCTGTAGATTTGTGAACAGCCAACTTTCCAAATGTCTTCTTTTAATCAGTGTGTGCTTAGGAAGACCTGTTGTGTATGGGTTTCCTTTGTGATTCTACAAATCACCTGCTTTTACCTTCTCAGAAGAGGTAAGAATGGCCAACATGAAGAAATGTTCAACATCTCTGGCCATAAAAGAAATGCAAATCAAAACAACATTGAGATTCCACCTCACCCTGGTTAGAATGACCATTCTCAAGAAAACTAACAATAACAGATTCTGGGTGGGAATGTGGCCAAAAGGGAACTATATTACTTTACTATACCATTGGTAGAAGCTTGTTCAACTGCCATGAAAAGCAGTACAGAGGTTCCTCAAAATACTAAACTTGGAACTTCCCTATGACCCAGCAATTCCACTTCTGGGCATTTATTCAATAGACCACAAAGAAGGCCAAACAACAGCTACTAGCACAATCATATTTGGTGTTCATCTTTCTTATTTAGCATTTCCTCTCGAGTGAGATGAGAGCGTCCTGTCCCCAAATCAGTAACCCCAAACCTCTCTTCTTTTACCATTAGATAATCTTTGCCTTAATTTGGGGTCTAGAAGGGCCCGATAATAAGAATTTCAATCTTTCCATACCGCTTCTATTTTTGTGGTTTGCTTTCTTTTATTTAGGACTTAAAATAATGAACAATCATCTTTTATTTGAGGAGTGTACATACATGGGTGTGGTGGGGTTGGCACATGAACTATATTTTTTATACCTCTTTTAAATGAAAGCTGACTCTTATCTTCTTCAGACACAAATATCCCTGGAAGTGGCAATTTCATAATAACTCAGTGTGAATTATCTCATCTCTGCTTTCTAGTTTCAACTGGGTGAGCCAGGTTTAAAGAAGGAACAGAATAGATAAGGATTCTTCTAGTCAATCCAGTTTTCTAGTCAGTAAGAAGAATGGAAGTTCTGGGAGAATGGAAGTTCAAGGAGAAAGAGAGAACAATCCTTGCCAATAATGTATTAATAGTTTGGACCAGAGGTCATAATCTGAAGTATTTCCAACTAATTACATGGGGGCACTTGTCCCATCCAAAAGACGTTATATAGACTTTGAGCGAAATAAAATCCTTTTAGATGAGGCATGCAAGCATTTATTCCTGGATCATGAGGAGATACAGACTTCAGTTAGGGTTGGGGCAGTGATATGCAAGGAAGTATTTATTAAGACACTCAATTCCATGTGTTTCCTTGACCTCTTTGAGCCTAATAGGGCTCCAAAGGTCGATTTCCAAGGGATCCTGCTAGATATATAACTTAACCAATAGGAAAGGTTTTTCCCAGCCAGATGCCCATGGCTCATGTCTATAATCCTAGCTACTTGGGAGGCTGAGATCTGAGGATCATGGTTCAAAGCCAGCCCAGGCAGAAAAGTCTCTGTGAGACTCTTCAACTAACCACTCAAAAACTGGAAGTGGAGCTGGGGCTCAAAGTGGTAGAACACTAGCCTTGAGCAAAAGATCTCAGGGACAACACCTGAGTTCAAGCCCTATAATTGAAAAAAACACACAAAAAAATTTTCTCCATTCCAGTTCTCCTTTCAAAAGCACCAATTACACACCACACAGGTTTCAACTCAGTGAATTTTAGTTTTTTGCCAGTCCCAAATGTACTCCAACCAATTACTTTCTCCAGGAAGAAATGGAGGAAACCTCACCCTCTTGTCACTATGAATCTGCCACCCACAGCTCTTGCTTGTTCACTCTGTTCCCAAGTGCCACCTCCATGTGGGCCTGCTGGTCATGTGCTGTCCTCTTTCCTTGGGCAGTGAGCATAGATGGCTAATGGGTGCTGTGTACTTAGCCAATCACATGCTTTCTAAGGTTGGCATCTCTCTCACAAATGGAATGAATAGAAAGAGTGACGATTGACTTCCATTAAATCCTTGGTAACAATTTATGAACTAGTAAATAAAGAATTTGATATTTGAACAAGCAGTTGGTCCTGTATTTGAACAGTTGGTACATTGTGATGCAGTTTGGTTTCCTAGCAAATTCTCTTCTCCAGACTTTCTCATGAACAATATCAGGTCTTCAGTCAAAGCTCAAACTGGTGTTTGTGCTTCAGCAGTAGCCTGGATGTGGCCTGAAAAGGCTATCAGTTTGTTAAAAAAAATGCACCAATCTATAGCCATAAAGAAAAATGAATCCTATCTTTTGCAGGAAAACATATAACTGGAGATCATCATGCTAAATGAAATAAGTCAGATTCTGAAAGATAAATAATGATGTTTTGTCTCATCTGCAGAATCTAGATTTTAAAAGACATGAAAGTAGAAGGAAGATTCATTTCTTAAGGGGAGGAGAGACCAAGGGAAGAATGGGGATAAGAGAAGATAATGGTAGGTGGATATGATGGACGTGCATAATATAAAGTATGAAAATGTCATATTGAATCCCACTACTTTGTACCATTAAAAAATGAGTTTGTACTGATCTAGAGATCTCTGCAAGGACAAAACTATCAGACTCAGTCGTATAACCAAAGTTTCCATTTTATTTGAAATAAAGAAAAAAATAATAAGAAAGTAGTGAATAAAATCAACATTGACTCTCAGAAAGGAACTCACCAGTCCTCTGGTGACCTTCATTCTATAATAAGGTCACTGAAGCTCAAGGGGATGAGATAATTTGCACAAGGTCGGACTGTAGACAAAATAAGCTAGAAAGAAATGGCATGGAGGAAATAGGAAGGCAGAGGGCAAGTATGTAAAAGCAAGAGGAGGAGGTATGTATGTGGTTTGTGGTTGTCTAAGAATGGGGAAGTGAAATCAAAACCTCTCAAAGAAGCCAACATGTCCAGTGCTTGGCTTCTAACACACCCAGGAGTAATTATTTCAGTAAAATTAAAGGGGGATTTAAAATAACAGATACTGATGTTAGTTTCATAATCAACTGTTCAACTGTTTCATATTAAATGGTTGCCACTGTTAACCTCCTTTATGTAATATGCAGGTGCAACTCTGCCCTGTATTAACACTTCAATATCCACTTCCAGTGACTGTCCCAAGTCAGCAGTCTTTCTATCTTCCACTAGGTTTATGCTCTCTTTCAAAGAGGGAAAATTTAATCCCTGCAAGAGGGATCTCTCTAGCTCCCTCTCCCTCCCACTGTCTCTCTTAGATTAGCTGGCTGCTGTGTTTTAGTGAAATTTGGAGCTTTCTCCTGGCAGCAGGTACTATGTTCTAAGTGAAAGCGGGCACTTTGGAGAGTACCTAGACTAAGAACCAGAAGCTGTGGCATTGAGCCGGGTGTTAGCACCCATCAGCCCTCTGACCTTGGGAACATGATGTTTCTCACTATAAAATGAGGATTTTGCAGACGATGAGGTCTGAGGTGACAGTAACATCCAGCCCCCACCATTCTAAAATTTTGCAGGAAACATGGAGCCATAATCCATACTTGCTTCACAGTCAGCTAGTGAAGGTCATAATGTGAACTCGGGGAGGAGCTCATGGGAAGGTTGTGGGTAGAAGTTTTTTGTAAGACAAATCAGGATAGAGAAAAGTCTCACACTGACAGAAGCTGGGGTACATAACTGTCATGATCATCCTCCCAAAGAGTAGACTATTTTCTACCTCTAACACCTAAATAAAAGCAGAACATTTTATTATTCACCATTTGGAAAAATCTGAGTGATGGCTGTGCAGACTGACTTCCTCTCAAAGACTACAGCATGCAGAAAAGTTAACAAAGAGCAAATTTACACTGGAGAAGCCTTCGGTGCCTACTGTTAGATGACCAAGGCTAATACCAGGAGGGAGAACTCATTCATCTTCCATCTATAAACACAACCATAGTCTTAACTGTAAGAAAATCATCAGAGAAAACAAGAGTAACATGCTGCAAAATACTTTAGCTGCTGTTCTTCAAAATTGTCAAGTTCATGGAGAAACAAGGGAAGTCTGAGAAATCACTGTAACCAACAGGAGCCTAAGGAGACTAATAAATAAATTTAATCAGTTATCCTAAATAGGAGCCTACAACAGGACACTAGACAAAACTAAGTAATCTAGAATGAGATAAAGTCTTTCATTCACAATAATGTATCATTATTGGTTCATGATTTGTGGCAAATGTACCTTACTAATTAAGAAGTAATTAGCAGGGAAGAAAGTTTTCTATAAGGAGAAACTTTCTATAAATACAGAACTATTATAAAATAAAAAGTTTAAAGAAAATAGAGAATATTGTGCTTTATGTAGTTTTAGTTTTTTGGTTTTTTTTTTGTTTGTTTGTTTCTGATAGGGTCTTACTATGTAGCTTATGCTAGTCTCAAACTCATGATCCTCCTGCTTCATCTTCCCCCAAAGTGCTAGAATTAGAAGTGTGCTTTACTACACCTAGTTTCTCTCTCATTCTAAGAGGAAAACAGTAGATAGAAAGCTCAAAGAAGGGGCTGGGAAGGTGGCTCAGTGGTAGAGTGCTTGCCTTGCATGCATGAGGCCCTGGGTTCTATTCCTCAGCAGCATATAAACAGAAAAAGCTGGAAGTGGCACTGTGGCTCAAGTGGTAGAGCACTAGCCTTGAGCTGAAGAGCTGAGGGACAGTGCTCAGGCCCAGAGTTCAAGCCCTGTGATTGACGCACAGAAAATAGAAACAAAGAAGAAAAAAGGAAGAGAAGAACAAATATCTCTGGTAGAAAATACAGGAAACTGGAGCAGATCCAAGTGAATTAAGACTTTTTTTTTGGTGGTCATGGGGCCTGACTCTGGGCCTGGACGCTATCCCTCAGCTCTTCAGCTCAAGGCTAGTGCTCTACCGTTTGATCCATAGCACTACTTCTAGCTTTTTCTGCTGAGGAATTGAACCCAAGGCTTCATGCATGCAAGGCAAGCACTCAACCACTGAGCCACCTCCCCAGCCCAAATTAAGACTTTTTGATGTATTCTGTTTTACACTCTGAATGTTCCACAGGAATGTATTATTTGTTTTAATTATTAAAAAAGTGGTGAAGGTGCTAATAAGAACCATTCTCCATAGTGGTACAAAAGGAGAAAAGAAAAAAAAATGAGCCTAGAGCTTTGTGAATGCCTAGGATGATGAAACTTACTCTGCAATCATTCACTGAATGGTGATGGTGGCATATCCTGAAATTAGAAATCAACACATGGAATGAGTCACTGTCAGCAAAAGTGATGAAGCTTCAGAGACATCATAAGATCAAGACACCCAAGGCTAAGCATCTGGAGAAGGGACTCAAGTAAGGGACCAAGTGGGAATAAGCTAAGTAAGACTTGAAGCAAGCAGGCAAAGGTCCGTGTAGCTGGCCCACATGGTCCCACCTGTTTTCAAGCTTCCTGGTGCCCCGCTCTCTCAGGAAGTGATGTGACAAGAGTGTCAATTGGAAAGAAGTTAGATGCAGGACAAGAAAACACATCAAGCCTTTCTTGGTCCTTAAATCTGAGGTTCTGAGACATATTTAAGGGAGTTTTATGGACTTTTAAAAAAATATTGTTTTATATATGCAGGAGTATTTTCATTCTTTTTGTTTTATTATTTTTCCATGTTCTAGCCTAGAAACTGTAATTCGGAGAAGTCTGTGGACAAAGTCATATTTCTTCCACCGTGCACACCGTGGCTTTCGTCCTGATTAATTAAGTCCTCTACTACATCTGTGCACCTTCCTGTATTGTTCTCCAGGGAGAGCAAAGTATAAGCCTCGTGCCCCATATATAATCAGCTCTCTCCTCTGGGAGGAAGCGTGTCTCTGCATCTGTATATCTTGCAGCTAGCTCTGGGACAGATGAATAAGTATTCCATTGTTCTAGACCAACTTTATTGGTCTGTTCCCCCCACACCCCCAATTTCTGTCAGAGTGTTTGCATTACTTAGCTGAGAGGAGCATAGAATTTATTGTCTCAGACCAGGACACTTGCCAGAGTAAAAGTGAGATGGTATTAAAAAATAACTGTGAGGGAACAGGCCTATGGGAACTGCCCAAAGCAAGCCAGGTTATAGTCAGGACGGCTGTGACATTTGCTCTGCCAGGAGGAGAGAGAACAAAAGGAGGTACACCTATCATGTCTATGTATCTAAAATCTACATGCGAAGCTGGGAAAGTACCCCATAAATACATGCTGTTCCCTGACACATTGTGGTGGTCTGCACTGAGCTAGCCTCAGTCTCAGCTTTGAATCCCTAGAACCTGGATCACCTCCCTTTTATTTCGCCTTGGCACTTTCCTATGGGTAGACACCCCAATTTGCATTTTAGGTTCTGTTCATGCTCCCCATAACTAGCCTTTTCTTGGCTACCCTCTAAGTAGCAGGCACAGTCCCCCTTTAGAAAGGAGGGGCCTGAGGCCCATCTACCTAGAATGTGGTATAGAGGTAGAGTAAGAGTTGTGGGTGGGCATGATCCTGTGGTTTCTTCTGCTCTGGGGAGGGAGTCAACCAGAAGCAAACAGAGAAATGTTCTCTAAAGTGGGGGCCCAGGGAAGGATCCTCTTATTATGGGCTTGAGGATCCTCTTGTTATGGGCTCAACTGCATCTGCCACAAATCCATGGGGTAAAATTCTAACCCCCAAAGGTGACTGTATTTGCAGATAAAGCCTTAATGAAGTAAATTTGCATGAGGTCATAAAGGTGGGGCTCCTATACTGGTATTCTTACAAAATTAAGAAGAAGCATCAGAAATCTCTCTGTCCTCATGTGCACAAGGAACTCTCTCTCTCTCTCTCTCTCTCTCTCTCTCTCTCTCTCTCTCTCACACACACACACACACACACACACACACACACACACACACACACACACACAGAGATACATATAGCCAAAGGGCAAGTCAGCCACCTTCTGTATATAGACTGAGCAGAGCAATCTCACCAGAACCTAATTCTGCTGACTCCTCCAATACCACACACAAACAGATTTCTGTTGTTTAATCCTCTCATACCCCAGTCCATGATGCTCACTATGGCAGCTAAAGCATCTGAGGTGACTGTGATGCATGTGTTCAGCCACCCGATCTCAGGCATGCTCCCTGCCTCCCAAGTGTTATGATCTGGAGAGAATGAAATCTTGAAGCAGGAGGCCTTGATTAAAAGAAAATCATATTAAGTGAAGTAAGCCAGACTCAAAGAAACATAGGTCCTGTGGTTTCCCTTATTTGTAATAATTAGTATACGTGTAGGATAATCTTAGCAGATGAGCAGAAGAGCTCAATAGCTATGTACATATGACCATATAACATGATGCTAAACAAAAAGAACTCCAAGACATGGACACAAGAGGTTTTTCTTTGTTGTTGTTTTTAATGTACTTTGTGCTTTTTTTGTTTCCTTTGAATGTTCTTCCTCCTATAGTATATCCCCTGTTGTCCCTGTATTTGATTTGGTAACCTGACATTGTATATATGTTTATTTGACTTGGGGAAGGGTGAGACAGAGGACAAGGGGAGAATCAATGCAGCAGTGATATACATGTTGGAAATGATCTATACAACTTGGGGGAGGGTAGGAGGTGGGAAAGGAAAATAGGAGAAAAAATGAGGGAAGGGGTAACAAGTTTGATGAGAAATGTACTTATTACCTTATGTAACTGTACTGTGTATCACCTTGACAATAAAAAAAGAAAAGGGATGAGAAGTAGGAGAAAGCAAGTTAATCCATCTAGAGCGTGAGCACCAACAGGAAGACTGAGCACCTTGGGGGTTATTTATTCATTTTTGAATGTATTTAAGAAGGATGTTTTAAATTCCTATGCATTGTGCTATGCAGTAGAAATGCCTTTTTTATTTTACAAAGGTTCAAAGGGTCCCTCTTTGCACTCAATGTTCCTACCCTGTCACGTGGCTAGTAGTGTTCAGATAGCTCCTATTAGCAAGGGAGAGACAGCGCACTTTGGGGAACACTTGTTGGCTCCAGGATTCCTTGGCTTCGTTCCCCATATGTTTTACATCCCATGGGTTAACCCTTGAGGGGATTGGAGGACGAGGGGGACTTTTTGTTGCCTTGGTAATCACTTCTGTCCTGACACCTTCTGCAGTTGATGGAGGAGGGGTGTGATAAGCCATTCTACCCTCTCAGCTCAGCTGGGGCCCAGATGTAGCTCTGAGAAGCTGGGTGAGATTGGGAGGTCACAGAAAGGTGAGCATGTATGTGCAGGCTCTAATCCCTAGCTCTGTTGCTGAGGAGATGGGGTAAATGAGGGGAACTTCAGTGTGGGAGATGTCCTCTTTCTGAAGGTCCCTAGTGGCATAAGTACCTCCACTTTCCAACTTCTCATTCACTGGAATAGAAAATTACTGGATTCCCAGGCTACTTAATACACTTGGAATTAGCCTCGATTTCCATCAGCCCCAGAGGGGTCTCTCACAACTTTCTTACTTAATTTCAAAATGAAACATTGAGCTTTCCTCCTTCTCTGCCCCCAGACCCTTCATCCCCAACTCCCCAAACAGAATGCAACTTTTGGTGTTCAGCTCAGAGTCCTACACTGGCATTATTCTGGCTCAGAATTCCGGGTGACATGTGATTCCAAGAGTCTCCACATAAAGTTAATCTGATTAGTATTGATCACCTACATAAAACTTTTTTAAAGGGCTTATTTTTTTTCAAGAAAGAATTTTATTTCTCCACTCCCATATCTTTTTATTTATCATCTCTTGCCAAAGCCATAAATGCACCAATTGGCTCCATACCAGAACATAACTCTGGGATTTCATGGTGTAGAAATTAAGGAGAAAAGAACCTAAAAGTTCTCAGCTGCTACTTCCAAGTGAGGGAATGAAAGAACATGTTTAACTCCTGCTTCAACCGTGAAATTCACTTTCCAAAAGTTCTATTACTTGGAACTTCTCTTTGGAAAAAAAATCCTCCAAAATACTAAAGGAAGAGTCAAATCCCCTATTCTGACAGTCATGTGTGTGTGTATGTGTGTGTGTGTGTGTGTGTGTGTGTGTGTGTGTGTGTGTGTGTGTGCACATGTGTGCATGCACATGTACATGCACTGGTTCCTGGAGCTTGAACTCAGGGTCTGGGCTCTGACTCTAAAAAGAGTTGTTTTACTCAAGGCTAGTGTATTACCACTTGAGCCACAGCTTTACTTTTGTCCTTTCTAGGGTTGATTGGAGATAAGAGTCTTTCAAACTTTCTTGACCTGGCTGGCTTGGAATGGCCATCTTCAAATCTCAGCCTCTGGAGTAGGATTATAGGTGTGAGCCTCATGCTGGGCTCAGTCAGTTTTAATTGGATAGATGTACAAGGGCCCGTGATTCTGAATGCTGTCCTCTGTTCTTGAGTTCCTTTTTAGTCTGTCTGTGTATCCAATTTCCTTCCTCAAACCTTTGGGTTAATTTATGGCTGCCTTTCAGTTCTATGCCAACTATTTCTGCCCATGAAGTGGAGGCAGAGATTGAAATAAGTTAGTAATTTGATCAAACTGGCCAGACCGTTTCTAATTTTCCTAGGAGATTTTCACATATCGGTGTCCATCATTGCTAAGCTGATGTATGTCTGTTCCACAGGACCAACAGTCTTCCACTTTTGTGTTCTTAGAGAGACCTCGGTGCCAGCATCTAGCCTTGAATCTCAGTGTCCCCATCTTAGATCCCACACCCTTGCATCTGGTCCACACCTGATCTCTGGATCTAAAATTAGCCTACTTTCCAGGGAGCATCACTCTGCTCTCCCTGCCTCTTCACCTATTCACAGGGTTGGGTCCTTGGCTGGTGATAACCGGAAGCCTGCAGGGCGGGAGAAGTATGGCACTAAACTGCCTTCACAAATTCCCAGAGAGGCCAGGCACAGCACAAGTGTACAGTGCATAGGAACTTGTTACCAAGGTATTGCTTGATCCTCACTTAACTGGGAGATCTTTGTCCTACCTCCTTTCATAGGTCTTAAACAATTCTTCAGAGTTTCCTATCTTCCACAGAGCTCTCGCAGAAGAACCCACAGCAAAGGGAGAGGATGGAACTCTCCTTATTCAAATGAACTCACTCTGAAAATACATGGTTTATATCATTGTTGGGTATCTACCCAACTAAGCAAGACTGAGCATGTGCTCTAAGGTACCAGGGCTAGGCAGAAAATAAACAGAATAGTGAAAAGCTAATCTCTAGCAAACCTTTGCAGAGTTTTATGATAAAAAAAATACCTAGGAGGAAAAAGCTATTACCCTTCGTAAAACTTGTAAGTCATGTCTTTTGGGTCCTGAGCTGAGGGTCTGACTCTGGCCCTGCATATCAAGGCAATAGCCCAGGTCAGAGGTGCTTGTGGAGGAGGGACAAACAGCTTAGTATCACAGATGGATGTGTGACTTTGAACATGTCATGTAAATTTCCATTTCTTTTTGTATAAAATAAAAATCAGCTCTGATGTTTAAAATCTCTGTTTGCTCTAGAAGTCTGTGATGCTCTCACATTGTAGAAGTATACTCTTACACTGATGCCCGTTGTCATCTTGGCTGGCAGCCTGGGAAACCACAGCCACTGTGAGCTCAGGGAAGAAACTCTGGCATGGGCTTTCCATCGGTTACTCTAGAATGACATAGGGCCCTCTTGAAAGGAAGGGAAAGCAGGCTTCCTGAGATAATGGACATCCTAGAGTTAGGGTCTGGACACTTATTACAAGTTGTCAACCCAGGAGAGACCACCCTGTTCCAAGGAGAGAGGTTACTAGGAAACAGACATGGAGTCTAACATTTGCACAGGCCCTGCCTACTCAGCTCACCCAGCCACTCCATCAGTCACTGAGAAAATCCAATGGCCCTTTCCTGGCTCCCTTTAAGACCCGGGCTTCCCCCTCCCAGAAAGATCCTGGTCAGAGCCTACCTAGGCAGTGACCTTTTGGGGAATGCAATAAATCCTGCCTAACTGGTAATCTCTAAGGAGCCTCCAGGCTTTGGTGCCTTGTGACGCCTGTATAATAACCAAGAGTTACAAGGAGGTTGATTTCCAGAAAATTCACCATGGCCTCTTGCACCGAGTGTCCCTCAAAATTTTGTTCTGCCTGGGGAAGGGCAGGCAGACATCTACAGGAGACTAGCAGCAGGAAAGAATAGCACCTCTCAGCCCTGCCATCACATAGGCACTGAGGTGGAAGGGCAGAAGTGGTTTAAAGAAGGGAAGGAGGCCCTCTTGGTAGATTTGAGATTAAGGACCAAGCTCTCCAGAGGCAAAACTAAACTGCTTACATGCCTAAATGGTAGAGGTCATGAACTTTGTGTACTACCTCAGTGGGTGGTCTTGCTGTTGTTAAATGACCCCTTGACCCCCAAGAGAAAGCTATGAGCCCCAGCAGCCCTGGCTTGGACTGCTTTTACTGCTGCTTTGGGTAACCAAAAGCTTCAGCTGAGAGGAGTTGGGAGTATCCAAGTAACTGGAGTCTTAGGATGTGATGGGCGTCAGGGAAAAAGATTGCCTGGTTGTCCCCAAATCCCCGCTGTTCACCTCTGCCTTTCTCCTCATCCTCTTCCAGACCCTTATCTGCCAGATACTTTGAATCTTTGTCTCTTTTTAACTGAAGACAGCTTTTCTCTCTGCTTGAGAGAAAAGGAGAGGGACTTGCCCTGCAGGATTTTCCTCTCCTTCCTGCTCCTCCTTCATTTCCAAGCAACCGGTACAGTTAAATGGCTCATCTAGCCTCTTCTAAGCGGAGAAACAGTTCTTAGAAGTAAGAGAAGTCAGTGCTCTGTTCCCAGGAGGGAAATGTTCTAACCATATCTCCACACCCCTCACCCCTGCACCACTCACCCTAGGAAGGCTCCTGCCAGCCCCCCCCCCCCCCCCCCCCCCCCCCCCCCCCCCCCCCCCCCCCCCGTGCCTGCAGGGGCGCTTCCCTTCCCAGCAGTCCCCAGGGAACAGGCTTCTATCCTCCTCCACAGCGCTTTCATCCAGGAAGTGCTGAGGCCAGCCAGATAAATCAGTCACTTTTACCCCTAAGCAGTACCAGGTCTACTGAATTAAAGATGTCTGAAGCTTAACAGCAGTCAGTTAGTCATGGGAACAACAAATCAGCTTTAGAAATCCTCTCACTTCCGCCAGGGGATCTGTTGTCTTTGCCAACTCAGGGGTTTCTGTTCATTGAATTGTATATTCTAAGATTCTCCCAAGATCAAGAGGCAAATGAAAGACCCTTACAGAACATAGTAGAGTATCATATTTCCATTTCATCAGTAACTTGTATTTTCCAGACCACTCAAGCCTCAGGACCAAAACAAAAAGGGGGTCAGAGGGCAGAGGTATTAGGTCTGTCCAGGAGAACAGCCCCTCCCACCTTCCTCTTCACCTGCCCCAAACCAGTAATCACCTGACTATGAACCACCTGACTGTGAGTAGGCAAAGGATCCCAAACTCTGAGGTCACTTCCTCATCCGCTGAGATCATTTCCTGAATTCCCTTGCTCACGACTCCCTCAGACAGTGAGAGGTTCCCCAGGCTCTTGGGATCACTTCCCCATCTGCTCTGATCCCACCTCCCACTTTTTCCTATATAATTCGGCTCAACACAAGTCCCTCTACCCTTTTCTCTTTTTTCCCTCCCCTCTGTCTTCACACAACTCTATCTCATGCAGGCTGGCAGTTTGCTCTACCCCCAATAAACTTTTTTCTGCCTGAACCATGTGGCGGGTTTTCTTTCAGACAAACCTTACGGGGAGGAATCTTGAGAACAAATATACATAGAACTTGCCCAGGAAAATAATCTCTCATATTTCTTTCAGATTTTCCCAGGTTTCTGTGTCCTTGAGTGTCTCATCAGTGACCTTGAAGAGCCTTATCTATTGTTAGGGTTTGCAATCAGTCTTAAATGCAACCCCCACCCCCCATGTTGAAAGGTGGTAGAAACTTTAGGCGGTAGAGCCCAGTGGAAGGAAGTTAGGTCCCTGGAACATATCCTCAAAGAAGGAAATTGTTGACCTAACCCCAGAAGCCACACAATAACACTTCTGCCATGCTGTAATTTTTAGTAGTTTGGTTATTAAGTCCAATTCACACTTTGTGGAAGGAGAGTCTTCCTTTGTGGAAGGAAGAACAAAGAATTTGTAGACTTATTTTAAAAACATCAGCTGTTCAATCGCCCTCAGCAGGGTCAATTTGGTTGATACCACCTCATGAGTAAACCCAAGAGAAATAGGCTCAATAATTCAGTTTCACTTTCAAACAACTGAAATTGACATCCATGTAAGTGTTGGGGATAACAATGCCCAGGAGTCAGAGGTTCATATGCTATTATATATTGACCCTGGACACACTATAGGTCTTGGACACATCACTTCTTCTATGTTTCAATTTTCTCATTTACAAATGAAATTTCTGCTTTTTGAACAAGGGAAACAAAGTTGAAAAAAATGGATGCAAACTATGTGCAAAAGAATGAAGTTAAAGCTGGGGCCCTGGTGGCTCATGCTTGTAATCCTAGTTACTGAGGAGTCTGAGACCTGAGGATCATGGCTTGAAGCCAGCCTGAGCAGAAAGTCGGTGAGACTGTGATCTCCAATTAATAACCAAAAAAATCCAGAAGTGGAGCGGTGGTTCAAGTGGTAGAATACTAGTCTTCAAAACAAAAGCTCAGGGCAGTTCCCAGACCTTGAGTTCAAGCCCCCAGCCACAACTGGTACACACATACACACACACACACACACACACACACACACACACACACACACACAGAATAAAATTGGATCCTCATCTACCATTATGTACAAAAAATAGTTTAGAATGAACCAAAACCTATAAGACTTAAAAGTATAAAACTCTTAGAAAAACACTTGGGACAAACACTTCATAACTGAATTTGACAGTGATTTCTTGGGTGTAACACCAAAAGTTCAGGAAGAAAATAAAGCCCCTCAATTTGAACTTCATATAAACTCAAAAGTTTTGTGTATCAAAATAGCAAAGTAAAAATATCAGCCTATAGAATGGGGGAAAATGTTTGCAAATTGAGTATCTGATAAGTGATTAATGTCCAGTATATATGGAGAATCTCTAAAATATAACAACAGAAAACTAAACTGATAATTAAAAAATGGACAAAAGACTTGGAACTGATGTTTCTTCAAAGAAGACATACAAATAGCCAGTAAATACATGAAAGGATCTTCAACATCACAAATCATTATGGAAATATAAGTGAAAATCACTACATGGTACCTCCTCACATCATCAAGATGGTTATTAGGGAAAACAAAAAGAACACAAATAACCAGGCAAAACAGAGAGTGTAGCTAGTGCTAGCCAGGATATGGAGAAATTAGAACCTTGGACACTGTTAGGATAAATACAAAATAGTAGAGATTCTTTGGAAAAATGGTAAGATAATTCTTCAAAAAAATTAAAAATAAGACTACCCATATAATCCAATGACATTATATTTTTAGGCAAATTCCTTGAAGAATTGAAGCCAGGATCTTGAAGAGCCATTTTTATAACCCATGCTCCTAACAGTGTAATTCACATTAGCTTATGAGCCCATTATTAGATTGATAGATAAGCAAAAGTAGGCATATTCATAGAATTTATTCAGACATGAAAAAGAGGTATATCCTAACATGGATTAACCTTGGTGCTGTTATGCTAAATGAAATAAGCCAATCACAAGAAGATAAATACTATAAGATTGCACTTAGGTGTACATCTGGAACAGTCCAACTACAGACAGAAGGTGAAGTGGCAATTGCCAGGGCCTGGAGTTGGGAGGGGGATGGGAAATTACAGTTACGTAAGTATTGCTTTTTAGTTTTACAAGATGAAATGAATCGAAATGGGTGGTAGTGAATGTATGTAACACCACTAAGCTGAACACTTAAAATGTTAAAGATAGGACACCTGATGTAACATTCACTTTATGACAGTGAAAAATAATTGGAGGAAAAAAGAAAAAAAACCAGATGGCTGAATGCAAAGGTTTTTAATGTCCCTGGTGATTGCAATATTCTCTTCTCCAATGGTATCTTTTAGGTTTGCAGGGTTTAGCTTTCATTTATGGCAGTCTCTCTTGTATGATCTATCTATCTATCCATCTATCTATCTATCTATCTATCTATCTATCTATCTATCTATCTATCATCTATCTCTGTTTTATGTATGTTTAAAATGTTTTTGTACATGTCTTTATGTTTCAAAAGCCTATCTAAATAAATCTTTCATAGCCTTCAGTCACCAGGGGGAAGATAGTGCTGTTTATGTTACAAGAACAACAACGTGCTTTATTTGCCCACTGTAGCCAGAGCACAGCATGCTATTACTATAAATGGGGCATGATGATGTTTGGTTATGAAATGCCTTTTGATGTAGGACAGCCACTGTCAGTCCAATGACTCCAGCCTACTGCAAAAAATAAAATGACAGATCTTCTCATGGCACAGGATCTCTACACACATTCCAGGAACTTGAGGCCATATACTAAATCCAGAGAAACATTGTTTTAATGGTTGTAGATGTGACCACTCAGCTTTGAAAAAGGCTTCCCTCCTCCTCTTTCTCATTCTTCTTCTTCTTTCCCCCCTCCTCTTCCTCCTCCTCTTCCTCCTCCTCCTCTTCCTCCTCCTCCTCCTCCTCCTCCTCCTCCTCCTCCTCCTCCTCCTCCTCCTCCTCCTCCTCCTCCTCCTCCTCTTCCCCCTCCTCCTCTTCCTCCTCCTTTAGTTAGTCCTTCATGTCTAAGGCTTGGTGTGAATCAGTCAATCTGGACATTAAGAGACCAACCCTTCAACTTGTTCCACAAACTACTCCTTACTATTCCTTACTATTCTTTAACCTACATCCTACATCAAAGATATACATTCCCCACAAGCATCACCCATTCTTAGTACAAAAGACTTACTGGAAGTGATATGCTTTTAAACATAGCAATATTCTGCTTCTTTAATTCCTAAATTCTAAGTGCTTTCCTAGTTTCTGCATTTCCCTAGCAGTTCTTTTGTACATATATAAACCAGAGAACTGTTCACACAGGTCCAGAAGGGGGACTTGCTCAAGGTGTTCACAATATGATATTTTTCTGCAGAACAGGAGTTGGAGGCAATCAGCTCTCCTTTGGCAGAAAACAAGCAAAACAGAAAGTGGCAGAGGCGTGCCCTGGATGGAAAGTGCTGATTAGAAGCATACCAATGATTTATTGCTGTGTAACTGCATTTCAATCAACAAACATTTATCATCTTACCTTCTATGGATCAGGAGCCAACATGACTTAGCCGAGTCCTTTGGCTCAGGGTGTCTCACAATGCTGCAATCAAGTTATTGGCAAGAGCTCTGGTCATCTCAGATCTCAACTGGGTTAGGGGATGACTTGCTTCCAAACTCCCTAGCAAGTGTGTTGGCATCATTCAGTTTCTCCTTGCTACTGGACTGAGGGCCTCAAATGCTTGCTCTCTGTGGGCCAGAAGCCTCTCTCTAATTCTTGTTGTTAGGTTCTCTATATGGCTGTTTGCAAATTTTCAGTTGATTTCCACCAGCATGAGTAAAAGTGAGAACACAAAAGAGGAAGACTGAGAACTTTACAATCTTATCTCAATAGGGATATCCATCGCTCTGTCCATATTCCATTCATTAAGAGAAACTCAGGAGGTCCAGACTAAGATCAAGGGCAGGTGATTGTATAAGACCCAAATATCAAGAGCCTGCTATCACAGGGAGCCATATTTGGAGGAAACAAAATAGGAAATAGCTTTAAATGCAATGCTCGACAGTAAAGGCTTAGAGGTAAAAGAAGTTTATAGCCAAATCCAATTTGTTTAAGTCAGGAAACAGTGTTAGTTGCCTTAAAACGATCCAAAGCAGGGGGCTGGGAAGGTGGCTCAGTGGTAGAGCGCTTGCCTTGCATGCTCGAGGCCTTGGGTTGGATTCCTCAGCACCACATAAGCAAAAAGAAAAAAGCCGGAAGTGGGGCTGTGGCTCAAGTGGTAGAGTGCTAGCCTTGAGCTGAAGAGCTGAGGGACAGTGCCCAGGCCCAGAGTTCAAGCCCCACGACTGGACCAAAAAAAAAAAAAAAAAAAAACGATCCAAAGCAGCTCACTCCAGCATTTGCCTGCTGGGTGTGAAGGGTGGAGAAAATGGGAGCAAATAACTACCAGATTGGGACCTTGTAGCAGCAGATTGTGAACCCAGGACAAAGTTAAACACGAGGTTCTAAAGAATGAACAAAACGAACAACTCTGAGTCCCCCAAATCCATTCCCCATGCCCATTGCAAGCTCTCACCAAGATCCATGTCTTTGGATCTTGTCACTCTAGATTAGTTATCCAAAAGGCTCAGAGATTTTTATCCAGCAAAAATAGCAATTGTGTCCATGTGCTGTATCATCAGGTATAGGTGGTCCACAGATCACACTTGAGAAACTCTACTGAGGAAGGATGGCTTTGAAAGGATCTGTTGTTATTACCAAAGGCACCAGCCATTTTCAAATGTGTACATAATCACAAATATTAGACAGCTACCTCATGCAGTATCACCATTACCTGTTGATAATCCTAGGGCTCTAGTTCACAGTTCACTGATTCTAGAATTCACCTTCCTCAAGACCTCAAGAGGCAAAGTTCAGGAAGGGGTCAGGAAAGGAGTTTGTGGAGAAAGATTTCCCTGACTGGCTGTTACAAGAAACCACACCTCATAACTAGATTAGCCTCCTAGAGAAAAGACTTAGAAATCTCCTACCCCCAAAGTGCGATCTGAAGTATGTACTAATGAGATTAAGGTGAGAACCTTTCCGTCTCCAGGAAGCAGTCTGCCCCAAATGCAATCCTTATGAGATATTTTCCATATTTGGAAAATAGAAAAGATTATACAAGCATGTTGACGGGAGAAAAGAGTGTTGAAGTTATGACAAGTGCTTCTCAGAATGCAGCAGGAGGAAGGCAGGAAGTCCTGATGTCAAAGGGAATGGATCTAAAGTGGTTGTGGTGTGGAAGGTAGATCTTCCTCATCAGACAGCAGGCACTGGACCACACAGAAGTCAGATTTCCTAGTCAATAGTCCCTGCTCTAGTTTTATATTCACCAAGTAACTTTTTGGTCTCCCCTTTTTCATTCATTCTCTTTCAAATGCAGACTGAATTATTTCTATGTAGTAAGCACTGTGCCCGTACTGTTGTACTGGACTGTGGGTTAATTTTTCTGGTGGATTTTAAATCTTATGAGGGTAGACTCCAACAATCAGAACACGAATAATAACAAAGCACTTATCGTGGTGGGCTCAGAGAAATAAGGTGTTTCTAATGGTAAGAACTGTCACAGTTTTTGATTCATCTTGAAGCTGACTCAAAGACAAGAATATAAGTACAAGTAGTCTATTTGGAAGGTGAAGGGAACACATTTAGGTAGGAGGGTAAATGAAGGAAGACAAGGAAGCTATAAAGGGGCCTACCAGCCCAACATCAAGGTATGACTGGTGTTAGAGTTTGCTGGATGGGGAAACTCTGGGAGACAATAGATTCTACATTGTCTATACTGTGGACAAAGTTATTATGCTTCCAAGTTATTCCAAGGTATATCCATCCACTAACTCTCCATCCATCATTTGTTGGGGGTTGCTTCTCTGGAGATTATATCCCAGACACTTCTATATGAGAGATGAGCATATTCTTCTCACTATGTAGAGTTACAAATGCTTTCCACAAATAGCTTTGAGAACGTAGATGGATTCCAAGGAGATGTGGGTGGGCTTTCAACACCCTGTGTCACAAGAGTTCACATTTGCTGCATGCTTCAACGTTCCAGGCACCAGATTAAATCATATTGCCACATTTAATATCTGATTAATAATCTCCATTTTGCCAAACCAGGAAACAGATGTGAAATAAAAAAGTGATTTGTATCTGGTCTCATCATCTCATACTGGGAGTGTTGAGATCTGAACCTAGAAAGTTGGTTTTTACGACCCATATTTTTGGCCAGTGCACTATACGGGCCCCTTTAAGAGTTTATAATAGTTGAGGGAATAAAAATAGATTTTAAGATGTTGGTATAAAATCCAGCTGTTTCATGAAGTGTGGACCAGATTTTGGGTTGATTTAGCACTGATATAGAAGTGCAGATGTGGGAGACTGGATGTCACAGAGTTCACCGATGGTTAAATTCTGGGATATAAATCAGAAGTAGTATTCTGAATGTGAAGCTCAAGAGTTCATTCACAATGGGCTTGGCAATAAGTAATTGTTGAGGTTTTTTGTGTGTGGGCATGATAGCATGAAACGAGGTGGGTTTGAATAACATTAAAAAGTGTAAATAAGATAAAATGGTGTTACTAGATAATATTCAACAAGAAGCAATTATTGTCTGACTTGACAAAAGGAAAGGGAAAGATGGAAAGCAGGTACAATGGCAAGAATTCAGGTTTTGAGGACACTTCTCTGAGTCGAGCTGGTGTGAACATGGAATAGAAAGAGAAGAGTCACTCCAACTAGGACATCCAGAGGTCATGAATATGGAAAGATAAGGCAGTTTAGACCTAGGTACTGGGATCATTCATGGAGTACAGTATAGAAAGGTGCTAGAATGGATCATTTGGAACTTGTGTTGCAGCATCTAATTCTACCTGATAGTCTATAATTTGTTCACCCAGGGTGGTCAGATGGCAAATGAATTGGTGCAGTGCCTTCCACCAAAGAAAAAATTAATTAATGATTGCTTAAGGACTTACTTGATTCCAAAAGACACTCCTGTTAGTGACTAAAATATTCAAATTGAGTGTCTAGTTTGTACAATGCCTAGAAATGGACCACTCTCTCTCTTTCCTTTGCTTTCTATTCTGTAACTTTAAGTGCATATCTATTCAAAGATTATTTATATATATATATCATGTCATATATTATAAATATAATATATGACATGATATATATATCATGTCATATATTATAAATATAATATATGACATGATATATATTATGTTTTATATTTATAGGATTATATATTATAGGATATATGTATATCCTATAATATATGTAATATATTATATATTATATACAAGTCATAGCTAACATATATTATATAATATATTATTTATATATATATATCTTCCCCTTGAATATGTTATTCAAACTCTCAACTGTTTCACTGAGGAGTTTAACATTTTAGTATCTTCAGATCTCATCTTTTCTCTTGAATATATTTTCCATTAACACCTCAAACTCCACGTGGCCCAAATTAAACCTGTCACAATATCCCACAAACAAGTTTGGTTGTTTTCCTGATTTCCTAATTTACCCATGATCCTATCATTCTTCAACTTGGCAAGATTCAACACCTGGAATTGTCTCTGATTTCCTTCTTGTTAACTGCAAACTCCATCAAACATGTGTTAGAGCTGTTGATCCTGTGTCACTCTACCTTGTCACAATGTTGGTGGGCCATTTTCTCTTTATTCTAATAAACTAAAGCACCACATTGTACAGTACAGGGTCAAAACATTAAATTAGAACAAGTTAAATTTAAATTTGCTTTATTGTGATGCTACAAATCAGACATCTCATTCTATGAAACAAAGTATTCCAACAAGTTGGGCCCAGGGCTTGGCCTTACAGGCAGAAAAGATCTAGAGGAAGAAATGGGACAAAACGTGAATTGGCCATTTGACTAATCATTTGCTTTATAGGATTTAAGCAGAAGGGATTTGCACAGCATGCTGGATCAGATAAACTGAGCCCTGTTTAATTGATGGTTGTGAATCTCCTGTTTTCTTGGGAAAGTTGCCCATTTCTGAGATCAGTTCTGTGTAACCTAGCATGAGTGACTCCTTGCTGATTTGATTTGCTCTGCAGGGGCCCAGTGAAAAAGACTAGTTGGAAATAATGGCTTCCCTGAAACTTTGCTTACCAGTAGTGTAGTGTAGGTAGTGTGGTACAGAGAAGGTAATCAGCAGTAGGGAAATATAGTGTAGAGTAATGTGAGGTCAGTAGGGTTGTACAGAGTAGAGTAGGGTAGGTTACAAAAAGATCGATTAGGGTAGGGTAGTATATATATATATATATATATATATATATATATATATATATATATATATATATATATATATATATATAGGATAGTATAGGATAGGATAGCATGGGGTAGAGTTGTGTGGGGTGGGGTAGGATAGGGTGGGATAGGGGAGGGGAGGGTGAGGTAAGGTGGGGTGTGGTATGGTAGGATGGTTGTATTGGGTAGGATAGTAGGTAGTTTGAGGTAGGTTAGTGTAGGACAAGTAGTATAAGGTGGTGTAGGGTAAGATTGTATAAGGTAGTATAGTTTAGTTAGTATAGTTTAGGTATATAGTATGGTTAGGTAGTATAGTATAGTTTCAGCCTTTTACTTGAAATATCCATTTCCCACCCCCCACCTTATGTTTTCTTTTCCCAAATTGGAGCTTGTCCTCCTCTGCTTCTCACAGCATTCTGCTATATATTTGATCTATTTGCAGTTCTCTTACGATAATAGTGAAAACAGAACTGGGTGCCAGGCATTCTCCCAAGGGCTTTACATAATTCATCTCCTTGACTCATCACACACATACACACACACACAAACACACACACACACACACACACACACACCTCCTCAAGATACATAATTTTTTGTTTACAAAGGAGAAAACTGAGTTACAGAGTGATTGGCTTTTTTTTTCAAGCTATCCCATGAAGTGGTAGGAGCTGAATTTAAGCCCAGGTTTCTTAAAAACCATGTTTATGTTTAAATTATGTTTAAGTGATGTTTAAACTCTTGGCCTTTTTTCTACTCTATGAACTCCTTAAGGTAGTGATTGTTCTTTACAACTCTTATTCACGCTCAGTTCTTTCCTAGCAATAACTAGTACTAATGAGATTTGTGCTTGATCCAGGTGACCATAGGACTAAAAGTCAGGTGAGCCTGTTGTTGCTATGGAAGAAAGAAAACTCCTCTCCAGTCTGAATGTTAATCATTAGCCAGGCAAGATTGTTTAGGGAGAGCATAGGTGGGGGAAAAGACACAGAAGAAATGAGGTTGCAGCATACATAAAATCAGACACTGCTCTCCAAACTGTGAGCCCTACACTGTCTCTTCTTTCAAGCCCTAGTTTTGTTAGACATCCCTTGTTGGGTACCTGTAAACATACTCTTACTAAACCTAACAAAAGGAGACTCAGAATTAGAGATGTGAAAACAGAGTGCTTAGTAAGAATGTTTGCTGTGAAGGTGGGGTAGAGGCTTTTTGGGAGGCCTGATACAATTACTTTGGGGCTGAATGAGCTTGCAAACCTTTTCTATTTTTATGCTTTGACTACAGATTTTTTTTTTCCTCTGAAAAATCAATGACCCAAGAAAACAATTGGAGGTGGGAGGAGGAAGAAAGTCCCTGAGCTAATCCTGGAGATTGAGGCTGAAACACAGCTGCTCTGGATTTTGGCATGATTGCTGTTTGGAGAGACCTGTCATCAGTTGGCCTGGTTCTGAGCCCTGGAGTCCTCTGTCAATAAGCACTTTACAAGGGAGATAATGGATTTAGAGCTGAAGGTAGAGGGAGGGTATATGTGTGGGAGATAAAGACATGATCTGAGCCCTTCTATCAACTCCCTTACTACAGTGCTTATAGACCATGACTTTAATAGGGTTGAATGGGAAGGAAGGAGACTCACCACCCCTTTGGGAGAGCAAGTACGATTGAACACTTGTTAGGGTCATACCTCTGCAGCTTGCTCCATCCATACAGGTGGCAGGTACTGTGTTCAATGATGATCAAAAGACAGTTTGGCTGCCATCTTGGAAAAAACAAGAAACAATAGTCCTCCTGCAAAGAGAGGACATAGCCATTCCCTCTCTAAGAATGGAGGTGGCTGGGCGCTGGTGGCTTACGCTTGTAATCCTAGCTACTCAGGAGGCTGAGATCTGAGGATCATGATTCAAAGCTAGCCCAATAAACCACTAGAAAACCAGAAGTGGTTCTATGCTCAAGTGGTAGAGTACTCATCTTGAGCTGAAGAGCACAGGGACAGTGCCCAAGCACAGAGTTCTACCCCCACGACCAACAAAACAAAAAAGAATGGAGGTGGGAGTAGAAATTGTTATGCCAAGGTATCGCTCCTTCCTTTTGCCTTGTTTAGAATAAGAAATTCACCCTATCGGCTTAGCTTTAATTGCTTGCTGATTTGGATGATACTGAATTTCTGTGTAAGCTTGACTATTTACAGCTGGTGCATAAGAGTATGTGGCCCCAGCTTAGAGCATTATATGATTCTGCTTCTATTCCTACCCCCCATTTGTTTAAACCAGGGGACTGGGTGTTTGTTCAAAGGCACAACTTGTGATCTCTAGAACCACGGTGGAAGGGACCTTACATGGTGCTACTGGCTACACCCACTGCCCTTAAGGTGGATGGCATTGCTGCTTGGACCCACTGGTCCCACGCCAGACCGCTGACCCCTTTGCCCTGGACGACCATGGGGAAACATGGGAAGTCTCCAAGCATCCTACCCAACTACTCTGCATACACCTCAAGAAAAGAAAAATGGACTGATTGTTATTGATATACTTGTTCAAGAGCAAGAGCTGTTGGAGTTTAGTTTTGGGCCAGAGCCACAAGATTATGGCTCAGGACCATAAGTCAAGGAGGGGAATGAAAGGTTAAAGATTGAGGCAGTGACCACTTGTTGCTTGTTTCTGTCTAGCAAAGCAACACGTGGTGGTAATCAAAATGAAAGGTTAAAGTTTGAGGCAGTGACCACCACGTGTTGCTTTGCTAAGCAACACATGGTGGTAATCAAAACACCTGGTTGATTGTGTGACTATATAAGACCTGCAAATCCTTAGCTTGGGACTCTCCTCCTGGGCTCCTCTGTGTTGGAGTGTAGGACGAGGCCCGAGCTGCAGCCCGTTTAAATAAAACAGCTGTAGAGTCTGACTCTCAGTGTTCTTCTTGGGGGTGGGGGGGGTCTTGCGACCTTGGCATAACAAAATTAGTACAGCAGGGCTGGGAAGGTAGCTCAGTGGTAGAGCACTTGCCTTGCATGCCTGAGGCCCTGGGTTCGATTCCTCAGCACCACATAAGCAAAAAGAAAAAAGCCGGAAGTGGCTCTGTGGCTCAAGTGTTAGAGCGCTAGCCTTGAGCTGAAGAGCTGAGGGCCAGCGCCCAGGCCCAGAGTTCAGGCCCCACGACCGGACCCCCCAAAAAAAAATTAGTACAGCATTATGGAAAACAGTATGAGAGCACCTCAAAAAAGAATTAAAATCAAACTAACCTAGGATCCAGTAGCTCTGCATAGAAATACATCACCAAAGGAAATAAAACCAGTGTGGACAGGAGGAACCTGTACTCCTGCCCATATTTATTGTAGAATTATTGCCATGATTAGACTATTGGCTAAATATCTATCAACAGACAAATGGATGTAGAAAATGTGATCTATATGCACAATATAAAACTACTCAGCCTAAGAAAAGAAGGAATTTTCTCATTGTGATAACCTAAGTGAACCTGGAGGACATTATCTTTTGTGAAGTAAGCTGGGTACAGACATAAGCATGGGATGATCTAATTTATGAGTAGGGTTTCAAGGTAAGTGCATGTTCAGGGTGCTGGGCTTGAGGAGAAGGTGGTCAGGTGATAGAAAGTTTGAGTCAGACAGGAGGGATAAGCTCAAGATATCCATTAGATAATATGGCGACTAGAGTTAACTACTATATTGTATTCTTGAAAATTTCTAAAAGAGCTATTTTAGTGTTGTCAATATATGCAAGAGAAAGTACGTAAGGTATGTTAATTAGCTTGATTTAGCCATTCTGCTATATACAAAGGTATCATATTGGGTGTCATAAACATAGCCAATCCTTGTCAATTAAAATTAAATATTGTTTAAAATTAAAATTATTGATTAAAAATGAAGAGAGATGGCAATATTTTACAATTATGAGAGGTGACAAATAATTTCTCAACAAATTGAAGCAAAATTTACCATTGTTTTTCTAGAATGACATCCCTTTCCTACACCTTTTGAAATCCAAAAAGAGTTCACCCAAAGAAAGTATAAGGATGGGGAAAGGTAGATACGGACACAGTACAGTTCTAAGATACTGAATCATTTGTTAATAACTTTATGTTATTAAATATGGCTTTCTCAGAATAGGCTAAGGAATCAGAAATTAGTGTTTAGTTGTGAAAAGTAATACATGTCCCTAGATTCCTCTTAAATGCAATGTAGGCCCAAACCCTAGAGAAGAGCTTCATACTTATTATAATGTCACCTTATAGTTCACTATTATATTTTTAAATAAATAACAAATAGCTTCTAATTATGTTTCATCAGAGAAAAGCAGTTTCCTAGTTCTAGTACATTCTTTTTCCATGCTGGTCTCATCCTCCTGTATATTCTTCTTTTTTATTTTAAATACATATTTTTATTGTAAAGATACTGTACAGAGGGGTTACAGTTACATGAGCAAGGTGATGAGTCCATTTCCTAGCGAGTATTCTTGTATATACTTTATCATCTGAAATAAGAGGTAAATTGGGATGGAGACATAGTAAGTCTCGATTTTGTGTTGGCTCTGCTCATTGCCTTGCTGGTTAGCACCTCAGATTTGCCCAACACATACCTACATGACACACAGATAGAAAACACCCATCACATATTCCACAAGACCTTTATCTTCTCATTTCTCAAGAGAAAAACTAACTTAGCATGAAGATATTTATTTGCTATCACCACCTTTCAAAAATTAGGGAAAAGCAGGCATCTGTGTCTCATGCCTATAATCCTAGCTTCTCAGTAGGCTGAGAAGAGTACGATTGCGGTTTGAGGCCAGTCTGAGCATAAAAATTCACAAGAGTCCATCTCATTCAGTGGCTTGGCATAGTGACACTTGCCTGTTATCCTAACTACGGTGGACACATCAGTAGGAGAATCAGAGCCCAGGCTGGCTTGGACATGAAGCACAACCTTTCCTCAAAGTAACCAAGATGGGAAAGGGGGTTGAGATGAAATTCAAGTGGGTAGATCACATGACTGGCAAGCATGAGTCCTTAAATTATATCCCCAATATTGTCTAAGACATTAAAAAAAAGTATCAGGGAAAGTTGCAATAATGGTTTTTATTTTGTTCCCATAAATAGCCTCAGGTCTTTTACTTCAACAATGAATATGTACTCCTGGAATCTTAAAGATAAGCAAGTCTCTACCTCTACATTTCTTTAGTCTTGGACAAGATAAACAGTCTATAAACAAAGACACATAGTGGTATGAGTGCATCATATTTAAATCATTAGGCATATGTATACATATATAACAGACATATAAGAAAGATATGAAAAGAATATTTTCTTCCTCTCCTCCTTTGCTTTTCCTATCTGCTTGTCTCCAGGACCAAAGCTTTGTAGCCTTTCTCCCTTGCTCCTACCTACCCTTTCCTCCTTCAAGGCTCCTCCAATTTACTCTTTAAGCCCGGTTTTAGTTGGATCCTTTCAAGGAATTTCTCTGAGATACTCTAAGTGCACAGCACCAGCCTCCAGGCTAAACTCTGGTGTGCCTTTTAGTTATCAAGGACATAAATCTTTCCCCTTAGCTCTCTCACAGGGATTATTTAAATTGGTCAGATAGAGAATCCATCAATTTCTTTAGAGCCCAACCCAAGAATAGCTGTTAACACAAGGCAAAAGTTTAAGCTATTAAGCATGTACCTGCAAGTATTTGCAGTCTTTCATTTCCTCTGGGGAGTGCTTTCTGGTAGGAGGGGCCCAATGGGAAGAGAGCCTAGAGCAAGGAAGCTGATTTATCTGGGAAAGCACTCCTCTCCATCTCTGCCACTTTAATAACGCTTAGCTCAGGGAGAGATTTGGAAGACTTCAGGAATAGGCCCGTTAAAACAATTGAGGAGTGTGTCACACGCTGCTCCAGCCCCCGCATCCCAGTCTTCAAACCGATGTCACCTCGTAAATCCACAGGCACAGCCTAGACCCATCAATGACTGCATTTTCTGGAGATTATTTGTTCAGACAGGGGTCAGGTGGCAGGGTCTTTGAAAGATTCCTCCAGTGTTTTGGTCCACCCCTTCTCCTGCAGGTGAAAAATGGAGCTGTAGAAAGGAGAATTGTGCACAGAGAAGCCAGTCATCTGAGTGAGAGAGGCTTTGGGGCATTGACCCACTCTCCGAAGAAAAGAGGAGAGGCAAAGAGGGGCTTTTTCTTGTTGTTCTAAGAATCTGAATGTCCTGTCTACAGTCAGGTTGCTGTTGCAATCAACAGGAGAAAGGCAATTGACAGCAAGATAGTTCTAGAAAGGGGTTTAGAAAGCTAATTGACAAGAATAGTCAGGAAGTGGCAGCAATCCAAGGGCAATCGGGAAAGCTTTTGGTAGTTCATTGTCAAGTCAAAGTGAGATTTCCTTCCAGGAACTGGGGGGGAGGGGGGGAGGGTGCTAACATATCATCCACCTGGATGTCCCCCTGGGGAACCTCTACGTAGCAAGCATGTAACATAAAGCATAAAAGAAGAGAAAACACTTAGAGGTAGCACTTGTCATATGTATGAAATGTATGAAGGTTTCCAGAAGCAAGACAACAATGTCTGTATACTCAGAAATGGAGTTTTCTTAGAAAGAGGGTCAGGGATGGGAGGGGGTGGAGGGTGGGGAGAAGGCGATTAAACTAAGTGAAGAATTTACTTTAAACTTTGTCCTGAAATTTTGAGAGAGTGGTAAGCAGTGATTTGTTGGCAAACGTTTACAAACTATCCCTCCAAAGGAAAGGAATAACATTTAACTTATTCTACTCATCCGTGGTGACTAGCCCCACTATTCAGCCATGATCTCAAGTGCGATGTTCGGAGCTGGTGTCAGCTGGCTCCAGCTTGCCACTGATTGTATTACACTAGAAAGATCGCTGAAGAATGCTCCCAAGTTGTGTTGTGCCCCAAGGTTTCATGGTAGAGCTAGGAGGGGCTGGGAGGGAGGGGACCCATTCGGGCAATTCTTCCCTGTCATCGACTCCCAGCTCTAAATGACAGAGACATGCTCTCTCTTCCTCTTTCCCTCTCTCTCATCGCTAGATCTGGACATACATGTTTTGATAAAACATTTTAACAAAATGTAGAACATTTAAATTGTAAAACAAAAAAAACTATCCTCTGCATCCACAAATATATAATGTTTGCTACTTTCAAATCTCATTTCTCAAGAGGCTTCTCATCTTTGACACCCCACAAGAGTGGGCTGCATTGTCAGCAGGGGAGAAGAGGAGGTTCAGATTGTACCAAGAGAGCGTGGACCCCTTCTTGAGGGATTGGAAAAGACAGCACCTAGCTCTCCTTTCAGGTAAAGGGTCTGATTGATCCAGCCTGGTGGGGATCATGGAGAGTTCTAGAAGGTAGCCCTTTCATAGCCCTTGGCTCTGTTGCATGGCCCAGATCAACACAAGATTGTGGTTGAGGGTTTCAGATGTCAGATGTATCCTGCTGCAAGGGCTGGCCCAGCAGTCTGGGGCAGTTGTGGGCCTTACCCCACAGGGAGGAGCCTGGCCCAGGGCTGCCATGCTGAAGTGGAGTGGAGAGGCAAAGGGGAAAGGAGTCCTTGGAAGCCAATTGCAACATCCTCCTGGCTTGGCAGAGAGCCTGGGAACCTTGCTGGCTTCTGGGGGGAAAGCCAAGTTGTTGTAGAGGACAGCAGGAAGGAGGACACGGGAGAAGAGGAGGGACCTGCTTTCACAGGCTGGGGAGCTGTATGTGCCTGTCAGGGCAGAACTGTTAACTATTTTCCTGAAGTCACTTTCGCCCTGCAGAGAACAGGAAAACGCTGTAAGTTGCTGAGGGGCCCAAAGCATGGTACATTCACCATCGTGTTTCAGTCTCATAACAAGCCCAAGAGGCTGGCCATTATGATTTCTCAGAGGGTGAAACTGAAGCCCAGAAGATGGCAAGAGAGGCCCTATACCACACAAACATTCAGTGTTCAAGGTGAACTGTGAGCCTGCCCTTTTCTGTACCAAGGCTCTGCTTTTTGTTTTAGGCTCTCTTCAACACTTCAATTTCAGGCCTTTGGTCTCCAAAACCAATCTAGTCCACCCATGCTCTATGTGACTTTCCCTAGCTTTACCCTCCCTCTTGTAAGCCAGCCCCACAGTGGCTACCAGTGAGGTTTCTGAATCTGCAGCTCATCTACAAAGGCAGACACTACACTTCTAGAAGGTGCACCTGACAATCATAAGCTGACTTGGCATAACCAGGGCACCAGGGCCAACCTCTTGCTGATGGATAGGTGGTGAATAATGCTTGATGATTTCTTCAGCTTCTGGCTTTGGATAGCAGCACGCTGTGAGACACGTACTATGGGTCTTCACTAGAGTGTCAGCCCTGGTCATTGGTGCAGTCATAAATCCAGGCACATCTATCTATCTATCCATCGGTCCTTGTGGCTTTGCTGCCTTCTGAACCCTCCCTGCACAAACACGAAGCTCAACACAGGCTCCTCACAAGGGCGCTCAGCCCTTGGCTCACATTCAGAGTAAACAAGCTAGTCTCTGGCCTCTAAAACTCTGCCCCAGTGTCAAGTGGAGCCATCAGGGCCACACACTACCTCTTTGCTATCCCTTTGCCCCTAGTTGTTTTCCTCATTGCCATTTTCTTCTTCCCTATAAAATAACCAGGTACTAAAGTTTCTCTTACAAACCCTTGTTAAATTTTTATGATTTAGATGTACCAGTCTTACAAACTGTTTTTACAAACTGGTGTTAAATTTTTATGGTTTAGATGTGATTCTCTGCTTCTTCTATGGATGGAGTGGCTTCGCAGACTGGGTTGGCAAGAGAGTGGTCTCACTGCAGCATAGCTAGTTCATTGCTTTGCATGTAGGAATACCTATATGTGGATTTCCATGGAGCACCTAATATTTATCAAGCATTTACCATGTACTGGGCAATCTAGTAAATTCTTTATAAAGACAAAGTCTTCAATCTTCATAACTCCATGAAGTAGAGTCTGTTATTATCTCCATTCTCATATGAGCAAAAGAGGCTAAGATAGCTAAGTTAAAACACAATGATTGGGCTGGGAAGGTGGCTCAATGGTAGAGTGCTTGCCTTGCATGCATGAGGTCCTGGGTTCGATTCCTCAGCACCACATAAGCAGAAAACTGGAAGTGGTGCTGTGGCTCAAGTGGTAGAGCGCTAGCCTTGAGCTGAAGAGCTGAGGGACAGGGCCCAGGCCCAGAGTTCAAGACCCACAACCAACAAAAAATAATAATAATAAAATAAAACACATTTATTCAGTAAGCTGGGCATGGTAGTGCACTGCTGTAATCCCCATCTGTGATTGTCTGGAGGGAGATGAATGAAGTGAGTTCATAATTTGTAGATGAAATTGGTCACTATAGTGAAATGTTGCTCAAAAAAACCCAAAACAACCACCTCAAAGTAAATGAATTAAACAACTTGTGGGTGGGAATGTAAAGGAAAAACAGGAGAGATTGAGGAAAGGAGTGACATTATCCCAAAGTAATGTACTCTTTACCTGATTTATGTAATTGTAAGTCCTCTGTACATCACCTTTATAATAACAATTTTAAAAAAACATTTAAAAAGAACAAAGTTTGCAGCTGGGAGCCAGTGACTCACACCTGTGTAAAGCTACTCAGGAGGCTGAGATCTGAGGACTGAAGCTTCTTCACCACCAAAGACCTAGAAGTAGAGCTGTGGCTCAAGTTGCAGAGTGCTAGTCTTGAAAAAAAAAAACACCTCAGGAACAGTGCCCAAGCCCTGAGTTCAAGCCTTGGGACCAGCACGCACGCGCGCACACACACACACACACACACACACACACACACCATACACAGTTTGCAAAATTAATAAATAGTAAGTCTAGTGCCAAAAGTGGTGTCCTTAGCAACTATTCTTCATTGCAATGAATGTAAAAATATGTGTGTGAATGAAGGCATGCTATTAAATTAAACTATATGAAGTGTCCATTTTAGAGGCCAGACTCTGTCCAATATCAGCAGTTTCCTAAAATTCAACCTAAAATACCCATCCTAGACTTTCTCAAATGTGGTGCCTTCAGCATGAAGATACATTAATAATCCATCAACTCTGTTTTCTGGGCCTAAGAATAAAGAATTGAGTGGATATACAAGTAGGGAGTGGATATGTGTTAGCAAAAGCAAAGATGGGCTTCGTTTTCACAGGGAAGGAGGCAGGAGGCAGGGAAAGGTGTGTGTATGTGCATGGGGCGTTGTTATCAAGTAGGAAAGCTTCACCCTGTCATTATCTTCCCTGTGGAATAGCGTGATCATTGGGTTTTTCATCTCATTGTTGCCATTACTGTCTTGTTTTTAAAAAATCAGAGCATCATCATAATACCTTTGAAAGAAAGCATCAGTAGTAGAAAAGATATTACTCCCCTGTCAGAGGAACGTCCAGCCAACATCTCCTCCCATTCCATTGTCAGAACAATATTGAAGCAAATAATGCAATCAACCAATCAGCAATGGAATAGACCAGACAACGCATGCTCACACACGCACAAATGGGGGTTGGCAAAGCATGAGGATAGCCTTGTTTTCTAACAACCTAATTTTGTCTTACTAGAGTGACAACCCATTTCTACAAGAAAGACATTGTATGAGAAATCCCTCTTTTATGGCCTCATTGCCTCTTAACGATCCCACTGGCTCTCAACAATGTTTCTTTGGGAATCAAATTTCAGTATGAGTTTTGGTAGTGACAAACCATATCCAAGCCATAGCAGATATCAAACCCTAATATCCAGAAAACAGAAAAAAGTACTTACTATGTTTTAAGTTTCTCATGACATATCTCTTATCTGTCAAAATGTTTTAAATTCATCCCTGAATCAATGTATGTTCATTGGTTGCATGTTATACCCACTTGCTTCCATTCCTGTCTTACATACACAATGAAAGACAATGTGAAAATATAAAATAGTGTTAATATAAATAATATAAATTAAAATATAAAATAAATAAGTAATTAAATATCATAGATAGTTGTTAAACATCTTTCTCTGAATCCTTGATAAATTTTCTTCTCTGTGTGTGTGTGTGTGTGTGTGTGTGTGTGTGTGCTAGTACTGGGCACAGTTCCTTCACTTTTTCAAAAGCTAAAGGTTGGTACTCTACTACCTGAGCCACAGCTCTAATTATGGCTTTTTGGTGGCTAATTGGAGATAAGAATCTCACTGATTTTCCTGCCCAGACTGGCTTTGTACCATAATTCTCAGATTTCTGCCTCTTGAGTAGCTGGGGTTAGAGATGTGAGCCACCAGTGCCTGGCTGCATCCTTTTAGTCTGAGTCTTTCCTGGGGGAAGACTAATGACTCAGGTCCTTTTGGAAACCTTTGGCTTAGCATAGAGTTGCCAATAGAAATAGTTTTCAAGTTGTGTATGTAATACAAACATACACGTTAAAAAAAAAAAACCTAAAATGAAATCGACAAAATTAGTTCCAATAAGAATTCTACCCAATTGAATACATCCCAATATTATGTTTTCAGTGGTTAAATTCATGTAAAAATTATCCATGAGCGATTTTAATTTCCTCGTTTTACAACTAATCAGGTAGAATTCTTATTGGAACTAATTTTGTCCATTTCTCTCTCAATGGAATTGTCTTTGTGAGGATTGAGGATTCCCAACTGGGAGACAGTTAGGAGAGGCTTCTCATCTTACCTGCCACGACACAATCATTCTGAAAGAAGAGTTATCACCATGCCCCGTCCCTCATCCCCACATCCCGCCCCTCATCCCCACGTCCCGCCCCTCATCCCCACGTCCCGCCCCTCATCCCCACGATCACCCTCATATAATTTATAGCACTTAGTATGGAACATGGTCCACTATTTTATTACATACTCATATGTAGCACTCTGCTAGAATAATATAAGTGATGTAAAAGACTGGGGGAGGGGTCAGAATTCCTCATCCAATACCTAGGGTATTACTAATTGCTGGTAGGCAGATGCACACTGACTTACATTAAGCTTTCAGAAAACTGAAGAGGATAAAATCTTAGGAAGCTCTACTCAGCGAATTCAAGTTTTCAGTCTTCATCAGCCTGGTGTTAGTTCTTGTCTTTGAATGATTTAAGATAAACTCAGCCTCCAATAGCTAACATGTCATTCCATCCCCAAATGCAAATGCTTAAGAAATTAAATGGGGCATATATATATACATATATATACACCTAGGTATATATGTATGCATATATATGATACATATATATATCAGACCAGTTACTTGGCTTCACCTCTTTCTGTCTTTGATATCAACCTACAGTCCTTCAATGTTAGTATATTTGGAATCAAGTGATTTCACAGAAATTTATCATATAATACAGAAATATAATTAAAGAGAACAACACACATTCACACACAAGATTAGTAAGTATTCTAGAAATTATCTGTAATGATGACTTTGTTTTGTATTTTATAGGTTAGAACTACATTTTGTTCAAAATGGTGTGTGTGTGTGTGTGTGTGTGTGTGTGTGGACATGATATATTGAAAGAGTAGAACATTGCAATGCCTATAATGTTAATTTTATGAACTCAGAAAGTTATTAAGAATTGCTAATTAAATAAGAATGTATATTTCTAGTTAATAATACAGCAGTCTCAGTCTTATGATAAGTGAGCTGAACAATTTTCTAACTTCATAATTACTCAAAAGTAACACACATTCAGTAGAAATGTCACTAGATGTTTGAAAGCATGCTATGCTACCTCCCGATGTTAGCAATGAGCTGGCTGGCTACTTTTACTCTGCCTGGATAGGAATCGTATATATGGAAGACGTTTATTCAGTTCTGGCAATCCTGGGCTATTGAATGCCCAAGCCCTAGTGGCTGAAATGGTAGACCTGAACATTTACAGCTTCAAGCTCTGAGAACTGGTAGTCATTACTCCATGCTTTGGAAGCCAGAGACTTACAGTGGTAGACATTCAGATTGGAGGCTTACAGCTCTGTGCTATAACCGCCAGTGGCCCCAGCACTTAATAGCTTTTGTCAGCACAGGCTTCCAGTAGCAGTGAGTAGGGGTGAACAGCAGCAGTGAGTGATAGTATTAGGAGGTGCCACCTAGTGCAACAGCTCTTGTAAAGAACTTTCTTGCTGGGACCTTCAGCCCTACATTGAGTATTACAATGAGTATTACTGGAGCTTACAGTGTTGGCATCCTCAGCCCTTAACAGTGACAAGTACTACAACCTTCTAGCCTAGGGTGCCATGACCATTTGTCCTTAAGATTTGGCAGCTCCCTGGAGCTCTTCCAGTGACCAGGGCCTGCAACTTATTGTCTTTAGCTCTCCATAGCCTTCATTGTCTCCATCGCCTGTGTCCTCTATGGTTTCTGCCATAGCCACTCTCTCAAAGCCTTCAGCTGCTATCTTGTTTCTGTTGTTACTCCCACTCTTGCTGCCATGACCACCACTATTGTCACCTTCTCCACTGATGCTTTGGTCACCTCTGTCACTCTGATGCTTCCATCATCCTCCCTTCTTGTTACCAGCTCAGTCCACTGTACTAATAATAAACATTAGAATTCAGCAGGAAAAGGCCTTTCAAGGGAAGCTCTTTTGGTTGTGATACTGGGGTTTGAACTCAGGGCCTCCTCTCAGCACTCCACCACTTGAGCCACAACCCTATCCCACAAGAAAATTTTTATTGGACCTAATGTTGCAGCACCAGGTAGAAGCACGGAAAGGTTTCTCCTAGCTGACCAGCACAAAATACAACCAAGCAAATAGCCTGTGTCTATATCAGAAAGAGTGTGGCAAGGGTATTTCAACCAATAATGACAATCCTTCATGAAAAGGAAAGACTGTATTAGCACCAATCATGACACAGTTCCATATGCAAATGATGGACCACACTTGCACTAATCACAGAAGTCCCTCATACAAATGGAGGACTGTGGTTGAGCCAAGATATGCATTCTGCTGAACCATGAGGGAAATGGCCTGGGCAAAAGTGACTGCAGAGTCATCTAAAGATCACAGGCACTCTTAATGGCAAAGAAGTGCAGGTTAAGCTGCTTGAAGTAGTCATGATTAAGGTAGTGCCTTCTAGAACCAGAATTGGGCTTCAGCAGGCAAGAGCCTTGGTTGCAGTGTAGCTTCCTCAAACCAATTATAGACTGTTCAAAGCAGTTAGTGCTAACATAGGGGCTGTCTTGCTGGTTGTGTGGCTGATAGTCCTTAGCTCAAAGGCAGTTGGGGCCATAGGGACAGGTTTAATAGCTCTAATTAGGAAGTCAAATTGCCTGAGCCCTCAACATCTTAGTTGATTTTAAAGGAAAAACAAACATTAAAACGAGTCCTCATAATAAAGATCTATATTAACATTAGCAGTGATTTAATGATGATCAATGTGCTCTAACAATGCTTAACTTCTGTCCCAGTGCCCTAAGAAAAAGTGGATCCCTCCAACTTGTCTCACTTCTTTCTCTGAAACTTACTAAAGTTAAAGAAAGAGGGGTATTCTATATAAAGAAAACATTAAAACTTGGTTTCCTATAATGAGCCACGCAGCCTTGAGAAGGTAGTACTTAAGGCAGCGAAGAGAGTCAAGAGAAAAAAAATTAAGAAGCTTGAGAGCAAAAAGAAAATTAACTTTTTAAAAATTAAAAAAATGAAAAGACAGCTGGGTATGATGGCTTAAATCTGTAATTGTATGTAGTGAGAGATAGAGATAGAGAGATCATAGTTTGCAGCCAGCTGAAGGATCAAAGTTCACAAGATGCCATCTCAATCAATGTCTGCTTAGAAAAATGTATGCTTGTCATCCCAAGCTACAAGGGATGCACAATAGCTGAGTCTAGTGGTATGTACCTGGCAAGCCAGCTCTTAAGAGAAGCACAAATAGGATAGTCACCATATGGACTAGCTCCGGCATAAAGCAAGAGCCTATCTTTGAAATATTCAGTGCAGAAAGGTAGTTGCAGAGGGGGAAAAAAGCAGGCAGAGTAGCTTAAGTGGTATACCATCTACCACAAAGCATGAGGCTCTACCCATACCCAAACCCAATACTAGCTACAGCAAAAATTACTGAAAAAATACACAAGCCCTTTCCCCTTCACTTGACACCCCCCCCCCATGAAGTTTTCAAGTACTAAAACCATCTTCTATTAGACTGACAGAAAACAGTGCTTTCAAACATATCTCATAAACCAACCCAAATCACTAAACCCATGTACAAAAATGCAGGGGCACAAATTATCTTCATTTATAGAAAAGTCTATAAATGTCTTGATCGTCACATGCTATCATTTTATGTTTTTCTTCCACCAAAGAAAATCACAAAATCAGTATCAAGACATTGCAGCTAAAAGGAAGGAAGGCAGTACTCCAACCTAAATTAAACATCTTCAAACAAGTGCTTATTTATATTTGTAAAAAAAACCTGACCTTGTGAATTTGAAATATGAAACACACATACAACTAAAATTAAGAACATAGGAAGCAAAAAAAAAGAATTTATTTGATTGAATTCCAGAAAGAAATTGAAGCAAAGAAAAAAAATCTATATACAAAATAATAGCTAAATTACAAGGTGCCACAGGAAGACTAAATTTGAATGATAACATAATAAAGGTCATTAAGGCAAAAAAGAAAAACAATCAAAAGAATAAAAATTATACTTCTGAACTATCATATTTCAAAGATAAATCAAAATATAAATCTCTGACTATCAAAGTTAAAGAAAAATCTACTTTTTTAATTGTCAAGGTAATGTACAGAGAGACTTCAGTTTCACAAAAATGTTTTAATCAGAAGAATTCAGGAAATTTTCACAACACTTTGCACCCACAATCCCTTTCTGAGAAATCTACTTGAAGATGAAATTCAGCCAAGCAGGAGATTAGCAGAGACATTTTACCAATGGTGAGCTTTAAGTGTATTTAATTATCTATACATGACAATAACAGGGAACACTCATGAAAGAATAGAGTATTATATACCACATTCCCTATTATATGAATTCTAAGTTCTGACAAAGTAGAAATATACAAGTTTAAATGCAACCTGTCTGTCTTAAAAATAAATGTAAATAAGCATTATTCACCTATTAAAATATACTCTTACTTTGGCTGAAAAAAGCAAGACTCAACTACATCCTACTAATTGAAAAGAAAAGAAAAGCCTAAAGTGATTTATAAAAATAAATATATAGAGGGATGGACAAAATAGTAAATGGAAACAAGTGGAAAGTAAGTTTAGTGAAACTAATGTCAGACAAAGTAAAATTTGTAACAAATTAAATGTGACAAATAAGGTCACATTTACAAGCCAAATTTTACAATAGGTTATCAGAGTTGCAAGTATACATGAACACAGAAATATATTAAAGCAAAATAAGAGACAAATGGATAGATAATTAAGAATACATGAATAATGAAAGACTTTAAAAATCTCTCTAAGTATAAAAAAATTCAAACAGGCAAAGTAATTGTTTTAGGGTTCTCTAGAGGAAGAGAACCAATAGAACGTATATGAAATTATAAGGAGGGGTTTATTAGATTGATTTACATAATCAGAGACTGAATAGTTCCACAATGGTCATCTGTAGGCTGGAGAGACAGACAAACCAGTAGTAGCCCAAGAAACTGGAACTTTAAAACAAGAGGGTCTGTGGTACAACTCCAGTCCAAGGCTGAAGGCCAGCAAGATTCCTGAAGAGTTGCTGGTACAAGCCTACAGTCAAAGCCTGAAGAATCTGGAGTCTGATATCCAATGGGCTTTCAAAGCCAGCACCCCCTCCCCCTCCCCAGAGCAATAAAAACACCATTGGCGCAACAAAAAATGTCCGCCATCCCTGAGGGCAAGTTTCCTTCTACCTTCTGTTCCTCTCTATTTTTGTCCAGGCTTCCAGCCCATTGGATTGTATTATTCACCCCAGTGTGTGTCTCCCCACACTGCTTCCTGTTTCACATGGTAATTTTCTCAGGAAATAATTTCCCAGATTTGTGTATCACTAACTTTCTTAGTTATCTCTCAATCCATCCAACCCTATAACCAAGATAAACAACATTAATCTCCCTCCAAGTAACATGATGTAGCTCTCTGAAATTCATGTTGTTGAACTAAATGCTAATTGGTTTACAGAATGAGACTTTATTCCTGCAAATACCATACTTCAATTATGTCTGTTATATATATTCGTAAGTATCCTGTGTCTTTGTTTGCTGAGGACATTGCATTTCGAGTCTATGATCCACATATATGAGAGAAACATGAATCCTTTGTTTTTCTGGGCTCAATTTCTTGATCTACTTGTCTGTTGTAAGGCATTGGTACTGTTTCCATAACATGACTATTGTGAGCAGTGCTACAAGAATCATGGTGTTCAGGTGCCTTTATTATGTCCTGTTGAAATAAGGATACTGGGTCTAAGTAACTTCATCTTGTTCTCACAGCCATTCTGGAGTCTTGCTGGGTGGTGGGGGCTTTTCACCCAGCTCTGAAAAGCTGAGAGATGAGATAGTCCATTCTTTGAATTGCAGATATCATGCAGTTCAATGCCAGGAAAGCTTTGCTACAGAGAATGCTCATCCCTGATTATGGTTTGATTTCCCTGAATGGTTTGATTTGCTCACTGCTGAGTATTCCCCTATATGGTATGCTTTTGTTGGGCTTAGGTCTCCACCCCAAACGTGGTTTTTGTCTTTAAAATCTTTGTGCAAGGCTGGGAATGTGGCTCTGTGGTAGAGTGATTGCCTAGCATGTATGAAGCCCAGGGTTCAATTTCTCAGTACCACATAAATAGAAAAAACTGGAAGTGGCACTGTGGGTCAAGTGGTAGAGCACTAGCCATGAGCACAAAGAAGCTCAGGGATAGTGCCCAGGCCCTGAGTTCAAGTCCCAGGACTGGCAAAAAAAAGAGAAAAAAAGTAAAATCTTTGTGCAAGCTACATTCTGGGCTGCAAGTCTTTGGAACAGGAATCCACCGGTAGTTGCTGGCTTTCTAATAAAGATTCTCAATTCAATGAATGTCTCAAGATACAGTTTCTTTGTTTCTCAGGATTGAATTCCTATATAACAGTCTTGAAATCTTTCAGATAAATGCCCAAGAGTGGCGTTACTGAATCATAAGGCATTCAAATTTTAGGGTTTTTTTTGAGGAATCTCCATACTGAGATTTCTTTTATGGTTGCACTAATTTATGTTTCCCCCAGCCGTGTATTATTAGTGTCTCTTCTTTCCCTCATCCTCACAGCATTTGTTGTTTGAATGCTTGATGATGGTCATTCAGACTAGAGTGGGGTAGAATTTCAATGTTGTTTTGATTTTCATTTTCTTTAGGGCCAAGAATGTTGAGCAATTTTTCATTCATTTATTGGCCATTTGGTCTTATTTTGAGAAGTATCTATGTAGCTCTTTGCCCACTTATTGATTGGGTTATTGATCCTTTAGGGCTTTCATTTTCAAGCTTTTTAGATATTCTAGTTATTAGACCCTTGTCAGATGTACTGCTGGCATAGATCTCCCATTCTGTCATCTATCTTTTTGGCTTAGTAACAATGTGCTTCCCTGCGCAGAAGAAGCTTACTAGTTTAATGCAGTTCTATTAGTCAATTTTCTCTCCTATTTGCTGTGCCCCTGGAATTCTATTCAGGAAGTTTCTATCTATACCAATCAATTCTAGAATTTTCCCTGTTCCTTCCTGTAGTAGTTACAAGTTTTCAGATCTTACGTGAGGGTCTTTGACCGACTGTGAATCAATATTGGTACAAAGTGAGATTGGGGTCTAACTTTAGTTGCATGTGAAAGTCCCTTTCTCCAGCACCTTTTGTTAAAGAGGCTATCCTTTCCCCATTATTTTGGACTCCATTATCAAATATCAGACAGCTGTATGTGCATGGATTTGTTTCTTGGTCAAGTCTGTTCCATTGGTCTTCAGGTCTGTTTTTGTTTCAGTACCAGGCTATTTTGGTCTAAAGCCTGATATTTTAATATCACCAGTATTGTGTATGTGTGAGTGTGTGTGCATGTGTGCGTGAACATCTGCGACTATCTAGCCATTAGCAATTTCATATAGTAGCTATCTATATAAGCCTCAAGGCTGTAGTCTTGCTAGAGAAACAGCCTGTTTGTGGATGAGCCATTGCTACTTCTGATTATGGTATTTTCTCTGGATACAACCAAAAGTTCACAGAAAATGAGGCTTCCTCTGAACTCCCAAGTAGGCAAATACTCTTTTGACTTACTTACATCCCTGTCAATATCAGATGCCTGCTTCCTGTGTCAAACTCCCCCAAGGAGCCCATACTTTATGGAGCCTGCGGTCATTGCTAAAGCCTCCAGACATACTATCTACTCTAAAACATCTCAGTCTCATTGGCCACCAAAGCCAGCTTCACATTTACCATGACAATTCTAGTGTTACCTAAATATACCTCCTTTTCTGTATAATCTAATTCCGTTCTTAGCCATGATACCATCTGCTCCCTACCCCCCCACACTCCCCCACATCCCCCATCCCCCCACTTAAAAGTACTAGCCACTCACTCCAGGGCTGCTAAATCAGCAGCCCAGGCTATCTCAGTAATAACCAGACACATTTTCAATGTGGGATTATGCTTTCTAATGGTCAGCTTTGTGCAGATCATCCTGGTTTCAGTTTATATTATGTTTACATTGCTCATGATTACTCAAATTCAAGATGTAATCTCAGCATTAGTCTTGTAAGAAAAAGCCAACCTGAAGCACCTTCATAGGTAACAAGAAAAAAATAGTCTTTGGCCAAAGAAGAAAAGGTACATTTCTGCCTTAGGACCTGAGCTTGCTTAGGTCAGTCAGCCTGTGATAGTCAGACTGCCATAAAAGGGAAGTGAGAGGAGAAAGAACTCTGGACATCCTTCATTTATAAGGGTCAATAACTCTACCTACTTATAAAGCATGTTCCTCAAAAATGCCACAGTGACCTTTTGGTCCATTGCTCCTACCAAGGCCAAGAGATGATCTCAGTAAGCTAGTGAGTTTGCTGAGGAATGAGGCCGAAATGGCAAACAAACTAGTTACCACTAGTAACTCACACTCAAGTCGGAGGCTTGGACAAGAGAGGTTAAATGGGGTGGCTAGTAAAAGCTTAGTAGGGCTGGGGGCCTGTAAAGAAGAACACAGGATATACTTTAGAGATTTGCTCCATCTCCAGCTCAAGTCTGAGTTGGGCAGAAGGGTCTGGACATGGGAACCTAAACTACTTGCTGCCACACCAACCAGTCAGATTAACATCTCTCCTCTTTGGTGAGTGCACAGGGATGTGCATGAATACCATTCACCATCCCTTGATTATCAAGACTAGGAACTAAATCTTGCTTGCACTGTACTGTGCCTAAATAAAGTGAGACATTACAGAAGTTAAATACTTTCTATCTCTGCTCCCTACCATTTTTATGAGTAGAGGCCTGTCTGCTCATTTTCAGGTCTTTGGAAATGCCCCCACATGGCCAGGGAAACTCCAAGTATATCTTTGGGTTGCTTTTTTTCTGTATGTAGAAGATTATAGTCCTACTGGAAATGAGTGGTGTATTAGTCATCTCTTGCTGCATGGCCAACTATCCCCAAGGTTAAAAGCTTAAAACAACAGCCATTCATTATCTCAGAGTTTCTGAGTCAGGAATTCAACAGCAGTGTGGCTGGGAGACTTTGGCTCAGGGTCCCTTAGCAAGTTACAGTTCAGATTTGATCAAGCTGAAGTCATCTGAAGGTCTTACCTGGTACTGGAAGATCTGTTTTCAAGATGCCCACTACCTGCCTCCACTGGTTTACCCATAAGACTTTGGCCTTGACTGTTGTAGGTCTTTGTGAAATGGCAGCCGGCTTTCCACAGAGCACATGATCTGAGAGATAAAGGAGGACAGAAGATACTAGGCCTTTTATAATATACCCTCCAATGACATTCTCGATGATTTTGGCCTTACTTTTCTTAGTAGAAGCAAGAGGAAGAAAGCAATTAAACTTCACCTCTTACTTCATTTATCTGATTTTGTTTTGTTGTTGAGACCTAATCCATAGTGATAGCCTCGTGCTCTAGCACTGAAGTGAATCTCATACCCTAAGCCATCTTTTAAAAGAAAACATGTTAAATCATTTATGGGTGTGTCTTGAAACTCTTCACCACAACTGGAATGGGCAGACCAGAGTCTGAAATGTCCAAAGTTATAATTTATTACATTCAATTGGATTCAATATAACATGGAGGAGAAAGAAACATGAGCTTTGAATTCATATGGACTCAAGTATGAGGCCTGGACAAAGGAGGTTCAAGGGGGTGGCCAACACTGTCTTATGGGCCCCTCCTATTCAAGAGGGTACCACATCTTATTTAATGATTTGTTATTGCAATTTCCAAATTGAAATTCTTAGTAATTCTTAGTAACTTGTACAAAGTGTACATGTGCTTTGTAAGTAATGTCCACTGGAAGTATAGAACATGTCTGTGAGCAGAACAGATGATCACATATCAAGTATTCATCATTTTTGATGTTCTAGACATCCCATGAGCACATTAACCACAATGCCTGGGAGCTCACTGAAAACTCAAAGCGATTGCAAAGCAAGATGCAGTGTGCATTACTGCATCTGCGCAAGCGGGACTGTTCAGTCCTAAAGAACTCCTGATTTTTCCATTAGAAACAGACTTTTCTTTGAATGCAGGAAGTGTGTAATGACCTTCTAGGAAACAAAATTAGCAAAGCACCCTGCCATATGCTCTATTACTCATATTCCTTCTTTGTCTTAGTCAACCTCACACTGAAAATGACGATGTGGAATGCAAAAGAAAGAGCAGGCACACCCATATTCATTTTCTTTTCAGTCCAGTCCTTCTGTACTCATCTGTAAATCTGTAGAAAATATGGATAGAGGGCGCATATATTAAGAAATAAAGTAGTTGGAGATGAAGCTCAGTACTTGGGTTCTATGACCAGCTCTGCAAAAACAAAACAAAACAAAAACAAAGTGAAATAAAAATAATTGAATTCGTTTTGTTCAGTATTTTTACTGAACAAAGCATGAATGTTATTATTTCAGTGATTCCTCAAAGTGAAATGCTCTCGGATTTCCAGATATAGTGTCAATGTACAATACAGTCATCCTTGGGTTTTCATAGGGAATTGATTCCAAGACCTCCCAATGGATACCAAAATCTCAGATGCTCAAGTCCTTTATTTAACACAGTAGTATCTGCACATAAATAATGCACAGCCTCTTGCAGACTTTAATTATCTCTGGAAGACTTACAATACCAACAACAATGTAAGTGTCATCGATAGCTGTTAAATTATACTATTTCAAGAATTATAACAAAGAAAAAACCTATACATATTCAATACTGACACAAATATTTTTTAGAATTTATTCATCTATAATAGGTTGGATCCACAGATTGGTCCTAATATGGTGGGATGTCTATATTAAGACCAATGGTAAAATCTGGGCTAATTTATACATATATATATATTTGGGGATTTTTTGCCGATAGTGGGGCCTGAACTCTGGGTCTGGGCACTGTCCCTCAGCTCTTCAGCTCAAGGCTAGTGCTCTGCCACTTGAGCCACAGTGCCACTTCCAGCTTTCTCCTTATGTGGTGCTGAGGAATCAAACCAGGGCCTCATGCATGCAAGGCAAGAACTCTATCACGGAGCCACCTTCCCAGCCCATAATTATATTTTTTACTTAGAACAACATTAAATAGCAAACTAGCTCAAGAAAAACAAACCACTGTGACAAATCATAAAAGATCTGGAAGAGGGCTGGGAATGTGTCTTAGTGGTAGAGTGTTTGCCTAGCATGCATAAAGCCCTGGGTTCAAGTCCTCAGTACCACATAAACAGGAAAGAAATGGGGCTGGGAAGGTAGCTCAGTGGTAGCGTGCTTGCCTTACATGCATGAGGCCCTGGGTTCGATTCCTCATGCACCACATAAGCAGAAAAAGCCAGAAGTGGCACTGTGGCTCAAGTGATAGAGTGTTAGCCCTGAGCTGAAGAGCTGAGGGACAGTGCCCAGGCCCAGAGTTCAAGTCCATAACTGACCAAAAAAAAAAAAAAATACAGAAAAAGAAGATCTGGAAGAAAGGAGTAAGTTTATATTTTACAATCTTTTCTTTGCATACCCATGCACGTGTGTGTGTGTGTGTGTGTGTGTGTGTGTGTGTGTGTGTGTGTGTGTGTGTGTGTGTGCATGTGGGCTAGGGCTTAAACGTAGAACCTTGTATTTTTGTACTCATAGCTGGTGCTCTATCACTTGAGCAATACCATCAGTCTAACTTTTGCTGGTTAATTAGAAACAAGAGCTGTTTTACTCTGCCTTAGCTAGCTTTGAATGGCAATCCTTAAACCTCAGTTTGCTGAGTAGCTATAATTACTTGCCTGACTAACCACCACCTGGTTCTTACTGTCTTTAATGACAGATTTTGTCTGCTTTTTTTGTCAGTCTGAAAATTATTTAGCTACCTTGATTCTGCCTCACTTTGTCACTGATTTATTCCATAAAGACTCCCTAAATGACTGTTTCCAGGCTTTTATTTTCTCTTATAAAATGGCATCCCCAACATGTCACTTGTAAAGTTATTAGAGGATAAAAAACTAAGATGCTCCAATAATATTTAGTGTAGTGCCTGCCTGGTATAAGTTCAATAAATAGGATGATGCTGCCAGTTGATATGCACTGGAAATGCAGAGGAAGGATATAAAGAAGGGAGTGGAAACACGAGAGAAAATATAGAGACATCACATCAGAAAGTGCCTCAGTCTGAGCAAGGCTGTGCTTGGTCTGTGCTTGAGATTAAATTCTAAGGACGAAATATTTCCTATGTGTGTTGGGATGATGTTACCTTCTCACTATACTACACCTCAGGTGAATTTCTATTGAGATCCATCTTTGGTGGTTTCCAATCTTTGATCACGGTTACTTTTTCTACCTAAAGTATGTCATTCCTTTTTACTTATCAACTAAAAACTTCTTCCAAGCCCTAGAAATCTGTCTATCTCCAGTTTCTCCCCATCACTCATTTGATTAGGCAAGAGGAGGAGAAGAAACTTAGAAATGGCCTTGGGAATTCCATCTCCATCCCACTGAAAACATGCTCTCTTTTTTCCTTTTTTCCTTTTCTTTTCCTGTCTTTTTTTCTCCTGGGACAGTGAGTGTTGTCTCTGAGCTGTTTGTGCTCAAGGATCGAAGTTCATGGATTTTCCTACTTGGGTTGGCTTTAAACTACGATCCTCAGATTTCTAAGTATTCTCAGGCAATCTCAGCCTCCTAAGTAGCTCGGCTGACAGGCATGAGCCACTAGTGCCCAGCTTTTCTATTTCTTATCATCATAAAAAGCTGCTTTTTACACTCTTCAGTGAGATTATAGCAAGGAAAAAATACTGCAATGTCAAATAACAATTAAAAGTCTTAATTATAGTCCCTTCTACTGAAATATATGACTGCCTTCTTAAGAAATCAAACATTTTCAAAGATCATCTAATCAAACCACTGTCACTACAGAATAATGCAACTTCTGGGCAAGAGAGTTTACAATTAGAAAAGGTATAATTTTCCCCTGTAAATAATATAAAAAATTAAGTTGATTTAATAGTTTCATTTTATTATGGCCAAACTATAGAAAGATTTGATTACCAAGTCATCACAACAAATCTTAAATACTGCCATGAAAATTTTCAAAAGAGTAACAAATGTCTCAAATTTGCAATTGTTTAGGTAAATTTTAAATCAGTTCCCAGCCATTAATGTTAAATAAAAAATTTAATCTGTTCAATGAATAACCAGCCCTTAGACAAAGGAGGTGTGGATTTCTATATCTTTGAAAAACTTTTCTCCCCAGTGTATGCGTGTCATGGTTTTTATTAGAGAAGCATTCTAAGCAATGGGTATTATCATATTACCTAACCATGGGTTTTACCATTATCAGTGGGAATGATCAGAATCAATATGTATTATGCACTATCATAGTCAGCTTGGGTTGCTGTAACGTCTTACCATTGACTGGTTGGCTTGTAACCAACCTAAGTTCTGAAACCTGAGTGGTTCAAAATCAAAGCTCTGGTAGATTTGGTGTCTGATGTGGCCCCTTATTTCAGTGTCTTTTTGTTCTAGAGCAGGGAAGCACAGAGCCATTGGGATGCTTTTTATTAAGACACTAATCCTCATGACCAAACAACTTTCCAACGTCTCTACCTCCAAATGCTGTCACATTGAGAAATAGGACTCCATCTATGAACTTCAGGGCCACTGCAAAACATACAGACTATACCTTACATGTAATAATAACCTGGTAGCAGAAATGACTGAAATATAAAGGAATGTTGTTACATGTAGAAGATAAAAATTAACTTTCTCTTGTAGTTTTTATAGAAGCCCATGGGTGCGCTTTGTGAAATTGGATGCCATAAAGCTTTAAAGGAGATATGTTCACAGGAGTGAAATAATGGATCAAGCTGAGGAGAAAGTTGGTAGTGATAGGCCAAGCCCAGAGGAATGAGAAAGTCTGGGGAGAGGGTGATTTCAAGTTCAAGAAGAAAAGAACTAAGCAGAAATAAAAAATTGAGAAACTAAACAGACATAACTATGATATAGCCACGAAGAAAGGGCAGGAGAGAGGCAGTGGAATATTTTAGTTTGGACATACATTCCTGAAGACTGAGCTCAGCACCAGTGGCACATCTAAGTGGTGTGGCCATAGATTTCAACTCAAAGGATGCGCTAGTAGCAGGGACTTACCTAAGTCCAGCCACTCACTGTTGGGGGTGGGGGGAACTGAGGCTTAGAAAGGACATGATCTATCCAAAGTTATATAATAGAAGATACTTCAATGTACCATTTACAGAATCTACATCAGAATATATGGCTCTCCTCTAGAAACAGAAAGTAGGGATGTGGTCAGTTCCACTTAGAAACAGTGATTGTGATAACTAGGGCTGAAATTCATGACCTGAACCTCCAGTTCTTATAAAGTTTAAGGCACAAGAAAGAAGGCAAAGGCTCACAAATGATTTCCTTGGAGATTGTAGATCTCATAAGGTTAGAGACTAAGTCTTGCTTATGTTTCCATCTCTAATACCTGGGTAATAGTCATGTTTTAATAAATAGCGATGGCTTTCAATAAGTAATTATTTTAGTTCTAAGATCCCTTCCATGCTTACTTCTTACACTTTACCCATAAGCAAACTGATAATAGAGAAGTACGGTCACAAAGTGAATTTAAAAATAGATGGGGGGGGAGGGAGGAGTTAAGGAGGTGGGAGGGAAGGAATGGCAGGGGAAAAACAAAGGAGTGAGTAACAATGCTCAATAGGAAATGTACTCATTACCTTACTCGTGTAACTGTAACCCCTCTGTACAGTATCTTTACAATAAAAATATATATTAAAAAAAGATGTCAAGAGTAAGATGGTAGCAGAGCAGAAGCTTCCTCTGTGCAACCCCACAAAGGAGCAAAGCCAGGGCAACAAACAAGAGACTATGTTCCAAGGCAAGAGGAAGAGCATTGGGAATTAAGAAAGAAGAGACAAGCAGACAGCTAAAAAACACAGAGAAATAGAAAAGCGATGCAAAGCAAAGTAGGAAACACTCCACAGTTCCGATCCTGACTCCCCAAGGCAGAGGGGAACAGAAGTGCAACCACAAAGTAAATCAGGCAGCCCTGGTAACATCAGACTGGCAGTCCTAACCACAAGATGAGTCCACAGTTCTCTCAAGCCTAAATTCAGTATGGAGATTTGGTTGTAACAGTGACTCCTTCCATTATGGCAGGCTAGCATGGGAGAAGAAATACATTACACTGTTTCCCAGTATCTTGGATTGCTAGAGCTAGGAATTCTCTTGAATGCCTATAGTTTGAGAATAAGATACTTTAGGAACCCCAACATAAGGAACAATCTCAATCCAGGGAACCAGGGAACACCTTGACACAGAATCCAAATAGGAGATGTCCATGAGAGATATTCATGGAGAGGAGGGCAGTCAGTCACCGATGTGCTGAGCTGTCCAAGCAGCAAGAAACATGGGCTGTGGAGAGCATGGTGGTTTGTGATCCTACCCTGATTTGCTGTCAGGAGGGGCTGAGAGGGCTGAACTCAGGTCCAGTGGATCACTTTGTTTCTTTCTATTGCTTTCTTCAGAGTAGTTTACTGCTGAGCAGGTTTGGAAGCTCTCAGACTCAGAAGCGAAGTGCATGTCTCTTCAGTTCTCTCCCTTCAATGTGAGTAGTAAGTTCTCAATGCTCACTTTGCATTCCCCACTCTCTCATGTCCTTTGAGGATGTCCCTGTGTGGACACTGAAATGAGTGGGAGCCTGCCCAGTCCACAGGCCACAAGATTGACAAACCCTTAGCTGAACTAATCAAAAGAGAGAAATGACCAAATTCATAAAAGCAAGAGTGAAAAGGCAATATTACAACAGATACCACTGAAGTCCAGAGCATCATTAGCGAATATTCTGCAAATATATTTCAGTTAATTGAAAAATCTAGAATAAATGGCTAAAGTTAAAACAGTAATAAAGACCTCCCCAACAAGAAAATCCCAGGACCAAATTAATTCATGTCTAAACTCTACCAGATCTGTAAAAAGCTACACTAATGTTCCACAAACTAGCTGGTGTATAATCCTAGCTACTAGCCTATAATCCTAGCTACTCAGAAGGCTGAGATCTGAGGGTTGTGGTTCAAAGCCAGCCCAGGCAGAAAAGTCCAAGAGACTCTTATCTCCAATAAACTACCACAAATAAATAAAGCCAAAAGTGGAGCTGGCTAGCCTTTGGGCAAAAGAAGTTCTAGAATAATGTCTAGGCCCTGAATTCAAGCCCCAAGACTAGCACAAAAACCAAACCAAACACAAAAATCTTATTTGATGAAGCTAGTATACCAAAACTGAATAAAGATACAGCAACATTAGAAAACTATAGCCCAATTTTCTTGGCCCACAGAGGCAAGGAAATGGATGTGTAGTAAGAATGTCTCTTGAATCTGTGACTACATGGGTTGGCATCTGAATATTGGTATCCAGCCTAACCTGCTATCATAAAAACTAGTATCATCAGCTTAAGTCCAATATCTGAAAACAGTATAACCTGTTCTTGGACTGTTTACAGCAGACATCAAATAAACAGATCAGTGCTTCAAACTTGAGTTCAGTTGAGAAAAGGCTTCAAAGCCATATTGTAAGACATGAACACAGAAGTGTTTTCATCTGTGACCTGAAATTCTTTTCCTGTAGGAAAAGATGATTTGCAGCTCACATGAAGTCCACATCAAAATAACACAGCATGTACTAGATTACAGTGGGCAGGGATAGAGAAGGTTTTGTGAGACCGATTGAGGATTAGCTGTGTTCTTTGAGAGTGTTATCAAGCGATGGCAGCCCTAAATGGGATCCAGGAATCAGCTATGAGAGAGCAATTGGAACTGCTGGTGATGTAGGCAGGGGGAGAGAGTGCTGCAGCCTTGAAGCTGGTTAGGTTGTCTCAAATCGTTGGATATTCTCAAGGGAGGGAGACTTCATTGCTTCCCCAAGACCCCCATTCCAGTTTACACCAGTGTTCAACTATCCCTCAAATGACATTTTACTGAATTGTTAGGGATTCATGGGTTTGACTTTTTAAATCCCTTGGGAAAAAAAATAAGTACCAATGACTTTTGTTTCTTTCTTTTTTAAAAATAGATGTATTTATCTTTCAGAAGGTATATGAAGTGGTTTCAATTAAACATCAGTTTATGAGTATAATGCATATTGATCAGTGTCACCCCATACATCATTCTCCCCTCCCCCATCTCCCCAAACCCCAAATTAACTTTTTATGTTCATTTGTACTATCTTTAAGTCATTGTTCAAAGGAATGACCATATAACAAATCAGTTTATAAGTATAATGCATCTTGATCAATGTCACCCCTTTTATGGTTCTCTCCATTCCCTCCCCTCCCCTCAGTTTTCTTAGTTTCCCAGGATATGCATTTGATAATATGATTGTATATTTGATAATATGATTGTATTTTCCCATCCTTCCTCTCTTCTTTGTCTATCTCCCTTCCCCTAACCTCCCCAACTTCTTACTGAGGGGAATTGTCTTTGCAAAAAAGGAAACAAACAATCTAGATGCAGAGCAAGCAGAACTTCCCTGGTGATGAGACACCAGCTCAGAATGTTCCTGTTTTTCTTAGAAAGCATTTCCATTCTGCTTGGCTTTGGGAACAAAGCCAAAGTCTGCTTTAGAAGAACAGAGATTTCCAGTATGTTGGGCAGGCAAAGGTAGCTGGATGGGTGGGAGTCGGGGGGAGGCTTGTAAGGGACCAGGGACTCTTCACCAAACCATAGGGAGGCCTGGGAAGGGCGGGACGCTTGATGTTCTTCATGTTTTCAGACTGACATCCTTTTGAGAAATTTCTATATGCTAGGGAGGGAAAAGATTAACTAGAACACTGAGCCTAGACTCCTTCCACTCCTTGCCTGGAGTCATTAACAAACTACAAAAACAGGGAAAGGAAGCAGGAAAGGAAGTAAAAGACAGTGTTAGGTACAATCTCTTGCTAGACTAGACAAGGTCACGCTCTGCTTCATAGAACATTCAGTCTTGGCCTTCCAGGCATGTCCTAAACAAAGCCCTGCAGATGACCAACTCACTCTCCTTTCTCTATTTTCCCAGTAGAGTCAATAGAAAAAGATGTGCCAGTCTGTTATTCAAGAGGAAAGAGACCAAGACTTATTTTTTATCTTAGTGCTGCACATTTATTTATTTTTATTTGCTTATATCAGTTTTATAGGGGGGAAGTTCATTCTTACATTTGCTTATATCAGTTTTATAGGGGGGAAGTTCATTCTTACATCTCTGCGCATGTTAGCATTGTATTCTAATCAGTTTCATCCCCCTCTGCCACACTCCCTGTACCCTTCCCTCTAAGAGCATCCTTATAGAAAACAACATTTAAAAAAATATATTTATTTTTAAGATTTTTATTATTTCTAGTTGCACAGTCAGGTGCCATTTAACAAAGTGGTTTATGTTAATGAATGCAATGCCTCTTGATTTAACATTCTCACTCCTTCCCTGACTTAATTTTGTGGCAGATACAATGCATTCTTGCCTGCATTCTCCCCATCCTTTCCCCAGTTTGTTGGGCATACCTCTTCATTTGTCTCTCCCTTGTCTCCACCCTTCTCTTGTATGTACCCATTTCCTGGTGCTGATTTTGTAGACCAATGCTTTTTGAACACATTAACATCACCAAGTACGATTTTAGGTGTTTTACCAACCAGATTTATCCATACAGTATTTATTTATATGTGCTTCTGTCATAGTTTAGTTTTTTTTTGTTTTTTTGTTTTTGTTTTTGTTTTTGTTTTTTGTCGGTCGTGGGGCTTGAATTCTGGGCCTGGGCGCTGTCCCTCAGCTCTTCAGCTCAAGGCTAGCGCTCTATCATTTGAGCCACAGCGCCATTTCCAGTTTTTTCTGCTTATGTGTTGCTGAGGAATCGAACCCAGGGCCTCAGGCATGCAAGGCAAGCGCTCTACCACTGAGCCACCTTCCTAGCCCTGTCATAGTTCTTATACTTAAAAGTACAATGGATGTGGGCACATCACCTAACTTAATGAGTAATGTAGCATGTGTCGTAAATGGAGCCATGTTATTTCCCAGTTAGTCTGGAAAGTCATTAGAATCCAAAGATAGTGAAGCATTTGTGGAACTATGAAATGCCCAGTACATGTAAGGGACTATTATTTGATCAATAAATTGCTTTATATGAGACCAGTCTGTGAGATTCTCCCACTTAAAAGTTGGCTCTTTTCTCCATTTATCTCCAATGTGTGTTCTGACTATAATCCAAAATCACTTGGAAATAATTGATTTCAAAGATCTGACCCTATTTTTGGCATCAGCCAGAAAAATCAAATCTCTCTTCCTTCAATTGTCTTTATTTGCAATGTCAGCCCCCCAAATAAGGAGTTTTCACAGCTTCACATCCCAACATTGAGCTTGACAGAGGAGGGAGTATCCGGTTGATGATGAGGAAGAGTACAATAAAATTGAGAGTTGGTGTTGGGAGGAAGGAAGATTGTTGTCCTGATCATGATAATATCATCTTAAAGGTTGATAGGAGATCTCCTGAGAAGCAGTATTTGCTATGGACAGTCAGGAATACTGAACCACTCCCAGACAAAATGAATGTGGCCAGAGGAAGACAGTAGAGAAGGAAACCGTGGGAAACTGGTGAGAAGAAATATTAAAGAAATGGAGAGCATGAAATTGCTCAGTCTCCTACTGTGTGTCAGAGCCTTTCCCTCCCTCTCTCTCCCTTCTTTCCCCCCCTCTCCCTTCAGTCTCTATCCTGACTTCTTGCTGCTGATGTATTATGTCAACACAGAGAGGACAGAGAGGACAGATCTGGGTGGTATTGTTCTAGAAGCACAAACCCTTTAGGAATCCAGACAGTACCCACCCATTGACTGCTAGAAGAAAAAATAAATCTGAGTCAGGATGTGAATTGACATGGAGGAGGGAGGAGAGCTGGATCGTGGGGTGGTAGTGGAAGTGCATTTGTCAGGAACAAAACCGAAGCAGCAACTAAGATCCATCCACACACCCATTGACCCCTTCCAGCCCTCTCTCCCCAGCCTCGTCTTAACTGAGCATCTGCCAACACTGGGCTCACCCAAGAGATTTTTATCATCATGATTCAAAGCTGAGATAAGATTGGAGTCCAGTTCCAGTTCCCTTGCTTCCTAGCTGTGTGGCCATCCCAGTTAACTTCTACTCTGTCCTTCTTCCATTAAACAGAGCAATAATGACTATTAGATGTTTAAGATAGAGATTTATTAAGTGTTTAGTCCAATATCGAGTACAATAATTGAAGTCTTTGGAATTTTATTTTTAATTATTCACCTTTTGGGAAGAACTGGGGATTGAACTCAGGGCCGCAAGTAGGCTGAGCAGTAGAAACATGCCCAGGTCCTTTTTGCTTTCAGTTTACTTTTCAGGTAAAGTGTCACACTTTTTCACAAGCTGTTTTTCCATCATACTCCTCTTTTCTTTGCTTCCAGAGTAGCTAGGATTAGAGGCATGACCCTCCATTCCTGGCCCTATTATTATTATTATTATTATTAATTTCCCAGGCTACCCATTTATTAAATGTCTACTATTTACCATTGTATTAGTCATTAAGATCTGGAAGATTAAACAGTTACAACCTCTGACCCAGAAGAGCAAGCCATCAAAGGTAAATAAGTAAGATGCAAAGATCTCAAGAAGATGTGTGGGCTGTAGTCCTGTATATGAATCCAGTGTGTAGTCAGAAAGGTGGATTTCTACCTGGGGGGGGGGGGGGTATTCCAGAAGATTGTGGGGCTGATGTGGGAGCAGCAGGAAAGCTGCTGTTTATTCCCATGAGAGGCTGTCAGAGGTCCTGCTGTTGGGCACTGACTTCTCAGAGGTTTCTCAGATTTATTCTACGCTGCGCGGGCCAGGCAGAGGCAGTAGGTATTTACTCCCCATCTCCTTTGGGGGCCTTACCCAGAGCAGCTTTGACTCTGTCTGCTTAACATATCTGAAATCTGAGTTGGAGTCTAAGAAAAGAGCCAGCTTCTAAGACTGCACAGACACCACCAAGCTAAATGAATCTAAAATCCTCCCCAGAGATAACGTGTCAGCATTCTCTCCAGCCTGTCTGTGCAGAGGGGTGTGGAGCAGACACGGCTCAGCTTCGTGTGCATCTGTATTCAGAGACTGGGTCTCCGTGAGCATCTGTGACTCTCCACCAAGGGCTCTTTAAATCACAGCATATCCCCCAATGCCTCTTTAGCATCTCCATCCTTCATCACTTTCCCATCAACACAGCTCATTCCCACCACGGCAGAAATTAGAAAAGAGGCCAACTGATCCAAAGAAAGGCTTAACCTGTTGGGAATTACTAGAAAAGCAAGTTTTCTGTTTGTAGAGGGACCAAGTAAAAACATAACAAGTCAGACAACTGTTGGCTTTATTTAACTTGAACCCTATTTCATCAGTCAAAGTCATGACCTACAGGTCAGAGGTCAGGCTGACAGAAATATGCACAAATAAGCCCCGTGGCATAATGGGAGTCTGAATGTTGCACTCAAGATTTTTTTCCCTCTCCAATGTGAAGTTCTCAGGGTCTAGAAGTTTCTATAGCTAAAAAGAAACCTACAACTAGAGCTTGCTGTACGTTTTTCACCCCAAGAATTGCACACTACATCTAGATAGGGTTAGACTATACATCCCAAGAGATTTTGAATATAGAAATAATTTAGAACCATGACTGCCTTCTTTATAGCTTCATGAGAAAGAGCTAGGACCTTTTTTATAACAAAAAAAAATAAAAAAGGAAAAATAAAAAAATAAGAAGGGAAGGGAGGGAGGGAAAGAAAGGAGGAAAGGGAAAAGGAAGGGACATTGGAAAAAAGGGGGAAGGGATAAGACAAAAGAAAGGAATCTTTAGAAAATAAGAATCCCATACAGTAAATAAATTCCAGTATGCTTCCAAAACAGCCTGTGATGCAGTCATGATTCTAATGGTTTAAATAATATTGTTTTTTAAATAATGTTTTAAATGTTATTTTAAATAATGTTTTGAATATTTTTCCTGGGTCATAAACATGCAACAGAGGTTGCTAAGACCTATTCTCACTCTAGTGTTAGAAGCAGCTGTCTAGGCAATTTAACAATGTCTACAACACACAACCTCTTCATGCTCCTAGTAGTTCTATCCCAAATAGGCCTGTTGTGACATATATCATGGTCACATGTTAAAGAAAACCCCCATCTTTCTATGGAAGGAGCCAGAAGAGACAATGTAAGAAAATAATTATGCATCAAACTTTTCTATTTTCAATGATCTATTTCCTATTCCACAAATGTCTAAACCTAACTTACACATCAATTCATCTATCCCATTGATTTAAATGGGCTGACATGATTGTGTGACAGTTCATGTGTTTATAAGAAAGGATCCTAATAGAAACATTGAAGTCTCATTTCTGTGTAAGGGAATCTGTCTCCCACACAACCTAGGTATTTTAACCATAATTGCAGGAAATCTACCTTGCTGGAAAGATATTTGGAGCACATCTGCTCCAGAGATAGGCAAAAGCTATGTGGTACATATAAGCTGGCATGGAGCCTTACGTATGTAAAGAAAAGACCTGTGTAGCATTTCTCTTTATCCTTGAGCTCTCTCCTGCTTGGTCTTACTGAAACTTTTATGGAGAACTGCTCAAGGGGACAGCTTTCCTGAGCATTGGATAAAATAGTATTCTATTAAAGTTTCAGTTCTTACCTTTGTAAGTGGCCTGGCATTTGCTCTTTGACCTCTAAGAGGGCCCAGCAGAGCTTGCTTCTATGTCTGGTGACAGTTGTCTTCCATCCTCATCATGCAGACTTCTGAACTGAGACCTAGATCCAAGAATCCCCAAGGGCTCACCAGCTGAAATGCTTATGAAACTAAACAGGAGAGGACTCTGGATCTAAAATCTGGATCTAATACTTCCAAGTTGAAACTGAGACCAAAATCCGAGTCAGAGTTGGTACTGACTCAGCCAACCTCACAGAAATGTACACCTTCCCCACGTTCTGGGCAGGAGTGAATTAGAGCGTGGAACATGTGCCTTCTTACCTTTCACTTCGACTGCAATCAGACAGGAGGATGGATCTGGGGATGATGACCTCCCCTAACCTTACCCCTCGTCAGTCAAATAGGTCAGTCCATCAATTGTCTCATGAGAAGGCATCAACTGGGTTGACCAAGAAATGTCAGGGCAGAAGTTGCAAGGAGTACCAAGAAATTTGCAGGAATGCAAGGGGGTGGAGAGAAGGAAGCTTTATTGCTTCTTTCTCATACCATTGCAGGATAGATCAGAATAAGAGAGAGTATGGATGCCAGAGACTGACCCATCTATGTAAGTTCTCCTTCTTTACTGGTTGAGTGACTTTGCAAAGCTTCTTTTAGCCTCCCAATAAACCTTAGTTTCTTCAAAAGTGAAATAGAGGTAATTATAGTGTTTTTCATAACATGGTTGTGAAAGCTTTAAAAAAAAGCCAGGAGGTGAAGTCTTCAGCAGTATGTCTGGGCAGCCAAGAATGCTAACTATATGTTGCTTGCCATTTGGATCCACTGGAGCTTTTTGTTTGTTTTGTTTTTGAGATGGGTCATTATCTTTCATCATTATTCATTTTTAAGTATTTGGGGGTTACTCCATTGCCTTTATACAAACATCCTTTTTCCCTACTTTTTTGGTTATACAAACATCTTTTTGTTGGTTATAGTTGCTTAGCTGATAAGCTGCATGTCTTTCCTGTGTACAGACTTATGAGTTTGCACAAGTGCAAAGGGTTGGGATTTGAAGGGAGGCTTTTCATCATTTCTACTTTCATATTTCAGTTTCCTGAAATCTGCAATCCTGCACATCTATAATTCTGCACTTCAGTGAAGGACTGGTTCAATTGTAGCCACATCTGATGAACTAGTAGGATGTGAGCAAAGATGACCAACATTCTGTGAGGGATTCAGTCTTTCAAATCTTGAGTTCCCTTCTTGTGTAGAAGGATTTGGGAAAAGGAATGACCTTTTATCTCTGCCATGTTTACCCAGATGACTGAGGAAGATTTTGATCTCAGGAAAAGTCTCTTCTGAAACCATCTCTACCATGAAGATGGAGAAAGAGCCAAAAGCATTTAGTGAAGAAACTTGCTTTCTTGAAGGGATGTTTTCCTTGGGATCTTCTGGTAGTCAAGCCATGGGGCCAGTTGAAAATTCTCTGATGAGTTGGATAGAATGGGGGAAGACAAGAGTTCCTGGAATTATATTGAGGAAGAGATAATGAAAACTTAAATGGATTGAGAGTATGAGAATAATCTTACAATGCCAGATGAGAGGAAGATATTAGTAGCTACCTGTCACGGTTAATTTTGATTTGCTCCTCTTCCTCTGTATCATTTAACTTCTTGCCTTGAGTAGTTTACATTCTAATTTCATTATTAAGAAAGAGAAGAATAAAAAGATAAAAGAGGGTCAAGAAAAAGAAAGAAGAAAAAATAAGAAAGAAAAACAAATTGTGCCTTAGTGTCTCGTCCATAGACACCTAACTACTTATAGAGCAAGTTAGTTCTTGGCTCGCTCACTCACGGGGCCCACACCTCTGCGTTCCCTCTGTCCTCTCCTCTATGGTCATTGTGCTCAGAAAAGAAGAACCATTGGCATCACTAGAACTTAATTTCATTCTGTTTTCTCTATTCCCACTGGACCAAAAACATTCCCAAACTCACAGGAGATCACTTGTTCCTTCTACTTTTCAATTGGATATCGAACCCCAAACCACAGATAACAGAAGTGTTTCTTTTCAGATTGAGAGTCCCTGAGCACAAGGACAACAGGGCCTCAAGGATTTCATGCCAGCTTGTGATCTACAGCAGTAGTTTGAAGCTGAGTCCTTCACTACTGTCCCAAGCCCTCAACTGTGTATGAATGTGGCCAAGACAAGAAAGACATAAGAGGACTGAGTTTATCTAGTTATAGTCCTGTCTGTCCTGTCTTCCTCTCAGGTCTTCAAAGTCCCTTCTGGATTGTTCTTAGTGCTCCATCTGCCTGAGACTGCTTTACCTTCTGGACCACTCCTCTTCCATTCCCACAGAGACTTGCAGAGAGCATATAGACTTTGGGAAACAAGGCCCTCAGGCAGACAGGCCCATGACTGTGTGGACTGGCACAGGTGTCTGCACTTCCCCTGAAGGAGGAGAAGGGGTAGGAGGCACCAGAGACTAGCAGGTTAAGTTGCAAGAGCATGCTGGGCTAGACACACTCTGGCTTCTTGCCTATTTGTAAAATGAGCACAAGAATTACTGCTCACGGGGGTATGGGGTAGGGGGAGGCAGAGAGTTAATGAATCAGCATATGGCACAAGGTTGATGCCTTCTTATCATCTCTTCACAGTATTTAGTTTCCACCAGGGCTTGCTCTCTGATAATTCCTTGCCATCCCTTTGCTTGTGCCTCAAGCTAAACCTGAAGTTCAGCTTAATAGAGAGAGTCAGGTAACAGCTGCGCCTTCTGGCCTTGATCACCTTCTGAGACATGACTCTTGCCTTTGTTATCTCATTCAGGAGAGGCAGTGATGGAAAGAGAGAGAGAGAGAGAGAGAGAGAGAGAGAGAGAGAGAGAGAGAGAGAGTCATGGATTTATGGAGACAGCCAGGCCAAGATATGTGATACATAGGACTCTCCAACTCTGCTTATAGAGAAATCTCTCATCACCTCTCCACAATCTGATCTTTGTCTCCTGTACCAAAAATGAATGATATCTTACCTCATCTTTTCACCACCTCTATTAACAGGCAGATGGATGTTACAGTCTGCCCTCTGAGACTGGCATTCTCCAGTCACACATGACTTAAACTAGTGTCTGGCATCTTACATTCTTCTTGTGAAGAAAGAAACTGAAAAAGAAGCTAACATCATGAGAGAGAGAGAGAGAAGAGAACGCGCACCCAGGAAGCTCAAATACAGCAAAATACAAGATGGGGAATATGGCAGGGTGTTCTATAAATGCTTATTAGACACAAAATCCTTCCTTTTGGTTTGAGATTTTCTGATTGCGGGCTGGGGTGTGCTCTTTCTATGTAGATGAGACTCTGTTATTTGGACAGTATGCAATGGGGGCATTTGAGGAGATAAGAATAAAGAGACCAGGACATGGCCAGCCATATGGTTTCCATGGCTTTTTCCTGAGGCTGTGTTTACCCAAGCTGAGTTTATTCCATGTCTTGAGCCTAGGATCACACAAGCTGGAGGTATTCTAATGTGTTTTCCACATACACAGTTTTTTTTTAGAGACCTTTGCTCAGCCAACCTTCACAGCAAGCCTCTGAGAAGGGAGTTTCTGTGAACTTAGTTGTGGAGAATGCAAAGTTTTGTCCAGATTGTAAACTTAACCACAATGCGACCTTGAAAGTGTGACCTTGAATGACTCATTTCCTATCTTTAAGTCTCATTTTCCTTCCCTATATCTTGGAGAGGATGAAGAAAATGTCCTCGTCATTGCCTCCTACCTTGGTCTCTGTAAATCCTTTAGCTATTGCAAAGGGAAAAGATGAAATCAAGGCCAACTTTCAGTTCCCACATTTAAAGTTAAATGCATAAACATTCATTGGCATCACTAGACTGCCACAGAAATCTGAACTTTTCCTGTAATTCTTCATCCCCTCCCTACCCTGCCCATATTATTCTCCACTGTTCCTGCTCTTTGGTCCCAGCTAAAGCTGTACAAGGTGACAAACAAAGGCTTCTTCCTTTCTTTTGTAACTCGCTGCAAGGCTATCATCTTTGACACAAGCTCTGACTTTGACAGTAGTCCACGGACATTTCTTTTCCATATTTTTACCCCCAGCATCCTATTTCCCTGATGCTCACAGATGGCCCTGTGCAGCTTACCACCAAAGTCATGTTTATAAAAATAATATTCATTTCCCGCCTTGCCTCCAAAGTGAAAGAGAAAGGAACCAACTTCATTTAAGCATGGAAAATGAAATTAAACACAACATATGTCTGTTCCAAAACCCCAAACCGGTACCTCACATTGTGTTGTGGTTACATGAGATTGAAGGGAAGAGCAGGAGGACACTATTTTAAGTTTCCATAAAGCACTGAGGAAAAGTGTAGAAATACATCCAGACTCTTAAGGTTTGTGCAAAAGACATAGAGTGGCTTTATTCAGCAGAATGGCAAGCCAATATTAGAACCTCTGCCTTAATAAGCAACAATTTAAAAGATAGAGGGGCAAAAAGAGCTATGTTGTTACAAAAAGGGTGTCTTGTGACATTGGTGGGCAACTCCCAGGGAGAATTTGGCAAGGGATCCTCAGCCAATACACGCAGCCTTAAATGTTACTTTAAATTCAATTTGTAAAAGGAGGGAGGATTTAGTGGGCATGATTGAAGTCTCTGGTCTTTGAATCTGCAAACCCAGAAATACACTGCCAAGGAATGTAGCCATTTAGCATGGCCTTCAGATGGTGCTAACCTTTCAGCTGCCTTGGGATGATTTAAAGATGTACATGCCTGCTCTTCCCTCCCAAAATACCCAGATGGTATTAACAAGCAGAGGATGATGAACACTTTTTAGTGCATGTTGAAGGTATGGAGAGAAATTAGACAAAAAGTAGGATTGTTAGTTCTTGTTTTTTGACTCAGGACTAAATTAAGTGTTCTTGGTAGAACCTTAATTCTAAATAGTATAAATAATAAAGACAGTTTATCATCTTCTCTTCTCCTTGCACAAGAAGTTCAATGTCAGCATGGCTTTAACCTTGGTTCATTCAGTGGTCGAGATATGTTGTTGGAGATCTAGACTGACTTTCCTCTTATTGCTTTGCTATCCTCCATCTGTCATCCTCCATGTCTCATTGCTTTCAGAGTCACAAGCTGGCTGCTGAAATTCCAGGCATCACCTACAAATGTTACCAGAGAAGATGCTTGTCTTTCCCAAGTGTCTACTTTTAAAAGGTAGGACAGCTATTCCAATAGTCTCTATACTCTTTCTTCATGATCTATAAGCCAGGGTCATGGCTTATAAACTTAAACCAATCAGAACTTTCCTTTTGAATCACATGACTCTGCAGTGGAATGTGGGCACCAAAAAACACAAAGTTCTCTAGGCAACTGGAAATTAGAAAGAAAGAAGTGTATATTGTCAGGGCAACACATAGCATCTGCTGTATTCTATAATGTTAAGATCTTCCTGATATTCTGCATTATCAGCACATTCAGAGAATTCAAGAGGAAAAAAAAAAGATCAGCAAGTATGGAGGAACGTATTTTTTTATGTCTACCATAACTGCATTTCCCATGTGGTATATCTTTCTGGGAAATAAAGAATGGAAAGAAATATAAAATCTGAGGCCTATGGATATAAAAAGTCCAAGCCATACAGGTTCTCTAGATTTCTCATCAGTACAGCTAGAAGTGAAAAGACTAGACTCTGAGCCCACTGTGCTGCAGGTCCCAACCTGGCTTGATCTCATAGTAGTTGCCAACTTGGGGTAAGCTGCTTTACCCCATCAGGGGAATGATGACAGGATGAGTGCCACACAAAAAATGTCATGAAAGCATTAGCTGTACAATTATTATCTAATAAATGCTTTGTTTTGTCACATATAAACAATTCTTTGGGGATGTACACTTTCAGATCCATGTGTGTGCAAAGGTAATGAGTGAAAAACGTCAATGTTTGCCTGCACTGCTTTTTATTTTGATCAAAAGATAATTAAATTCTCTTCTTATAAGTACTACATGTTAACTGATTGTGCCACTGGAGCTCCATTAAATGCTCTTCTTTAGTTAGTGTGTGTGTGTGTGTGTGTGTGTGTGTGTGTGTGTGTGTGTGTGTGTGTGTGTGTGAGAGAGAGAGAGAGAGAGAGAGAGAGAGAGAGGGCGGGGGATACAGTCAAACTTAGGCATCTAGCTGGATTCGGAACATCTACTAGGATGAGAACTCCACACGGCCAAGGACCATGTCTGTCTCCTGCACTTTGATCAGAGCTCTGTTGTGTAAGCCATCTGTTTTGTGGTTGTTTATTATGGCACTTCTAGTAAATGATAGACCACCCTTGTACACACAATTAAAGACTGGATTTTAAAAAAATAGAAGGAATTGTCTGCACAGGAGATGGCTATAGCACATCCTTGATTTCAAGAGACTTTTCTGGGGAGCTGGAAATGTTTGTACCCAGCATGAAGTGTGGAGTAAGTGGTTACGTTGGGATGTACATCTGCCAAAAACTTATTGCACTAATTAAAAGAGCTATATATCTCACTGCTTGTAAATTTTGCCTCAGATCAAATACATCCTCAGGCCAATGGAGTATCTTTCTCTGCAAAATAGTGAGCATCAGAGAGGTATCTGGGAGAGGTTACAGACTTCACAGGAAGGCATTGTCTTGGGACCAACTCTTCCTTTTGGAGTTATTCTGATTGCATCTTCTCTCTTTTCAATGTTCCCCGCCCCACCCCTCCACTCCCACTTTCTATGCATATTTAGTCTCATCTTCCAAGAGTGACATAATCATTATCTGAGTTTATTCATTCATTTTTAAGCTTTTCCTAAATATCAACTTGGTTTTTGAACCTTTTACAAAGCCATGTTTAGCTAGTGAATCCTTGTAAACCATTCAAACATAATGTTGATGACCAAGCAATGAAGAACTCACCAGAAAATAATGATATCCCTCATCCTTCATCAAAGAATTTTGGAACTGAACCTAAATTTTGCTTCCATATTGTGAGACTCTCACTTCTTCCCAACAAATTGCTCCTTTAGATTCTACCTGCCCTGGGGTAGGAGCAGAGAATAAAGCCTTCCCTTATTTAGACATTTATTGCTAAGCATTATTTGATATTTTATTTTATTTGGGGTCAGAGATTTCAAAACAGCCTCTTATTCTTCTCCTTTTCCTTTTCTTTCTCCTCCTCTTTTTCCTTTTCTTTCTTCTCCTTCTCCTCTTCTTCCTCCTCCTCTTCCTTTTCCTCTTCTTTCTCTTTCTCCTCCATCTCCTTTCTTCTCCTTCTCCTCTTCCTCCTTCTCTTTTTCCTTCTTCTCCTTCTTCTCTTTATATTCTCCTCCTCTTTCTCTTCCTCCTTTTCCTCCTTCCCCTCTTCCTCTTCCCTATTCCCTTTCTCTTTTTCCTCCTTCCCCTTATTTCTCCTTCTCTTCACTTCATCCTCCTCCTTCTCTTCCTCCTCCTCCTCCTCTTCATGTTCCCCCTCCTTTTTTTCTTTCTGTTTTTCTATCTCAATTTTTTCTATCTGCACAACACCATAGTCATGTTTCTCTATAGATCTGTCATCAGTGTGAATCTATGAATGCACATGGCTTTGTTTATATAGACACACAATATGTGCATCCAGTTTCTCTCTGTGTTATGTGTACACCAAGCTTAAATTTGGAGAAAACGTCTGAAGGCCAAATGTGATACAGTGCAAAGGCAGCTGACAGTGGTGAGAAAGAGTTCCCATTTATCAATATAGACAAGCTGGGTGAGGCACAGATACTTTAAATGCCAAAGGTTCCTGGACACAAGACGGTTGAGGACACCCAGAAGAAAAGAAAGACAGACGGAAAGAGACAGACACAGAGAGAGAGAGAGAGAGAGCACCTTACATAGACATTCAATCCCTCCTTAGTTTAGCTTTTGCTTTTAGTAGGAACATGCTCAAAGTAAAAATATCACAGTAGAGGGACCTCACAGCCCAGCTCTTCCAGACAATTGTCTTCTGGCTGCCACTTGCTCCTAAGCAAAGCCTGAGGACTAAGTGAGGGGGGGGGGGAGAATAATTAAAATAAATTAGAGGGTGAAGGGGGATGGGAGATCATGCCTGATCCTGTGCCTCAGCCTGAGGCTCCGAGGCTTGAAAGGACATGGCTAGGCAGGATCATTTCAAGGAGCCTGGCTTCTCCACACCTTGTCCCCCAACAACAATGAGGGCATGGAATCCTCCCCAGCCACCGTGATGTCCATGTGGCCTGTGGCCCTCCCAGCTTGGAAGGAAGTAGCAATCATTGCCAGTCTACAAGGGGTTCAGACCACGTATTTCTGTTTCCAATGTACAAGAGTTTTTACTTTTCACTAAGTAGATCCATGATTTTCAGCAGACTATGATCTTGGCCCCCCCAAAGGAAGGCTGGCAATGTTATAGAAAATTTTTATTTATGAAAATAAGGGATTAATTCATACATGCTACTAGCCTCTAGTGTAGGGTTGACAAGTGAAATGCGAATGTCCCAGCCATATACATTTCAAATTAACGAAGAATAGCTTTTAAAATTAGTAGAAGGTACTAAATATTGCCCAGGCCATATTGTATTTGTAAGATCTCATTTATTATATATTTGAAATCACTAGATTTTTGTTTGTTGGATGTGGCTAAAATCCTACAATGCACAAAAATCCCTTTGTGCTTCAACGAAGAATTTTCCAACTTAAATATCAAAAATCAAGAGGCTGACAAGGATCATATAAGTAGAATTCAGATGTTTGGGAGTAGATAGCTTTTCATTCTGAGCATCTATGCTAAATATAACATACATGGAATGAATATATGTTTTCATAGAGCCATTAATGAATACACGTGTGTATGCATTACAAGAGTGTATGGCAGATGCCACAGCTCTCCACAGAATGAATTGAGAGGTATTTATGGTAGGCTGAATCATGGTTCTGAAAAATCTTAGTCTTTTTGCTTGTAACTTATAAATATTATCTTATTTGAAAAGGAGGGGTCTATGCAGATGTGACTAAGCTAAAGATCTTGAGATGAGTAGATTACTGTAGATTTCCCAGTGGTTTGAATGGCATTGTAGGGAAGAAGCAGAGAGACTTCACAAAGAGAGAGAAAGAGAGAGAAAGAGAGAGAGAGAGAGAGAGAGAGAGAGAGAGAGAGAATAGTATGGCAGAAACAGAGGGGCATATGGAAACGTTCAAGTGATGCTACCAAAAGCTATAGAATGGCTGACACCATCAGAAGCTGGAAAGGGCACGGGAGAGTTCTCCTAGATCCTTTGTGCACCCTGTAAGTATATACTTTAATTTCACCTTGGTGTTAGTTCCAGCGAAACTGGTTTCAGACTTCTGGCCTCCAGAATTACAAGAGAATACATTTGTTTTATTTATTTTTTATTTAATTGTTTTTTATTTTGAAAATACTGTACAAAGGGGTTACAGTTACATGAGCAAGGTAAGATACAGTATGTATAGTCATTTGTTACAGCAACCAGAGGATACAAGTACAATGTTTTCCTGGAAAGTCAATCAGAGGCCATTCTGACTTTGCTTTATTATCAAGACTGGAGCACATAGGACATTTTGTGTTGCAGGAAAGGAACCAGATGCAACATGGGTTTTATTGACCTTACCCTTATGCACAGTATTTCTAGTGATGGATTTTAAGCTTGGTTATTATAGTTGTGTCAGGAAAATAATGACCTCTCCAACTTCCTTTGATTTGAATAAAACACAAAAATATTCTTTCCAGGAACTGTGAAGCCCGTGTCTAGAACTTGGGAAGAAAGTTGATTCCATGCAAAGTTAGGCATACCTGTCTCCCAGCAACCCAAGATTACATTCTTGGTTTGTAATCGGGATTTATTCTATCATATGATTCAATTCAGCTATGTATGCCTGATGAGTTGACCCTTGGGGGACATAAGACATAAGCCTTAGATGTAAGGCTTAGGCCATGGGATTGAAACAAATGTTTTGTTTTGTTATTTTGGCTTGGGGAGGGGAAGTATCCTATTTTGGGTTCCTTTGAAAATATTTCATGAAGAGACAAGTCTCACAGGACTGCTGCACATGTCTTTGAAAGCCTTGAGACATTTGGCCATGCTCTTTGGGTGAGTGGCCAACAGCAGGAAAAGCATATGCTTCCAACTGAAAAATACGAAAACACGTGGAAGTGCCAAGAATGATAAGGAGTTGTTATTAGTTGAGTAACTAGAAAACATGCCGCGGTTATTGCAGGAGAACAAACAGAGGCTTTGGGTCTAGGCTGGGTCTGCACCTCTGAGCATGATCCTGACCTCTACTCAAATTACACCTGGGATGTGGATCTTTTTCAAAACAATCTGATATTTGGGGATCCACAGACATCTTTCTGCTACAGTAATCTCTGGGGAGAGATATCATGTAGTCCCACTTTACTGGAATGCCATAGAGCATTGTGATAGTTGTGTGTGTGTGTGTGTGTGTGTGTGTGTGTGTGTGTGTGTGTGTGTGTGTGTGTGTGTGTAGCTATGATATGGCCAGGGTTTAGACAGCTGGGTCCTGCTGGACCTGAATGATTCTCAAACAACACACAAAAATGACCAGAGTTCAATGAGTGGTCAGCCTTAACTCCAAGAAGAAAAAATGTTCAGAGGAAAGGCTTACTCCAGACAGCCCAATCAACTACACACTGCTATTGCACAGAAAACAATCACCACCACCCACCAAATAAGCAAATTAAAATAGATTCTTGCAATGAAGTTCAAGAGTCTGGAGAAGAGCCTTCAATCTTGGGTTGCAATCTAGACTCTACCATCTACTAAGCTTTGCAACTGTAGACAATTTACCATTGGTTTCTATGACTTTCTGTTTCCTTATATGTAAAATTGGATGGAAAATAGCTACTTCATGAAGCTTATCTAAGAAAAGATTTGATAGGCTTGCTTCAGGGCCTAATATACAGGAAACTTCTCAATAAATAGCAGTTATTATTCTATGCGTTATTTAGAGCAGTGGAGAATGAAGGGGGTAGAAATCACTATCATAATCTACAATGTTCTAAAGTTCAATATAAAGAGACTTTCTGTGTGTGTGCGTGTGTGTGCATGCACATGTGCGTGAGTGCATACATGCATGCGTGTAAAACACTATTGTTAATAATAGATACTCTGGTGTTTCCAAGTTGGTCTGACAAGACGGAATGCATTATCCTGCTAAACAGCTGTTCCTTGCTCTTTTATAGAACCCCACCTGTCACAAGGAACGTAAAACACGCTCCACAAACACACTCCATCCTACTCTCTGTGTGCATCTGTGTCTGTATATTTGCGTTTGAAATATCTAGACACTGCTATTTGGTATTAAACTGAGGTAACGCTTGAATCCAAAATCTCTTACTTTGTATGCCATCAATACAAAGTAAAGGGAGTGTATGGTAGGCTATCCACCATGTACGAATGAAAAATTATGTTTTCCTTCAGCTTCCCATTCTTTACCAGCCAAGAGAAGACAGTGACGGAAGACCCCAAAAGTGGCCCTTTGATGCGGAGAGTCTAACCTGAGCCAGAAGTGCTTCGGTGGCAGGGCCACCAGCTGAGGGGGTGGGAGAGGCTTATGTCCCATCTGTGACCTGCAAGGCAGCAATAAATTGTTTCTCCTCGCTTTATTCCCTTTCCAATATACTCTGCCCACCCCATGGCGTCCAGACAGAAGTTATAAATAGATCTGATCTAGCTGCTCCCCTCTTCAGCGATTCTCTCAGCTATTTGTAGGATTGGGTTTCTCAGCCACCGAAGGAATGGCAACATTTGGAGACAGAAAACTATTTTATTTTATTATTTTATTATTTTTGGGGGGAGTCTGCCTGATGTCCTATAGGATGTTGAGTAGCACTTCTGGCTGCCATTCTTAGGTGAGATGTTAGTAGCAACTCAGCTGTGGGATAACTAAAACTATCAGGAGGCATTGTCAAATATCCCCTGGAGGGCAAAACCACTCCTGCTAAAGGGACTTTTCCATTTTTTTAAGCCATCAGGGACCCTTGTATTTTAATTTGCAAAGTTCTCTTCTGTGGCCTCTCTCTCTCTCTCTCTCTCTCTCTCTCTCTCTCTCTCTCTCTCTCTCTCTCTCTTCCCCTCTCCCCCCTCTCTCCCCCCCCCTCTTTCTCCCCAGACCTTTCCATTAAGTATAAGCCACATCCACCCCTCAAATAATGGCAGCTCTTTGCTCTCTGATATGCCATGCAGAGTGTCGTATCCCTACTTCCCAATCTATAGGCATCTTCTACCTTCCTGCCCTTGCACAAAACACACACACACACACACACACACACACACACACACACAGACACACACACACACACACACACCAGTTCTGGATCAGAGGGATCAATCTCTTTTCTGCCGTATCCTTTATTTACTTCCTTACAGCTGCCTGCATGTGTCCGTGTAATAAGTTTCCTTCCAAACACCTTCCTGTTGGTGTGTGAGCCTCAGGAAGACAGTGGTCCTGCTTCTTCTGTCCACTTCCCTCCCCCAGCAGCTAGCACAACGCCTGCACAGAGCAAATGCTTAATAAAATATGTATTTCTTGTCGAACTTCAGGAATGACATTTTGAAAGATAGGAGTTTTTTTTCCCCTTTGGAGCCCTCTAATTTGTGGAGACAAGAAGTAGGCCTTACTGACCTTTTTTGTTGTTGTTCATACATTAGTGAGCCTTAATTACAGGATTGGTGTCCTGGGTTTTGAGGTTTATTTCATGAATCTCCTAACTCAGTGCAAGTTTATGCTTGAGCATTCTGGGCAGACAAATTGTCATTAGCTCAACACATGATCATCAAAATATTTTTAGAGAAGGAAAAGAAAGGGGGCCTGGGGCCAGTAAGTTGCAGGTCTGGTGTCTGAACTTCTACAAGAAGCAAAGCCAGACAGTAAGTCTATAGCTTGGAGCAGAATGAAAACCTAGCTTGGAACAAAAATGGTTAATAAGAGAGCCTCAGAGTATGAAAAGCTGCTGACAAAATCAGGACTATTTAGTCTACAGGCAAGATTGAGAAGCAATCTGATAGTGGCAGTTTAAACTACCTGTAGCCTGAGGCTTTTGCAAACAATGCAGATGGATGGCCTGTTTGAGGTGAGTGGACAGGCCCAAACTTGTGTCTATTGAGAAGGGGCTGCTTATTAAAGGAATTTAGGCAGGCACTTTCTAGGCTGTAATTTCAACTAAGCCTTTGGAGCATGTCTGAGAGTAAGAAGTAAAACAAACTCTACTGAGGGACTGTCCCTAAATTTTCTGCTAATAGGCTCTTTACTATGGATTTTAATATGGGACTGAGACATTGAAGACCATACAATTTCTTCCCCTAGCTTCAGACAAGATAATCAAACTAAAGTGAATGTCTGCTGCTAGACACACACACACACACACACACACACACACACACTTTTACATTCAGTTTTACAAACTAGTTCATGGAATTTTTCCTACCTAGATAATGTTAGGCCTGTCTAACAATTAATTATGTGAGAAATATAATTGTTTCTTTTTACTGGTTTTATATGAGTTGTTGAATGTTGGAAGAGAATTTGGAAGTCATAACTCAACCTCTTTGTTGTGTGGAAGATGAAGGTCAAGGCACAGAAAGAATGAAGAACTTTTTCCAAGGTGTAGGAAGGCCTTAGCATACCCAGGTCCTACTCCCAGTTCTTTAGTCTACTGCCAATAACCTTCCCCATGTAAATGTAATAAAGAGCCAGCATAGAGGTACAGAGAGATTTAGAAAATTGGGTAAGAAAACAATTTATGGAGCATTTAGGATCCATTGGATTTGAATAGTCTTTTTCAATTAAAGTTTCACGCAAAAATTAAGCTCTGCAGATGATGACCTGAATTATTTCCTCAGTTCTTCCAAAGGGGAGTCCATATCTAATTCCACTCTAGAAGCATAGACGTGCACTGATGGCACACAATGAGAATCTTGGAGCTCAGGGGAGTTATTCTCTAGTACAAGGGCTATTCAGATTTCCTCTATACATGTTTTCAGCTTTGTGGGACTATATGGCCTTAGGTGAAACTCCCTCTCCACTTTGCAGGAGGAAAGCAGCAATCAATACAGCATAAATGACTGGGCTAAATTTGGCCTGTGGATCACAGTTTGTCCACTTCTACACTAGTGGAGCCCTGACTGAAGAGGGGCTGAGAATATGCAACAGAAATATCCTCATATAGTCATCAAATGACTCAACAAGGAAAGGCCACTGGGAAATTCCAGGGAGTCATTTATAATTTCCCCCCATATCCCTAACTAGGGAAAGTCAGTAAGTTCTAAAACACAGGCTCATTGGCATAACCGAGTCACCATTTTATGGACAGGCAGTTCCATCAGTAGGATGCAGTAAGGACAAGAGACTCCTCCTGAGGAGCTCTGGCAAGAAGAAAACATATTTTAAGGCCTACCAGAACATAGTACCTACTCGGTTGTATTTTCAACTAACCCAGACACTATGCTAGGGTTAGGGAAGAGTTAGGGAGAGACTGTTGGAATTGCCAATGGCCACTTGTTGTCTTTTCAGCTTTCATGCTGAGCTAGAGCTAGACTGGGAACTCTATGAAGGTAGAAAATAGGTTTGTTTTCCTCACTCTTGTAATTGTGCAAGAAGCAGTACAGCGTTACACATATCTCAGTCTGCTCATTCGGGCGCCGATTCTCTCACTCATTCGGGTAACAGGTATTTGAGAGCCTTCTCTGCACAGGCACTTTGCTCAGCACCGGAGATCTACTGGTTTTCAACAACAGATAAAACTTGTACTCTTGTAGAATTTAACATATGGGGCAGGGGCAAGGGAGAGAAGATGGATCTGAACTTTAAAAAAATGAAGGAATGTAAACCTCTAATGTGGTAAATGCTGTACAGTAGCAGAAGATAGATCTATTTTAGATGTGAAAGTAACAAGAATGGGGTGACAGTAGTTCAAGCTAAGGCCCCGACGGCACTGAGGATTCGGCTGAGTCTAGAAAGAAGAGTATGAGTTAAGGAGAAGAGGAAGAAGGTGACGGAGAAGTCAGGTAAAGGTCATGTGGCAGGAGGGAGCATGAACAAAAAGTGATACGTGCTGGAGCACAGAGAATATGAAATGACCTGCCAGGTGATGTTTGAAAAATGGGAAGGGAATATACTGTTTAAGATCTTGTAGAGTTAAAATATTGCCATTCAACCTAAGAGTCTTGGAAACCTGAGTTAGGGAGATATAATTCCGACTTCCATTGAAGTTAGATCTTCAACCTGAAAGGAGAGATTGGGTGAGTGGCTAGCAAGTGCAGGTTCTGGATCAGGAGACCAGTTGATAACTGGCTGGCAAAGTTGTGATGTGAGGTGATAGTGTGGGAGATGAAGGGGAAAGATACACTTGAAAGATAGGGAGAGAGATTGAATGAACTTATTATGGATTGAATGTTGGACTGGAGGAGGAGATGTAAACACTAGCTCCTAGAGTTGTTGATGCCAACATATACTTGTTGAATCATTAAATGAATGTCAGTCAATGAGATTGTATATGCAAGCATCCCTCATGCCTTCCTTTTGCAGATATGCACTCAATGCTCACTGGTCACGTTATCAAGCTATTGTCAAAGCTTCACTCAGATAGCTGCTGGCCAGAGAAGCATTCATGACTTCATCCTCTCCCTCATCTCTACCATTCCCCTCACAAAACCAAACTATGATTTGTGGGATGGGCACTGGGCTGTGTTAGGCAGAGTACCATCACGGCACTCTGAGGGCAGGGCTCAATCTCTTTCACCCCTAAGTTGCTAAGTTCAGCCCTTAGCACATAAAAAGGCACCAGAAATGTTATGCTAGATGGAGGCCTACATCTTCATGCTCAGAGTTTCCAGTCTCGTTGAATAGATAAAGATAAAAAGAATTAGAAGAAAAGCCATCAGACTGAGTGAGTCAGGAGTTTTCCCTACCAAGGTCGTCCGGGAATGCTTTTCAAGTGCCATGTGAATATGTCATTTTGGAGAGAGTTACTTCCAAAGTGTCTCACTTAAGTAACAGCCTTTTGAGTGGCTCTGTATACTCCTGACAATGGCCCTGAAGGTTTCTCAGTGTTAGTATAATGGAGAAGAGTAGAGTACGCTAGGGGAATAGCATTATAAAGACAGAGAATAAAAATCACATTTGAAGGACTGTCTTGAGAACTCTGCTCAGGAAAGATGGAAGGGGCCCTTTGGTATAGTGCAAAAACAAACAAACAAACAAACAAACCACCAAGAGACCTTGAGTGTCTTCAACCATGACTTTGTATTTTATTTAGCTAGGCTCAAGACAAGATGGAAAAGTTTCTCTTAGCCTCAGTTTTCTCACTTGCTAAATGAGGATGAGAATAACAACAATATGTGTGTATATTTGTGTGTGTGTGTGTGTGTGTGTCTGTGAACCAGATGAGAAAATGAACTTGAAAATGTCTATTTTGGAAAGTCAAGCAGCACTGTACATTTTGTTTTCCTGGAGACTTGCCACAGAGAACCATGAATCACAATTTCTGTGGATAAACCCATGAAACTGTATTTTTGTTGCTGTTGTTGTTATTGTTGTGGTTGTCACCAATTTGGGAAACTGATACCTCCAGTATCTAGAATGGAAATGTAATTTGTTAAGCTGTTGCAAGAAGTGAAAGAAAGGTGGTAGAGGCTGGGTCTAGAGGATCTGGGTTATGAATGTGATGAATGAGATGCAGATTCCCAGTTAGCCCTCATCCTTTTTCCCCTTCTAGGTGCTCAGTGGCACCTCCAGGGTGAAAACGTTCACCATTGAATGCTCATTAATTTCCATCTTCGCTTACAGTCTTTCTACCCTCCCCATCACTCTGTGGCTGATCAGATTCTGCAGGGAAGACTGTCCCCAGTCAGGGTCCTGTTGCCATACTCTTCCTTAAGACATTGGGGAGAAAGATGTGGTCTTAGGTGAAAAACTCCCAGGAATAAGCTATCCCTTCTCTGGAATCCAGGCTGTCCCTCTCAGCAGCTGGGAAATTACTGCTTCCGTCCTGAACAGGGCGTTAGGCACTGGACAATACGGTACAATGCGGAGTACAGCCTGGCCACTGCTTCAGTGCTTCTTTCCAACATTCAGGACCTCCTACTGTTCTTTTACTAACTCCCCCCCACCAACTCCCAAAAGGAGGTTAGCATTATAAATCCAGCACAATTGACATCTAAACTGCTTCTATGACTTTCTTTTATCTTCCTTTGGGTCCAGCCTCAAAACTGGCTGCTCCTTTCTCTAGGACAAACCTACACTTTTCACTGCATTTTGCATCAACAAAGTTCTTACTCCCTCTCTGTTCATCCTTCAAGTACTGTTCTGTTCATCCTTCAAGTACCTGTAATAAACAGCTTTAAAATATTTTGGCTGTGTAAAAATTCATCTTCTTTTCTAGTAATAATATATATTTCCTGTTTCCTCATCAATTGATTTCTCCTCTCCTCTGTCCCCCTCCCTTCCCCCCTCCTGCTCTCCTCTTCTCTCTTTTCCTCTCTTCTCCTGTCATCTCCTCTCTTCTCCTGTCCTCCTCTTCTCCTCTCCTGTTCTCCCCCAACACACACACACACACACATACACACACACACACACACACACACACTGCCATCTGTTTTGCGTATGGAGTACCTTGGGCAATGATTCTAACATATTACAAGGTTCTAATTAATTGTGAAAACATCAAAATATGTATTTACTTAGAAGAGAAATACTTGTTAATTACTAAACCAGAATACTGTGGAAACAATCAAAAAGTTGCAGCTATAAAATGTTATTTTTTCCAGCTTAATTTCCAATGAGCTTATGCACTTCATTTTTTTTTTTGAGGTCCAAGAATGCTACATCAAATGTTTTTTATGGTTTCAGATATTCCAAAAAAGAAAATCATCAGATTGTGACAAGAAACTTGGACTTAAAGTAGATGATAGAATTCAAGTGTTTGTATTATCACAATTTGTGTAAGTGTAACTTTGACATGTCAACTTCCTTTTGTGGTCCTGATTGTCCTCATTTTTAGAAGTAAGTCTGATAACCACAAATGTCCTTTTCAGTCTGAGAGTCTATAAAGAGAGGAAGTAGAAATGGAAGCTTCCCCAGCTCAGTCTCTTTCTCTTCTGCTCTTTGTCTTATAGGATGCAGACTTAGGGAGCATCTTCTAGCTTCTCAAATGAGCCATGTTCTTTTGCCCCAAGCCCTGACCAATCTCCTCTCCCAGATGCACTTTCTTTTGGACTGACTGATTTCTGCAGTCCTGTGAGTATCCATGCACATGTCATTTTCTTTGAGAAGCTTTCCCTTGACTTCCTTGATTAGATGCAAGTCCATGCTAAGTACTCCCACATTTTATACTCTAGAGAAATACAGTTTATTTTATGTATTTGTTCATTTAATGTTTACATTCCCATTCATACCCACATTCTAGAGAACAGAAACACAGGATAGGACTTGGATTAATTAATTGATGAACAAATGTAGCATAAACTAGTGAAGGTCCAGTGTCTAATCAATGATTGTTTGCTTCTGGCCTTAATTTATAATTCATATCTTTATTCATCTCTTGTCCCACTGTGGGGCAGATGTTCACATCCAACCCGTGAATTGACAGTGAGAAAAGTCATTAACACAACAAGAGGACAATCATGCTAACCATAGTTTTAACCTCTTTGACTTTCCAAGAATTGCTTTAAGTACATTCTGTTTTCAAAGAGCAGCCTCTCTTCTGCTTCCAAAAGCCTATTCCAGCCCATCCAGCTCATCCCTGGCTCTGAATACAGGAGGGATATTGAGTCCAGCAGTTTCAGAGCCAGTTCTAGCAGAAAAGCAGAGATTAGGGAAGCTAGAAGAAACAAGATGCAATTCACTTGACCTCTGTTGTTTCATATTCTGAGAATAGATTAGGATGAAGCAGATTTGCGACCATCATGAGAGAGAAGCTGCAACGAAGCCTCTTCCTAAGCAAGCATTTCCTTGGGGGAAGGAATCAGGACCCATCCTCCAGCAAAACAGGCCTACCAAGTATAGAAATGACCAAATCAAACACAGCCCAGAGATCAGCTTGTTCCTTCTCCCCCTGTTCCCAGTTATTAATAAAAACTTAGCTAGGTGGCACAAGTAAGAAGACCCAATCACCAAAAATAATGTAACCCCACTACCACCTCTTGCCCTGATACTTAACATTTTCCTTACATATGTGCTTATGATTTTGTTGCTGAATCTCCAGGGATCCTCCTGACTTTGCTCCAAATTGGAATAATGTTTACTGTTGAAATCCAATCTTGGTAATTTTGGTAGTAAAGTTTGAAGCTCCAACTGTGATTTCTTTATCATGGGCCATAAAGGATATCCCTCTTGGCCTCAGAAGACTTTACTGAGTGCTACACATAAAATCAAAGATGAGAGGGTCTGACTCAACCATGAACACAGTGCATTTTCAGTCAAAACTCATCCATTCAGCCATTTATATGTGTAATTGAAAGGCAAGGGGGACAGAGAAGAGTCCCAGCTTACACCTGTTATCCAGCATAATTATTAACAATCTCTATTTTCTTCTCAAAAGTATCCCATGAGGTTGGTCAGTTTATGAGTCCTTAGAACAGAATCTGCTTCTGAATTCTTCTCTGGAGGGCTCCTCTGTTACAATGGTGTGGATTATAGGCTCATTCATAAATGCTCATCTTTCTGTTTTCCTTTCTCTTTTTCTTAAACCAAAGATAGCCCTATAAAATTTCCCCTCTTTTGTAGAAGTACTTCACAGATGGTAGAGTAGTGGTATAGAAACCAACCCCACCCTTGGATCTAGAAGCAGGATCAAAGAAATGTTTATTTTCCACATATTTTGTTCTAGGGAAGCCATTTAGATCTGTTAAGACAAAGCTCATGAAGTTGTGGGGTATTCTGAGTGACAGATGACTGTGTGATCCAAGACAGCAAAGTGTGTTTGGTGGCAGTTTCTTGGACAACTCAACACAGCATTTTACATAAAATCCAAGCATGAATGGGTGATCATTGAGTACTCAAAGGAGAAATCCCCAAATTAGGAAAATAGAACAGTATCCATGTAGTCCAAACCAGTCAGTAAGCTACAGAAAATGTACTGTGCATCTGTCTCTTAGATGACTCCAGTCTGCTACAGAGGAACTTTGGCAGTAGATTGTGTTTTCACTATTTGAATAAAGCCAAGGAACAATTATGTTGACCAGGATGGCCAAATGAGGGAATTGGAAGTGATAATCACTATTGTGCCATCTTAGAACATGTCACTAGAGACAATAAATGGGGGTGTTTTAACTTTTGATATTACTTTTCTGCACAGTGCTTTTATATAAATGGTGCTGTTTCCATACCACACTGCGGGGGGGGGGGCATATTGGATGCCTCATGCTTGCTCAGAAGACCTCTACCACTTGATTCATGCCTCTATCCCTGCCTTTGGCCAGTTATTGTAGATATGGAGTCTCTCAGATTTTTCTGCCTGAGCTTGTTTTGAACAGTGATCCTCCACATCTCAGCTTCTGGAACAGCTAAGGTTGATTATAGGCATGAGCTACCAGTTCCTGGCTCTTCTCAAAATTAAAAAAAAATCGAGCCCAACTGTGAGCCTCCCAATCTGGTTTAATGACTGAAGTCTTTAGTCTTTTCCTTTGCACAAAAACCAGATGGCACACCTGTGAATGTTCAGCCTTGAACCGTCTCAGATCAACACCACATGTGATGATCATTGTCTCACTCATCTTGAGTCTCTCTTACTCTAACACCTCCCTGGCTTCATGGAAGTGGGACCCATCTGCCCAGCTGTTTGTCTATGTCCTCAGATTTGCAAAAGACACAAGAAGACAACTGTCACCAAAAGTTAGGAGCATTAATAAGAAAAATAATTGTTTAAAAAAGCTACTAGATATTGTCCACAATGACTGACCCTCATCAAGATACGATGTTTTCTCAGCAATTGGTAGAGAGAAAGATGAGAGGGGGAATAGTGCAGGCACCAAGAATTACATCTGACTTGCTGCTGCCAGCCGCAGTCCCGGTCTGGACAAACAGAGGTTATCGCCAAGCTGTTTTCTGGGAAAGCAAGAAAGTGGATCTAGGTATTGGAGATACATTAGGAAGTGTCTGCTTGCCAGTGAAGCCATCTGATCAACTGGATGTGTACAGCTATGCTTTCTGGTGAGTGTAAAGCTAAATTAGGCAGAAAGACACCCATCACAAATCATGGCACTTCATGCGGAAACTGTAACTTAAGGTGAATGAAGAAGAACTCATCCTGGAGGTGAGGCTCCTAAGCTGGTAAAAGAACATAGAAGAAAAGCTTCCTTCCCACAGGTCTGCAGGCTGAACCTTTCTTTTCCATATGAATGAAAGAGCTGTCAGAATTGTACACAGAGCCAGGGAGTGGTTAGATTAAAAATGAAAAAAAGCACTCATTTTCAAGTGCAGGATATGAAGTATAAATGCATGTAGTCTATCAGAAAATGGTTCAAGGCAGACATTCCTCTTCAATATGCAGTCATTTTACTCAGGGACTCAATCTCAACTCAGATACAAGATATAATTTCAAAGGCAAACTGATCCTTTCAAAGTAAATGAACTCTTTCTCTCTAGACAGTAGTGGAAATACTCTTTGCCATATGACTGACTTCCATACTCAAATCAATGATAGAAATGTTGTCACTATACCTTTGATAATATATTAGGAACTTTCCAATCCACAATATCATGTGAGCTCCCCATCCAATAACTGGAAAAAAAAAGTAAAGGAAGAAGGTATGGTTGTATAGCCATATTCAGGGAAATAAAGAGAAGTTGTGATATCTCACTAATAGGATATGTGTCACCATTATCCTCTTTTGTGACTTAGGACAAGTCAATTAACATCTCCCAAACCTAGTTTTAGATTTATAAGGACTGATTCCACTGACTTTGGGGCCTTTTTGAGAACTAAATATTACAATCTAAAAATGATTTGAGAAGTATCAAATGTGTCCTCAAATGCAAGCCAGTGTTCTGATTTCAGGACAGCAAAAACTGGCTCGTTGTTGACATATCATTAAATTAAAATAATAAAAGAACCAATCTCTTGTAATTCTTTCTTTACAAAAAAAAAGCCTCAGGGCATTTTATTTAATTCACATTCCATTTTGCAGGGAGTCTTTGGAAATTACAAAAAGAAGTTAAATTTCAGTGTGGGATAAACATCTTGACTCTATCTGGAAGGGGAAATGTCTGTTTCCATTAAGCGATCCCAATTCCAAGGGCTCCATCTGAGCCCTAAGCCATCATTCTCCACTTGGATGGCAGAGAAAATTCTAATACTGGATGGAAACTCTAGAGGTTGGCTCTTTACAAAGATTCTTTATTTTCAAAAACTATGGAGAGAATTGGATTGGCAAACAATGGTGTGTGCAAGTGTGTGTGTATGTGTGTGTGTACATGTGTACATGTGTGCATGTGTGTGTACTTGCGTGTTTTTCCAATTGGACATAAAGAAAATAACAGGGATATGAAAGAAAGAAGTGATTTTTTTCTCCCTGAATATAGTTCAAGAAAAGCATAGCTGAGTCCAGAAAAAAAAAAGAATAAAAAAAAGTATAGGAATAAAAGAATATATACAGTTGGGTTTAGTGGTTGGCATCGGTCTCTACAGATTTTATTGATTTTTCTTTCAGGCATTTTATCCCTTTCCTCTCTTCTAACAGAACCCCACTGTGGAAATTGCAAAACCACATGCTTTACATCACAAGCAGGATGACCCACTGAATTACTAGGGACCATTTTTGAGTGGGCATGTGCCCCTCCTTTTGATTAGATACTACCATCTGAGAGGAAGTCTTCTGGAAGGTTTGAGGAAAATATTGATTTTCTGAGATAGCATCCTGTTCTGCTGGGAGGTATCATGAATGAAACAAGGCAGACTACTGTGACCTTGAGAAAAGCCATTCTGAGGATGGCAGATCAAAAAAGTGCACTGCTCCCTATGGATAAAGGCCCTCATGGTGTTACTGATTGGCTAAACATCCAACACTGGAATTAACCTGCTCTCTGAACTTCTTTCTGTGTGATCTTTAAACATCCCTGTTGTTGACTTGAGACTGGGACTTCAACAACTGGTAGCCAATATTGTCCTAATGCTTCGCCACCCTTGGTGGTGACACAGAGATGACACTGAGTTGATGGATGGCCCATGGGGGGGGAAAATCAGTTCAATGAATTGCCAGAAGAATTAAAGGCCTACTCTGACCTAGGCATTATGCTCAATTATTTTTGTTTGGTTAGAGATCCAATTTCTGTTCTCAGAAAGTCCAAGGTCTAGTACTCTCATAACTTCAAGTAATATGACATCACATTCTCATAAGCAACAAAGTATGTGCATATTGCTCTGAGCTGTAATTTTCTCACAGAACCTCCACTTCTTTGTGTAACAAATGGCTTATTTGCAATGATGCACTCAACCCACTTAAAGTAAAAATGATTGTTTTAGGGCACTACATGTTGGCTCAATTAGGACCTGCTAAATGGATTTTTGTTTTCCACAAAGCACCTGTTAGGTTAGGCATCCTGCCAGGGGCTTTAGGGGGTATAAAATTTGAAAGGACCATCCTTGTCTTCTAAATGTCTCCTACAATTCAAGAGGAAAGACAGTTACTGTCTGAATTTGTACCACATCAAGAACACAAAGGAGAAACTCATATGAAAAAGAGGAGGGGGGTGGGAGGGGGTGGAAGGAATCACTTCTGGTTGGTTATCAGACACATCTCCAGGAGAATCATGACATTTGAGCTGCTGTGAAAATATATAGGCTTTCAATAATCACGGGTAGGGGCAAAGCATGTAGGCTTTCAATAATTGGGGGTAAGGGGAATAGGGACTGTAAATGGACTGACATCACCCGTCCAGGGTGGCAGAAGGATCCTACAAGGTGTATTCACTGATAGGCTGATCAAATGTTGAAATGACACAGAACAGGAAGGAGATGGTTGAAATATTTTCATGACAGAAACCAGACGCCAAAATATCTTGACAGGCCAGAACACTAGACTGTATCTAACAGGACGAAAATGATCTGGGCTGAATGTACCATTTTGCATTGGCTTATTAAAGGGGGAAAATGTCCATAACCACAGCTGCTTATGTGAAATGGGCCTTCTGTTTTATTGAATGTATGCTCCTTACAAATCCACAGTATTGTTGCCAAAAAAAAAAAAAAAGAACTAAGGCATGCCTTTTTTCTCTCTCCAAAAATACAAGATGCCTTATCTTTCTGTTCAAAGTGATCATAACATATTTCGTTAGTGTTCTTTTGCTACCATAACAAACGACTAGACATTTAGTGATTTAAGACAACACAAAATTGTTTTCTTACATAGCTCAGGAGGTCAGAAGTATAGCATAGGTCTCACTGGACTAAAATCCAGGTGGTGACAGGCTGCTGCATTGGTTACCAGAGACTGTATGGGAGATTCTATTTCTTGGTCTTTCTGATTGTTGCTTGAATTTTGTTCCTTGTTTTTAAAGGACCAAGATCCATATTTTCTTTCCGGCCATAAGGTGAGGGCTATTCTCAGCTTCTAGACACCCACACATCCTGTGGCTCATGGCCTTTACCTTCTAGTGTCAATGCTGGAAAGGTAAATTAAGTTTCCATATCACTCTCTCTTCCTTTGCCACAAGGTAAAGTGCTTTGTTTCTAAAGAGCTTGTGACTAGACTGTGCCTGTCTTGGTTGGGATGGTCACCTCTTAAAGTCTGAAGTCTTAATCACATCTACAAAGTCCCTGTGCTCTGTGAGATAACTGCATGTAGGAATTGGAAGGATTGGGGCATGGATATCTTTCAGGGACTATGCTTCTGCCTATGGCATACCTGCCTCTTCTCTGAATGATTCTACTCAAGGCTAGTGGGGACTGGACTATCTCAGCTAGGTCTTAATAAATTGAGAGCAGATCCTTGGAAGATTAGTTAGTTAATAAAGATAGAAAATGGTGGACATGCCACTTGCAAATTGCCCACCATGACACTTCTTGTTCCCATAGTGCCTCAGACTTTTGCTCAAAATGGTGCTTCTTCCCACAATGCCCTGAGTTAATCCTATGTCAGTCAGAAGACATAATAATGTCTTATACATAGGCAGGCATGGCCAATCAGATCTACTCTCACAACCAGGCATGATCAATCAAGTACTTCCATACTTGTGCCTGAAGGTACAGTGAATAAGCCATCCAACAAACCTAGAGCCATGTTGTTGGAAGTTCAACCAGGCTACTGAGAGACCCCAAACAAGGCCAGCAGTAAATCTGAGACCAATACAAACTGCCAACTCATAGAATCAAAAGCCAAAGAAATGGTTATTGTTTAATACCCCTAGGTGTTGGGGCAATTTATCATGTATCAAAATTAACAGGGTCAGGTAGTTATATTGATGTATTTGTCCAAACATGTTTGGAGTTCCACATCATGAAAACTCCAGGTTGTTTTTTTTAAACTTTTGATTGCAAAATCAAGGCAAAACAAAACAAAAGATCCACTGGCTTTCACAAATCATTCAGCATTGTGCTTGGATTTAATGTGCTGTTTATAGACACATGTCTATGCCTATTTCCTTTACTCAATTTGATGATTTTCTTGATAACTTGAATGTGTGTAGTATTCTTAGTCATTTTACTGTCATAATTCATCTACCTTTAGAAAATAAAAAAGTGTATTTAAACTGAACCACAGGCCAGTAATTAAAACCAGATGGTTTAAAGGGTATGTTTGAAAAAAAAAAGGAACAGAGAAATCAGAAATAACCCCCACATTTTTGATGGACCCAGGATAATTACAGAGGACAGAGTATTGAACTTGAAGCCTAGCACTTATCTCATGAGAATAGAAAGTTGAGAATAAGCACTGACTATCAAGCTAAACAAACACAGACATATTTATGTGTTCATTTTGGGATCTATTACTGTGACAATTCAAATGATCCAAGCCTAGTGTTTCTTTCTCTAAAATAACTCAATGAAACTTTAAGGTTTGCAGAAACACTTTTTAAAATCATGAAAATCTGAATTAAATTCTCTGAAGTTTTTGACATCTCAAAAATGTTGGAAGGCATACTGACAAAAGAGTGTCAATGATTTTTGACATAGTACTGATATACTAGGTCTTACATGGAATAGTTTTTAAATTTAGTAACTTCTAAAACTGATAATAGTCCTTTGAGATAGATGATATTATTTTTCTTATTTAGTATTTTTTTTTGCCAGTATGAGGCTTGATTTTAGGGCCTGGATACTCCCCCTTTGCTTTTTCATGCAAAGCTGGTGATCCACCATTTGAAGCAGAGCTTCCTTCTGGTTTTTTTGGAAGTTACGAGTTTCACAGACTTTCAAACCATGATTCTTAGATCTCAGCCTCATGAATAGCTAGAATTACAGATGTGAACCACCAGTGTCCACCTTCAAACTCTTACAGAATTCAATATACTTACGTTGTACAACATATTTGTAATAAGTATACATCATAGAATGGTAAATCACACTAATTATTATTTCCATTACCTAACATTCTTATAATAGTTTGTGATGAGTACACTTAACTGGGCTGGATTTTACTTTGGTCTTTTTGGCTCTTTTTGACTACTTCATTGTGGTTCTTGTAGCAGGGAGTGATGCTTGCTTGCTTCAGCTTAGAAATCAGTGCTCAGCCTGCATTGGTTGTCCATAATCAGAGATGCTGTGTTCCCAGAGCTTGGTTCAGGAACCTTTACTCTCCTGGTGACCTATGCACCTAGAGGAAATAGGAATGAGGAGGACCCCAGGTAGAGTGTTAAAAGACCAAAAGTCACCTCTGCTAAGATAGATTGGTATCTCCTAATCCTTCATCTCAAGGATTGGACTATTCAGTAGGCTTTACCATCATAGGTTTTTGTTTTCTAAACTGGCTATCTAAGACCACATTTATATTTAGTTACCTAATGCAATCTAACTGCTTCAAGAGGTTGAATCTCATCATTAGTCTTCACCTAATGGAAGCCAAATAGGTTACAATAAATAATGTTCTTTGGGAGGTAAGTTTAAGAAGGCAAATGAGAAGCACACAAATGCATACCACTACCTGTGATTATATGTGCATGTATCACACACATACACTCACTCAAACACACACACACACACACACACACACACACACACACACACACACACACCTGTTTGCCATGAGGCAAGGTTGTTATGGATTGTATCCACTGTCACCCTCTTATTATGAAGCCTTGCTCCTCCTTTACTAGCCTTCTTATTGGAGTTACTCCAAATAGATGGAAATAACTTCCAAGGATAATGAAATTTGGGGGATGATTGGTTGGAGTTCAGAGTTCATTCTGAGATAGTTTATTTAGGTCCCTTTAGTAAAGAAACATGTCCTAATTAGGAAACCACTCCATTTATATTGCTCTCAAAAGAATAAGAAGATAAAAGATGACATATTTTGAACAGTTACTCTCCATTAATTATTTTACATGTCATATTTCTTTTCACACCTTAAAAAAGGAGATAACATTATCTTTATTTCATGGATAAAATAGGGCTCAGGTTTCATATCCAGGCAAATGGATTTCAATGAAGGATTTTGATCATGAAGAGCTACAGGTGACCTCCTCTGAATACATAGACCCTGCTTCAGGGGCATGTCCAAATAAGCCAGGATCTAAATCCAAAGATGCATGTATAGATTAGTCTTGAAGGACTCACATTTAAAAGGGAACTTTAGAAAAGTCTCTCCTGCCTCTGAGAGCAGGTCATAATGATGAAGGTGGTATACCTACCCATCCTCAAAACATTCTGTGTTTTTAACATAAATTAGTAAGGATCATAACCCTTTTCTCATCCGTGTGGGCCACAAAGAAAGGAGCTAAGTATAAATCATCTACCATGGAAGTTTGTTCTTTCTGTTACTAGTCAAAAAAATGTGTCCTTCTTCTATAATGTGATAAAGAATCTAGAACCAGAACATTCGTCTCTAGCGCCTATATTAGAATCTGATCCATTGTCCTGTTTTCTAGCTTCACAGTCACAAATAAAAAAGATCATGGCCATTAATGAAATAATTAGAATCAATGCATCAAAAGGAAGTTAGTGGGGGATTGAATTAATGAGCAATAAATGAGAAATCTAGAAAGGTAACAGGAGGAAACACACTATAAGGGAATTATCAGAAGAGAGAGGGAAGAGAAATGATGTGATAAATGTAATGAATGAAAAGAAAACTAAGAATAAAAAGACTTGGATACAAGTCCTAAAGCTCACAAAATATCTGAGTGGCTCAGATGAGACACTTTCTCTCTTGATAAGATCTGAGATTTCCAATTAAAAATAGACCACATGGGGTGCTCTAAAAGTTTATATTCTATGGCTGTACCACAAGAAGTTACAAACAGAATTCTTTCTCCAGAAAAGCTTTGGGGTATTTTGTTCATCAGAGATTAGCTGTCTATTGGCAGGGTATGCTTCTGCACTAAGGTAGGGACAGTTTTAGTTTTGATTGGCTTTCTGAAGTACATATCCATTTCCCTGACAAGTTAAGCCAAGTGCATCTTCTCATGTGGCTCAGGAATCCAGGCATTTGGCTGAGACAGAAAGTAAATGCCTCCTATTAATGTGTGACAAATCCACATGGAGAAAAACACTATTTCTCCCTTCCCATATGGCACAGCTGAGTACGGCTGGCTTTTCTGGCCTTGAAATGGTTCCACAGAGCAGGTGGGTAGTTGATTTCACAAGTTGGTGACAATTCAGTGTATCTCTCCCATGGAGATGAGATAGGGTGAGAATTCTTCCATTATAGATAGCCCGGAGCTGTCAGCAAGGGCTTTGAAAGGGGTCTATAGCATTGGCTCATCTGCCAGGATGAAGGGTAGGTGCATTACTGTGAAAAGAAGAGAGGGAAAATTCAAACCCACTTAAGATGCTGATTCTGAACTTTCCTTAAAATCCAAGGTCATTGGCCTTGTAAGGATAAAATAGATTTTCCCAAAGATACCCTAACCTCTCTGCATCCCAGTCTCAATAAGGTGATTATGATGAGGCCTTTGGTGGAAAGGCAAGTCCAAGGAGAACACATTCTGAATTTCTCTTTAATCCGTAGGCCCAAAATTTCAAGATTCAATGGTTTTTCATAGTAAGCTAATTTGGGCCCTTTACAAGCCTTGATGAATCAGCTGGTTCCCTCTCCTCACATCTGTCAAACAGGTCAAAGCATCGGTAAGATTGCACCTAATAAATGTGAAAAACACCCAAAACAATAGTCACAAAAAATACAAACCAACCTGAACTCTTTTTTAAAAAAACAGTAAGGAAATTCACCTGGAAAGAAATGAAGTCATCTGCTCTGCCCTCTAGATTGTGTTGATGTAGACTACAGATGGACTGTGACCTTCTCTCAAATGCAACTTGACATTACAAAACAAAGCTCTTATTTCGCATTAATAATTTCCTCAAATTAAGTATTCGGCTCTTCTAATTTTGTAGTGCTATGGGTGTGAGTAACTGCTTGAATAAATATGTATTGAGACACTAATCTTATGTCATATAACCAAAATTAACCAAATATGCATATTTTTCTAATGTGCAATGTAACCTCATATGCAATCAGGCATTAATGTAAAAGGTTTTGTACAAATGAAAAGCAGTCAAGTTTGAAAAAAATATACCAAAGTTTCAATTTCAAGATAGAAAATCAAAACACAAACTGGCAAGTCTCAAAACTGATTTGGATAAACATACATACACACACTCATACATAGATATGCCCATACAAGTACACATACATTAATATTTCTTAGAAATAGCAATGACAGGTATATGTGTCATGTTTTGGGAAGGTTCCATGTTGAACACTAGAGATGACTTAACTATGAGAATTATTTAATTGACTAGTAAAAAGAAGATGTAGTTGGGTGCTGGTGGTTTATGACTGCAATCATAGATACTCAGGAGGCTGAGGTCTGAGAATCACAGTTTGAAGCCAAGAAAGTCAGTAAGACACTTATCTCCAATTAAGTACCAAAAGCCAGGAGTGCAAGTGGGGCTTAAGTGGTAGAGTGCCAGCCTTGAGAGAAAAGGCTAGGGTCAGTGGCCAGGCTGAGTTCAAGCCCCGGTATCAACATAAATAAATAAATAAATATTCTTTATATATTATAAATGTTTTATGTATTATATTTACATATAATGTATATAAAATATAACATAATTATTCACAATATACATTATAGATAAATCTATAAAACATGTATTTATTATATAGATATGATATGTAATATAACATATATGTAAACATATGTAGAATATATAACTACATAATATATAGTATATCTATAAAATATATACTATAAATTTAAAATATATTATAAAATATATTATATATAATTTTAAATATATTTGTGGACTCTAAACTTTTAGATATCTAAGATTTTTATCAAAGATCACTTAGTCCAATTAAAGAAATCTTTATCATGTTTCTACGTCAAAATCCAATTCATCTTTTCTTGGCCATCAAAGACTGGAAGCTTATACTCAGACATGTTCTAGTGTCACATAACCACAATCATGAAAATGTTCTTCCCAATGAAACCAACATGTCTAACATTCATTCGTATTTCACCAGAGTTGTGTGGTATCCTTGATTTGTTCTCATGATACTTTTTACCTTTTCAGATCACTTGTGATAACATTATAACTTTTACTTAAGTATTAAATATGGCCAATTATTTGAAGCCATGAATGGTGGGAACAGATATCAGATATCACTTAATATTTATTTGTCATATACTATGCATCCATTAAGCTCCATTGTCCCTATTGAACTTCAATGTCTTGAACTAATCTCCACACTCCAAAAGGTTCTTCTCAAGTCAGAGCAGAATGGAACTACTGTCACTTGCCACACTTCGTACAGAGCATGGTGGTCTTTCTTACTGAAGAAAAGGGCTGAAGGTATGAGCTAACTTTATAGTATCTTTCTTAAGCTTGTGATTCGGGTAAGAGCCTGAATTCTACAAAGGAGATACAAATTCTTTGTTTGAAAGCCACAAGAGGGCACTGGACTACTGTATGGACCTAGCTCTACTGAGCGTCCAAAGCACAAAGCACGGGTTCGTATTGGCATTGCACTGACCTCAGTAGTACATGGTCACATCAGTTACTGGTCCTCAACATTTGTCCCCAAACACTGCAGGCAATCACGGATGACATAGAATTATTGGCAATGAAACTTACACTCAGATGCCACACTTAGATTATGCTAAATCTAGTAGAATCTACCTGCAATTTGGGAAAGAAAAAAGAAAACAACAAGAAAAGAGGAGTAATGTACTTTCCTGAAGCTCTAAGAAAAAGACAGTGGTTGTTTGGGCTACGAGGGAGACAGATGGGAGCCTTCCACATCTACTTTTGGAAAGCCTAGCATTTGATGAGTCTGTGTTGCCCTAAGATTCTCCCTTGTCTACGAGATTTACACTGAGCATGAATACACTGGGTATTCATTCTTTGCACCCCGAAAGTGCTTCACTTCATGAGGTTTTCAGAAAGTGAGTGTTAGGCTAAGAAAAACACGCTGAAAACTCTTCTATTAAGACAGACTGAGTTCACACAATTATCACTCCATTTGAAATAGGCAAGAAAACCAGCCAATAGGTTAGTCTAAGTAAAATCAACAAGCAGATTATTTGGGTCAATGAAGAAATGTCTTTACAAACCCAAAATAGCGGATCAAGTTAGTTCAGCCAAGTGTGAATCCATCTAGGGAAAAGTAATCAGTCAAACATGTTGCTTGGGATCATAGAAATCACATGTAAGATTCAAAGCTTGTTTTTCCTTTTCTTTAAAAATTTTCATTTCAAGCAGTTAAGAATTGTGAAGAAAATGATTCCTTTAGCATCATGCATGAGATATACTTTTCCCTAAAATTAGATAGGTATATGGATGAATAGACATGATACAAGAGGCAAATGGATTCAAGATTGAGTGTTATAGAAATACTTTACTAGATTGGCCACCCTGGAGGCTTTTGAAGTAGCAGGAGAGAAAGGAAAGGGGCATTTTTTTTTTCCTGAGGCAAGGATCAGCTCTTGGGAAGCAAGAAATACCCAAGTAATTGTATGCAAAATCACTTGAAATTATCAAAAGAGACTCTGCTGTTCCTACTTTCTTATTCGTTAATCCACATTCTGAATTCTGTATCCATGGCCTCCATTTCTTTTTGGATTTAAGACAGGGTCTTGAACTCAGTACCTGATGCTTTCACTTATTGGCCAGTGCCCATGGCCTCCATTTTTATCATTTAAAAATTCTATGTATTATATTTGGGGATATGATGTGGTAATGTGGTTACACTTCATGGCCACAGAAATGTGTCAGACTCCTCTTGATTCTGATCTTAGAAGCACATTATCCTTCTGACATCTGGCCCAAGCACCTTCTATGGCTCTGGTCCTCTTTCATGTTCTTAACTTTGTCTTTCTAGCACCACCCTAATCTTTCAGCCCAGGAATCTTGTTTTGCCTGGAGTCAATCTATTTCTGACAATGCCTCAGGGTTTAAGTTCTTTTCAGTGTGGGGTGTGTTGAGTCTGTTAATAATATCTTGGCTTCATCTCCCTTTGAAGTGGCCACTTCCCCTCATGATGGGATTTTCTTGGATTCCAGCCACCGATGTCTCTATATTCTCTAGTCCTTGACTCTTTTGTTCGCTTTACATTCCATTTTAGTGTTCATCTTGACCCCTCTAGTTCTACCTTCAGAATGGTACCTTAAATGGTGGCAAGGACGTCCATTTTCTTCTCAAATCTCAAGCTGTTCCTCTTCCTGTCACACAGGCTTCGGAGGGGAAGGGAGGAGGGGGGACACTCCCAAGTAGGACAAGAGAGGTGACCCAGGGTGTCCTGTCTGCATTTTGGTGATCCAGAATCTTCTGTCTGCATTTTTTCCCTCCTATGGTGGTACTTTGAGGCCGTCTCTCTGGCCTGTCTTCCATCTGTTGCCAAACACACACTTTTTAAAATTAGGAAGTGAAAATGATCGTTCTACTCTTAGCCAGGAGTTCGTCTGGTGTGATCCAGGGAAAAGATGATTAATGGAACTAAGGATTCTGCCTGGGCCAGGAGATGGCAGCTTGTAGGGAATAACTGAGACACAGCAACCCAGCCATCGCTTCAGATCAGGTGAACCAAGCATGGTGTTTGGCCTTGAGGTTAGCCAGTGGCTTTGGCAGAAACTATGCCTCCACTAAGTGTCTGGTGGGTACACATGGCCCAGAGAAACATGGCAGTTTTTCAATTCTTTGGTTTACATAGAGAACCAACCTAGACAACATTGGCCAACAAGCACTTGTCAGCAGCTATGAGAATCCAGACTGGCTGTCTGGATCACCTCTGTTACATGGGGAATGGCAGTAGTTTCTTTTTGCTAAATGTTGTGTAGATTTTGTTCTCAAATCCTTTCTGGGTTGGTACTTGTGTATAATAGTCCTTCACTGAAGGGGGCAAGAATAAAAGAAAGAAAAATGTGGAGAATTTGAATCTGCTCTGTTCAAACCCAGAAGGGAAAGTAGGAAAATTCCGTAATGATCTTGGCTGGACACTGTTTTCCTCCGCTTCTGTCAATGTTGAAATTAATCTGATTGCAGGAAATACTCAAGAGTTACAATCTTATAATTTTGCCTCATCTAAAATTTGGAACTCAGACTTAGGGCATAAATCTAAAAGTGGGGTGGTACGTAGGAACTCAGGGTATGGCCCCTCATGATTGTCATCTTTGATCTACCTCTGCCTGCCAAACTCTTATGCACCACTGGACTCACCCCTCTGCCACTGTTTCCCCGAGGTTTTTCCTGGACCTTCTCTTGTTCCTCTGTGGTCCTTTAGTACTTTGTGTGTAGCTTCCTTACCACTTAAGTTCATGTAGCATTCTTCATTAAAAAAAAAAAAATGTTTGTTCACCAGTAACCACTGGAAAAATGAACCAACTTAAAAATTCATGTGCAAAAATAAGATCTATCCATTTTATGCATTCAAGAAGCAAGGGCAGAGTCCATGTCTATCCCAAGAACAGAGAGAATGCAGAAGAAATAGAAGTTCAAGTCTGAAAAAGTCATACCCCTCCCCCCTTCTCAAGTAAAACCAATCACTGTAAAACACATGATCTCACTTGATTCCTACCTGGAGTTCTTTTCTCTTTAATCGAATGGAGATTGCAGTGATTAGAGCCAGAGAGGTAAAAACCACTGAGCATAGAAATGGGGGATTAGAATCAAAGACCCAGATTTCATCTGTTCCTTTCTTTCTACCATGTGGCCTCCCAGTATGCCCCAGCATCCTTCCAGACAAAGGTCCAGAGGAAGCACAAAGGGACTTCTATTTTCATCTTTTGGTTCCAACAAGATGAGGATCAGCAGGCAGGCAGACACACTTGGGAATAATGGGTCTGTTCTCTCAACAGGACCCCTCCCCCAATGTCTTTATTTCCACTCAGACTGACCTACACAGAACAAGCTCGCTCTGTAAGGACCACGTCGTCAGCAGGGGCTGTGTATTTAGTAGCAGGAAATATAAGCTTTTGTGGTCAATGTGACGTCATCCCACCCACTAAACAGGCCTTTATAACTTGACCACAAAAAGGCTTGAAAAGAAGAGACACATAACACACAGGGAAAGAGGCGATGGGACCATCAACAGTTGTCTGCTGTGAAAGGAGCATTGTGTCTCCCAAATGTTTCCTCTGTAGACAAAACATCTGGATGATATATGGCACTTTCTCTTTGTAGTCAAATGCCCCAATTCGTCCTCTTGCTCTCTCCCTTCCTCCTTCCCTCCCTTCCTTTTATCATTGGTTTCACCCTTAGCTTAAAATATCTATGTAGACATATATACATATTAAGTCTTGTGGGTCTCTTAAAATATTTGGACACATAGCCCACTCAAATATGTTCATAGAAACACACATGAAGATATCTCTGATTTTATTTTTTCTCTTGGGTATTTTACTGTTAAAGAAAGAAAAAGAGAGAAAGTATAGAAAGAAACAGAGAGAGTGAGAGAGAATAAACATCTACAAAGACATTCCATGAATGTCTTAATTTGCTAACTAATTTTGTAGAGAAATAGAACTAATAACCCAGTACCTTTCAGGGCCATATTATCATGTTTAAGGTAATATTCCACTTTACCTTTATTTCAATTTTAGGCAAAGAAAGGCATATGTTAGGCAGGGATGCAAATGACTCACTTGTACAAAGAGAAGAAAAGATATAGATAAGCTTTAAAAAATAAAAACCAAATAACTTGAATGAGAGTGAAGGGTGTGAAGGAAGTGAGAGTACATTTCTATATAAAGTTTTCACCAATCGTTTTCATCAATGTTCACGAGGTGAGAACAATCAGAGAAAAGAGAAAAGCAAAGAATGAGGGAGGGGGAGGGAGGAAAGGAGAGAGAAACAGTAGGGGGGAGAGAGGACACTAGAAGCAGATGTGCCTCCCGTCTAAATGAATGGAAAAGTATAGCTTTTCTCAATTTGTGCTGCTGTGGAAAGCTTCCTCCCAGGCCTCTGAGATTTCCTTGGAGGTAAGGCAACAGGAAACACCTGTTTCACTTCTCCCTGTTTTTTCCCCCACGTAGGGAGTCTGGGCCCCTACCCTTTGCTTTCTGCAGTGCACAAATAGGCAGATTTTCCACATGTCTCCGTCACTCTTAAGAGAGGAAGTCTGGACTCATCTATTAGCAGCTGATACATTTAGATGACTTCTCTACCCACCACTCCATTCTTTGGCCCTCCTTCAATTGAACTTCATTATGGCTTCTTCCAACCAGCTCCTTCTGCTCTTGGGCTAATAATGTTTTGTTTTGTTTTGTTTTTCCTCTCAGAATAAATGAGGAATAAGAAGTCTACTCAAAAGAAGTTTAGGGGCAAGTATAATTTCTGCTCATCATCTGTCCTAAGTTTACCCTCCCTCTCCCTGCAACCAATGGGGAAGCAATGCAGTGCCATTTTAGAAAAGCATGAAAAACAGATGCAAGCATGCATCAGGTTCAGGTAAAAGTCTGCAAATATTCTCCCAGAGAATGGGCACTGAACTGTTAGCAGCCTTTTAGAGTAGCCCTCATCCACCAAAATAAAAAAGCAGCCAAGAAAACATCTGCATAGCCACATACATAATGTAAACTCTCTTTTGCATATAGAAAAAGTAAAAATCGGAAAACAAGAAAACACAATAGGCTTGCAAAGACCTACAACGTTTGCCATATCTGACCCACTCTTTAAAAACATTAATCATTATAGTAACGTCTATAAAACTGGCTTTTCCCAGTGCTGCCTTCTTCCATTCTCCAGAAAAAGAAATTCTTGAGGTAAAAAAGGGCGAACAAGGAACAAACTAAAGTTCTATTTTTTTGTTATTGTTTACAGGAAGCTTTCTGTATCTGCTGGGGATAAATTGGAAGTGCTTTGCTTCCTGAGAAGTAAGGTAGTATACAAGGTGTTCTTGGAGCCAATCAATCTTAGTAAGGCATTAGAAAAAATCAAGACTATAGCCACAACATAATGGTGTGCTACCTCTTATTCTAGACCATCTGACTACCTGTGACATGGCAAGGTTAAACCAGAGAACCTCTAGAATTGCTTCTGTCTGTGGTTCACAACATATATGACAGTACAGAGTTGGCCATGCTATTCAAATTGCTCCCCGAAACCAAGAGAAAATAAAAGCAACACACAAACTAGGAAATAAACCAGAGAATAAAAAAATTCATGAAAGAAATCCTAACTAGGGTCAGTGAAATTTTGAACAAAATCACTCTTTACAAGTGACCAAAAAAATGCAATTTTGTATTAATACTTTTTTTATTGTGAAAATACTGTACAGAGGGATTACTATTACATGAGCAAGGTAATGAGTACATTTCTTATCAAGCATTGTTGCCTCCTCCTTTGTTTCCCCTTACCATCCAACAGAATGCAAATTTAAACAAAGATATTCCTGGCTTCTGGACAAAATGGAAAAGATAAAATTGTCATAATTCTTTTCAATTTTAATATTATTCATTCCAAGAACACATTGGAAACAACATATATACCAACTATGGTGCGATCATCTCTCCTTATCTGTAATTTAATTCTGGTGGTCCAGAAATATTAAGTGGAAAATTCCAGAAATAAACAACTCACAACTTTCAAATCGTGAATGATTCTGAATATTATGAGGAAAACCCTTGTCACCCCTCCATTATCCCCCCTGCCCAATTTGTGAATCATCCCTCTGCCCCATGTCCCCAAATTGTAGATGCTTCCTGCTCTCCATTAATCATGGAGTAACTATCTCAGTTCTCAGATGAAGGGTCACAGTGTACAATGCCTATGTTCAAGTAACCCTTACTTTACTTACAATGACCCCAAAGCACAAGAATAGTAATGCTGGCAAGTCAGAAATACCAAATTGAGGCTATCAGTAATTCCTTTCAGTGAGCAGGTAAAATTGCTCAACTCAGTAGAAACGAAAAAAATTATGTGCTAAGTCTACTGAAGTCTCTGGTTAGCATGAAAGGTCTTTGATCCATGAAATTATGCTGGTGAGACAAGGGATTCATGTTAGCTCTGCTGTTGCACTTCATGCTGTACAAGTTTCAGCCACAGCACATGTCCAGTGTATAATTAAGCTTGGAAGGGCATTATGTCACAGGGTTCAATACTATCCATGGTTCAATACTATCCATGATTTCAGCCATCCACTTGAATCTTAGAATGTATTCCTGTGGATAACAGAAGATCGGAGATCACATAAAAATATATCCATTTATGTGAATACTATCACTCAAAAGTTATACAGGTCCATATGCCTTAACAATGGAAATATGACTGCCATACATTTTCAGAACACAACAGAACATGTATACTATCATTCCCCTAAGGGAAGTAATTCATATGTTTGTACAGAAAAAACAGCAGAATGGATACCCACCACGATAGTAGCCATGATTATCTCCAGGTGTAAAAAATCATCATATAAAAATTCATCTGTGGGGCTGGGAAGGTGGCTCAGTGGTAGAGCACTTGCCTTGCATGCCTGAGGCCCTGGGTTCGATTCCTCAGCACCACATAAGCAAAAAGAAAAAAGCCAGAAGTGGCGCTGTGGCTCAAGTGGTAGAGTGCTAGCCTTGAGCTGAAGAGCTGAGGGACAGCGCCCAGGCCCAGAGTTCAGGTCCCATGACCGGACCAAAAAAAAAAAAATCATCTGTGTATTTTTCCACAGTGTTGCAGTGTTTTATAGTGAACATACACTAATTTTATAATCAATATATTTCACCTCTTTTTGGGAATAATTCATAATTAATTAAGATGCTATACATAGAAGTGCATAGCATTGAAAACAGGTATCAGCATTACTGGGAGAGAAGATGTAAAGAGAGCTGTTAGCCTGCTTGATTCACCCAGAGCCTGACTGTCTTACATACATTTATCAACTGGCCCTTTATGGTTCAGATATTTCTTTCTTTGTAAGTTGCTTGTATTTGCTGAGCCTCAATTTCTTCACGTATAAAATATTGATGATAATGTTCACTCTACAAGTTGCAGGAATTCGATTTAATGCCATCTACAGATTGTGTAGGATGAACCCAATATTACTGTTATTATACAAAATTAATTCTATCTACACTCTAACAAACAAAAATGTGATATTAAATTTGTTACTTGATAGAAACCACACAATGGCATGCTACATGTCATGTGTAGTTTGTTCATCACTACTATAAGTGGTGGTTAATAGGATGGGAGAGGTCTTTGATCATGAATGGCTTTGCTTCCATTAGTGAATGGTCTTCCTGAATTTTCTGATGTGTAGCCTCCTTGTCCTTCCTAGCCAGCAGGTCAGATAGCATCAAGTATGGAGGGGTGGGAGGCAGAGTCTGGGCATTAGTATGACCTTGACCTAGATGGAACAAGGATATGAAACTTAAAAATAAAGAAAGAAGAAAGGCAAATTCTGCTTTCAAGGTACTTGCGATCAAAGGAGGAAACCAAGACAAGGGTCTTGATTGCAGTTAAGACAAAATATGTATACACTGAAAAGCTGGAGAAATGTATCTGATTCGCCCCAATGAAGACTTCAGAGAAGCTGTGATGTTGTGCTAATATTTTTTTTTTTGAGAAAGGCATGTGGAAGGACGTTGAAGGCAGAGGAGGGAACACATGGAAAGACGTGTATAGTAGCATGCCTAGTATAACCAGACACCTTTGCAAAATTGGACGAAATGAAGGACTCTCTACTTTCTCTACCTATGACTGGCTGTTGCAGCTTGAGCAACCCTCCCAATATACATGAGCTTCCTGATAGCTTGGCTGTAAAATGGTGTGAGGTATGGATTTATGCCCTCCACCATCCTCTTGTGGTGATAGACTGGGATCCCAATGTATGGTGAATTTTGGTCTATGTCTAAGCATGGTCCTGGGAGTTAGAGAAGGTGCCAGAGAGATTGACTTGAGTGTCTCTTCTCAGGTAGAAAAATCGACTTGACTTTTGGCTTCTGAAACTTCCTTCTTATTTCCGATTTGGAGAGCAAAACAAATTTGGGGGGCACCAATGGGAGGAGAAGCTTTCCTGTTCAGACAGATGCGTAGGCCAGGCAAAGTTAGAGCTCTCAGCGAACTCACTTTTGTTGACCTGAGAAAGGGTCAGTGAGTACTGCGAGGGTCAGTAAGATGAGATGAAGAACAAATTGAGACAATATGACACCATAGGGGATTGCTGGGAAAGAGCAGTCATCAGCAGAAGATTCTGGCACCCAATTCTCCCCAATAAACAGCCAAATTGGAAGCCAGCAAGTGACCTCTGTGCTGAGCTCCAAGAGAGCAAAGCTGGCTGAGACAAAGGCATCCTGGGGTATCTGATGGAGAAGAGTGTGGAACAGAGAGGAGGAATCCTGCCTGGCCAGCAGCACTTGCCACCCACGGACCCTTCCAGTCCTTCTCCCTGGCCTTCCCTGCCATCAATAGCTCCGCTCTTCTCCACTTGACTGTCCTCCTGGGCTGGGAATGAGGGCAGAGATTCTGCCTAAGCACCTGGACCAGAAAATCAGAGAGAGCCCCAAAGCCTGACCCAACTCACAGAACTTTGGAAAAGAATAAAGTAATGCAAAATGTCTTAAAATGTCCAAAACTCTACCAAATATTAATATTATCATGTACGAACCTAAATATCCTCAGCTTTCAGATTCCTTCTTAGGCCAAAGTACATTGGAATTTAAAACCAAAATGACCAGGAGCTTTCCTTTCCAATATTCTTGGGATGACTTGACTGACATGGTTTTTATAACATGCTGTGAAAAAAATAGGAAAAATTATTTTTGAACATTTATAAAATGTAAGTTCTACTCTCTCAGAGCAAGAAATCAGGCCGTATCTGACATTGGCTGCATCTTAGACACCTTGGTGTTTGCACATGAAAAACTACAGATGAATGTAGAGTTCTTCCTAACAATAGATAAGGACTCTGCCTTTCAGGCCTGTGCTCTCTCCCAAGTTTTGCTTCCTAAAAAGAGGGAGTTGTTCTGGGAGGCCTCTACTATCCACCAGTTCCTAACCATGTTATCCCTTCAGTATTTTTTGAGCGTTTTCTGTATTCCTCACACAATGTGGGACTGAGAGGAGAATATGGGAATGTGTGTTTTGCTCTCTATCTCAAGCATCTTCAGTTAGTTGAAGGAATGAGATGTGTCTAGCAACTTACATAGCAAATAAACAATTTTTCTGTCTTTTCTTGCTCCTATCAGGTGTTTAATTTATTGGTGTATACAATGCAGAAGATAGGTTTGCACTTGCATTTTATGCACAAGAGACCCAGAGGACCCCCAAAGTGAGGAGTATATTCAGCTAGAATAAACAGCCTAGGTCTCTTGGCTCTCAGTATTCACAGATCAACTTACATAAAAGACACATGGTCTGTGGACACAGACAAAACTTGGATAGTATATTCCCTCTGGTTGGGTGATTTGGGAGCTACCTAATATTCCCATCCTAGAGATGTGCCAGTGGTGGACTCAGATTGGGTTGTGGTGAGAGGTTCTGTTGTTTTTTTTTTAAAGGTAATGTGTGTGAAGTGTCTCGCATGGTGCTTGGGAAAATGGAGAAAAACAACGTAGCAAATACTCAGCTTCTTCAGCAACCTCAGGACATAGAGTTAAAATTTACGTGGGGAGGGTGGGAGCTCTGGAATGCCTGAGTATTCCACAGCTTTTGGTTATATGTCCTTTTGTTATATGTCCTTGTTGGATTTCTTCTCCTAGGTCCATGTTGAATCTCCTCTCCTAGGTCCTGGGTATGTTACAGGTCTCTTCATCAATCCCAGGATGCCCGGAAAATGCACAGCTGAAGGTACCAATGACAGCATACCTGGCCAGTGAGAATGGGAAGAGATGAATGAGTATAAAGCATGGAGCTTTGAGAGGAAAGATTGTACCTGGAGAATATGCCCCCTCTTTGGTGTGTGATATAGCCTTGACCCCGTTGTTCTGCATCTATTTTCTCCCATTGTACAGAGGAAATGGGAAGGGAAATATAGGGTAAGCATTTACTCCCTTCCTGACTATTATTTCAAAGGGAGACTTCATTGGTACACATTTGAATCAAGCTACATCCTCCTTACTGTGTAATCCACCAGCAGCATTTATTGGGTACTTATTGAGTATACCTACAGTGCTAAATCTCTAGGGAAGCTTAGCATGTCTATGAAGGAAAGAACGTAGCAGAGTGTCATCAAGCACATTGGAGCTGAGGCTGGGTTCTATTATTTACTCACAAACTACTTAATCTCAATGAGGTTTTGTGTTTCAGACTACAAAATGAGGATAATAATTTGCACCTGTAAGATTAATGAGCACTAAAATAATATATCTATATATATATGGATAGAACATTATAGGAGCTGAATAAATGGTAACTGTACTTGCAGTGGTTAAAAACTAGCTACAGGCTAGGTATCCAAGTGAAGGAGTTATTAAGAGTTAGAAGCCATGAGTACTGCATACAGTGACTGAGAGGCAAACCATTTAGGTGATTTGAGTTGATCCTTGAGATCTAGAGAGGATATCTGGGGAAATGGCTGCCGATGGAGAAAGACCTGAGGTAATGAGTCAAGACAGCTGGAATGCAGAGACCCCAAGAGTGGAGTGATCTGACATGTGGTCAGAGGAGTGATTATAGGGTGAAAGGACTTTGTAAAGACTTTAGCTCTAGCTCTGGATGAGATTAGAAATGATCGAGATGCCCTGAATTACGTTTTAAGAGATTGCTGTATTGAGGATTGGCAGTAGGGGAGCATGTAAAATGGCATGCCTCATTTATCTGAAAATTAATAAGCAACAAGATATTAACCACCCTCTGGACATTTATAATGTGCCCAGACTTTATGATTGGCATAGGATCTTAGTAAAGACATGCAAAAAATCTTTGGAGCCAGATGACTGGATCAGGCAACATTTGAGGAAGCAGACTTCACTCATGGTTGTCGAGCTAGGCAGGGATGCATAGGGACGCTAGCATATCGCTGTGATTTGCATATGAAGTGCTCTCCCTGCAAAAGCTTGTCTAGTGAAGGCTTGTTCCCCTTGTTCTCCAGCTGGTGGTGCTCTTAAGAGGGTTGAATCTAAAAGAGAGTTACTTCATCAATGAGTCAATCCATTGATGAGTTCATACTAAACTGGCCATTAGGAGGCGTTGTTTGGTTAGAGGAAGTAGTCCTTGGGGGGTGTGGCTTTGACAATTGTTGCTGGCCTCTTGACTGCCATGATGTGAGAAGCTTTGCTTTGGTTCATGTTCTTGGTGCCCGTTATATTCTGCCTCACTAGAACCACATAGCCTTGGAGCAAGTCAGTCATAGACTGAAACCTCCAAACAGTGAACCAAATAATTCCTCCTTTTCACTTGTCCTGTCAAGTATTTGTTATAGCAATAACAAAAACTAACACACACAGCTAGTGAATGATGAAAGGAAGGTCTCCTTTCAAGTCCTGGGCCCTCGCATTGTTTTGCCCTCCAAATTTGAAATTATCTGCAATTTCAGGAACCAAAAGTTGAATAGAACCTAATAAGGTCTCTGATGGAGGTTGTTCAATTATCATATAGGACCTTTTCAAAATGCTCTGAAAATTGTAGAAATTAGACTTTAGATTAGAGGTCTACCATTCACAAACATTACATTAAGATGTTAGGTTGTAAAATTTATGTTTTCATAAAGAAAAACAGTAAACAGATTAAAAAAAAAACAAAAAAAAAACAGAAGTATGAGGTAAATTGAGCATAGAAAATCCTCTGTAAAGTTTCTACATTGGATTCCAGGGTGATAATCTCTTAATAAATCCAACACAAGTGAAAAATGTATATACTGTAACTAAATATCTGAAAGTTTGGGAACTGGCTAAGTTTACAAAGAAACAGAGAGGCTTGAGCAAAGAAATATACCTACCACATTTAAGAGGCACACGATTTAATTGAGCCCATGTTTCTTTCATTATTTTATGGAGAAACTATAGCCTCTGTTTTTGCAGCTAGAACTATTTATCCTTTGTTCCTTTAAAGGTAGCATTTTACTTCTCCATTCAGCCTAACTCCTTTTATTTTGTTTTGTTTTACATATCTTTTCATCTTCCTTGAAGCAGTCTTGTGACCCTTCATTCCACCTACCTGTGACTCAGTTTACTTCTCCACTAGATGATCTGATACCGTCAAGAATTAAAGTTGATGATTCTGAGTTAAAGATCTTTAAATTCATTTCCTTAAGATAGCATTTAAATGTGACAAGAGAAAAATCAAGACTCCCTGTCACATGCATTTTACAAGGAGAAAGAACTATGATTGTTGTTCCTTTCCAATGTAAATGTTTATGTCTTCAAATCCTTAGAATTTATGTGAGTGGCTGAAGTATAAGCCACATGCACGTTTCTGTTAAGAAATCACACTTTATTCCCTGTCCAAGAGAATTAAGTGGAAAGAGAAAGACACCTTTGAAATCATGATGGGAAATCTTCTAGACCTCCTCAGGACAGGAATGAGGTTTAAAGTAAATATAACCAGGCTGGAATGCAGGAATCCAACATGAATTTGTCCATTCTTTTCCTTCTGGGTAGCACCACATTTATATTCTGCCAGACAGATGAGTCTGGTGGCCTCCGGAGAAGGGCATGTTACCCCACTCACAGACCATTTGGTCAATGGCTCCAGTGTCCAAGGAACTTGTCAGTTGTAAAATTCATTGTGTGCGCTGATCTCCTCTGCCACATTATTAACCAACGTCCCCTTGTCCATTTCCCAGTGGATGTGGAGAACAGATAGCCATTATCTCCTTTAGGATAGAGCATTCAGAAGCTCAACAATCTCAGGCAAGTCTCCTCAGTTACTTCCTTCCATCCATCATCACTCTTGCTAATACCCTCCCCTGCCCCCTCACGTATCCACACCACATAAATTCCCCTTTAAATGCTAGATAAAATACCTAATGGAAATAAGGTATGGGGCCTGTGAAATATCTTTTAGGCCTGCTGCTATATAACATTTTGCCTGTGACAAATGGTCCTTGGTGATCAACACTACTAATCCAATAAATCTGATTATCCTCAGAGACAACAGGTGACCTGGAGGAGGGTTCATCAAAATGTCAGCTAGATAGCAGCAGCAATTATGTGTGTGAAATTGTAATTAGTGTTCACGTGAGAAGCAGAAATTATGACATAGGGCAGCCTCCACAGCCAGCCTGGGTAGATTTGTCTAGATTGTTCTAGTGAACTGTTCTTTCTTGCAATCAATGATCCTAAAAGCCTCCTGAGTTCTAAAAACTCTCAGCACACAAAGGACAGACAGTGGTATATTTGCATTAAATATATTTGAATATATGTTGTGCAGAGGTAAAGTAAATTATTTACACTTTTCTAAGTGGCTGTTTTAGGTTTAGATGGGCTAAAGCAGTAAGGGAGAAGCTAGTTAGACAGGAAAGAGAAAAATGCATTTCTCTTTGTATTTTTTTCTGATCCTTTTGGGAGACACTTTTTGGAAGATGGCTTTCCCTAGAAATGGCTGAAAAATGGCAGCAGTGAGGCTTTTGAGTGTAAAGGTAAGATAGATGTTTCTCGGGGTTATTATTCTGTGGGGGGGCGGGGAAGCTTAGGGAGAGGAGAGGAGCGGTCATTTAGCTGGAGAATCGAGAAGAATCTGAGAGAAGCAGGAGAGAGCAAGGAACTAGGGGAGGGACCAGGACTGAGTGGGGATGAAATGGGACTGATTTCTAGTTAGGCTGCAAAGCAGGCTGATTGTAAGGAGCCAGATCCTTTGAAGGCCAGTTTTCCACCGGACTTCAGTGTCTTATCTCTTGGAGCTAAAATCAGAGGACCTTGAAAAGCAAGGACCTGAAAGTAAGACCCTTGATGTAAAGAAGTGCGAGAAGCCTTCTTTCTAGTCTCCTAATAAGTGTTTTTATCATCCCTACAACAACCCCATTACAAGGCTGCCAGATTCCATTTACATAAATATTTTCTGGAGTCCATAAGCTTCTGCATATAAAGATAGCCTTAGCCCTTTGAAAAACCTTGCTTTGCTTCATCCAAACTTAGGTTATTATGTTCTTCATTTGCACGATGTCCCTCAATTTCAGAACTGACAATCTGGTGCAAAAAGGATCCTCTGGTGTCTGTAAGGCTCAGGAAGCCATGTCGACCGGTTCCTACTCTCTGCCCTTCACTGTTCAGTTCAAAGTGCTAGGAGCACAGTGGAGACTCATCTCCATGTGTCATACACTCTCCACATATCATTATCTTCACTAATTTAAAATCCAAGGTTGGTAGTTATTGTTTTGGCATTAAAATACTATTTCAAGTGCTTTTAAGCATTTCATGACCTCGAAATCAAAGCAGACACTCTGAAAACATTACAGGATGGAATAGGAGAAACCCTCGGTCTCCTTGGCTCAGGCCGAAATTTTCTGAATAGAGACCTGGAAACACAACAAATCAAAGAAAGGTTGGACAAATGGGATTGCATAAAGTTGCAGAGCTTCTGCATGGCAAAGGACATAGCTAGCAAGATCAATAGAAAGCCCACGGATTGGGAGAAGATCTTTACTAGCCATACAATGAACAAGGGTCTCATATCTAAAATATACTTGGAACTCAAAAAATTAAATCCCCTAACAACAAATCCTCAAAGAAACAACTGCCCAATAAATAAGTGGGCTAAAAACTTAAGAGAAACTTCTCTGAAGAAGAAAGAAGGATGGCCAATATACACATGAAGAAATGCTCAACATCCCTAGCCATAAAAGAAATGCAAATCAAAACAACATTGAGATACCACCTCAGCCCAGTTAGAATGGCAAAAATCAAGAACTCTAACAACAACAGATGCTGGAGGGGATGTGGACAGAAGGGAACCTTACTTCATTGTTGGTGGGAATGTAAACTTGTTCAACCACTTTGGAAAGCAGTATGGAGGTTCCTCAGAAGACTTCACATAGAGCTCCCCTATGACCCAGCAATCCCACTTTTGGGCATTTACCCAAATGTTTTCAAACAAGACCACACTAAAGCTACCAGCACAACTATGTTTATTGCAGCATTATTTACCATAGCTAAGATATGGAACCAACCCAGATGCCCTTCAGTAGATGAATGGATCAAGAAAATGTGGTATATATACACACAATGGAATTCTATGCCTCCATCAGAAAGAATGACATTGCCCCATTTGTTAGGAAATGGAAAAACTTGGAAAAAATTATATTAAGTGAAGTAAGCCAGGCCCAAAGAAACACAGGTCCCATGGTTTCCCTTATTTGCAATATCTAGTATATGTATGAATCAAGCGGAAAAGGTCAGATAATGTGACGTTAGGAAAATGAACCCTTAGATATGTATTTAAATGTTTTTTTCTTTCATGCATGTGTTTCTAATGCATTTATAAGATTATTTTTTTGTTGCTTTGTATGTCCCTCCCCCACAGTATAACCCCCGCTTTCACTATATTTGATGTCAGTATAACTTGTGGAGGAGATGGGGAAAAACAAGTCGTTTAAGGATTCAGGTGGACCTGTTGCAACAATGAGAAGTACAAATTGTCATGTCGAAAACGAGCTTTACAACGTCGGTGGGGGGGGGGGAGGGGGGAGGATTGGGAGGGAGGGGGGAGGCTGGGAAGGGAGGTGAAGGGTAAACCAAGGAGGCTGCAATGCTTCGTAAGAAATGTATGCATTATCCTGCCCATGTAATTGTAACCTCTCTGTACAGTATGTTCACAAATAAAATAAAAAAACAAACAAACAAGGACAAACAGTTTGGACTTACAACAAAATTTCAAGATGCATTTATTTTTGCATTGGAGAACCCAGAGGCAATGATTTCATGAAATAGTAATAGAACAACTACCTTTTTTATGGTGTGTGTGTGTGTGTGTGTGTGTGTGTGTGTGTGTGTGTAGACAGAGACAGAGACAGAGAGACAAACAGACAGACAGACAGACAGACACACACACACACACACACACACACAATCACAAACCTTAAACTCTTCTCCCACTTTGGTACCTTTGGCTGTGGTTCACACCTCCTTTGCAGGACTGGAATTCATTATGCCCTCACTCCACAAGCAGGCTGAGGGGTGTGATGATCAGCTGCTGCACAGTTGATGTGAAGGCTAAGCTTGGAACCTGGAGTCTCTCTGCTTTGGAAGTCTTGGAAGAGGGAGAGAGAGTTACTATAGGACCATCTCATCACCTAGTAATAGTCAAAAGCAATGGGTGGTGAACAGAGTGCCTATTAGAGATAGAAGATGCATGAAAGGAGAGAGATCAGTCTTAGCAAATATAACTCAGAAGATCTGTGCCAGATTACCTTAAGAACCCTTTAGCATAAGATCTGACTGGGATATTGTTGACATTCAACAAAATAAATATATTTAAGTTTTCTGGTATAGGAGAACTCACCAGCAAGAGCATTAAAGATTTCAGACAAAGACCTGAAGGGAATAATGTGGGACCATTTACTTAGAATAAGCACCAGAGACTTGAAACTACTAAATTACATAAGCATAGAAACCCAAAGACTACAGTGAAGATTGTTCTCAAAGGGAGGAGAAAGAAACATTAACTGCATGACCATCCTTACTCCAACTTTGTCTACTTTGAGTCAGGAGAGCCGACACTTTCATTATTTCAATGTGCATTTTCTTTTCTTAATACAGACATTTAGAGTCTGTTAAATTCCGTGTCCTTTGTTTTCATGGACTACCTGTTGATATCAACAGGGGCAGAGTTGAAGATGGAGTAGGATGGGGAGAACTCTCTTCCAAAATTAAGTCTCTAAACCAATCCCAGAAAATCACAGCTGTTTCAGGAGAAGAAGGTCAATGAGGTCGTTGATCTGTAGTTTTCTCTGGGCTTTATCCCCACATCTCCTTCACTGTCCAGCCCTGGGTCCAATAGGTTTACTATCTACTCCAAGAAATGACATATAATAACCATGTGTGGGTTGGAAACTGTCCAACAGGCTGGATGCTTGGATGTTAGGGCATACTCACAGAGCTGCATTTTAGCATGAACACTACTCCTAGGGAAAACTCAAATACCTAGGGGTCAGTCTCACCCCAAGCTCATCCATGAATCCACAGGACCCTCACTCAACACAGAATAGAAGTAAGTCTGGTGTCTAGAGCTTTAACTTGCCAATGACCGTTTCATACCATAGTTCCCATCTATTCATCTCTAGTAACTAACAACAACCCAAAACCCTTGCTTTGTCTTGAGCAGAAGGCATTGCAACATGAAAACCACTAAGAACCATGAAATGAAGAGGGATGTGTTACTGCTTTGGGGCTTTGAATTCCATTTTCCCAACAGTTCCACCCATTACTCCAGCCCCAGACCAACACATTTATTTCAATTCTACCCAAATGGGCTTAAAAAAATGGGGACCCTCCCTCTGGAAGCTGCCTGCGATTTGCTGAGGGTCTGGTCCTAGCCCTGGGGAATCTCTCCCTACTCTAGAAGAAAGCATTACAAAATTAATTGGCAATAAAACCAACCACAGGGGGATTGTGGGGCATTTATCTTTTTCAGATGCCGTGTTGTTTCTGTCCATCTGGTTGCAGTTAGTCCAGAGGTATAATTTTCAATGCCTCTCTCTTCTGGTAGACCATACAATTAAGGTATTTGAAAAACAAACAGCTCTTAACCACAGCACGGTGAGGAGCTAGTTTAGCAATCTGTGACCCATTTTCCCTGAGCAAACACAGTTCTATATCCAACGCAGTCATAAAGCAAGAATTGAAAGTCAAAAGTTATTATTTTATGTAATAATCTAACCCTTTCCGGCACTCCACATAGAAAAGCAAACGGGATGTGAAGATGTTGTTCTTCTTGTACCTCTCTTTGGGAATCCTTAGTAATTTCTTTAAGACTTTCCCTAAATTATTTGTATATATCTGGAACCTTCAGAAGGCAAAGGCTCAGTGACAGTAAGCTCACTCTGTCTAGCAGCCTGGGGACCAGGAAAAGAAAAATGATGGGACCACATTCCAGAGAGGCATGACCATTGGTTTCTGAAAGCTGATGGGTATCCCATGTATGAACACAGAAGTGCAGATAAGTATTCACTGAGAAAAAATTACTCACAGTGCAGCCAATCCTGTCCTCTTCTCCTTCATCCTGATCCATGAGACAGCCTACACAATGGAAGATTGTTGCCATCAATGGCAATTAGCCAATGGTCTAATAGCCAGAGTATACAGAGAGCTTAAAAATTAAACCCTCAGCAGACCAACGACCCAATTGATAAATAGGCTATTGAGCTAATGGGAATCGTCTAAGAAGACTCCATAGGCCAACATCTATGGCCCTATAGGAAATGCAAATCAAGACCACACTGAAATTCCACCTCACCCAGTTAGAATGGCCATTATCAAGAAAACAGACAATAACAAATGCTGGAGCCCAATTGTACTATTAGTGGAATGTAAATTTGTTCAAACACTCTGGAAGGCAGAATGGAGGTTTCCCCAAAAAAACTAAACATTAAGCAACCCTATAACCCAACAGTTCTATTCCTGGACATTTATCCAAAAGATTACAAACCAGGATATAATAAAGTCACCAGCACAACCCTGTTCATTGCAACGCTAGTCACCATAGCCAAGTTAGGAATCAGTCCAGATGCCCCTCAGTGGACAACTGGATTAAAAAATGTGGCACACACACACACACAATGGGATTTTATTCATCCACTAAAAAGAATGATATTGCAGCACTTGTAAAGAAATGTAAAGACCTGGAAAGAAAATACGTTAAGTGAAGTAAGTCAGGCCCAGAGAGACAAAAGTATGTAGGAGCTAGAATTGGCTCATAAACACATTGGCTGGCATGCAAGTACATAGATATGTATTGACTGAAATATGGTAGATTCAAGAGAGAACTCAAATTGTGTAATTCCTCATAATATGAAAGCCATATAAACAGGACTTTGGTCTTGAAAAGGGTGGGGTGCAGCCAAAGGGAGAGTGGTAGACAAATAGAGAGGAGAAAGAAGAGAATACAGTCAAGAAGTCGATGTAGATCCTATAAAATTAAGAAAGTAAGGGAAGGGTGTCCGGAGAATGTTGAAAAGGGTGATCAATATGTATTGTATTCCTAAAATGCTTTATTAAATGGCAACCCATGTGTACAACAACTTAAAGAGAATTAAGAAAAGAATTCTAAATTCATGTAAATAACTTTATGTTTAATAATGAATTCATTCAAGGTATATACAATTGCAATATCTATGTGCCTCTGATCATACAAAATAATATGTATCAAAATGAACTCCAGGAAATGGAAATCAAGTTTTTTCTTTGTTATTGTTTTTATTATCTTTTCATTTTATCTTGTTTATTTGTCTTTGGAAGAGGAAGGAGGTGAGGGGGAGGGCACAGAAATGGAAGGACAAAGGGTGAACAAATGTAGCACTGGTACTCATTAGACACTATGTTGAAAATGAACTATACAACTTGTGGATGGGGATTGGAGGGAAAAACTGGGAGAGTGTTAGGGAAGGTGTAATGTCCAAAAAGAAATGAATAGTCATTACTTCACTTATGTAACTATAACCCCTCAGGTACATTGGCTTTATAATATCAATAAAAATAAAGTTAAATGTAAACAATAATGAATTCATCCAAGCAAAAGTCTCACATGAGAAACTCTATATAGATTTGTTTCCTGGCTCAGTCTATTTTTACCATCTTTCTAATTCTCCCATTAAAGTATAAAACAACAATGACATGCACTAACAAAAGTTTGCAATTCTCAAAAGTGCTGCTAAAGCTGGGTGCCAATGGCTCACACTTGTAATCCTAAGTACACACGGGGCTGAGATCTCAGGATCATGATTCAAAGCCAGCCTGGACAGGAAAGTCCATGAGAATCTTGTCTCCAATTAACCACCCCAAAACTGGAAGTGGAACTTTGGCTCAAATAATAGAGCACTAGCCTTGAGCAAAAGAAGCTCAGGGACAGCATGTAGGCTCTGAGTTCACACCCCAGGACTGACACACACAAACACATATACACACAGTGCTAACTGCTCACAGCAGTCATTAGAGTTACACATCAATTTGACTCCCATTACCTCCACTGGTCCCCATCCCAAACCAAAGAGGATGAAGACTTCTATCCATAAAGAAATTCACAGGAAGCCAGGCATGATGGCATATACCTGTAATCCCAGCACTTTGAAGGATCAGGGAAGAGAATTGTAAGTTCTAGGCTAGCCTGAGCTGCATAACGGCACCCTGTCTCAAAATAAAACAAAGTTAAACAAAACATAACACAACCAAAAATAAATTCAGCGAATTTTGTTTCTATTTCTCAAGGTCCTTTGCAAAATGAGACTTCTTAGAGATGTTTCAAATCATATTAATGGTCTCGGGTGAAAAGAGTTCTCAAAAATGCTGAACCAGAATTTGGATATGGAAGAGGTCAGCACCATGGAGTAGAATTGCCCCCATCCACACAGGGGGTCATGTCTGCAAGGTGATGTCTCTTCTTCTCTCAACACTGTCCTAACTTGCCTTGGGAAGAACCCATCATTCTGGGTCCAGCACTAAGTGAATGTGGACAAATTGTTCTCCTAACTCCTCTTCAGTGAGAGAGGGCTGTCCCTCTCTCTCGACAGGAATGCATCCTCCACACTGAGGAGGTGGAATAAGCTGGAGATCAATATTCCTCTTTTAAGACAAGAGCATGTGTGGCCAGGGCACCTGTGAGTAGGCTCCTCATCCTGTCTGCGTATTGAGAGGCAGGACTGTGCTATATTAGAGTTGTTGTTTTGTTCCTCTATGATGTGTGGATTGCATTTGGAGAATCCAGGTAAGTGGTGTGAATGAATCATCCATTTAGAATAATTCTGTTCTCCAACCCCTATTCCACTTCTTCCTCTCTCTCTTTCTCTCTCTGTGACTCTGTCTCTCTGTCTGCCTGCCTATCTGTCTGTCTTTCTTTTACTCCTCCTCCATTGTTTCTCCATATAACAGAATCATTAAGCAAATATATGTTCCTGGTCCTGGTCTTTGTGTAAGAGATTTCAAGGTGGATATGAGTCCTCCCTGCCTTCCAGGGGCTTCAATACTGGGCTTCTTTTGGGACCTTGATTTTCATAAGCCATGAAGAATTAAATATAGACATCTGTGTCAAAGGGCATAACAATTCAGATGCTGTTTGTCAAAGGAAGAAAAAAAAACCAGCTAGAATGAAAAACAGATCTGGCTGAGAAAAATAAAACAAAAACCCTGTGAATTCATTAAGAATGAAAACTCCTTATGCAAACAAAATCGGCTTTTTCCCAAAGTATCCAAACCCAGAGACATTTCCTCTTTCCTTCCATCTCAGCTGCATGGCTGGAGATGCCCAATTGGCTGGTGTAAGAAGTCTTAAGAGAAGTGGCGCTGTGGCTCAGGTGGTAGAGTGCTAGCCTTGAGTTGAAGAGCTGAGGGACAGCGCCCAGGCCCAGAGTTCAGGCCCCACGATCTACAAAAAAAAGTCTTAAATTTGCTGGGTGTGATGGGGACTACTCATAATCTCAGCACTTGGAAGGCTGGAGCAGGAGGATCTAGAGTTTGAGGTTAGCCTGGGCTACATAAGAGGACCCTGATTCAAGAGGGAAAAGAAACCCAAACTTCCAGCTAACAGTTTCCCAAGCTTTGCTAATCTCCCTTCTCACTCTCCAGGAATAGCTGCCTCTCCCCCTCTCCTCCCAGAATACACTTCCAGGGTCCCCTCCCCACTCTTCCAGCCACCTGTGCAGCTGAGTTCCTCACACCCCTCAGCCAGCTGCTGATGAAGTCACAAGGTATTTTGGTCCCGATGACAGAGGTGCAAATGGCAGCTTCCATCCAACTGGGATGAGATCATGCATGTGAACGCACTTCGCAATTTATAAAATTCTGATTAGGCAAATACAAGAGGTGCTTACTCCACAGCTCCGAAACTCAGTCTCCCCATGCACAGGAGGTGAGCCACCAGGGAAAGATTCTGCTCCTCTTTCACACCTCCAGCCTAGTCTATCTCCTTCTGGCATCTTCAACATTCGCATTTCCTCCATCCACCTCTGTTGGAATCAAGTGAGGGTGAACGCTCAGGATACAAAGACAGGCACGCTATTAATTCATCACCCTTTGTCACAAAACATAAAAGGATTCTCTTCAGGCCACCACAGAGGCCTTGAGTGTCACTAAAAATGAGAGCTGCAAGCTTCTCATAAGTCAGATTGGAGAGTTCATAAACAGTCATACACCACAGAACAATGTTTTGGTCAACAATGGATTGCACAAGCCATGGCTTCCCCTCAAATTATAATGAGCTATCATTACTCAACGACATCAAAGTCATCATAGCATCTTAGCACAAATGCATTACTTGTATCCCTGGGGTAATGCCTATGTAAAAGAACCTACTCTACTGCTACTCATATAAAGTACAGTGCAAACAACTATGTACAGGACTTAATACTTGGTTATATAATTAGTGACCATTTCGCTTCTTATGTTTTTACTATATTATATGCTTATCATTGTTTTACTAGGTCCTACTTATAAAAAGAAGCAGTACACCATGATATGCGGGCAGCAGCTTTATATCTGCCATGTTTACGTTGGCTCTTGATAGTAGCAGAGGCCACATGGAGTGATCAGCTTCTACCATCTGGGCTGTTCGAGTACTTGCTAAGACGCTCACACAGTGGTGAAATCACCTAAGGATGCATTTCTCAGAATGAATCCTCTAAGTGAAGCTGCATGTGACTGAATAGTTGGAATTTCTACCAGTCACCTCACAGGCTGGCTACAATGACTATGCAAAGAGAATATATAGAGCACAACACTGAGAGAAAATGAGGAAGGCATGTTATTTTGGTCCCCTAAGTTCACCACAGGTTTGTAAAGATGCAGACTCAGAATATCAATTACCAAATGAGGCTCTAGTCTTTTCCTGTGCTAGTTATATTTTATTTTCTCAAACAAACATGGCAAACTTGCCCATTTCCGTGCTTAAACTTTCTCATTGGGATCCCATGTCTACATCCAAATCTCAAGTCCTTATCATTCCCTTAGAACACAGACCCTCCCCGCTCTATCCTTGCCTTCTACCCTACTACTTCCTAGTGTCCACTTCCTTTTCTTTCTCATGTGCTGGGTGGTATGCTCACATTTCTACAGATCCTCTGTTTCCTCAACACACTGATTTGTTTCTTTGACATGCCTGTGTGTGCCACTCACATCTTCCATGTTTCTTCCTTGTAAAATTATTTGTTCTTTGAAATCGAATCAAAACACCATCTATTCTATAGCTCCTTTTAGCTCCTCTCTTTTTTAAAATATAAATTATTGTTATCATTGTACAGAAGGGTTATTTCATAAGTCAGGTAATGAGTACATTTATTTTTTAAACTATTTTACCCTTTCCTTCATTTTCACCTCCTCCTTTTTCACCCAGCATTCTTCTTCTACTTTTTTTTTTTTTTTTTTTGGTCATGGGGCTTGAACTCTGGGCCTGGGCACTGTCCCTGAGCTCTTCAGCTCCAGAGGAGTACTCTACCGCTTGAGCCACAGTGCCACTTCTGATTTTCTGGGGGTTTATTGGAGATAAGAGTGTCACAGGCTTTCCCTGCCGGGGCTGGCTTTGAACCAGGATCCTCAGATCTCAGCCTCCTAAGTAGCTAGGATTACAGGTGTGAGCCACAAGTGCCCCGCTCCTCCCCCTTTTTCTGCCCACAAATTGCATAGTTCATTTTCTGCATAGCACCTGATCTTTCCTACCTCTCTGTTTCTTATATTGACATTCTCACTAAATTTGATACATGGACATATGTACATGTATTCATGCATATACACATATATATGTGTATATATGTGCATATATGTGATGTGTATGTACACACACATACATGGGTATTCACATACACATATATATTTTGCTTTGTTTTATTGGTACTGGGGCTTGAACTCAGAGCCTCACACTAGGCAGGTAATCTACCACTTAAGCCACTAGCCCAGCCTCAATTTTAGCTATTTAATAAGTATAAAAACAGTAACTAAATTATGAGCTGTAGAATTAGACTGCTTGAATTTGAATACTATCTTTTTTTTTTTTTTTTGGTTCTGGTTGTGGGGCCTGAACTCTGGGTCTGGGCACTGTCCCTCAGCTCTTCAGCTCAAGGCTAGCACTCTACCACTTGAGCCACAGCGCCACTTCCGGCTTTTTTCATTTTTTGCTTATGTGGTGCTGAGGAATCGAACCCAGGGCCTCAGGCATGCAAGGCAAGCGCTTCTACCACTGAGCCACCTTCCCAGCCCTTGAATACTATGTTAGATGTGAAAATGTTGAAGTTACTTCATTCTTGGTTTCTTACTTTAAGAGTGTGTAAAGTAGGATTAAGTCATCATAGCTACCTCAAAAGTCGTTAAGAAGACTAGGTGAGTAAATGCTCAGAACACTGCTTAGCATAGAATAAGCACTCACTGAATACCAGACATGATTCGGTACTCCCTTTCCATCCTCCAGGCACCTCGTCATCTGACCAGTGTCCCTTGAGGACAACACCTTAAACATTGATTGGGCCTAACTCGTATTTTTGTCATAAGCTTGCAATGGGTTATTTCACTTTAACTCAACAAGTTTTAGGCATAAGCTTTATAAATCAGCAACTACTAATGCTGTCATGTAAGTCCCCGAAGCCGATACAACCAACTTTTACCCAGATATTTCCACTTCAAACTAATCTTCCAACTGCACTGACTTTCCTCTCTGGCTGTTAGTTCTTTTCCTTCTCCATGGCATATTCCCCAGTGTAGTGTCTTTCATCTTGTGTTTTTCCATTTTTTTATCTGTGTGAACATAAAGAGGGAAAATGAAGGAGTTGAGAAAAAGAGGAAAACAAAACAAGGCTGTTCCTGAGGTAACTATAAGGGACAGGGGTAGCAGACCTTCTCTCTACCCACCCTGAGCCTACAGGATATGCCAGACACAGTACCCCTGCAGAACCTTTGGCAATGCTTCCCAAATAATAGCTTTGCAGGCCACACACTCCAGTTCTTGCATCTCTGTGAGGGAAGCCCAGCGTCTTGGAAGTTCAACAGAACCTTCAGGGAATTCTAGGCACATTCACCTTTAAGAACCATGGGTTCAGAATGGCTCCCCTGGCTGTTGCTTCTGACAAGACTTTGACCTGGCTTGGGGTGAGAGTAATATCTTACTAACACATACCCTCTTTTGCAAGGGTCTCTTGCTAAGATTCTACTTCTGTTCCAGAGGTTGTGCTTGCATCCAAGGAAAACCCACTTAGGCCCTTTCCTAGGAGAAAAAGGCCAGAAATGACCTCAAATTTACTACATTAGTAGTAATCTGCTCCAAGGTGTTTCTTTGATGTTAAATGCTTTCCCAGGCCTGTCAGTGTATCAATCTACTTCTCTTTGTCTCTCTGCCTGCCTGTTTAATGAGTTGATTAACATGTCCCCTACAAGTCCCCACCAACAATAGTGGCTATGTCTCATAAAACCACAAAAAGTTAATCTTTTAGCCCCTTTTCTTATTCCTTCTATTATTTCAGGCGATTCCTCCATATTACTTATTTCTTACTAATATTGGCAATATGTGAAGGTATTTTCTTTCTACAAAATGAAGAACCTGCAGCTAAAACTCAAGTTCCAGACTCTGGAACGCACTTCAGACAGAATACTAGCATTATGTGCTGCGAATCCTTCTGAAAATGATTCTGTGCATTACACATATGGAAATGTATACAGAGAATATCGGAGGAGTTGGCCTTGTATTTGTATTTGTCATTGAATTCTCCCACACTGCAAGTATTGATCTGTAGGTTGTTTTGTTTCTTCATGGTTTCTGCATATTTTATAAAGCTCTCTCTCTCTCTTTTTTTTTTTTTTTTGTTTGGTCGATCATGGGGGCTGAACTCTGGGCTTGGGTGCTGTCTCTCAGCTCTTCAGCTCAAGAACCCTACCACTTGAGCCACAGCACTACTTCTGACTTTTTTCTGCTTATGTGGTGCTGGGGAATCAAACCCAGGGCCTCATGAAGGTGAGGCAAGCACTCTACCACTAAGCCAACTTGCCAGCCCTCTCTGTCTCACTTTTTAAAAAAGGAAAGCTACATTATATCTTATGAGATCTATGTTCCATTATTTATTTAATATTGACCCTATTGATGAAGTTTGGCTCTTGTAAAAAAAAATCTGCAATAAATATCCTATGTGCTCACATGAGCTTATCTCAGGAATGACTGAGATGTTAAAGAGAGGATTAATGACTATATTTTAAGTTTTCAGAGTTATTGCCAATAGTGTTGTTGATGTTCACAGATGTCTATACCAATGTTACTGCTTCCTGTCTCTAAGAAAGAACCCATCCTCTTCCTTCTGCCAACTGACCCTCATTGGTTCATTTTTTTCCTACATTCTGAGCTGGTGAAGTTACCCAGCTATGAGTTCCCTCTCGAGTGACTATCCAGTATCTGACATAGTTGTTAGGACACCCTGGAGGGGAAGTTCAGGAGTGAATCACTCACCTCATCTACCTTAGAAAGCCATTGGGAGACCATATCAATCCACAATCTCCCATTTGTTTCAACTAAGTTGGTCCACATTGACTTTATCTCCATGAGTCTAATATGCCATGCCCTGAGCAATAAAATAGCCAAGATAATGCCATCTGTCAGAGGCTTGGTGCTATGCTTGGTGCTCTGCTTTATTTATTTATTTATTTTTGGTTAATAGTGGGGCTTGAACTCCAAGCTTGAGCGCTGTCCCTGCACTCTTCAGCTCAAGGCAAGCACTCTACCACTTGAGCCACAGTGCCACTTCTGGTTTTCTAGTGGTTTATTAGAGATAAGAGTCTCACGGACTTTCCTGCCAAGGCTGGCTTTGAACTGCGATCCTCAGATCTCAGCCTCCTGAGTAGCTAGGATTATAGGTGTGAGCCACCGGCGCCCAGCTTGGTGCTGTGCATTTTAAATATAAATACAAGCTTTATTCTTTGCCTCCAGGCAGTTCTTGACTGGATTAAGAAAGAAGGGCTAATTGCAAGCATAAAACAGGCAATAAGGTGAAGTTGTGGGTGAGTAAATGCCAAGTATTAACCATAGTGAGTGGATAGAACAAAAGGAAAAGAATGGTCTTTGAAGGCAAACCAACTTGGAAAGCCTCATGGAGTAAAGGAGATTTGAGTTGGATTTAAATTGACATGAGGGCTTTGGGTGTGGGAAGAAAAGGGCATTGAAGATGAGAAGAGCTACTTAAAAACTGATTTGAAGTAGGGCACTGAGGAGCAGGAAGGGATAGGTCGCAATAGAGACTTTGAAGAAGAGCGCTGGGGGAAGGGAAATTAGATGGATGGGGTGATTAGATGGGTGTAGGATTGCCTTAAATGTTAAGTGATTGTCTGATCCAATGGTTTACTTCAAAAAGAATTGAAAATGACAATAGTTTCTGTTCACCAGTGACTTCTGATTGCAGGTGTTAGAAGAAATGAACACTGGCCAAGAAGTAGAGCTCAGTGGAGCGACAGGAAAAAGATTAATCCAGCTTTCTGAGTGATATTGTAACTACAGTTAGGAGTAGCCAGGGGAAATGACAATAACAGTGCAACGGACCTTCAGAATGGGAGAAAGAGAAAATGAGGAGGACTTTAAGAGCTGTCCTAAACAACATCAGCACGTAACTTTCAAAAAGAATCTGCTCCGAGGTGTTTCTTTGCTGCTAAATGCTTTCCCAGGCCTGTCAGTGTATCACTCTACTTCTCTTTGTCTCTCTGCCTGTTTCCCTGCTTGTGCCTTTCATTTTCTCCCCCACCCCTTTTCTCTATCTCAATGTCTCTCCTACTTGAAATCAGAGAAAGACGAAATAGCTATTTCCCTAGTCTCTCGGGATATACTGGGATACATGACACATTAATAGATCTCTGCCAAAAGGATGTGTATGCATCTACCGTTTTATGACAGGCAATAGGAACACACATCTTTTGATAAAACTCAGGTCTGTTACATTTTGATTCATTCCTTTGGTAGGGATAATCATATATTTCCAGTGGTCACTGAGTAGAAGAATACCCTCATCAATTTTCCCTCTCCCTCAAAGCCATCCTGAGTGATAATAGAGACGCTGTTGAACGAAATAAGATGTTGTCCTTGCGTCCTCCTATGTGGGCCATGGGAAGTGTTTTCCTATGGAGCTAGTAGGGCAAGTAGAGTAAAAATGATAAATGAAGTGGCACAGCTCATTACAAACATGCCTTTCTCTGTCCCTGACTTTGAGTCTGACACCAACAACAATGATCCATGGTTACCTGTGATAACTCTGACTTACTATTTCTTAATACCAGCCCTCATCTAGATCAAGGTCCCTCCTCACTATCTCCCTATCACGGTCTTTTCTCTAGCATGAGATGAACAGAGGTGTGCCTTCTGTCATGACTTGGCCTTCTGTAAGACATTGCTTGGAAAAAATACACTGCACTTCCCCCAAACTGAAGAGCAACTTTCTGGACTTCAGATATTTAGCAAATGCATATTTTAGAGAAAGCCACTATTTAGCAACATCTCAGTTGTATTTCTGAACCATGGTTTTACCTGAATTGACAACTTCAGTATAAGTAACAGTTAGTAGTCTGGAATAGGAAATAAGTATTCATCCAGTGTCTGAGAAATTAAAGTTTACAAGAGACATTTTTGATCTAAAAAAAAAAAAAGATGGGAGAAAAAATTGTGGATCCATAATCGAATTTCTTTTTCTACTCTAAAATCCAAATTCTGTTTACAAGTCCTGAGTTTTAGCTTTCTAATTTTAATTTTTTTCATATATTGACTCCTGAATGTCCTTATTCCATTATTATTTTCTCAAACAGATCCCAAAATGCAAAATAGTCAGAAGTATGGATACAGTGCTTCAGGCAACTAGGGAAAGCCAAGTAACCTGTAGTTGGAGGGCCAGAGCACTAGAAATTGTTCATAAGGCTGGCAATATTTGAAACTCTGACTACCTCATTCCTCACTTCACAAACCCAATAATTCCAACAGCGTAAGAACCAGGTAGTTTCCAGCCAGAGGAGCGAAAATAAAGACGTACAATTGTGACTTTGATCAAAGGTGACTGTGGTGGTTTGTGTGCATAAACCCTGGAGATTTCTAGGCATATGATTTGGACTCTGGTGATCACATACAGGTGAGGGCAGTTTATTCACTCCAACTGGGAGAAAAGAAGGAAAAGCCTGGATGTGGGGAGCAACATGGACTTGTGATATAAGCATCTGGTCTCTCTACCTGAATATACCCAAATGGGACTATAAGAAAGCCAGGGAGTGTCGCTTGTAGAGTTAACACCATCTTCCCAGAGCATGTGACTTTGGACCCCTGCTCCAGCTGTGGTACTTAACTACCAGACCACCAAGGGAGTTAGTAGAGAAAATCCAGAAGCCTTGTAAGTTTTGAGAATTCAATCCATTTCTCTTCTCTATTCCTCTCTGTCCCACTAAAGTTCCTGCTCTCTTCCCGCATCCTGGGTGATCCAATGTGCACTGATGTTCAGGATGCCATGTGCCTGCTCCTCATCTGCCAGAGGGAGGGACATAGAAATCATCCTGATGGCTCCCCAGAACACAACTGACAGTAAAATACAGTCAGCTCCAGCCTCTCTAGCCACTATAATGTATTGCATTCTCAACCTAGGTACATCAGAGCTTGTCAGAGTTGAGGGAAGAATGAAAATGAAACTTAATTAAGCCTAAAATAAGACTTTAATTAAGACTGTTGGCAAGGAGTAGAGAAAAACGCAGGGTAGGAAAAAGGACATAAAATATTGTCACAATGTAGCTTGTTTATCATTTTTGATGTGGCCCAATGAGAAGACCCTGGCAAGCTGACATAAAATATCTTCATGTACTCAGGTACTTCAGCGATACTGTTAGTACTGACAGCAGCAAAGCAAAAGCTGCTCTGAACAAACTCTGCCCAGTGAGCTGGCTGACAGGGAGGGAGATAGAGAGAGTGGCTTCTGTCTTGTCCCATGCTTTTCCACTCAGGCAGTTCCTAGGCCTTAGAGCCTATAGGTCCTGCTCAATCCTGCTGAATAAATGATGGCTGAATAAGTGATGGAAAGGGAAGAATTGCCTTGGAAATGGAAGGATTAATGCCTAGCACTGCCCTTATCACAGCTGATAGGCTGGCCATAGGGTGGAGGTCTGATTAGTTGAGCCATAGATATTCGGAAAGGGTCATCTTTCATCTTCAGATGATAAGACCATCTTCAGCTGATGCCATAAGCTTAAAGCTAAGGACAAGTTTGCTCAGATCCCACAGTCTCTCAAGAAAGAAAGCATAGTATCAATGAGGAAAGGAAGCATTGGAGGAAAAAAAAAAAACCTCAAACATATACACTACTAAAACTAGATCATTCTTACTGTTAAAAAAATACACCATATAAAAATATAACTGGAGGAAGAGAAGCAGGAGAATTTGGTGGACTAGACGTGAAATGTCTTGTTTAATGTCTGATAGGATTTAAAAAATTGTATCGTGGGCTAGGGAAATAATGCAGTATTTCCAGAAATAATGCAGTATTTCTCTTAGCAATCTCAACCCTTAAATCGGTGAGCCATTTGTTGACCAGTCTTCCTGCATTCCATCCCTGGACATCTGCCCAATGGAATGCTAGAGTGGAAGATTGTGTGGAACGGAAGCCATTCTTACTTTGCCAGATGGACAATGCTACTTAACTCATAACTTTCCATCACATTTTGCATACTTGACCAATACGAGCCTACTTCCTGCCAGATTTAAGACAGCCGACAATGGTCTCATCCCTGGTTGACTACAACAAATATGAGGATTAGAGGAATATCCAACTGAGAGTGGAAAGGAGAGAAAATGTGTACAGACTAAGGACATACATGATCTCAGTAGCCAGGCGATACCATGCAATGAGCAAACGAATGAATCAGACTAACAAAGAAATAAGAGTCCACCATGCCTGGCAGCAAGACACCAGTCCCCAAATCAAGAGGTCAGTTTTTGCAGCCACCTCATTCCAGTTTACCATCAGTTCTATAGGAAAAAAAAGACTCTACAATTTTATTTTTTTCCTCTTTTCTACTGATCAAGTGAAATATGGTAGATTCAAGGGAGAACTCAAATAGTATAATTTCTTAGAAAGGCAAACTCAAAGTTCAACAAAATAAACACCAGGAAGCAGGTGCTTGAAAGGATTGGGGTAGGGCCAAGAGGGAAGGGATAGGTGAATGAAGAGAACAGGGGACAGAGTGGTCAAGAATTCAATGTATATTCTACAGAATTGAGTGAGGGAATAGGGTGGGGAGGGGAGGATGGTGGGAAAGTTGAAAGGGGTGATACTGATCAACATGCATTGTATTCATAAACTGCTTTGTAAATGGCAACTCCTTTGTACGACTACTTCAAGATAATTTTTTTCTTTCTATATATATTTTTACTGTAAAAACACTATTTAGAGGGGCTACAGTTACATGAGTAGGGTAATGAGTATGTTTCCTATCGAGCATTGTTATCTCCTCCTTTGTTTCTCCCCTACCATCCCTTAAGATAATTTTTTTAAAAGTTACAATTGTCATTGGGATAATATATACTAGTATTCAAAACTCAATATTCCTGAAAGATGCAAATTTTCATTGCCCTCCACAAAGGGAAGTGCCCTGAGGAAAAATAATAACTGACATTTTATAGCCAAGAAATAAACAAAGACTGCCAACGCAATCAGGAGTTAGAAAAGTAGTAACTTCCTATGTGTCTGAATGCTGGTGGCTCACACCTGTAATTCTGCTATTCAGGAAGCTGAGATATGAGGATCATGGTTCAAAGCTAGCCTGGGTAGAAAATTCCATGAGATTTTTGTATTCAATTAAACACCCATTATTTATTTATTTATTTATCAGGTTGTGGGGCTTGAACTCTGGGCCTGGACGCTGTCCCTGAGCTCTACAGCTCCAGGCTAGTGCTCTACCACTTGAACCACAGTGCCACTTCCAGTTTTCTGGTAGCTAATTGGAGATAAGAGTCTCACAGACTTTCCTGCCCAGGCTGGCTTTGAACTGTGATCCTCAGATCTCAACCTCCTGAGTAGCTAAGATTACAGGCATGAGCCGCTGGCACCCTGCTAAACACCAATTATTTTTAAAGTGGAAATGAGGCTGTGACAAGCCTTGAGTGAAAAAGCTAAGGGACAACACCTAGGCACTGAGTTCAAGCTGCAGTAAAGGCATTTACCCCTACCCACCCCCCCAAACCCACATATACTTTGAAACCAAACAATGTGAGAATTTATCAGTCATGGTGGCCTACTCAGTAGTCAGAGAGGTCTCAGAATATGGAAAATAAGGAAGAAAAGACAGGAAGAAAATCTCTGATCATTCTGAATAATGACGTGGTCGGATTTAGGCTTTTAATTTATTTATTACCCCATGATTTCTTGCTTACCAAACATTTAGGTATGTAGCTGAATTGCTTGGCACAATTTCCAACCTGGTGTCTTCAGAAGCTAGACCCACAAAAGAGATCAGAGGGCAAAAAATCACAGGGAAATGTGGAGAGAAAGGGATTGATTTCTTGTCAGTGGGGTGATCTGGAGCAGGAAGTTTGGCCGAGTGTGAATTCAGGGGGTCTGGAGAGCAGAGAGGATGATCTGAATGGGACACCGTGTCACAAAAGAGCAGAGAGCTCCTAATGGCCTTTCAGTGTCCCTCAAGACATGCAAGAACCTGAACACATAACCCAGGCCTAGGAAGGAGGTTAGGAAATAAAGAATAAGATTGAAATTTCCTGATACTTCAGGCTGAACATTTGATATATGGAAAATAGTTAGATATCATTTCTTCCCCCCTTGAGCTCACAGACTGAGGTTGAAATCCATAGTAGAAAACAAAGAACCAGATCTGAAGTCAGTGCAAATCTTCCATTTGGGACCATGCTTGGTCTCCAGGAGCACAGTTTACTTGGCTGTCACAGGAATACCATGCAGAAAGACTGCTAGACACCATAGACACTATTCAGCACTGTCCTGAAGTCCTTGGCAACTGTCACCCTTCCCACCCCCAGCGAGTGGCCACTCAGAACTACCGGCACTGTTCTCTCAGGTCCAGCCAAGACTCTTTTGCCAAAACTATGTCTTTGCTTTGGGTTCATCATGTCTTATTGAAAACTCCCCAGTGAGAGGAGAGAAGTATTTCCCAGGATGATTAGAAAAGATGTTCAGAAGGGATAGAATACAGAAATGAGCACCTTTGTTCAGTGCTCACTTGGTGTTCATTTTCATGCTCGAGGTTTGTCTCTGTTTGTGTAGATTGTAACACATATTACAGAAAATTTCATTGAATGCCCAAGTGTGAAATAAAAATTCAAGGAGTCCTAAACAAAGGTAAAGTGTACTTTACCTTTGCTTTGTAGCTAACTGAAGAGAAATGGAGTCTTGGAGGAAATTCTGATCACTGACTTTGTTATGATCCTGGAACCATCTAATCAACATGTGATGGAATAAAATATGAGATTTTTTAAACATTTAGTTAAGGGTGATATACATAGGGGTAACAGAGTACATTTCTTGTCAAACATTGTTACTCCCTCCCTAGTTTTCTCCCACTTTCCCTGCCCCTCACAGTACCCTCCCTCCCGAGTTGTAAAGTTCATTTCCAACATAGTATCTTGTGAGTATCACTGTGAGACAAAGGACAAATGGTGAACCAATGTAACAGCAACATACACACACACACACACACACACACACACACACACACACACACACATACACACTCACACACACACATATATATGACAGGGTTTTGCTATGCTAGCTTCAGTATTATGGTCCTCCTGCTTCAACTTCAGGAGAGTGAGTATTTTAGCCTTGCTTTTTAATATGTAATTATATTGGAATGAAACCTTTTTATATAAAGAAGGATGAGAACAATTAAAATTCCTGCATAAAACCCAAATTTATCAAGGAATGTAGAGAGGATTGCCTTTGTAGGGGCTTTCTTAGAATGTTCTTACTCTGGATTTTTCGGGCTTTTCTTTCTGCTGGTCTTCCCAGTGGAACCCACCCTGAACCCATCCTTCCCTTGAAGGAAGAAATCCATCCCATCCCATACACCCTTCTTGGAAGGTGGTTTAGGAGATTAATGGTGATTCCACAGATGGAGCAGCCCACACAGGCAGCCGACAGGAAATAATCTTCAGCATAAATGTGTCACCAGGACTATTATGCAGGGATGAGATATATGAATTTATCATCAAAGTTATCAATCACCTCTTTGTACTTAAAAAAAATCTCACTTTCTCTTAAATTCAAACTGTATTACTACATTTTTCCCCCTTTACTCCTTTAAAAGCCAACCCTGACTTGGATCCAAAGAACAAAGTAAAATTCAACCTGTGGTCTGTGGCCAAGTGGAAAGAATGCTGGGGCCAAGAAACAAAAAGCCTGGATTCCAGAGTCTGTCTCCTGCCACCAAGTGCATCCCTTAACTGGTAAAGCGATGGGTCAGAACTCAGATATCCCCTGTATTTTTGTCACTTCTGACATCCTGTGACCCCACCATTGTTCACAGGAGCCCACTCTTGGTGAGATCAAGACTGGCTTCTTGGTTTAAGGGGTGGTCCTCATCTCTGAGTCCTCTATGGACTAAAAGAAGTGAACCCCAGAAAAGGAATTCATAGTTAGGCAGCCATCCATTTGGCTTTGCTGAAAATAGTAATTCTTTTTTTACACAGGACATAGTTGATCACAGTTTCCTCCTTTTGTCCATGTTATTAGTGCATATTAATTGTACAATGTGGGTTTTCTTTTTTTTCTTTTTTAATTTTTTTTATTGTGAAAATACTATACAAAGGGGTTACAATTACATGGGCAAGATAATGAGTACATGTCTTATCAAGCATTGTAGCCTCCTCCTTTGTTTCCCCTTCCCATCCCATCCTCCCCCTGTCCCTCCACCCAACCCTCTCCCCACACCAAAGTTGTAAAGTTCGTTTTTGACATAACGACTTGTACATCTCATTGTTACAATGGGTCCACCTGTATCCCTATTTAAATGATTTGTTTTTCCCCTTCCCCTCCACAAATTATACCGACATCAAATACAGTGAAAGCAGGGGTTATACTGTGGGGGAGGGACATACAAAGCAACAAAGAAATCATCTTATAAATGTGTTAGAAACAATCACATGAAAGAAAAAAACATTTGCAATGTAGGGTTATCATCATGATGTTTCCATGTATTCCTGTAATATATTTTAATCATATCCAACCCCTTTATTTCTCTTTCTCATCATCCTCCCACTTTTTTTTTTGGAAAGGGGAAGTTCATTGCAACCCTTTCTTGTGCATGTATACAACATACTTCACAGTTATGCTGTAGATTTTTCCAGAACCATGTTTCCTGTGAGAAGAGTTTCATTTTCTTACTGGTATGAAGGACCATTCTCTAATTCCCAGAGCAAGGCCTTAGAGAAATATGATCTAGGCCCAGAAGCAAACCATCATAAGACCCAAACCAAAAGGGGCCTAGCAAGAAAATGAGAGGAAATTATATGAACAAAAATATATGCCTTTTACTACTATTTATGTCTGTCATAAAGATTCAGTTGATTTTCAAAACTTATCATATGTGCTCCAGAGAGTGAATACCACAAGAACCCAAATCCATGATTTCTTTCAACCACCAAGCGCCAGCTGTAAACCAAGACACCCTTGTTCAGCATTATTGCTCCTCATGGCGGGCAGCGATTCCCAGGGCTGTCTCTGGGTTTGAACAAAAAGTCAGTGTGGAAAGTGAGTAGCTGGTGGATTTGGTTGGCTCCCATTCAGATTCCGTGCAATGGACTCCTCCCAAGATTGTGTGCTTTGTTATGACTGGACCTTCTTTAGCAAGTCTGATGTTCAGTTTTCTACTTCAGCAAGGAAGATGTAGCCTCTGAACTCTGTGAGGTCAGGGGTCTTATGTCAAATATTTATTCTCTTATCACCAACAGATAGTCAGTACTCAAGAACTTGTTCAAAGAATAGATGAGTGTGTGGATGATACATGTGGCCCCTTCTCTGTCTTACTGGGATCACAGAGGCTGGGCTCTGAGGTAGATTCAAAACAAAATGACAGCTTTACACTCAGATAGTAGCCTCAGTGAGAGCATCCTGCTCCCTCTGCCTTCCTCTACAGTGAGTGGCTTTAGTCTTCGGTGAAGAGAGAAAATTCATCTCATATTCTTCTTTCGTGTTTTTCTTCCTTAAGACTAGGACTCAAGGGGAACCTTTTTGTGGCGAAGCATCCTCAGCCCTGAGGATTTTATCGAAGTCCAGGAGAAAAAATAACAAAGGCACGGTGGTTTGTGCCCTTTGGTAGAGCCATCGTAAGAGAGCAGGATCAGGAGAGTAAGAGACCACCAGCATGGTAGTGGGAAGTAACTGATCAACTGGGTAGCTGATAGAGAAAGTCTGATGCATATAGGAGAGTGAGTGAGCCTTGCCTAGGGATTTCCAGTGCTCTGGAATGGCGGGAATACCCAAACCTTAGAATCTATGAAAGGTTCCCCACCGATAAACATGAGGTATTTGAAGTAAGATCACTTGCCATGTCCCAGTGTACCAGCTCCAGTTTTTCCTTACTGACCTGGGTTCTTGTCCAGTTTAGTATTTATCGTGGAGTGTTCATTTTTCAACAAAAAACTATCATTAACAGGTGTATTAAAATAATCCAGAGAGGACTGAGGGGAATCACACTGTGGGCTTTGTAGTTAGGGGACAGCGTATGAGATGCACTTTAGTATGTGATCACAATAGCATTGACCAGTAACAAGTTCATCTCTATTTTGCTGATTTTTCCATCTGTAATGACCATCTACTTTTAAATGGGTATGTGTGAGTTGCTGGCTGATAAAATACAATGCTTAGTTGTGAGCAGACTGGGGAAGGAGCCTTCAAATAGTAGTCTCAAGTAGTAGTGGGGACTCAATAGTAGTACCCATACCAATTGCTTTGGGTACCACACAGCTCTCAGTGGTTCTGTGTCATAGCTACAGAAAGCTGCCAGAGACTAGTTGGTGGGTGTCAGTAAGAAACATGGCATTGTTCAGGTGTTGTAATCATAGAATACTGTGAACAAATAGACTCTGAGAAGTCCTTTCAGCAGCACATAGAGCCTTTATTTCAGTAGTTTCTTTTATCTGTTACACAGTATACACCTACAACCACCCTTATTACTTCTGAGTTTTTTAACTTTACAAGAAACCACTTGGCTGGGGGTAAGTTGCATGCAAAATTAGATATTGAATTTTCATTTCTCGAGAAGGTGGGTAATGAACACGTGACATGCACCAAAGGCCAGTCAACATTAGTCATCCATCACAGATAATACTTCTGTGTGGAAATCAAAGGGCATAAGGCTGCTGAAGAATTGGCCACACCTCTTGCACAAGTTAGTGGTGATTTTTAAGAGGATCATTTGACACGTACAGCTGCAGTATATCTATGCATTATTTGGTGCAGCATGACTTTTTATTTAGATGACACGATTTCTCTAAGCTAATTGTATTCCTTATTTGACTATTGATTATTCATTTACTTGTTTTACCAGTTTCTACTGTGCTGAGATAATGAACAAAAGTAAGTTATTCTGTCGTAGCTACGTTTAGAGGAGGAGAACTTGGCGAATAGTAAAATAATGATTTTTATATAAATGTCCTAGGTGCTTCAAACAGGAAGTCCCTTTTTAGTTAACCCAACCATTGTTCTTTTCCTCCCTTCATTCTGTTCACTATGGTGCATACAACATCAGTATTAAGGCCGCTAGTCAAAAAAGTAGAATGTGGAAGACAGAACTAACCTTTCAGTGATTATATGAGTGCATGTTTTAGGGGAGAAGCCATGGTGTAAGTAAGCAACATCATTACTGAAGAGAGAAGGCAATAGAGCAGAAATGTGTTTGAAATTGATTGCAATGCATAGATCATCTATAATCTTGTCAAACAAATATCAGCATCCCAGAATTTAAAATAATCGCTGTGGCCTGAAATATCCTGTGGTAGCAGAAAGTAAGGAGGCACTGAGACTTCCCAATGATGAAATGTATTTAAGGACTACAGGGACTGACAGCAGCAGGAGCTCCTTCCTAATGCCCAGCAATTTGAGCACTAAAATAAATCACATCGTATTGGGTTATAAATACCTAAGAGTCCATTCCAACATAAATAAATGTTAGGACAAATAAACAAGTAAGAGAGGAGAGACAAAATCCTTACAGTGTCCGAATAATTCATTTTTATACTTCCTTTCCCAAAGGTGTTTAACTCCCCCCCATCCCTGCCCTTAGTGTGGGGTGTATTTAGTGACTAGCCTCAATACACCACCACCACCCTCCGCTAAACAGAGTATGGGAAGGCAAAACTTTACAATATAGAATCCCAGCAAACACTGACTTAACCAAGTGAGCAAGGCTGACATCACCAACATGGCAGCATGTGCCCTGGTATGAGCTTCAGTCAATGGTATTTTTCTTTCCTTAAACTCATAACCCCTTTGTAACCACAGAAATACACTAGACAAACTCAACTGATTTGAGTTTCTACAAAACACCAGTCCACGATTCCCCTGACTTTTCAATGTCATAAACAAACAAAAACTGAGAAATTGTCATAGATCAGAGGACACATAGGTGTCTTGATTGCTCTAAATAAGATACTCTGGACTATTAGAACATTAGTAGAAAACCTGAAAGAACCTGTAAAAATATATAAGTTTAGTTAACAATAATGATGACTTAGTTGGGACAAGTTTTCATGCTAATATTATAATAAAGGAGGACATGACTGAGATACAGGGGAATATAAGTAATACTTGTAACCATTCTTCAAATTTGAGGTTGATATGAAACAATTAACTAAACATGGTAGCTATAGTAAGAAAATTTAGAAATATTTTAATAAATAGGTTAATGAGCAAAAACTCAAGTGTAATTTTGTGACTTTTATATGCAACATAATGACAGAACTCAAGTTCACTCTACTGATTACGTGAATCACATTTTAGAAATATTTATCTATTAAAGGATTAGTGTCAATCTAAGAGCATTTAAGGTTATTTGACTTTTTATAAGCATGTTCTCTAACTTGTTTTTGGTTTTGGCTTGAATTATATTGGAAATATTTCATTAAAAGACTCAATGAAATGTAAGGACAAAAATACCAGCGTTTGGAGGTTTAACTGAATTTTATTGACAGCAAAGACTATGAGCAAAAACACATGGATGTGCATCCTTTTAAAATAAATGGAAGAGGTATGAGGTAAGAGGATTGTGTGCCCAAGTTAAAACAACCTAGACCCACCCTCAGTTAAAACTCAAAGCCCTATGCCCCAAAGAACAAAAGCAGATGATAGAACCCTCACCTAGCAAGTATGAGGCCCTGAGTACAAACTCCATCCTGTCAAATAAATAATTAATAAGTGGGGTGGAGAACTAAACCAATTATGTAAGGAGAGAGAAACAGAGGAAATTTGTTGCATGAAATATTTGGGACATACACTAAAATGTATTTCTTTGTTTATCTAAAATTCAAATTCAACTGATTTCCCATGTTTTTATTTGCTAACACTGGCAAAGAAAGAAAGAAAACTGAATTCCAGACCAGCTCATTTATTTCACACACTCTGTTAGCCTTTCCCTGTTAAATGCTGGGGATTAAAACATTAAAAAAAACTTACCCTTATCATTGAAAAACCTGAGTCCCTACTACCTTATGGTATGGGCTTGGAGAACTTACTTGACTTTCTGAAATAAATGCCCCTGACTGTAACATGGCAATGGTATCAGCCCATGGGCTGGTTTGGTGTATCAATGGAGTCTGGGTGTGAAAATTTTTGGTCGTCTTAACTTGTTGCACAATATCTGTCAAATCACTCCACTGGACATCTTTGGCTTAGTGAAACCAAAGCAGATTTGTGGGCTGAGTTACCTGACATGTGTTCTGAGGGATCCAATATTTTTGCCAGATCTCTCTCCTTTGGGAACCAGTGCCGTCCATTTCCATCTTACTGAAGCCACTTCTCCTTCACAAACCCCACCCCACCCTCTGAATTATAAAGATAAATATTATAAGTATAACCACACATATACAAAAAAACAGTGGGTTGAGTTTCACCAAATTTGGGATGCTCTATTAAAATAAAAGCTATGACAATATGCAAGAAAATTGCTTTGGGGGAGCCCAGGGAATTGGGAGGTGTTGCTTTGGTATCTTTATAGCAGGTTTCAAGAATTGTGGGTCATTCAGGAATGAAGAATCTGTAAACAGAGAAAACCCTGTTTAAAATGTGAGTCCTCGAATAAAAATCACAGCACAGATGCTGATTTGCCCATGTGAGCAGTTTCTTTGAGAGATAATTTTGTGTGTGTGTGTGTGTGTGTGTGTGTGTGTGTGTGTGTGTGTGTGTGGACACTTATTGAGCACCATATTCTAGGCATTCTCCAAGTTAAGTTACATGACTTAGATATGTTATCACATATCTACCTAAGATATGTGTCTAAATAATTGTTAAATAATATATAAAACACAGCAATAAATGTTATTATGGCGTCTATTACAAAGGTTCAGAGAAGGAAATGGCTGTCTGACTTTGGAGACAATTATTTAAGAGGAAAGCTAAAATTTAAAACTCAGGCAATCTGACTATTTTAGCATCACACTGTGAAGTTGTTTACTGAAAATTTTCCACTATGCAGCTCCTCTGCCACAGCTCCTCTGCCTCCTCATTCAACACAGGTCTGGTGATGAGCTTAGTCCAGGCTCACGTTGTACTCCATGTTAGCACCACACAGACATTCATTTTCTCTTCCTGGGCTTTACACTAAGCCAAGAAAATTGGGCCAAGTCTGGGTGATGACTTGCTATCCAAAGCCTATCCTCTGGTCTGTGATCTGACCTGTCTGTTGGAAGAAAGATTCCAGATATAAGATAGAGCAATGTTAGCAGGATGTGAAGGGAACTATCCTCTCTGGAGGGTTAAGTGACATCAGAATGGATTAGCAAGGGGAATCATATCACCTACTTTCCAGGGGAATTTTAAAAATAGCAGCAGCCTCTTTCCATTGGAGTGATAGCAACAGTATATCTGTGGCTAAGTTTATACTGATCATTTATGAAATAAATGCAGTTTACAGCAGAGGTACATAAACCCAAGGCAGTTGTCAGCATGTCTGGTAAATTCTGATAGCAGAAAACTTACATGCTAGCAGAATTGTAGGCTCTAGTTATTGGATTTAGTTGTCTAGAGTGTTTAAACCCAATATAATGCCACTGTGCCATCTACTTTGTCCGAGGCAGTGGAAATAATGGGTTTCATGTACTCATTCATTTATGCATTCAGCCCCTGCTACTTTCCAGACATGAGAGTCACAGTGTCAATGAGAGGTGATCCATGTCCTTGAGAAACTCAAAGCCTGGTGGCCTAGGTTCTGGTCCCAGTTGAAATCTGAGTAGTTTCTCTGCACGAATAACTTGAGCCTTTTCTGGATCTGGCCCTTACATTATACATGAGATTTGACTAACACCCTTGCTAAGCATGGGCACCAGTTGACTCTGATACATAAAATTGATGTCATTCATTCGGCAAATACTTGCTCACATCATCCATGTCCTGGGTTCTGTGCTTTGTGGGACACAAGAACACTGAAACTGAATAGTAAATACTATGAGGCCTAAGGTTGCATTACAGGGGCAAACTTGAGGCACTACAAGGGGAGGGACCAGAGGCTGAGCTTGGAGAACTGCTAGGTTGAGTCTTAGAAGATAGGGAGGACATAGAAGATGGAGGGACTGAAGGAAGGAATTCCAGATGTGAAAACCATGAACTAAATATGGAGGTAAGAGGGAGGATGCTTTTTTTCATGAGTTTAACAGGACTGAGAATAGAATAGGGATAGCCAGGAAGTGAGCAGAGACATTTGTAACAATTAGTATATGTCTAGGACAGTCCTAGCAGAGGATCACAATAGCTCAATAGCTATGTACATTTGACCATATAAAATGATGCTAATCGAAATGAGCACCAAGACATGGAAACAAGTCTTTTTTTGATTGTTGACCTTGTTGTTGTCAATGTACTATATCAAGTTCTTTCTTTTTATTTCATTTTTCTTTTTCCCTTCAGTTTATCCCTGACAATCGCTGTCTTTGATTCTGGTGCCTTGTGTCTTGTTTATACGTTTATCTGATTTTGGGGAAGGAAAGGGGAATAACAAAGTGGTGTAACAAGGACAAAGGATGACCCAATGCAACAGTGATACCAGGCACTATGTTGGAAATGAACTTTACAACTTTAGGGATGGGGGAGAGAAGTGGGGGGGGGATTCGTGGGAGAAAAACAAAGGAGTGGACAATAATGATCTTCAAGAAATGTACTCATTACCTGACTTGGTTACTGTAGCCCCTCTGCACAGCACCTTTATAATAAAAGTAAAGAAAAACAGTGAGAGGAGAAGGAAGAAGAGGAGAGGGGAAGGAGACAAAGGAGGAGAAGGGGAAATGGCAATGTGGAAAATGGCAAGGACTAAAACAGAAAGTAAATGAGAAAACTACATCATGAAGAATTGTGTCCCTGTGCTTCAGAGTTTAGACATGAACTTGGGATAATTAGAGCTCACAAAGGACCTTACAGAGCAAAATGATGAGGTTGGTGGTGAGCTGCAGAGAATAGCATGGGTAGCAGGTATTGTGGAGGGGTGGGAGCTGAAAGAACAATCTAGAAGCTGGCTGGTTTGGGGCTGAATGAAAGGAACTCCTTCTCCCCCTCTCCTTCTCTCTACTGTCTGCCTGCTCCTCTCTTCATTTCTTCCTTGGGATGTCCAAGGAGCCATGGGAGCTTCGCAGGCAGAAAGGAACGTGCTGGGAGGGCTCCAAGGTGGTGTACACAGTAGAGGTTGTTTTGTGACTGTATAAGGAGCTGGTGACATCCATTCCTACTGTAATTCCTCATAGCTGAGACCACACTCCATCCCATAAGAAGGCAGTGACTGCCTGGCAGTGACTAATCAAGAGTGGCACAGATGATACCAGTTCCTAAGAATCTAAACTATGTGGGTTGACTGAGCTCTGTCTACAACTAAGCTGTGCTCTCTTCTTTCCTGGTGTGGTTTTGGCCCGGTAGAACGTACTAGGTTGGATCCTATCCATCCCCAAACTCTGTAAAATAGTTGTTCAGAGACCTTGAAGTTCCCCATAGTCATGTGATGTTAAGCGCAAATACCTGAGCTAGATTCATGGACAAGGTATTCTCAATATAAGGCAAGCAGACCCAAAGAGGAAGCTTAGCACCAGAGGCTTTGCTGGAAACAGATGAGAGGATGCTGTTATACAACCCCGTGTTCACGGCTATGTCTAACACCTGAAAGAAACAATTGAAAAGAAGAAAGATTTATTTTGACTTGTGGTTTCAGAGCTTAAGTCCATGGTAGCTGGCTCCATTGCTTTTAGTCCTGTGGCAGGAACATCATAGAGAAAACATGTTCACCTCAGGGCAACCAGGAAGCAAAGAAGAGTAACTGGAAGGGGCCAAGATCAAAACAGGCCTGTTAAGGCATCACCACCACCACGACCGATTTCCTTCTTGCATAGTTCTACCACCTCCCAATAATGTCTATTTAAAATTTGAAACGAGGCCCTTATCTCTCACCCTTTACAAGAATCAATTCAAAATGAATCAAAGATGCAAGACCTGAAACTTTGGAATGACTATAGATACAAGTTTAAATATCTTAAGAAGGTTGCAATTGCCTGGGAATTAAGAATAAAAATTGACAGTGTGGTGGGACTACACCAAAACCCACAATCTGGGGGAAAGAAAATCATTGCCAGCTATTCAACAGATCAAGAGTTAATATCTAGAATATAAAAAGAGAACAAAAAATTCATCAGCAAAAGAATAATCTAATGAATAGGCAACAGACCAGTCTCAGAAGTAACTAATAACAAAGACATCAACAGTCAACAATATTCAACATCCTTGGCAGTAAAAGAAATGATAATCAAAACTACACTGAGATTCCATTTTACTCCAAGCAGAATGGCAATCATCAAGAAAATAAACAACAACAAATTCTGTCAAGGAAGTAGGGGGAAGGAGTAAGGAAGATAGGGATGAAGCTCTCTTACACTGCTGATGGGAATGTAAATTAGTATACCTACTGTGGAGATCATCCTAGAGGCACATCAAAAAGCTAAAAGAGAGGCCTAACACTTGTGGCTCACACTTCTAATATTAGGTCCTCAGGAGGCTAAGATCTGAAGATTGCAGGTTGAAACCAGCCCAGGAAGAACAGTCTAAGAGACTCTTATCTATAATTAACTACAAAAGGAGGAAAGAGGAAGGAAGGAAGGAAGGAAGAAAGAAAGGAAGGAAGGGAGGGAGGGAGGGAGGGAGGAAGGAAGGAAGGCAGGAGGAAGGAAGGAAGGAGGAAGGGAGGGAGAGGGAGGGAGAAAGGAAGGGGGAGAGGGAGGGAGGAAGGAAGGAAGGAAGGGAGGGAGGGAAGGAGGGAGGGAGGAACCATACATATGTACATATTTCATATGTTTTCGGAATTAAACTATGCAATGAGATGAGGAAGAATGAGTTAGGGTGGAGGCAAGATTTAAATCCTGGGATTCTGATTGTACTGTCACCAGACTGAACTCTGGAATTACCTGAAGCTCTATCAGTGTGCAAACAGTTAAAACCAGATGCCAATAGCCAGTGCTTCCAACTGGAGACCATTGAGTAAGCTCATGCTTTCAACTCTCCAGGGGATCTCCAGCCTAGGCTGGTCTGGTTCCAACCCCTGTTGACATTCTGGATTATCTTAAACTCATCATAACTTCATTATAATGATAAAGACTCACCCACAGGTACCAGGACCAATCTGATTATAGCCAAATTAGGCAAGAAAAGAGGTGGCATACTAATTCCTGACAGCTTCCTTTTCTATCAAATGTTCTGGTGACAGCATACACCTCATACCATCTCATAACCCAGTCCTCATAAAATCTGAATTCCAGACCTGCTGAGGAACCTGTATCTTTAGAGCATAAGCTCCCTCCTCCGTTCCTTGGCCTTTAAATACAATTTCCTACCCACTGACAAAACTCGCTGGTTATTTGTGAACAGCAGTGAATAGGTAAAGAACCTGAAGATTTGCTAACACTAGTCCAAGAAAGCTGACTCTTGACCCAAGTCCGCAAACTATAGTCACTTTCCATATTATGAGGGCAGAGAACAGTAGGTACTGCAGAGAAGAGACCCCCTCCTGAAGATTTCCTCTTACCCACCTTCCTCCCCAGCACCACATTCAATCCCCAAGAATTTGCTCTTCTTGTCACGAAGTCCATACTTACGTTTGGAGTCTATTTCTCTAATTGCAGTCTCTCTATCATCTAGGGCTCAGTAACCCTTTATGTGTCTTTTTTAGCCTCCTGGTCACATGTTTCAAATGTAGGAGATGTGGTCTGCTTACTCAGCAATGGTGAATGAAAGTAATCAGGAAAGTGAAAACACATAGTGACTCGTTCATTAGACTATTAGATTGAGAATGTTGAAAGCAGTATTCATAAACTGCTTTGTTGCATGGCAACTCCTTTGCACAATTACTTAAAGATAGTAAAAATATTATTTAAAAAATTAGGTAGAGATGAGCATCAATGGCTTACACCTGTAATCCTAGCTACTCAGGAGGCTGAGATCTGAGGATCATGGTTCGAAGCCAGCCCAGGCAGGAAAGGCTGTGAGACTCTTATCTCTGATTAACCACTAAAAAGCCAGAAATGGAGCCATGGCTCAAGTGGTAGAGCACTAGCCTTGAGCACAAAAGCTCAGAGACATCACCCAGGCCCCGAGTTCAAGCCCCAGGACTGGCACATTCGCGTGCACACACACACACACGCACACACACACACCACTACCACCACCACCACCAACAACAACAACAAAAACAATGTGCCATAAGATATTTAAAATAATCATTTGTATATTTGGACACAAATATTGCCACCATCTCCATAATGTTTTATGGAGATGTTTTATGTTTTATAAAAGAACATTTTTTAAAAATTTTAATTGAAATATTATAGCTCAATTGAGGTTTTCTTTCCCCCTGTGGCCAGAAGTATATACAATCTTGTGCACTAATAGGAAGATAGAAAGACATAAATATCCTGAACATGTCACTTGGAGACATGGAGAAGGCTGGAGGCAGACAACCCACACCCTCCTGGGCTCCAAGGAGGACTTAGAGAAGCAACTCTAGCCCATGATTTCAAGAAGACCTCAGACTCAGAGGTGAGTCACAGTCCTGGGGATGTGGGTCCAGATCCTGAAAAGGAGCCAAAAGGAAGGTCACGCTCAGACCACTCTCTGATATCCAACAGACTGAGGAGAGGCCAAAACACATGGATTGCTTCATCTCAGGCTATTACCCTCTATCAAAGCCTCTGGCCTTGGGTCTTAGATGATAAAGTTATTAAATACCAGTGCTGAGAGGGACCTAGAGAGGTCATTGCTTCTACTTCACAACCCACATAACCTCTCGTAGTTGCAAAAACCATTCTGTTTCAAGAGCTACAAAGCAGTGGTAGAGACAGGAAGTGATTCCTATTGTTTAGTCTAAGTATCCCCAGACATAGCTTATGAATTCTGCCTATTCTTTGCAGGATATCTATCATTCAGTGCCTGTACAAGTCCATCCCCACTCACCCCCATCCTGACCCCACAACAAATACAAGCTCTCTTTATGTATGTATTATTAAGGTGCCTCTCCAACTATATTTTCCTGTTATTTTTAAGGAAAAAATTCAAACTCGCAGTTATGAGACTATTTCAACAGCCTGGATATCAGAGAGCTGGTTAATGTCCATAACAGAAGGTTTTGCAGGAGGAGTCCATCTTGAATCTGGGTGTGGATGTAGCAGTGCACAACTGTAGTCTCATCTCCTGGAAAGCTGAGCCCTAACTATATGCTAACTATATGCTAACCATTGTCTAAGGAAGGTCTTGAGTTCAAGATTAGCTTGGGCTTCAGAGTAAAATCATGTCTCAAAAACAAGAACAACAACAACAAAAAAGCAATGAAATAGGTTCTCTTTTTTTCTGTTGTTTGTTTCCTTTTTGGAGAGAGGATAATGAGCCTTCTTTCTTCCCATATCCCTTGCCTTCAGTAGCTCAAACACTTTTATTCTGAGTTTCCCAAACACGCATCCTCAACACCTCTTTCCCTCCAATGTTGCTCTAGAGTGGAAATGGACTTTTTTTCCATACAGAAAACTGAGAGCCAGGGGCTGGGAAGGTGGCTCAGTGGTAGAGTGCTTGCCTTGCATGCATGAGGCCCTGGGTTCGATTCCTCAGCACCACATAAGCAGAAAAAAAAAAGCTGGAAGTGGCGCTGTGGCTCAAGTGGTAGAGCGCTAGCCTTGAGCTGAAGAGCTGAGGGCCAGCGCCCAGGCCCAGAGTTCAGGCCCCACGACCGGACCCAAAAAAAAAGAAAAAGAAAACTGAGAGCCAGAAGCACCAAACTGGCAATAAACAGGAATCTGGAATGAGGTCGTTGTCTCTCTGTGAGCGTGGGGTCCCCTGGCCCCTTCTGGTTGGCCACAGGACTGGCTGAGCCTCTGTCCTCCCTGCCTTCATGTCACACCTACAGGCTCAGTCCCTGTGAGCTTTTGGAGGTAAAAACTGATGTGGAAAGTGTTCTTCATTTCTCCTTGTCATTACCGGAACTCTGATTTCTCGGGGTCTGGGAGAGGGGTACATGGTGGGAGGGTAAGCGCTGTAAAAATGTCTTTTTGAAGGATGAGCCCTCCATGAGGAGGTCTGAGAGCAGGAATCCGCCAAAGGCCCAAAGGAGGTGGAGCCAGCAGTGCTGACGTCAAGGAATCTCCGGGGTCTTGACACTGAATGAGATAATGTCTATTTCCCAAGAGAGCAGAAGCCCCTTTCTCCCTAGAGTCTTGTGTAACTTGGGATATAGAAGGACAATAGTGGATGAAAATCCTGTGCTGACCCTGAGAATCTTCTGTTAGGCTTGCCTTAGAATAAGGTTCTATGTGTGTTTCACACACATACTCACAAACGCAGTCTCCCTAGACAGAACTCAAATGTGACCAGTCTTTACTCCCATCCTCCTCAACAACTGTCCTCTTGTCTTTTCTTGGTCCTTCCTCTTTCCCCTTTCATTCTTTTCTTTACTCCTGTCTTTTCTTGGTCCTTCCTCTTTCCCCTTTCATTCTTTTCTTTACTCCAGCAAGTTAAAGAAATCTGAGATTGCATGACATCTGCAGCAGGAATGAGGGCAGATTATATTTCTCATCAGCCTGAAACCCATCAAATTGAAGCCATTTACCCCACAATCAAGTTGAATGGCTCTCTGGAAAGGCACAGAACTTTTCCTAAGGATTCAAAGTAGGGGATTCAGATTCATTGAATGAAAAACAATCTTGCTTTTTAATTATATCCTCTTTTCCAGACCTACAGGTTGCTCTGCAATATTCTCCACCCCAGCTCCAGGTATGCAGGTAAGATCTCCAAAAATGCCTCTTCTGTTCATGCATCTTTAAAAAATCCAGTAAAATCTAAGCTTTCTAGTCCTGAGTATTTTCAGAGAATCCAGAGCTCCTTTTTCCCTTTCCAATCTGAAAGCAGACCTCCACGTGGCTTCAAGATCTACACAAAATTGTCCCAACATGCAATATTACTTGGTTCACAATGTCCACATACAAATCTTAGCCCTGTGCCATCATCATATGAGCAGAGAAGCTGAGGTCCAATAGCTCTGAACTGAGCTTAAACTCTTTGTATAGAATATGGCAAGAATCCAACCAACCAACCAATCAACCAACCAAACGATCAATCAAGCAATCAACAGTTTAGTAATGTTTCTGACAAGAATGAAGTCTCCACAAGGTTAAGAACTATATAGATTGTATTCTCCCCAACCCATAGAGCACAGAAGTATGTGGGCGCATTTCCAAGGGTTTCAAATCTACCTCATTAGAAGCTGTTGGCATGTCGATGTTGAGAGATTTCAACACCCAAGTTGAAAGGTGATGCATGGGATTAAAAATCAGCTTTTCTCATGTTGTCCAACTAAGCAAACATTCTTGGATATGCTAACCCTTCTCCTCCTAATTAATTTATAGACGATTATACCACTTGGTGGGCAAAGGAGTTTCTTTTTCTACCTCAATCCTGCCTCCATGATAGTCTGATTTCCATAGGCCCAGCAGTGAGGCACAAGTTTGCCAAAGGTGGTGTGTTCCTGTGGCAACTGGGATGCCACCATAGACTGGGTGTCTTAACACAACAGAAAGGGTTGGTCTCATACTCTTGAAGCCTTGAAATCTAAAATCAAGTAGTGAGCCAGGGCCTTGTTCCCTCTGAGCCTTTTTTCTGTCTCTTCCTAGCTCCTGGTTGACATTGGGGATACTTCGAATTCTCTAAATTAGAGCTGCAGTCCTCTGGTCTCCATCTCAGCCATCACCTTGCATTCACTCTGTGGGTCTCAGTTTCTTCCCTCTTTTTCTTCTTTAAAGCAAATTACATAAATTTAAGGTTTACCCATGACATTTTGATGTGCATAATAAAATGAATATGACAATCAAGCTAGTTAGCCTGTCTCTTCACATCTTCATGTTTTACTTGAGGGGAGAAACACATTAAGTTCTATTCTCTCAGAAAATTTCAAGTACATGATACAGCATTATTAACCAGATTACCTATACCATACAGTAAGTTACTTGAATTTACTCATCTCACCTAATAGTAACTTTGAATCCTTTGACCAATCTATCCCCTACTTTCTGCTCCTATCTGTCTATCTTCTACTTTCTGCTTCTATGTTTTTTATTCCATATATAAATAAGATCATATGGATTATTTTTGGCTGGTTTGTTTTACTTAACATAATACTCTCTGAGTGTATCCATTTTAGATTTCTTCCTCCTCCTTCTTCTCCTTCTCTCCTCCTTTTTTTCTTCTTCCTCCTCCTCCTCTTTCTTTTGGGATTTCTTTCTTTGTGAAGGCTGAGTAGTATTATATACACATATACTATATATACAGATACATATCTGATAAAGACATGTATGTTTCACAATTTCTTTATTTATCTGCCAACAGAAGCCTAGTTATTTTCATATCTTGACTATTGTGAATAATGCAGCAATAAGCATGAAGTGTAGATATCTTTTCATAATACTGATCTCATTTTTTGGATATATGTCCAGAAGAGAAATTGCTGGACTAAATAATATTTCAATATGTTCTAATTATTTTTGAGACAGAGTCTCTCTGTGTTGTCCAAGCTGGCCTCAAATTCATATTCTTTCTGTCTCAGAATCCCAAATAGCTAGGACTACAGGTACCACTGTGTCTGGAAATATCCTTTTTAAAAAGTTCTTGAGGAAATCTCTATATTTTCTTCCATAATGGCAGTACCAATTTCATTCTTACCCTCAGAGTACAGGATTTCCTTTTCATACATCCTCCCCAACACTCGTTACCTTTTGTCTTTTTTTGATATGAGACATTCTAACAGGTCTGAGTCGTCTTCAGTTTCCTAATGATGTCAAGAAACTTTTTCATATGCTTACTAGCTATCTGAATGTTTCCTTAGGAATTACATCTATTCAAGTCGCTTGCCTATTTCTTAATAGGGTAATTTTTTAAATTTATTATTTTTTTTTGTGAACATACTGTACAGAGGGGTTACAATTGCATGGGCAAGATAATGAGTACATTTCTTTTTTTTTTTTTTTTTTGTCGGTCGTGGGACTTGAACTCTGGGCCTGGGCGCAGTCCCTCAGCTCTTCAGCTCAAGGCGAGCACTCTACCACTTGAGCTACAGCACCACTTCCGGTTTTCTGGTGGTTTATTGGAGATAGGAGTCTCACGGTCTCTCCTGCCCGGGCTGGCTTTGAACCATGATCCTCAGATCTCAGCCTCCTGAGTAGCTAGGATTACAGGCGTGAGCCACCAGCGCCCGGCATGAGTACATTTCTTATCAAACATTGCAGCCTCCTCCTTCGTTTACCCTTCACATCCCTTCCCAGCCTCCCCCCCTCCCCCACCCAACCTTCCCCCCCTCCCCCAGCAAAGCTGTAAAGTTCGTTTTCGAGGTGACAACTTGTATTCTCATTGTTGCAACGGGTCCACTTGTATCCTTTAACGAATTGTTTTTCCCCATCTCCTCCACAAATTATACCGACATCAAATATAGTGAAAGCAGGGGTTATACTGTGGGGGAGGGACATACAAAGCAACAAAGAAATAATCTTATAAATGCGTTAGAAACAAATGCCTATGTTTCTTTGGGCTTGGCTTACTTCACTTAATATAATTTTTTCCAAGTCTTTCCATTTCCTAACAAATGGGGTAATGTCATTCTTTCTGATGGAGATATAGAATTCCATTGTGTATATATACCACATTTTCTTGATCCATTCATCTACTGAGGGGCATCTGGGTTGGTTCCATATCTTAGCTATGGTAAATAATGCTGCTGCAATAAACATAGTTGTGCTGGTAGCTTTAGTGTGGTCTTGTTTGTAAACATTTGGATAAATGCCCAACAGTGGGATTGCTGGGTAATAGGGGAGCTCTATGTGAAGTCTTTTGAGGAACCTCCATACTGCTTTCCAAAGTGGTTGAACAAGTTTACACTCCCACCAACAATGAAGTAAGGTTCCCTTCTGTCCACATCCCCTCCAACATCTGTTGTTGTTAGAGATCTTGATTTTTGCCGTTCTAACTGGGCTGAGGTGGTATCTCAATGTTGTTTTGATTTGCATTTCTTTTATGGCTAGGGAGGTTGTTAATAGGATAATTTTTTTGTCTGCTGGTTTCGCTACTGAATTGTATGAGTTCATAGATGGAGATGAGTGAATGCCACTTACAGCAGTCAACCTTTAATCTCATGCAGACACATGCCGGTGAGCACACCGGCATGCATGGCAGCCTTGCCTGTGGCAGAGACAATGCTGAGAGGGTGGGCTTGACCAGGGGGAGCTGAAGATATTTTTTCCATGAGCCCACTAATACCTTGCCACGAACAGACCATATATTGATTCTGTTTCCAAAAGGAAACTAAAGCTTGAGAGCTTTCCTTCCTGACCAGTCTCACACACACACACACACACAAAAAGATGATGAGGAAGGACCAAAGCACACTGGTGAAAAGGGCCTTCGAACCTGGAAGCTGAATGGAGAGACAGAGGTCAAGGGCAGAAGCTGAGCAATAGCGATGCTCACCAGACAGTATGTTGGAAAGGATCAGTACAGGTTTACGAGGGGATTGGGGGGAAAGGAATGGAGGGAGAAAATGGGGGAGCGGGTAACAAGTTAGGCAATGAAATGTAATCACTACCTTGTGTAACTGTAATCCCTTTGTCTATCACCTTGACAATAAAAATAAATTGAAAAAAATAAAACCTGGAAGCTGCACGCGCGCGCACACACACACACATGTAAGTGGAAGCCTTGCTTTCCAGGTTACATTGGCTTTTACAACAGGATGATGTCTTGCATCCAAGAAGCAGGAGCCACAGGGGTGGAGATTTTCCTGCACACAGACATGCTTTTCTCCGTTTTCCTGTTTCTTTCTTTTTTTATTTCTGCCTAGATGTCTGAGAGTCTCCTACTTCCTATTTTTTATGATTGTACAAGAACCTTAGAAAGTCTTTGATCCCATCTCTGAACTCTGAAAGAGTTCAGCCCCAAATAAGAGCCAAGCCCCACTCTTAGAATTTTCTGGCAGCTCAGTACTATGCAATAGATATTGTCTCCCAAATTCTACCTCTTTGTTGTTTTCACTTGCCATGCTATATTGGGCTTGGTACATACAACCAGGGTAATTTTTCTAAAACACAAATCTGATCATGTAGAAGTCTCTTACTGAAAATTCTTTGGTGGTTCCTTATGACTCACTGATTAATGAAATACACATCCTACCTTAAGACTGAGGGTCTTCCATGGCCTGGCCTCTCCCCTGCCCTGAACATCATCGGTGTCATTCATGTACTCTCAGCTTATCCAATTTCCTTGCAGGTTGTTGATACAACAAGTACCTTTCCTTATATTCTAGTCTTTCCATTAGAAAGCAAGCAACAAAATCTAACCATGTTTTATATTTTTTTCCCCTTGTTAAGGACCATGGTCTACTTCAGTCTGGAAAGTTTGTAAATCTAAAGATGAGAAGTGTTTTGTTGTTGTTGTTTGTTCTTTCTTTTCTTTCCTTTCCTTTTTCTCTTTGGTCTTTCTAACACTTCCCATGTAAGGAGACATTCAACCCTGGGGACTTTGGAATCCTTCCACTTTCCGGTCACTCTTACAAAGTCTATTATTGCTTGTCAGGTCATCATTCTAGGCTACATGGACCTGAGAGAATGGAGAGTAAGTGCACTCTGTGTGAACACCACACAGTGACAATAAATCATGCAAGCGACACCGGTAGCTGGGTCTAAATTTTCCATGTCTGTCTGTGGAGGAGGCTCACCTACCCTCGTGTTTCCTCCCCCCACTCAGCCATTCTTCTGTCCCATCCTTTTCCTGCTCCCAGCCCTCACGCGGGCCCTCCGTGTAACACAGCTGGATCATCACAAGTGTTTCCCACAGGTCTCCTTGGCAGGCTCCAGCTGGCCGGTCATCGTCATCATTGGGCAGGACTTTCCTATTTTCTCTTGTTTTCTACCTCCAAGTCCTCAGGTTTGTTTTTCTTTTCTTTTCTTTTTTGGAAACTTCTGTTTCTTTTGTAATTTTCCCATCAACACCCCCATACAGCCAAATTAAACAAACTAACACAAAAATCACTGCTGACACTGAAGAGAGATGCAAGTAAGTCACGTCTATCCTCATTCTGAGTCAGGACAACCCCACCTCCCCCCCGGTCCCTCGCCCCGACCCAGGATCTCAGTTAGCTACTGAGACACCCAGACAACCCTCTCCTGGCTTTGGCATTTACTCCTGTGTGGTCCCCCCTTCAGGTCCTTGCTTCTCCTCCAACAGAAGCATCTAAGCAACTCCATTATAGTCTGTACCTGTCTAGAGTACTTAGATCTTACTGCCTTCATCAGACAGGGACAAAGGTCATTGACTCAACCAGAAGCACAAAAGCAGGTGTTTCACAGATTTCTGTGCCTCTCCCTTAGGTCAGTGGACACCAACCAAGTTTGAAGTATCAGGCCACCCTCACCCAGAAGTTGCAGAAAGATCTGACAGGAGATTGACCAGTGTGGGCCTAATGCCCGTTCTCTTTGATGTAAAACTTTCAGCTGTGATTTAGCCTAGGAGGGAAATGGGTTCCTAGAGAAGTGTCCAGCTAGTGCATCACTATTGTGGTACCACCAAGTATCACTAATTTAGCTCCTCAGTGCCTGGCGCCATGGGAAATTCAATTAGCACTTTGGAGAAGGGGCCTGTGGGTGGGAATTGCATGCACCAAAAATAAGGAAAAGAAGAAAATCAAAATGAAAGAAAAAAAAAGAAAAAGAAGAAAACAGAAATGTCTCTCAATCCTGCAAAGCATTGCCTGATAGTTGCAACCTGAATGCTTCACAAGTGTCTATGAATCCAGCAAAGCATTATTGTGACTTGGACAGAATATAATAAAAGCATAGCACCCACTCTCCACTAACACACATATATAAATATACCCACAAACTTACAGAAACAGGCAAGCAACAGCAATTACAAAAATGCATTATGCATTTATTGTGTAGGTTGACATGGAAGGACAAAGTGTGAACTATGGGTTTGGTTCATTGTTGGAATCTACTACTAGATAACTGATCTACAGTAAGTCTCTGAACTTCTGCATCTTTATTTCAACTTCTGTGTGTAACCCTAATAGATTCAGAGGTCCCTATAATTCCATCTGAGAGCAATAGGTAGATCAGTGTATTGTTTCCTTTAGCAGAGATGTTGACAATTGGACTAGCATTTACAGGGCTCTCTTTAGTAAGTGTAGGGAAAGTAAAAAGCAGTAAATATTCCTAAATAATAGAGTTTTCTCATAATTTTAAGTATGACACTTCTATTCTCTTCTTGCTTCCATCACTACTTGGTAGTATAGGTGAAATACAATATTGGACATTCCTTTGGAAGACTGTAAGTCATTATATTTATGTACAGTATTGTTGTGTGAATCTATGGTGAGAGGATTGGCACAAAAATACAGGGAGAAGAGGATGACTTTTCTCAATATAATCATGATAACAAGTTCACCTCTGAAACTATGTGAAACTCTCTTTGCTATGACCTTGTCTTTTCTCACTAAAGCCCTCCTAACTGTGTTATTATAATTTTTGTCCTTGCAAATGGAGTGCTCCAATGATTAGTTAGTTCATCCATGTAAGAAACGTTTGTCCATGAATTAAGAGATTTCTCCATACCTTTAAAAAATATCTACAAGTCAGGCTCTCTCTGTCTTAAACCATTTCCCTTTCTTTAAGGAGCTCACATCTAACGGGTGAAGCAAGAATATAAGCTGTTATTTTGGGTCATTTATCCCCGATGGAACAGAGCACCAAGAGGAAGAGCAAGATGAAGAGTCCAGAGCAGAGAAACAGCTGTTGCTGATGCCTAGCCAGACCCTAATTCTACTGTGGGCTGTCCTCATCAGAGGCGCCAGCTGTGGCAGACAATGCTGTTGTTCCTGCTGCCATTGTTTATATCACCTTCCAGTGCCCTACAATAGAGACTGAAACACAGGTGTTATACTTTCTTCTTTCCTTTTGCATTTTAAGAGTCCATGAAACCACATTCTGGCCAGTGGGAAAGTTTGTTGAAGAGTCTTGGTAAATTATATTTTCCCTGATTGTTGAAAGAAAAGTGAAAGAACAAAATTTTCTGCTTCTTTTATTTCTGGCCTTTGAAAATATGATGTACAGTTATGGAGCACACATCTTGCAAATATGAAGTGGCAACATGGGGTTCTTAAATCATAAGTGCCTGGGTGCCTGGCAAATAGTTGAGACAATGAATTAACCAGTAGACATCTATCTCTGAAATAAACAGTAATGGTCCATCCTTTAGGCAAATGTTAGCATTTTCTGCTGTTGCTTTCATCTAAATACTTCTCAGCTCATTAGGATTTTCAACCTCTCAGAATTTTCTGGAAGGAATAGTAGTGTTTTGTAGTCTATTATTTCTTGATTGCCAGTCAATAGTTGGTTTAAACAAATATTGATCATGTATTATAATCTGCCATTCTGCAGCAGGGAAGGAAATTTAAGTCTTCTCCTTAAGTTCACTAATTCTTCTCCTTTTCCTCTCCTTTCACTTGTTAGGTTGCAATAGAAAATATAAAATATAACCCTGTCAAAAGGAGTGACATCAAGATGCATTGTATTATAAACTGCTTTGTATAATTCCTTTGTACAACTACTTAAGGAAAATAAATTCTTTTAAGATATCCCAAGTCTGTCACTTGATTAAGTTTGAAGTACTGATAATACTGATATTTTTTACCCTAAGTCAAAGAGTGTGATGTTTTCAAACAATTAAAAGAAAAAAATAATCCAGGCACCAGTGGCTCATGCCAGTAATCCTAGCCACTCAGGAGGCTGAGATCTGAGAATTGCAGTTCAAACCAGCCCAGGCAAAAAAGTCCATAAAACTGGAAGTGGTGCTATGGCTCAAGTGGAAGAGCGCTAGCCTTGAGCTGAAGAGCAGCTGAGGGACAGCGCCCAGGCCCAGAGTTCAAGCCCCCATGACTGATGAAGAAAAAAAAGAAAATGAAAAAAAATATTCAAGGGACTTAATATTCCAGATTGAATACAACTATAGCAACTTATAAAGAGAATGAAATAAGAACGACCTTTTCCTATGCTTAATAGACCATTGGCAATACTGAAGATCAGTGGCAGTTTGGGATACTGGAGGAGTAAGCAGCACAAAGATAGGTTCATTAGGGCAGAAAACAGAATGCAAGCATTTTTACTGTATCCTGTGTATAGAGTTGATGATGATGATGATGATGATGATGATGATAATGTTTTTTATTGTAAAAATACTATACAGAGGGGTTTCAGTTACATGAGTAAGGTAATGAGTACATTTCCTATCGAGTTTGGTTACCTCCTCCTTTGTTTTTCCCCTGCCATCCCTTCCCTTCTCACCTCCCCAACTCCTCCCTCCCTTCCCTCCACCCTCAAAGTTGTAAAGTTCATTTTCAACATCGTGTCTTGTACATCTCATTGTTACGATAGGTCAACCTGTATCCTTATTTCAGCATTTTGTTATTTCCCTTCCCCTCCCCAAATTAGAAAAATGTGTACACAAAATGTAGGGCACTGGAATCAAATACAGTGAAAACAGGGGTTATACCATGGGAACATACAAAAGAAAAAAATCACATAGTACATTATAAGTACATTGAAAACAATAGCAAGAAAGAAAAAACTGCTTGTGTCCCTTTCTTGGGGTTCATCAGAGTTTCTTGTAAAGACACAGATAGTTTTCTTTAAAAATGTCCATACTCAACACTTTACATTCCAGGAAACTTTTCTCTCTTTACATATTAATAAGCCTGAATCCTAGTTTAACATCTTCTGGCCAAAATCTTATTGGAGACTCTGAAACTTAATAAAAAAGAGTTTATAGAGACATTAGATAGAAGGGAGGTGAATGCAAAGAACAGGAGAGGGAGAAAAAGGTCATGTTGACTTGGATAGATTCCAGAAGTGGGGCATGAAATCACTGAGTGGGAAGATGGGTGGATGGAAGGTAGGCTCTGGAGCCATGGCAACAGAAGCATACACTCACATGACAGCAAGCCAGAATCTCAGGGAATCACATCATTCGTGGTAGCCTCCCTCTCAGGAGTGAATCAGGCACAGCTGAAGTACAGGGACTTGGGAATCCTGGCGGTGACTGATCATTGCCTTGATGTTTCAGAGTTTTCTGTGTTATTATAGACAAGATAGGATTCTTGCTTTTTTTTTTTTTTGAGAGGCCTCCTCTGATATGTGTTTTCTTTTATCTTTTCAATTTTTCCTATCTTTAAGTAACTGGACAAAGGAATGGGCACTGAATAGTCTAGGAATGAAATGCACCTTCACCAATGCCACCCCTTTCAACATTCTCACCCATCCTCCATTCCTCCTCCCCCCACCCTCGTCTCACTCTTCTTAATTTTGCGGGATACACACTGAATTCCTGACTGCATTCTCCCCTTCTCTTCATTGGTCTAGTCCTTTCCCCTTGACCCTAACCCTCCCCGCTGGAGTTCCTACTTCCTGTGTTTTATTTTTGCTGAACTTTGACTTTACCTTTCTAAGGAATTGTACTATTTGAGTTTGCCCTTGGGTCTACTGTATGCCAGTTAATACATTTGTGAACACTTGTATACCGCTTACTTATTTGTGTATAAGCTCAATCTAGCTTCTACATATAAGGGAAAACATAGGTCCTGTGTCTCTCTGGGCCTGACTTCTTTCACTTATTTTTTCCCAGATTTTTCCACTTCTTTACAAGCAGTACAATATCATTTTTTCTAATGGATAAGTAAAACTCCATTCTGTGTATAAACCACATTGTCTTGATCTATTCATACATTGAGGGGCATCTGAGCTATAGTCATTTAATATTCAATAAGAGAGCCAAAAACATAGGCTGGAAGAAAGACAGGCTCTTCACCACATGCTGCTTGCAAAACTGAATATCCACATCATGAAACTAAAACTATGTGGAGTCTTTTGAGAAACCTCCATACTGCTTTTGTATTTGATGTCAGTATAATTTGTGGAGGGGAAGGGGAAAAACAAATCGTTTAAATAGGGATACAGGTGAACCCATTGCAACAATGAGATGTACAAGTCATTATGTCGAAAACGAACTTTACAACTTTGGGAGGGGGGGATGATTTGGTGGGGGGGGGGTGGGGGGAGGATGGGAAGGGATGGGAAAGGGAATACAATGCTTGATAAGAAATGTACTCATTATCTTGCCCATGTAATTGTAACCCCTCTCTACAGTATTTTCACAATAAAAAAAATTAAAACTAGATGTATCACCTGGCACCTCCATCAATTCAAAATGGATTAGGCATCTCATGAAACCATGAAACTATTACAGGAAAGGGTAGAAGAAACATTCGGGCTCCTGGGCACAGTTAGAAACTTTCTGAATAACGATCCAGAAGCACAGCAAATCAAAGAAAGACTTGATAAATGGGACTGCAGCCCACTAAAAAGGTTTTGCATAGCAAAGGACATGATTAACAAGCTAAAAAGACAGCTTACAGAATGGAAGAAGATTTTTGTCAGCTATACATCAGGCAATGGCCTAATATCAAGAATATCCAGAAGACTTCTGATTTTTGAAACACCATCTTAGTTGTTAATTTTTAAATTATATTTTTATTACCATTAAGTAGCTGTACAAAGGAGTTAACACTCCGCAAATCAGTTGATAAGTACATGTTCATGTTCACCCTTTCATCCTTCTCTCCCTTCCCTCCCAACCCCTCTATTCTCCTCAGCTCTCTTATTTCATAGGGTATGTATTGAATGTTATGACTACATTCTCCTCCCACTTTCTCTCTTGGTGCTCACACCCCCTTCACTTGAACTCTCACACACATCTATTTAAGTACCAGTCTCCTGGTATTCATTTTTATTGAGCTGTAAACTAGCTTTCTTAAGAGATTACACAATTCAGATTCTCCCTTATCAATATCATACATCTGTTAATACATGTGTTTGCACTTGCATATAACATATCATATGTTTACTTGCATGTTTGTAAATTAGATCTAGCTTTGACATAGAAGAGAGAGCATGTGTCCTTTGTCTCTTGGGTAGGCCTGACTTTACTTAATCTAATTTTTCCAGATCCATTTATTTTTTTTGCAAATGATATAATATCATTCTTTCTAATAGACGAGTAAAATACCATTGTGCATATATATTACTGCACTATCCATTTTCTCCTTTTTGTAGCAACTAAAAAACAAAATGAAATATCGCCTCTCACCTGTTATGTAGTTACCATAATCAAAAGGACAAAAGATAACAAGATTGAGAAGGATGAAAATTGGGAACTCCAACCACTGCCACTGAGAAGGTAAATTACTACAATCATTACTGAAAATAAAATAGAGGTCCCCCAAATACTGTACTTCTAGAGATGTGCCCAAAGGAATGAAATAAATACCGTGGATAGATATCTACATTCTTTTGCTCATTGTATCATTATTTACAACAGCTGTGACATTGAATCAATTTCAGTGCCCCTTGACTGCTATTCCTTTACTACTAGATGGATGGATAAAGAACATGTGTGCTAATCAGCTTTGAAAAACTGAAGAAATCTCCCATTTGTGACAAGGATGGACCTGGAAGACACTATGCTAAGTAAAATAGGCCAAGCATAGAAGGGCCATTACTGCATTATCTCACTAAGTGTGGAATTGAAAACCAGTGAACTCATAGAAGCAGAGAATGGCAGTTGCTGGAGGCATAGTGAAAGGAAAAACTGAGGAGTGGCTGATAAAAGGGTACAACATTTCAGTTACGCAAGACGAATGAGTCTTACACATTCTTATACAGTATGGTTACTACATATACTATGCACTTTCTTGATCCATTCATCCATGAAAGGATGTTTCTATGCCTCTGGGCTCTTTCTATATACTGGGCTATTTCTATATCTTGGCTATGATGAATAGTGCAGCAATGAACATGATTGTTCATACAGTATAGCAAGTAGCTTTACTGTACCCTCCTTTGTAATCTTTTGGATTGATGCCCAATACTGGTATTGCTGGATCATAGGGTGGCTCTATGTCTAGGTTTTTGTTTTTGTGTTTTGAGGAATCTCCAGACTACATTCCTATTAACATTGTTTTAGGGTTCCTTTTCCTCCCACATCCACACCAGCATTTGTTGTTGTTTGACTCTAGACATACACATTATATCCTGACTTGGTAAAGATATGAATGTGTCCTTCTTAGCTCATATTTTGGGAATTTATCCCCAACATAACACTGTTCAGAGGTGAGACCTTTAAGAGGTGATGTATTCCCTTAGGAACTTCATGAATAGCTCGATGCCTCTACTGTAGCAATAGGTTCATTATCAAAAGCAAATCTGGTTCTTTGTTGGTTCTTGAAATGCGATGTCTTCTTCTATGCTATGAAGCAGATAAGAGGTGCTCATTAGATACCCTAGACCTGGGACGTCTTTTTTCAGAACTGTGGAATCAATGATAATTCTCTTCATTACAAATTATCCAGTCTTGTGCTGGGAAGGTGGCTCAGTGGTAGAGCGCTTGCCTTGCATGCATGAGGGCCTGGGTTCAATTCCTCAGCACCACATAAGCAAAAAGAAAAAAGACGGAAGTGGCACTTTGGCTCAAGTGGTAGAGTGCTAGCCTTAAGTTGAAGAGCTGAGGGACAGCACCCAGGCCCAGAGTTCAGGCCCCACGACCGGACTCAAAAAAAAAACAAATTATCCAGTCTTGGGCATTCTATAGCAGCACAAAACAAACTAAGAGATTTGACATTGAAGTGCTGAGACTAATGAGATTTAGAGGTAACATGATCTTTTCTTCAATATCCCAAAATCAGGGTAAGGGTAGCTTCTGTGAACTACATTTTTTTTTTGGGCTGGTCCTGGGGCTTGAACTCTAGACATGGGCACCATCCTGAGGTCCTTTTGTTCAAGCCTAGCACTCTACCACTTGAGACACAGCATAGTTCTGGATGTTTCTGTGATTAATTGGAGATCAGAGTTTTATGGACTTTCCTGCCCAAGTTAGCTTCAAACTGTGATCCTCAGATCTAAGCCTCCTGAGTAGCTAGGATTCCAGGCATGAGCCACTGACTCCCAACTTCTTTGGACTTTTATAAGCCAGAGAGAGAGAGAGAGAGAGAGAGAGAGAGAGAGAGAGAGAGTATATCTAATCAATATTTACAATATTTTTTCACCAGTTTGTTCTTGGCAATTGGTCTTGCCAGAAAGTCCAAATTGTAGTCTTTGCTGTTGCTTGTTTCAACCCTTTTCCTAATTCAACCTGGTGTGACTGTGTGGTCTATAACCATTTGCTATAAAACCTGGCCCTATTAAAGAGAAATCTCCCCCCACCATGTCATTAGCCATTGTGGGATGCCAAAAGTCCTTCCATATATCTCATTCACTGTCTTTTATCCCAGATGACAATAGTGAATAATCACAAAGTCACCCAAACTCCAGGTTCCCGACTCTTCCTTTTGAGCCTGTTCTCTAAAGCCATGGCTATTTTGGATGGTACGAGACCCTTGGAGAAGTGAGGAAAGGAGGAGCTTGATCATCACCCTAATGCTGTGTTCATGTAGTGAGTGGAATGGACTCTGCGAATCGGATGACCAGGCAAATTATGCCAGTAAATTCCCTTTACAGGTGACATCGTGTGGGCCACCCACAGAGCCACCCCAGCGCACTCAGACCATGCAGATTGTTTACACCAGTGGTTACATGGAGCGTGTGTCAGAAAGTCCTCAAGACAGGACCGTGTGGTCCTGTCAGGTCCTGTCTTCCCAAATTCCCCACTTCCACTTAGCTCCACAGCTCTATTTCTGGCCCTCCATCCAGGGCCACAAATCTTCAAAAACATCTTGCTGAATCTATCTCAGCCTCAAATTAGGGATCCATGGAGCAGCCTCTGTGCTATCCTTGTACACTAGCCAGTGTTCGTGGTCAACCTTGCCTTCCACCCTTAGGAGGATTGACAGAGTAATGAAGAGGAGGAAGCAGCCAGCCCAGATGGGGAGTTCCTATGTCTAGACAGACTAATGAGTAAAAAGTGTTCCTCCCAGAGATCCATGAATCAGGACAAAACATCAAAGAATGATTATCCTCCCATCCCCTTCAGCCTATGTCTTCCCAGACTTTCTATCTCATGTAAAATGGAGGAAAGTACCCAGTCTTCGAAATCTGGCTTCTGCTTGATACAAGCCAAGCTTGGGGTTCCTCATATCTCCTAAGAGCCATGCAGTGCAGTGAAGATAGATTTACCTTTTTAGCCTCACCAAGCTGGCTTTTCAAAGAGGCCCAAGGGTGGGGCAAGATCTGAAAGGGCCAGGGTAGCTTCCTTCCTCATTATTTCTCATTATTTTAGAGTGGTCATTCTGAAATTCACACAATTCTTTCATCTCCAAATCAACGGGTATGTTAGACTTCAGCTATTCTTTCTTTCTGCAAGCTTCCACCAGTAGAAATTTATTTAACCTTTAAAACTTTTAGATCTATAAGGGGCTCATAATTTCTCATTCAATCTTTGATCAGCTCTGTTTAGAATGCTTTTTATGCAGAGGAAATTCTCATATTTGTAATCATTTGGAGTTCTATAATCATGAGATACATGGGTAGCTTGAAATAAGACTCAGAGTGAATCTAATTTAGTGCCCTGACCTTCTGCAGTGAGTTCATCACAGTGACTAGCCAGTGATCTAGCCTAGGCTCAAGTTCAAGTTGCTGACCAGGTCTAGGGGACCAGATCATTCCACCAGCACTTCTTTTTCCTACTGGGGCCAAATTTCACCATTATATCTGTCATGTTCTGTAACTTCATGTTCCAGTATATAGAAAACACAACTTGAAGTTAATTCTAAATGATTACTCCAGTTGAATATTAGATTGTTTGGCAGAGTTTTGCTTTGTAGCCAAGACCTGCATCAAACTCATGATCCTGCTTTGTTAGCTTGAGTGCTAGAAGGACAAGATTGTACCACCATACCTGGCTCCGAATGTCATATACTTTTGAAAGACTTATGCTAAATACCAGGAGTTAGAGAGGACAATTAGGACATGGAGGTCTTGAAGGATAAGCCTTAGTGTGCTCCCATCTAGGGCCCAAAAGGAGGTAAAGAGCATTCTAGTTGTTTTTCTCTGGTCTGCTTTTGTGGATGGGAGGATCTAATAGAGGGAAGAGAAACTCCAGTCAAGGCCCAGCTGACTAAACAACAAAAAAAGGTCTCCCTTGATCTGCACAAGGTTCACTAGATAACGAAGTCCTGTTCCATCCATGTGTTCACTCCCGCTGTTTACACAGCAGACTAAGATCATTTCTATTCCATAGAGAAAGAAAGGGGAGATGGTAAAGCCAACCATGACTTGATCTCAGAAGTTGATTCCTAAGCAAAGCAAAGACTAGAATTAAGGTGTTTAGACATGTTCCAGAGATCTTTTTTCCTGATATACTATATCAGAAATGATGTCAGATAACGTTCTAGCTGCTATTTATTGAATATTTTCTATACATCAGGCATGCTTCTAAGTATTCTCATATACCATGCATTTTGCCTGTCATAATAACACTGTGATTCGGATATCATTTTTCTTTTTATTTTACAGATAAGAAAACAAGAACAAGAGTGTTAAGCTTACACAGTTAATAAAAGACAATACACTCTATTTCAAACTCAGAAAGCCTGAACCATAACAATGTCCTGCATCTCTATAGGTCTAAACCAGCAGCCATGGACTTCAATGACACAACACCCCAATCTATAGGCTATATAATCAGTTCTAACAGTATGCTCTTGTTTTTGCCCCCTGGTAATATAAGTTTTATTTCTAGATACAATAGGTTAGAAATTTAGAAGGTGCTTAAGTCTCAGCTGTACCTACAGCTGAAAAATCATGAATTTCCAAGGATAAAGTAATATTCTTTTTCCTCTCTTCTTTCTTTCCTTTCTTCATTTCCTCTTTCCTATCCCACCAGAGTAGAATGAGTCAATCTGCCAAGCCAAACCAAGAGATGCTCCGTGAAGTCAGTCTCTCCTGTGTCCCTGTGGGTTTATCCAGAGCAACAGCCAGGACTTCAAGGTGCATGTGGGAGTCCCTGGAGAAGTTTTGAGACCCCTTGGCTCAGGAGTTCCTGTACCAGGTGGTTGTTCTGTCAGCCAGCTCCCAACAGTTCCTCTGTAAACTACTCTATCTGGGCCAAAATTGAGCCCTACCTTCAAAAAAAACAAGGAATGAAAGAAAAGAAAAACTCACAGGAGAGCCAGGTACTCCTGGCTACTCAAGAGGCTGAGATCTGAGGATCAATGTTCTAAGTCAGCCTGAACAGACAAATGTGAGAGATTCTTATGTCAAAGTAACCAACAAAAAGCTGGAAATGGAGGTTAAACCCAAGTGGTAGAATGCCAGAATTGAGCAAGAAAGCCAAGCAAAATCATGAGGCCTTGAGTTCAAGCCTCAGTACTGGCATAAAAATAAAACAAAAAACAGAACTACGGAAGAGGAACACAGAGAGAGAGAGAGAGAGAGAGAGAGAGAGAGACTCATATGTTGGAAGATGAATCCAAGCTCATCCCCTCACTAGGTCTTCATCTTCTACTCTATACTTCTGTTGAGGCCAATGGCATTGGGCCAATACTTTTCTGTCAGATGTATCCCTTGAAAATTCAACTCCTGGTCATGAATTAGTTGATGAGTGGTTACATCTAAGCTTCCATTTGCTTCTTACCTGCTCCAGAAATGCTTGCCTCTACTTCTTTCTGTCTTGTTTTCCTGACAGCAGTTTTTGCTTTCCTCCTCCTATTTTTATTTATTGATGTATATATTTTTGCCAAGTAGTTTGTACACTTTCATCTCTTGAAGGTTTTTTTAATTAGAGCTTTATTTATTCCTTTGTTGGTGCCAATTCTTCATTTCCTCTTTTATAAATTTAGTTTAATTTTATTGTAAAGGTGATGTACTGAGGGATTTTCCTCCTTAACAACCATAACCACCCTAAAGTTCAGCTCAAGATATGATGCTCTGCCGCTCTGACATCCTTAGTGGCTCTTGATTGCTTAAGTAGCATCCTAAATTCTTAAAAAAAATCTTTTCTTTCAAGACTCTACAGGTTGCTTTTTGGGAAAATGAATCAAACCATTGCTTCTCCCAGAGTGTGTCAGTGAACATGGGGTAGGGCAGGGATTTTCAGGCTATGCAATCCAATGAGAAAAAGAAGCAGCCCAAGCTGTAGCTCTGCCATGCCTGGCCTTCCTGTCCCCTACCCTGTTATCCATCCATGGACTGCATTAGGGTTGCAAGATCTTTCAGGTTCTGAAATTCAGAAAGACTGGAAGGAGCATAGACACAGACCTAGACTCTAAGTGGGATGGGAAGACTATTGAAGGGGTTAAATGATGTAGAAAACCAAAGAATAGAAGGTTAGCTGGGGGGAGTATCTTGGAAAAGAAGAAACTATATTAGGAAATTTCAACGTTGGAGGTCCTACATCAATGCCTCATGCCTTGAGAACACAATGAAATCACCATGAGAGCTTAAACATGGGAGGCTAGGCCCTGTCCCCACAGATTCTAGTTTTAATTCATCAAGAGTTCAATTTAGTCATTAGGATTTTCAGTGGCTTCCTGGATGCTTCTCATTTTCTGCAGAGTTTGAGAAGATCGCCCTAAGCGAACAGGGAAAATGACATGACTTTTGTGATGCTCTGACCAGAGACTGACAATCTAAGCAACAAAACCCCACAAGGCCCAGCAATTTGCCCAGAAAATAATGGCTAGTCACCCACTCACCCACCCCCTGGTGCCAACTCTACCCATGCACCATAATCACTTCATTCCTGTCACTAATTCCTGGAAACCTTGAGTCTCAGCTCCTGTGTGTCAAGGCCTGAGTGCTGCCTCAGGTTCCACTGAAGCATAAAGGCTGATTTCATCAACCCTGAGGTGAGCTCAAGTCTCAGCAAGTGGTATCCTCCCAGTTCACCTTGTAAGCCGTTTAGTTTTAGCCTTGCTGCCAAGATAGCCATCAGGGAACTTTCCTCTCCTACATCTTGTCCTGGGTGAACTGTGAACAGTATGAGAGAAGTCAGTGACTGGTGTTAGCACCCACACACACTAAGCTATCTTCCGCGTGATTCCCGCCCCACCCCCGACTCCTTCACCCCCTCTCCAATAAGAAGATCTGACCTGGATCTGCCCTGGATCTGGAAGTGAGTATGCTGGCTAGTTGCGATTGGTCAGAGATGGGCCAGAGAGAGAGTCATCTCAGACCAAGAGTCAATCTAGAGAGAGGGAGGTAAACCAAGAGCGTGAGTCAACTCAATGAGTGGTGTCAAGACATAGGATAGGGGACATGCTAGGAAGGGATTTCATCCGAAAGGAAAGACATTCAGCCCAGAGTGTGAGCCAAATACAAGCATTTTTACTTTGGCAACTAGTTTCAGATTAAAAGCTTTGGGTAGAGATTACTGGACAATTGAGCTTAACCATTTGAAAAAAAAGTGGTAATAACAGACTAGAAACTCTTGTTGTTCACTCCTTTCTGTGCCTTCTGTCTATGCCTTCCAAAATTCTGCTAATTTGGGGGGTACATGAAACATGTCTGCCATTTGCCCTCCAAACAAGCTGCCCATTTTTCTACCCTACTGTATATATCTTCTCAAATTGGCTGCTTTCTGGTTAGGCTTAACCAATGGAACACATCAACAAATGAGAGGAGAGGGTTATTCGAGTTTTTAATGTAGAGTGCTGGGCTTCTCTAGGAAAGGCCACAACTACACTAAGACTGCTTTTCTGCTTTGTGGCAATTACTCCCAGTCCTTGTTTCTTCCAGACTTGTGGATGTCACTAGCCTGGAAGAAGGATATGACACCATTTTATTTTTTCTTAAATAATGCCCATATATTTCTGTAAATATCTCCTTTATTACACTCTCCTACTTGGATGACAACAAGATGGTGGTGTGTGTGTGTGTGTGTGTGTGTGTGTGTTTACTTACATTGCAGTAAAAATGAGCCCTCTAAAAGAATTCTTGAGGTAAGAAGTAGTAATCAGTCCCAGCACTGGTCTCCTGGATCCCTCCAGCTCAAGACCAGCCTAACGATGTGCATTGTTACTATCAAGCTGTGCTATCAAAGAAGCTTACCACTTCTTCAGGTTCTGTTCCAATTGAGAACAAATAACTCCTTCCCTTATTTCTCCTTACCATATTTTCACCAGAATGAGGTCTTCCACCACTGCTAAACACTAACTTGCAAACAATAAAGAAGTCCTTGAAATATACTGTTTTCTTTATTCTGCATACTCCAAGAATCAGATGCCAAGATAGAATTCATTGTGTAAGAATTTTATGAGGGAAAATGACCCCAAGAATTTAAAAAACAAAACAGAGACAGGACGGAACTGGAAAAGGTTCGGGAGAGAGAAAGAGAACCTTCAGACAAAAAGGCAAATAGAGCCCTCAGTGAAGGTTGAAACCATTCTAGAAAGCTCTGCACGCTAGGGAAGGCTTGGCAAAGACATCTAGAAGTTCTTGAACCAAAATGTAATGACGTAAACCTTATAAGAAAGGAGTCTGCCTCGCTATCCCTCGGGCACCTAAGTCATTAGCAGAGGGCAGTGTGTGAGGTGTAACCTTGGAGCAAACCCAGTGATGATAGATGGTAGGCTGCAGCATCTGGGGCTCTCAGCCACTTAAGCTTCATGAAACAGGAGTCTGCAGGGTGTATCTCATGGCCATGACAGCTGCATTCTGTTACAGTGAAGAAGGTCTGCTGCTTTGTCATGTCAAACCATGCCACATGATTCTAAAATAGATCTAGTATACACCGTCAGAATTCATTTTCCTACCATCCTGATTTCCCTTGAGCAACAAAGCCAGAGTTTGTAACCATTGCAATTTTTAATGTTAGTTCTGGATAATAGACAATATCACCTTTATTACCCCCCAAAATGCTGAAGTTTTGAGAGCTGAAGATTCCCAACACTTTTTACTTTTCTTTCTTTATTAAAGCAATGTGTCTATTACAACTCAACACTGTGCTTGTTATAGCAGCCATTATAATAAACAGGAAAATTGTTTCTTTCTCCTGGAGTCTTGATGTCTAGGTGAAACATGAAAAATGTATTAAGACTGATTTTTTTCTATGTGCTGTGAACTGTTACAGGACCATACTTTCTGTACAGGTTATAAAGGAGTCACCACAAAAGAAATCAAGCTTATCAGTGGGAGGTAGGGAAAGATCTCAGTAGAAACTTCCCAAAGTGTCTGCCCCATGTCTTGGATGGCTTACCAGGTGGATCTTGTGGGGTATAAATACCAAGCAGAGTAGGCTCCCCAGGGCCTGCAGTAAAACTGAGCTTCATGGCAGGGTGCAAGTGGTAGAGCAAAGAGCTTGCCTCATGGCAACTGGGAAAAAGAGACAGGAAGGGCCCTGGGATAAGATTTAGCATCTAATAATAGACTCCCAGTGACACACTTCCTCCAACGAGAGCCCATCTCTGAAAGTTTCCACAACCTACTCATTACAATATGAAACCATCCATCAGTGTATGAATCCATCGATTCCGTCAGAGCCTTTGTGACCCAATCAACCTCTCAATGGTTGGATCCATCAGCTGGGGACTAACCCTGCAACACAATAGCCTTTGGATACTTCATGTCCAAACCATAACATAAAGAAAGAGAGTCATGAAAATAAGTCATGAAATGAGTAATTAACTGGCTTGTTTGGGGAGCTATAACCTTTGGAATTATTAGAATGTAACAAATGACAAATGAATGGGAAGCAGTGGATGCAGGAGGGTCTAACGAAGGGGTAAATTAGAGACAAGGCTGGGACCATGGGTTATAAATTCCAAGGAATAATGGGACTCAATTTTCACTCAAAAAGCTTGTTCTAATTGAGGGGGTAAGATTGTAGACAGGAAATGCACATAGTTGGCAGCTATGACAAAGCAATGAGAGATAAGGTCCTCAGTGTGTTACCATGGAACAGTGGAGTTAGAGAAGGGATGTGGTCAGGAAGTTGTGGAGGGACCTCTGCACTCCTACTGTGTGAATTTAGGGATATGCAGAGAGGAGGTAAGGAGATCCATGTAGGAGCAGTCACTGGCTATGGCTTCTGGGTTAAATGGAGAAAGACAGTATCATTCCTTGCTGAGGTGGGCAGAATTCTTAAGATAGTTCTAATATCTCCAACCATGAATGTGGATGGGATCTATGAATGATAGGATGGCAAAGGTGAAGTATTTTCATGGATATAAGGAAGGCCCATAACTAATTGACAATGAGCAAATCCCATGGGAACACTGGGGTGGGCCAAACCTCATCAGAGAAACTCCTGTGAGCTAATTAATAACAAATATTTATTAATGAGTATCCACAAGCATTCAGGTGAAGCTGTTAATAGTCATAGAAAACAATTAGCAATTCCCATGATCAAAAGAATTTTTTACATATCTTTTGTTTTTCAGGTGGATTTTATGAGAAGAAAGCAGTATTGCAGGTCATTTCTAAATTAGTTTTGTGCTGGTGCTGGTAGCTAATGCATGTAATCCTAGCTGGCTAGGAGGATCACAGTTCAAGACCAGCCTAGGCAGATCTACAAGATTTCCTCTTGAATAGTAAGTGAGCATGGTAGCTCATACCTATCATTATACTTGTGTGGGAGGCTGAAATAGGAAGGATCTTGATTCTAGGCCAGCCCAAGAAGAGAAGTTGTAAGAGCTATTCATGATGATGTATATGTCTGTCATCCAAGCCATAGTAAGAAATTGAAAGTAGGAGGATTGAAGTGCAGAAGAACTCTTCAGCAGGAAGCAAGACTTTATCTCAAAAATAACCAGTGCAAAAACAAGGCTGGAGGTGAACCTCAGAAGCAGTGTATTGAGACTCTAAGTTTAAATCTCAGTACTGCTGAAGAAAATTTCAAATAAATATTAGTAAAAATTCTCTATGAAAAAATATATAATTCTTTTTTTAATCTAGTACTTTCTAGATAAAATTCTATAATTCAGATTATGGACCTAGAAAGTTCAGTTATCCATTTTAAGGGTCATTTGATTAAGAATTGGTTCCCATTACATACTTACTAAAACCATTCTGAGCTGCTCTGATACATTTAATGTACTTTATTTCACTAAAAGGAGCTTTGATCTGGTACATTTTCTCACCTGCATACTTAAAATTATTCCTATGAATCTAACAAATTGGCTTTTAAAAAAAGAGATTCTTGAATACAATATAAACTGTGAGTTGAATACAATATAAACTGTTTCGATCTATTTTCACATCTAAAGGTCATTCAATTACATTGAAGTTATAAGGGTGACCTGAAATTCGAATAAAATCAATTCTTTTAAACATAGGAAGGTAAAATACTAAAGATGTACAGCTTTCTCAATAGAAAAATATTTGTCAAGCAAACTCATTACCTGAATGTTCTATGTCTACACTTTGTGGGTTTCTAAGATGATCACACGTGGAAAGAAGAAATAAGTCATTCCAAACAATTCCTGGGGAGAAGGGCAGGCCTTCCCTGGTGGCTGAGCCTGTGTGGCATCCAGTGACACTGGTCAACATGGGAGGTCTGGCGTGGCTGATGCATAGGAGATGTCTAATGACATGCCCTGACTGTCAGAGGAAGCACTTTTTAATCTTTCCAACATCTTGGACTCCATAAATCAGAAAAGGGGGTTTTCCCACCACTCACGGTCCAGTTTTGAGTCATGACATTACCCAATTCTCCCATCTACCCACCTACAGAAGTCTATAATCCTAGCATTGGCGTCACCTCCATGGTGGTGAACAAAGTTTGTGCCAGGGAGGTGACCTTCAGGCCACCCTGCTCCTTCTAATCCTTGGCAAGAAGTTTCCTTTCCGATAGGTACCGTCAACTAGTTCTAAGGTCCCAAGTACAAGGAACAAGTTTACATCTACAGAAGAAGAATGTTCAACTGAAAGAGATGCAGTCTGGAAAGGCACATTTGGTGGAGCTGCTCTGACTTTTTCTTAAGAAGAGCTGGCAATGTGAGGGTAGGGGCTGTGTGGGTTATTTGCAGACTTGCCAATAGGTCTTATGATTAAATTCCTGGCCAGCCACTCAGCCTTACTCTGAGAAATATTTCCTTCCCCTGCTCCACCCTTTTCTTTTTTTCCATGTGATCCTGCCCAAGTTGGTACAGACACCTTGGGTGGCAAAATCCACTTGCTCTATGGGCTACACTTCCTCATCCTCTCCCACAGGCAAATGCTTCAGGTTTTCCAGGAGCTCTGGGTAACCTCAGAGATGAGACTCTACCTTGGAAGATGATCTCTGTTCTTAAAGTACATGTATTCTCAGCTTTGCCATACTCTGCGAATGTGTGTGTGTGCGTGTGTGTATGTGTGTGTGTGTGTGTGTGTGTGTGTGTGTGTGTGTGTGATTCTCTTCTTTCTTCTTTATCTCCTTTCTTCTGTCCTTTGTCATTTCTCTCCTTTATTTCTGTGTCTCCTCTCATGTCTTCTTCACATTTTCCTTCTTCCCTTTTCTCCTATTTTTCTGTACTGGTAGATTGGAAATATACTTCTTAATAGGAATATACTTAGCAATTAGGAATATACTTAGCAATATAATTTTAAGGGAAGTGTCTTGGAGATGAAGTGAATATATACTCATGCCAATAAACATAGTTAAACTTGTCTTTCCTACATGCCTGGCAGAATAACTTGTCCCTTAAGTGTCTCATACCATTTGTCTTCAAAACCATCAATTAATTGATCTATTGATAGAGTACTGTATTTTCTACATGAGAAATTTTAGAAAGGTGATTTCCTCAAAGTAAGCAGACCCCTCCTTTAAGATCTACAATCTCACCAAGCTACTGTGATGGTTCTGTGTCAATCACCTAGTCCACAGGAAAGAGAATGTCAATGCTATTTCTCTGAGAGAGCCTCTATACCTCATCCTCACTCTGATCTTCTGGAAAAACCAACCCTAAGATATGTATTCAAGTGTTTTTTTCTTTCATGTGCTTGTTTCTAACACATTTATAAGATTACTTCTTTGTTGTTTTGTAGGTCCCTCCCCCACAGTATAGCCCCTGCTTTCACTGTATTTGATGTTGGTATAATTTGTGGAGGGGAAGGGAAAAAACAAATCGTTTAAATAGGGATACAGGTGGACCCATTGCAACAATGAGATGTACAAGTCATTATGTCAAAAACAAACTTTACAACTTTGGTGGGGGGGGGGTGGGGGGAGGAGGATTGGGTGGGGGGTGGGGGGAGAATGAGAAGGGATGGGAAGGGGAAACAAAGGAGGAGGCTACAATGCTTGATAAGAAATGTACTCATTATCTTGCCCGTGTAATGGTAACCCCTCTGTATAGTATTTTCACAATAAAAAAAAACCAACCCACTAAGGAAAATTCAGAAATAGTTTCATTTTAAGAAGGAGAGTGTTTATTTAACTATTCCATTCAAGGATAGAACTCTTTATTCATGCTTGCTGACATACTCTAAGTACCTGCTCTAGTACAGAATAGAGAGAAATCATCTGAAATATGGACAGGTGAGGTGAAATCAGGTTCTAGTAGATAGGATGAGATTAAAGAAGCTTCTAACTGGGGTATGAGATACATGTTCAAGTGGCTACAGTATCTGCCCTAAGGAAGGATGCTAATCATTTGTGTACCCTAAGTCTGGCATATGGTCATATCCTAGTCCAATACCTTTCACACATGACTACTAGTCACTTGCTTTGATCAGGACACATCATCAGAGGTGACACAAGTAGAGGCATAGTAAGTACACTGAAGTTTTTCCTTGTAAACTGAGGCATATCAGCCAATGATCAGCCCAACTACCCTAGATATGAGAGTGAAGCCATTTTGCCTCTGCCAGCCCAAAATGAGTTGTCACAGAGAATACCATGTGGAGTTGGGATAAGCCATTCCACTGAGGCCTGCTCACATTCCTGACCCAACACAATCAGGAACAATAAAGCCATTTGAAGTCACTGGGGTTTGGAATGGTCAGTTATTTAGTAACAGGTAAATAATGCACGATCCTCCAGGGATATGTACCAAATGATTGCTTAGTGGGGTTCTTTTCACACTCATTTCTCAATGCCTATGGGCCAGCCTCTCCCATCCCTCATAGGGTTTCCTCTCCTAGAAAACGAGGGCTCAAGAAATGAAAAACAGGATAAAGATAGACTTCTTCAATGTCTCATGGTCTCTAAGCAATTGCTTCCAAGCTTCTTGATAACAGCATACACAAAATAACCCAAAGGTCAGGGGGCTGTTTTCTTTTTAAAGATAAGAACCCTTTTCATTTCCAGAGGCCCCAAACTGACCAAGTATATTGGGAATGGAGTGACGAAAGTGCCTTCAGTTCCTCAAAGGAAAGAGGGCATTTTCCAGTCAGATGATTCTCAGCAAGGGCTCTCAAACACCTTAAAAACAGGTAGGGGAGAAGAGTGAGGGGCAGTGTGGTAGAAGGAAGGATATGACTCAGAGGTGCCCCAAAGGACACGCTGACATCTAGCAGGGAGCTAGATCTCTAATGAGGTGGGAGGCTGCATTTAGAAGGGATGGGGCTTCATGGAAAGGAACGATGGGAGAAAACTGACCAGTCAGCAGGCAGAATGTGTGTCCAGTTCAGATAATAAATGTTCTTTGATCCCACTACCTTTATCATCTTTGCTGTTTGGTAACCATCACAGCCTGGCACAGTAGGAAGAAACAGTCATAACAGCACTGACGTCAGGCAGGTCACTGCTCCTTTGTCTCTGCTTCTTCCACTGGGCAGTAAGGGGGAGCTGCATTAAGGGGCTGCCCAGGTCCCTTTCAGATGGCAATTGCCCTCTACAGAGAAAAGTTGGGCTTTCTGTTTTATGTTATTTGTCCCTCTGGCCAAGGCTTGATTTCTCTTTTAGCACACTAAAGGATTAAATTGGAAAGAAAATGGAGAGAAAACTATAGGTTGTTCCTCTTCTTCTTGGTGGTATGCCCTAGGTCCAAGGGAAAGACAGGACTCTACCTCACAGTGAACCAGGGCTGGGGACCTGTCACCAGCCAGATAAATTGTCGTTTGTCATCAGTGTGGGAGAGGAAGGGAGGCAGGTGGAGCCAGGCCTGGGACAGGGACATAACACAAATATCCCAAGCAGCTGAGATAACAAGACCTATTGAGGAGAAGAGACATGTCAGAGGAAATAGAGCCAGCCAGACCATAAGTGGAAAAATTAGAGAGGGTAGCAGAGTGCAAGTTTATAAGCAAAGCCTTTCCAAAAGATGGAGGAAAGCAAGGAATAGGAAGGCCAAGTGAGGCCTAGAGCCCCAAACCAAATGGAAATGCTTGTAAACGCATGGAGAAATAAATAATTCACTGAGTGGCAGCAGGTCATGAACCCGTGTCAGTGATGGTAGGAGAGAGAACAAGAATAATAATAACAAACAAAAAAAAAAGAGATGCAGGTGGGCAGGTCCAGGGGCCAAAGAGAGAAAAGGGAACAGCACCATGTCTCAGGTTTCCCTCTGAAGACTGAACTTTCAAGCTGAAGTCTTGACATTGTAGAAATATCAATTTTAAAACATAATTGTGATTTATATTCTGCCTGGTGCTTTATGCTTTATAGCACATTTCATTTTATTTTTATAGTCACTTTGGGAAATCCGAAGGGCAGGTGTCATCAACCTCATTTGCTGATGAGGGAATGAGATGTTAAAGTGATGGAGGAGACTCTTCAAGGGCACTGAGCAGACAGGGACGCTGGGGAACAGAATCTTCACGTGCTCACGGGGGCATCCTCGGCAGCAGGGCTGAGCATGGGCCACCAGTCCACTGCTTTTTCAAATGATCATAATTTTTCTTACACTGAAATATATTCATGCAACCTACCTTCCTTGACCAGTATAAAATCTGCCTCATGAAAACCATGGTGCAATATTTACATGAGTAACAAGCCAAATCATGCTGCAAGCCATTTTGACAGAGAGGGAGAGAGCCCGTGATACAGGCATAATTACAAGGGGGAAGGTTTGAAACGTGTCTAAGGCAATTAAATTATTGCAGTGAAAATAAAAATTTAATTGTTATTTGATCCCTCACCAAAATACTCACAGAAAGTCAACACACAGTTGTGTGTTATGGAAATGAATTTCATTCTTTCCCCACTCTCAATGACCACTTTCCCAAGGGCTGATGAGCTGAGAACTGTGCTGACGTGCAATCACAGAGATTCCTGCTTTGGGGTATTTTTTTGTGCCTGTACCGAGGGCCTTGAACTCTCACGTGGCCTTTTCATTCAAGGCTAGAGGTCTACCACTTGAGCCATAGCTCCACTTCTGCTTCTCTACTGGCTAACTAGAGTCTCATGGACTTTTCCACCTGGGCTGGCTTTGAATTGTGATCCTCAGATCTCTGCCTCTTGAGTAGTTAGAATTACAGGCCTGAGCCACCATGGCCCAGTCCTGGGTTTGTTCTTATGTGAAGTTGGGTTGCCATTGGCCCTTCAATCTGTCAATGGGGCTGGAGTTTCATCAGCAAATGAACAGCAGTGTTGGAGACTGTAGTCTCTGTCTCAACAAACTCAAGCAGAGCTGTGGTGGTGGTGGTACACCAAGCACCTCCCAGAATCCTTTGCAGGAGAAGAAGTGAGGAAAAAAGGCAAGTTGCTGAGCCTTTTGGAATCCAGGAAGGAGGCTGCCAGCAAGAGAGGACAAAGGTCAAAATTCACACCCAAAATGAGGCTGTTCTCTACAAAGCTCTTGACAACAAAGACTGAGTGACATTTACCATGCAAAGATGACTCACGCTACAAGGTCAGAGGTGATCATTTCCAAAGTACAAACAATAAAGAACAAGGGGAGAGAAGAAGGACCGGGCATCAGAGGGGTCTGAGGAGTGTCCATAGAGGAAGGCTGACTCCTGCATGTCCTCTGAATATGGTGGAGAAAAGTAGGAAGGAAATTCAGGGCAGAGATGGGGAAGCAGAATCCTGGGTGTGTGCAGGAAACGCTGAGCAAGCCAGGCCTGCTGACAGCAGTCCTGGAAGGGAAGACATGCCACTGGAAAGAGCATTTAAAGTATGCCCCATGAAGCCTAGAGCTGATGGCACAGACAACACTGAACCAGGACAACTACCACTGCCTGCAACTACAACTACAGGCCAACTTCAACTGCCACTGGCTGCATGCTCATATTCAAGCCATTTTCCCTCTCTTTGTCTTTTTATCTGGGCCTCAGTTCTATTATTTATATAAGAAAGAGGTTAAGGCCGGGTGCCTGTGGCTCATGCCTGTAATCCTAGCTACTCAGGAGGCTGAGGGCTGAGGTTTGCAGTTCAAAGCCAGACCAAGCAGCAAAGTCTATGAGACTCTTATTTCCAAAATAACCACCAGAAAACTAGAAGTGGAACTGTGGCTCAAAGTGGTAGAGAGCTAGCCTTGAGCTGAAGAGCTGAGTGACAGCTCCCAGGCCCAGAGTTCAAGCCCCACAACTGCCAAAAATAAAAAAAGAGGCTAAGGAAATCAACCCAATAATATTCCTTAAATTCTTACTGTAAACCAGGCCTTGCTTTAGCATGAACAAACTCATTCAAACCTTAAAACAACCATGTGAAGTAGAACCTGTGATGAGTCCCCACTTCACAGACAACATTGAGGCATGGAGAATGAAATACCTTCTCCAAAGATACACAGCTCATTGAGTGAGGGAGCTGGGACACGCAATCCTACATTCTTGAGTTCTGGCCCACTATTCTATGCTGCCTCTTTAACCCTCCCAAACCAGCATGTCTATATAAAGTTTAAGTGAGCTGGCATCTCTCCAGAGCAAAACTGGGACACATGAACTTTTTCCCCAAAATGATAAAAATCATATCTTCTTTCCTGCACCCTGGGCTTTATATAAGACTCTTACTGACAGGGGAGAAAATGTCACTGGTTGAGTTCCCAGGTTGCTTAGACCTGCCTATCAACAGGAAGTAGAGATATTTAGTGACTGTCACTACAAATCATCAGCATTTCTGTTTCAACAACGATTGCTTGTAAAACGTCTGGCAGTTGCCTGCATCGTAAGTGTGTATTCATATGAGATGGAGCTGAGAAATAATAAGCTATTATTAACAAGAACAAAGGCAATAGTAATTAAAATAATGATTGAAGAGCCCTCCATGAAAGATAGGGGTCACAGAGCACGTAACTATAAAATACTATGACTGGGGGTAACTTTGAGATCATCCATCCAAGCCCCCCTCATATGACTGATGAAACTGGATTCAGTGAAGCCAAGATCCTTGCATGGTCAGTCAGCTGACAACACTGTATTTCTGACCTGAACCCATATTTCTTGAGTGTGTTCACTGGAAATCAAGTCAATTGATGAGTACAATGCATCTTGATCAGTGTCACCCCTTCCTCCATTCTCCCACCCATCTTTTTTTTATTAGTAAGTTTTTTTTAAACTGTGAAAATACCGTACAGAGGGGTTACAACTACATGAGCAAGGTAATGAGTACATTTCTTATCAAGCATGGTTGCCTCCTCCTTTGTTTCCCCTTACCATCCCTGCCCTCCCATCTCCCCCCTACCCCATCCCCCGCCCCACCAAAGTTGTAAAGTTCATTTTTCAACGTAACGTCTTGTACATCTCATCGTTGTGATGGGTCCACATGTATCCCTAGTTAAATAATTGTCTTTTTGCTTCCCTCCATATCATAAAGTGATGTGTTGAATTGAAACCCCTTTGTACAAATACTTAAAGAGAATAAAAAGTGTATCTGCACATGCCCAGAATTTTTGTGCCACCATGCCCTAAACATTATATTGTAACAAACATTTTTTTCATGTTGTGTGAACCATTTTACATAAAGGCTTTGAGTATCCTTAGAATTGAGTATTCGAGAGAGAGAGATCTAGAACAAAACTCCCATGGACCCTGAAAAAGTATTGGCATATTCAGTTGCCCTGGTCTTATTCCAAAGTAGATTGAAGGCCTTGCTGTGACATTCCTTCATTCCATGCTCTGAAAAGCTTCCCCAGGTTAGACCTCATCTTCCTTCATTAGTCATAGAACCCTTAAACATCAGCAGCACAGTGACCGCCATCTTCCAAACCTTCCCATTCCCAGTCAGCCAGCTCTCCCGTACAGCATACTACTACAGTCCTAGCTTGACGGTTTCAGCCTCTAAGTCATATGGAAGCCAGTGTTGCCTCTCTAGATTCATTAAATCTTATATCTCAATGAATGCACAGAGTGCTGTGGCATTGAAACAATCTTTTCTGCCCAACAAAGACTTGGCTCTCTCGAGCTATCTGCCTCTCTGTCCAGCCAAACATCCAGGACTCAGCCCTGTCCCTATCCCAGAGAAGAAGGTATAGGGTACCAGCAAGCAGGGGTTTTTTAGCAAAACATTTTAAGAAAAATTCATACAAGCACTCATCTACAGGACTCCTATATCTGGAAGGAACTGGTAGAAAGGACTTCTGACATAGGTCAAGACCTCCCAATGATCACCAGCTGGCCTCCCCTTCCTGAAGATTCCATAAGGAAAGAGGATTCAGTATTTTTCCTTTGTCCTACGTCATGGGCTTTCACAAGGCAGGAAATGGTTTCTTAATCCCCCTTATACCAACAAGCTACATCTGATTCATATCTTCTTTTCATAATGTCCCTTCATGTTCTCATTTTGGATGAATGTCTCCATTAGCTTCACCCTCAGACTCCCAACAGATAAGTCCCAACAGGGAACAAAGGAATCCACATTAGAGGAGACTGCACCACTTGTACTTGGAAGTCCATGTGTTTCATGTGGGAAAACTCCATACAATTAAGGCATAAATGTAGGGTGCTGCTGAAAACATAAAAACAAAAACTAAGGAGCTCAGGAGAAGGAAATGATCAAACAGGGCCCAGTTAAAGGCAGTCTGGAAGGAAAGCTGAGGCTGTCAGTTTGCTTGGTCTGGTGTCTGCATCATTCTTAACTCCGAATAAGAGCCAAGCCATTGCTGCCCAGCCCTTCCTGGCTGAGGTCCTCTGGCTTGCTTCCCTTTGGCTGCCCTCTAGAGCATGGCCTTGTGTGATGCTAGATACATCCCAGGAGCTGATCATCGATAGGTAAGCAGCACGCTCTCAAGCTCTCCTATTGAGATTATACCTTTCTCCTGTCTAGGGAAGTGGGCTTCTGATTCACTGCCTGTGGGCTGTGGGCTTCGGGAAAGACAAAATCAGAAAGGGGCAGGATTGCCCCAGACTGAATGGCAGGAATGTAAATACACACACACACACACACACACACACACACACACACACACACACACACACACACACACACACACACACCCTACATGCTACATCTACCCATACACCATGTTTCACACACATGAACTTTCCACTCACATGCTGGTCACCACCCACACAACATAGACCTTACATCACATAGCCATACCCACTCCACAATTCTTTCCATGCCCTACAAACATATATACGTCATACACACATACCATGTGTCACACATACCCAATACACTCAGTACAAATCTAATATACACAGCATACTAACCATGAGCCCTCACCTGCACATGTGTACATGGATTCATACACCTAACATGCCACACATGTATCTCACCTGCCACATGCACAGCACATAGACATGAACATCATTCTATAGGCATACCAGATGTATTACACACATATCCACATATATATTCATACCATGCTGTGCATATACACACACATGCATGCAGTCTCTGGACTATATCCCCTTCCACCTGCCAGGCCCAGCTCCAGGAATGTCTCTTCCCGCACTGCAGGAATCATTTGCTCTCTCCCCGTCCTCAGCTGAGGTCCAACAAGAGGAATATCCAGGGCACCAGAGGGGACCATCCCAATTGTTCCTGGAGAGCAGCAGACATAGGCCACATGATGTTGACAGCTGTCATCTCTAACAGGCACTACATCCTGCAGTTGGAAAACGGAGGCCCAGAGAGGCTGAAGAACCTCTCCAATGTAGAAATAGGAGTCATCTGACCTCATCACTTTGCCTTAGATGTGGTGGGAGGAGTGACAGCCTTTGTCTGCATGTGGCCTCATCCTGTATGAACTCACTTAGGGTCTGAGTATCACTCTATACATAAGTGAGTATCAATCCCACATCGAACCTCTAACTTCCTAGGTACTCTTTAAAGGGCAAGAACAAATTAAGCAGCATGAGTTGGTTTAAAGATTTTCAGGAAAATAATAGATAAATAAAAAGATTAGGTGAATAGTGAAGGATTGACCCCCACCATATTGTCCCAGGTGCATACAGATGCCAGGCAATATTCCATCTTCAGATACATAAAATGATCAGGTCAAGAGGGAAGAGGCAAGTCCTTCAAATAGCAAGGTAGAAATAAGGTACACTCGCACGCACACACACACACACACACACAAAGAGAGAGAGGGGAGGGGAAGAGTCTGCTAAAAGCCTACACTGACAATAGAATACCTGCCTTCCTCCTATTGAGCAGAATCTACTTGTAGCCTGTTTCCACCCTCTGAAGTTGGTGTCTCTCCTTGAGTGACAGCACACAGATCTGATCTCCCCTCAACAGACGTCCTCAGACTCTGAAGCCATTTAAAGCTCCGTCCTGACTCTCCATCCTCGTCCTTCTGGCTTCCTCAGGTAGTCTATAGTGTGCCCAAGATCCAAATTCTCACTCACCTGCCTTTGCCAGCTGTTTGTGGCTCACATATATGTCTGGCTAGAACTCTCTCATCTCACTTTCGGGTTACACAGTTCACATTGTGGCAGTTTCTGCCCTCTTAGCACTTTGGGCTACAGCAAAGCCCAAGTTGCCCACAGTCAAGATCAATCATACCTGTGATCCTGCCAACAGAAGCACATGGTCGTGGAAAAGAGCATGAAACAATTTTCAGGAGGAAGACTGTGTTCTAAATTACACAGGAGGCGTTGAGTCTGGACTGTTTTCATCAAGAGCTACGGCCTAGAGGTAGCAGGCCATAAACAGTCATTTAAATCGAAAGAGGAATGTGTTAGGGTGGGCCCAGAAGCAGGTCAGGCCAAAGCAGGAGCATGAGAGAATGGCCCCGGCCAGCAATGCAGAAGCAGAAGCTGGAGCCAGATAGGCAGCACACATGGGACAGCAAATCCCTGTGCCCAGAAGCACCAGGACTACCCCGACTCAATAACCTCCAGGGCTTCTACAGTTACAGAGGAGGAGGTGACACCTGGACCAGCTGATTCTAGATAGCTCCATGGACATGTATGGGTTTTACTTTGCTTTTTAACTCTCCTGCTGATTTCACATGCACCTGGACCTCTGTGCAGTTACAGTGTAAGATGCTAAGTATCTCATGAAAGCCACGTAGAGCAAATAAAAGTGACCCTTGACCCCACAGAGCCTGAAAGAGGAGACAAATGTTAAACACAAAACAAACACAGTCACACACTGTGGTTTATACTTTGAAGGACATTACTGGGGTAGAGGTTGTATGTGTCACACAACATGGCTCAACTCTCCAATTCTGAGAGAAGGCCCATGGTTACAGGCACCATAGAAATCCATTTCATGAAATCAACTGCATGAAGCATGAGTAAGTCCATCTATGGGGCACCAATGCAAATAATGCAAAATATACTCAAGATTTTAAATTCTTTTCCAGAATAACATTCTGAGTGCTATCCTTCCCCCATTCTGTGTTTGACACATTCAGCGCTTGAAAAGGTCAATGCCTTCCAAACAAGAAAGAATAGTTTGATTCTTAACACAGACAAGTGTGCAGGGCTGATACAGAAAGGAAGCTACTAAACAAGAGAGCCAGGCAGCTGCCTGGGCTGGGGAAGGGAAGACAGGAGGAAAGGTGCAGGTAGGAGGGGAATCCCAAACATCCCCTGTGTCTTCTCATACTTAATGTTGGCTTCTTCAAGAACTATGCAGCAGTGGGAAAAATAGGTTATCATAATTGTTCAACTGGGCACTGATGGCTCTATGCCTGTAATCCTAGCTATTCAAGAGACTGAGATCTGAGGATGTTAGTTTGAAGCCAGCCTACGCCGGAAAGTCCCTAAGACTTTTATCTCCAATTAACCAACAAAAAGTGGGAAGTGGAGCTGTGGTTCTAGGCTTAAGTGATAGAACTAGCCTTGAGAGTGTAAATGCTGATGGACAGGGCCCAGGCCCTAAATTCAAGTCTCAGTACTGGCCTGCATGTGCACGCACGCACGCACGCACACACACACACATACACACACACACACACACACACACACACACACACACATCAGAGGAACAGAATGGCGAGGGATGCCTACAAGTCTCACTAAGGCACCTCAGCTGATGATGATGTAGTGGAATTTTAAAACAGAGTTTGAAAAATCATCTCTCCAAGGTATTTAATTTCTTTGAGTTATGGCTGTTCTCCTTTATGAAACAGATGCTCCAAACGCTCACAGGGGAGTTGTGTGAAGCTGTGATATGCTTTTGGGTGCCCAGCACTGTGCTAAGCCACTTCTGACTCTTATTAGGAATCACCCTGCCACTAGTCAAGCATCTATTGTGGGCTTGTGACCATGTGGCAAATTTTACCAATGTTTCCAGTTTCATTCCTTCCCTTCCCATGAGCTTATAGCTTGAGCCTAGGTATTATTCTCTCATTTTTGGAGGGGATAAAACTGAAACTCAGGGAACTTTCCTAAGACCAGAAGCTGAGAATGAAGTAGAGCTAAAATTTAAATGCAAGGTTCTACATTCCCAGTTTGAGAACAAAGTAGAGGGAAGGGGAAGGGTGAAGGTGAAAGAGAGAAAGAGAGGCAGAGAGAGAGCAAGAGAAGGAGGAGGAGGAGGAAAAGGAGGAGGAGAAGGAGGAAAGGGGGAAAATGAGGAGGAAGAGGGGGAAGGGAGGAGGAAGGAAGATGTTGAGGGAGAAAAATGAGAGACAGTAAGATAGGTTGGTTGCAGGAGAAAAATGCTAGAGGAGAGCCAGAAGGTTCTGGAGAGAGTAGAGGCGGGAGAGGCTGACTAGGAAATGGGTAGAGTCCACTGTTCTTCCTGCCTCCTTGGACCTTCTGTGGGATGAGCTCTTTCCTGGCCCCTCTGCTTTCGCAGGGCAGGGTGTGCCCCCATTTCCTGAAGCTTCACCATACACCCTCCTTGCTCTTCTTTTCCCAGCCTCTCCCAGGTCCAAAGGTTTGAAAGAGCCTTGCAAGCAGGATGCCTCTGGTCAGCTAAGACAATAGCTTAACCGCCATTTCAGAGAAACAGTGTGACTGACCCTTAACACTTGTTGGCTACACAGCAGCCTATCATAGAGACTTGCTTTCATGAATGGGAAAATTTTCTCATGGCAGCTACTCCCTAAAGATGCAGAGGCAAGTGGACCCCACTCAGAACAAGCTCTCTGCAGGTTGTTTTCCGGCAGTGCCTACCCCCCAAGCAAACAGGCAATTCCTTAAGGCTCAGTGACCTTCAGGAAGTCTTCCTTTCCAGAATAGGCAGGGACAGGCACTCCTACCTGCTACTTTCTGGACCTGCTCTTGGAGGCAGATCTACCCTCCATGGGGTGAGTTATGAAAATGGCTGGCCCCATAAGGATTATTTTTAACTCTGTCACCACTAGAATTCATTATTATTTTAAAATCTATTTTTGTCAGTCGTGGGGCCTGAACTTTGGGCCTGGGTGCTGGCCCTTAGCTATTCAGCTCCAGGTGAGCACTCCACCACTTGAGCCACAATGCCACTTCCAAGTTTTTCTGTGTAGGTGGTGCTGAGGAATCGAACCCAGGGGCTCATGCATGCAAGCCAAGCACTCTACCACTGAGCCACCTTCCCAGCCCGTTTTGAAAATCTTGTACTGGCACTTTCTCCCACTGCTCATATTCAAGGAAGCACCATCTCCAGGCCCCACCTTGGTCAGCCACTTATCAGAGTCAATCAGCCCAACAACAGGGACAATACGTTGCCCCATTTCTGAGATGATTCTCTGTAGGTAACATTGCAGGGCCTGTATTCTGGTGAATTAGGCCTCAACTCAACTGTCACATCCCCCAGGGAATCCTTTCAAGTGACCTTCCTAAGGTAAAATCCACTCATTTCCTTCCCCAAGCTCTCTGTGATATGGCATTGCTTATTTTCTTGGCACTTGCCCTGACTGGAGGAATGCCTGTGTTTTGGGGTGCTACTTTGATTATTCTGGATATCTCCACTGACCTGCTGCAGTGGGTATGACTTAGAAGAAAGAGAACCTCACTTTGCAATGATGAGAATTATTTCCTTGAGCTCCACTATACACAACACTGGAGCCTAGGGAAAGTCTACTCAGCTCCCAGGCCTCAGTTTACCCTTTGATAGGGAAAGGGAGATCAGAGGTCCTGAAGGCATCTTCTAACTCCGATATCTCATGCCTAAACCAAACCAAATTGTTTTCGGTAGCCATTTTTAAATAAGGAATGAAAACAGAGAACAGTGAACTATTAAAATGCATCATTGCTCATATTTTTATTTGCAATAATCTTAGGTTTCCTTTCATGTTGTGACTGCGCATTCTAAACATCTTGGACAAGCCAATCAGATACTACAAAGACCTTGATGATAAATGTAGTCCTGATACTGGCAAAGGAGCAAAAGTAAAATTCAATCTCAATTCTCATTTCTGGGAGGAGTGGGCTCATATAAAATAGACTTGGATCAGTATTACGTTAAGATTGCCTCCAATTCTGCCATGTTTTTCTTGAATGCTCCTTCTTCTACTTGTTAGTCTTACTTTTTACATTCTCTGGTAAGCTCTAGAAAAGGAAAAGCTAGATAAGTATTTTCTTGGAAATGAGGTACCTATTTACAAGGGGAAAAACCAAAAGAGATGAAGTGTCTTTAACTCAATTTCATACACAGCAAGGTGGGAGGAGAGTGGGAGGAAGGTGGTCGTAATTCAAGGATGTTGTTCAATCCTGAGCAGAATTATAGAATGGGCTTTGTCTCCATGCCTGCTGGAGTGTCCCCTTCCCACTGGAGGAGGTTCTTCTCAATCTGACAAGGGCTCAAAGTGCCTCTGGATGAACTGGCCTCTTTTTTTTTCTTTGCATCAGAAGCCATGGCAACTATCTCGGGGCCAAAAACCCACTTGCTAATTAATAGGTTTTACAAGATGAATGAAGCATTGACAACACCACCAACTTGGGGACACTCCCAAAGCATCAGACCTTGTCCAATGCCCAGAGGCTAGGTCCTGCCTGGAGGCAATCAGTGCCAGCTTCTCTATGCCAGCCTCTCACTCTTCTTATTGGAACCTAGAAATGTGTCACCTGCCAGTGCCCCATACCACCTCCAGCTGTCACTTTCTCCTTCACCTGCTCACAGCTCCAAGGAAGCACAGTCACAGTCACGAGGCATCTGGTCTATTTTCCCTTCTCTCCTTTTCTGAGCAGAATGATAGATCAAAGACCATAAAGAAAGAGGTGGGTAATCCTGTGTTTCCATCAGGCCTGTTTAGGTAATACAGAGTCAAGGTACTGAGAGGCTGAAATTGTTTTTGGCTTTGAGACCATCCCTGTAGGGACATCATCTTTATTTGGGCCATTGACCTTGGCCTCAGAGGAAAAGATGAAGGCTTAGTGATGCTCAGTACCTGGTCCCTTTCCCCTCATCTGTCTCTACCGGGAGGTATTTGGAGCCTCTTTAATGGATGGTCTGCCTAATGTATGTCATGCATGCCATTGCCAATGACTAACCAGCCTACCTCTCTGCCCTTAGGCAGGGCCCTTCTCCACTTATGTCTGAGCACAGGTTTCCTGACTTCCTAGTAAAAAGAGCTAATGACCTGGAAAGCTGAGGAAGAGATAAGAAAGAAAGACCCTAGTGATGGTGGTGGTGTCATTATTCCTTTTCCTGGGGTGGTGCTTGTTATTTTAGCCTCCTGGTGGTTGATGGTAAGGCTGACCTGCTTCTTGCTTGACTCAGCTTCCTAAATAAGAAGCAGATCACAGCATTCATCCTTCCCACTCTTCCATGGCACAGAGAAATCCCTTCCCCTCCCGCCCCACCTCTCGCTGTTCTAACCGCCTACGACTTTGGTTATTAGTGGTCCATTTATTCTCAGAAACCCAACCAAAACTTCAGCTTGCTCCATGAACCAACTAGGCCCCTGCAGCTCCCTGCAGTCTCCTTTATTTCCGGTTTCCTCTTGCCATTCTTCAAAGGAATGAATATGTTACTGTAGTTACCATCTAACCCTTGAAATAGTGATCACTTTGTCCACTACCAAAAAAATAATTCTAAGCTCTTTTTGTAAAATATGTTGCTCAGCGTGGCTTCCCATCTCCTGCTAAGCCTAGAACAGGGCTGGCCACATTGAAAGGTTTCCTTAAAGCTTTCTCGGTGACAGCAAGGCAGAAATACGGGTCTAATCATCCTTTCACTTCTTCAGGTAAAATAATAAATTGTCTTTCTGGTCCAAGTGAGGCAAATACATGACAGTCAAGTGAGTTGAATCATTGGTAGAAGAGTAGTAACTCAAGGTTGTAAGATGGTGCCAGGTGCCAAGTGGGAAGATCTTGGACAAGCCAATCAGATACTAGGAAGACCTTGATGATAATGCTATCCCTACAGGGTGATACGGGCACAGGAACAAAAGTAAAGTTCAATCTCAATTCTCATTTCTGGAAGAAGGAGTCAGCTCCTATAAAATAGACTTGGATCAGTATTATGTTAAGATTGCCTCCAATTCTGCCATGTTTGTCTTGAACGCTCCTTCTTCTACTTGTTAGTCTTACTTTTACATTCTCTGGTAAAGTCTAGAAAAGGGAAAGCTAGGTAAGTATTTTCTTGGAAATAAGGTGCCTATTACAAGGGGGAAAACCAATCCAAGATGAAGTATCATTAAATTAATTTCATATACAGCAAGGAGAGTGGGTAGAAGGTGGTAGAAATCCAAGGACAAGCAGGGCACCGGTGGCTCATGCCTGTCATCCTAGCTACTCAGGAGGCTGAGATCTGAGGATCGTGGTTCAAAGCCAGCCCGGGCAGGAAACTCCGTGAGACTCTTATCTCCACTAGAAAAGCAGAAGTGGTTCTGTGGCTCAAACAGTAGAGTGCTTGCCTTGAATGAAGAGCTGAGGGATAACACCCAAGCCCAGAGTTCAAGCCCCATGACTGACCAAAAAGAAAAAGAAAAACAAATTCAAGGACATTGTTCAGTCCTGAGTAGAATTATAGAAAGGCTACAATGCCTAGAACCTACCCACACATCCAACACACCAACTACTGTGATTTTATTTTTACCAACACTAGGCTAGAAGCAGGGAGGGCAGTGGAATAAGTTGAGGAAATAGCTGCATACTTGGTGTTAACAAGCATCTGTGGGTAAGCAGAGGCAGGCATGCACACACCCATGAGTCAACAACTAGACAAGGCTTCCTGGAACTGTGGGTGCCCCTAGCCCTCCTTCTCCTGTGAATGTGTTTGTCATGATGCAGAAGCATGGAGTTTAACAGCTCTTCATACCTGAGTTGACTCGAAGGATACGCTGCATTTTGTCATGATCACTTCCCCTCTTTGAGCTGCAAGCCCAAGCTTCAAGCTCAATTCACATTTGAAAAGTGGAATTTGAACTTCGATATTCTCAACCCATGCATTGGCTTTCCTAGGGACTGTGTGTGCAGCCCAGAACTTCAGGGTAGAGGCAAACAGAGACAATGCTGACCACTCTCTATTACCTCCTCCCCACCCTCTGCACCTCTGCTTAGTCAGGAAAATCATCAAACTTATTTCCTGGCAGTCTTTTCCCCTTAAGTTAGCACTTATCGTTCTAAGGATTGAATGAGTCCTTCCTGGGGTGGTGCCATTGACAGAGTTCTGTGACTTGTGACGATCTTTTTCCCAGAAACAGTCACAGGAATTCAAGCAGGCAAAGGGCCCCAGTAGTTTAAGCAAAGCATTGCAGGGCCAGATGGTCTTCCTGGGGAATGCCAACAAGAAAGAAGGTATGCCACCTGAAGCACACAGCAGCTGCTGTCAAGTAAGTTTTCTCCTTTTTGAGAAGAGAATGCCCCTGCATGACTTAGTTTCTTGTCCAGAATGCCTAAGGCTAAAGAATTGGTAGAAAGGACTGAGATGATCCAAGTACAAATCAACCTCCCTACCTGGATGTATGCAGGTAAAACGCTAGCTTAGACACCTCGAGCACACTGTGCTATAGCCTGGAGCAATTCTATACAGAACATAACAAATGATCTCTTCACCTAAGAAAATATCAGAAACAGAAGATAAGACCTGCCTTGGTAGCAAAGAAAAAAAAAGGTACCATCTCCTTCACAGCAATGTTATCTGACTTAGATCAAAGACTCAAATGACCAAAGAGGCATTTTTCCCAGGAAAAGGAATAACTCTTGCTTTTATAAGTTGAATGTGTTCTGTTTATATTGGGCTCCGATAGTGGAACAAGGTAGCTTTCAGTGCCATGATTACCTACAGGAGAGAATTGCTAATGAGAAATGTTTTGTTGAGTCCTGTGACCCCCATCAAGGCTTCCTTCAGCAACAGAAGAATGGGAGAAAGGCCCATTCCAAGTTGAGATAATTGAGGGGTATTGTAAGCTACAATCTTAAGACAGTGATAATGACTGCTTCAATTCAGCTAATATCAGCCCAAGAGAAAAGGAGGATGGAGATCACCTTACACCAGTAAAAAAAGGAGCCTTGTTAAAGTACTGTCACCAAAGCCTGTGTGTGGGAAGAATGGACTCACCTTTCTAAACATCAGATTTTGTCATCAATGCTGTGGCTCCAACCTCTTTCAAGAGACCTCCCTCCTAAGATCTTTCTCTCACTGATTGACACAATGAGGGCACCTGGGTTTTTGTTTAAAAAAAAGAAAGATAAGTACATTTTCTTTTGAATGTGTCTAAAAGCAGGTCTTCCTTCATCATGGATTACAGTAGGATCTGCATCTTATGAAGAAAGGAAGAAGGAAAGAATGGGGGTCTTATGAGTTACCCAGATAGAAAAGAGGAGCTGCTATGGATCTTTTTTTTTTATCAAGAGCTCTCCTAGAGAAAGATGATATTTCTGGCACCACTCCCAGCTTTTCTAACCCCTGTGCACTAAAAAGAGGCCATCACCATGACAATGTGATTCTGTCTCCACTGTGCGGAGGTAGGCTTGGTTCTAAGGGCAGCCTGCAGGTGTAAAAGCTATACATAAATTCAAAGATCTGTTGATCAATGCCCCTTGCCTTTTCATGTCAGGAATTTGGAGATGAGGAAATGTGACTTGATTTCCCCTGATCACAGAGGTGATGCATCACACATGTCAACCTTGTCTTTTGATTCCCACTCTAGATCACAACATTCAGATACATATACTTTATTGAAAGCTTTCATTTTGATCCCTCTGCCCTCTCTTCTTGAGACGAGAGTCTATCTATCCCTATTATCTAAGTACTGTTGTACACCTTCTGATCATGCTCCCAACCAGAAATGGCAGACCAAAAACAGCCCACCCATTATCCAAAGGGGGCCTGTGCCCTCAGTAAGACTAAAAAGAGAGACAATAAAATCTTTGCATTAGAAAATTTTGCTCAGGTGCACCTCCTGTAGCTAAGCTCCAGGTGTAAGACATGGGTAGAGTGCCTTATACAAGACGAGTTTTCTCACAAGTCTATCCGGAGACAAGAGGAAAGGAAGCCACTGAGGAAATAGCTAGAGGAAGGGTATGGCTTTCCTATCTGCTCATCTGAGACCTGCCTATATTTCTGATTGCAGAATTGTATTGTGAGGTTTGTTTCCCATTCCTATGATTTCTCCTATAGATCTGAAGTAGGCCTTTTATCTGATGAGTCCTGACTTGCTTTTCTAGCATGCTTAGCTTCTAGGTGTTGGCATTTTCAATTACTACAATGACAAGCCGTCTTTGTCTTAAAAGATGGCATTCTTGCTGGGTATCCTTGGCTCATACCTGTAATCCTAGCTATTCAGGAAGCTGAGGTCTGAGGATCACAATTCAAAGCCAGGCTGGGCAAGTCTGTGAGATTTTTCTGTCCAATTGGCCATCAGAAAAAGGCAGAAGTGGAACTGTGGTTCAAGAAGTAGAGTGACAGCTAATCAATTAAAGCTAAGGGAGAGTGTCCAGGCCCTGAACTCATGCCATAAGATTGGCTCACACACGAAAGAAAGAAAAGAAAGAAAGAGAGAGAGAGAGAGAGAGAGAGAGGGAGGGAGAGAGAGAGGGAGAGAGGGAGGGAAGGAGGGAGGGAGAGAGAGAAAGACAGAAAAAGAAAGAAAGAGAGAGAAAGAAAAAAGAAAGAAAGAAAGAAGGAAGGAAGGAAGGAAGGAAGGAAGGAAGGGAAAGAAAGAAAAAAGAAAGAGAGAAAGAAAGAGAAAGAGAAAGAAAAAGAGAGAAAAAGAAAGAAAGAGAGAAAGAAAGAAAAGAAAAAGAAAGAAGAAAAGGAAGGAAGGAAGGAAATAAGGGAAGAAGGAAAGAAAGGAAGAAGAAAGAAAATGAAAGAAAGAGAAAGGGAGAAAGGAAGGAAGGAAGCAAGGAAGGAAGGAAGGAAGGAAAAGAAAGGCAAATGTCTGCTGCAGAGATGTCAAGCACATTGGGAACTTCTCAGGTACCATTCCTAAACCTTTTGCTTAGTCTTACCTCTTACAAGGCTCTGTCAATCAGCGATATAAAGATTTTGGTTTGTACAATTGGACTTTGTCTCACCTCAGCTTTGTACTTTATGCCTCTCATGCCCTGCCCTGGCACTGTGGGGTAAGATATGGCAAAAGCTGCCACACCCTAGAACATGTGACCATTGGAAGTACAAGAAAACTAATGGACGTGGGGCATTTTAATCAGAGAGAACAAACTACCATCAGTAAGCTCTTCTTTTTGTCTCATAAGCGAATACTCTTAAAGCACATGGCATAAGATTCTTCAGTGCCCTGCTAACATCAAGCACAAGTTGCTGGAAGTAGTAGTCAACTCTTCAACACATTCTTGTGTTGCTTTCAATGTTCCCACATTTCCCCCTGTTTTGACTCCTTAGGATTACACTCCCAAAATAACAACTCACATTGCGCCCACTGCCAAGGAACCTAGGCTAACACACTGAGAAACATTATGGTTTCGATGGGCCATCACATTTCCTATTAAGTCATGTGTTTGCTTTTGAGGATAGTCTCTCAGATTCAATGTGGATCTCATCTTGTCTGTAAAAGCTGCCACTCGCACACAGCTTTACATCCAAATGGACTTGCCTAGATTCGAGCTGAACCCTAAGAGTTCTAATGGACCAGGATCTCATGACCTCCTCAGAATAGACAGTCCTTTCAGCCCCATGGTAGAAGCTCATTCTTTTCCTTAAGTGTAATGCATGGCAGAAAGTGGGAGTCTGCGGATAAAAATCATGTAGAAAAAGAAGCTACCTGCCCTCTGCTCTTTAATTCCGTTATCAGCCCCTCTGTAGCTGGATTTTCTCGGGGATCTGTGACTGATTGTAGTGTTAGATTCTTAGAGCTGCTATTACAAATTACCTCACGCTGGATGCATTTAAACAATTTAAAAAATCATTCTACTACAAAAGAGTTTTCTTGAAGGCAAAAAGTCTGAAATCAAGGTGTTGGCAAGGCCATGTTCTCTCTGAAGGGTCTAGTACAGGAGCCCTCCTCGTTTGGGGTGGTTTCCCATAATCCTTGATGATTCCTGACTTGTGGCAGCATCGCTCCAGTTTCTGTTTCCATTTTCGCATGATGTTCTTCCTTCCGTGTGCCTCCGGATTCGAATTATTTTCTTCTTATAAAGACAGAAAAGGGTAAACAAAGGAGGAGGCTGCAATGCTTGATAAGAAATGTACTCATTATCTTGCCCATGTAATTGTAAGCCCTCTGTACAGTATGTTCACAATTAAAAAATAATAAAAAAATAAATAAAAACAAAAAAATAAAGACAGAAAGTTATTGGATAAGGGTCCAACCTATTCCAAGATGACCTCATCATAGCTTGATTATATCTGCAAACGCTCTATTGCCAAATAAGATTCTAGGGGGTTATGAATTTGGAACAAAACAAAAAACAAAACCACTATTTGTTGCAGTATAGTTGATGCATATACTAAGAAAACAACTGGCTGTTCTTTGATCCTAGGTGAGATAAGGTTAACACTGGGGTAAAGGAAGGACACGGGCTCAGGGAAATACAAATGGAACCAGGGATCGTTTAGCCATGATGATCATAGTTGAGAATGAGCATAGTTCTCAGATTGTCCAGAGATGAGCTTCATGTTTGTCTGGAGTGAAAAAGTAACCAAAGCCACTCCTTAAAAGGAATGTCCCATGTTCATTCAGAATGCAGGGCTTCCAAGATTCTGACTAGCATGTCCTGATTTTTCCCTGGAGGATGCTTGGTGTATCTGTTACTTAGAAGGCAAGATAAGCAATAGCTTCCTATTTAGAACACTTAGAGGTAAATGTTCCAAAATCAATGAGGAAGCAGGAAAGCAGGTAGCTCTTAAGAGTGAACTTGGTTAAAGCCTAATGATATCTTCAAGGAATGTTGGGAAAGCTTTCAGGGAAGGGAAAATCTTGGCTGAGCATCAACAATGACATTATAAGAGAAGTACTGGGAGTACTAAGACAGAGGTACCTACTCTTAATCTCTCTCTGTTTCTCTGTCTCTCTCTGTCTCTCCTCCTCTCTCATGAAAAGGGTTTTAGGCAAGTCTTGCTGATTCAGTTTCTTTGTTTGATGGAGTTGAGCAGATAATCATTACATGGCCCGTTGTCAGACATTCTGTGGTTTGAAATTTAATCTCCTTGAAGGCAAGAACCACGTGTCTGTCTGTCTGTCTTTCTCTCTCTCTTGGGAAAGTCTGATTATCCTAATAAAGTATATGACATTAGGAATATATCCAATAATTATTCATTCAATGAGTACAGAGGATGAACTGCTTAGATTGAAGAACATCCACTCAAACCAGAAGCTAAAACCCTAAAATCCATATTTTCCAGAGAGATGGAAAGGATTTAGGTGGTGGAACCTTGAGTGACTAATCATTTACTAAGCACTCACTGTGTGGGAAATTGTAGACGACATAGTGAGATAGAATAATATGGGTCTTGTGCCTTATGCTTTGATTTATTAGTGTATAACAAGAGAAACATTTCCATTTACCATAATTATTTATCTATAAGTGGATTAAGTATTTTTAAAAACCAAGTCTTATGCCATACTTTGGATCCAAAATGTTCCCCAAAGGCCCATGTATTAAGGTTTTGTCCAAAGCTTGGAGCTATTAGAAAATAGTGCAACTTCTACAAGGTGGTGCCTACTAGAAGGAACTTGAGTCACTGGGGACATGCCCTTTAGTGAGATATTGATACTTTGGACTCTTTTTGCTTTCTGTCTGCTTTCTGTCTGCCCTGGGGTAAACTAGTCTTTTCTACCAAACTTCAATCATGCAGTACTACGCCACCATAGCCCCTGAGCAACAAAGATCATTGAATTAGACTTTTGAAAATGTGAGTCCAAATAAATCTTTCTCCTTATGGGTTATTTCAGTTACTTTGTAATAGTAATGACAGATTTACTACACATCTTATAACACTGTATTAAGAGAGAGAGAAAAGAAAAGTTACACTTCGTTAGGGTAACCAGAAAAAGCCTAACCAATTAGAAAGCTAATTTATAATACTACACAGTAGAATATCTTGAAATCCATTACTTTGTAGGAATACCCACACTTAGAACTTTTGGAACATGAGCAGTCTTTAAGTTGGGGGACCACCTGTACCACTGTCACTAAAAGTTCAAGGAAATGTCCTCAAATGAAAGTATATTCCAGCAGTTTAATTTAAAACAATGCTGTAAACATCTGCAGCTTATCTAAAAATCTCAAAGTCACCTATTCCTCACAGCCCAGAAATTGTTGGTCATGATATAAACTTAGCTTCTGAAAAATGTTTTTGTGTGGCTTGTTTCCATCCAATGTCTTAGTAGCATTCAGAGAAAATTGGTAGTCTTCCTAATTCAATTGTCCACTTGGCTGTACATTTTGAAATCAATATTCAGTGGGAATTCACACATAGAGCTTCCTGGGACCACCCATCTTCATTTAAACCCACTAGAGATCATTTAATATCTGGAACATTCCCTTAAGAGTTACAATTAGAAGGATCTGGATTCTTCTTCCTAGTCTGCTGCCAGAATAAATTTAGTGGAACCAAGAAAATTATAGACCAACCATTAACCACCATATCTTCTATCTTTTGAAATCTGCCTTTTTATGCCTCATATTAGTGTGGATCAGTTACTACCTGCTCAGACCTACATGGGAGAACCAATCTGAGAACAGAACATCTCAGTGACTTGACTTTAATATGAACACATATCTTTTTTAGTTACAAGGTTAAGTCGTCAGTGTGATTTAAATAAATTAATTAATTGAAACAATTGAGAAAAATCAAGATGGTTGGACCTATAAATGGTATTATCAAGAGTCTTTTTTTTCTCCTTCAAGGCTAATTTTCAATGGATATATGTGGGTACTTAACCTGTTTCTAAGCCAACTAGTGGAGCCAGCAGCATGATTGGCCAAATCTGAGTCATGTGACCTCACCTGAAACATCCAAGTCCTACAAGCAGGAAAAAATAATTTTTTCAAAAAGAAAAAAGTTTATCATTGCAGTAAAAGTCAGGGGATGCTTATAAGAAGCAAGAACAGTTGATGCCCACATGGAATACAATGGAACCTTTTAGTCATAGAAAATCCTGGAGCTTCTGAAGAGGGCATTGTGTAGAACCAACCTTCAGCTTTGCTGAAGCTATTACTGCACACACACACACACACACACACACATACACCATTGGACTTTTTGTTTTGCATCACCCTGCTTATTGCCATTATGATAAGGAGTATGTCAGCTTTCCATTCTGCATTCATACCAAAAAGGACCAGTTTCATCATCAATGAAGCCAGTATTCTAGCATCCTGCCCTACCTCTAGGATAGCAAACCAAGTCAAGTTCCAAGAGTAGCAACTATCACCTTTAAGATCCAGAGTCCAGCAACAGGACCCTGGTTGGTCCTAGCCTTTCAGAATCCATATTACCAGTCTTTCTTTGGCCCAGCCTCCCAATCCTTACTTGTCCAATAACCATACTGAACTATTCTCTGATATTCCTTGTGTGAGATGCCAAAGTCGCTCCTCTATTCTCACTCTCTTTTTTTTATTGTGAAAATACCATACAGAGGGGTTACAATTACATGGGCAAGATAATGAGTACATTTCTTATCAAGCATTGTTGCCTCCTCCTTTGTTTCCCCTTCCCATCTCCCCCACCCCCACCCTCGTGCCAAAGTTGTAAAGTTTGTTTTTCGACATAATGATTTGTACATCTCATTGTTGCAATGGTCAACCTGTATCCCTATTTAAATCATTTGTTTTTTTTTCCCTTCCCCTCCACAAATTATACTGACATCAAATACAGTGAAAGCAGTCTCACTCTCTTTAAGTTGTGGGGCCACCTGTACTATGAACAGGTTTGCTCCTTATCTCTGTACAATTGCACAATTCACTGACCCAAAGGAATGAAGTGGTTTCTTCTTGTTGCTCTTGATTTTCTCCATGCAGTTACTTCAACTGCAATTTGATGTCTTCAAACACTGGAGATGGGAAAGATATATATATAATTACAAGAGTAAATAATGATACAAAAGCCTTATTACTGAGGTTTTCCGGGGGAGTGTTCAAATAAAAAAAAAAAACAGTAGTGTCTCAGAGGACAGAAATGACTCCTCACATTGGAAAGTGGAGACAATATGAAAAATCATGGAGCAGGGCAAAGCCAACTCAAACAGGATTGTGTGTCTTGTTCCCATGAGACAGAAAGGCATAAGAGAGCCAAGAGCCAGAGATGGCAATACTGGTGAGGCCTGGCTCTGTCCTTCCATGTCTCTTTCCTCAACACAACCTGCTCAGTAAACAACGCTGAGTAAGTCTCCTGTGCATTCAAAGACAGGAAAGTCAGCCTGAGTCACCCCCACCCCACCAAACACATTGTGAGACCAGCAGTCATGAACGTTAGTGAATCTCGGGGAAGGTTGAAAGGCTGTGTGACAGTATTCTGCAACAACCCCTCAGCCTTTGTGGGACAATTTCTCAGATTGACCCAGCATTTTTCAGTTATTTCACCTCACTATGGAAAAGTCCATTCATTTGCCAGAGGTAACTTTTCAAAGGTTTCATAATTTAATTTTTCAGATAACCACAAGCAGCCTGCACCCCAGAATCTTCCCTCCCTTGGAAGAATAGACTAAAAACATAATGGGAAGAATAGACTAAAAACATAATGTAAGCAATGGCCTGCTCACAGACTAGCTGACCAAAGCTGACTTCAGTGATGCACTTTTTAAAGGTCACTATGCTTTAAAAGGTTGTTTCCCCATGACCCCAACACAGCCTAATGGAAAATTCATCCAAATCTCTTGTTTTATCATGAAAATCCAGTTCTAAAGATAAGCACAAAAGCATTAATTTGAGGAAAATTCCATTTGATTCAGCAAAGACTTCTTTAGCACACAGGTGATGGGTGGGTGCTATACTTTGCTAGTTTCCGTGAGCCATACAGATATTTGTATTTTGCTGCCCTTAAGCTGCTCCTAATTTACTTTTTTTTTTTTTTTTTGTCGGCCGTGGGGCTTGAACTCTGGGCCTGAGTGCTGTCCTTCAGCTCTTCAGCTCAAGGCGAGCGCTCTACCTCTTGAGCTACAGCGCCACTTCCGGTTTTCTGGTGGTTTATTGGAGATAGGAGTCTCACGGTCTCTCCTGCCCGGGCTGGCTTTGAACCGCGATCCTCAGATCTCAGCCTCCTGAGTAGCTAGGATTACAGGCGTGAGCCACCAGCGCCCGGCTAATTTACTTATTTTGATACAACGCAAATAGTAGGAAGAGAGGAAATAATAAAAGCTTCAAATTCACAGGAAGCCCTATGCCCCATACATTAATTCAAATCAAACATATGGAAGGGACCCTGAAAAGCATTTCAATATTTTTCTCCCCAATTTCAACCAGAAACTAAGTAATTGGGAGCTGAGTCCAGATTTAGGCACCAGAACTTTAGGGAGGAAACCCCATGACTCTGGGGGTGGCAGCAGAACTCTTTCTCCCATGGTAGCAAGGAACTAGGTAGGAAAATATAGGCAGGTTGGGGAAAGGATGTGGTGTGCGGGGAGCAAGAGAGAGAGCTATGGGTGGTGAGGGGAGATGAGGAGCAAAAGAAAATATTTGGGAAGATTTCTGGAAAAACGAAAAATAGAGCTGAACGTTCGAATCTTGTGGAGAATGTGGCTTGGCAGAATTAGAGACATAGTATTCCCAGGCTGGGAAGGGAGCTTATTAAAGACATACAAAAGGTCACGTAAATCACACATAACCCCTCTTCAGCATCCCCTCCCCATCTTCCAAGGCCTTGGAAGCTGAGGGCTGCCTTGCTCTTTCATTTTTTTTTTTTCTCTCACTCTGCCCTGCCTAAGGGGGAAGGGCAAATGCAGCTTGGAAACCAAGCCTCCAATTTCATGCTAATGTCCAGACAGAGGAGGAAATCATGAAACCTAATTGCCTCAAGAACAACATTTGTCTGGTTTTCCCATGAGATATCACAGGGTACTAAGTGCAATTGGTCACAGGGTCGTCAGAGTTTAATGTCCAGCCTGGCTCCGGGTTCCTGTATTACTCTACCCTTGGCATATGAGACTGCCTGATCTCAACTGGTAGTCTCAGCCCCATGCCAATCCCAGAGCAGTGAGTTCTTTGTTTGCTTTTGCTCTCTTGCTACTAAAGTTGGCTGAAGACTGCTTACTCTGCCATGATCAGATTCTTGCCTATGTCTTGACCAAGCCCATCAGGAGCCCCGGTTTCTTCACAGACTGTGTCTCAATCCTTATGGATTGAAATCTAGCCTTGTTTTCCAGTCTCCCCAGGGAGCCTTCCCGGGAGCACAAGAATGTCTCATCAACAGCTGTGGTACCTCAACCCTGGTCTCTAATACAGTCCCCAATAGATGACCACTGATAGCAGCTTTCTGCTGTTTGGGCTTCCTGTTCGCCGGAATCTTTCCATTGAATCTATTGAACCTACCATTCCTGCCTGAAATTTGGATCTTGGTGTTGTTGTCATCCTTAGAGGATTCTTGACATCTAGCCTTTTGGAATAACCTCAAATGTGATCTTATAAATCTGATTGATAGGTGATTTATAAGATCATATCTCTGGATTCTTGTTTCTGGCCTTACTTCCTGTTCTGATCTATGGGATTTATTCCAAGAAGAACAGAAATGGACACAATTTGATGCTTCCTACCCAGGAACCTCATCTCCCTCATCTATCCTCAAAAATCTACCAGGATTTCTGCTCTAAAAATCCATTCACGCTCTAGTCATATCTGTTGTTGTTTTTCTTATTTGTTTTCCTTTTCTTTTGAATAGAAATGTGTGGAATGTAAAAAGAACTCTGGAATTTCTGGTATGTCTTAGAAAGAGATGTGATAGGACTTTAAGGGTCTCATAGCCCTTCTAGGTCAGAAAGGAAGTCTACAAAATAAATGGGAATGAAGTTTTACGATATTACCCCAATGGTTCTATTCCAACTGTCCAATGGATTGTATACTTTTCTTCTTGTCCCTCCTTTGCTTTGCTCGGAGTGTTGGGGATTGAGTCCAGGAGCCTTATGCTAAGCAAGTGCTCTACTACTGAGCCATATTGCCCCATATAGTGAGATGGGCATACTGAATTTCCCATAATGAACGGTATGTGGAAACAAAGATGGATGCTGCTTTTGAAGCTAGGTTATAAAGAGGCTGTGGCTCTCTTGTATGCTTTTGCTTTCTTCTTCACTTGTTTGCTGTCATGGAAACTAGATCTCATCACAAAAGCTTCTCTATGGAGAGATCCACATGAGAAAAAAATTGAAGATCTCTGGTCACCAATCAGTGAGGAATGACAGCCCTTAGTTCAACAGTCCCTAGAGAACTGAGCCCTGCCAACAACCATGTGAGAGAGTTTAGAATGGGTCCTTTGGCTAAGACTACAGGCCTGGTTAGTGCCTCTCTTAGGCTATGAGAGATCTTAAGAGGAGGTTGCTAGGTAAGAGATACCTAGATTCTGAGATAATAAATGCATGTTGTTTTAAGTAAAGGATAATGTGTTATAGAGTTGTAGACATATAATATGAGCCTCAGGAAGTCAGTGACAAAGAAGGTAGGAAAAAAGGGATATATGCTTTTAAATAAATTTTGCCTGCCATAAGTCCTTCAGTTTCCCAATTAGCTAGAATTTTAGAAGAAAGCCACGCTTTCATCAACAGAGACTTAGTGTGGGCCCTTCCTGTGTTCACACTGATACAGGGCTCTTGGGGGATCTGGGACAAATGAAAAGTCCTGAGAGGACCTGAAGAATAATCATATACAGAAGACAAAAGAAGAAATGTCAGCATCACCATTTGCCACTAGTTTCTTTGCCTCAAAGCTCATGAAAGCTCCCTCTTACATTTAGAAAGAAAGAAAAAAGGAAACAGAAAAGAAGTTCTGTCTGGTGTAGATCATTAGCACACAACCTAAATTTCATTAACATAAAGCTCAGGACAAAGATAAAGAAAGGAGGATCCTATCTGAGAGCAAATGTTACTTTTGTTGGCTATATTGGGTGCTGATGGCTCATGCCTGTAATCCTACCTACTCAGAATGCTGAGATCTGAGGATCACAGTTCAAAGCCAACCTAGGCAAGACAGTCTGTAAGACTCTTATCTCCGATTAACTACCAAAAAATCAGAAATAGCACTGTGGCTCAAGTGGTAGAGTGCTTGTCTTGAACTGAAGAGCTGAGGGACAGTGCCCAGGCCCAGAGTTCAAGCCCCATGACCAACAACAACAACAACAACAAAAATATCAGAGTATTTCACATCAGCTTTCTGGCTTGTCTTAAAATATGGGAAGATCTTGCAACAAATGGCCCCATACTTACATTTTGCCTAGCACATGATTAGGCTCTTTACTTGCTTTTAGTTCAGACATGTGCTGCTCATTCTGTCACTGCTCCCACCCAACCCACTTCACACATTTCAATTTGAAAATAAATGTTAATCCCCCTTCCAGATTGTTTTTAAACTTCATGTCTTCCCCTTAGTGGCCACTGTGGTCCCAAAGTGACAGCCTTGATTCTGTGCCACTAGGAAAATCCCACTGGTAAAAGCCCATGAATTGGACCATGATAAGTGCTCAGCAAATATTTTCTTGTTTTCCTAGCATTCTGGACAGGAACAATATAATTGTTTTGCAGACTTTGTTAGTCTTTTGCAAGCAAGTACCTTTTTATACTTGTTCATTGTATTACTGGATCCTGGGGTGAGTTCAGACTTGCTTTGTCTTATCTCAAGCAGTAGGCACAGCTAGAGATAGGATGATGAACCAAAGAAATTGAGTCTAGATCTTATAGCACTCAGTGTCACTGGAAAAAAAAGAGTACTTATTAAATAAACTTAGCACACTGGTTGATATGACCTTTCTAGCCCCTTCTATGTATCGAAGTCTATAATATATCCCCATCAAGAAATCTACCTTTTCCTTCTTTCTCCCCACCTTTTCTCCTAGCTCTTTGTTGCATGGATCCAACATAAGGGACCTTGGCTTGGCCCTTGTAGGAAGCACAAAGGCCTGGATTCTTAATGAACTATGGGGCCACCAGAACTTTGGAAAAGCAGGTAGAAGTGGGGGGTCTTAGGGATGACTTGCCTTCTCCTTGCTTCTCTGAAGGGGTTCTACTGAATGTGTCCCAGAGATATTCACTAGCCACGCCTTCAGAAGCCATGGAAAAAGGAAGAAGGAAAGGAGAATGTAAACTTCTCCAAGGACAAAGTCAGCATCTGGATGAAGAAAGCCCCCTGGTCTCCAAGGATAATTCAGGCTGTCCTCATGCACGCTTGACTTGCTCATGGTCTGGCTCTGGCCTCTGAAGGATGGCTCTTGACCAATGGGCTCCAGAGGAAACAGAGGCTGCAGCCTGGGAGGGCCTTGGCCAGAGCCTCAGTCATGACCTCAGACGCTTCAGCTGCACCTGAGTACACATTTCCAGGGGAAATGTGCTCTCCGTGGAGGAACGACAGCTCTGGCCCATGGGTCCCTGTGAGATCACCCCAGCTGGTCTAAATTAGACACACACACACACACACACACACACGCACACGCACACGCACACGCACATGCACACACACTTTCAAAAGCCCACAATACAGAACCGCTTTTTTTTCATTCTCAAGTCCATATTCTGACCTTGTGCTAAATCGACTTTTCATATGTAATTTTCTCTTCTGCTTACATAAAACCTCGCTATACTGAATTTGCTGAGCAGCCAACACATTTGCAAAAGCACAGAGGCAAGCTAAACTCACTTCCTCAGCCAGTTTCACACCTGAACATAAACAAACAGCCTAGGCCTCAAAATGAACTGCTTTCCTGACAAAGAATGCTCTCCATGATAGGCATGCCTGAAAATAGTAGAATGAAGTCCATTAAAAAGTACAAGAACAAAAAGGGGGGAGGGAGTAAGAAAGAGTAATAGAGGTAGTGAATATGATCAGAGATACTCTATTGTACAGGTAATATGTGCTAAGAAAAGGAAAAAATAAAAGAATGTCACTGTCGCCAAGGGGAAGAAAATGTACTGGGTCTTGCACTCACCTCTCCTTTGTCTCATTCCTTACCCTTTGCTTCTTTCTCTCCCTGGAACTTCAGTTAAAGTTAGACCCCAAGGAGGGACCTGAGATTTCATGTCTTCTCGGCCAAGAAAATCTCAGATCATCTGAGCATGTACCATTAATTAATACAACATCATGTCTGGACATCAGACTCACTGTTTACTGGGTTGATTCTCTCTCTCCTTCCTTGCCTTCTTCCTCTTTCTCACTCTTCCTCTCCCTCTCCCCTCCTCCCAAAGCCATGGGCTGGAGGTTTAAAAAAAAAAAAAAGACAATTTGAATCATGCTTAAATCACAGAAAAAAATAAAATTTCAAAAGCAGAGGGAAAAAAAACCAAGAAAATAGCTAGCAATGTTGACTTCTTTTTGTTTTCCTTTTTTGTTTTTTTATATGTATTTTTATTGTAAAGATACTATTCAGAGTACTGTATAGTTACATGAGTAAGGTAATGAATATATTTCCTATGGAGTATTGTTGCCCCCTTCTTTGTTTTTCCCCTACCATCTCTTCCCTCCCCACCTCCCCAAGTCCTCCCTCCCCACCTCAAAGTTGTAAAGTTCATTTTCAACATAGTGTCTTGTACATCTCATTGTTACAATGGTTCAACCTGTATTCTTGTTTCAGCATTTTGTTATTTCCCTTCCCCACCCCAAATTAGAAAAATGTATACACAAGATGCAGGATTATGGAATCAAATGCAGTAAAAACAGGGTGATACCATGGGGGAAGAACATACAAAAGAAACAAAAAAAAATCACATAGTATATTATAAGTACATTAAAAACAACAGCAACGAAGATAAAACCTCTATCTTGGGGTTCATTTCACTTAGCATCATCTTATATGGCAGAACTAAGATTATTTTCCTTTTAATTATTTTGTCAAAAACACTTTACTTTTAAAGGACCTTTTGCCATTTTGTTCCATCAAACTATGGTGTGAAAAAAGCATACATATCTACATAATAACTAGGTAGCCTTCTGCAGATGAGCTGTTTGCTTTGTTGTCTTGTCATGATTAAGGAAAAACAAAAACTAGCTCAGAGGGAAAAAAAAGCCCTTTCAGCTTTATTTTTTAAGCAAAAATCTCTCTGTATCAATGTCCAACTGAAAAGAATAAAAAGTCACACTTGAATATTTAAGACAGAAGGATTTAATGTAAGGAATTAGTTCCCCCAGGCAATGGAAGAGCTGAGAAGCCAGACAGGAGCAACGATGCAAATCAGAGATTGGCAACAGCAGGACACAGCTGCAGGGACAGAGAAAGAAATGAAGTTATCAGAACCCAGGGGCTGGGTCATCAGACAGAAGCTGGAACAAAAGTACACCTGTCTATAAGGATTTGAAGTCCAGCAAGAGGCAGCTGCCACTCGGGGGCGGGGGGGCGGGGGGGGAGACACCCAAGGCTGGGAAAGTAAAGAAGAAATAATGTGGCCACTGGGTGAACTTTGCTGGATGCCAGCTGATCAAGGAGCTTGGGAAATGCAGTCTGCCTTAATGCTCAACAACAGAACTCAGGAGAACGGAGCTGAGGAAAGCAGGCCCTGCCCTATGCACACTCCTCTCACTGTGCCCACTGCACATGCTCTAGGCAACAGGATGGGACCTAGGGTTGAGACTACAAGTAAGATGGCCATAGGTTCACAGATCAAGGTCACATCCAAAGTCATCCTCTTGAGCTTTTGATTTTGAAGACCTTTCCTCCCAATCACTGAGGCTGTCCCAGACACTAGTTTGACAGTGCGAGAACAGTAAAGCTGCCATGAATGCCAGGCAGCTCACTGAATACTACAACCCACATCAGGAAGCATTTGAACCAAAGTTGGGCTACAAGCACAGGTGTTCTTACGCCAAGAACAGTGACTCACCATGTAAGATGCTTTAGGAGAAGAGGAAATACTGGAAGATCTTCCTGGATCACCTCCTCAATCCCCAGCCCGCCCAAGACTCCTTTGAAAACGAGGCCCTATGAAACCCACTACCCCACCCCACCACAAGGTGGGTATGGAGCTACAGAGTGAGCAGCCTCAGAAAAGTTCTCTGTTCAGGAAGACACATGGAAGAGCTACAAATTCGCTCTTAAACAATCAACCCTGGATGAAAGTCAACAAATCAGAGCTAAATCCTCCTTTTGGCAACGTTTCCATGTTCATTGTTACTCTATTACAAGATGAACTTGTCTTCCTTTTGCCCTTAAGAAAAGAGGAGATACACAAAGGAGAAGTAAAAAAAAAATAATAATAATATAAACTGAAGAGGGGGAAATAACCCCACAAAGTTCTAATGGCTAAACAACGACTCAGGAGGCTGTGATATGCACCAGCATGATTCCACAAGTGTAAACGGTGTGGGGGGGAGAGAGATGATTGGAATAAACTAGATGCGATGAGAAGTGAGGCAGAGGCAGTTTCCTCTCCCAGGGAGGAGTCGGGACGAAAGAACCAGGAGGATGGCAAAAGGAGGCATGTCCTGAGACTTCGGTCTGGGAAGCCCTGTGTAGGCAGACCATGGATAAGACCAGTAGGATGCACAGGATCACTCAGCAGAGCCACGAAGGAAGAGTCAGGCAGAACGTAACTCTGCCCCTTGTCATGAACCCTGTTCTAATGCTTGCTTACTTTGTCATCTGAAGCAAATGGCTTGCTTCCTGGGAACCTTGGATTCCTATTCTGTAAAGGGAGATAATTCAGATAGTAAATACTTGTTTGGTACCTACCATGGGCCAGATACTGTTCTAGGGGCTGAGAATACAGCAGGAGAGATGTTATCCTTGATAACAAATATCCAGATTAACAAATAAATACAGAATGTAGGGCTGGGAAGGTGGCTCAGTGGTAGAGCACTTGCCTTGCATGCATGAGGCCCTAGGTTTGATTCCTCAGCACCACATAAGCCAAAAAAAAAAAAAAAAAGCCAGAAGTGGTACTGTGGCTCAAGTGGTGGAGTGCTAGCCTTGAGCTGAAGAGCTGAGGGACAGTGCCCAAGCCCAGAGTTCAGGTCCCATGAACGGACTTCCCCCCCCCCAAAAAAAAATACAGAATGTAATGACCAGGAGTACCAGAGAGAAAAATAAAGCCAGGTATGTGTGTATGTATGTATGTATGCATGTGTGTGAGAGAAAGAGAAAGAGAGAGAAGGAAGAAGAAAAAGAAGATACATAGATGGATAAGACAGACAGACAGACAGACAGACAGACAAATAAACAGAGGGGTAAGAGGTGCCAGGAAAAAAATTACTGAACAGAAATGAGGAAGATGAGCCATGAGGGTATGTCTGGGGAGGTGGTCCAGGGGGAGACACAGCACCTTCCTGAGGTTTCCAAGGTTGATTGATGGGCCTAAATAAAACAGTTTCTCACACTCAGTAAGCACTCTACAAATGCATGCTGTTGTTTGACAGGAGAATTAAGGGAATATTCATGAAGCATTTTTGCTCAAGAATGAGGTGAGGATGGCTGATTCCCCTTAATGCTGAGTTCTGTGTTCTTCGTCCCTCCATGTCCCCTTCTCTTGCTTATGAGGACTGATGTACCTCTTAGCTTCCATTTACCACAAAAGAAAAAGAGGCCTAGCACAAAGTAACTCAAACCAACGGATCACCCAAAATTCCTGGCCACATTTTTAACAGAGGACTTTGTGCACAATATTTACTTGCCTACTTACATTATATTTATGCTCATAGCCACAGAAGGATGCCTCTGTATAGAGGCTGGCATGGATGCCAAGCATTCGGTTCCTAGGTATGTAATATCAGGGAAAAGTCCCATGGCCACCTGAGCTTTTGGGTTGTTTGGAGGATCAAATGAAAGTGTGGCTGCAGGGACCCTTCACAATCAATCAAACTACATTTGGTTACTGTGTCCTGATGGAAGTTGAGCCAGTCCTCAGAGCTTCAAGCACGGCTGTGGTGGGGGATGGCCCACCCACATTTTGGATGACTAAGCCACACGCTAGTCTAAAACCAACACTTGCCCCAAGGAAGTCACAAGGCCAATCAAAGTCACAATGGGACTCTTCTGTTCTTAATACTCCCCAAGATGAGAGTTGATGGCATTTGTTTAGATTGGCATTGAAAGAATTGTTCTGTTGTGAATCCAAGTTGCTTAGAAAAAAGTTGATGAGGCCACCAACCATCTGATTATAACAAGCAAGTGCTGCAGAGGGGAGAATGGGAGATGTTTTTTGCTCAGGGCTCTACAGACTGCACAATTAAAGCTAGAGGTACAACGTGGCTTCAGCAGACATTCAGTTTAATGCTATGACAACAGACTTTCAAGTAATACAAATAGATTGTTTTGTTGTGTGGAGATAAGGTTCTCCAAAACTGTAGCCCAGAATGGCACTGAAGTTGTGATCTGCCTACATCAGCCTCCAACTACTGGGATTACAGGTATGTATCACCACACCTGTTCCAGAGTTATATGGTAGAGATTCATGGAGATCAATATGATCATGTTAGTCCACCACAATTTTAGGGTTACTAAATTTTGGAGCTGAAAGAGATGAAGAGGTCTTTGCAAGTGAATCTTTTGAAGTGCTGGGGCTATAAAAACCACAGAAAAGTTCTAGAACGCATCATTATATCTTTACCCTATAAGGACACCAGCAGCCTAGTGATACTCCTGACTGTCACTGGGCATAAAACCAAATAGGAACTGCCCCTGGAATTCAATTTAGTAATAATTACTGGCAGAAAGGAAGGGCAACGAAGGACAAAGAGGACTCATTTAAAATCCCCGAGACCTTCCACACATTTCTTTCCAAAGAGTAAGCATCTGACTCGGTTCCGTTGGGTCATGTTGGATCGGCTTGGCCACCCACATACTTGTTCATTGTCAGAAGTTCAAAGAGTGCATCCACTGGCATCTGACAGAGCTGCAAGGGAGCTCTCCACCCAAGCTTGATATCATGCCACTGGGGTTGGGCAAGGACACGGGGGACTGAAGAAGATACTTTCAAGTCTTCCAATCACACTTTTAGGAATCCTGAAGTGTCACCACTGCTTCCAAAGACACACATTTGCATGTTAAATGTCAACACCCCCAAAATCTCAAGCAAGCACTTAGCTCCTTCCATGATCAGGTGAGAGAGAGACAGACAGACAGAGACAGAGACAGAGGGAGACTTCTTACAGTCAGCTTTGAAAGCACCAGAAGGCCCTTAGATGAGAAGAAAATCTTGATGCCCATGAACACCTGCCACATCCCCCAAAGGTCAAGTCACAATTGAGGTGGGGTGTGCTGGACAGACGATGCACCCATAATGTGCTTCCTTTGAAGTAATCAAGGTCATCTAGATTTTTTTTTTCCTACTATCTAACCTGCCTACCATCTTGGGTGCACACTTAATCACAGATGGGCAAAATGGAAATTTTAGTAAGTTTAAGATCTTTGAATTATTTCCTGATGGAGGGGAGAGAATAAGGAAAAGAAACAAGAAGATAAAAGATTAATGAGAAATGAAAAAGAGGAGCATAGAAAGAGAGGAGGGAAAGTAGGATGGAGAGGGGGGAGATTGATGAGAAGCTTCCAAGAGTTGCATCTACAGTGGGTTGCATCTACAGTGGGTTGCGTCTACAGTGGGTTGCGTCTACAGTGGGTGGCGTCTACAGTGGGTGGCGTCTACAGTGGGTTGCATCTACAGTGGGTTGCATCTACAGTGGGTTGCATCTACAGTGGGTGGCATCTACAGTGGGTTGCATCTACAGTGGGTGGCGTCTACAGTGGGTTGCGTCTACAGTGAGTTGCATCTACAGTGGGTGGCGTCTACAGTGGGTGGCGTCTACAGTGGGTGGCGTCTACACTGTAGATGCCAGGCATCTACACTGGGTTTAAATCTTATATTGGTTACAAAATATTTCTCCTTCCATCCCAGTCATAAGTGAAAAACGGGAAGGAAGAAACGGCAGGGCAGGGGAAAGGCAGGTGGCCAGTTCTCTCTGAAGCTTATGCAGGAACTAGCATCTATACTAAGATTCCCAACGACTCAGGCACTGCATGGATTTCAAGTCTAGGGATGCTCTGAGCCAGAAGAGTAGGAGTGTTTAGCTCTTCAGTAGACTGACTGGACCCCTTATAGCAGAAGGTGACATACTTAACCATACTGAAAAAGAGGGTTATAAGAAAACACGCTTACTAACTTGCAACTTAGTTCTGTGGGGAAACTGTCTACATCCAGAGGCCAGCTAAGGAGTTATAACGTGAAAACAAATGAACCCCACAAGCCCAAGGTAGACCTGAGCTCCACGCTCCCTGGAAGCCTCTCCATTGGCAATTGTTTTAAGATTTGCTTGACAAAAGCTGTATGAAAAAAATACTATCTATAATACAACTCTTTGCTTTGAACTGGGCTACACTCATTGCTTTGAGGCAAAAAAGGTAAAACATTGGACAAAGATGGCTTCCTCAAAGTATGCTGACCTGTGGGTCCTACGTTTGGCTCTCTGTGAAGACCCTGTCATCTGGTCCAGGCCAAGGGCACTATTCCAGGAACACCCAGGATAGGGCCAGGACAGAGCTTTAGGACCTAAGGCTGACATACAGTAAGTAAAGACTATTTGGAAGGGGGAAGTCACAGAAAGACAATTGTTGATTGAATATTGGCTTGCCTCCTAACTTAAACGTATGAAAGAGCCAGTGCCCATTGTTAACTAGAAAATCAAACTGAGTTTGTTTTATACTCAAAATTACTTTGTTTTGTTTCTAAATAGTTTATCGCCTTGGAAACTGAAGAATAATCATAGGCAAAAACCTCATTTAATTTGACATTCAATTCTATTCCATGGATTTTCAGGGGAAAAAAAAGTTGGATTAGAAATCCTGTTTCACCACTTTCTTATCATATGCCTTTGGACAAAGAATCAAATTATTCATTTGAAAAATGGAGCTAAAATGACATTCATATAGAGTTGTCATGGAGATGAAAACCTTCTGGTTCATGAGCTGGTTATTAAGAGGCCTGCAGCAAATGGGACCCTCAAGTTGTATTGCTAGAATCTGAATGAGTGGATATAAGGTTGTCTTTCAAACAAGTGGACCTCAAGATTCACATAGGTGGGAGCAGAAGTACATTCCATATGTCAGGTGGCTGTGACACTCAGGGTAGCATTGTATAACAACATAACAGAAGTGGATAAGAGCATCGTGTCAGAGCAATTGCTGGGATTGCAAATAGAGACTACTAGAAGCAAGAATTGAGTATTCTTTAATTTAACTGTTCCTTGATTCCCTCATCTTTAAAAATGTACTTAGTTCAGAGAGTTATTGTGAGTATAACTAAGATAATTCATAAAAAATATATTAAAACCATTCAGGCACCAGTGTCTCATGTCTATAATACTAGTTACTCAGGAGGCCAAGATCTGAGAATCCTGCTTAGAATCCTAGGCACTTGTATTTCCAATTAAACACCAAAAAGCTAGAAGTAGAAGTATGGTTCAAGTGACAGAGCATCAATCTTATGCAAAAAAAAGCAAAGAGAACAAGGCCCTGAGTTTGAACCAGAGTACTAGCACACACACAAAAATAGTATAGTACAACCAAATGTCTGGTGCATGTTAGGTACTTAAAAAAAAAAAAAATATATATATATATATGTATATATATATATATATGTTATTAATAGTTCAATGTCTAGCTACAAAATGACTGAAAATAGACCTGGTTTAACATAAGTACTATATGGTCTGTTTCATCTAAGATTTTTGGAAGGGAGTGAATTATGGTCTAAATGGATTGGATGGGAGACTGGCTTTGTTTCAGGATGAGTTGGAGAAATATTGGTAATACAGTAAGAAAAGCTTGGTATTACACAAGAGATATGAGGCCAGGTCATCAAAATGTTGTGAACTAGTTACCTGACATGATATTTAGTTTTTTGACCTATAAAAAGAGGATGATAGGGTGGGAAGGTGGCTCAGTGGTAAAGTGCTTGCCTTGCATGCATGAGGCCCTGGCTTTGATTCCTCAGCACCACATAAGCAGAAAAAACTGGAAGTGGCATTGTGGCTCAAGTGATAAAGTGCTAGCTTTGAACTGAAGAGCTGAGTGACAGTGCCCAGGCCCAGAGTTCAGGCCCATGATTGGCAAAAAGAAAAGATGATAGTATCTACTGGAGAGTGATAAGAAACCCCTAAGAAGGTTTGGGGCATGGTTGGTACACATTTCTGGACTTGGTTTTCTTAGGAAGACTTTGGTAACTAGGAGCAGTGGAATTCCAGGAAAGGAGATGGCCAGGATGAAATGCCAGTGAGTGGAAAGAACACTGACACACTTCCTTCTGTGCACAGGAGGTGATCTGGCAGGAAGAGAAGGGCTGTATGCTAGGTGGATGTTTGCACTCATTGGCAAATGTTGCCTTGACTATCCAGGCCTTTATCCCTACTAAATGTGGTTGACAAAGATAGAACTATCAATTGAAATACCCAGAACCCTCTCAGCAGCCGTTCCACAGGGAATCTCCTAGTGTGATGATGCTACTAGAAAGTCTCCTTTCTCTTCAAGTGTCATCTGTGTATAAATGTGGTTGCTTCAAAGCAACACAGTGGTGAAGTAGATAGGCTCCTCAGGCCTATCTGTAGACAAGGGAACCAAAACTCAGAGAGATTGAAACATGACCCCCCCCAAACCTCAAAGCAAGTGAGCATGACAGCTGGGACTTGAACCCATATCTTCATATGTAATATCATTAGCTTCTTCCACCAATCATTGGGTCCTTTTTAGCCCTATTGAAAACCAGAATGTGGACTATGTCTGGCAAGATATGTGAGTGGACTGGAATTTTCTCCCTCTGGGACATTGTTTGCTTGGTCCCCAAATTGTTCCAAAGAGAATTAAAACAGCAAAACTGGTGGGGAGTGGAAGAGGGCAGCTGCCTGGCCAGGACTGAATTCTCTACATTCGTGTTGTATTCATGTTGTATATCTTATTTCTCAAAAGGATACTTGAGAAAGCTGTTCTAAAAAGGGGACTTAGCCCCCTCCGTTGGTATTTTTCTCGGAAGTTTGTAATGAGCTCATAAATGCTAATGAGGAATGCGCTGTGGCTCCTCAGCAGTGCTGAGTCAAACCAGCCACGTTAGAGGACGGAATTACCCAGAGCCTGGAATATTCGCACCCACCTCACCACACTGGGCTGGTTGCTGGCATCAGGAAGAGCACTGTCTGCTTTGTCAGCGCGCACAATTGCCGGCTCTCACCCTTACCACAGCAGCCTCTGTGACCTAGATTATTTCCCCTGGGATGATGGTTTCAAAGGTCTCTTTTAAAAAGCCATCCCTGAGAGTTTTCAGCTCTCCATTGGCTTGGTCACTTGACATATGCTGAGCACCCATTACAAAGCCCAGAACTTCAGCAGGAGCTAGGAGCTGGGAAAGGCATTGTTCCTTGCCTCCAATCCCATCACCTTGTCTCCTAGTATGCTCCAGGGTATGGTACTGAAGAATCTGCACCAACCACAACCCCAGTGGGAACCACAGGTCACTAAGTTGGACATGGAAGAGTATTAAAGAAGGGCTATTCAAGGGCTGGGAAGATGGCTTCGTGGTAGAGCACTTGCCTTGCATGCATGAGGCCCTGGGTTTGATTCCTCAGTACCACATAATCAGAAAAAGCTGGAAGTGGCGCTGTGGATCAAGTGGTAGAGCACTAGCCTTGAACTGAAGAGCTGAGGGACAGTGTCCAGGCCTAGAGTTCAGGCCCCATGACCAACCAAAAGAAGAAGAAGAAAAAGAAAAAGAAGGAGGAGGAGGAGGAGGAGGGAGGAGGAGGAGGAGGAGGAGGAGGACGATGACGACGACGATGATGACACGAGGAGGAGGAAGGGCTATTCACAAGGCAGGACAGAGCCATTTACCACATCAGAGCTCAAAGAGACAGGAAGAAGAAATAGCAGTTGGCCCAGTAGCCTTCAGCTGAGAAGGAGTCACTATACCTGCAGCCTGGAATGGAGGAAACTCAGGGAAGATGACCCCAAACAACAACCACAGGCAAGGTCACCCAGCACCATGACCCAGAGGCAACTTCTAGGATACAGATGTGGGTAAGAAGCAGAGTATAAGACTGCAAGGGCCAAAGATGACTCTCTAGCAAAACAGCAACCCTTAACCTTATCTCCCAAACCCTGCTAGAGAAGCCTGAAGATTCAGACCAGCATGAGGCATGGAGCTACTCCACCCACAACTCTCTGCCTGCCACATTGTCAGACACACCTATTCACACTAATATCACAGGAGACTCACTTTCCAAGAAATTCCAATTGTTCCTTGAAATGTTTTCCAAGGTGCCCATTGATTGCAGGTAACTTTTGCCATTTCTCTAAGGATGTCATTTATCTTTGTAAGCTAGGTAAAGAGAAGGGCCATGATACCAGGGTCAGGAATGTAGCTGAGTAGAAGAGTATCTGCCTAATATGTGCCAGGCCTTGGTTTTGATCCCTAGAACCACAAAAATAACAAGTAAAAACAGAAAAAAATGGACTATGTCCCAAACTCCTTATGTCTTACATGGAGCCGATCTCTCTTGGATGTGATTGGAAGGGTCAGGGATGAATGGGTAGAGAAGTAGAGGTCATCTCCAGCCCTTGAGAACTTTATACTATGTCTGTGCAGCTAATGGACTGGGATATAGGTAACTGAAACCAGGAAAAGATGCTCCCATGACAAATGGATGGCTGAATTAAGTGAGAAATATTTTCTATTCTCTGCCTGGCTGGACAGATGAAGAGTATATAGAAGGTAATACAGAAATAAGTCTAAATCCTTAGAGATTGGAAAGATGAACTATCCATTGACCAGCATAACTTTTTGTGGGGAATGTGAAAATAACAACGTATTCATTGTTGAATGGTGTTCAGGCAGCATCAGCACTCTTGATCTACTCCAGTCCCCTCTTACATCCATTGTCACAGCTGTTTCCAGGGAGAAAGAGCAAGAAAAGAGGAGAGGAGATATGGGTACAGAAAAGCACCTTCAGTGAGTCAGGCCCCCATCCTGTGTTCAATGAAATACATCTTGCTTAAATTTAATGCTCACAATTCCATGTTGTGGAGTCCTCAACTGAGGAAAGAAAAAATTGAGATTCAAGAAAGGTTTCTGGGATGTATACACCATCACCAGCATCCTGCTGAAGTAGCCTGAGCTCAGACACTGAAATGCCTAGAAATCTTCTCATTTCCTTTAGAAGCAGAGCACTGGACTTGGGAGTTGTACTTTCTGGGAAGGGCAGGAAAGTGCATCTGCACTTCTGAGAAACCCACACACATTTCCATCTCCTTCCAAAACAGTTTCCTTACTTCTGACAAAACCTGTCTTCTAGGATAGAGTTTAGCAAAGAAAGATGAGTGGGCAAAGGTGATTTTAAAATCAGAGAGGAGATATATACTGATAGGTAGATCTAGGCAAAGCAGTATGCAAAAGTTTTCCCCTGCTGGTGCTAGTGGCTCATGCCTGTAATCCTAGCCTTGCAGGAGGGTGAGATCCAGAGGACTGAGGTTCAAAACCATCTTGAAATTGGTTTGAGACTCTGTCTTCAAAGTAATAAGCAAAAGACAGGACTGGAAGAGTGGCTCAAGTAGTTGAGCACCAGCTGAGCAAGCAAAGAGAGTACAGGGCCCCGAGTTAAAACCCTAGTACTGGGGGAAAAAAAGTCCCTTGTTGGGATTTGTTCTCTCTGTCCAATAACTCTTCCTCTGGGAATTTGTACTCAGGAATGGCTTACCCACATAAAAACAGGTTTGGTGTGTTAACTTTATTCAGAACGATATCTATCTATCCACTGAGAGAGAGATAGATGGATATCTCAAAGCCAAAACCTTCACAGGAATGGAGTTAGCAAGATGTACACCCTCATGTCAGAATGAGTTAATGAGATTTTTTTTCAATAACTAAAAAGATAAAGGAGAAAATGGATGGAGCCATTTCTAGAAAGGCAAGTACATGTGAGCTGATGTCTGAAGGGTGTGCTTCTCACTGAGTTGAAGCGTGCATGTGTGTGCACATGCATCCATGTGTGTTCACATGCATCCATGTGCAGACGTGCACATGTGCGTTCAGAGGAGGACTCGCGGAGAGAAGAGCATGCTGCAGTAGGAAGAACTGACGAATGGAAGGGCAAAACCGCTGATGTCAAGGAAAGGGGTGGCCTTTAAAGCCCCTCTGGCCGGCTTCCACGGAGCTTTCTCCTAAGTCGTCTTCATTTCAGTCTTAGGTTTCCATAAACACTGCAGTTATTTATTTTATTTTCATTTGAAATGTTAAACAAGCCCCAAAAGGAAAAGCTGTTGGGGCAACGCGTGGCGTCTCCAGAGAGTTGCACCATAAGCATTTCTGCCAGGGCTTAGCAAGGTTGTCTCTCCCCCCCTGTGCTTGGCCTGGGGTTCCCTATGGAAGTTCCCTTGAACCCCTGCCTTGGTTTCAGGACTCTGAGGAGCTCTGGCTCCATAGTATTATCCACTGTGATTCATAGAGGTAGCCCATCCACATAGTTCCTCATAGATGGACAGATTTCCATCTGGAGAGGCCATGATTCCAGGCAGGCCTGTGCTGACAGCATGCTTCCTGTGTTTCAGCCACACCCTCCCTGGTTGAAGCCTCATCTCTCAACCAAACTGCCCCTGATCTCCTGTGTAGAATCAGTACACGTACACAAGAGATGCTCTCTCCTTTCAAATGGAGAGGGTCTAATGCTTTGCCTTTGTAGGAGCTTCCTAGATCAGCATTCAGGATCCAACCTTCTTCCTCTTCTAGTTTCTCATCCAGATGAGGACAAAGCTGAGAGTGGCCCAGTATTTAGAATCTTCACTCTCCATCACTTTGCATTTTCTTCCCCACTAACTCTTATGGGTGGCAATGATTACTTTTATCCTCTCAGCAAAGGACCATCAAACCACATGCTCTTGGTACTTGAGGGAGATGTGACACCTGCACACTACTCACATCATTAATGGTAACAAGTGATCAACTTAGAGGGACAACAAAGCAGCCCTTGAATCTCAGAATTCTGATCTCATGGAGAAATAAGAGAAAAGAATAAGGCAGATGGAGGACAAAATACTACCTGTGTCACTATCAAAACTGTTGATTATGGCTTCCCTATGGCAGATGTGGTATTTTTCACAACTGAATCTAAGAAGTATACAGAACCACCTACCCAGTCATTTGCCTGCTGGAGTTCAACAGGCTCTCCTGAAGGGAGTTCCTATCTCTGAGAAATTCGGGGCCTTGAAGCACAGGACAGGGCAAAGTTTTCCATTGGTGGGCCCACTGTAGGAGAGGAGGAACCAAGAAGAACCCAAACTATATTTTCCTCCGAGTCACCCAATGAAAGGAAGAGTAGGCAAGGGTATTGGTCCTATGGAGTCTCCTTCACTTGGAAGGAAATATTAGAAAAAAAAAAGACACACTCAGCCCCCTCCTCCCATAGACTTGCGACAACAGAAACAATAAATACACTTATTATCTTAAAAAATAGAAACTGATAGAAATGAATTCTGTGAATCACAAACGCTACACCGAGCAAACAAAATGCCTTTAGTAAGGGCTATTGAGTATAGTAACTAGGATAGCTACCAACCACCACCCCAAGTGGCAAGAGCTGGGAGGACTTTACTCGGTCATATGTATTTGGAATATTGAGCCACATAGTTAAAAGATCACCAAAATAATATAAATGAGTTGAATTCAAAGGAGGAAGGCCAGACACCTGGAGAAACGAAGAATTTAGTGCAGAGAAGGTACTAGATTGAAGGTTCGAGTCAAAATCCCCATGGCCAAGGTAGTTTTGAGTTGGGCTTTGACAGATATATTTAGCCAAAGAAATGGAAGCAAGAAGAGTAGTCACATTGGAATAAGGTGGAGCGAACCTCGTGCTTTTATCTGCATCTCAACAGCCTCTCTATTGGGCTGGTACTTCTCATTTATACAGGGAATTCAGCAGATAGTATGAGTTTGGTAAAGTCTTCAGATCAGAGGATGGGGTATAAAAACACTTTCCAACTACTTGCCCTTACATCGATGTCCTTTGCCTTAGATCGGATGCCATTTAGAACTGAGTTCCTCTCTGTCTAGTTCCAGAAACTTCTCTGCTCCCTGCCATTCCTATTTCCTCACTTGTTTATACACTGGGCAGTTTCCCTCTGGCTTATGTCTTCCCCTCTGATCTAGCCCCTGTGGGCCACAACAACAATCCACCTCCATCCTCCCAAGCCACACCTTGTCAGGAGTTGGCAACCTTTTATCAGACCACATCTCTGAGTGTTGGCAGAGCAAACTACTGCCAGTGCTTCCACCTCTTCTCCCAAGCCAGTCCCTCTGGCCTCTTAACCACAGGCGATGCCTTCCTTTGACTTTCTTCCTATCCGTCAGCACATTCCTAGGTTTAAGGCAAGCCCTGCCACATATGCCTGGAAACACATGATGACACTTTCCTAGCCTACATGCATACATTTTCTCCTGGTCCAACAGAACTTGTGGCAACAGAACTGGGGAAGGTTGGAAACTGTCAGACACAGAGACAGCCCTTTGCTACCTGCAGGAATAAGAAGGATACATTCCCTCTGGGAGCTGGAGCCCTTGGAAGGCATAAATTGGCCACCTAATGCTCAAATCAGGTAAAGGTTTCTGAAGTCCAATTTCTTTCTTGTTTAAGTTGTGGCCTGGTAGAAATCTTAGCAGCTGCCTTTGACTGTTCTTGAAAGTGCCTTGCTAACACTCTTGTCTGAGTTTTCTTTCTCAAGTATAAAATGGAATCTTTTCATTAAGAACCAGCAGGCTCAGCTCATCCAATACTAGGAAGAGCTAGAGGCAATCTTGACTTCGCCTGTGTTCCAAGGATGAGTGGCTAGAGAAAGTCGTTTGAACAAAAAGATGTTCACATGCTGAGGTAGACAGATGAAGAGAAGTGGAGAAGTGGTGGTGAGGCGGTGGGGGGAGGGGGATGCAGTGATCATATTCAATGCACATCCCGTGAAACTAGAAAAGTTGAGGAGACAAGTGGGCTGGAAAGTATGGGGGGAAACGATGAAAGGAGTGATGTTGATCAAGATGCATTGTACTCATAAACTAACATGTTGAATGGTAAGTCCTTTCTACAACTACTTAAAGATAATAGCATATAATAAGGAAGGGAGAAAGGAATGGAGGAAGGAGGGAAGGAAGGAATGGAGGAAGGAGGGAGGGAAGGAAGGAAGGAAGGAAGGAAGGAAGGAAGGAAGGAAGGAAGGAAGGGAGGGAGGGAGGGAGGGAGGGAGGAAGGGAGGGAGGGATGAAGGGAGGGAGGGAGGGAGGGAGGGAGGGAGGGAGGAAGTCACATGTTGACCAATTATATGAATTTCACCCTCTGCCCAGCAACAATGAAGTTCTCTCTATCTAGGGAGAACTTGATCCTCCTTGAACAGCATTACTTAATGGTGTTCAAACATGCCAAATATCAAATTTATGGTGCCTTCTTCCTACCTCTTCCCCTCCTATTGTTATATTCAATAGATTTATAATTGCCCAAAAGGGTAATCATATTCAACCCATAACCAAATCTAATCTCATAGAGTCCAAAGTGTCTCAAGTTGTTCTCTCCCCTCCACAACTCTTCTCCCTTCTCTCCCAAATGTTCATTTCCTTTCATTGGAATTCAAGTCCCTAAGTGGTCCATGTCTTCATTAATAACCTCCTCTAACCCATTCTTAAAAGAGGGACCTGTATAAAGCTAATTCAATGAGTAGACTGCTTAAGAACCTTCCATGAAGACGCTCTGAAGACCCTCTGAAGTAAGCATTAGCCATCAGCACAACAGACAAAAACCTTTACACCCCAGCCCTGGTATGTGCCCCAGGCTCTCACAGTAACCTATGTTTTTCCTCCAGGTATTATGCACCTGCCATGCTCTACCACTATGGTCTCCCTCCTCAGGACTCTGTTCATGTTGTTCCTCTTCCTTGGAATATCTCTATTCCTAGTGTCACTCTAGAAAGTTTCTGGTCCTCCATCAGATCTTGAACCATCTCAGTGAAGACTTCCCTAGAAACCTTAGACAGACTTAAGGGATGCTCTTTTGTGACATATGACATTGGGCACTTTTTTACTGTATTATAATTTTTGCATGTCTTGCCTCTAAATTAGACTATAACCTCCTTAAAAGAAGAAAAGATATCTTTTTCTCTCTCTGCATAACTATGGCCAGCCTAGAATTTTCTACCCACTTGACTTTCAGTTAATAAAAAATATGTGTTAAGTGAAGAAAGAGACAAATAGATAAGCCAATAGCAGAGAAAGAAAGACCACAAGCCCAAAGGTACCTGATGTTTTCTCACTTGGGGTAAATGAATCCAAAGCCATCAAAATCACCATGTTACTACAACACCAAAACTCAGCATAGAAGCTCAGGGGTAAAATCGGGTAGAAAGAACAACAAATTGGAAAGCAAATTCAGTGTAGAACAACAATTACAATAAAACGACAGCAGCGTCAACAGTGATTGTAAAGGGAAGGAAAGTGATGACCAACCACTTAACTATCTTGACACAATTTAACTCATTAATTAACTCATTAATTGTGAAGGTTGTTATTGTTGTTTTGCCAGTCATAGGGGGCTTGAACTCAGGGCCTGGGCACTGCCTTAGAGTTATTGGTGTTCAAGGCCAGCATTCTACCACTTAAGTCACAGTGATACTTCCAGCTTTTTCTGAGTAGTTTATTGGAGATAAGAGTCTCACAAGTATTTTTACAATAAAAAATGTATAAAATAAAAAAATTGTAACTGTAACCCCTCAGTACAGTATTTTTACAATAAGAAAAAACGTATTTAAAAAAGAGGCTCACAGACTTTTCTGCCTGGGCTGGCTTTGAACCATGATCCTTAAATCTCAGACTCCTAAGTAGCTAGGATTACAGGTGTGAGCAACTGGATCATGACTATTAACTTTTCACATAATGAAAAACCTTGTCTTTGTGACTTAGAAAAGTAGAGTTAATACTAAATGGAAAGGAAGAAGAATTACTTTTCAGTGGGGCATGAAGATTGTTCTAGTACTAAGGCTTCTTATATATGGATTGTGTCAAAATGTCAGAATCCTTGTTCTTCCATTTACTAAGTCAGTGACCTTGAGAAATTTAGCCTCTTTTGGCCCTGATTTCTTTGTTGCAAAATAAAACAGATATTGTATATACCTGAACATAAATATTATAATAAAAATGTGCTTCGTGTGCAGTGGGCATATTATCATACTGACTTTTATTCGAAATGAACGTTCCCTATAATTGAACTTTAGAAACAATAGTGGAATAATAACAGTACAAATATCAGTCTTTCTTTTTTATTTTCTCTCGATATTACAAATAATTGTATATCTTATCCCCTACTAGAGGGGATAAAGATCATTTTAGCATGAACTAAATTTTTTCATTTTGATAACCCCCAGTACCTTGCAACTAGAGAAGCATTTGATAAATCTGTGTTGGATTGGGAGATGTAGTACAGTTAAATAAACTGTGCAGAATGATCAGACAAGGTCACCTCTAAAGTTTATTTAGATGATAAACAGTCTCTGATTTATTCGTCCATTCACTGGCATTAGGTACAAACATGTGCTCTGCAATGGCTAGCTCTTAGAGATAGTCAGACGTGGTGTTGGACCACATGAGACATAATAGTGTGGTGACCTTACCATTCTGTTGAACTATGGAGTTAAATTACCTAAACTAAGCCTTAGGAAGCTTTAGTACTAGTGATACAGTTCTTTTTTAACTTTTCTATGCTGCTGGCTTTGTGCTTCCCAGTCACAAGACAGGAGAGATTATTAAAAAAAAAAAAAAGAGAGTGGATATTGTCCAAAGCACATAAAACTTCTCAGAAATACAAAGGTAGTTATTTTTTATAATAAATGGAAACCCTTATTAGTGGCAAAATGTCTAGCAACATTTTCTTTTTTTTTTTAATTGTGAAAATACCGTACAGAGGGGTTACAATTACATGGACAAGGTAATGAGTACATTTCTTATCAAACATTGTTGCCTCCGCCTTTGTTTCCCCTTCCCATCCCTTCCCTCTCATCCACCCTCCCCCCTCCTCCCTCTCCCCCCATAATTGTAAATTTCGTTTTTCGACATAACGACTTGTACATCTCATTGTTGCAATGGGTCCACCTGTATCCCTATTTAAACAATTTGTTTTTGCCCTTCTCCACAAATTATACCAACTTCAAATACAGTGAGAGCAGGGGTTATACCGTGGGGGAGGGACATACAAAGCAACAAAGAAATCATCTTATAAATACGTTAGAAACAATCACATGAAAGAAAAAAACATTTGAATACTTATCTTGAGGTTCGTTTTGCCTAACAGCAACTTATCTGACCTTTTCTGCTTGTCTCAGACATATACTAGTTATTGCAAATAAAGGAAACCATGGGACCTATGTTTCTTTGAGCCTGGCTTACTTCACTTAATATAATTTTTCCAAGTCTTTCCATTTCCCCAAATGATCACAAACAAGACCATACTAAAGCTACCAGCACAGCTATGTTTATTGCAGCATTATTTACCATAGCTAAGATATGGAACCACCCAGATGCCCCTCAGTAGATGAATGGATCAAGAAAATGTGGTATATATACACAATGGAATTCTATGCCTCCATCAAAAAGAATGACATTGCCCCATTTGTTAGGAAATGGAAAGACTAGCAACATGTTTTCTTAGTGCTAATTTCCTATCCTTTCCAGTCTACCCTGATAATCCACCCCTAACATTCCAGCAAGACAGATTTTATAGTGGAATGCATAACTTTAGAAAAGTACCCTTCTTGTACATATAGACCAAAATTAAGATAGGAGAATCCAAACGGAAAGAGAGCTACATAGAACCATATGCTCAGACTTAGGGAGCTCTAAAGCTAAATAATAAAACTATGAGTTACCAAAGGATGCTAAACGTGCTCCAGAGGTGCCTAGAATTGCACTGGCTGAAAGTATCTTCTCAGCTTAAAAGATAACTATTTAAATGTAATCCATCTTGAATGGCCTTTGGCATCTGAGAGGTCTTAAAATCACACAAAAGAACTGCGTGTGTTGGATTTTCTTCAGATGAGGTTTCATAGTTTTCATTAAACTCCCCCAAATATTTGTCCCATTACCCCCAAAACCTATCACATCAGTAGGACACATGTTGCTAACTGAGCAGTTTTTCTGAGTTGAGGCAAATGGAAGATCCAGGAATACATTCCTATTGAGGTCACAGCAGCCCTGTTCATCAATCACTGCCTCTAAGCACATTTCCTGTTCTACTTCTACCTGAAAGTTGTCCTCACAGACTCCTGAATATTCTATAACATTCCATGTGTACTCATATGGACTCTATGTGCATAAGAGTGTGGATGTATTGTGTGCATGGATATCAGTAAGACTTCAGCAAAAATAGATAGATAGATAGATAGATAGATAGATAGATAGATAGATAGATGATAGATAGATAGATAGATAGATAGATAGATAGATAGATAGATAGATAGATAGATATTGCACTAAAACTGGATTCTTCGGGTGCAGAGGAAGTTTAATGAAAGTCCTATTTGTAGGAAGTGGCAAAATCATAAGGGATCATACAATAAGTACTACAGTCTCTCTTCTTTCCAATGATCTGTCAAGAATCCCTATCTGTGGAATCACACACTAGAAGACAAGGGTGCCCATTGTTCTGGGTCAGAGGTCAACCTCAATAAAGTATAATGTTGGAGGATCCAACTAAAGAAATTCCAGCAGTCACAAAAAGGAAGAGAGATCCAGATGGAGAAGAATAGTCTTAAACATAGATCCACTAGCCTCCATGTTAAGTCACACAAACTGGGATAAAAAAGTCTCAGACTTCTAGATCACCTCTCTCTACTGGAGTCACTTCCTGTGTTTCTCCACATCAGGCTGGCAAAAAAAAAAAACTAAACAGTAATAAAAAGTACAATCAGAAAAGGAATTTGGATTTGTCTAACTCCAAACCATGCATTTCCCATCATATTTTGCAACCCCAGAAATGAAACAAAACAGATATATTAAGAGTTTATGTTCTTGTATTCTTGTGTTCTTGTGTTCTTGGAGCTGGGTTATTCTGATAGAGGTAGATCCATGAGTAAGGAGTAGGATAGGCTCCAAAGAGTTTTGGGGGAATGTCTGAGCCAAGACTAATATGAAATGCAATTGATTGTATAGATACTGGTTTTATACCCACTCGTATCAACACAGATCTGTGTTTTCCCACCCACAAAACACACATACACACACACACACACACACACACACACACACACACACACACACACACACACACACACACATCCTGCTACAAGAAACTCAGGACAGTTAAGAATGGGATCCAATAAAAAGCTTTTCTGCCCACCAGAACATGATAAAAAAGGAGGAATGATTAAAGTTCAGAATGACTAGACACTATCTCAACAGATGGCAAAGATAAGGCTAAAAAGTGACTCAGAACCCAGAGCACAAGGGCTGTCATTGACTTCCTAAGGACTTGGTATGAAGATGAATAGAATTCAACATTTTAGTTGCATTATTTTATTTATTTTATTTAGCGCAGGCAGGCTTCACATTGTAGAATCTCCTTGCTGGATTCCTGAATACTGGGATTACAGGTGTGCACTATCATGTCTTGTTCAATAATATCTTGGTCTTGATTTCAATATATGATTTTATATATGTTAAAAAAAAAAACAACTGGGACCAAACCTAATGAGCTAGAGAGAGTCTTTTAAGAAGAAGTAAAAATGTCTAATAGGCACATGAAGAATGCTCAACATCTTTGGTGATAAAGGAAATGTAAATTGAAATAACATTGAGATTCTATCTCACCCCAGTTAGAATTATCATTACCAAGAAAACAAATAAATAACAGCTTTAGCCAAAATGAAACAATAATATACTCTAGAAAGCAGTATGGTGGTTCCTCAAAAAATTAAACATAGAACTACCCTATGATTCATCAACTCTACTCCTGGGCATTTATCCAAAAAAGTACAAGCCAGGAAACAGTAAAGCCACCAGCACAACCAAGTTCCTTGCAGCACGGTGTGGAATCAGCCCAGATGCCCCCCACTGGATGAATGTGTCAGGAAAATGTAGTATATATACACAATGGAATTTTACTTATCCATTAGAAAGAACGATACTGTACCATTTGTAAGGAAATGGAAAGACCTTAGAAAATTATGTTAAGTGAAGTAAGACCCAGAGGGACAAAGGATCCATGCTTTCCCTTATTTGTGGAGACTAGATTTAGCTTACAAACTCATAAATAAATATTTTGGCATGTACACAAATGTATGAATGTATTAACTGATACATGGTAGAATCAAGGGAGAACTCAAATAATGTAATTCCTTAGAAAGGTGAAGCCAAAGTTCAACAAAATTAACACCAGGAAGTGGGTAATGGAAAGGGGTGGGGTAGACTCAAAGGGAAAAGGATAGTTTTGTTAAATGCTAACTCCTTTATACAACTACTTAAAGACAATAATATTTTTTAAAGAATTGGGCTTAAACACTATCTTACACTGTGGCTTTGAGGAAAGGATGGGAGAGTAGCACTAAGTAGACACTTTGAGAAACATTTTGTCAGTAGAAGGAGAGTGTGATGGATGAATGGAAAAACTGTGGAGGAAACTCTACTTTTCTTTTTATATCCCTTCCAACACTTTGAATATCTAATCCCTAGTGAAGTGACCTCAAATGATGGGAATTCTAAAAGCAATTTGGAACTATAAGGATTGATTTAGCTCATATCACTCACATCTAATTCTAATAGGTTAGGTCTTATATTTCTGTCTAGTTTTATCCTACCAAAGTTTGCTTTGTTATAATTTTTAATTTGATCGTTGGCATGGAAGAGTTAAGATTGTCTAGTTCTTTTCAATGCTTCTAGCCTCCTAGTTGCTGTATTTGACATTCCACTCCCACCTTCCAACTTAAGCCAAAGACTATGTAATTCCTCACACAATGACTAATTATTTCCAAGTCATTAGTTTTCCTAGCTCTGTGAGACTCAATTTTATAAGTCAACTGGACCAAGGCTCAGGGATTCCCAGGGCATGTCTGAGGATGTTTCTGGAAGAGATGGGCACTGGCTGTAGTAGACTGAGCTAAGAACATTGCTTTCTCCAATGCAGGTGGGTATCATTTAATTCTTTGAGGGCCTGACTAGGACAAAAATGGTGGTGAAGAAAGAAGAATTTTCTATACTAGGACATTGTCTTTCCATGTCCTAAGACATCTGTTGCACTACTTTTCCTTGAACCTGTGGACTCAGGCTGGAAATTGTACCATGAGAAGAAGATCATTTTCCACATCTGTTGGGGCTTCCATAAACTTGACACTTTTTAAGAGTATAAGACAATCTCTTGAAGGACTATCATTAGATTGGTTTTGTTTTATGTTTCTTGTTGACTAGATGTGTGTTGTCAGTTTTCAGCAGAAATCAAAGAGAGAAATGATGGTAGTTTCTTCAAGTAAAATATTGAGAAACAATCTCCAGTGGTCCCATTGTTACTGATGATAGTTTGAGTCATTTGATTAAGCTGGAATCCAACAATAAATAATCTATGAAAAGATCCTGGGAGGCTATGTAACATACTATTTCTCATCAAATTTTAGGTGCACGTTTATCATCCATCCACAATTCTTATCTTTTTACATAAGAATTATTATTGCAGTTATTGTTGCAGTGGTTACAATTTCCTGTACACTCACTAATTAACATTTAGTTGCAAAAAAAGGACTTTCCTTTCTCCTCATTTACTTATTCTCTCATTAAGTTACATCTGTGTGACTCATTTTTTATTTTATTAAATAGATTACAGTATGCATTTAACATTATTTCTTTTGATGTTTAAACTTCCAAAGCTTGGCCAGTAGGCATGGCTTACACAGGTTGAATCTTTATAATATGTGCCCATCATTTTTACAAGCTTCTTCTTTTCTGGTACAGTAAGTAGTCAGGTTCATCTGTTATCTTCTCTGTTCTCATATAAAATGTGGGTATTTCTTTAAAGAACACTGGCGCCTTTTGTGGAGGAATAGTATTTAGAAACCAAAGTCTTAGCACTGTATGTGCCCATTATTACTGGAATGTAATGCCTTTATTCTTTTTTCATAAGCAAAACTATATACACATAAGAAGACAGATATAGATATAATGGATACAAATTTATATGTGCATATAAATATATGTATAAAGCTACCAGGACAACCATGTTCCCTGCAGCACTGTTTACCATAGCCAAGATACAGAATGAAACCAGATACCCCTCCGTGAACAAATGAACCATGAAAATATGGTACATATACACAATGGAATTCTGTGCTTCCATCAGAAAGAATGATATTGCACGATTCATACGGAGATGAAAAGACTTGGAAAAAATTATATTAAGCAAAGTAAGCCAGACCCAGAGAAACATAGGTTGCATGGTATCTCTTATTTGTAGTATTTAGAATGTGCCTGTAAATCTACAAGTAAACATAATTGGAGGTAAAAGACAAAAAATTACACTTGGACATGATAAATTAAACAGGATTCTAAACATTCACACAGTGAGACCAAAGGAGGATATTCTTAAGAGAGGATCACAAAGGATCGATAACTATGTGCATAAGAACATATAAAATGATTTCTATTGAAAGAACTCCAAGAAGTGGAAACAAGATGTTTCTGTTATTTTGCTTTTTGTTTTGTTTTTATCTCCTTTGTCACTGTTTTTTTTTTTTATTTCTGTACCTTTTGTCTTGTAGTTTATCTGCTTTGAGGAGGGTAGGGGAGAGCACAGAAATGGTGGGACAAAGGGTGAACATTGCAGCAGTGATATTTACTAGACATGACATTAAATATGATAATTATACAAATATGATAATTATACTTGTAGAAGTGAGGGATAGGGAGGGAAAAACTGGGAGAAAATGAGGGAACAGGTGACACTGTCCAAAAAGAATTGTACTCATTACCTGACTTATTAACTGTAACCCCTCTATATATATCACCTTTACAATAAAAAATTAATTTAAAAATATATAATATAAATGTGTGGATATGTATATACCATATGTAAACATATGTATATATACATATATTTATGTGTATCAATAAATATTACAAATTAATATGTATCAATAAACATAGTTTAATGTGTTTATTAAATCCTATTAGTATTATTAAATCAATATACTTATTAAATGTTAATATACTTAAACTCATGAGTTTATGCAAATGCCTGCAATTTTGATTCGTTCCACTAGTACATTCTGGAATTTTCTCTTTCCATATTTTTGTCTATTTCTACAGTAAGAAACTGGTATTCTTCATTTAATATATTTATTCATAGTCTTACTTGCTTATTTCTATATTTCACAGAAAGGAGTTTCCAGTGACCTGGTTCATCAGAACTAGAAGTAGCCATGGTTACTTCCTGAGATGGGTATCAGACTATATTAAGTTCCAGAGCTAATCATAACTCCTAGTCTTTCAGTAAAGCAACCCTTAGTCTCCTCTATAGAAAGTTAAATCCTCCTCTGTTTTCAAGGAGGAAAAGTCCCTGAACCCTGTTTCATGAGTAAGACCCTCTAAAGTGTATCTTAAACGTCAGCTTAAATGTCACCTTCACCGTGTCCCCTGATGCCCTATAAGTCCTGCTTTCTCTAATCCTGAATCTTGTTCCTTTCTTTGAGAGAATTTATTCCAAGCTAAATTCCATTGATTAATTGTTTTCCTCTAAGTTCCAAGAGGACAAAGGCCCTGTCTGTCATGTTCCACTACTGCCAATTAGGCAGAATGAGTGTATTAAATACTTAGTGAATGAATGAATTATTTCTCTAGGAAAATAAAGAAAGCACTGAACTCTCTGACTACTCTAGGTAGGGAATATCTTGTCTCCAAATGAGAGGAGAATTAGCAAAGTTGTTTCTTCAATCTTGGAACTCTCAAGAAATTCCTATACAGGACTAGGTTCAAGGCCTACCAGGTACTTCACGGCAACCTTCACAGGAGGTTCCGTTGCTCATGACCTGTAAGCCTGCAACAAGGTCCTGAGTTCTCACACTTATAGCTCACAACAGATCCTTCCTGGGGAATTTTAAGTCCAGTGCATGTTAGTAGCTTGTACTGTTATATTTTTCTCTTTTATTTTCCTTCAAAAACCAGTTGTCTGAATTCAGAAAGCAAGCAAGAAGATAGCTTAAATGGAAAGATGCCAGACCATGGATGGGGGGGGGGGGGGGGGGGAACAAAAAACAAAACACTTTGGACAATGACACTTTGGACAATGACAGTGAGTTTTTTGCTTATGTGTAGGTGTATGTGTGTATGTATATGTATGTGTGTGTTATATCCATATATACAAGCTCCTCCAGCCCTCAAACCTCCCTAACAAACATTTCCAATGAATTAATATGGATCCAATCAAATATGCTAAAGAAAACACTTTCTTTCTCGTTTACTATGTAACTTGGGCTTTAATAATTTGGGAGAATCCTTTTGAAGGAACATCTGGCACCCTGGATGTTGGCCTGTTAATCAATCTTTCTTGCTCTTTTGCTGTTGCTCTTCCTCTCTTATCCTCATCTTCTTTTGAAGAGGCTGTTCTCATTTGAAAGTTTCTAATCCAGCGATTCTGGCCTTGGGATATTTCTGCTTAGCTCTTTGAGGTCATTTGCAAATAAACCTGCCAGGCAAAAAGCTCACTGCTGGGAACCCACAGTGGCTATAGTCATCTGTTTATAGAGATCTGGTATCCTAAGGAACATAATTGGCCTTAAGAAAGCTTTTGTGGGGGGGGGGGTAAATGTGACTTGAGAGTAAAGGCCATCAGAGACAAGAAGCCCTGAGTCTGATGTTGGATGTATTTTCCTCCCAGCTCCTCAGGAACTCCCAGGAACATTCAGGAATCCTTGAGAAGGGGGAGAGAAATATTATGGATATTTTTCCATTGTTATGAAAGCAATAACCTTGGAGGGAATGAATGTATCTATGCTTGTGCAGAAAGGCAGAGGGAAGGCTAAAAGCAGAGGTCAAATGGGATGTTGCTCCCTTCATTTCCTTCACTATTGAAGCCTTTACAGAAGTGATGTGTTTTGTCAGCACTAGGTCCCAAAACCCATTCACAGGATAAATGTGATAAATTCCGTGTCTTTACATGAATCCAATATCCTTCTGAGGAGAACAAGTTTGGTCTGGTCCACTGATCTTAGAAACATGATTTCTTGTCTTTTGCATGTTCTTCCCCCTATGGTATATCCCCTGTTGTCACTGTATTTGATTTTGGTACCCTGATATTGTATATACATTTATCTGAATTAGGGAAGGGAAGGGGAGCAACATAATGGTGAGACAAAGGACAAGGGCGAATACATGCAACAGCAATATTCACAAGACAATATGTTGGAAGTGATCTGTACAACTTGGGGGGAGTTTGGGGGAAGAAAAAGTAGGAGAAAAATGAGGAAAGGGGTAACAAGCTTGACAAGAAATGTACTTATTACCTTACTTTTGTACCTATAATCCCTCTGTACATCACCTTGACAATCAAAAAAATTAAAACAAAGAGAAAGAGGCTGAGAAACCTTCAGCACCACATTGTCCAGCCACATGAAGCATGTTCAGCCAAACTCCGGCACCAACCCTGTGGAGAGAAGCCCAGCCGACATCAGCTCATCAAGTGGGGACCGATGTGTGGCAAATACATGTGTACAGTGTGCCATTGAGCATGTGCAGTGTCTTACTCCACATCAAGAGTTAAATGATTGTAGAGCTTGAAAAACATGAAGTTCTCAATAAGCTCCATCTTTGAGTAGCATTGCATTGTTCATTTAACATTATGGGCCTTTCTAAATATCTTATGCTCTATATCCCTTTTGTAATTTCTTGATATACAACATAGTTCTTTTTAAATAGTACTGGGGTTTGAACATAGGTACCTCTCCCTTGCTAGGTAGGTGCTCTATCAATATGCTATATATCCACTTTTTTCCCCGTTGGGTCTTACTTTTGTGCCCAAAGATATACCTGGACTATATTCTACTATTTTATACTTGCACCAGTAGCTGGATAATAGACACGCACCAAAATGCCCAGATGACTCCAATGAGATGGAGTCCCACAATTTTTTTTTTGCTCTATCTGGTCACAAAAACATAATTCTCCAGATCTCAACCTCTCAAGTAACTAGTATTACAGGCACGAGCCACCACACTTGTCTTACACAATGTATCTTGGTGGGTGGGTGTGTGTGTGTGTGTGTGTGTGTGAGTGTGTGTGTGTCCTGGGGCTTGAACCAGAGTTAAGGCACTGTCCCTGAGCTTTTTAGTTCAAGGCTAGAACTCTACCACTTGAGCTACAGCTCCACTTTTAGGGTTCCTCTCCCTTCAGCCACTCATGTCAGAAAGGGATCTTACAGTAGCTTCTCCTTACTGCTTGGCAAAAGTAGATAAGTAAGGGCTTTGGTATTCCCCTCAAAGGTGCCCAAAGGACACTGCTGGAATTCAGGTTCTTGACATTCCTGCCATCTGTTGGAGAAGAAGATGGAGAGACACAAAATGGAGAGCCCACGGGAAAGGAAGAAGAACAGACAGGAACCTTCTTCCCTTCTCCACCTCCCCCACAGTCCACCTGTTTTCTGGTGCTCTGAAAAGATGACAGGTTTCCATGTCACCACAAAATGAGAAATGGGTGATGCCCTGCGGGTAGATGCAGCAGCCTGAGATCAACTGAGCCTGGATGTAGCATTGACTGAAGTCCAGGCATGATCTTTGTTTTCTGCAGTATTTCTACATTCAGCGGCCTGGGCAGACTCACCTGAAAGCCAGAAGTCTTCCCTCCATCCTGTGTCTGGAGGTAGCAGCTCATTTCCTCAAGAGGCCTGGAGAGTATATTTTATCTTTCTGCCAGGGTAGTGCTTTGCTTCAACTCACACACATGAGCCAAAGTGGGCTTTGAAATGTTCATTAAGTAATAACAATAAGCACTGGTGATGTAATGGCTATTTCCTGAGCACTTCCTGTATGTGAGCCCATTAATCAGCTCCTCCTTGTTCACTGTAGATCTTTCTCGGTTCCTTGGAATGGCCCTGCACAGCTGGAGCACAACTTGGTTTCCAACATCACCTCTCACCATTCTCTACCCACTAGTTGGCATGCTCTATGATGACAAGGTGCTAGGTCTTTACCTGTGCTAGTTATTGTGCCTGGCATGCCCTCAACTTACTGCATTTTTCTTCAGATGTACCTCACATGCTCCCATAAACAAAGTCATAAACAAACGCATAGGCAGAGAAGGTTAATTCACACTTCCCCAGGACTCCAGGTACTGCTTCTTCTAAGGGACCAATCACAGTGCATTTCACATTCCATTGTTGTTTTCTAGACTGTGAGCTCTGACCACCCAGTCATGTGCATTTAGAATGCCAAGCCAGGTGCTGGAGACTCAAACTTGTAACCTAGCTACTCAAGAGGCTGAGACCTGAGGACTCTGGTTAGAAGCCAGTCTGGGAAGAGAAATCCATGTGAATCTCATCTCCAGTTAACCACTCAAAAGCCAGAGGTGGGGCTATGGCTCAAGTGGTAGAGCTCTAGCCTTGAACAAAAACTGCAAAGGGATAGCACCCAGAGTTCAAGCCCCAGTACCAGCAGCAGAAAATAAAAAGTTCCAGGCAAGGGCCAGATACAGTGGTGCCAAGTTGTAATCCCAGCTACTCAGAAGACAGAGATAGAAGGATTACAACCTGAGGATAGCTCCAGGTATAAACCTGAGACCATATCTGAAAATATAAACCAAATCAAAAGGAGCTGGAGTGAGGTGGGAGGGAATTGTGGAGGAGGGCGGAGAAATGGCTCAAGGGGTAGAGCACTCATCTGACAAGTGTTATGACCCTGAATTCAAACCCTAGTTAGTACCACCAAGAAGAATTTTAAGAGTGCTAGATCAGTAGTAGATGCCCATGAATATATGTGGAAGAACAGAATGCTGACAATCTGTAACCATAGCGACTCAAAAAGATAGCAGCCCGGAAGTGGACAGTCATTGAGGAAAATGCACACAAGAGATGGGACTCCAGCAAGTGGAGAGGAGAGGTTCTAGATGAGCAAATACATAAAAATCATACACTGTATCACACTCATAAAATGGCTAAATGCTTTAAATCAGGGATTTCTTTCTTACTAAGAGTGCCCCATTATTAAATCTCAACTCAGCTTTTAAGAGGCTTAACTTATACATAATTAAATATACTCATTTAAGTATACAAGTTGATTCACATTGATGTGTGTGCCCGTGTGTGTGTGTGTGTGTGTGTGTGTGTATGTGTGTGTGTGCGTGCGCGTGCGCACATGTGGGTGCATGCATAATCACCTCACAGTCTGGATATTGCTTTTACTTTTCTAAACTGTCAAGGAAAATACTGCAGCATGTACACTTTTGTATCTAGCTTCTTTTACTTACATGATTTCTGAAATTCATCCATATTGTTGCATGCTTACTCCTGTTTACTGAGTGCATTTCAGAGTATCGTTACACAATAGTTTGTTGATCCTTTTTCCTAGACATTTGGATTCTTGCCAGTTTGGGGTTATGATGAATGAAGTTTCTATGAACATTCATGTAAAATTCTTCGTGATGATATGTCCCAGTTTTCTTGGGTAAATATCTGAGTAGAGCATCTGGACCTATGAGATGCTACAGTCTCTTTTTGTATATTCTTTCTTCCTCAGTCTTAGAATTAGCCATTTCTTCAAGGAACTAATCTGGTTCTATTTAAAGAATGGTATTAGACCATCTCATTGCTACTTGGTGCCATTGCTGTACAGGCTCTTTCAGCAGACTGAGCCAGGACATATTATGACTATAATAACCCACATCTTCTTACATGTCTAGCCTGCTAAACACAGGCTCATGCAGATGGCACCCACATTAATCCAGAACCTCATGGTTCATTTTAAGCTTCCCTCTCACTCTCTGTAACTTGCCACTCTAATGATGAGAATTTGGTGCTCAGCATTTTCCATGAACTTACCGACTTGTTTCCTTCAGTTTACAAGTAGAGTGACTTAAAAATTGTTTATCCTCCTTCAGAAACAACTTGGCCAACCAGACCAACTAGACTTATAAACAATTCCTTTTGTCTTTAGTGTTCCAACCTACATTCCAAAATTGTTAACACCTCCCCTAGCCTCCTTCAGTGAGGTTATGTCATCCATTTATAATAGGGTTAGATTCTTGTTATCATGGTCTGCATTTCATCTTGGAATCGCCTGATCTCCTAATTGAATTTCTTTCATTTGCATGCATTAAGGTTTACTCCCAGGGCTCTAAAGCTCTATGTGGTTTGGTAAATACATAGTGCCCTCAATCCACAACTGACGTATCACAGAAAATAGCTTTACTGCCCTGAAACAATTCGCTGTTCTTTATCTGCTCAACCTCCATCCCAAACCCACTGCAACCACTGATCTACTTTTCATCCCTCTGGCATTATCTTTTCCAGAATACCATGCAAATAGAATCATACAAGGCAGTCATTTCACAATGGCTTTCTTTACTTAGCAGTATGTATTTCCAAATTTACCCATGTGGTTGAATACTTGCAGAATTTGCTTCCTTTACATGTTTTTAATTTTTCTTTGGGTAATTGTACAAAGGAGATCAATAGCGCTCCTCCAACTACACCCATCCCTTTAAATTAACTGGTTTCATTTTTGCATATGTAGATTGAATATTATGACTGTATCCGCCCGCTTTTCCTCTTTCCATTCATCTGCCTTTCCTCCCTTGATCTCACCTCACCATGACTATGTTCCAGCTTCCTGATTTAAACTGTTAGTTCTTTAAAGGAGTTACACTGTTAGAATCCTCCCAGGTGTATTCTAGTCTGTAGTCAATCGTTTGTGTATATAAGCATATGACCCTGTATGTGTTTTCATATATGTTTATGATTTAGAACTAACTTCCACAAATGAGAAAAACCATGCACCCTTTGTCTCTCTGAGCCGCTTCACTGAACATAATTATTTCCAGATCCATCCATTGCTCTGTAAATGATATAGTATGAACAGTATTATTCTTCCTGATAGATGAATAAAATTCCATTGTATCACACATACATACACACAGATCTATACATTATACACATGTATGTAGACATGTATTTGTATATGTATATACATACGTATATATGTATTGTGGTGTAAATGTATAAACATATATGTATGTTTATGTGTGTGTATACAGTATACATACATGCATACATATTTTATAGTTATACATACTTATATATCACATTTTCTTGATCCATTTATCTGTGTAGGGCATCTGGGGGCTGTTTGCATATCTCAGTTATGGTGAATAATGCAGTAATGAACATAGGTGTGCAAGTGTCTTTACCATATCCTGACTTACAATTTTTTTGGATAAATGCCTACAACTTGCTTCTTGTCACTGAATTGTGTTTGCTCTCTAGATTATATTAGTTTGTTTATCTATTCACCTACTGAAGGATTTCTTTCATTTAGTTTTGATTACTTATGAGCAAAGTTACTAAGACCATTCTCATGGAAATATTTATGTGAACATGTGATTTTTAGTTAGTTGGATAAGTATTCTGTGGTGTCACTATGTGTATCATCATGTTGTCTATCTTTGTATGACTGTATTGTCAGTGTAATGAATGCCTGCGCACAAGTTTACATGCTCTGATCCAAAGGAGTTACAGCTCTTGGTACTCCTTCTAGCACTAAGTAAAGGTTGATGTTGTTCAGTATCCTGGCTAGTCATTAGCATTGTGCATGTTTAAAATGGCCTAATGGCTCAATAGCTATATGCATATGCTCATATAAAATGATGCTTATCAAAATGAACTCCAAGAAATGGAAACAAGGAGTTTATTTTTTAAGTGTTTTCCCCCACTTTGGTTGATGTTTTTGATTTCTGTATTTTTGTCTTGTGTGTAAGTTTATCTGATTTGGGGAGGGTAAGGAGGAGAGCAGAAATGATGGGACAAAGAATGAACAAATGCAGCAGTGACACTCACTAGACATTATATCAAAAATGTTATAGTTATACAGCTTGGCGGAGGGTTGGAGGGAGAGGATCGGGAGGGAAAAAGAGAAAACAAGGGAAGAGGTGACACTGTTCTAAAACAAATGTACTCATTACCTGTCTCATGTAACTGTAAACTCTCTGTACATCACCTTTACAATAAAAATAAAATGGCCCAATGGTACTCTAATTTTAGTTAAATTTGCATTTTCCTAATGACAAGCGAAACTGCCTTTCTTATGGGTGCTTTCTGTGTGCAGTGGTGAGGTATTTGTTCAAATCTTTTGTTTGCTTTTGAATGTAACTATTTTCTTTTTTATTGACTTATAATAATTTATTCTGCAAACTAGAACAGGAGCTCATACCTGTAATCCCAGCTACTTGGAAGGTAGAGATTGGGAGGACTGAGGTATTAGGCTAGCCTAGGATAAAATCAAGATCACACACACACACTATCAATCTCAATGTCAAAGTTCATGGCTAGTAAGTAGAAAGAGATACAACCATTTTTATATTGATTTTATATTCTGAGATGCATTCAAATTCAAGATATTTTGTACATTTCTTGGCATTTGCAACACACATGACCATGTTGCTTACAAATGAAGACATTTTTACTTTTCTCTCCTAGGTCTTTAATTTCTTTGTGTTTACTATTCATAAATTACTTTGGACATGTGAGTAAATTTAATGAGCATATTTGTTGTAATCAATGAGTCAATAAAACAATTTAAGGAGCTGACTGACTTAGCCCCATGTCCGCAATCCAGACGCCTCTTATATTTCAAAGACAGTGTCCAGAAAGTGAAGTTTACAGAGCTACTCATTGGCAGCTTTATCATGGCCAGCTTGAGATGAAGTGACAAGAATCACCAGGAGAAGAGAACATGAGACCCCAAAGGAAACTTCTAGATTTCAGTTTGTAGTTTGTTCATTCTCACCTCCTTTCCTCTTTTACTCTTTTTTCTTAAGGCCACTCACCTGCCTCCCTCCCTCCCTTTCACTCCCACATCTTCCTTTCCCTCCAGTCATTCCCTTGCTTCTTTTCCCTCTTCTCTTGTTTGTTCACTTCTCAACTCATGTTGCTTCCCCAGTCAACCACTTTTCTAATTCCTTCCCTCCACAACTTGTAGAATGCCATCCTCATTTCTCTTTCCACAGCTGTTTTCTTTCTGCTTTATTGCCACACTCAGGAGTTGTTCGATATCTACTGCCATAACCAACTCTTTTCCTCAACCCCTCTGGCAGTCTTTCAACAGATGGGCACTTCAGAGGAAAGGTTGCTATTCTGCCGCAAAGTCTTCAGTGTGTTTAAGTCCCACAGATGTGAATGCAGTCAATCTAAAACTCCCTCTTCCCATTTTCTTAAACCTAGCTGTTCTGACCATAAAAGGCAGTGATTCTCAAGTTTTAAAAGACCGTTGGGAATCTATTATGTCTTTGGATGATGCTCAGAAATCTACTTAGTTAACAAGTTTCTCCCACCCCAGGTGATTTTGATATAGATTGGATGTGGACCAAGTGTTGAGAAATCATGATATTGGAAAAAGTTGGAGAAAAGGTATGAGATGAATATTCTTTTCAGTGTACTGTAAAAGGAGTTCCTGCCAACCTAATATCTACTCCCAAATCCATTCTATCTAGCAGATGAGATTGCTGGATTAAGCCTAAGAGCCTCATGTGGGAGATGGAACTGATTGTGTGTGTGTGTGTGTGTGTGTGTGTGTGTGTGTGTGTGTGTGTGTGTGTGTGTGTAGATATGCATATATATGTGGGGGGATGTCTTCTAATATTTTTCATGATGTTGCAAGACTCATAAGGTAATCTGAAGATTTTTTTAAACATATAAGCTACTGAAGATCATAATACTAACATTTGTAAGTATACATTACCTCAAATTTTCCATTATTAATGAAAACACATTGCAAGCAACTATACATTTGGAAGAAAGTCAAAATGGTAGTGCATGCTTCTCACGCATAGGCTACATCCATGGTTCTCTAGCTAATGTACATACTTATCCACCATGGTATTTTGTGCAAGGCAGAAATGGCTCAGAGGTATGAGCCGAGTGTGAGATTTTGCATTTCTAACCAGCTTCTAGTGATGCTGGGGCTGCAGGTCAATGGAGCACACAAGGAATAGTGAAGGAGTCTTAATGAGAGAAGTAAGAAGATGGCATGGGATGACAGTAAGACAGTGTGACCCAACCCGCTTCATAGGAGAGGGTGGAAGGTAAGAGAAGAAGAGCTCAGGTTCTCTTGAATCTTTTTCTGGGATAGTCACAACACTGGCATTATTAGGCAGGAACTCTGCTTTTTTGCCTTTTGAGGGAGGAACTAATGACTAATATCAAGGTTTATGTTCAGATTTGAAAGAGCTATGAAGCCCCCCAGAGAACACAGCAACACAGCACTGAACTGTCAAGAGCATTCAGTTCCCAGAAGGTACAGCTTTTTCAGTGGCCATGTTCAGGAGGAGGAAGAAGAAGCTCTCAAGTAGCAGATTTTTCTTAACACAATAGCATCCTTTACTGAACTCAAAGAAAGCCTTTGACACTGCAATGAGAGCTACAGAAAAGTCGGTCTGGCATCTTTATACGAGAAAGAAATGCAAAATTCCATTCTAGTCCTCCAGATACACCCTCTGAGCTTCCTGGAAACACTGAGGCTCTCTTGCTGTCTGGCTTTAGTTGGATTCTACCAATGGAGCCACCCACTGCAGATCACAGAAAGGGACACTCAATAACTGAGGGCATTTATTCTGTGGGAGCCTTTCAGGTGAGCCATGAGCTGGCAGTAATAGTACCCAGCCTTCTCAAATCCAGACAGAGGCTCTTCTCCTACATCTACTGACTGCTACTGACTGCTACTGACCCCCTCCACACTTTTGTTAATATACACTAGTATTGCTACTCCTGGGTTTCATGATCATCTCTCTTGTTATTTCCCCTTAAACCTCCTGCAACTTTGTAATCAGTCTCTTTATTTTGTCTCCTCTTGGTTTGCTCAATTGGTGTGTTTCATTTCCAGTGCTATACTAATGCAATATCCATAATCAGAATTCTTGCAATGTACCTCCTGGTGCCTGGCGAGTGTCTTGTCCTTAAATGGCTCCAATTGGAATCGAAGCACTGGAAGGATAAAAAGAGATGGAGACTATCATGGTTAGTGTGGGAAAACAAGAGAAATATCTGAGTTGATGATGATGGGGTCAAGATGGTGTAATCCCCTGAGGATGCAGCAGTTAGGATTCAAGCCCTCCCTCTCCTACTGGTTGTTATACTCATCCCAGTCTCTTAATTTTTTTGGGGGGGGGGGTCTGGTCATGGGGCCTGAACTCTGAGCCTGGGCGCTGTCCCTCAGCTCTTCAGCTCAAGGCTAGCGCTCTACCACTTGAGCCACAGTGCCACTTCTGGCTTTTTTCTTTTTGCTTATGTGGTGCTGAGGAATTGAACCCAGGGCCTCATGCATGCAAGGCAAGCACTCTTCCACTGAGAGCTACCTTCTCAGCCCCCACTCTCTTAATTTCTTTTGGCCCTCTTGAGAGGGCTGAGGATAAGCTCTCTTGAAGGCTAAGGGAATCAACTTCCTGGTTCTATTGTATTATTTGGATCAATATGCCATGCTTTGAGCAGGAACTGTGGCTTGTTCACATTTGTTGGGATGAGGATCATTGTGTGGAATCCTTCAGTATGAATGTGAGTGAGATGTTTGCTGAAAGTGACAGGCATAAAAGATGGGCAAAGATGGGTCATGATCAGTCAGCTAGAGGTCCTAAGAAATAATAACTAAGAGTTTGAACTAAGATATGGAACCAACCCAGATGCCCCTCAGTAGATGAATGGATCAAGAAAATGTGATACACAACACACACACACACACACACACACACACACACACATGTGTGTGTGTGTGTGTGTGTGTGTGTGTATATATGAATTCTATGCCTCCATCAGAAAGAATGACATAGCCTTATTTGTTAGGAAATGGAAAGACTTGGAAAAATTATATTAAGTGAAGTAAGGCAGGCCCAAAGAAACATAGGTCCTATAATTTACCTTATTTGCAATAACTAGTATATGTCTAGGACAAGCAGAAAAGTTCAAAAGCTATGTACATATGACTATATAAGATGATGCTAAGAGAAATGAACCCAAGATAGGGACAGAAGAGGTTTTATTTTTCTTGCTGTTTTTAAAAATACTTATAATGTACCATGTGATTTTTTTTGTTTATTTTTTATGTTCTTTCCCCATGGTATAAGACCTGTTGTCACTGTATTTGATTCTGGTGCCCTGCATCTTGTATATATTTTTTTTCTTATTTGGGGAGGGGAAGCAAAATAATAAAATGCTGAAATAAGGATACAGGTTGACCCATTGTAACAATGAGATGTACAAGACATTATACTGAAAATGAACTTTACAACTGGGGGGGGGGGGGTGAGAGGGAGAAGTTGGGGAGGTGGGGAGGGAAGGATGGTAGGAGGAAAACAAAGGAGGGGTAACAATGGACGATAGGAAATGTACTCATTACCTTACTCATGTAACTATAATCCCTCTGTACAGTATCTTTACCATAAAAATATATATTAAAAAACCTAAGAGCTCGAACTCAGATGCTCAATTGTTTGAGTTAGAAACTACTGTGCCACAAGTTTATATTATTTTGTTCTAAGCGTTGGCTCCCTTATTGGTGAAAAAATTGATAATTATGTGACCTATCTCCAAGGGTCCGTGTGAAAAGCCTATGATTTCATTTGTATACAATATGTACTGAGTGTCTAGCACCTGGTATGCACTCAGTAAGTTTCAGGTCATATTAATGTCTGTTCTGTCTCACCATCAACATCATCACCCTGGAAATGATCTTGGTAATCCTAAAAACAAAGACATACCAGATTCCTACAAATCTCACCAAGATTCCACAATTCCATGTATTTATTCTGTCAAAATTGAAAGGGTATTTTTTCCCACCTTATTCTGCTTCTGCATCACCAAGACGTGGTAGTCATGAGTAGGGTGTAGACAGAGGATGGACAGGACTCTTACCTTTCTTGGAAGACTGTCCTAATAGCACCACAACGGCAGTGTAGGAAGGAGAAACCAACAAGTGGGAAGAAAATGAATAGAAAAATATTCTTTTAATATAGGAGATAGGAGGCACTTACTTTTCTCAAAACCATATACTTTCTGTTGTTCCGATCATCCAATGTGAGTCTCTATTAGCTCTGTGACCTTGTGAGTTGGACCCAGGCCTTGGGCTCTTAGAGTTATTCGCCCCTCCTCAATGTCAAGACAGCAGAGTAAGTGAAAGGAAATGTGTCAGAGACATTTACTCTTTAGTGAGAGTGCTTCCCACAGGTTGAGCCAAATGACCCACTCAGCTCTGAGCACATCTTTGGCTCCTACACCTCAGCTGTACATCTGAACATCTGTACATCTGGGAAACTTGGGAAGGAACGAAAGTGAACCAGGATGCCAGGAGACTCCAAAAGAATCTAGGCTTCTGGGACCATTTTCTTGTCTCTTCCAGGCTGACGGAAATACTTGCCTCCCTCAATATCCCCCGTCTCCTCTGGACACAAGCCCTGACTCCCATAAGGATTGTCCTTGGAGAACATGCTAAAATGAGGTTCCAGTAGATGGCCAGGAAAATTAACTTTGTACCATGCTTCGCATATGACAGAACTGCCAGGGGAATCGTGAGCACAATATATTTGAAAAGTGCTTCCAAGAGCCGGTATTAGACCTACCAATCATTATACACACCTGAAAACTGAGCTTTCCTGAGGTAAGATGGCTGAGGTCACATAACAGTGATTTGGCAGGACCACGATCCTGTGAACAGGTCTAAGAAAAGTACTGAAAACTACTTACTTGAAACAATTTCCTCCCCAGCATCATTAGAAGAAAATCTGGTTAATAGCTCCCTAAATCTGCAGCCCAAGACAGAAACTCACATCACAACATCACAACTCTACTCAGCTCAATTCTGGGGGTTCTCACTTTTTCCTGCTCACTCCCCTTTTAAGACATAAATAAATAACATGCAGTATGTTTAGCTGACAGCAAATGCCTAGAGTTTGGGATTTTCTCATTTGGTACTTGAAGGATTTTCAATACTTACCCTAGAAGGTACTATTGATTAAGTAAGACAGAGGACTTCAGAGCTGTAACTTGAATTCTAAAAACCATTTTCAGTGATTTATATGAAACAACTCAGGGCTTTCTTAGCTCTAAACTACATCTCAGTCTCCAAAACAACTTGCTACTGGAAAAGGATTTGAGTCCTACACAGTATTAATAAAGTAAAATTGCACACTTGAGGGAAGCGATGACTTTTGCACTACTTAGATCTCATCTAGAGGTTGGTCATTGAGAGGTGGCTCATTCTGAGGGAATATTACCAAACCTGAACATAGCCACAGAAGGGTCAATCTGATAATGGCAGCAATAGAAAGATGTTAACACATGCGGATACTTAAGAGGAAGCCTGATATGACTTCAAATATTTCAAGGGCAACAATAGTCAGACAATAACAATGATCATGATTATAATTAGATGTACTAAAACTAGGTCCTGCTGCTTTATCAGACATGACTTTCTGTCATTCTCAAGTACTTGGTTGTTATAATAACTCGTGTTACACTGCAATGGCAGTAGCTAATGTTTACACTTACACGCCACAGGCCTCCTGTAAGTACCATCTATTGAATCCTTACAATATCCTATAGTCCTGTTTTAAAGAGGAAGGAAACAAGTCACAGAGAGAGCAACACAGTGGAAGCATTGTGTTTCAAACCTTTCCCTTAATTCCTTATATCCATTCTTCCTAACAATAGATAAAAATTCATCCATCCCATTCTAGAAGATAGGCTCTGTCCTCCTAATTTCCAGAGGAAAACCTTGAAAGTGACATAGTAGATTCTTGGACTGGAGGACTACTTTGTATTCCACTGGGCTTTTGTATGGGTGACAAGGTAAAGCATGAGGAAGATGAGGGTTGAATGGAGATATATATATATTGACAGAGGCTTACTGAAGAGGAAGAATGAAGTCTGACCAATTACAACTATTAGAGACAATTGACTTCCAGAAACCAGCATCTTCCACAGACCAGCATCTTCCAGCACAACTGCCCTTCCATTCATTATATGTTCCAGAGACATACAGTATGTCTCAGCACATTGTCATCCTGCCATCTGTTGAAGTGCTGTCTGTCCAGCATGCCCTTACCTGAGAATAGCAGCCTTGTTTTCCTTGAGTGAGCCACTAGCCTGGTTTGGGAAGGCTGCTTTTAGCCCCTAGTCCTAGCATTGGGCACCTTGATGAGGCTGAGCTAATATCAAAGCCATCCTTCAATGGCCACTGTGATGATTTCAGAAGATGCCATGGGAGCCCAAGTTGGCCCCTGAGTTCCTTCCCTGGGGCTTTTGGTTGGAAACCTCTGTGATTCATTTTTTTTCCTACATAGAGTTTCCTAAGGAATAACGTGAAGCTGCTGATAGGTGATCTCACTTTCATTTGCATATAGTCTGCTGAGAATGGAGACTACACAGACAGAAAGAACTCTGAGACCTTATGGCCAGTTGTGCCCAGCACTAGCTGTACTTCTGGAGCCCAGTGTGAGAAGCTGTTAAATATCCTGCTCTGCTGAAACCAATTTGAGTTGACTATCATTTGTAATCCTATGAGCCCTAGTAATTTCAATTTGCTACTATTAAACCCTGAGGGGTAGGGATGGGTCAGAGAATGAAGCCTTAGCTCCACTGGATCCTTCCTAATCCTCTCCATCCAGTGTTTTGAAGCTTCCATTATCTCCTTAGTATCAAGACTTCACAAAAGCTTCTCAATCATTCTTCTTCCTGTCCATGCCTTAGTAACTAAACCACCTCAAACAGATAAGACTCTTCAGTGTTTTTTCTTTTCATTACAGAGCTTCCAAAAAGAGAGACATTTCTAAGAACGTCAGAGCTGAGCACTATCAAATGGTGAATGCAAATGATTCAGCAGCCTAGGCAGAGAGAGAAAAAAATCAAAGAAGTTATGATATTATGCAAAATAGATGCAATTCCTTTAGATCTTCCCATACAATGTTGAGCCAGGCAGGGTGTGGGCCTAAGAAAGACACATTGGAACATTGCTTGTTTGGTGTTAACTTGGGAAGCATTTTGAAAGGGGAAGGGAGGATCACTGTGACAAATGGAGGGTGGAGGCAAGCCGGGGATGTATGCTGGGAGTAAACTAAACAAATGCAGTGCAGTGTCTGAACTGGAGATGCTGTGGTGTGAGAGGATACTTTCTCTCCCAACTCCAACTTTTGTACTTTTCAGATTTTTCAGCACAGAAAACACAATGCAAACTAGAATCAAGACTGATACAAACACATTCAAAGATGCTGCACATAAAACAAACAGCTTCTAGAAAGGGACAAATAAGAACCATCAGGGTGGCCCATTGTTATAAACCACATCATCCCAGAGGCTGCTGCAGAGTATTAACAAAATCAGGGTTTTCCTGGAGCCCCTCAGAGCATACACTGGGTGAGTAGGGACTGTTACACGTTACTTTATTTCCTTAATTCAGGCAAATGTTAACCTTGAGAAAACATAGGGAATGCCCTTTGTGGCTCAGACATGATGAGCTTGGAGGACTTAGAAACTTTTCCCTAGCCCAGATATCCTTCTGAGCCCTGACTCCTTGAGATGTGAGATCTTAAGCCTGCAGCGTCCCCTCCCCATAGTTAGCATGTGGCCTTAAGAAGGGGCTTTGACTTTGGGCAGAGCAGCAGCCTGTCATCTTGCTGTGTAGACAGGGAGCTGACCCAGGGGCATTAGCAGAAGAATTTTTCTCTCCTTGCAGAACTTTGTGTACCCACTGAAAGTACTTAGGTTCCACACTTCCCACCCAGAAGTAAAACCATCCCATGTACGCATCAGGAAGAAATAACACAAACTACAACCAGACTCTCCCGGGCCATGTTCCCATGCGGTAATAAACATCTGGCCAACTGTGAAAACCCCACTGGCTCCCAGTTTGTCTTACCAAATGGACAATTAAATGGATGAAATATTTTATTATTTAACTGAATTCTTCAGTGCATATCCTAATTTTTATCTACCTATCATGTCTGTGTTATAATACATATTACTTTATCTTTTTCTAAAACCTTTTTATCATCTTTAAGTAGCTGGACATGGGAGTTGCAACTCATTTTAATTCTATCCTTCTTCCTCATACTTTTCTCACAACCTAAGAACTGCATGTAACGCAAGGTAGATTGATGGGGTACAATTGGGCTCTTCAGATTTTCTGAAGAAAAGCCTTCTCTGATGATATGAATAATGAGCTAAATTAAATGGATGAAGACATGAAGAAATGGAAGACAAAAGGAATAGAATGGTTCATTTAAATTCATCTTCTTCCTTCATATCATAGATCAGAATAAATCCCCAAACCCTTATTCACATCCAGATAACTACTATATGTGAAATAATCATAAGGACTGGAGAAGATACTTTAAAAATATCATAGTATAGATTCTTTTAACAATTAAAAAGATTGACTCAAACCTACTTGTAATCTCAACATTCAGATTTAAGTCAGAGGCCAGCCTAGAATACATCAAGTGATGTGGTGATGTAGATTCTGTCTGGAGAGAAAAAACACCAAACAAACAGAAAAACACTGATAAACTTAAAAATGTTAGTCACTGGGCACTGGTGGCTCACCCCTGTAATTCTAGCTACTCAGGAAGCTGAGACCTGAAGATCACAGTTGGAAGCCAACTTGGGCAGAAAAGTCCATGAGACTCTTACCTCCAATTAACTATCAAAAAGCCACAAGTGGAGTTGTGGCATAAATGGTAAAGTACTGGTCTTGAGCAAAAAAGTTCAAGGACAGAATCCAGGCCCTGAATGTAAGCCTCAATACCAACACACACACACACACACACACACACACACACACACCTAAAAAGCTACAGTCCATAAGCTAAAAGTCAGTGATGCACAAAAGCAAATGATAAGTAGTAAGAAGGATTTATATAAACAAGATTACATATATGATACAAGAAAGTCTTGCCTGTAATCCTAGCTACTCCAGAGGCTGAGATGTGAGAATCCCAGTTTGAAGCCAGAGGGTCAGGAAAGCCCAATTAACCACCTAAAAGCTGAAGTAGAGATGTGGCTCAAAGTGTTAGAGCACTAATATTAAGCAAAAAAGCTCAACGACAGGGAACAAGCCCTAAGTGAAAGTCCCACCACTGACAAAAAAAAAATTGAAAAAAGAAAGAAGATTTTTATTAAACAGTCTGCAGTTCTTTCTTTTCTTTACTTCTTTCCTTTTTTTGTGGTTTATCCTTTTCTGTCGCTGTTTAGAATTTCTGTACCTTTTGTCTTGTAGAGTGCTAGCCTTGAGCTGAAGAGCTGAGGGACAGTGCCCAGGCCCAGAGTTCAGGCCCCATGACCGGACTTCCCCCCCCAAAAAAGGAGGAGGCAACAATGCTTCATAAGAAATGTACTCATGACCTTGCTCATGTATCTGTAACCCCTCTGTACAGTATTTTCACAATAAAAAGCTTATTTAAAAAAATAAAAAAAAATTCTTAACATATTTAAATATGAAGATCAGTCAAACACCACCATTGAAAAACAAAAGTTTACTTCATGTCAGTCTGTGGAAAGTTTATGGTGTGAAATCCTTTTTGTATACCTAGGTATTGAACGTTTATGCAATGTACATGTATACATTTTCTTTTCATACAATTAAATAGAATATCTACCTACCATAAAAATGGAAGAAAATGGGCCTGAATGTGTACTCAGTCAACTCGTAAGAGATGAAATAATAGCTGCCGATATGCCAATAAACACATGCACACAAAATTCAACACCATTTCTACTTACAAAGGAGTAAATTGGAACAACAGTGAGATTCTGTTTGCAGAAATGAGCTGTCATACCTGGTTGGAAAAGAAAAAAAATGCGGGAGATGCTTTCTGGATATCCAATTGACAAGCGTTGCAAATGTCTTTACAATGTGAATGCCTTTGACCCAGCTGAGCTGAGTGATGAAATGCACTGCTACTAAGGTGGAGGTCACCGACCAGGGCAGAGGATCAACAGTCACGGAGGAGGCTGGTTGCCCAGGCACTGCACCTCATACCCCACGGGACAAGGCTTCTGGCTGTAATGTTAGCATTTGCAAACCCAGGGGGGGGGCTGTGCCTGGGTGTTTTTGCAGCTGGAGGTCAGAAAGAGGCTGGAATTAGACTGATTGAAATTTGGCTTGTAGGAGCAGGGAGGGGCCCTAGAGACCTTCTGGTCTGACCTTCTCATTTGATAGATGATCAACAGGGGGTGGAGTGTGAAGAATGATCTGTCCAATGACCTACCCAATGACCTACCCAATCAGAGCAGGGATAGGGTTTCAGGTCTAGCCTCCTAACTCCTAGCCCAGGCTGCTGCCATTATCCTACCCTGCATTTCCATTCCAGCTCATCGACCTTCTGAATGACGTGTTTCATAGCCCATCATCTGGCTTTCATTAATAACTAGCTAGTTTGGTGCTTTGTAATGTCCTGTCATAATGTTCATGGCTTTGCTTTTGGCCTCAGTCTCTTGGGTGCAATGTAACAGGATTCTTCTTGATCAGCCTGGAGGTGGCATTGCACATGAGTGCATACATAGATAAGGTTTCTACTCCAAGCATCTCTTTTCATTCAACTGCTGGAAATATGAATTTTGAATATTCTTTACAACTCTTTTTTCATGTATTTTCTGAAAGTCTTGCTGCTTTATTTTTTAAAAGAAAGCACACGTCAGGTACAATGATATATACTTTGAGTCCCAGTTACTTTGGAGAATGAGACAGAAAGATCTCTTGAGTTCATAGGTTTGAGGTGAGCCCAGCCATCATAGCAAGACTGCCTCAAAAAAAAAAAAACTGTATAAACTATACATAGAGACTCATAGAACAGAAATGCATACAAGAAAATTTAAGTTACCAAAGCAATTGCTGTGCAAATGCACAGTTGCACAGATACATGCCCATAACATCAGATTACCTCCCAAACACCAGCTTGTCCCATCTATTTGGGAGGTGGAGATGGGGTGATCACAGTTGAAGGACTATCTGGGCAGAACATTAACAAGCAAGGGGTGCATGGTGGTATATATCTGCAATCCTAGCCACAAAGGAGACATCATTTGGAGAATAATGGTTAGAATCCAGCGCTTGAAAAAAAAAGTGCAAGAACCTATCTACAAAATAACTAATTTTTTTCAAAAAAGATCTGTACATTTGGCTCAAGTAATAGAGTACAGGAAGTTCTGAACTCTAACACTGATACCACTGAAAAACAAAAAGAAGGGAAGAAAGAACAAATGAAAGAGGAAGGAAGGAAGGAAGTTAGGAAAGAAGGAAAGAACTGGAGGTTAATGAATGGAAAGGGTTCATCTGAAAATCTTAAAACATTACATAGTTAACTGAACTATTTGGTTTTATCTGAGTAGTCCAAAGTGAGGCCAGCTTTGCTTAGTGGAAACATATAAATCACACCCACAATTTTCAGCACTCCAAGTAGCATATCAAAGGTAAGAGAAACGGATGGAATTAATTTTTAAAACATATTTTATTTCACCCAATAGATCCACAATGTTATCATTTCAGCATAGAACCAATATTTTTTAAAGTATTAGTAAAATATTTTTCATTCTTCTTCCTAACCTTCAAAATCTGGCATGTATTTTATACTTGGAATACATCTCAATTCAAATGTTAAAGTCTTTTTAGAAATACTTGATTTATATTTAGATCTCATAAAACTACAGTTGAAACAGGATCAAGTTGTTTCAAAGACATTTAAAAGTTTCTCTAAAAACTGAAATGTGTGTCAGTTGTTAAATTAGATGAAAGAATTCAGCTTTAAGTGGCATTTTCCACATTTCAAGTGTTCAGTGGCCACATGGCTACCATATTGGATGGCCCTATGATGGTAACCAGAGCCCTATGGTAAATTCTGGACCACCCACATCTGTTCTGGTTCAATAACCAAAACACCAATTATCTTGATGTAAAAAGACTAGCCCTTAAGAAAAGGTCACCAAAGAAAGAAAGAATGATCAAAATAAGTTAAGAAGAGTTTCCGTGGGGGGAGGGGTGTTTGAGGGTTTCTGAAAACATGGTGTGGAGGGTCACATGATAGGGAGGACCAGAAAGAAACTGAAGGTCAACTATCTCTCTATCCTAGACAGAAAGCTCTTAGAACTCCTTGGGAATAATTCAGATATGCAGATATGTTTGTTTATTTTTGTCTGAATCCACAGCCTCCATGACTAATCCATTACTGCTACATCCTTTATCTGTAGTCATTATGTGTCCACATGAAATGTTCTCATTTCTAGGAAATGATAGCTTAAACAAATATGATCTTTGAAAAAAGAAAGGATTTTGAACACACTCAAAAGAGGCTGCAATGATAATACAATTGTTTCTTTAATATCCAGCCCAACCGTTACAGTTGTAATTGGATTCATGGGGGAAATATTGACACCTACCTTTTAAAGAACACACCTATTTCAGAAAGCAAAGGGCACCTGTTGTTGATCTTTCAGATCTTAATTTTGAAAGTTGTTTTCATAGCCACGACTTTGCTTACAAAATGATACTATCCAATGGTCTTGGTCTTATGATTTTGGAGACATGGACTGAGGATGTGATTTCTCAAAAGCTTCCTGCCTGAGCTCATGGGGTCTAGAAAGTTGCCTAAATTCTCTTCTCATTAGATTTATTTCAACATTCATGAGCATATAATCAGCCAGAAAAATAATCCCATTTACCAACAATTTCCATGTTGCTATTTCATCATCTTGACTTATGCCTTCAATGTAGACTAAAATTTCCCAATCTTGTAGAATTTTGTGTTTGAATTTGTCCCCCACAGTTCCTTATGTGCATGTACATTCAAGGAACAGATCAGTTTTTTTTTTCTCTTTTTGTCTCTGGCTGTGTATCCCATGTCAGCAGTACCCCCCAGGAAAGGTTTCATTGTAGAGCAAGGGAGTGAGAGGGATGAAATCTTGACAGAAGTCAGAAGAATCTCATTTGTTAAGTAAAAGGAGTTGAAGAAGAAGATAAATGAAGCCAGTGTTCAGAAAGAAAGGTAGATAGATGCTTCTACATCTGCCTTATGTCCTTGGATGTCTTGGGGTCAAGGTCTCGATCTGGCTCAAACCAGATCAGCTAAAGCACAGTAGAAAATCTCAGGAGTGGTAGACTAAATGGAATTCCAGACAAGAAAGATGAGAGCTTAAATTAACCTTTCTCTCTTTCTCTCTCTCTCTAGTACTCCCTCTTACTTTCTCTTCCTCCCTCCTGCTCTCTCTGTCTTTGTCTCTCTTTTGCTTCCTTGATCTTTCTCTTTTACTCGCTCTTTCACTCTTCCTCCCTCCCACTCCTTCTCTGCCTGTCTCTTTGTCTCCCTCTTGCACTCTGTCTCTGTCTCTCTCTTTCTCTCTCTCTCTCTTTCTCTCTCTTCTTCCTTTACCATCCCTCCTGGGAGAATATTAAGTCCTTTAACCCAAAGCACTGGATACATTGCTTGAGGTAAGTTACAAAAAAACAGTGATTCAGGAAGTGAATCATCCAATAGTTCCCAGACACAGATGCTCCACTTTCACAATTCCCATGGTACAACTTGGAAAACCCATCCATGTCTCTTACAGGGAAGTTGGGACTCTGTGAAACTCATACAAGGTAGTGAGTTATGATGTAGCAGGTAGAGATAAAATGTACCAGATGCCCAAAGCAGGAGACTCATAGCTCCAAATCCCACTGATGTGGCACATACTACCCTACTTGATAAGCTTCTGGCAGGCCTTCTTGCATAGATACCAGAGGAATAATCAAATGATCACAGCAAAGGTGGCATGCCCATAATGTGATGCTTGCTCATTGGAGAAGAGGTGGTAAAAGAATGAAAAGTGATTTCATGGTCATCTTTCAATCTAGGTAGGATTTCCACTTAAGTTGTCTATTTATGCGGACAGCTATACAGCAATAAAGGCCTGTTGTTATAAGAAGAAGAAAGACAGTTTGGTGAAAACAAACACAACTTACCTGGGAGTGGAAGAGGCCCTTCTGTCCAGTCTGATGGCCTTTGCAAGTCATTGTTCTCCACTTTCACCCTCCTCCAGACTAGCCTACAATGGTTCAACTGAATGATTTTTCAACTTTACAATGGTATGAAAACATACCCACACAACCATTCTATTGGTCAATACAGTATTCAATAACTTACATGAGCTATTCAATGCTGTCTTTCAAAATAAGCTTTGCAGAAGGTTAGTTTTGTCCAGCTTTACGCTAATATAAGGATTCTGCACCCGTTCAAAGTTAAGCTAGGCTTTTTGGTGGATTGGGCATATTAAATGCATTCTGATTGATGATGTTTTCAGTTTAGGATAAATTTATTAAAGGGGAATCTCCTCATAAGTCAAGAAACAAGGCTCAAGTGGGAGAGTGCCAGCTACAAGTAAAAGTGTGAGGCCTTGAATGTAAAGCATGAGAACTGGAAAAAAATCAAAAAGCATCTGAATTGTAGCATAGTATCTATGGCAGAAATAGTACAGTAGGTAAATATATACTTTGTATTATGATACTTCTATAGTCATGGAAATTTAGAGATGGTTGTGGTTTGAACACCAAATGTCTCCTTAAGGATCATGTATTGAACACTTGGTCCCTAATGCAATGTTCTGTGTTAGGGTGCTTTGGGGAAGTGACTGGGTCATAAAGGCTCTCCCCTCCCCAACTGAACCATCCACTGGTGCCTTCATAATCTGATGGCATTATTGTCAGGTGGTGGAAACTAAGAAGTGGGATCTGGCTGGAGAATCCAGGTCACTGTGGGGGAGCTGTTTAGAAGGGTATCTCTTGTCCATTTCCCTCCTGCCATCAGCATCCTGTGCTTCCCATTGCCATGAAGTGAATAGCTTTGCTCTAACAAGAAGCTCCTACTATGATGTTCTTGCCTCATGACAGTGCAAAAGCAATGGAGCCAGCCAGCCATGTACTGAGGCCTCTGAAAATATGAGCCAAAGTTAAGTCCTTCCTCCCTGCAGCTGCTTTTACCCAGTGTTGTCACAGGGACCAAAAGGGAATAATACGGAAACATTTATGTTAACCTTAATACAATGCTTCAACTGGAAAGGCTTTATTTTAGATTTGCTAGAAACACTAACTTGGTGGCCTTTATAACCAGCCCATTGGGCAGATAATGTTACTAATTTCATCCTACAAATGAGGAGGTTGAAACACAGAGAGGTATACATTCTTGCCCTCTTTCTCTGAGCTACTGACAGAGCAAGAATTCAACTCTAGTATGGCTCCAGATCCATGTTCCTGCCAGTATAGTGCGCCACAAGGCTCAGTTCTCAAGAAATAGGTTAGATGACTCAGTGGCACACACTCTGCTGAGATTTCAGTGATGGCACAGCTTAAAGGCCATTGCTCTGGGCCAAAGGCTCAAAACACAGAAGAGCCATCTTTGAGTGTTTCTATAGGCATTTGTAAATGTTTCCTACAGAGACAGGAACAGGATGTCAAGTTTCTTGATGTGATCTTCAGAGACCATCCCCACTAGAATCATTTGTAGAGTCTAAAAATGCAGATAGGAGTAACCGAGGCTCAGTGAGTCACTTTCTCTGAGGGGTGGGGGTTAGCCTTTCCCTGTTTTGTTTTGTTTTTCTTTTTGCCAGTCCTGGGGCTTGAACTCTGGGCCTGGGCACTATCCCTGAGCTTCTTTGTTCTTAAGGCTAGCAATCTACCACTTGAGCCACAGTGCCACTTACAGCTTTTTCTGAGTAATTTATCTGAGATAAAAGTCTCATGGACTTTCCTGCCTGTGGTTGGCTTCCTCAGATCTCAGCCTCCTGAGTAGCTAGGATTACAGTTGTGAGCCAGTAGGGCTTGGATACCCTTTCCCTTTTAACAGGTAACCAGGGGCTTCATTGTTTGGATCTGAGAACCACTGCTATGGTGTCTGATAGGAGAGCAGACTTTACCTGAACCAAAGAGCAAACTTAAGACATTTGTCTTTCCCAAAAAGCACCTGAGGAAATAGTTAGCTTCCAGTGATCGGCTGGAGAAGCAAGAGAACAGAAAGTGTAGAGCATAATGAGCTCATTATCCCTGACACTGGAGTCTTCAGAAACTTGTTAGTCAATATTACCATCCCTGCTTGGCTTAAGCCACTGCTGAGGAGCCACAGGTGATTCTCCACATTTGATGCCTGACAAAGGAAACCTAGCTGGCAAAGTCCTTGTGAACTTTACAGCCATGTCTGGGCATGCTGGATGCAAAAATCCCACCCAAGAAGTAAAAGCAGACAGCCCCAAATCAAAGGGGTCCCATCAGAGGCCCTTGAGACTGCAAACCACATTGTTTTCATTTCAGGAAAAGCAAGCCCGTTGTATAAAGGAAATCTCAGTCAAAACCTGACAACACAAATATTTGCCAAATGGAGTTGTTTCTCCGGTGCTGTCTCAGCCTATCTCAAAAGGCAGAAAGCTGAAGCAATTGTTCCATGACAGTGGCCCAAAATATGATGATCCAAATCACATGCGTACACACACACACACACACATACAAACAAATGCATGCACACACTTTAACTCCAGAATCAAAGGCTTTGAGTGATATTTGGGCAGGTGAGATGGACAAATAAGCAGACCTAGAAAATGGACTTACAGCTGGTGAGGCCCAGAGCATTTATGGATATGTGGTTAAGGTTAACTCACTCATCCTGACATTGTGGATATAGGAGTGTGTTTCTTTCTGGGCCACCATTTATCTGTGTGACAAGTGTTTCACTTTTCCTTGCTTGTATATCTTCTTTCCCCTTGTTTCACCTCTGCTCATGCTGGCTAGGAAACTCAGTATAAGTGAAACAGTTTTCTGAGATTCCTTAGAGGTTCTGTTGCTCAGGCCCTGATTTAACATGCCACAGGGTCGCCAACCCACTCTTAGGTGCTTTGGAAACTCTCATGGGATTCTTGACCTCATCCCTGCTGGTACTATTGTATAGAAGTCTTTCTGTTCTAGAGTCCCAGTGCCACAATTCTACAGTGCCTGATTTCACTTCTGGATCATAAGAAAGAAAAGTCTTGGCCATTCACACCATCACCTCCTCCTGAAGTTCTAGAAATGATTATGGTGAACCATGGAAGAGATGGGAACAATTAGAAGTCCTATGCTGATTCCTTGGTCTAAATACCTCAGAGGGCATTGAGCTACTAGTTTGCCATCATAGGGACTTGGGGAATATCTTGTATCACATTTTTCCTGCGTTGGACAGCTTTGTTCCAATTGAACATTCATCCATCTTAGATCCACTTCTACCTGCTGTTTTGAGATACATAGTTTACAGTCAAACATATTATACTCTGCTCTAGAACCTCAAAGTTACTCCTCTTACTCAATTATACACAAGTAGCTATTGGTGGTCCTCTTTCCATCTGCTCCTCCTCTTAAAGCCTTCCTAGCCTTTTGGCAACTACTATTCTAGTCTCTGCTTCTATGAGACCAGCTTTTTTAGCTTCTACTGATGAATAAGAATGTCCAGTGTTTGTTTTTCTGTGCCTGATTTATTCCAGTTAACATAACGCCCTCCAGTTCATCCATATTGCTACAAAGGGTAGGATTTCATTCTATCTTATGGTCAAACATTTGTCAATGAGCTGCTAAGTAAATTTTCTATTTTGCTTATCATGCATTATGCTTTACTAACTATGAGAGTATGGGTATGTCTTCACCATAATGAATAAAGAAACATTTTTAAATGAAATAGGCAAATAAAACAACAAGGAACAAACATCACAGATTCTTAAATAAAAATATGTGAAAACTCATGGAAGAAGATGGATGAAAGAGAAAGTCCTTTACTCAGACAAGTACAGCTGCTTCTGAAAATCTGGATTACATGGCCTCCCAAGGATCCTTCCTGTCCTGGAATTTTAGCTCTCTGATTAATTTTCCAGAAGAGAGGTAATAGGGAGGGAAATGTTCCTGAAGAAGGGTGGCAGAGAAAGGGAAAAAGGAAAAAAAAAAAAGGCAATAAAACATTCTCTGATCTGACAAGAAGCATGTGTACCGGGGTGTGGTTGGGAAAGGGAGAACCTGTCATCTGAGCACTGAGCAAAGGTTCAAGGTCATTTCTGGATTCATCCAAACAACCTCTCCCGGCGCTTGTTGGCACATGGCAGATGTGGGCCTTTGGGTTTTGGCAAAGAGAAAAAAATCAGGAATTCAGAAAAAAATGTTTTCCAGTTTATAAGAGAGAGAAGATGAAGAGTCTGAATTTAGCAGGGTGGCTGCCAAGGGTGAGGCTGATGAAGGACAAGGAAACGAGGAGGAGGAGCTGCCTGAGAAACACGGAGGTCAACAGGGCTCAAGGGTGTGGGGTGGAACCCTCAAGAGGCCTGTCCACAAACACCTTCAGCTGGCCTGGGCTGAGATCCAGAATGGATGCTGGTCTGGACCACTGAGAACTAGACCACTTTCCTCCCCTCCAACCTCTCTCTCCTCTCTCTCTCTCTCTCTCTCTCTCCCACTCTCTCTCTCTCTCTCTCTCTCTCTCACACACACACACACACACACACACACACACACACACATACACACACTCCAGACAATGGCAGTATCCTGCCAATCTGGACCTACTTTGAAACCCATTGAGGTAAGATACACTGAGTTTAATTGACCACTTTCCGACTTAATTACCATATGACTTTTAGCTTCACAGCTCAGTCTCTGTACACCTTAGTTTTCCTATTTGTAAAGCAGAGTAGGTAATGCCTACTTGGTGAGATTCTTCTAAAAACTAAATATTGTAAAAGTACAGCTTTCATTTTATAAATATGGCTCACAGTGGCTGCTGTTGGCAACCAAAATTTCAACTTTATGTGAATAATCTTATCAATGAAAGCCCAAGAACCCTGTTTCTAAGCAGCTTGTGCTCAGTGTAAATATGATTCCTATTGTCTTTAAATCGGCATAAAAACCAATAAATTTGAATATTTGCATATATGTGTTAAGAGTTCTAAAGCTCAATATCAGGATACTTCGACCCATGGTATACAAAATTCTCCAAAACTCAGAGAAATTAATCAACTCTCAGATTGCTCTATGCATTCGATACAATCTCAAACCCAGAGCAATTTTTTGTAGAAATTGACAAATTGATATTAAATTTCCTATGCAAGCAAAAAAACTGGAATCGGAAAAACAACAAAAACAAAAAGACTGGAGAAGTTAAACTACCTGGTTTTCAGATTTTGCTATAAAGCTACAGTAATTGAGAATGCTTCACGGAATTCGTTCAAAGACAGAGAGTTCAATAAAATGGAATACAGAATCCAAAACTAGAACCCACATTTATAGTCAAGGATTTCCAACAAACATGCAAAAGCAGCTAGGCATGGAAAAGACTGTCAATTTATTTTGGAATGGGTAGAGCTCTGATTAAGAGCAAGGAACCAAAAGGTCCTAACACTGAGAGTATAGTTTAGACTTTCAATCTACTTAGACCTGGATTACGCTTTCTTTGTCATAAAGACAGCCAACCACTAATGGCTGTTCAATGAATGCACTCTGGACTTGAAATATCCTACAGGATGATAAGACTACTATGACTGACCCTGACCAGGATCTCAGGTCCTGGGCACACATCCTCCAGATGTGTGTTCTGAACTGATCCTTTGGGTCAAAAACTGATTCATCTTCACCTTTTCCCCAGCCCCACAGAGACCAAATGACGTTTCATATGTATTACAAGATGTCTGGCTAGGATTTAAAGCATGGGCTGTGGTCATGGAACAGAGAACAGCTGAATGACCACACACGGGGTCTGAGGCTCTAACCACGTCCCCTCTGCTCTGTCTGCAAACCAACTGAATGGAATGAAAGCTTCCTTTCTGCCTGTACACGTCAAATGTGTTCCAGAGGAAGGTTCTCACCACTTACTCCGGAGCCGCTGCTGCTGCTATGGAAAGAATTCCTCACTTCTTGCGCAGCCCATCGCTTAAAGAGGGCAGCCAGATGCACCACAGTCTGAGATGCTGCTAATGGTGGTAACTCTGCGTGAGAGCACAAGGCAAATCCATAGGAGGGACAGCAACTCCATCAAAAACCAGGGTCAGGTAGAAGCTAAGTAGGCCCAGGAGAGAAAATGAGTCTCACTGTCCAGTAAAGTTCTCTGCTACCTCACTGTTGATCTTGAACATTTTTCAACACTAGCTATCCAAGGACCTTTTCCATGTACATGGCTTGCTGTTCTCTGTCTAGGTGTGAGAGAACTAGTGCCTCCTGGGAGCTCTTACATTGTGGGAAAGAACATAGGCCCAGGTGAAGATGGAGGGCCCAAGTTTATATCCAAGCTCTAACACATTCTGGGCAACTCATCATTAAGTTTCTATTAGCCTTAGTTTCCTTCTTTGTATCCAAGTGGCCTATATTCATTTGTTTCCCAGGGTGACTGAGAAGGCCCACAGTATACTATTTGATTCTCAACTATTAGCTAATATCAGTCTTAACACCATGCTCATGATTATTACAAGGGTAATAAAAAGTGTCCATTCCTCAGAATGTAATTGTCAATGTAGGACAGACACCAGGGAGAGGTTCCTGACACAGGGCCAGACCAGCCTGTATCCAAAGCAAAATGGAGAGACTTACAAACTTTCAAATGTAATAAAGGCCAGGGGGGAGGATCTGAAAAAGCAACTCTCTGTTGCCTTTTCATGAAGGAGATGAAGTAAGGAAACATATCAATTTCCAGGATGCCGCCATGCAGGAGATGACAATTTATAGCCAGGTGAAGGTAAGAGAAGACATAGAGATGGTTTGAGAGGTGGGGGCAGATTGTGGGAGAATAGGAAATAGAAGGTGAGGCACTCAGAAGCCCTCAACGGAAACAGTGGAAGTGCTAGGCGAGGAGAACTGATGCTCTGTTTCCCAAGTGGCGGATATAGAATGTAAGGGTTGAGGGGGAAGGGATTGGAGGAGCCAAAGGCAGGCAATATGCACAGCAGCAAGGACCATGACTTTGTCACACCCATCCTTGCTTCTGAGGACCAAAGAAAGACAGTTCATGGACCCAAGTTTGCTGGAACCAAAACATAAAGCCTAAAAGCCAAAAAAGGAAGGTTCTAAGGCAAATTGGGGGAACTAAAGTTTATCCCAAATCCAAACGTCATGATGAAAGAGAGTATTAGATGGTTGTAGCAATACCAATGGAAGGAGTATTAGATGGTTGTAGCAATACCAATGGAAGGAAGGTGAAAGAAAATAGGAGGAAGTGATGCCGCTTGGAGAATGTTTTATATTGTAAATCTCACCAGTGCAAATGCAGGCTTCAGTTACACCCAAGGATCAATCAGAGAAGAGCATGAAGGTCATCTCACACCTGTACCTATTTTACCCCTCTGAAATTTCCTGTACTTCAAAAATGAACACAGTTTCTGGACCTATAAAATATGAGTGCATATGTATGTTTAAGTTTAAGTCACGTGTGTGTGTGTGTGTGTGTGTGTGTGTGTGTGTGTGTGTGCATGTGTGTATGATTATATCAGACAAGACAGAGAATAGAGATGCCACCAGAGAGGCAGGGAAGTATCAGAGGGAAAGACCATTTCCACAGATTACGCTGGTTATACCCATAATTATGTCGGAAAGATTTTGCCCTAGTGAATAAAATGGAAAATGTTACCTAGCATAATGGAGCATGTCATATCTCTTGCTTGTGATGTTATACGATTCTTGGCCTGATAAATTTCAGAGAAATCAGAATTTGATTTGGAAACTAATTGTTACCTTCTACAGATGCTAGCAACAAGTGTTCTTGTCTCGTATTTGTACATCTCTTCCCCCCAAACGGGAAAATGGGAGCAACAACCCAAGAGGGCTCTCTCAGCCCTCTTTTATGACCATATTTCCATCTGCCTTACAGATTCCTTAACCTTCACAAAAATAGGTTTTACTTAAGTGCCAACTAAAAGTGATGAGTAAGGGAGATTTGTGAGTTGCACAAAAAGAGGTCTTGTTCTAAATCCCAAAGAAATGGCTTTGTTAATTAGCCATGCATTGTGTGACACCCTCCTCCTCAGCCCAGCTCTCAGCAATGTTGACAGACAACAAAAAGAGCAATAGGTTTTGGTCTTAGCCAATGTTTGGGAGATACAGGGAGCCATCCTCTTTGCAGACTTTAGAACCAGACTGTCCTAGCCCATCATACTGTCTCTGACATGTTCAATAGGACATTGTGATCCATTTCCCTCTCCTCCTCTCTATTACCTCCACTGTCTTCAGGTTGTCAAACAAGCATAGCCTGAAGACTTGGCTATCAATAAAGCATGCGTGGTGTTATTCTATATCCATGTCTGATCTTCCTCCAGTGTTCCAGAGGGCCCCAAGAAGATGGGTCCATTTTGTCACAGCTTTTCACAGCTCTATCTTTTTACCATACACTGTCCATTCTCTATCACACAAAGATCAGACACAAAAACTTGCAAAGTTGTTGAGGAATTGAACCAGGAGTCCACAACCATCTCTAGAAACCTGCCCAGGAATGTCTGCGAAGATGAGAGCAGCCTTCTCTGTCTGTTGTAATGATGCGATTTTCAATCAGGTGGAGATTTAAGCAATTCTTATGACCTTTGGTGGCTAATACCTACAGATAAACTAATGGGAGAGGGAGTTAAGAAGTAAAAGAACTCCTCTGATGCAAGTAAGAGTACCCTGTGTATTAAAAAAAGAAAGTAGGGAAGGCTGGACATGGTGGTGCATGCCTGCAATAGGCATTAGGCTCCTGAGTTTGAGACCAACCTGGACCATATAATGAAACCCAAAGAAAGAGATGGAGAGAGGGAGAAGGAAGGGAGGAAGGGAAAGAGGGGGGAAATTAGTAAAAGGGGAAATGTGAACAAAGAAAGAGTATGAGCAAAGGAAAATAAGAGAAGAAAACAATTCTCCATAGGAAACCTATTCATTTATTATTTCTATCATTCATTCAGTAAGCATGCTGAGTGTTGATATGGTTAGGTAGTCTGAACCCAGTTCATTCTAGGAACTAGACAGGATTTCCCTGTTAGAGCTTATTCAGTGAAGAACAGAAGCGTTTTAGGGTGGAGCCCAGGTTACACAGCTGAAGGCAATGTATCATAGGTCAGTATTCTACCCAAATCCACTATCCTAAGGCTTTGTGTCCCAAACTTCCAATCCCAACCACTCTATCTGTCCATTATCTTTAATGTCACAGGCTAATGGATAGTGATGAACCTAGATTTTGAATTATTAATTCTATATGACCAATGGCTCTTCCTGATACAAGCAGGTGACTTAGTCCCCCCATGACTAGAGCAGTTTTAGAGTCTAATCACTTGGGCACTCCACTCATTGACTGGCCGGGCCTGAGGCACGCCACAGGAGACTTCCACCTCCAGATCTACTATCACAAGCGGGTGTCCGTCCTGGTCCTTCTGAATACACCTGAGCTCTCTATCCTCTTTAAAGGTCTACAACAGGAAGAACTCCATTTCCATCTGCTATCCTTCCACTTGTCCAATCTCCCCAATGCAGAGTCCATTCTCATTTTGAGCATATTGAAAAGCATACTGCTTTCTAGAGTCCTCTGCTTCGCCAGAGCATTCAGAGGAAGCCAAAGTCAACAGCTGTGTACTATGCACAATGAACTTGACATGGAGCCTTTACTGTAACTCTTACCTTACAGCTCAAATATCCACAACCTCATTTGCATGTGAGGTCACTGAGAGATTAAATAATATCCCCTAAGGTTATGTAGCTAACAACTTATGAATTTGAGACAGGAGCCCAGATCTGATTCTAACTTGTTTCCTTCACCATCGAACTAAATAATTCTCCAAAAGTAAGTATGAAGATAGTAAATGAGTGGAAAGACAACCTTGGCTCAAAGAAAGCTAATATCTCACTGTCACTTCTGACAAGAAGCCACTACCCAAGGTTTACAAAGGCTCTGAGAAGTCTCTTAGAGGGCTTGTGACTAAATGCAGCGACCTCACATCCTGTTGTCTGTCTATGTTCCTCAACCATCTGACAATATCCTAACACAGACACCCCCAGCCATTCTGCAGATCTGAGGCCAATTTCAATGAAAGGCTAAAGGAAAACCTGTGTGAAAAGAAAAGCTATGATGACATTTTGGAGAGGGGAAACTAGGGAGGGAGCAACTATAGAAGAAGAAGAAGAAAGGAAGGAAGGAAAGAAGGAAGGAAGAAAGGAAGGAAGGCAGGCAGGAAGGAAGGAAGGAAGGAAAGAAGGGAGGAAGGGAGGGAGGGAGGGAGAGAGAGAAGAGGGAATAAAGAGAGAGAAAGAAAGAGAGAGAGAAAGGGTGTGTGTGTATTTTCCTTCAAGCTGGGAAGGAACCCAAGGAGCCTGGAGATGTAATGGGATATGGTTACAGATTACAAAAGTTTTGTTACAGCTGTAATAGCCTTTCACAAAGCATGGCCCTCCAGAGAACCATATTTCATCTCCGCTTTCCCCACCACACAAGAGAGGGTGAGGAGCTGAAAGGCAAGATTGGAAACTCACGAGGGAGCTAAGCAAGCTCTGACATCTCTGTGACACTCCCATCAAACCCAAATGAACTGGACCCAAATGTGCTTGTCATAACAGGCTTTGGATCACATCCCTGTCATCTGTTTATTTTTTTTTTCACACTCTCCTTTTTGGAGATGTATTGCCTAGCAACCTGCTGTCTTGTTCTAAACAGCCAGGCACACAATGGTACACACACACACACACACATACACACACACACACACACACACACACACACACACACAGAGACACTGGGACAACAGTTGAGTGTCTTCGATGAACTTGCTAGGACCAACAGATCCTTTACTTGGAAGAGTCAGTTCCTAGAATTCGGATTAGTCAGAGCCATGCCTTAGGCAGTCCCTGTCATTGGCCTCCCTAAAGACTGTAGAAGGACACATCTCTGCTTACTGGTAGGATAATAGAGAAAGCCCTAGAGGGATTTACCAGAGGCTTGACAGGCCTTAGCCTTGCTCTAGTGGGGAAGAATACCATGAGCACCCTCAGGCTGGTAAGTCTTTTGGATCAGGGCCTGCAACTGTCTGGCCATGTCCTGCACATTTTGACTGGCTTCATACTCAACAGAATCCCCACAGGGGTCATCATCCTACCCAGAGTTGGAGAGTGAGCTGGGTGGCCCTCAGGCTTTCTTATGCCACTTACAGCCCTGCTCAGAGAGTTGCCTCTGAATTTAGGCCTCCACCAGAGGCCCCTACTCTGACCTGATTTTCTTGAATTGGGAGGGGACTGATGGCATGGATTTACAATCGAAAGCATCCAACTGTCCCACTTCTATGAAACTGGTTACTTATGTTAACTCTTTGGTTGTATTAAACAGTTACCAATTCAGAAAAGTACACAAAGCAAATGTACACTCAGTAGATCATTCTAAGGTAGCATTGGACCATAGTCTCTGCTGAAGCAAGGTATAGATCCCCCGCCCCCTCCACATATCCCACCTCAACCACATGCCCCCCACTTCCTCTGGAAGTGGCCACTCTTCTGATTTTAGGGCGGACACTTCCTGGCATCCATTTGTAGTCTAAACACCACAAAGGCTTTTCCAGATGGTACAGATTTAGTTAACAGGTTTTAAAACTGTGGCGTATCTTTTCCATCTCTTCAACTACAAGTCTCTCTCCTCTCGACTGCAGATCAAATGTCTCAGATTCTTCAGGACCATTATTTGAGCAGAGACTGTGATACCAAGCAATTGGGGGGAGGGATGGGGAAGGGAAAGGGAGGAACAGGGAGAGAAAGCAGAATCAATGAATAGGCTAGATTTCTCCTTTAACTATCCTCTGGGTTTGATGACCAAGAGGGCATTTTAGAAGCATGTGACAGTGTTAGCCAGGCTCTGAACCCCTCCTATCCTGCAACTCTGTTGACAGAGCTGTACTAACAGAGGCCTAGAAGGTCATAAGCCAGGCAGGAATATGGGCTTCAGCCTAGACTGGTAGGTTCTGAAGCTGTTGCAATTGCCCCAAGTGAAAACCCTACAGCTTTATTCCTGTTAAGAGTGCATCTGACAAGACAGAGACAGCCTGGTAACCAGAGAGGCCCATGGGGAGCTGGAACACCTGCCTGCCTTTCCAGCTTCCATTATTGGTTTGCTCAGTCTGAAAGTCTTCTATCCCTGCTCTGGACCTCCGTTTCTTACCCTGGCAGCATACAGATGAGAACATCCATCTTATGGCAACACGTGATCACGAGTGTTTGCAGAGCCCCTGGCTCCCTGGGGAGGGAGGCACCTGTGTAAACAGAGAGAGAGGCCTGACACACTTGTCAGATGCACTCTGTGGAAGGACCATCCAGCCTGCAGCCCTGATGTTGGGGGGAACAATGGCATCTCTGTTTGCCCAGCTGACTCTCACCTTCCCCTCTGCTACACCCATCTCTGGCTCCCACTGTTTTTTTCTGCTGGAGAGGCCATAGCCAGGGACTGAGTCTGTAAGTGACAGCCGTGATGCACTCAGACAAAGCTCCAGTTTGAGACAAAGTCAGGTTGATGGTTAAAGTAAAAACCTCAAGGTGATATCTCTGGACTCTTCCACCGTCCACATCTTGAATGCATCTCTGCAAAAGGAGAGCATGCTTGGGGCAGAGATTAAAGGCAGAAGTGAGCTCACTTAATTTAATTCAAAAACAGCACTGACTCTCCCAGGGGTGCTCAGAGAACCATGAGCCCTTGCTCCCACTGTGGACCCACGAAGGACTTCCCCTTCATCCAGAGACTTTTAGGCTCACATTCAACTCGTGTACGCGTGCGTCCTCAGCAAGAGAAAAAGAGCAGTAACTGCCCGCCATTTCACTCTGGAAGCTGTGTCTTGAGAAGTGTGAAATGGAAATTTGCATTTCCTTCTGTCCAGCTCAGAACCACTTTTGCCTTGTGAGTATTTGGCCAAAACATTGTTTTGTTCCATGTGATCTCAAACCCAGACTGGCAGAGCATATTTCAATCAGCTCACAGGACCAGCTTGTCTCTATAATTGGACCTGATTATGGTTTCTTTAGTTTGAAACCCTGAAAGTGAGGATTCTGTAAAAGGCTGTCTTTCTAAGAAGCTGTCGTGAATAATCTACTGTCAAGCCTGAGTGACTAGGCTTAGATACTTCTCCCTCCCCAGTTACCTTCATGGTTAGATTTGTACCTAACTATAGGTCCATTGAGTCAGTGGAAGGCTAGGATATTCAGGAGTCCCCAGGTAAATTTTTATTACCTGTCAACCACTTGGGCAGAATGAATGGATGCCAAGCCCTTGAAGAATGAGAGCTCAAAAGGATTTGGTATCCATGAGAAAGGGAGGCCATGAGACTAGAAAGTTGACAAAGGAGGGTGGGCCTGTGGGGACTGGAGAAGAGAATATAGAATATTAAAAAAAAAAAAGAGAGAGAGAGAGAGAGAGAACCGGTACTCCAATAAAAGGACTTTGGGGGCAGGGAAGATGGCTTAGTGGTAGAGTGATTGCATGAGGCCCTGGGTTCGATTCTTCAGCTCCACATAAATGGAAAAAGCCAGAAGTGGTGCTATGGTTAAGTGGTAGAATGCTCGCCTGGAGCTGAAGAGCTGAGGGACAGCACCCAAGCCCAGAGTTCAAGCCTCACAACCAAAAGAAAGATCTTGGCCCTCAAAGTTTTGCTCTTATTGTTGACTACAGATCAGCCATGCTTCCTGGGGTTGCCTCCAGCTCTGATCTAACAGATAAAAGAGGGAAATCTCTTTTTGGGGGAGGGGGGAGGTTCCTGGAGATAGGAGGAAAACCTACCGCCTAAGTGTTGATCTTTGAAAAATTCAAAAGATGTGATGAATCTCTAACTCCAGGGACAGAGCTGAGAGACAAGGGTTTGGTAGACCATGTCATAAGAATTTTCTAGGACTTGCTCAATAGGATACAACCAGACATTTAACACTAATAGGCTTCAGCTAAGTTCATGGTGCCAATATCACATATCGATAATTAATTATTATAATCACAATATCCAGCTATCTGTCCACTATGTTCCAATTTCCTCTTTCCTTGTCTATGCCCTGGTAGTCGTGTCTCCAACTAATTTTTTCCCTACTTTTTTTCTGGATTGTTTTCTCTGTGTCTTTATTGCACATAGTTCAAGGCTGCCAGTTTAGATTTTCATGGTTCTTCCGATTTTTCATCCCACTTTTTCTGCTGTTGGTCTTGGCGGGGCTCAGTTCTTGTGTTTCAGTCATTTCCTGACATTTTTCAATGTTTTTTTTTCCCTCCATGCCCTCTACCCTTTTCAAGTCTCCTCTTTCTTATCTCTAGCACAAATGGATGTGAACTGAGTGAGGCCAGGGTAAGGGTATGAGTCAGTGCCCAGAAGGGAGGTTGTATTCTTCTTCATGGGCAATTGAGCAGATTGTTCTAGAAAAAGGTATTTCTTTTCTTTTTAAATGCTTAATAACTAAAAATTATAGAAAATAACAGATTGAAGAGATAAAGTTAGGGAATGTGTGGGGGGAAGCGATGAAGAATGAAAAGAGAGAAATCAAATGGATTTATGAAGGTATGGAACCAAGAAGTCAGATTTCTCTTTAAAACAACAACAACAAAAATGAGTGGAGTCGCCAGTCTCAGCCTTGAAGTTTATCTTCAGGGCTAAATTCAGAGCAGATGTGTCCATACTCCACTCAGCTGACTCAGCTCAAACAGGGCTTTGATATGATCAGTCACATTTGAAATTTGGACCTCCTCCTATGCCATCAAGTAAACGAGTTGTGCATCTCCCTTCCTGAGAGCCTATTTGCCTGGGTTTTGGTAACACTGAGACTCTCAGAGACCCACCAGTGTAGGAAGCCTATAGTGAATGTTTGAGACCATCCACTTTCCATTTGCATAGATCTTGGATAAACTGGAGAATGGAGGTAGTATTTCAAGCTGTGAACTTTTTTTTATAGTATTGTGGTGTATTTGGACACTATACTTGGCTAAATACTTCCCTCCCTACTCAAAACGGTTCATGTCAGCCTAGAACCTGTAACAATGACCTTATTTGTAAACAGAGTCCTTATAAATGTGATCAGGGTAAGATGACGTCATACTGGAGTCAATTGGGCACTAAATCCAACATGACTGGCCTCTTTATGCGAAGACACTTAAGACACAGAGACACAGGCTCCCAGAGGAGGCTATATGAAGATAGAGTCACACCCTGGACTGATACCACTATAAGCAAAGGAACACCAACAATAATGGAAACCATTAGAGGCTGGAAGAACAAGGAAGGATCCTCTCCCAGAGCCTACTGAAGGCTTACTACCCTGCCAACATCTTGATTTCAGGCTTTTAGCTTTCAGAACCATGAGGGAAGAAATGATGCTACTTAGAACGCCTAATTTGTGGTATCTTTACGGCACAATCAGTGTCCTCTGTCTCAGTGTTGTCCATACATTAAGGCTTACCTGGCCTTTGTCGGCATGTATCTTTCTGGTTGCACCAGGATCAAGGTCCTGCAACCACCAAGCCATCATTCTCATCTTGAGTGATCTCCTGACTGCCTCTTGTTATTGTCATGCCTTTCATCAAACATGCTTTTGTGGGGGACTGCTCGATTGTGGTTCTGTTGCTTTTTAGTGCTCGCTGTGTTTTATTTTGGTTTCTCATAAATATAGAAGCCCATTTGGAAAGAAGCCTGCCTTGGCAAGCAGGCCTTTGGCAGTTCTGACAGCTTTGCATATCTCTCAAATGAGTTATGAGTGGATGGGGACTGGGGACTGGGCCTCAGCCCCCAGTCCCTTGAGCCCTGCGGTCCTCCCAAAGAAAGTGACCCAGCAGTTCCCCTCAACTTTCCTTGCTTTTCCAGGAACAGGACAGCCACTTGGCTAGAGGCTGATAAAGAAGAAGAGGGCTATCATTCACACTCCCTGATCTCCTTGCTCTTCACAAAATAGTTCTAAACTGTGGTGGAAAGTTTTCAAGCTGCTGTTCTTTGTTCATAAGATTTCTGAGAAAATCTCCTGGCATAGCCTGATCCAGGGCTACTGGTTCATGGCTTGAAGAGAGACTCATGCCAGACATGTGCTAGGAAATATTACCAAGGCGGCTAAAGAGACTCCAAAGGGGAGAGCAGCAGAGGAGGCCGGACAGATACCTGAGTTAGCAGAGTGGGTGTGGCCAAATGAGAGGCAGGACATTGTCCTGAGCTGATCGCAGAGGATTGTTACTCTCCTGCAATGGCAATGGTGCTCTCACTCTCACTCTCTCCAAGTTCCCTGAAAACTGCTTCTTCTATGAGCACTGATCAGGGCTGGGGAATTCTAGTGTGGTTTCTCTGTTCCAGGCCCAGACTCCTAAGAACAGTGGGATTGGAAAGAACCTGGGGACCCCTGGGGCCAGTGGTCTCCAAACCAGGGTGTGTGCACTGCAGGAATTGAGCAAGACAATCCACTGGGGTGTGGGAAGAAAATACTGAAGCTTCTAGCTATATTTATTCTTCTCTCAAAAAAACAAAAAAGGGGGGGGAGTTTATTAATAGTCAAGACAAAGATACACTGCAGTAATCCTACACAGTTTGTCAATATGTAGATATAAGATATGAGCACCCTAATTAGAAAAAGTAAAAATTAAGAGTCCACCATGGAAGTACTAAAGTACATGCTGGGGATGGGTAGTGGGAGGCAGAAAGGGGGAATTGAGTAAATAAAAGCCTAATTATGCTGCTCTGAACCTTATCAGGTAATTCAGCTTTGCTTTTTTTATGATCTGCACCCTGAATTTCTGCACTATGATTTTTGTGATGAAAATGTTTTACTAAAAAAAAAAAAAAAAAAAAGCTAGTTGAACAAAAGGAAGGAGCTAGTTCACCTCCCTTATTTTACAGATGAGAAAGCCAAGGCCTCAGAAGAAAAGTGATTGCTGGGAGAGTCCTACAAGTCATTAGGGCCAGAGCCAAGGCGATAAGCCCCTCCCCTGACTCCTGGTTCACTGTTTGCAGCCCAGGCCATGTGCGCTCTGGAGCACGTTCTCTGTCTGGGTGACCTTACATAACCAGGCTGAACCATTGAAAGAGATGGATGGGCAACATGGAGTCTCTCCCCCAGCCATAATCTGCAATCCCTCAACAGAGCCAAATGTAACTTTGCTGCCTGCTGGGAGGTGAGGCAGCCTTGGCGCCCTCTGCTCTTGGCTGGCTGCTAACTTGCCTGTTGTCTCAGCCCATGCCAGTGACATCCTCCACGGTTACAGAGGCAGGACCAAGATGAAGACACACACAAATTAGAGCTTCGCAAAGGTCTTCCACCTTGCTGTTGACATAAACAAAGGCAACAACCAATCTTGCCCTGAATTTAGCCCCTAGGAGTCACGCAGCAGCATACCCTGTTTTCTTTTAATACCATCACATCTCACTGGTGGCTCCTCCCTCCCGTTCTCTGAGCTGCCACACTTGTTGCTACCGTCCCACCGCCCTCAGGTACTCACACATCCTTGATGGTTTTAGCCAGGTTGATATGGGCAAGGCTCTTGGAAAATTAGAAGAAAGGGATAAGAGACTCCTCAACTCCCACTTCCCTTGTGGAGAACAGGAAAGTAGGTCCCTCTTTTCCATTCTTCCATACTTCAACTCTGCTATATGAAAATAAATCTTTGCTTAAAGAAGAGAGAAGGAAAGAGAGAAAGCAAGAAAGAGAGAGAGAAAGAAACAGAGAGAGAGATAGAAACAGAGAGAGAGATAGAAAGAAAAAAAGAAAGGAAAGAAAGAGAGAAAGTGAGGGAGGGAGAAAGTGAGGGAGGGAGGGAAGGAAGAGAGAAAGAAAGAAAGAAACTTCTAGAGAAAGAAAGAAACAAAGAAAGAAAGAAAGAGAGAGACAGACAGACAGAGGGAAGGAAGGAAGGTAGAAAGAAAAAGAAAGAAAGAGAGAGGGAGGGTGGGAAGGAAGGAATGAAGGAAGGAAGGAAGGAAGGAAGGAAGGAAGGAGGAAAGGAAGGCAGGCAGGCAGGCACTGGGCATTGGTGGCTCGTGCTGTAATCCTGAGTTATAAGGATCAGGTTTGAAGTTAGCTAGGCAGGAAAATCTGTGAGATGCTTATCTCCAATTAATCAGCAAAAAAATAAGAAGTGGAACTGTGGCTCAAGTAGTAGAACCAGCCTGAAGAGAATGGGAAGACAGGTTAATTACCTTAAAAAATGGTTTTGCAGATTTAAGAGACCAACACAAGGACACAAGGAATACAACCAGCAAAGTGACATGGTATGATGCCACTCCCCAGTGAAGGAACTGAGGGTGCTTTCCCCTCATACTTCCTGATGGTCAGGGCTGTATCTTAAATCTGCATGCTGCCTAGTGCTTGGCAAATATTAAATGCCATATATATGTTCTGCAAACAGATATTAACTCAGCCAACAACAAATGAACACATCAAAGAGATGAGAAGAAGTACATTTTGAGTAACCAAGGGAGCTTTAAACAGAAAAGACTTTGAACACTGTCCCAATTCAAATGTGCTTCAGATGGTGGAAGGGGTCTTAGGCAGAAAACTAGGGCACCGCTATGTTGGGGTTGGGTGCTAGAAGATTAGAAAGTTAAATACTAAAGCCAGCATGATAGGCTGATATGTACCTACAAGGGTGAATCTCTAGAGATCCAGAAGCAAGAGAAAAAGGTAGAGGGAAAGCAATGGTTTAGGAAAGGTACGTTAAGGGTGGTGTAAATCGTACATAGGGATGGTTCTTCTATTCCCTTACCCTCTCTCATCACTAGATGTTTCTCTCTCATATTCAACTTGACTAAATATGGGAGAGGTGACTGCTACTGAAGGTGAACAATGCTTAGAACAATGTTCTAGCCAAGGGCTAGCTATCTTTTGCTCTAGCTATTCTGTGTGGCTCATTATGTTACAGCAACAGGTCTTCCTACTAAAAATGATCAACTCAACATTTTTATGTTTTTTATTATAAAAATACTATACAGAGAGGTTACAGTTACATGAGTAAGGCAATGAGTACATTTCCTATGAAGCATTGTTACCTCCTCCTTTGTTTCCCCTTCCCATTCCTTCCCATCCTCCCCCCTACCCCCCTACCCAATCCTCATCCCTCCCTTCCCCCCTCCACCAAAGTTGTAAAGTTCATTTTTGACATAACGACTTGTACAAATCATTGTTGCAATGGATCCACCTGTATCCCTATTTAAATGATTTGTTTTTTTCCTTCCCCTCCACAAATTATACCAACATCAAATACAGTGAAAGCATGGGTTATACCATGGGTGAGGGACATACGAAGCAACAAAGAAATAATCTTATAAATGTGTTAGAAACAATCCCATGAAAGAAAAAAAATATTTGATTACATATCTTAGGGTTCATTTCCCTAACATCAACTTATCTGACCTTTTCTGCTTGACTCAGACATATACTAGTAATTGCAAATAAGGGAAACCATGGGACCTATGTTTCTTTGGGCCTGGCTTACTTCACTTAATATATATTTTTTCCAAGTCTTTCCATTTCCTAACAAATGGGGCAATGTCATTCTTTCTGATGGAGGCATACAATTCCATTGTATATATATACCACATTTCCTTGATCCATTCATCTACTGAGGGGCATCTGGGTTGGTTCCACATCTTAGCTATGGTAAATAATGCTGCAAAAAAAAACATGGAACGCTTCACGAATTTGTGTGTCATCCTTGCACAGGGGCCATACTAATCTTCTCTGTATCGTTCCAATTTTAGTTTATGTGTTGCCAAAGCGAACACAGTAAAGTTCATTTTCAACGTAGTGTCTTGTACATCTCATTGTTACAATAGGTCAACCTGTACCCTTATTTCAGCATTTTGTTATTTCCCTTCCCCTCCCCAAATTAGAAAAATGTATATACAAGATGCAGAGCACCAGAATCAAATACAGGGTCACCTCAACTTTTAAGACAGATAAATTATCTCAAAATGTAAGATTGTTGGACTTTCTAATCACATCAGCTTGGACAATGGACCCCGGCTGACCCAAGCTGGGTTAAACTGTCCCCAAACATTCATTCTTCATTCCTTCTGCCCTCTAGTGTCATTGTCCAGCTCTGTTTCCATCTTTATTTTTTTTATTGTGAAAATACTGTACAGGGGCTGGGAAGGTGGCTCAGTGGTAGAGCACTTGCCTTGCATGCATGGGGCCCTGGGTTCGATTCCTCAGCACCAAATAAGCAAAAAGAAAAAAGCCAGAAGTGGTGCTGTGGCTCAAGTGGTAGAGCACTAGCCTTGAACTGAAGAGCTGAGGGACAGTGTCCAGGCCCAGAGTTCAGGCCCCACGACCGGACCCCCCAAAAAAAAATACTGTACAGAGGGGTTACCATTACATGGGCAAGATAATGAGTACATTTCTTACCAAGCAATGTAGCCTCCTCCTTTGTTTCCCCTTCTCATCCTTCCCATCCTCCCCCCGCCCCCACCCAAACCTCCTCCCCCCCACCACCAAAGTTTTAAAGTTCGTTTTTGACATGACGACTTGTACATCTCATTGTTGCAATGGGTCCACCTGTATCCCTATTTAAATGATTTGTTTTTCCCCTTCTCCTCCACAAATTATACCGACATCAAATACAGTGAAAGCAGGGGTTATACCGTGGGGGAGGGGCAAACAAAGCAACAAAGAAATAATCTTATAAATGTGTTAGAAACAGTCGCATGAAAGAAAAGAACATTTGAATACATATCTTAGGGTTTAATTGCTACTATTGCTGTCTACCTCCATGTTTTCTTTTCTTCTGCTCAAAGCAGTACCTTCTCTTTAAAATACAGTTGTGATTTTTCACATTGAGCCATAGCCAGGCAATGTCCCTCAAATCCAGCAGACTTACATCTCCATTGAGAGTCTTGGACATGGCCAAAAATCTTGTTCCAGAAACATGAATTATAGCCACTGTTTTCTCAAGCCCTTTAAGCAATTCTAACTGAACCTAAGGGTCTTAAACATGTCCCACTGCTTCTAAATAATGTGCTCTGTAGGTACATACACCTACCAAAAGGATCTCTTCAAGGAAATTTAACTTGGCTACTCGGCCCCATGCCATTCATCTATTTTTGTTAATGATAAACATTTCTTTCTTTTTTTGCCTGATGCCGTGCTTTAGAGCTTTATTTCTATGTAGGCTTCAGCAAGAAACTATACGACTTTCTGCTGAGAACAGTATATATTTAAAAGCTGCTTCTTGGATTTGAGAAGTCATATTCTGTATGGCTGTAACTGAGTATCTAGGAGGCAGGAATGTGTCATAGGATACCTTTGTAATACAAGCACTACATATTAACTATGGCTTCAATAAATTTCTGTAACATAAATTAATTGATGTATTATCACGAGATATCATTGACTTAAGTCAGTCATTTTAACTATTCTAGGACTTTTCACCTTCATTTCAGTCTCATCCAATGACCACAAGGCTCTATGAATTCTTCTGACTCCTAGTATATTATTACTTCTGCCCACTGCAGGGCAGATTAATGAAGACTACTAAATCCTTGTCACTGTTCCCATTAAAAAGTGGAAGCTGGCTGGGCACAAGTGGCTCACGCCTGTAATCCTAGCTGCTCAGGAGGCTGAGATCTGGTTCAAAGCCAGCCCTGGCAGGAAAGTCCATGAGACTCTTATCTCCAATCAACCACCAGAAAACTTGAAGTGGTTCTGTAGCTCAAAGTGGTAGAGTGCTAGCCTTGAGCAAGAAGAGCTCAAGGATAGTGATCAGGCCCCAAGTTCAAGCTCCACAACCAGCAAGACTAAACAAAACAAAAGTAGGATCTGTATCTGGACATCAGTAGTTCATGATTATAATTCTAGCTATCCAGGAGGCTGAGATCTGTAAGATTAAAGTTGGAGGCTGGCCTGGAGATCAAAGTCTGTGAGACTCCAGCTCTAATTAACCAGCAAAATTTCTGAACAGGGGCCATGGCTCAAATGGTAGAGCACCAGCCATGAACAACAAAGTTGAGTGAGAGTTCAAGCCCCTGGTACTGGCATAAAAATAAATTGTAAAATTGTTGGATCTGAGGTTGGGGATTTAGCTCAGTGGAAGAGCACTTGCCAGGCTCTGAGTTAGGTGTTCAGCTCTAGGGGGCAAAGATGCTAAAAACAGTTGAATGTTCTATGTTTTCTTTCCTTGAATCAGAGATGGAAAGGACTGCTTTGACACACAGAATGTGGCAGAAGTGACACTACCAGTTCAGGCGTAACCTATAAAAGAACTGATAGCTTCTGTGATAGTATCCTGGAACCCTGAACTGGTGATGCTCTGACTCTTACATGGAAGAGACCACATGAAGAAGGGCAGAAACTGCATGGAAAGGAAGAGGCGCTTAGAGGGGTCCAACCTTCTAATACCCTCTAATTGTTTAATTGTTCTCTGAACATGTGAGCAACATGAAGGAAAATCCACATGACAGCCCCAAAGGAGCTCCCGGCCAATAGCCAATATCATCTGCCGGCTATGAGCTATGAGTGTGCCACTTGGATGACAGACCTACTACAACCTTCAGATGACCTTGCCCCCCCCCCCATCAGCCTCTGACAGCAGCCTCATGACCAAGATCAAGCAAGAACTGCCTAGCTGAGCTCTGTCAACACACCTTGACAAAGATAGCTTTAAGCCACTGAGATTTAAGTCGGTTTGTACCATGTATGGCAAGAAATAACCAGAATACACTGGTGGGCAATCATAGGTGAACTTGCATATTGGCCCTTCCTACAGTTTCTAAAATGCCATGTAGATGGCTGTGCCACAGCTGAAAGAATATACAGCTTTTCACTTTACAGACAGGGTCACCAAAAATAAGAAGGACCTCCTGTTTATAGGCTATGAATAACTGTGTGTTAAGCAGGGATGGCATGTATATACCACCTGCCTTCATGCTCTCATCCTGTGGACAGCCAATTCATCCAGCCCCCGTTCTTTAAACTCAATCCTGCCAGGAACTCTGTGCTGTGTCTCCTCTTCCTACTCCTCTTCATCCTTCTTCCCCTCCTCCTTCTTCTCCTCTATCTAGAAAAAAAAATCATGGCAGCTATTTTTGGTGATGGATGTTGATAGTTTATAACTCCCTTTCTTTTCTTTCTTTCTTGGGGGCAGTGCAGAGGTTTAAATTCTGAACTTCACACTTGCTAGGCAAGTAGTCTACTACTTAATCCCTACCCCCAACCAGCCCATTTTGACTTAGTTATTTTTCAAATAGGGTCTCGCATTTTTGCCTAGACTGGCTTGGACCATGAGCCTTTTACTGGAGTTCTCCTAAAATTTTTGTTGGGACTGGCCTGGATTTATGTATCTCCTCATATCCATCTGACAACTAGCTTGGATTACAGGTGTGATCTACCATGCTGGGCCTCATAAATTTTAACAAGAGCATTCTAACAAGTATTTTACCTCAATTTCTCCAAATATAGTTCCCACTCTTTCATCTTGTTTTTTCACCTGGTATTTTGCTTTTATTTTACTAAATTCTGAGGTGTCCAAAAGCAAACATTGTTCACACAAACTCCTCTTTCTTTCATAGATGTGACAGGTTGCATGACTTCCTTCTCTGTAGTAGCTGCGATACTGACCTTCAGCAAAAACCTAATCTATTTGTCTACAATTGAGAAGATAAAACCACCTGTCCTGCTTACTTGAATGAGTTGTGAAAATATCAAAGTCTAAATGAATGAAGGAAAATATTTCATGGGCACTAAAGTAAATGATAAACACACACACACACACACACACACACACACACACACACACACACATACACACATCCTAGGTTGAGTTGGATATTAGGCTACAGTTCAGTGAGTCTGGAGATTATTTGTCATCTAGGCTGGGGTGTGTGTGAAAGAATGGGCAGGGGTGACGAGAGAGCTAACGAACACATTCTAAATTGTAGTCTATACAACTCTGTGAATGAACAAAAAGCCATTGAATTGTTGTTTTAAAATGGGAAAACTGTATGCCATATGAACTATATCTTAATGAAGCTGTGAGGAGGAGGTAGGGTAAAAAGGAGGAAAGGAGGAAGGAAAGCAGCAATTTCAAAAACTATCTCTTTTCTGAGTTTATATTAATTGTTCTTCTTAGAGCTTCTGCCATTTGTCATTTCTGAATCCACCAGACATTTTCTCTAATACATGATAAAGAAAATTCATGCTTTATCAAGATCAGAGACCAAGAGAAAAACAATGAACGCAGGTCAACTTGATGTCCAGAAAATGAAGTGATTAGAGTCTGGCATAGCAAAGTATGGGGTGGATTCTAATTTCTACAACAGGCAGCTCAACTAGGACCCAAAAACTATATTGTCCACAAAGGACCGTGCCTCTTACAAATGGGTTCCAGGACTTGACGATAAGAGAAAATAGCTCCACATTCATCTGTATTTCAAGTCCACGCTCCCTCTCTCCTCCCTACCTTCCTTTTTCATCTCCTGGCAATGCTGGGGAGCCTGGAGAAGGAGTTTTGTGGGACTGCTCACATTTGGCCTAAGTTCCCTTGCCTGCTTCCTCAGGCCTGGCTTGTTCTATGGAGAATCTTCTCTGTGGTCTTTCTGTCCACGGGTGCCATGAGAAATGGATGAGAAGGAACAAGGCTGGAACAGAGTGAGACCTCCAGGAACCCAAGGAGCCTTGGGCCACTAGCCAGCCCAGGCCAGAGACCCACCCCTCCCCCACCCACTTGGCAAAGACAGAGCACTCCTCAGTCAGGTCTGTCAGTGGACCCTGCTGGCCTGCTCTTTCAGCGTGTCTCGCCCTTTCTCAGAACATAATCTGAACTTGGATCAGTACCTGTGATCTACTCTCACTCTTGGGACCTGCATGTGAGGAGGGCACTGCTATCACTCATGTTGGCCCATGACAAACAGCACCCCCACTTCGCCAGCACCCTTTTCTCCCCTGCCTGTTACTCTCAGCACCATCCAGACCTTCTTGTGCCAGCATCAAATCAACAGAAGGGTTGTGGAACAGCTGGAATCATCATCTTCTCTCACTCCACGTCTCCAATCCCTTTTGGGACCTGCCCCATGCCTTTCTCCCCTCCTCCTCCTCCCATGGCCTCTCACTCAATCCATTCTTCTCCTGGCACCAATAGCTATTTTCCACCACCCAGCTGGCCTACATCCAACTCACCACCCCAAGGAGTTTTCACTCCCCACTTCATCTGTCTCTTTCATGCTCCTCCTGCTGGAACTGGATCCGCTAGTTCTATTTCTAGATTCTTTCCATTGCCTTCTTTTGAATTAGGCAGATTGCTTCTTCAAGCTGCCTCTCATCTCCCTAACCTCTCATGGGCATCTCTGAAATTCTCCTGTGGCAGGTGCAGATCTCCATTGGCAATGATATTCTCTTTCTCTAGTGGATCCCTCCTCCTTGTCTTCATAGGAATGCAGCTTTGGGGAAAATGAGGGCTTCACTGCTATTTTGTGTGCTTCAAAAAGGTCCTCAGGTTGTATCTGTGATGTCCCTGTCACTGGGGAGAAGGAGGATAATTTCTCTCCCTGCTTGATGAAGCCAGACCATATCTTCTTCATTCACTCTTTTCCTAGTGTTATTTTCTATTCTTGACTCTTCACCACCCAGACCCAGGTAGGACAAGCACACTCCTACATTCCTCTACAGCAGGGAACATTCATCCATGTTATTGGGCATTGGAGCTTCTCATGGACACCAGCTTCTGCCAGCTACTCACTTGTTTTGAGACTTTTCCCCCCAAATCTAGATATCTTGGGATCTCTGGTTGGCATCACTCTTCCGCCATATTTATTTTGATACATCTGTGTTCCATTCTGCCAAGACATGACTACTTAATCTCCCAAATCCCCATCTTTAAGAATCTTGACAATCTTTCCTCACAACTTATTATGAGAATACAAAACATTTTGAATTTTTTTTAAAAAATGACTTCTGTTGGTTAGCCCACATTTACAACTTCAAATGTGTGTATTTCAACCTCCCTGGCACGAAACTGACAGATTCAATAACCTATCAGCCAAGTGCCTGCCCCTGTTTCCAGGGGTCTGGGTATGCCCATTACCTGGGAGGCAGATGATGGTGGGTGGGAGGGGGGCAGGAGGGAGGAGTCCTTCCCCCAGCATGAAGACAAGATGCCAGACACTACAATCCACCGTGTGGCCAGACCTGACCTCCTTCACTATCTAAGTATGCATGAACATACACACATATATAATGAATAATAAATATCTAATGTATGGATATATGTATATACACGTCTTGAGTTTCCTTCCTCTGCTTCCCATTTTTCAGACTTCAGTAGTCAGTCCTCCCAAGACTAAGATAGAGGAATACATTTTGCACAAAAATTCTTCTAAGAACATGAATGAGTCACTTCTCATCATCTCATACCTTCCCTCAAATAGCTTGAGATATAAATCTAGTGTTGACAATAATGTACTATTTTACTTATCCAAAATCTTTTGGCACATGGCTCATTGCAGATGTGCTGAGGGGTAGACAGTCATAGACTTGTTAGTGATACAAAAGAAAACACCTGGACCTAGAGACAGAAAGTACAGGTTCGAGTCCCAGCACCTGCACAAACCAGCTGGATAGTGCTGCACAAATAGGATGATCCCCTTGAACTTCATCTCCTGCACCCGTGAATTTAGCAAGTTGACTTTAGATATTCTGGAAGGGCTCCACAAACCCAATGTTCACTCCATGATGTCTTCAAGATTATTTACCATATCTGAGAGGTCATTTATCCATATGACTTTATAAAGAAGAATTGTGATCTTTTTCACATAGTAGTTCTTCTAGCCCCAGTAGGCTTAAATTCTTGATTTCACAGTTCTTAACAATATGGTCCTTGGCAAGTATTAAGCTCTCTAAACCTAAATTGTAGTTATCTCACTTGGGTGATTCAGCACAGTGGCAGCAGCAAGTGATCAGTTCACAAAGCATGTAAAGCATGGAGTTTGAAGACTGGCACATAATAAGGCAATAAGGCTCAGTTAAATGTCCATTACTATCAATACATTGTCATTTGTTTTTACTGTTTGAATGATCCCTATTTACTTGAACTAAAAATCTCTCCCTTGGTAACCAGTTTGGTCATGACTATATGAGCAAACGTGTTTGGCAAGTAAAGCCTACTTCCACTTATCTGTCAGTACATGATCTATTTGGACAGTGTCCAGTCCTAATGTGGGGCTCTGAATGACACCCTTGGACTTGCATGCATTCACATGGTTATGCAACTATGCTACATTCCCAAACACAGCCTTAAAGAGTTTAAGTTTACTTGGTCAACTCTTTCTTGCCTTCATTTATTGTGGACAACTGACTGCTTAATGAAAAATGCTTGTGCATTTCTAGATAACTTTGTATACTTTGAGGACTGTGTTAATCTTTCTATCATTATGCCAAAGTACCTGAGATGATTAAATAATAAATAGGAAAGGCATATTACAACTTAAAGTTTTAGCGATTCCAGCCCATGATGAGTTGACACCACTCCTTTGGGCCCATGGAAAGGTAGCACATATTGCAGGAGCACATAGCAAAATAAAACAATGTACATCACCATCCAGAAAGCAAAGGGGAATGGAAGAAACAAACCCTATAATCCCCTTTGTGGGCATGCGCTCAGTAACCTAAAGACTGCCTATTAGGCTTTACCTCTTAAAGGTTCCACCATCTCCCAGTGGCACCATTTTGGGGACAAAGCCATTAACATATGGGCTTTTTTTTTTTCCTGTCGGTTGTGGTGCCTGAACTCCGAGTCTGGGTGCTCTTCAGCTCTTCAGCTCTTCAGCTCAAGGCTAGTACTCTACCACTTGAGCCACAGCACCACTTCCAGCTTTTTCTGCTTATGTGGTGCTGAGGAATCAAACCCAGGGCCTCGTGCATGCAAGGCAAGCACTTTACCACTGAGCCATCTTCCCAGCCCAACATATGGGCTTTTAAAGGACATTCAAGATCCAAGTAAAAACAGGACCATATACAGAATTCCTGGAAATCAGCAAAGAAAGAACAGAGTACCCAATAGAAACATGGGCAAAAGGTATGACCAGGCAGTCACAGAAGAAGAAAGCCAATAAAAGACAAACTCCTTTGTGATTTATCCAAAAAATATCAGATAAAATAGGCCTAAGGACATTGCATACTAATAAAGGGACCACTCCTACAGGAGAATATAACAATTCTAAATATCTATACCACAAAGTACCAGAAAATTCAGTGCAATACCCATCAATATCCCAACAACATTCTTTTTTTTTGGGGGGGGGGGTCCGGTCATGGGGCCTGAACTCTGGGCCTGGGCGCTGTCCCTCAGCTCTTCAGCTCAAGGCTAGTGCTCTACCACTTGAGCCACAGTGCCACTTCTGGCTTTTGTTTTTTTCTTTTTGCTTATGTGGTGCTGAGGAATCGAACCCAGGGCCTCATGCATGCAAGGCAAGCGCTCTACCACTGAGCCACCTTCCCAGCCCCCAACAACATTCTTTAATGAATGGAAGAAGCAATCCAAAAATTCACATGGAATAATAGAAGACTCCAGAGAGCAAACAACAATCCTTAGCAGGAAAAAATAGTGCTGGAGGAATATCAATACCAAACTTCAAACTATTATAAAGCTGCAGTTATAAAAACAATTTGGTACTGACACATGAACAGGCTTGAGAATCAATAGACTAGAATTGAAGACTCAGACATGATCCCACAAGCCTAGGGCCACTTAATCTTTGATAAGGGAGCCAAAATAATCAGATGGAAGAAAGACAGACTCTTTAACAAATAGTGCTGCAGAATTGGCTATACACATATAGAAAACTGAAGTTAGATCCTTATATATCACCCTCACCAAAATCAATTCCAAATGTATCAAAGACCTTGAGGTAAAAGCAGATACCCTCAAAATATTATAGGACGGGATGGGGGATACACTAGGGTTCCTTGGCACAGGTTGAAACTTCGTAAATAAAGATCCACAAAGACAACAAATCAAAGAAAGACTGGATAAACGGGCTCACATTAAGCTGTAGAGCTTCTGCATGGCAAAGGACATAGCTAGTAAGAGTAAACAGAAAGCCCACATATTGGGAGAAGATCTTTACTACTATACAACAGACAAGAGCCTTATATCAAAAATATACCTAGAGCTCAAAAAATTAAACCCCCCAAAACAATCACCCCATTAATAAGGGGACTAAAGAATTAAAAAGAGACTTCTCAGGAGAAGAAATAACAATAGCCAATAAACACACAAAGAAATGTTCAAAATCTCTGGCCATAAAAGAAATGCAAATCAAAACAACATTGAGATAACACCTCACTCCAGTTAGAATGGCCATTATCAAGAAATAATAGTAGATGCTGGTGGGTATGTGGGCAAAAGGGAACACTACTACACTGTTGGTGGGAATGTAAACTAGTTCAACCACTCTGGAAAGCAGTATGGAGGTTCCTCAGAAGACTAAACACAGAACTCCACTATGATCCAGCAATCCCATTCCTGGGCATTTACCCAAATGATCACAAACAAGGCTACACTAAAGTGATCAGCACAACTATGTTCATTGCAGCATTATTTACCATAGCTAAGATATGGAACCAAGCCAGATGCCCCTCAGTAGAGGAATGGATCCAGAAAATGTGGTATATATACACAATGAAATTCTATGCTTCTATCAGAAAGAAGGATATCATCCCATTTGTAAGGAAATGGAAAGACTTGGAAAAAATCATATTAAGTGAAGTAAGCCAGGCCCAAAGAAACATAGGCTCTGTGGGTTCCCTCATTTGTAACAATTAGTACATGTTAGGAGAGTCCTAGCAGAGGATCACAATAGCTCAATAGCTATGTTCATATGACCATATAAAATGATACTTATCAAAATGAACTCCAAGATATGGAAACAAGATGGTTTTTTTAATTGATGTTGTTATTGTTGCTTTTTAATGTTATTGTTGTTGTTTAATATAAAGCTTTTTTCTTTTTTTTAAATTCTTTTTCCCTTTGGCTTATCCCCTGTAGTCATTGTGTTTGATTCTGGTACCCTGTGTCTTGATATACATTTATCTGATTTGGGGAAGGGAAAGGAAATAACAAAATAGTGAAACAAAGAACAAAGGGTGAACCAATTCAACAGTAATACTCACAAAATTAACTCTACAACTTGGAGGTGGAGAAGTCAGTGGGGAGGGAAATTGAGAGAAAAACAAGGGAGGTGGTAACAATGTTCAACAAGAAATGTACTCATTACTTATGTAACCATAACCTATCTGTACATCACCTTTAAAATAAAATTAAATTAAAAATAAATTTAAAAATAAATAAATGGATAAATCTTGGAGAGCCATCAGGTAGGGAAAAGAGTAAAAGGAGATGTTGATAAATAATAACTCCAGTAGAAAAATATTATATATGTAATGCAGTATTTTATATTCTGTATGTATAGAGAGAATATTACACAGTATTATATACTGTCCATTACATATACAGAAAATATATAAACAGAATATATACATGTCATTAAAGTATATAGACCAATATATACATACATGTCAACATCAATATAGGTTTCCTCTTGTTATTTGCTCTCTAGTATTTTTTTTTTTGCTCAGCCCTCTATGCCTCATGAGACTTCCTCCAGACTTCATCCAAGAGACCTGCCTCCTCCAGGCTTCATCTAAGGACTCACACCTACCAAGTGACAGCTGCTGCCTGCTGCTTTCTCCCAGAGGAGACCACATCTCAGCCTTGTACCCCTCCTGTGGATGCCTCTTGCCAGCAGGAAGTAGCCAGAGAGAATCTTCACCCTTTTTCATAATTATCAAAAGGCTGGAATGTAAGGTCTGCACAGGGACACCTCCCTCCCTTTTGGCTAAGTTTCCGCCCAGTATCTATTATCTAGGTAACTGGCACACTTGGAAGCAGTCACCTTACCCCTCCTGCTAGGTCACATCTTAGGCCACCTCTGGCCACATGCCTCCCATCTGACCTTAGGAGGGTCCCAGCTCATATCCAGATCCAATGTGGCCACACCTTTCCCCCACCTGGCCACGCCTCTTCTGTCACCTGGCCACACCTCTTCCCATCCCCGGCCTAGATAAGTCCTGGCCCAGGGGTGGGTTGCCCCTTCCTTTTCAGCCATGCCTCTCCACCATGCATGGCGGGGGCAGCGGTTCGGGAAATAAACTTCTTTTCCTGCCTGAAAAAGAAAAAATAAAATTATATACATACACACAGAATATATAAATATCATTAAAGTATATAGGCTAATATGTACATATATGTCAACATATATATCAATATAGGTTGACAGGACATCGTGACATGTATGATGTACATGTCACATATGACATGGGTGTCATACATGGCGAGCATTACATGTGCAATACATGACATGTGACATGTGTATTACATGTGTGGTGTGTATGGCACATGTGACCTAAATAGCATGTATGGCTTGTGTGGCATGCACATGACATGTATGGTATGTGTGATATGTGTGACATGTTTGTGATATGTATGGCATTCATGGCATATATGATGTGTGACATAGGTAACATATGCAATGTGTGACATGCAAGCCATGCACATATGCATAACATGTATTGCTGTGTGTGACATGTAGGTGCCATGTAGGTGGCTTGTGACATGTGTGATACGTGTGATGTTCATGGCCTATGTGGCATCTATGATATACACGTGCCATTGTGCTGTATATGACATGTGTGGCATATAAGACATGTGTGATATATATGACATGTATGGTGGTGTGGCTGTGTGGCATGTACAGCATATTGCGATGTATGACATATATGTGACGCACATATATGTCAGTGAAGAATAGATCTTGTATTTTGATCAATGTCTATTATATTCATGTTGTAAATATCCCATGAAATCCCTTTGTAAAATTCCTCTATGCTAATACTATTTTTTAAAGGAAAATGAAAAAAAAAATCTATGTTTTGGATCTCCAAATACTTGGGGATTTTCTGCTTCACTTTTTGTAATTAATATCTAGTTTTATTTCACTGTTATTTGAGAGCATATTTGATTTGATTGCTATTTTGTTATTTTGTTAAATTGTGGTTTCTAGTACAGAAATAATCTACTGTAATGGCTCTACTGAGCTTGATGATGATTTGTGTTCTGTTACTGTTTTATAAAATACTCTGGAGGTGTTAATTGTATTCAGTTAACTGGTAGTGCTCTTCAGTTTAAATATGCCTTCACTCATTTTCTTCCTGCTGGCTCTTTCAATTACTAACTGGGATGTTGAAATTTCTAGGTATTATAAGGAATCTATTTCTTCTTGTAGTTCTATCTCTTATTTTCTCACACATTTGGTAGTTTACTGGGCACCTGTGAATTAAAGTTTTATATTTTCTTGCATATGTTTGTATACATATTATTAATTTTTATTTTGAAATGTCTCTTTTTAATTTGTGATTATTTTTCTTGCTCTGAAGTCTGATTTGCTTGAAATTAATGAAGGCCCTCCAGCTCTGTTTTATAAAAATAAAATAAAATAAAAAGAGAAAGAAAGAAACCTACCAATATTTTCCTGGTAGATTTCTTATTTCTTCCCTGGATGTCTTACATAAAAATAGTCCTACACCTCAACTCCTCAAGACAGTCTATATAAGTAATTTGTGTGTGGGTGTGTGTGTGTGCGCGCGCACATGCAGGCACCTGCCAGTATTGGGCTTGAACTCAAGGTCTCACATTCTTGCTCAACTTTCTTATTCATGGTTGCTTCTCTGCCACTTGAGCCATATCTCCTGTAGGGCATTTTACTGGTTATGTGTAGGTAAAGTGTCTCTAAACACAAATGTATCTCCCAACCATGTTAATATCCTAATTCTTGCTACAGGATATTTAAACAGTAAGTTTGACCAAGCAGGAAAGAAAAAAAAAATTACATAGGGCAGGAGGCCATGAGAATGGAAGGAGGAAAGCCTGACCCACACCCCCAACCACATGCACCTGGCAAAGCTGTTCCCCAGGGCCCACTCCTTCCCGGGACAGCTGGCATTTCCCACCCCCGCCCCAGACCTGGCCCTCAGCCACAGACGTGCTCCAAATGATGTCTATCCTTGGAGGATCTTTGCAGATGCTATTTTGATAAAGCTCTAATCCTTTCCCGCCTTCTTCCTCACCCCCCTCTCTTCACCTCTCTGTCCAATGCCTTTGTGTTTGTAAGTCTGTGTGTGTATTTTAGGGAAGGAAAGAGGGGAAAGACAGAGTAGGTTCAGAACCAGCAAACACAGGCTTCAGAATCACAGAGTTAGAATTATGTATAGAATTAGCTGCAGGGTCTCTCCTATTAGGGACAGAGAGGGGCTGCAGAGAGAGGCCCCCCAAAACACAGCAGAAAAAGCAGGGTTGGATGGAATGCTGCTGTCAGTGCTTTGATGTTCTTCTAGGTGTAATAGAGATTGTGTCTTCCCTCACCTTCTTCCCTTCACCTCTTACTGTTGCCAGATAAAACACACCAGCTCAGTTTACTCTGTTACATTTGTTATTGCTGGTAAGCAATGAATAATGTATGAGAAATAGATACATACATACATAATTGGATAATAGGTATGTATATACAAATACATACATACATACATACATATATGGGTTGTTTATCTGAAATTAAATGTTAACTCAGGCCATTTTGATTTAGTGTCTTTTTTTCCCACCAAATCTCACAATCCTGTAGTCCTTTCCACCTCACACATTATACTCCTCTTGTACTTGCCATGGGAGAATATATATTCATTCATTATGTTCATTCAATATTTACGAATACCATTACTAACAATAGATCACACTGATTTAACTGGGCACTGTGGTGTGCGTTTTCTAATGACTCACATACATACTTGCAGCTATTAACTTCGATGTGAATCATCTTAAGATACTAAGCCCACAACAGTCCTATAAGATCTGAGCTCTTATCTTCATCCACATTTTACTGATTAGGAAAGTGAGCAAAGGCCAACAATAACAAGAAAAATGAAAAGTTCAAGTGGACACAGCCACAGAGCAGGGGACTCAGGGCAGGCCTCTAGGAAGCTTAAGCCCTGATCTCAAATAGTAACCTTAGCTCCCTAAAGTCCCTAGTGAATGAACCCTATACCCTCTTCCCTGTCTCCAGCCCTGTGAATCCCGCAGGCCCCATGTCTTTCTCCGCTGATCAGGGTGAATTCAGAAGGCTCCCATCTGCAGTGAAGGCACATTTTCAAAGCTAGCAGCAGCTGTTGACAAAAGAAGCTCTCACCATGGCCCCTGATCCCACCCCCTTGCAAATTCCACCCATTCATTCACTCTTGCCCCACCCCCCACCCTCTCTTTTTTTAAGCCCAGGTGTAGGAGCTTTGTAGGAGAAGAATTGAAAAGATAAATAAAGCAAAAGCCCTTTGCTTTCACACTTCACTTCTAGCTTTCAGGAAAGCAGTGAGTACTCAGCTGCCCCTATAAAAGACTGATGGGTTTGCCTTAGTCCTGGCCCTTAGGCTAGCAAAAAGTTGGGGTAGATTGTAGAGGAGGCTCCCAGACTGAGCTGCAGGCTAGTGACAGAAGCACTCAATGAAGTTAGTGACAGAGAGGAACAGACATAGACCAACTGACCATGTATGTGAGAACTCAGTTCAGGTTACTGTTAACAGTCCAAGTGAGATCCTAATACAACATCTTTGCGCTTTGTTCTTTCCACCTACAAAATGATACTAATGGCTGCACCCAGCTCCCAGGGATGCAGCAAAGATTAAATGAGATCATGTGAAGCATCATTACAGTTCCTGGCACATAGGAAGTAAGTTCCCAGCATTCACCGGCATTTACCAATAGTAGTTTTGGGACTGGATTCTTTTTGTTAATTACCATGAGAGACAAAAAAATGAATCAATTCTGGATCATTTATTCTTCATTAGAATTGATCTTTGATAGCTGCCAAAAAAAAGTCAAAATTTCTAATAACTATGGCCTGAGTTCTCCTTTAAAAATTTTTTTTTCCAATAAACATATTGCCTATTTGTGGCCCAGTATTCAATTAGTGCCACGGAAAAACTACAGAAGCAGTATCTATTTACATCTCTTTGTTGATTTTTTATTAAATGTCAGAGGTTCCAATGAAAAATGAATTAAAAGTCCATCAAACTTGTTATGCAACACTCAGTAGTAATTATTTCAGAAAAATCATTTCTTGGAGACACTTATTACCCTGTAATCATAATGCAAAGGAGTTTATACAGCAGTAGATATAGAAAGCTGAATAGTAGCTCCCCAAAGATGTCCACTTTCCTTGCTACTAGGAGTTATGACTGGATTACCTTATGTAGTAAAAGGCTTTGTAAGATCTTCAGATCACAGTAGATTGCAGATCTTTTTTGTCAGTTGTGGGGCTTACACTCAGGACCTAAGTACTGTCTCTGAATGTTTTCTGATAAAGTCTACTGCTCTACCACTTGGAGCCACAACTCCACTTCCAGTTTTCTGGTGGTTCATTGGAGCTAAGAATCTCATGGACTTTCCTGACTGGGCTTGCTTTGAACCAGGACCCTCAGATCTCAGCCTCCTGAGTTGCCAAGACTGCAGATCTTAACATTCAGAGATCACTGCGGGTTATCCAGATGAGCCCATCACATAGGTCCTTATAGAATCAGAAAGTGGCATGATGGTGGCAGCAGAAGGTCAGAGAGACAGATCGGAATACACTGGGGCTTGATGACTCAGGATCAAAAACATGAGTGGAAACATGAACATGTCCTCCAGAAGTTATCAAGACAAGGAAATCAAGCTTCTCTTAGGGCCTGCAGAAGGAGAACGGCCCATGGACACCTCCATTCTAGAATTTTTGAACTTCAGAACTACAGAAGAACAAAATTGTCTTATCTTTAAGTCACTGAATTTATAGTAATTTACTATAACAGCATAAGAACTTAATTCATTGGGAAAATAGGAAATTACAATGTTACTGAATTTTATCAAAACACAAATATGAGAAAAATGGACAAGAAAAGTATAGGTACATGGGTTTGTTTTTAAACTTGCCACTCACATAAAAACATGTGTGCCAGTGCTCAGGCAAATACCATCAAGAACCTGCTACCTTAAGAAATATAGGTTGAAATGCAGTTTCTTAGAGTTTAAGTTCATAAGTTTGGAGGTCAAATGAAATAGAAGAGACAGTAGACCTGAGATCTCATCCATCCTGGAGTTGCTTGTGTCCCCAAGAACTGGATGTCCCCAAGAACTGAACTAACAAGAAGTGCTCCCTTATGAAGTCAACCTGCTCCCATTGTACATGGAAAAGAGGAGGGAAGTCACATGAGTCATGTGATACCGAGTTAGTGACAAGCACACACTTGTCTCAAAGGGTCCTTATGGAACAGATTGTAGAATCCATCACAAGGCTCCTACTGTAGGCCTTTGAGCTGTCTAAAACATGGGAGCAATCTTCCTGAGACTCACAATTGGGTAGATGAGTTGCACTCATCATGGGTCCCATGTAAGTCCACAGAGTCATCATATCTGTTCCTACCAGACAGAGATTTGTATGGGTATGAGGTATGTCCAGCAAAAGAGATGTGATCGTTCCCACCACCCAATCAATCCCATGTTTTGAAACCTCCCTATGTTTGCCCATCCAGAAATCTGTTGACTGATACCATGCCAGGCATACAGAAACTTCATACGTACTAACTAAACTTTCAGTGGACAGGAGTTGTTTCTTTTTTGTTTGTTTTTTCCTAACAGCATTGTGTATATACATGCTATTTTCTTTTAACCTTAAGCTCTTTGTTAAAAGGTTAAACTAACAAGTCCTTGCATTGATGAAATGTAGAGTTTACTTCTACAGATTTACTTGTGCAAAAGGCACCTTCAAAACAACACAGAAGAACATTGCAAGTTCTAACTTCCATGGTTTCGTGGGGGCAGAAAACAAAGACGGGAAAGTGTCATAGAAAAAGAGTGAAAGATTATCCTTCACCATCGAAGACTGAGGATTAGGCTAAGGCATCCTTCGATGGCTACAGGATTATAGAGTACTCAGTACAGAGTAAGTGGTTTTCATTTTAAAAGACAAAATCATTCAGCTCTTGTTGGTAGTTTCCTATGATTCTCCGACCTCTCTCCTAGACGAGGTTCTTGTAGATTGTGACTCTAAAACCCATAGCTCGCATATCTTAATGCCTACCTGCTTGATTGGTTGTGAGTCTCAAGGCCTATGAAATATGGGCTAAAATTGCCTGGGACCATCCAGAGACGCTGAGGCTGATGGGAAGTCAGAAAAGTAAAACCCCTTGGGCTGGACTCATACCCTCCACATCTGCCCTCCTTCCCTTGTACCTGTCCATCATTGTCAGCTCTCGATTGGTTAGGCCTGTCCCGATCCCTCTGGGGCCTGGCCTCCCTGTGACCCTGCAAGCAATGCCTATAATAAGGTGCAGAGTGTCTTTTCAGCTGGCAGCTGGGGGAGATAGTGGAGATGGGGTCAGGGAGGGCAGAAAGAAGAGCACAGGGCAGCAAGGGGAGGAGGGGAAAAAGATGTTGATGGAAGGCAACAGAGGGTGCTTTTGAAAGAAGTCTCCCCATCAGCCCTTGTTCCCTGGAGACTTTCCATTTAATCAAAACAGAAATTTGGTTCCAAGGGAGCAAAGGAAACTTGTGGCTGTCAACTTCAAAAAAAAAAAATGAAGTAACTTTCCCATCCCACTTACCTCTCTCTCCTCTCTCTCTCTCTCTCTCTCTCTCTCTCTCTCTCCCCCCTCTCCCCCCATGACTGCTGGATACAATTTCATTCCAAAGGCTTCTCAGTATGAGCCAGGCTGAGGGTCACACTAAAAAATCTGCTCCCATCCAAGGCAATGCTGTGCTTCTGTGAAGACATTTACTTAGAGATCCAGGGTCACTTTGTTTCCCTCTAATAGCACAGCTTTGCAATGGAGTCATCGAGGTCCTCAGGGATCCAGCTATCAGCTGTTTCTTACACCTTGCGGAGAGCAGTTGTGGGAACAACAACAAGAAGGCCCACAGTTACACAAAACATAGCTTACTACAAAAGACTTAAAAAGCCATGGAATGTGGGCACTGGGGGTTCATGCCTGTAGTCCTAGCTACTCAGGATCCGAAGATCAAGGTTTGAAGCCAGTGCAGGAAGGAGTCTGTGAGATTCATATTTCCCTTATTAACCACCAAAAAGCCAAATATAGAGGTGTGGCTCAAATGGTAGAGTGCCAGCCTTGAATGGAAAAGCTAAGAGACAGTACCTAGGCTCTGAGTTCAGGCACACACACACACACACACACAGGCCCTGGAGCCTTCTTGCTGGGAAGCTGGAAGGAAGCAGAATAGGAGGAAAGTACACATCTCAGAGTCATCCATACCCACTATCAAATTTTAGCTCTGGGCAAATGATGTGCTTGTTCCATGTTGTCAGGTCTTTGTGGTGTGTGTGTGTGTGTGTGTGTGTGTGTGTGTGTGTGTGTGTGTGTGTGTGTGTGTGTGTGTGTGTGTGTGTGTGTGTGTGTTTAACTGTTAGATGAGAAATGTTATATGTTAAATTTGTCCAAAGCTAGCTGCTTCTGTAAATTTTAAGTTTGGCTTAAATGTTTCTCCATGAATGGTAAATTATACTCCAACTTTATGAGTAAACAGACTATAACCTACTCATGTAGCAAGGAACTGAGTCTCAGCCAGTCACAAACAGCCAACCAACCAATCCAATAAGAGAAATACTAGTGGTGACCAATTGAGTTGTGTCTTACTTTCACTTCTGGTTTTTTGTTGTTGGTGGTTTTTTTTTTGGTCGGTTGTGAGGCTTGAACTCTGGGCTTGAGCATTATCCCTCTGTCCCTCAGCTCTTCACTTCAAGGCTAGCTCTCTAACCACTTAAGCTACAGCACCACTTCTGGTTTTCTTATGATTTATTTATTGGAGATAATAGTCTTACGGACTTTTCTGCCTGGCTGCGAACCACGATCCTCAGATCTCAGCCTCCTGAGTAGTTAGGATTACAGGTGTGAGCCACCAGCACCCGGCTTCACTTCTGTTTTCCCTGTTATTTCCCTATCCTCTTTGTGGTAGACAGAGCAGGTCATTCAGAATCACTTTTGGCGGGGCTGGGGGTTTAGCCCAACGGAAGGGCGCCTGCCCGGCATGCACAAGGCCCTAGGTTCGGTCCTCAGCCCTGGAAAAAAAAAAAAAGCTACAGAATTACTTTTGGTCCCTGGCTGCCTGGTGGTAGCAATATAGCCAAGTAAGATCTACAAACTATTTGTGTTGTAATTTGGGCTTTTAAAACATCTGAAGTTTAAAAGGTTATTATGGAGCCAGAATTTTAATCATGGCCCAATTCCAGGGTTTCTACATGTCATGTCCAGCCACTCAATCTGTCAAATAAAGAGACAAGTAGTTGTGAAGGGCAAAGAATCGAGATTTATTAATGCAGCACCATCATGCTAGGAGAAGCATGCATTAGCATGCATTTCAGCCCATTGTCCCTGTGTAGACACGTGCGTTAGAGGAAGAATTGAAGTCAAAGGGAAAGAGGCATGAAGAATTATTAAACATTCCCATCACAGATGTGTTCCAGTGGCTAGAGGTGGTCAGTAGCTCCTATCTAAGGATTGAGATCATTACAATATAGTAATCACTGTAGCCTGGATGGGGGTAGCTTCCTTTCCTGCCAAAGAATTGTTATCCATCCATCAGTAGTGTCCTTCACTTGCAGCTCAGAGTATATGTCAGAGATACAAGATGGACACAAATAGGCCAAGCTTTTCTTGGCCTATCTCCTTTCTCCTATTTTTAGTTGTTCTTTTTGCTAGTCCAAATGAGGAGTCCATATTTTATTTTCCACCAAAAACTACTTGTAAGTGCCTGTGAAAGTCAAGGTAGTAATTCTGGGCAAGTTCAGCAGATCTGGTATGTGTGTTTGTCCTTAAAACTTTACTGAAATTGTAGCCAAGAAGCAACCACAGGAGTCAGAAGGGGGCAAGCATGTGTTGGGAAATGAAAGCCAATGGCAAAAGCAAAGCCTACTCAGCAAGAAGCATACAGGTATGAAGCGGGGGGAGGGGGGACAAACCCATGTGGTCACCAGGAAATCAGATTGGCTCTGCCATGTGAGTATAGGTAATGAGGAAGTTAAAGCTCGCAAGAGAAAACACAGAAATGGATTGGAAGTCCTTAAAATGTAGATTAAACCCCAGGTGCCTTCCTCCACCAGGCACAGCAAAGATCCCTGTCCAGCTCCTCCAAGGAGGACAAGGCAGAACTGCAGAGTGGTGGAATCCTGCACTGACCTCTGCCACTAGCCCATACCTCACCAGCCAGGCTGTGTTTGCCTCTCAGCCAAGAGGTTATAGAACTCTCCTACAGATATTCATATTGGGGGTTGGGGAAAACCACTGCTCACAGCCTAACCATGCCCACATGTCAGGGCCCAGTTAGAGAAAATTCAAAAATTGAAAAGCCCTTGCCGCTAAACCCAAACTTCAATCTTCTTTAATATTGTAAACTGAAATATACCTATACGGATAAAATAATTACATTACAAATACCTGTACTTCCCATTTGTCTTAAGAAATAAAACTTCACTTTGAACCCGTGATGAGTAGCCATCTCAAAGAAACCACCCTGTCAAGTTTTGTTTTTACTCTGTGCATTTTGTTCTTTTCCCTTCTGCTTTTCTTTGTAATTTTACCACACATGTATATAACTTTAAACAATAAACTGTTTCATTTTTTGCTTGCTGTTGAACTTCACATAAACCATGCCATACTGTATTTATTCTATGACTTATTTTGTTTGCCCAACATTATGCTTTTGAGGTTTATCCACACTGAAATGTGTATGAAAATGCATTCTTTTCATTGATGTGTAGAATTATATTTTATGACAATCCTGTGATTTATTATTTGTTCTCTTTTGGGTGGGTTTCTGGTTGCTTCTTGGCTTGTGTTGTTGTGAATAATAACACTTTAGTAGATTTCATGTGGCTCCCATTATATCTATATCACAGATTCTTTATAACCTAAACATAGATGCCAACTGACTGAAGCATAAATTTTTCTCATGATCAACTTTACTAGATAATGTCAAATAATTCCCACAGTAGGCTGTCTTTATACTCCACAAGCTGTCTGAGAATTTCCTAAGCTCTGTATTCTCACCAACACTTGCAATTGTCAGGTACTTCCCGCTAGCACAGAGGATTAGTGGTGTGAGCTTATGGTTTTAATATGCATTTCTGTCAAATATTTACAAGCCATGCCTATAACCTATTTAGTGAATTGCTTGTTCACTTTATTTTTCCACTTTTTCTTAAATGTGGGGGGGGGCACGTGTGCGCACTGACCTGGGGCTTGAACTCACAGCTTGGGTGCTATCCCTGAGCTTTTTTGCTCAAAGCTAGCTAGTGCTCTACCACTTGAGCCACCACTCTAGTTCTGGCCTAATTAGCAATAAGTCTTACAGTTTTTCCTGCCTTAGCCAGCTGTGAACTGCAATCCTCAGATCTCAGCCACCTGAGTAGCTAGGATCCAGGCAGGAGCCGGTAAAAAAAAAAAAAAAAAAAATTAGTAGTCATTTTCTTAGAGTTCTTCCTTCGGTATCTGAGTTAAAGGTATCTTCTCTTATCTAATGATTTATCTTGAGATATAGATATTCTTGGTCGACTTTTTTCACCCTTGTCTTTTATGAATAGTATTTTTTTTTTTGTCATTTAGAGAGAAAATGAGACAGAAGACTAACTTTGTGACTTCTGAGCATGTTCAAACCAGTTTGCATGGGATCCTTCTGTTCTACCCAGGTAGAAATTAGGATAGGTAAGGAGAAGGTCCCTAGTTTTTCCTGGCCCTTGGGGGTATTTCCTGGTAATAGAGTGGATGACAGTGGGCATCAGCAGTCAGACCAGCCTCAGGGTCCGGCTGAGGTTTCTGACAGCCAGTTTGCTGGTATGAGGTCCAGGCTCTTGGCTCAGGTCTGAGGCATTAAGCATTCAACCCTTCTGTGCCCCTGGCTGCTTGTGGTAAGTGGGATCTCTCTGCTTGGCCAATCCCACCTGGACACTGCCAGTTTCACTTTTGCTGCCAATTCTCAGGTTTACTTTCACTGTCAGTCCTGCCTACCCTTGCTCTCTCTCTGACCCCAGCTACTTCATGCTCCTATTCTTCCTGCATGTTCCCAAGTTAATCTTCCTGTGTGCCCTGCCAAAAGCTAACCATGGCTCCTGCTGACACAGGTCTCACTGCTGCTCTGCGGCCAAGCCAGCTTACTTCCTGCAATGGTTGCAGCTTCTTTTGCTACGGCTGCCACTGTTGGACCTTCTCTTATTTTTCTTAACCAAGTTAGGGCAACACCACTCAAGAGAAAGTCTGTGGGACCTAAGGCTGCAACACAACATGAGGGGGCAATGAGAAAGGTGTTCCCAGCTGTTTGAAAAGTGAGTTGAGTAGCATGCTTAAGCCAGAAAGATAGGGTACATGTGACAAAGGTGTCCTAACCAATCACAACAGGGGCCCTTCATGCAAATGAAGGATTGTGTTTGCACCAATCATGGCAAGCTCTTATGCAAATGAAGGACTAGGTTTATATCAATCACAGGTCTTCATGTGCTCAAAGTGCTCCCCCTCTGGCCTGGAAGGGAGTAACTATAGTGGTGATAAAAAAAATCTGGTACAAACTAAAGTTGTACAAGCTAAAGTTGTGCTTCTAGAGCTAAAGCTGTGCTTTGGTTATGGGGGCATAAGGGCAATCTGTCTATCTGGCTGGCAGTCCTTCGCTTAAGGCAGACAAGGACTCAGAGGGAGGAGCAGCAGCTGTCAATTAGGCAGTTAACTATTCCCATCCCCCAGCACCTCAGCACACCTAGCACACCTAGCTCTAGCAAGGTTTAATTTTTGTCTCAGTGTTCCAAGAAGAGGTGGATCCCTATGCTCTCTTCCAAATAGAAAATAGCTATATATTTAAAGATGTGCTTTTCATATTTAGGTGCAAATAGAATTATTATTCACATATGTTGTCAGGTAGCTGTCCATTTTTATTATTACCACCTGAAAAAATGACATTTAAGGCTATTCTTTGAAGCATTTATACTTTTCCAATCACCTGACTTGAGTAAATCCACTTACTCTATCAGAAATTGTGGGTGAGAATCCAGTAACCTGAGTTTTAAGAAGCCCTCCAAAGGGTTATGATGCATAATGAAGTTTGAGAATCCCTGATCCAATGTTATCTAGTCCCTTTCCTTTTTGGCATATGAGGAGATTGAAGGCAGGTCCACAAAAAAAAATGCAATTATCCTTCATTGTTCACAGAGTATTGGTTCCAGGATCCCTTTGGCTACCCCATGGCCATATCACTTTTCATAGTCACTTATAATTATATCTGTTGATGAGTAACAAGAATTAAGACTAAATCTGAATCATAATTTTCTTCTTTAGCAATATAGTATCAAGGCTAGGCAATAAATAATGTCAGTAGAAGGAAATAGGTACTTGCAAAAAAGGGGACAAGGGGAAAAGGGTAGAAGAAGGAAGGGAGAGAAGGTGGGAGAATTCAGGCAAGAATACATTGTAATGTAATATAATACCTCAGAATTGAGAAAAAATAAGGGAAGGGGTAGGTGGAAAGGGAGTGAAGATGTCTGATTAAGATGCACTGCATACATAAACTACTTTGTTACATGGCAAAAAAATCCAATACATATCCTAAAAATGAAGAAAAGTGAGGAAAGGGATGGGTTGGGAGGAATGGGTAAGAATGTTGAGAGAGGTCACATTGATCAAGATGCACTATATTCATAAACTGCTTCGTTGAATGGCAACTCCTTTGTACAAAGTTAAAGATAATAAAAATATTCAAAAAGAATAATGCTGGTAGAAGAAGAGCAAGGAGGGAAAGAAGGGAGAGAGGGAGGGAGGGAAGCAGAAAGGAGAGAGGGAAAGAGGGAAAGAGGAAGGGAGATAACTGGGTTTTGCCACAGATAATATCTCCTAATATCTAAGTATCTCTGACTTCAATCCTTATAATCACAAGGGATCTTGGAAGTAGATAAGCTGAGGCAGACAGCCTTGTCCAGCTAAAGGAGTATTCATAGTCAACCAAGCCCATACAACCAATGGACACTGAGGGTAGCTTTCCTTTGGCTATTGATACTCCCAGAACTCCTGGGAGAAGAGCAGATCAGAGAAGGCTAGGTGAAAGGAAGCAGATAGGAAAGGATTCAAGAGGTGGGGTCTGAAGGAAGTTGACTCACCTCATTGGAGTCATATTCTTGGGAACTACCAGGCAGGCCAGGAGATGGCTTAGAATCATGAGATTCCTGATATACTGTATCTTAAAGGCCACATTGGCACTAGACAATTATGCATGTGTCTGTGGAACAGAAAACTCTGGAGCTACACATGGTTTTTCACTTTCTGACTTGGCAAAGGTATTAGTTGATATGCCACAATGTAAGAAGGTTTGATATTTTGGAAATGCCAAAGACAAAATCACCTGGATGACAGGGAAGTAGAGGGCTACATGATAAAACCCAGAAGGCAAAGTTTCTTTTAGATTTATATAATCATAGCCAAGATTGCAGGAATATGTTCTCCCTCCAGCAAAGACTCTCAAATCAGGGGTCAGTGCCACCTTCTCCTCTTACCTCACCCACTTCCTTGCTCCAATGCCCAGGAAATGGTGTCATGGAAGACAGACTAATGCTCTCATGTCTGCAGCCTTGAGAGTTTCCTAAATGGAGAGAGAATTCTTGTTTGGGAAATTTAAAAAAAAAATCTTCCTATTGGATGTCTTCCCCAGGCCCAGCTTCCAAGCTAGAGCAGAAGACAAATGAAAATCAGGTCTTGCTGGAAACAGGGGAATGTATTGAGTGACCCCTAAAGGATCCAATCAGCAGCAGAGAGACTCAGAAAAGAAAAATAAACAGAGACAAAGAAGGCAAAAGACACAAGAGGCAGTGGTGGCAGATGCCAGGGGAGGAGAATTAGAGCTGATCTGAAAGTTCATGTGGGGACATAAGAAAGACGTGGGAAGTGATTCTGTAACTCCAATGATTCACTCACTCATTCACTGAACAAATATTTATGGAAGTCCTAGTACCTGCCAGGCACTATGCTGAGCTCCTGTCCTCAAGTAGACTACCGGGCACAGTAAGAGAAACAAGAAGCAGACACCTGCAGCGGAAGTGCTACTCAACATTTGCATAGCACCTGCCCTTGCTGGGAACACTTCTGAGCACTATGTATCCTCCCAACAGTCCCTTTTTACTGTTGCCCTCATTTTTACAAATGAGACCCTGAAGATGCAGAAGGCCAAATAAGAACATGTCCTGTGTCCTCCAGGTGTTAAATGATAGAACTGGAGACAAAAGTTTATGTTCTTTGCATACTGTATTATTCTGCAAAATTAGGTCAAGTTCATGAAGAAAAGTTAAGGCAAGATAACAGAAGAGGAGGCTCAGAGTACCTTTTCTTATACCAAAGTTGAGTCCTAGAGGATAATGGGCAGATAATAAAAAAAACTATTAGGGCTGCATCTGATCAAGGAAGAGAAATAAAGCTAAATTGTTGTCTCTCTGTCCCCCCATCAAACTCATATTTTATATTCTCTTCCCTTCCCTCCTTTCCTCCTTCTTTCCTTCCTTCTTTCCTTCCCTACTCCCTCCCCTCTTCTAGTGAAGTTTCTTAGGAGAACTCTGACGTTTCCTAGGAGAACTCTGACTGATACACTTGTCAAGAATACAACAGAGTACATGCATCTTACAAGCACATGGGCACACTAGATATTCAAGCAATGCCATAAAAATGTGCATTTCTTACCAGAGAAAATGCTAGTGGGTTTGGGATTGGGAGGGAGAGGGTGAGAGGAAGATCCCAAACCTCTTTTCAGTATTAACTTCATCCAGAAACTTCAGGCTTGATGACTTAAGGGAACAGTTTCCCAATGTCCTTTTCTAACCAGGGATGGGAGGGAGAGAGAGGGCAGAAGGAACACACACCCCCACCCCCACCTCTCCACCCCAGAAAGCTCAGAACACCAAATGCCCATGTGATTATTTGCTTTTGTGCTGGCTTGGTCTTTGTAATTAATGTTCCAAGGGGCTAATTATGTGGTTAATTGTTCTGGTGCAAACAAGGCCTGTGTGTACACTGAAGCAGGAAACCAGTATCTACTATATGCACCAACAGGGAAGGGCAACTTCCAGAGGATAGCTCATCTCACTCCTTCCTTTCTATAATTACTCAACTAACACATCCTAAGGGATTTGAGGTGCCTAAGAAACGGGAAGGCATTTCACCCAAAAATGTTGTGTGTGTGTGTATGTGTGTGTGTTTGGAAAGCATGACCTTTTGAAAGATTAAGAAATGTCCATTTTCTTAAAAAAAATCAGCATCAAGTACACCCCACCCCCATTTTTGCATGGAAGTAACAAGTTGTATTTCAGTCAAAGGGTAAACTGTTACTTCTGTGAGTTCCTACCGCTCCCTGTGATCTTACAGCAGTCTTTTGTGGTGATCTGCTGCATGTCTCCCATACCTGCTGAACTACACAGCCCGGAGCCACAAGCTTCTGGAATGCAGATTGTGATTACTCATCTCAGGTGGGGGTGCACTGAGCCTGGCACACTCCTCACTCTCCATCTACATGGGCAACGCACAGACTTCAGCTAGATATCACTGAAGCAGCAGCCTGACTTTTCCAGTAGTAGTTAGACTCCACATCTGCCAGCAAGAAGGGGGTGGAGGCAGCTCCCAGGGAAAAATACAGCCTCAGCTCCAGAGCGAGGGAGCTCAGGGTGAGGGTGTCAAGGCCAAGAATGCTGCCTGGACATTTTCAGATGACAGCTTGGGCGTGCCTGGAGACAGGGCAGGGTGGATGCGCTGTGCCCGAGGACATATTTAAAGTCACAAGGGCTAAGCAGAAAATACCTAATGTTCTCTTATCCCCCAGAGAATAAGCCCAAGGCCGGGAGGAGGGGGTGGGGGAGGAGAGGTTGTCACAGCCTGCTCTGAAGAGAGGAGACAGTTGCACACTTGGAGAAGCAAAACAAATTCTAGCCATCCTTCCAGCTCAGGATGTGGGCTACTTTTGAGTTTTTGAACTATTTTTGAGTTTTCCCAAAGTTCTCCCTGTTCTTTCAGAGAACGTGTGTGCGTGTGTGTGTGTGTGTGTGTGTGTGTGTGTGTGTGTGTGTTGGTACTAGGGCTTGAACTCAGGGCCTCATTCTATCACTCAGCTTTCTAGCACATGGCTTGCATTCTACCACTTAACTATGCCCCTCCACCTCCACACTGCCTATTGCTGCTTAATTGGAGTAAAATCTTGCAGACTTTTCATATATATGTATATATGTGTGTGTTTTTTATTGTAAAAATACTGTACAGAGGAGTTACAGTTACATGAACAAGGTAATAAGTACATTTCCTATCAAGCATTGTTACCTCCTTCTTTGTTTTTCCCCTACCATCCCTTCCCTCCCACCTCCACACCTACACTCCCCTCCTCCCCATGGGTGGACCTTAAACTATGGTTCTTCAGGTTTTAGCCTCTTGAGTAGTTCAAATTATAGGTATGAATCATTGGTACCTGGCTTTAAGTGACATTTAAGGGAGTTTTTCAAAGAGGCTTCAAAAGACTTGCCTAAAATCCAGTGTTCCTGCCTTGAACAAGTCCTTGCTCCTGGGTTCTCATCCATGCTCTTTGCCTGTGCACATCCTTCCTTCTTCTCCAGGCGCATTTCAAGTGCCACCTGCCTCAGGACCCCTTCCTCATCCCTCCAGCTGAAGGCAACCCTTCTTTGCATTATACTGTCCTCCTTGAAGATCCTTAGCTCTAGAATGATCTCAGACATATCTAGACCTAGCCCTGAGGCCCTGTTTGGGCCAAAGCAAGTAGACCATCAACTCTATCACTTCCATTTCTTCTACTCAACCATAAACTGAGGCCAAAGAAGGAGAAATGACTTGCCCATGGTTGCACAACTGGCCAGTAGCAGAAGCAGAATGAAAACTCAGGTCTTGGAATTATTGGTAAAATATGGTATGTTCATGAAAGCACAGCTCTGTATCATGCCAGCACCCTATGCCAGCACCAGCTAGCTGGGTGAGTATGCAAATACCTAGATCTCCCTCTCTCCCCTTCTTTCCTACAGACCACGAATAATAATGACTGTCACTCAAGTACTACCTTGGAGATTAAGAGAAAGAAGCCATTTCTGGAGCACTTTGCTTCTGACTAAATTCAAATGACCTGGAATCATAAAAATGCACAACTCAGGTCTTCAGTGGCTCTTGACACACTTAAAGGCCTCAGTACTTCATGTGGCCACCATAGAAGATGCTACAATACTGAACACGGTCGCTATGGGAGAGCATGGTAAGTGAACCATGCTTCTGAATCTACAACAAACCTGGGAGTAGAGAGACATCCAGGAAAAGAAAAAACAGCTTACCCTCAAGCTCCTTTGAGCAATCCTTTTTCTTTCCTTCCTTCATGGAAGTTTCTGGGCCTCTTGATCTGGATTAGGAACAGTGAAAACTTCTGGCCAAAAATGCCTGGGAAGATTTCCCACCATACCCTGCCCCTTTGGGAGAGAGGGAGACAGACAACAGAGGGGTCTGATCTGGGACCTCGTCTGAGATCACCGTGTGCTGCCATCACACTGACCAGTTGCCAGAAAACCGGACCCCTCATGGTGAGAAGGTGACCCCAACCAGGGTCCCGATGGAGTCTTCACCAGGAGGAGAGGAAGAAGTGAGAAATGTATTGACAGGTCTTCCCGTGGTAAGAGGAGCGGTGCATGCAGCAGAGGGACCATTGACCTGGAAAGCAGCCTGATTGCTTTGGAGCCTTCATGTTGGTCTTTTCGGAGTATGTGCTCAATCGGGGGCCTTGCTGGCTTGGCCCTGGTTCCTAGCTCACATTGCTTTCAGCACACCAATGCCAATGGCATTGAGCTGAAGTCTGCACTATCAGCAGGAAGTACTCCTTCAATTGTGGCTCTCTGGCCAGGAAAACCAGACGCCAAAAAGCTGACCGTTTTCCCTCCCTCCTATTGACACTCTGGCTACATTAAGGCTTCTACTTCGAACTTTGGCTCCTCCCTCTTTTGGGGGTAGCCAAAGGCCCTTCACCCCCCCCCCTTTTTTTTGCCAAACACTTTAATGGCTAAGAAAGGGAGTGGCAGTTTCAAAAGAGAAAAGAAACAAAATGAAAATGAGGAGGGAAAGGGAGAAAAATAATGGAGAGAAGGAAGAGCCAGAAAGCTCTCTGAATGATGAAAAAACAAAAGGGGGGGTGGAGATCAGAGTCTTGGGAACAGAATGTCCTAAGTTGAAGTGGGTGACATATCTGTGTTGCTGGCTGCCTCCTCCACCTTAGCCTCCTGCCATCTCTAGGCTGATTGGCCCTGGTGGCAGCTGGTCAGTAGGACCCAGCCATCCCAGATAAGAAGCTGGGGAAACAGGTGGAAGGAGGGCAATGTAGGGTAGCTTTCCTTCCCCACAAGGAATGTTTATTCTCATTCTGTCTTACTGGAGCTGGGATGCTGAGATGTTCTCAGAGAAACAAGCATTGGATGAACCCCTTCTCCACTCAGTCAAATCCACACACAACCAGAGACGCTTGTAGCTTGTAGAAACCCTAGCTTTGCATGTAGCAAGCATGGAAATGGATGCTGGTGGAGGGAGGAGTCAGATGAATGCTCTCTGGGGCCCCAGCACTTCTGTGGTCTAGTTAAGGTAAAAAAGGTATCCCTGGGCCTGCCACATTGGTGTCTACTTGATCCATTCCATGCCCTGGGTTCACTTGTGGGTTCAGGAGATTCCCTGGGTGTGTTGTCAAAGCCTTGATGCCTCCTTTGCTGTCAAGATCTTTCTGTGTCTCAGCAGATAGAAAGGATTATTGCTTCAACCCCTTGCAGCTGTAGAATTCCATTTTGTTCTTCTGCAAACATGGAGAGTGAGACCCAGAAAAAGAAGATGAGCAGGTAAAGGTCATTTGGTTCAGAGATTTCTGACCAGGCAATTCCTTGCTCAGCAGTTGCTTTCCTGAGCACCCTGCTCTCCCCAAAGTGGGGACCAGCCAGTCTGGCCATCCTCCATAGTAGAACCCAACAGTCTTTGTCCTCTACCATCCTGTCCTGCATACAGCTTCATATCGATTCCACTACAGCTACAAATTTCTTTTTGTCTCTAAACCACCTCCCATGAGGCCTTGTAGGCTGATTGGCATGATCCATCAAGGCCAAGAGGAAGTAGAGGGGTAGCAGGTTTATACATTGTATAGGATATAGTATCCAGTCAATATAAAATCTCAGGGACTGTCAATAGTTCACATACACACACATACACACACACACGCGCACACACACACACACACACACAAAGACTTGCTGATGAAAATTACCACATAGGCTCCTCCAAGCTTCCTGGAAGTGGCTGAGGCTGTGGGCAGACTTAATGGGAAGACATCATTTGCAATTTCCAAACAAATTCACAGCTCAATTGTGCTGCCTGGATGACTCCAATCCCTCCTGCTGAGCTTGATTTCCCTCCTACTTTTTTTTTTAATTATTAAAAATACAGGCCATCTGCCATCCAAGTAGGAGGAATGAGATGGCCTGGAGGGCCATAAACAGATCCTACATGATGCCAGGCCTATAATCTCACCTCTGCCAAACAGCCTCAACATTGCATCTAATCCTAGAAAATTCTGGAAGATTCCAGCTACTCTTCCCTAGAGACTTTCTGTTTCATCTCAGAAGAAAACTAGTTTAGAAGAGCAGACAAAGTGCACACAGCAACGAGCAAGAGGTCAGGATGTAAGATCAAGAGCTGAGAGGCCTGGAGGAGAATCCTCTGGCAGGTTTTTCCTTGGGAAAGTCTAGGGGTTTGTATGGTTTCCAGGCCCTGCTGACTCTGAATAGAAAATTCAAAACTCAGATTTCTGTATGCAGGTGCTTTGTACTGCCTTTCACACCCTCTGGCTCCTCAGCAAACTATCCATCTCAATAACAGAGTATAACCCAGATGTATTTTGATTAATTTGTATATAAGTTACAGGGCACCATAGGAGATAAATCAAGCAACCACAGTCACCCTGATCTAAAAGAAGTAGCTAAAGGTAAAGAAGGCTTTAGCCCAGAAATCTACTCACTCAGAAGAAAACATGTGGCTTCCTACAGAAAGCCAACCTAGTAGTAAAGAGTACAGGATCACATCTCTGGTGACAAACATTAGGGTACCTGGGCATTAGAGAGATGGCTACTGCTTTTTGTGCACCTTACTTGGTTCCTCTGGGCTTTGAATACGGGAATTTGAGTAGTATATAGATTGCTCATTTTGCTGTGTGAGTTTGGGCAAGTTATATAACTTCTTTGTGTCTTTGTTTTTTTCTTATATAAAATGACCATAACTGTAGTACGTATTTCATCTAATGGCTTTAGCTAGGTACCATTTCCAGAAAACGTCCCTCCTTTCTTGTTGCACGATATGCAGCATCTCTTTACCATTATGTCTTGCGTTTCTAAGTCAGAGACTCTGAGTGACTCTCCAGAGTCTGGAGTCCTGCCTCTAGAGGTCCAGTTCAAGGCAGGAATTACAACACCAGGAGTAAAATGGTCAGGATTTGTGTCAGTAGACTGTGCAATTGAACTTATACCCAGGTGCTGTCAGAGAGAAAGAAAGGCCTCCACGTTTATAAGCTCCCAGATGAAAAGGCTCATGGCTGGAAAGGATCTACGGTTGAGTAAAGCTAGGAGAGGAAGATCTAGTTCCCAGCTCCTTGAATCTCAACTGGCCAATAGAATGTAGCAGAAGTGTCATTCTAAGACATCAGATCCTTTCTGAACAGAAGTCAGGCAACTTTCTGAAGCTCTCAGAACGCGTTCTCTTAGGAAACTTCTACAGTAGCCCAAGGTTCTCAGACATTACATTCAGGACCTAAATATTGCACTAAATGCAATAATTAATGTCTTTATAGAAGAGAGGTTATGGGGAGATTTGCATACAGAGCAGAGGAGACACAGGAAGGAACTCCTCTTATGACAAAGGCAGTGATTGAGTGTCATTAGCTAAAGGATGCCAAGGACTGTCAGAGTCACTGAAAGCTAGGAAAGGGCAAGGAAGAATTCTTTGCTAGAACCTTCCAAGGCATCATGCTCCCAACACCACTTTGAAGTCTGACAACTTCTGGGCTTCAGAGCTGTGAAGGAATGAATTTCTATTGCCTTTTGTTTTATACTACTAACTTGGGATTGTGTGTCATAGCAGCTCTAGCAAACTAATGCACTTGTGTTTGTATTTTATGTGTAAAAATGCTCCTGCCCACTAATTGAGACAAGAGTGCTTCACTGTGTTCAGTCAAGTCAGTCAGGGACCAGACAAAAGCAAAGGGATCCTACTGACTATGTGCAATATCCTACCAGAGAGGATCTGGGAAGAAAGGTTGTATTTGTATTTCTTACCTCCTCTGCCTGTACTCATGCACAAAGATCCTCACAAATTACCCTCTAAGGATAGTAGGATTAGATTGGGCCAACCATTTACGGCCCCTGGCTCTTCAGGAAAATGAGCTGGCCATCCAAGTCCTATGCTATTTCCCAAATTGTTCTGTGAAAGAGAAATGGTGAAGGGTACAAGTGTTAGAGTCCAGGTTTCTCCTCCATAGCAGGACATTAAGCAAGTTCTTTAGCTTTGTGAGCCTCACCTCCCCTGTCTGTGAAATAAGCATAATCCTGAGGTTGTTGCAAAGAGTAAATGAGCTGGTATCTGTAATGCACATGGGTCTTGGCCCAAAGGTTGGCTGTGGAGGCGGTTAAGTATTCTGAATGAGACAGACCCGAGCAGATTAGCACAATGGAAAAGTGTTGGCAAACTAAGTCTGTCTTGATCCTTAGTCCCTGTCTTTTTCAACTTCTTTTTCTTTCTCTCTCCTGTTTCTCATGTATGCATTCACAACTTCCTGGCCTTCCTCACCCCTACCTCATCTCTAACTATCCATCCATTTCTTCTCTCTGCCCACAGATGTTCTGTCTGTCCATTGGTCTGCTTCTCATCCTCACTGAAGATGTGTTCTCCATCAATCCATCTCCCAGGACCACCTGCTCCATCAATACAGAATGTTATTTATTACAGACCTGGCTGACTTCACTTTAGGGACAAATTCTCAGCCCTTCACCCTCTTCCTGCCTCCTCAATCAGAGGTGGAGACATCTGGAAACCAGTTTAATAAGGTGGCTGACAGGCAGCTGGTTTCTGGAGCTTCTCAGGGGGTGCTCGAGGGAGCCATTTCACAGAGGAAGCCGGAAGAAGACGGGCTGATAGACTGCTGGTCTCAGCAAGAATCCAGTCAGCTGCCCCAGGTGGAAAAGACAGGGCTGCTTTCCCCATGTGCTCACAGGCAGACTACCCCTGTGAAGAGGAAAGGGATACGGTGACAGAGGACAGAGTCTTGGACTCTCTAGTGTGACCCCACTAGCTGTGGGAGCTTAAAGAACATGCTAGATCTCTCCAAGTCTCCTCCACTCAAAGATACATTCAACTAGATGAGTTCTCAGACACCCTTCTCACCAGCAGTCTGGGGTGAAGCAAAGGTACCAGGTCAGAGCAGGGTTGGATTAGGGGAAGCTGAATAGAGGAAGAAGGACTTGAAGAGATCCCTGAGATGCTTGTGACACGGAAAGAAGGTGGGGATTGCCTGGGCCTGGTACAAAAATAAAATGCAAAGTTCCTCCTTTAGACATCTCAAGGAAGCCAGAGCAAAGCATTAAACCAAGCCAATGGGGTTTACCCAGGACTACAGAGCTGCAGGGTGCATAAAGAAGCCATGGTCCCAAGGCCTTCAGAGGGAGCTGGGTCTACACTCATTCTTGCCCTGGATGGTGACTGCATAGGCATCGATGTTATGTAAGCACTCTCTAAACTGTACGATCCAAATCAGTACACTTAAAGCCCTTTCCTCTATAGATGTGTTATCCTTATTATCTTAAAGTAGTCGTGCAAAGAAAGTGCCACTTAACAATTGTGTTTGTGAATACAGTGCATCTTGTTCAGTGTCGCCCCCTTCAACATTCTTACCCCACTTTGACTCACCCTTTCCCTTACTTTTCCTAATTTTGTGGTATATACAGTGAATTCTTGATTGCATTCTCTCCCCTTCCTCCCTTCATTTGCTTACCCCTCCCTTGGCCTCTCCCCCAACGCCCCCCCTGCCACTCCTCCTTCCTCCACCTCTTACAAGTACTCATTTCCTGGTGCTTATTTTGTTGGGCTTTTACCTAGCCTTTCTAAAAAAAAAAATTATACTATTTGAGCTCTGTCTTGAGGGAGGAAATAAAGGTTAACACATGAACTATTAAAAGAAGAACAAAAAGCCAAAGGCTTTTTTCCAAATACCTCCTAGTGAGCCCACACCCTTCCTCCAGCACCATACATATCCCTGACTCTGGCATTTCTGTTTCTGACCTTCTTTTCGAGGAAGATGTGGCTTGGGAAGTTCTCACTATCAAGCCTGAGAACTCACATTGTTTTCTCCTTAGTCCCACCATCATTTTCCCCCAAAGAGAGTTTATTCATACTGCTGTAGTCACCGCTCCTGCTGGCTAGGAGGCAGCCCCTTCCCTCTTGCTAGCTAGAGAGGCAGAAAGGTACCTACCCTGGGTTGAATAGTGCCCTTCAATGATTCACTATTAGCCAAGACAGCAGTATGTGACATTATTGGGAACTAGAGTCTTTGCATAAGTTATCAGTTAAAATGAAAGTGTTCTAGTTTGGGTGGGCCTGAAATCTAATGAGTGGTCCTGTCTCACTTGCTAGCAGAGTGATCCTGGACCCTGCCCCCCACCCTAACTCAGTATGTAGCAGATCTTCCTAAAAACAATGAAGATGATCCATAATGCAAAGGTAAGAGCTAAGACCAAAAGTATGAGAAGGAAACATTAGTGTAAATGTTCATGATCTTGGATCTGGAGAATTCTCACATTTAACACCAAGAAAAATAATAATAATGTATGTCTCATAAAAACAACAAAAATTATATATCAAAGGACAGTATTGACAAAGTAAAAAGACAACTACAGAAGGAGAGGAAATACTTGCAGAGTATATATTTGATAAGGGTCTAATATTTAAGGTAGATAAAGAACTTATAACTCAACAACAAAAATACAAACAACCCAACTAAAGAAATTGATTAGACATATAAAGGAGTTCAAAAAAAAACATGAAAAGATGTTTAGCATCACTGGTCAATAAGGAAAGCAAATCAAAACAACTGTGTAATATCACTTCAAATCTACTAGGATATATATGTACCCAACGACATTTAAGAGAAAGTAATAAGTGTTGGTGAGGCTATGGAGAAATTAGAACCCGTGACAATTGCAGGTAAGTATGGTAGTACAGTCTGTGTGGAAAACAGACTGACAGATACTCCAAAAGTTAACATAGAATCACCATAAAATGTAGCAACTCTACTCTGAGATCTGCACTCAAAAAGGATTAAAAGGGATATTACAGAACGCTTAAATGGAGATGCAGGCTGGCCCATTGTGATGACCAGATTGTATAGGACACTATATTGAAAATGAATGCTACAATGTTGGGGATGGGGTGGGAAGGATGAGTTGGGGAGGCGGAAGGGAAGTGATGGTAGGGGGAAAATAAAGGAGGAGGTAACAATGAAAAAATAAATAAATACTCAAATACTTACTTGTATCACCATTAGTCACAACAGCCAAAAGAAGTAACCCACATGTCAATCAACAGTTGAATTGGTAAACAAAATGTAGTATGCCCAAGACATGGAATATTACTCAGCCATTAAAGGAATAAGACGCTGATCCATGAAACAACTTGGATGAATCTTGAAAACATTCTCTTATTCTCAACATTTTCTTGTCTTGTTTCTCAGCTTCAAAACCTGAGAAACCCTCTCCTTATTTTTCTCTTAAGAGACACCATAAAAGGCCACATATTATATAAATCCTTTTATATGAAATATTCAGAATGGACTAATTAATAAAGCAAGAAGGTAGAGTTGACAGTGTAAGAAGAAAAAGTAGGGGTGTGGGGAGCAGAAGGGATTACTAGAATGTTCTCCAAGAGTATTGAAAAATGAATTGAAATGAGCAACAGGCAGTATTTGCACAACACTGTGCTATCACTTGAAATAAAAGGAATCAATGATTTTTTTCTTAAAAAACTATGGAGAAAGAACAGTAGATGATTTGGATCACTGGAAGACACCAACCTTGATTATATAAATGGCAGCAACTACTCTGGGTAGTTGGATAACTGGACAGTGGCCTTAGTCTCCTGTGCACCTCTGCTTTCTCATCTGTAACATGAAGATGCTATTATAATAAGATGACTCTGAGGACTATGTCAGCCAGCACCTGTGAAGTGCTTATGTCTGATTGAGAGTAAGTGCTAGATCCAAGCCATAGTGGTCCTGAAGGTTTAGGAATTTCAAATGGATTCTATCACTGGTTGTTACAGCTACCAACTCTAACCTCACCAAAGCCCTGCCATGGTTAGGCTCAGAGTTCATTTTATCAGGTTTGATAAATGTGGTGCATTTCCAGCCCTGAACTTGGAAAGATGAGAGATCAATTCTAGGATAGGGGTAGAGAGAATACATCCCAAAGTAACCACCAAGGGAAAAACAAGCCGAACTCAGGCCCCACAAGCTCTGGGGACGACGGAAGGGCAAGTCTCCCACCCTGTCTACCAACATTAAATTAAAGGAGTTACTCCCTTCCACCCTCATCACCCCCACATCTGTGGCCACAGATGTTGCAAGAAAAACTAAAACTGACTTCTCTTCAACATCAGGAATTTGCATATGGTTTCTGTAAACCTAGTTAGCCAGTATTTTTTTAAATAGACTTCCTTTCCTAAATGTCGATACATTTGTTTTATAGGAAATTTTATTTTGCTGCAAACAACCTGTCAGGCAAATCTCCAGCCAACCACTTGTTTTACTGGTTTTTTTTTTTCCACTCAGAATTTTATCTTACTGTCCTAGACCACAGAGAGGTTATCACCACCAGTACCTTCTAACCTGCATAGTTGAAATTATTTACTAAAGTTGCATTGCAGAAAAAGGTTGCTTATCCTTCCTCTAAGTGAAAACCAGCACCATTTACCTTCTCCAAAAGAAAAAGTAGCTGGCTAACACCTGTAATCCTAGCTACGCAGGAGGCTGAGATCTGAGGATCACAGCTCAAAGCCAGCCAGGAAAGGAAAATCTGTGATACTCTTATCTCTAATAAACCACTAGAAAACCAAAAGTGGCTCTGTGGCTCAAGTGGTAGAGTGCTCGCCTTGAGCTGAAGAGCTGAGGGACAAGCACCCAAGCCAAGTTCAAGCCCCAGGACTGACAAAAAGAAAAAAGACCCATTGCAACAATGAGATGTACAAGACTCTATGTCAAAAACGAACTTTACAATTTAGGTGGGGTGACGGGGGGGCGGGGGGGAAGGGAGCGGGGAGTAGTTGTGGAGATGGGAGGGAAGGGATAGTAGGGGAAAATCAAAGGCGGAGGCAACAATGCTTGATAAGAAATGTACTCATTACCTTGCTCATGTGATTGTAACCTCTCTCTGTACAGTATTTTCACAATAAAAAACTTATTTTTTAAAAAAAGAAAAAAGAACAAAGTAAAGGTATTTAGAAGCACAACATTATTAAATTCTAGCAAGACTCTCAATAAAATTCCCACTCCATAAATGTTTGCCTATTCTATTCAGTACTGACTTAAGATACCCTGGAAGGGTCTCAGATGTGGAGGCAAACCAGGAAGAAAGTTCTCCGATGTTATCGGGTTCATAATCTAATGGGGAGGACACTGCAAAATTAGCTGCTCATGCTTACCCTTCATTTCCATTATAACAGAAAATTGCAGTATATGATAGAATGACTGTATGGACTACAGGGATTTTTCCATTCAGAGGGGAAAGACAGACCTAAAAAGGTGACTTGGCCACAAATTCAGAATTCCTGGCAGAAAGAGGAATGACAGGTTTGGTGCAGTTTTTTTTTTTTTCTAGGCACTTGGCTGCTTATAGAGAGTGGTCTCTGATATGTTTTGATTTTGTCAAGGCCACCTATATTTTTATTGGTTCTGATTGGAGACTGCTCATCCCTGGGGAAAATTATGATGTAGGTATGAGGTCCCAGAAGGGTTCTCTGGAAGAAGATGCTGAGATGGAGTTCAAGTGCATGAGGAATCAATACTGGTGAACAAAATGGGGGTTAGAAGTTGAATCAGGCAGAAGCAGGTGTTCAATATCATATAGTCCTGGAAGGCCCGGGCCAGGCTAGTAAGAAACTCAAAGGTGACATGGCTGGTCAGTCCCTCCTGCTTCAGGCAGAAATGTTCACTTCTTCGTATCCATCTCACCTAGTTGCTGAAGGTGTGCTGCCCTGAGAAGGTCACCATCTTTTTGCAATGGGAGAACCCTGAAGGATCTAATTGTTAGAGTCAGCTAAGTTCACATCTGCTCAGCAAGTCCTGAGCTGAAGCATGCCAGCATGGCATGGCTCAGAGCATCCACAAAGGAGATAGCCTTTCTCCAGGCCCTCCTCTTGATCCTCTTTTTCCCTGGTTTCCTGGCTCCCCCATACCACATACCACTCCTGTTCTTCCTTAAAACTTGTAGCCAACTGCCTAGAAGGTTAGAAAGTAACCTGGAAAGTCCAGCTGCAATGACTCAAACACAAAGCTTTTTCTTTCAAGACCCAAAGATAGAAAGCTATCAGGACCAAATAAGTTTGTTGGTATATGTATCTAGTAAGAAATGAGAGCCAGGCACTGTTGATTTGTGCCTGTATTCCTACCTATGCAAGAGACCAAGATGTGACGATCACAGTTCAAAGTCAATCCAGAGGGCTGGGAAGGTGGCTCAGTGGTAGAGTGCTTGCCTTGCATGCATGAGGCCCTGGGTTCGATTCCTCAGCACCACATAAGCAAAAAGAAAAAAAGCCGGAAGTGGCGCTGTGGCTCTAGTGGTAGAGTGCTAGCCTTGAGCTGAAGAGCTGAGGGACAGCGCCCAGGCCCAGAGTTCAGGCCCCACAACCAGACCCAAAAAAAAAAAAAAAAAGTCAGTCCACACAGGAGAGTCTATGAGACTCTCATTTCCAAATAACGAGCAAAGAGTCAGAAGTGGAGTTGTGGCTCAAGTGGTAGAGTGCCAGCCATAAGCAACAAAGCTAAAGGACAGCACACAGACCCTGAGTTCAAGCCTTACGACAGGCACAAAGGAAAAGAAATAATAGCAAAGGAAGAAAGAGACAGAGGAGGGGAGCAGGTAGGTAGAGAGGGAGGGAGAGAGGGGGAGGGGGGATCTGGAGAGAGATGGAAGGACAAGGAAGGAAGGAAGGAAGGAAGGAAGGAAGGAAGGAAGAAAAAGAAGGGAAAAGGGGAAGCAAAGAAGTCATATTACTGTGTACCACTGAAAATCTGAGGGGATCTGAGGCTCTGTGTGACTGGGAAGTGACTTGGGAGCTACTCCCACCCAAAGCCTCCCCTCCATACCTCCATCGTTTTGGATCAGCCATGGCTGTTCATTCCCTAGAGGATAGCTCCACACAGCAAGGGAGCCATAGTTCAGTTACTCCCCAAAATTCACTGGTTCAGAAGAAACCTGAAAATTCCCTGGTCATCTGGAAGTGAGGGGACATGTGACAAGGGCCAATACGTCCTGTGTACCGGGCTTTTGTAGGCAATGTCACAACAGCAGGGCCCTCTGTTTGTAGAGAACCGCTCAAGAGCCCTTGAGAGCTAGAGCCAATCTTCTTGCCTTCAAGATGTGCAGTCAATGCACCTGCATGCCCCTGGAGGAAAGTCGCCTTGGGGATGATCCCACAGCCATTCTCACAGAGCAGAACCACAGCCACACTGTCCCTTCAGTCCTGCACGCCTTTTCTTTGTCTTCTGCATGGTCACCCTCCTCCCTTGGGCAGTTCTCTCCGCTGCTTGGTTTCTTCTGGGCTCAGTGCTGGGCTCCAGTTCCTCTCTACTGGACACAGCTCATCAGCAGAGCATGCATGCATGTCTATGCACATCCGCATACACCCCCAATACACACACACACATTGGCAACATGCCAGTGACACCATCCCCTCCAATACATCTTCCTGTACACATCTCAGAAGCCACTTTTCTCTACGGGGAGGGTTTTCCAGGTTCCACCATTGTTCTGGAACCTGGACTGAACACACATGTGCCACAGAGTGTCCAGGAAGAACCAGCAGTGTGGATCTTACAGACCTGCGGCTACTTCAGGAAGGGTGAAAGGAGCAGCTCCCAGGGTCCCTAGGACTTCTAGACCAGCAGGGAGAACAAGTGTGCTGTATCCAGAGGAGCTTCTGCACCCATTGCACGGGGACATGACCTGCTCTGTGTTCTGTCTACCAAGTCTGAGAGCCTTTGCTCCATCCTCCAGAGGTGCCATCTGAGGCATTAAATACTACCTGCTTCTTGGCCATCAGCCTCCTGACCTGAGCCCAAACACCATCCCTTAGAAAATAGACAAATGGATTTACAAACTAAAATGCCCTTGGTGAGACTTAGCAATAGAATCACACACATTGGACACGTGGGTCGAGTCATGTACTCTGGACAAGTGGGCTTTTGTAATCAGACCCTTTATCCAAAGCCCTAGGTATGTGTTTCGAACCCAATTCCTCCCATGGAACACCCTCGCCAACACATTACCACGTCACTCTCAGAACAGCAAGGCATGGAAACCCCTGACCGGACAAGCCCGGTCCTAAGTTCGCTGCAGGATATAGTACATGTGGACTGCGTCATTCCTCTTGCTTCTGGAGACTGTGGTATGCAACGTGCTTTCACAGACACCATCTTCTGGTTCTCATGAATGCTTTCAGATGTGGGACAGGACTGCCACTCACACAGGCAGGGCAGCTAAGAATGGAGGTGAGGTGGGATGGAGCACGTAAAAGGCAGGCAGGGAGGAGCCTTCTAAGATAATTCACTGGACTATATGATCACAGCAGAAGAAGAAAAGCTGTGAGGACAGCCTCCCATGGAGAGAAAACTGGGGTAGTCAAGGTCAAAGTCAAGGCTTAGAGAGCCTAATGGGACTGGAATCGGCTCATGGGGAGGAGGTGGGGGGCAGCAAGGGGTGGAGGAGTAGAGGGAAAGAGGCATGACAGACTTCCAACACTGGAGGGATTTCAGGGCCTTAGAGCTAGTGGTCATAGAAGAGTCCTGTGAAGGCTGTTCTTCCCAGAAGAAGAAAGTAGGAAGAATGACTGGCCCTGGATGGGTGTGAAGAGGCCACAGATCCTTAAGGAGACATCTGTCAACCTGCATCTACTTTTAGACAAAAGGAGCAGGAAAGGCGTGGGGGAGGCTGTGAGCCAGAGATCAGATATGGGAAGTGATAGAGGCATGAATCATAAAGGAAGGAGAGCAAGATGAGCAAGGCATGACTCTCTTCTCCTACCCACCCTAGGTCATCTCCTTCCCTGGTTCTTCTACTCTCTCGCCCAGGAGCCCAGAGACAGAAAGCTTTTCCTCACCCTCACCTGACTGAATTTTTCCTGCAGTCCAGTGCCACCTACTCATTCAGCTCAGTGAGAGGGCCAAGCTTGGCCTTGACCTCCGAAAGGCCATTGCTTTTCATAAGGCTAAGGAGCATGATACAATATTAAGGAATAAAGAATGGGCCTGTGTAGAGGCCTTTCATACTGCATGGGAGAGTAATGTCAGCCTTACAGAATAAGAAGGCCTCTAAAAGGCCATCAAATCTAGGTGTCCTTAAAAGATACAGCCTCTCAGTCTCCCAGCTCCTACAACAGCCTGGAGGTGGGCAACATGAGCACAAATTAGTACTTTCTGTACTCTGAATAAATGCATTTGGGGACATCTCCTTAGTTAGCCCTTCTACTATCTGACTCCTAGTTTTAGAAGCTGGAAGTTCAAGGTCATGTAGCCACACTGGTGTGGCCTCTGGCAGGCAGCTAATGGAAGGTGGCCTCAGAAATCATGATTTCTACTCACAGGTGTCTTATTTTGGTGATTTCAGCAACACCTATTTTGATCCCTACAGGATTCCTTCACAGGTATCTACAGAAAATCCTAGCAATCTGGACCACACAAAAAGTGAGTACAAATCAAGAGAATTTCATGTTGCAAGGAGAGAGAGAGAGAGAGAGAAATAAAGGAAGAAAGAGAAAGAAAGAGAGAGAGAGAGAGATGGGGGAAGGAAGGAAAAAAGAAAGGAAAGAAGGAAGGAAGGAAACATCCCAAACAACTTTCCAAAGATCCCCAAACTTGAAACCAGCATGTAGCCACAAACTCAGTATCTCTCTATACCCAATCAATGCATGGTCTGTCTGCTAAGAATTTGGACTACCTCCTCCTGTGCTTCCCTTCCTTTTCTCATTCATCTCATTCAGTAGTTGACCTTTCCATTCTTGGCCACCCTAGTCACTTGGCCACTAGACCACAAGAGATGAGGAAGAATTCCAGGAGAAAGCAGGAGCATGCTGGGTGGCCAGAGGATAAGTCGTCCCATCAGGGAACCACAGAAGGGAGGTGAGCTCCTAACACCCAGGCCTGGAGCCCAAGCAGGGGGACTGGGGGAGACTCTCCTGGATTCTGAAAGCCTTGTGTATTTTCAGGGAGATTTTTATCCATATGTTTCTGATTCATTCACACTTAACTCATCAAAATGTTATTTGGTAAGAGTCATTTGAAGTCCAAGATGCCTTGTAACAGCCTATTTAGTGAGCCTAGAGAGCTTTTTACTCTCTTCTTTTTTGAGAAGGGGACAAAATTTTCCCCTCTTCTTTTCTCTCCAAAAGGACAAGCAGTCATATCCTGTGCAATGAATCAGACATATGAAATGAATAAACCATACGATACAAAGACAAAAGTCTGCGTTTGGGGCTTAGATCTGCCTTGCCCAGTGAGATCTTTGTCTGGATTGCCCCTGTTCCAGGGATTATTTGATTATGGTGAGCCCCTTTTCAGATGGTACAGAACACCATCAGAAGCCAAAGAATGCTCACACTGTCAAGGCTCCCACACTTCCCAACTCCCATGTCTGCCATCACCCCCTCACTCTTTATGACTCTCCTAGGCTTCAACAAAATAAATTCTGTTCCTAATGAAATCTTCAAGATGTGAGTGTATCACAAGCCGTAAGCAATTACTGAACAATTACTCTGAAAGATCAGCTGAGCCTCAGGCAAAAACAGTGAGAAACAGAGTACTTTGGGATGAAAAGAGATTCAGAAAGAATCATCCAAAACGAGGTACCAAACTATTCATTGCAGACCCTGTAGAACCTTCTTGCACATCATAAATGAAAGGAGCTCAGACTCACCTCCTCACTGTTTCTCTGACCTGCTAAATTGCTAATCCACTGCCCTTCCCCGAGGCACAAGAATGGGCAAATTGACCAGCGAGCCCTTGCTCAGCCCAGGGCTTGAACAATTCTCCCTTCAGCCCAGCTTAGCTCAGCAGAGTCCACTCAGAACAGAGGGCCATTATGTCATTCTTCCCTTAAGACAGAGGACTCCTAGGGATGAAAAGGTCAGAGGCTTCCAGTGCCCTCTGGGGCAGCCCACAGATGCTGATGCTTTGTCATTCATGGTGAGGACAAAGCCAAAAAAGTAACCAACAGCTGTACTGACAGAGAGCCTAGCCATCCCCTCAACCCCTCACCCAGCCCTCACAGTCCTTCCCCAGTCCCACCTATCTCTTTTACTCAGCCAGAGCAGTCACTGGGCTGTTTTGATTGTTCTGACTCCTGTGTGGACTGAAATGAGCAGATGTACCAAACATGAGCATGGTGGTATAGATGCTGGGATGGCTGCAGCTACTTGAAGTGGAGATGGGGAAAACCAAATGGTCTGTGTGCAAGGGAATGTCAAGATCCATAGAACAGAGAAATACCATTGCTTACCAAAGACCGACATCTAGTCATCCACATGCAAAGATGGGATCTGAGCCTGGATCATGTTTTCCTCCCGTACCACAAAGTCTCAGTTTGCAGATAATAAAAAGCCCTGTGTCTTTTAACACATCTTCACTAATGTTTGTGATGATGAATAGAGAGAGAAGGTACTTAAGACAGAAGCCTTAGTCTTTGACAATGTCATCTTAGAAAGCATCCTGTTGTTTCTGCTGTACTAAATTTTCTAGAAGCAAGCTGGTAAGCCCAGAGCATCCTCAACGTGAGGGGATTAACGGAAGGCATGAATACCAGGTAGAGATCATGGTAAGAGGACTTCTTGGAGATTGCCTTCTACATCCCACTGGCTAGAAGCTGGAAGACACTAGCTGCCCATTTTCTAAGTATAAGGCCCAGGCCAAATCTTCTCCTGTCTCTAGGATTTCCATTGTATCTGCAAAATGAATGAGTTAAGACGAGTTCTCAATCAATAAGAGCCTGAACAGCACAGCCTTGTAGAGTGAATGACAGACTACTTAAGGAGCTAAAGCCGCTGGAAAGCTAACCTATCTCTTCTTGCTTTCAGAAAACCGTCTTAGCCCCTGCCTTTGAACCTCCTGTGGAATAGCCCTCCTGGGCAGACACTATTTCTTCCTGTTATATCCATGCACTACTTTACCCTCTGCTTCCTCAAGTCTAACCTTCCATCTGTTCCATGAAGCCTTGTCCTTTGTTATCTGTGCCTGTGCTTGCTGGCACCAGAGAACAGCCTTTTTAGGCTTATCTCTCTAATAACCTTTATGCAGCTTGAAAATGGAACCAAAACCCATAGGCGCCTGGATGACAGATGACTTTCCATTAACGACCTCCATTCAGATATAAGGAGGTGAAGTTTGGCTGCCCTTTTCCACAGAGCTCATTTTCTTATTGTCTTGTCTGATGACCCTTTTTAGACTAGGGACCATCAATTCAGGAAGATACTGAAGGAACAGAAATCGACATGGAATTTAGAAAAGAGAGGAAGAAGAAGCAGCTTTCTAAATTTGAATTTGACATTGCTTAGCACCTGATATATAACATTCCATCTTCCCAGCAGACTTTTGTGAAGGTCACTATCTCCAGGGTCTTGAGGATGAAACTTAGGCTCAGTGTCCACAACTAGTTTGGGTGTAGTCAAAACTACTCCTAAACCTTGCTTCAGTATCTTACGTTAGTGTAGGGGTAATTCTCCAGACCATAAAAGAAAACTATAAGGGTTGAATTAGCAAAGGCCACCAGAGGTAATCTGTTTTATCCCAGCTTGTAGACAGTTACTCCCTACCCAAATGCTCTCTCTTAATTGGAGATTCTCCCTAAGGAGAAAGTCTTCATAAGGATGGTATACATATATACCACATTTTCAAACGGATCAAGAAAATGTGGTATATATATCCAAGGGAATTCTATGCTTCCATCACAAAGAATGATATTGTATTATTCATAAGGAAATGAAGAGACTTGGAACAAATTATATTAAGTGAAGTAAGCCAGACCCAAAGAAACATAGGTTTCATGGTTTCCCTCATTTGTTATAACTAGAAAGTGCCTATAAACCTACAAGTAAACACCTGATGGTAAAAGACAAAAAAAATGCACTTGGACATGATAAATTATACAGGACTCTAAAACAGTCTCACAGTGAGACCAAAGCAGGATATTCTTAGGAGAGGATCACAAAAGCTCAATAGCTATGTACATAGAACATATAAAATGATGTTTATTGAAATGAACTCCAAGAAATGGAAACAAGAGGTTATATTTTATTTTGCTTCTTGTCTTTTTTTCCTTTTTCTCCTTTGTTGCTGTTTTTTTTTTTTAAATTTCTGTTCCTCTTGTCTTTAATGGAAGTTTATCTGTTGTGGGGAGGGGGAGGGGGTGCACAGCAATGGTGGGACAAAGGGTGAAAAAATTCAGCACTAGACGCTAAGTTGAAAATGAACTACACAACTTGTGGGAAGGGGGATTGAGAGGGGAAAACTGGGAGAAAAGGAGGAAAGAGGTGACACTGTTCAAAAAGAAATACACAGCCGGGTGTCGGTAGCTCACGCCTGTAGTCCTAGCTACTCAGGAGGCTGAGATCTGAGGATCACAGTTCAAAGCCAGCCTGGGCAAGAAAGTCTGTGAAACTCTCTCTCCAATAAACCACCAAAAACTGGAAGTGGCACAGTGGCTCAAGCGATAGAGTGCTCGCCTTGAGCTGAAGAGCATAGGAAGAGCACCCAAGCCTCACAACTGACAAATAAAAAAGAAAGAAAGAAATATACTCAATACCTGACTTATATAACTGTAACCCCTCCGTGCATCACCTTTACAATAACGATTTTAAGAAATAGATTGTAGATATAAGCATGGGAAGATGTGAGGTGAAAACCTTTAGGCCTGAGGTTGCTGGAACTTGGGACCTCATTCAGAAAAGGAGTCAGTTGTAACTCTCAATACCCATGAGTGTGTCTCAGACAAGAATACAATCAGGCCACCTGAGGTTGGCCCTAGTGCTAGGAAGGGGAACCTCTAGCTTCACCTCTCGCTTCTCTCCTGGCCTCCCTCTCGGAGCCTCCTAGGTCTGGAAGAAGGCACCTTGCATCGTGCTGACTTCTTTCTAGACCTGGCACCACCTGGCTGAAGAGGACCAGCTGTGTGAAAGTGGGAGGCAGCAACATAAATGACCGAAGAATTTCACACGTGGCCATAAGCACATCAGAATAGTAAGAATCTGGTGGTTCCTTGTGACCTCCCCAAATCTCTCTCCTCTAGGATTGAGAGGAGAACCTAAGAGGCACCCCTCAGGGCCAAGTTTACTTGAGGCTCAGATACAAGCTCCCCTTTCTAAGGAGGCCTCCCCACAGTCCTGGAAGGAGCACAGAATTCTTCATCCTCTTCTTGCACTAACCTGCCCTATCCTTCTCTACTCACATGCACAGAATGAGTTTGTACCTCATCTATTATGCCATGGAAACTTTGCAGTTTCCCTGCAGTGCCAAAGGCCTTGAAGTGCCAAAAATGTATGATTACAAAGCACCCACCGCTGTGGGCCCTATCTTCTGAGTGTGCTAAGAATGATCTCATTTAATCCCCAAAATAGCCCTATGAGGTTAGTTGTTTGCAAATGGGAAAAATAAGAATAAGAGAGATCAAGGGAAAACAAACTTACAGAAAGTCATACAAGTGAGCTAAGACTTGGACCCAGGCAGTCTGGCTCTTTCAATGAAGACTTGTAGCTTTTTAGAGAGACAAAATTGTGACCTACGTGTGAGATATCTCTAAAAACAAGCTTTCTTTAGGACATTGTGTTACTCCAAGATCAGGCATCAAGTCAGTGTGAGGGCCTCAAAGATAGATACTCTCTTAGACCCCTTCTACTGGGAAAGCACCATTAGAGAATAGCTTTGTACTGAAAAGCTCTGACTCCCACCCACATACACACGGACTCAGCCTTCCTGGACCTTTAGATTTTGCTCTCATACACACGAAAAAAAAAAAACACATAAGAGGGACAAAGAATAAGGAGTCCCCCAAGCTGGCACACAGAAATCTAGCTGTCTAAGTGTCCTAGTAGTCCAATTCTGGGTGTCCCCGTGTGCTCCTCAAACCCAGTGTGAGTAGCTGTGGGAAGTACAGAAAGGGGCCGAGGAAGGAATATGCAGTCTTGGCTCTAAAGTTCCTGTCTTTCCAATGGAATGCTATGGTGATGTGCAGATGTGCTCCAAATCACTTTGTTGTGGAAGCTAGAAAAGAAAAGGCAAACAGGGCAAGGAGCCGTGTCGGCACTAACATAAATTTATGGAACAAATTTTTCCATCCCTCAGAGCCTTAGGAATGACCCTGTACAGTTCCTTCTTTTCATAATGGATGACAATGAATTCTTGAGAACTGCTTCAGAAGCCCTTTCTTGGGCTGCACCTAGTCCTGGTTGAGCTAGTTCACACACATGTCTATGTACAAAGCTCATCAGAACCTTCTGAGAAGTTATGAGCTTGGTTCCCTGGTGGGAACCTAGGAATAGGCGTGCTTCAAGAAGAGGTCTTTTACTTCTATGATGAAAACTTTAAAAACTTGAAAAAGGAAATCAAAACAGAACTTAGAAAGTGGCAAAAACTCCCATGCTCCTGGATTGGAAAGATCAACATCATGAAAATGGCAATACTTCCCAAGGCTATCTACAAATTCAATGCAATACCTATCAATATTCCATCCTCATTCTTCAAGGAAATAGAAGAGGCAATCCAAAAATTCATATGGAACAATAAAAGATCCCGAATAGCTAAAACGATCCTCAACAGAAAGAACAGTGCTGGAGGTATATGAATGCCAAATTTCAAACTCTACTACAAAGCCATAGTAATCAAAACAGCTTGGTATTGGCACAAGAACAGACCTCAGGACCAATGGAATAGAATTGAAAACCCAGAAATGAACCTACAGACCTATAGCCATCTAATCTTACATAAGGGAGCTAACAAAATAGAATGGAAGAAAGATAGCCTCTTCAGTAAATGGTGTTGGCAAAATTGGTTAACCACTTGCAGAAAACTAAAGCTAGATCCTTATATATCACCCTGCACCAGAATCAACTCCAAATGGATCAAAGACCTCGAGTCAAAGCAGACACCCTGAAAACATTACAGGATAGAATAGGAGAAACCCTAGGACTCCTTGGCACAGGCTGAAATTTTCTTAATAGAGACCCAGAAACACAACAAATCAAAGAAAGGTTGGACAAATGGGATTGCATGAAATTGCAGAGCTTCTGCATGGCAAAGGACATAGCTAGCAAGATTAATAGAGAGCCCACAGATTGGGAGAAGATCTTCACTAGCCTTACAACAGACAAGGGTCTCATATCTAAAATATGCCTGGAACTCAAAAAATTAAATCCCTCAACAACAAATCTTCAAAGAAACAATGCCCAATAATTAAGTAGGTTAAAGACTTAAAGAGAAACTTCTCTGAAGAGGAAAGAAGGATGGCCAGGGGCTGGGAAGGTGGCTCAGTGGTAGAGTGCTTGCCTTGCATGCATGAGGCCCTGGGTTTGATTTCTCAGCACCACATAAGCAAAAAGAAAAAAGCCGGAAGTGGCGCTGTGGCTCAAGTGGTAGAGTGCTAGCCTTGAGCTGAAGAGCTGAGGGGCAGCGCCCAGGCCCAGAGTTCAGGCCCCACGACTGGACCCAAAAAAAAAAAAAAAAGAAGGATGGCCAATAGACACATGCTCAACCTCCCTAGCCATAAAAGAAATACAAATCAAAACAACATTGAGATACCACCTCACCCCAGTTAGAATGGCTATAATCAAGAATTCTAATAACAACAGATGCTGGAGGGAATGTGGACAGAAGGGAACCTTACTGCATTGTTGGTGGGAGTGTAAACTTGTTCAACCACTTTGGAAAGCAGTTTGGAGGTTCCTCAAAAGACTCCACATAGAGCTCCCCTATGACCCAGCAATCCCACTTTTGGGCATTTACCCAAATGTTCACAAACAAGGCCACACTAAAGCTACCAGCACAACTATGTTTATTGCAGCATTATTTACCATAGCTAAGATATGGAACCAACCCAGATGCCCCTCAGTAGATGAATGGATCAAGAAAATGTGGTATATATACACAATGGAATTCTATGCCTCCATCAGAAAGAATATATTGTCCCATTTGTTAGGAAATGGAAAGACTTGGAAAAAATTATATTAAGTGAAGTAAGCCAGGCCCAAAGAAACATAGGTCCCATGGTTTCCTTTATTTGCAATAACTAGTATATGTCTGAGTCAAGCACAAAAGGTCATGTTGATGTTAGGGTAATGAACCCTAAGATATGTATTCAAATGTTTTTTTTTCTTTCAGGTGATTGTTTCTAACACATTTATAAGATTATTTCTTTGTTGCTTTGCATGTCCCTCCCCCATGGTATAACCCCTGCTTTCACTGTATTTGAGGTTGGTGTAATTTGTGGAGGGGAAGGGGAAAAACAAATTTTTTAAATGGGGATACAGGTGGATCCATTGCGGCAATGAGATGTACAAGTCGTTATGTGGAAAAACGAACTTTACAACTTTGGGGGGGGGAGGAGTGGGGGGGGGAGTATGGAAAGGGATGGGAAGGGGAAACAAAGGAGGAGGCTACAATGCTTGATAAGAAATGTACTCATTATCTTGCCCATGTAATTGTAACCCCTCTGTACAGTATTTTCACAATAAAAATTTTAAAAAAGAAGAGGTCTTTTAGAGGGCTCAGCATATTGCTTAGTGTTAGAGTGCTTATCTTGCACATACCAGGCATTGGGGTGTTCAATTCCTAGCACCTCAACAAGACCACGTGATTTAGAATCCAAACTTCTGAGACTGTTAGGGATCAGGATACACTAGAAGAAATGGAGCCATATGGTCACCCTAATGATAAGAAGTCTCCAAGTAGCAGCAGGTGAGCATGATCTGAGATGCAGATGACCTGGGCTGGCACATCATTCAATCAGCAGACATTTCTGCACACCAGCACTATGCCAATCCTAGCATCAATCACGCGGTGGTGTATGACTAGATAAAAACACCTGCACACACAATGTTCTGCTCCTACCAACGTCTAGGTCTGCCGTTCACAAGCCACTGCCCCACTCTGGGCCTGCTTTTCATCTTCAGCAAGTGGAAGAGTGATCCTACATCACTTCTCAGGCCCCTCCCATCAAGCTGTAAAGTCTGGGAATCTGCAGGACCTCTTGCTGAGAGCTGGGGTCTCAGCACAACAGACTCCTCCCTTGCCAGCTCATTGCACTAACCAGCAGAACACATGGCCTGGTCCCTCTTGGGCCCCAGGTCCTGCCCCTACCCAGCTTGCCCAGCTTCACACCACAAGGATATGTGGTGACTCCTCCCATATGATATAGAGGAACATGCTGGGAGACCGTGGTATAAAACCTGCAACACAAACACTTAACAAGAATCAGAGTAAATACTAAAAGCTACAACATTCAAACAAGTGCATAAACATGCCAAGAATCCTCTGTTAATCCCAGCCACAAATAGGGCTTCCATATGAAGTCAGGATGGTAAGAGGCACACTAAATGCCCTGAGCATGGTCCAGGCTTAGCCCATCCTCTCCTAGAGGCCTGGTGCCACTCCTGCCAGGCAGCATCTCACAAAGAAGGAGAGTGCTAGCACTCCGGATCTCTCCCATGCCCTTGCTTCAGATGTGCTCTTTAACCTAAGCTCTGCCACCACCTCCCTGGGAGCCAGCAGATGGGGAAGCAGAAGGGAGATGGCTGGTAGGGCCCACTGGCTTCCCATGGAGGACCTCAGCTTAATAGAAGTTGTCATGTGTCAGCTTAAGGCATGGGCAGAGCCGCCTGGGCAGCAGCTGCTCCAGCGGCCCACAGCCAACATGGAGCTGATGAGGAGAGGCCACTGGGAGTCTAGTCAGAAAGAGGAGCCCAGGGCCTGACATGGGAAAACCACCAGGCAGCAGATAAGTGGAAAGAGGGGCTCTCAGCATAAACTGACCTCCTTCCTTCATCCAGGCCAGATCTTGGTGTTTACTGTTTCTGTCTTGCTGGGGTAGAAAGGAAACAACAGGAAGGACAGACAGCATGCAATGGAACTTACTACTTATCTTTACTCCATTTTCCCAAAAAGTCCTAGATCTTGGAGCATTGACTTCAGAGGAATCATGGTGTTCAACTTATTCTACAGAATAAGAGTCCCAGAGATGATCCAAAACCCATCAATCATCCCATATGGTATGGTTTGTCAGCACAGCCCTGGCCACACAGCTTAGCACTTTGCTTTGTACTATTATTTCTCATCACGATGCAGATGAAAATCATAGGATTCATTCACTTACTTTTTTTCTTTGCTTTTTAAAAAAATTATTATCTTTAAGTAGTGCACAAAGGATTTGCTTAACAAACCAGCTTATGAATATGTTTCTCAAAGTATCACATAATTTTTTGTTTCAAATTGTTTAGCAATCTCCCAAACATTACAGTTTTACAACAATACTAGATATTTTTTGGGAATGAAGTATATTGGAATGCCATTTTTTCTCCAAAGTTAAAAAAAAAATCTAGACGTCCACAAGATGTTTTTGTATCATAAGGAAAAATAAAAGTTTTAACAAATGCCAAATTTTCCACACATTGTCTCTAACCAGTTCCATTTTCCATTTGTGTTGCATGCGCATCTATAGTCCATGGCTCTTTTTGGAATGTACATTTACCTCCTTTCTGAGGTCTTGAGTTCTGTTCAGAAACTTCTTCTATTGAGGACAAGCAGAAAGAGCAGTTCGTTGTTCACAAGGAAAAGAGGCAAAAATCGTTAGATTTGGAAAGTTGAGACTTTAGCTATGATATATATGTGTCATAGAATGAAGGTAGATGACAAAATCTTAATCCTGCTCCCAGCATCTTCCTATACTGTGTGTTAGAAGAAAAAGGACCATTAGATGCGGGGGGGGGGGGGGGGGGGGGGGGAGAGGAAGCCTTCACAGGGCTAAGTCTTTTAAGTCACATATATGGAGAAGGATGCCTGAAAAAAGGCCCATTCAGCACTTCCAAGTATATTCAAAGAAGGTAACTGAAGCATTCAAACAGCCCAACTTCCCAAGACCCTCCTGAGTCTAAGAGGCTGCATTGGCATCCTGGTTGAAAACTCACATTAGGCATTTGTGTAGAGAGCAGACGCAATGAACTTTAACACGCTCATTATAGACAGCAAAGTAAAATGTTTGTCAAGCCTGTCATTAAAACAGCAAGGGAGCAAAATCCTCAAGAGGTCTCACAAAGGGAAAGAAAAGCAAATTAAATAGATAATAATACATATACTGTACCAGGATGATCGGTAAAATATCTTTAACAAGAACACTAAGAGCATTATATTTTACTTAGTAAATATAGTTGTTTATTATTATCATTTATGGATTTTCTATACTCTATTCTAGTGGCCTCAGACGTCTACACTCTATTTTTCTCCCCACTGGTGCTTTTACTTTTGTTAAAAATGAATTAGTAAATTTTCTTACTCTTTTATAGGTTCTTTTTTTCCAGTACGTACCTATTCATTTTTTCTTTTCAGAAAATCCATCTTCCTCCTAAAGAAGTACACACACACACACACACACACACACACACACACACACACACACACACACACACACACACACACACACACAATAATACCAGGAGTGTGACTGTTCAATAGAAGTCTAGATGATTAGGAATGGTAAAGCTTCATGCAAATGGCTCACGTGTCAATTCTGGACAATATGGTAATCAGGTAGTTGGTTTTATGGGCTGAAAATTGTGTTAATAACTAACTCTATGATTGGAAAGTCACAGGAGTTAAGTCCCTCAGAAGTGTGAACCAAGTGGGCTTGTTTTCTTGGGAGAAAGGGAAGGGAGTTTGTTCAGACTATCAGAAGGCAATGTGGTACAGGGGAAGCACAGCACTCCAGCAAAATGGACCACAATCAATCCTCGTTTCTCCCTTTTTTTGGCTCAGGCATTTTGGGGAAGGTGTTTATATTCTCTGAGTTTTCATTCCTTCATTTACAAAGTTAAGAAAATAATAGTTGTGACACAGCACTTCAGTGAGGACTAAATGAAGTGACATTTATGGAAAGTTAAAGAGATTTGTAATTATTATTCTGACGGCTGAGACTCCAAATTTCTGTCAGCTGAAAATCTGAAAAGATTAAAGCTTTATTTACAAACAAATGTGAGGAGTCTCCACTATAAGCAATAGAGATTCAAACTGAGCATCAGAATGTTCACCGCCTCCCCTCCCCTGCCCCAAGACCCTCACCTCCATAAAGTGTGTTACAAAGGAGAACCAAGTTTGGAATTAACTCAAAACTCCTAAGAAGAGCTTTCTTTTAAATCACTCCAGTTCATAATGTACTATGTGATTTTTTTTGTTTCTCTTGTATGTTCTTCCCCCCATGGTTTAACCCGTTTTCACTGTACTTGATTCCGGTGCCCTGCATCTTATATATACATTTTTCTAATTTGGGGAGGGGTAGGGAAACAACAAAAAAGCTGAAATAAGGATACAGGTTGACCCATTGATGTACAAGACACTATGTTAAAAATGAACTTTACAACTTGGTGAGGGGATGGGGGGAGATGAAGGAAGGTTGGTAGGGGAAAATAAAGCAGGGGGTAACAACCCTCGATAGGAAATGTACTCATTACCTTACTCATGCAACTGTAACCCCTCTGTATAGTATCTTTACAATAAAAAATATATATTAAAAAATCACTCCAGTTCAAAGGTGGTAAGGCAGAACTACTTCCCCTGTGGGGAAAAAAAGTGTTCTCAGTATAGAAAATTTCAAGCTAAGAGCTCTTTCTGAGATGCCACGGGCCTAACTCATCCTATGCTTCAATAGCTATGGCCATGTTAGTGATCACAAGAGTCCCAGCTCTCAGCCCTCTCTCTGAGCGTATCAGCAACATGCTTTTCTGCATATACCTACATTTTCACACTCCTCTCTCCACTCAAGTAAAACAAGAATCTTTGTTTTCTATTCTGTATAGGAGACAATTGAGACTGAATGATCCCTACATAATTCAGGGTGGCACGTTCATTTACTAGAGTAGGTTAATGAATCCATATATATCTAACAGGTAGTTGATAAACTAGCTGTATTCATTTCCAATTGCTGCATAATCAAATAGTATGAACGAAGCTGCTTAAAACAGCATATATTCTTCATGTCCTAGTTTCTGTGAGTCAGGAGCTTGGGAACAGAATAGCTAGGTCCTCTGCTCAGGATATCATCAAGCTGTAAGTAAAGTGTTGGTCAGGCTGGGTTCTCACCTGGAAGCTTGGCTAGAGAATGTCATCAAGACTGGAGGAGAATCTCTTACCTTTGCTAAGGCCCAATCCCCCTTTTAAGGGCTTTCACCTGATTAGAATATGCCTACCTGGGTCAATATCCCTTTAGATCAAATAAACGTCACTGATTTCAAATCTGATATACTATATGCTATATGCTATACTCATTTGACTGGAGGCATCCTTGGGTCCCTCCTCCACTCAGAGGACTTGAATGCCAGAGGGTAGAGACTGTGGGTGAGAGCTATCAGCCTTAGAATTCCACCTACCACATTGCCTCCCCTCAGTTGTAGCTCTGAAAGTTATAGTCACAAAGGATAGAATCCAGAGCAGGGATGCTATTTAAGCCTATGCTGTCTTGACAGTGGAATTGTTAGTACTCTGAGGCTGAAATGATCATTTATTTATGGTATTGACCTAAAAGGAGGGTATTCTAGAATTGAGATCTAGAGAAACAAACTCCTTCAATTCTGGCTGAAGGTTAGAGCCATCTGAGAGGTTTTTTTGTTTTTTGGGGGGGAGGGGTCCGTCATGGGGCCTGAACTCTGGGGCCTGGGCGCTGTCCCTCAGCTCTTCAGCTCAAGGCTAGCACTTTACCACTTGAGCCACAGTGCCACTTCCGGCTTTTTTTCTTTTTGCTTATGTGGTGCTGAGGAATCGAACCCAAGGCCTCAGGCATGCAAGGCAAGCATTCTACCACTGAGCCACCTTCCCAGCCACCCCCCTCTGAGAGTTTTTGAAGCAGAATAATCTCCCAAACTTCCTGGTTAATTTGGTGTGGAGTGAGACCTTGGCATCTTCTACTATTTTTATATTTTGCTTTTGTTTTCCATTTCCTCTGTCAGGAAATGTAAGAGAGAAAATAATCATTTTTGAACTATACCCAGAGTTCTCTTCTCTCATGAAAAAGTCCTGCCCTCAAAAGTAGCTATTTTACTAGAACCTAACCCAAGTAAGTTTTCACCAAAATCCAACCACCAGAGGAAATATGTAACTCTTAACTCAAAGAAAGATTAAGACCTAGTCAGAGGACTAGAGAGTCTCTCTCTCCACCCCCTCCCCATATTTTGCCATCAAATTAACAGGGCTTCTGTGTAATAACAAGGTTACAGATTTTTTAAATACAAGTTTAAGGCTCCACTTAGAATTCACTAGGCAAACCCAAAATCAGAGGGGTCAAAACACGAACTCTAAAAGACACTTAGCCTTTGAGATCACAGCTACTGAGAATAGTGAGCACAGTCTACCTCCTGGCCAAATAAACACAAAACTTTATAGAGAAAGGCCTATCTTAAAAGTGGTGCTGTGGCTCAAGTGATAGAGCACTAGCCTGGAGCCCAAGGAGGCTCAGAGGCAGTGCTAAGACCTGAGGTCAAGCCTCACAACTCACACCAAAAAATCCACATCTATCTCAATTCCTTTATATTATATAAGCTTTCAACAAAACAAGACATGCTAAAAAGCAGGGGAAGAAAACAAGTCTGAAGAGATAAAAGCAATCATCAGAACCAGACTTTTGTAAGACACAGTTTTTGGGATTATCAGATCAGGAAGTTAAAATTCCCATTATTAACATGCTAAAGTATTTAATGGGAAAAGCAGACAAAATATGCAAGAACAACTGGGTAATATAAGCTGAGAAATGGAGACTCAAAGGAAAAATCTAAAGGGTGCTAGAAATCAAAAGCACTGCAACAAAAATGGTAAGAAGATGTCTGCCTCAAGGAAGACAATGTATAGATTTACTGGGCAGTCTTCTAAAGGTCATGGCTAGAACAGGCTGAATGGCCAGGTAATGCAGGTGTGGACCATCAGGCTAATTCTTTCTTTCTTCCTTCCTTCCTTCCTTCCTTTCTTTCTTTTTTAATAAGTTTTTATTGTGAAAATACTGTACAGAAGGGTTACAATTACATGAGCAAGGTAATGATACATTTCCTATCAAGCATTGTAGCCTCCTCTGTTTTTCCCCTACCATCCCTTCCCTCCCACCTCCACACTACACTATCCCCCTCCCTCCCCCCCCTTAAATTGTAAAGTTCATTTTTCAACATAGTGTCTTATACATCTCATTGTTACAACAGGTTAACCTGTGCCCCTATTTAAACATTTTGTTTTTTTCCCTTCCCCTCCCCAAATTATATCAACATGAAATACAGTGAACACAGGAGTTATACCGTGGGGGAGGAACATAAAAAGCAACCAAAAAAATCACATGGTACAATATAAATACATTAGAAACAACAGCAAGAAAGAAAAAATCACTTGTGTCCCTATCTTAGGGCTCATTTCACTTAACTTCATCTTATTTGGTCATATGTACATAGCTTTTGATCTTTTCTACTTGTCCCAGACATATACTAGTTATTGCAAATAAGGGAAACCATGGAACCTATGTTTCTTTGGGCCTGGCTTACTTTACTTAATATAATTTTTTCCAAGTCTCCATTTCCTAACAAATGGGGCAATGTCATTCTTTCTGATTGTGGCATAGAATTCCATTATATATATATATACCACATTTTCTTGATCCATTCATCTATTGAGGGGCATATAAGATATGGCTCCATATCTTAGCTATGGTAAATAATACTGCAATAAACATAGTTGTGCTGGTAGCTTTAGTATGATCTTATTTGTGATCATTTGGGTAAATGCCCAAAAGTGGGATTGCTGGGTCATAGGGGAGCTCTATGTGGAGTCTTTTGAGGAATCTCTATACTGCTTTCCAAAGTGGTTGAACAAGTTCACATTCCCACCAACAATGCAGTAGGGTTCCCTTCTGTCCACATCCCCTCAGCATCTGTTGTTATAGGCCATTTCTTTCAAACAATGTACACAAGCTGTTAAGTGCCTACATGGGGGAAATTCAAGCTTTAAATAGCACATGATAAATTATTAGCTAATATATTTCATTCCTATATTGGCCAAAGATGTGTACTCTAGTTATAGCTGTCCTTGAAAACTAGATGAAAATTATTTTAAATTTAATCCTCTTCTTACATATGCAAATTTGTCATATAGGAAGTTCTCTTGCTCTAGCCTAGCACTATTTAATAAACTTTCTGCAAAAAAAAAAAAAAAAAAAAAAAAGAAGGGGGGAAAAAAAGCACTATAGCAGAAATGAAAAATACCTTGGATGAACTTAGCAGCCTAGATACACCTGAGGGAAGAGTCAGCGAGCTAAACAAAAAAATAGCAAGAAGAACTTCTGAAACTAAAGTGTGAAGAGTGAAAAGGAATGAGAAAGATGCAATAAAATGTTCAAGAACTGCCGGACTATTATGAACAGTATAATCTTCAGATAATGAGAATGCCAGAGGAGAAGAAAAGGAACAGATAAAAATAATAACGGATGACAATTCTACAAATCTAATAACAGACAAAAACAAAACAAGAATCTCAGAGAACTCTAGCCAGGATAAATATCATATATGCTTAAATTTATCATATTTAAGCTATGAAAATAAAATACAAAGAGAAAATTGGATGGAGGAGGAAGGACTTTACCTATGGAAGAATAAGAATTATATTCAGCTTCTCTTTGGAAGCCAGGCAAGCAAGAAGTAAATGGATTGAAATAAAATGCTGGGGGAAAATAACAGCCTAGAATTCTGTATCTATCTTCCATATCTCTTCTACTTAAAAAGGAAGGAGAAATAAAGATTACAAGAAAATTGCCACTAGTAAACCTGTCTTGAGATAAATGTTTTCCAGAGGGAAAGAAACTTACATAAGTCTGAATATCATATCTATGTAAAGAATAAGAAAATGTTGGGAATAGATGGAAGTAATATAAGGCAATTTATTTTTGTTACTTTACCTGATATAGCAGATGAATTTGAAAGTTTGTTCAAAATAATATTACCAAAATACATTTGGTGATTATAACTTATAGCTAAACAAGTGAATGACAATAATATTATAAAGGCAAAAGCAAGAATCAGGAATATTTTGTTCTCAAAAGGTACTTGCACTGCCCGTGAAATATGCTGACATTTGAAAGCAGACTTGGATTAGTTAATTAGTTGTAATTGTATAACACAAATTATAGAGCAGCTGCAAAAAAAAAGCCAAGGAGAAAAATAGACTCACATAAAATGCTGAATTTGAATAAAAGAAGGTATAAAAAAAGAGAAATTAGGAAAACTAATTAAAGTAGTTACATATATATCAATTCTCTTTTTCTTTTTTCTACATTTTTACTAGCTTCAATTAGCTATATAGAGGGCGTTCAATTTGGTATAACCATATATGCACACAGGTACCATGATCAAATTCACCCCCTTTGTGATCCTCCCTCATTTCCCCTCCATAGTCTTAAACCTATCTCAACAAGCTCAATTGTTCAATCTTCATGCATGTACATACAGTATTTTGACCACATTACCTCCCTCTGTCTTCGCTCTTCACCCTTGCCACCTTACTTTCAATATAAATGGCTTAATTTTTTTCCCCATAAAAAATAGAGACTGGTGGTGGGAAGGTGGCTCAGTGGTAGAGCGCTTGCCTTGCATGCATGAGGCCATGGGTTCAATTCCTCAGTGCCATATAAGCAGAAACAGCCAGAAGTGGCACTGTGGCTCTAGTGGTAGAGCGCTAGCCTTGACCTGAAGAACTGAGGGACAGTGCCCAGGCCCAAAGTTCAGGCCTCATGACTGACCAAAAAAAAAAATAGAGACTGAAAGACTGGACTAAGAAAGAACAATATATAGATAAAGCTAGAGCTATATAGATACATATGCACATATATTCCTCAAAAATCTGTACTGCTATTTAATGCTGACATAAATAATCCATGAAATATGTATCAAAATTACTTTGCAATCAGAGAGAGCAACCTAATATCTGGAAGTTATTGGCCAAGAATGAAAGCAGTTATCAAATTTTATTGTGCATAGGAAGACCTTGCTACAATGCCAGACCTGAATCAGTAACTGAAGAATGAGAATGACATTCTGCATTTTAAATAGACTTCCAGGATTATTGACTCTGGCATTTCTCAGATTTCACTTTGAATAGCAATGATATATACAATTAGGAATAGAGAGAAGAGGTGCTGAGGTTTGAATGCTTATCTCCTACATAGCTCATGTTGACATATAATTGCTGTTGTGACTACATTGGGAGGTAGACTATGTAATTAGTGTTTAGACATGAGGACTCCACCCTCCTAAATGAACTAATGCCATAATTGAGGAAGTTTACTGCCAGAGTAGATTCATTCATACCTTCCTGTTTTCTCTCTCTCCTCTCTCTCTCTCTCCTTTCTGTTTGCTCTTTGGCCATGTGATGCTTTCTGTCACATTGTGTTACAAAGAATACCCTTTCTAGATGCCAAAACCTTGAGAACATCCTTCCCAACAACTGTAACTGTAAGTCAATATGTTTGTTATAAATTATCCAGTCTCAGGTTCTCTGATGTAGCAGCACAAAATAGATAATGACAGGAGGGAATTACCTCAAATACAAAAAATTATTACTTCATTTGGGATGTCATAAATCAAAGTTATCCAGAAATTGAAAATTATGGTGATAAAAGATCAAGATCTCATTTTTATGACTTATTCAAAATGCATTAAAAGCAATGATTACACTATAAGGAATATTTTAAAGCATAAGCCTAGGGAGCAGGCATTAATTTTCACTTTGTTTTTATGGCTACTAAAGAGAATCTTGTAGGGAGAGCTTCTATACAGGAGATGTGGCAGAGGGCCAAATCATATCCAGCATTCTTAATTCCTGGGGAAATATTTCAGGAGCAAAACTTAATTGTCTAGTAGTAAACTGAAGCCAAAATAAGCAGGAGGGAGCTCAAGATCAGCCAGTAAGAAGAGAAAGAAAGCCTCGCTGCTTTGTCATCCCTGTGGCAAAAGGGAAGTCAGAAGGAAAAAATGAAGTACTATGAGAAAAGGAGATGAAGTTACAGATTCTAGAAGTTCAAAGAGTATACTTGCACTATTCCCATGCTTGGGATGTACACCTCACTGTATTGCAACCTGGCTACTGATCATTATAGACTTTATCTTTCTATGGCAAGTTCTAAGTTCACTGTTCCACCTGCGACTTCTTGCTTTCAAAATTCAACGAATATTTGTCAGTATTTCCAAGACTAATATCATTAAAAATAATACAGAAAAGAAAATAAAGGAGAGGAGAGGGGAAGGGAGGGGAAGGGAGGACAGCGGTGGGAAGGGGAGAGGAGAGGTATGGTTTACCAACTGTTTCCTTCCACATCCCTCATAACATGGTAGTCACTTGGATCTCTTTCAACTAGTTTTTTTAAAGTACAGATGTGTTTTTCTACAAGTTCAGAGATAAGTCATTTATTCTACCTAAGGTTCAATTTAAAGGAGAATTAATTGAAATATTGTTCTCACTCTTGTTGACTTTCCTAAAGAAGGTCTTTCTTCTACAGAAGAAAGAACTCAAGTACAAAACCCAGAAAGAAGATTGTGGTGTAGTAATCTTTGTAATGTGGACTCAGAGGATGGTATATCAAACATTTTTCACACAAATGAATCCAGGCCCTTTTCCTACACTCAAAGATGAAGAGTATCAATAAAATAATGTATTGTTAAGGCAATACAATTCATTCAAAATGACTTCACTCTTTGATAAATAGTATGTTTGTGTGTGTGTGTGTGTGTGTGTGAGAGAGAGAGAGAGAGAGTACTGGAGTTTGAACTGAGAGCCTGTGTTCTTGCTTGACTTTTTCACACAAAACTGGTGCTCCTACCACTTCAGCTATCCCTCCATTTCTGGCTTTTTGCTGGTCAATTGGAGACGAGAATATCTTGGATTTATATGCTCAAGTTGGCTTCAAACCATGATCCTCAGATCTCAGCCTCTTGAGTAGCTAGGATTACAGACCTGAACCACCAAAACCCATTGTAATGACTATTTTTTTTAAAAAAATAGATAAATGGTTCTTTTTTCTAGAAAGAAATACACCTAGGAAAAGAGTTTTGTGGATTTATTTTTTAAATCCTAATAATTTCTTAGCAACTAGTATTAATTAATAAGTTAATTAATACTATTGATTAATAAATTACTGGTCCATAAAATTTTAAACTATTAAAAATGACACCCTATCTATCTTAGCTAGATGATGCACAGATCACTAAGTTACTGAATGCCAATGGGACAGAGTGCAGTTGTTGAAGGCTGTGGGGAGCAACAGACTCCTAATGAGATCCATCTTTGGGACTGACTTTGATAGTTGGCCTTGAGCAAATCACTTCCCTACTTGGCCTCTTTCCTATTTGTAAAATGGGCAGATTGAACTTCCAAGTTCTGTTTTGCCTATATTCCATCTTCTGTGTTCAAAACACATTGTGTTCTTTATAATAATCTGTATCTTGAGTTCTACCTTCTGAGATCACATTCAAGATCCTGTCAGGATCTTCAACTCTCTGGACGCCCCTAGTGTTCACCACCTAAAGGATGTAGAAGACAAAGATAAGTAATTAAGGATGAGGTAACTTCCCTAGAACTTCCATTCCATTCCTTAGGATATTAATAAATAACATCCATGAAAATAGTTCCTTAGCAAAGAGACCTATCAGTATGTCTTTCCTGGGGCCTCCAACCTGCAGTGCTGACTTGGCTCCATTTTAAAAATAGACTCAGCCCTGTTTCTGAGCTCCCTTTCTTCCAAGCTGCCTAGGGAACTACACCTTATCTCCTTCACCCATCCCACTACTTCAGAGAGTGGTGAAACAGGTTTGTCCTTGGTTTTTCTGGTCTTTGACTTTACTTTTGGTTCATTCCCTCCTCAGGATCCCTTTTAAGTAGAGGTCAGGATTTTCTTGCTTCTCACTTAAATTCTCTCTCTTTCTTCTCTCTCTCTCTCTCTCTCTCTCTCTTTCTCTCTGTCTCTGTCTCTGTCTCTCTCTCTCTTCCTCCCTCCCTCTTTCTCTTTAAATTCAATCAAGGCCTACAAGTCTCAGCACAAGGAGTAGTATGGGAAGGAATGTAGATTCACAGCCCTGTTGTGCTGAATACAGAGCCATACTTACTATACCCAGTGAGGAATCCCACACACTGAGGATGCTGGGAGCTTATTTCCCCACTTACTATCTATCTCAATGAAGTCCCACCCACTGGATGACACTCTAAGCTATTTATACAACTGAAGACTGTTAGAATCTCCTTTCAGCACCTATTTCTTTTTTTTTTTTTTTTTTTTTTGGTCAGTGAAGGGCCTGAACTCTGGGCTTGGGCCCTGTCCCTGAGCTCTTCAGCTCAAGGCTAGTGCTCTACCACTTGAGTCACAGTGCCACTTGCTTATGTGGTGCAAAGCAAGCGCTCTACCACTGAGCCACCTTCCCAGCCCTCAGCACCTATTTCTATAGTCCACGTTTATCTTCCAGGGTTTACCCAAGTAAATTTTTTTTCTGAAAATAACATTTGAAAAGATCCACTTTATAGGAGAAAAACGAAAACAGACAAAAGGACTGCTCTAATTAAGCTGCTAATTAAGGAAGGAAGACAAAAGTGAAGGTCAACTGCTTATCCAAAATATTATCCTATTTATTCAAATATGTCAAGCATTTAGATTAGCATGAAAATCTGTCTTTGAGAAAGGTCAACAACTACCTGCCATGAGACAAACCCTTCCTACTTTCAGAAAAGGTTTACATTATGGCTTGAAGACAGGAAGTCCCACCCTCATCCCACACCATACCCTTCCCTCACATTCAGAGACCTTAAGCAACTGAGCCCTTACAGATTGGGAGGGGTGTTCTGTGCAGCAGGTACCCTAGAGCCCTGCCAGACAGACATTGCCATGGGTTCATGAACAGCATTGCACCCACATGCTCATCACACTTACATTTGCTGCTTCACATGTTGGCTGTACTTTTAGACCAGCAGCTCTTGATTGTGGGTGACTTTGCCCTTTGTGGGACATGTGGCAATGTCTGAGAACATTTATACTTATCACAATTGGGTGGAAGCTAGTAGCTAAGTGGGTAGAGGCCAGGGATGCTGTTCAACATAATACAGTGCACAGGTGTCAAGCCCAAGATGTCAGTTGCATCTAGGTTGAGAAACACTGCCTGTAGAGTGACTCATTTGGGAAGAATCTAGTTTTGTAAATAAGCTCATGAAACTTCCCACTTTGACTTGTGTTCTTTATTTCTAATTAACATGTTTCTGTTTAACGTGTCCACTTACGTATACAATGCATCTCGATCAGAATCACCCTTTCGATCATTCTCCCTCTCTTCCCTCCATCCTCTCACCATAGTCTCTGCAAGTTTCCTGATTCCATTCTCATACATGTACAGGAAGTACTTTGACTATATTTGCACTCCCTCCCCATCTCCGACCCTCTTCCCTAATCCCACTAGAACCTACACCCCAGACAAGACATGTTTCAACTTCCTGACTGAGAATATTTAGATTCAAACCCATTCTCTGTCAAGCTCCAGTTCTGAATTCATTCTTTCATTCACTTTTTCATTTATTATATATCCATAGATTAACGGCCTGTTACTATATACCAAGTCCTGCTTTATAAAATGACAAATATAAGTATCCACAGTCCCTGCATTCAAAGAGGGAGAGGTCATCATTAAGTATACACAATGGTAGAGTGTTTGCCTAGCAGGCATGAATCCCTGGGTTCAATTTCTCAGTACAATATAAACAGAAAAGGCCAGAAGTAGTGCTGTAGCTCAAGTGAAGCTTAGGGATAGTGCCCAAGCCCTCAGTATAAGCCCCAGGACTGGCTAAAAAAAAAAAAAGAAAAAAAAGAATACACACTCCAAGTCACTTCTTTAAGGTACACACTGTTCTAAGAACTTTACCAATTCATTCAGTTCTTACAATAGCCCTACAGGTTGGTATTATTATTTCTTATACCAGTGAGATAACAAAAGTATTTCACTAGGGAGAGGTTATATGACTTGTACAAGGTCCCACAGTCAATAAGCTATGGAATCAGGATTCATGCTGGGGACATTAGGCTCCAAGATCCAGCTATGTTTTAACCAGCTCATTAATCTTCATCTTATAATTATGTAAGACTGGAATGATATCAAATTATTCAAAAGGAAGGGAAAACAAACCTAAATAAAGTGTCTGTTTTAAAATAGAATTTTAAATAGTAGGACCTAAAGAGGCACTTGTGTCCTTGATGGAGTAGGAGGTAAGTTAAGATCAGAAAAAACTGACTAAACGAGAAGAGAAAAGTATTCCAGGCAAAGTAACAGCAATGTGTATTAGCTTTCTGTAAGAAATCAGATGGCTTAAATCAGTTGGCTTAAATCAACTTATTGGCCTTACAATTTTGTAGAGATGTGACATGGGTCTTAGCTCAAATTGAGGTGTTGGTCCAGCTGCATTCATTTCTGAAAGCTCCAGGGGAATCTCTTTCCTGTCTTTTCTAGCCTCCAATGAAGGCTGCCTGCATTCTTTGGCTTGTGGCCCCCATCTACCTTTGAAGCCAGCCATGACAAGTTGAGTCTTGATCTCGTCAAATCACTCTACCCTCTTAGTCTCACTCTTCCACCCTTAACTGATTCTGGTGACTACACTGGATCCACTGGTATAATCCAGGATGATCCCTCTGATCAGGTCCACTGATTGACAACCATAATTTCGTCTATAACCTTATCTCTTCTTTGCCTTTTGTTCTGGGGATTAAGATATAGATGCATTTTGGGGGGGGGGGGGGGGGGAAATGACTATTTTGCTGTTACAGATAACGTGCTCAACAGTCTTATAGAAGGAAAGAAAAAAAGTTATGGGGAAGAATAAGGTCCATGAGATTTAAACAGAACAAACGAGAACAGAGGCAGACAATAAGCTAGAACAGAAGCCAAAAACGATGTGCCCTGAGAGCTATTTTAGAAGTTTGCTCAACTTCCCGAGAGGAAGGGGAACCTAAGGGAGAAGAAAGGCCATTGCAGGATTCCATATGGAAGGTGATGGACGTCTGGGCTAAGATGTAGAAGCAGGAAGGTGAATATTTGAAAGACATTTTAAAAATGAAATCAAAGGGTTTTAGAACTAGGTAAGTTAGAAATGGAGGAGGACAAAGGGTTTGGAGGCTCCTGGATTTTAGGCTTGGGCAAATGGTAGTCCCATTCCCAGAGAATGGTAACTATAGTACAGGAAGTTTGTATGAGAAGAAATTCGGCTTCTGTTATGCTAAATAAAACATCCAAGAAGAAAGGTCAGCTAGGCAGATGGGGTTTGCCAGCCTAGGGCCCACTGTTGGTAAATTAACAGTTGGGTGCCTTCAACTCAATGTCTGTGACTTTACAAACCAAATATCTCAATCTAAACCCCTGGTCTTGATGAGGACTGTAGATTAATTACTCTGATCCCTGTAAGACACAGTCTTTAAGGTGAGAAGCCTTAATCTCATTCATCTCTCCACTTTTTTCAAGGCCCAGAAATATATCAAAGTCCTTTGTAAGACACAAATAAACAAGGTAGAATAACTAATAAGACCAATGAATTAACCAGCAGCCTCTAGCTCAAGCCCTCACATTGTCTCTCTCTCCTCTCAATCTCTCTTCTCGTTCCCTCTCTTTCCCCTCCTCTTTCCCTCTCTCTCACACACATACTTCTCTCTCAGTCCTGCTGGCCTACTCCTCTCCTCATTCTACTCTCCCTCAACCTGTTTCTTTTGGGCAGTCAAGTCTGTTTAGCTAAGAGGGATTTGAGGTCAAATTCTGTGTGACCCTAGCACCTGGAGCCAGGAGACCTTTGACCTAAACACTGCAAAGGACTCTTCTTTCCTCAACAGCTCAGCCAGGCTCTCCAGAGAGACTTCACAGAACTGACAAGCATTGCTGGATTTTATTATTTGTTTGAGGGTCTAAATTCATACTGATTTCCTGTTAGGCATATACTTCCAAAAGCATGGCTATGAATTGATTTGTTTAAATGTGAAGTTGTAGCTCTTTCAATCATGTAAATATATTGTCATGTATCTATCATTGTGTAAATTCCTGTTCATTATCCTTTAGGGTTTTCAAGAACTCAACATTCTCCTTCTATAGAAATGAAGCAGAATGGGGAAGTGCTGCTCACAAAGGAATATCCCAGTGGGTCAGGGCCTCTCTAGGTTTAAACTGTCATTAATCAATCAGTAAGGAAAGCATCTGTTAAGCTCTGATTTTTAGTGTAGAAAAAAAATTACATAGTCACAGTACTCTAAAAGCTATCCTCTATCCTCTTATTTTTTCTTTTTTGCAAAACACATCTAAGAAACAGGAAATTGAACAAAACATAGCAGGATGTTTAAAAAGAATTCCAGAGTCAAATATTAGTTTATTTGACTGCAGCAAACCTATAGTCAGAAATTTTTCCTTGTCTTTATTCATCCTTTAAATAAAGTTTATTAAATACTTATCACTTGCTACAAGGGTAGTATAGAGGAGAACAGGAGGGTCTTGCCCCAGAACCTTGCAGGAATGGGGGAAACAAGCAATAGATAATAAATAAACAAGAAAGTACCAGTCTTGATGACTACAATGGAGCAACGTAAAATAATGAAAAGAGTACTTGACTTTTAGGAATGACCCATCACAACAGCAGACATTTAAGCCACCCACATGACAACAGGGGAAAATGCATTAACCCAAAGATCTGGGAGAGGTATCACTAGATATTTATTGATTAACAGCTTCATAAAGCAGGAACTGGGTTCTATTTAACATGATAGTTCCTAGAATTATGCCTTAGAAGGTAGGCACTCTGTAAAGACCAGTTATCTGTGACATTTAGAATATAAACAATTACCTCCAGGACCTACCTAACACATTCTTGTTTTGCAAGACTCCCAGAACTACTAACTATGATAGTCACTATCGTCACGTGTTCAAAGGGCTTAAGGCAACCAACCTAGCTCTTCTCAATATCAGGGCACAAAGACTAAGGGTAGAATGCTTCCGGTGCTTGCCTCTAACATTATCATTTCTCATTTGTCTTACCCTAGACTTAAGATTATGTCCAGTCTCCGGGTAGGATCTGCTTTGACATTTTAGGAATAACAGCAGAAAAGCTCCTCCATTTACTTCTTAACCACGGTAAAGGAAGTGTCTGGCTAGCAATGACCTGACCCACTTAGCATCTAGCCTCCTTCTCCACAAACCTCCTCATAGCTGTATCTGGAGATCAGAGTATCCAGTCTTCTCTCAGAAAACGTGACGTCTTCTACCACAGGAAAGCCATTTGTTGTGACCAGTCCCGCTTTGCTCCAGCCTCAGTTCATATGGGTGAGCTGTTTCTTGCTGTGGGAAGCCCACTGTTGACTCATTCATCCACTCAACACAGCCGAGGAAGGAATTGGTGAACTTGAAGAGGGAGCAATGGAAATTAAACAAACTAAAATACAAAGGCAAAAAAAATGGGAAAAAACCCTATTACCTGAGAGCTGTAGAACAATAAATCCAATAGCTGGGAAGGCAGGAGTTGATAGACTGAGAGAATGTAAGGCTCAACCATGTGCATCTCTCTCTAGTTAAACAGAATTAACTTCAAGTCCATTCTGAAAATCAGCTTTCACCCTTGCTTTCTCCTTGGCAAGTGAATTCTGAAAATCTAATATAGATACAGTCTTGTAATAAAAATAGCGTCAAAATAATGTCCATATGCTAGATTTAGGGGCTGTTGAAATAGCTTTGCCAAGCAAACTGCAGGATACCCAGTTCAATTTGAATTTCAGATGTTTAGAATAAACTATATGCAATATTTGAGGCAGACTAAACAACAAACTAAACAACTAAACTAAACAAAACAACAAAAAGGGGGCAGGGATTACTGTTTTTCTGAAAGTCAAATTGAACTCGGCATCCATGATTTTACTTTTTCTTTTTAAACCACCATGCAAACCACTCCAGCCCCATTGTATCTTGGCTTATCAGATCTACTAGGTACTAACCTAAGCAATGGGTTCTTGATGAAGCATGGGGCACAAGGCAGAGGAGAAGAGTTCTGAATTTGAAATCAGAACACCTTGCTCCAGAAACAGCTCTCTTATAAGCTGAACCCCTGGCTAAATCTGTCTCCATTTCCTAATATGGAAAGTAGGAATGACAATCCCCATCTAGCTCCCTACTCCAGTTCTCAGATGATTCTCAGCACTCAATGGGAAAATAATTGAAAACTACATAGGATGATATACCCACCTGGCCATGGCATTATTGTTACTTAAGCAAGGAAATGGGAGGGGACTACCAAGGGCATCTGATGGATAAGGGAAGAAAAGAACTTCAGATGGCCTCTGCCCAGGCTTCTGTCTCTCACTGCCATTACCAATACCTGTTAACTTCAGACCTGTTCATTTCCGGCCCCTGTTTCTAAGTTGCACTTGGTTTTGTTATCAGTCAATAGTGTTTATTTTAGGGCTATACCGTCACTTACACATTAGGTGCAACCAGGTTCCGTTATGTAAGTGTTGCCCAGCTTGGCCTGGTCTTTGCTCAGGGGCAGACCTGCCAAGGGGGTCATGGGAGGCAGCCGTGATACAAGACCCTGTCCTCTGAGCCAGCCCTGATGCCAGCTGGGTGAGGTAAGCCTCCGCCGGGGTACCATTCATTCACCTGCTGGCTCCTCGCCTCTCACTGGCGACAATCCGCATCTAGCAGGCTGGTGAGGGCGAGAGTAAAAGGACAGGTTTGTTTCCCATGGTTCTTGGCTGGAGACGTGGCCTGAATTCTGTGTATCAGTAAGAGGACCCACGGGAAGCTGGCGCAGGCCTGGAAAACACTCCCAAGCTGGCCCTCCAGTGTTCCTCTGGCCACCTGTCTGGACTCCAGCCTCTGAATCCAGGTCAGCCACCCCATCAGAGATGCCCCACAAGCCTGAATGATTCTTCTGTACAACCAGACTCATTCCCACCTACCCCTGTGATCATCGCCAGGGGTAATAAGGCTCAAGTGTTCTCTCTGAATCTGAACAAATAAAATGTATGTATTTATGTAATTTTTTAAGCCATCCCCCCTGGGCTCGGAATCTTTTTAGTCTGACAGACTGGCGATAGTGGGACAAGTTACTAAAGACGGTCATAGAGAGCCCTGTCTTTGAACTTCATGACTCAGATGAAGGCACAGTGGTAGGAACTGAAGAAAAGCTCCTGACAAGGCAACACTTGTGATTCTTTTGTGCCATAAGAATAAACCAGCATTGTATCTGAATGGACACTAGGAACACATGACCGCCACAGGAAAAATTCTGAACCCAAGCTGATACTCTTTTTTCTTGGTCATGGTACTGGGTCTGAACTCAAGGACTTGTACTAAGTACTAAGCAAGTATCTATCACTTGAGCCACACTCATGGTCCTTTTTTTTTTAAGTTTACTGCATAGGGTCTCAGTCCTTAGACTGTGATCCTACCTCTACCTCTTGATTTACTAAGATTACAGGTATGAACTATCATGCCCAGCTTAACAGGTCTTATTTTTCAGTGGTAGCAAGTAAATAGAAGGTTTCAAATTCAGCTAGCCAGTGACAATTGAGCCTTGCACAGGCTTGTTAACATCACCCATACACAACCCATGTCTCACTCTTCCCCTGAGCCCTCCAGCGGCTGATACATGCTCTTAGACAACTACGTGCTCTTCCTGATTCCAGGAAGTTCTTGGAATCAATGGCTCAAAAGTGCAGCTGATAAAGCAGAGGCTGGGAGAATATCCTGAGAAAAGGAGTAACTGGTGGCTATGGAGAGCTGCCTCTGGGGCTTCTTTCAAAGCACTAGTACCCACCATGGCCTGGAGTCTGCCTCTCTTGCCTTTCTCTGAAATAGTTTCTCTCTATCATTCTAGACCAGATCTAGTTTCACTAGGCTTGGAACTCTCCAGTCCCCTTTCCTGTTGTGAACTGACTTATTTGGATGCACTTGTCAGAGCTTAACTGAAGGGTGTCTGGCAGACCAGGAGCCCAGCTGTGGCAGATGTTCCTTGCAAGGCTCTACAAGGCAAGGCTCAAGGGGACTCAGTTGCCCCTTCCCCTTGTGTCTTCCTCCCTCTCTGGAGAGAGGTGTGGAGAAAAATTGAGGGCATCTGTACAACTGCAAGAACTGGGAAAGAGAACCTTCATGCTCCCTGGAAGCATGAGAGAGCCTGGAGGAGGCTAGCATGCGGGTGGGCATGTGCCAGGAAGCTGGGTCTGGACTGTGGAACTGGGTCTCGTCTGTCCTGTGAGCCAGTCTGAGCCTCTCCATCTTGCCTCCTGAGTGAATTTCTAGCTCTGAGTTAGCTCCAGAGCTCAGATGAGTTTTCCAACCCTACAGGACCAAGCAAATCCCTCTCCCCTGGATTGCACAGCACTGAATCTCTCACAATGAGCTTAAACACAGGACGATCCCAATATACCCTACTGGCCAGTGGGGTGCTGGAAAACAACTGGTTAACAACTAGCTCTCCAGGAAGAAAAATGTAGGTATAAAACAAATTTTGCTGATAGGTAACACACAATTTACAAATAAATACAACAAATAAAAGACAACAATAGTCTAATTTCTATATAGCCAATCATAAGCCTATGATTACAGCTTAACCATTATCTGGCAAAGTAGTGTACTTGACAACTACTTAACAAAACTCCACAAATATGACAACTGGGACTCTGTAAGAGCTCCTGAGACGTGGTAGAGGCTGGCTTTGGCCTAGATAGATAAGCATAGGCTCTGATCTTAGCACAGACTGGACAGTGAGCCTTCACAGGACTAAATGGAGCCTGGTCTCCTTAGTTCACCCAAAGAAGTCAAGCAAGCAGGATCTGATAAAGTAGGAACAGGTGTCTGAAGAGAGTATATTCAAGGACTGATGGTAGCAGGTGGTAGGTAGCCAAGACGATTCCATAGCTAATGTGAGTTAGAGACTAGAGAGAAGTGATGCCATTAGTCGAGGAGAGCAGGGTCAAAGAAGGACAGTGTGGATAAAGGCATGGTTCAAAGAGCCGCATGTCCTAGCACCCAGTTTAATCAGACTTTCATGCAGCAACTGTTGTCCACTCGGTACAAAGCACTCCTCTAAGATAAAGTCCTTGCTCTGATGGAGATTAAGTTAAGTAAAGGAAGAGAGGCAGCTAACAAGTACCCCAATGGTAGTGTAGACTGTGAAAAAAAAGGCCTTTAATTCAATATCAGGAGAAAGTTGATGTAGAATCGATTCCCTAAAAGCACGTGAAACAGATTCTCAAAGAAAAGTGAGGTATGTCTGAGCACAGAGAAGCCAGGATTTCTCAGGATCCTGGATACAGTCATAATGGGTAGGAATTTCCAGCAGGGGCTAAGAAGCAACACTATTTCTCAAGCTTGCTTTATGGGTAGAAGAACAGTCCATAGATGAAGGTCCATGTGAAGAGCCAGAAAACCTAGAGTTCTATGGAGTCAATTGTGTTCCTCCTATGTAAATCCTTCAAAATCTGGGTTATGGGCAATCAGAGGAAAGCAAGATTGATCCAGAAAGATGGCTGCTCTTGTGGACAGAAGGGCTAATTTTTTGTACTGCCCTACAAGCTCTAGGACTCTAGAGGAAATACATTCTCTATCTTATGGCTCTAATGCTGGTCAGAAGTTCTCACTTCTACCTCTCTAGGGATAAAGCCACCCCGTGGGCTATGGGGCTTCATGAGCAAATAGTCCTCAAGACCACTGGTTCTTGAAAGATCCTGAAGCAACATTGGAGCCTCCTGAGACCTCGTAGTAAGAAATCAGTTCTAGATGAGCCAATAATTGCAGAATGAATTAGGTTTCTCAATGATTCTTAGACTGTGTCCCATGAGCCATGAAGAAGGTTGATGACAAGCTGAAAACACAAGCCTTCTGTCCCCACCCTAATCAGCCATACAACACCCTACACTAAAGCTTTACGCTGGAGGAGTCACCTGATGCTTTGGAAGAAACACGTATTTCCCTAATACCAAGAGCCCCAAGCATTAGCCTCTGGCCTCTAGTTGTACAGACATCGTCTCCTAACTTTTCTCTGCCTTCACAGCGAATATGCCACTTACCCAGATGTTTTTCTGCTCCCAGTTTTGGAACAAGGAGAGAGATAGCAAACTCAGACCTAGAGAAAAGAAAGCTACAGTCAGGAGTAGAGCAGAGGTTGCCAGACAAGTCCCACATCTGCCACCGCACAGCATGGACATACCCTCAGACAACGCTGCCAGTCCTCTACTCCCAGCCCAGCCCAACCCTTCCCACTCTACAGCTCTTGACACCACTCTTAGCTTTTTGGCCTTTCTCTTTCTCTTTACTCACAGGAAATATGACCAATTTTTTCCCTGGAGTTCATTTCAATAAATATTGTATTATATGATCAGAGGCACTGAGGCATTATACCATCGGGTTCCTCCTTTGGTCTCAGTGTGTGTGAATGTCTAGAGTCCTGCATGACCAATTTTTGATCCAGCCTTGAATAAGGGCCATTTTCCCTCAGGATTACAAATTCGTTTAACTGATCCTTCCTGTCACACAGACTGAGCATGCGGAGGCATATCTGGGAGACACCCTAGCCAACCTGCCTCTCAGATATCCTTTCATGGAAATGAGCCCTGGTTCCTACCATATCACCAAGATGGAACTTTGGGTCCTGCTGATGGCTGAACAGGGCCAGGAGAAACTCAACAAGTATCCTGAGTCTGTTTCCACCTCTCTGCAATGTGAGGAGACCCTGACCTATCACCTTACTTAACTTCGAATCATAATAACAAGCAAGGTAGTAGCCAAAGGATGGTGACAATCCTTCACACAGGCAGAGAATCAGGAGTAATCTGAAGTGTCAGTTATCCTGGACTACTGTTGAGAGATACAAAGACAAGACTGTTTTGCTTTAGTGGCAGACTCCCTTCCAGTCCAATTCCTCTTTTCTCAGCAGCCACCCCAAAGACAGCTTGACCTTGACAACCTAACCTTGACAGAGGCAATGGTGAATGTACTTTTTAAAGAAGCCCTTCAAAGTCACCTCCTATCTTTCTGGAGAAGAAAGTTGTTAGGGACTGATCAGCGGGACTCTAAGGAAGGACTGGTATTTTCTGGGTGACAGATGGCAGTGGTGGTAGGGCCCCACAGGTGGGGAAAGGGGGTTAGCTGGGCAAATGTCTTTGTCTCTGACTGTGACACCAGCCAACAAACCTCCCTGGAGCCAGACAGTCCAGGTAGACTGATTGAGCTAATTCACTTTTTATCTAGGAGCAGCAAATAAGGATTTATAGCCCTAGAGGGGTGACGATGGGATTGTGCTCAGGAGAATGGAGACCCAAGAAACACTGCAGGTGAGCGGGAAGCAGGGGAAACATTTCTCTCTTGAACATTTCCTTGTGGGTTTCAAGTGATTCCATTCAAGATGGGGACCCTGGGCTTCTCACCCTCGACTGTGGCCCTCCACATCCAGACAGCATCAGAATGGTCTGGAGGACTTCTTAAAATCAGGGTGGCTGAGTCCCATGCTGAGCTGTTTATTCAGAAGCAGAAGAGATGACAGATCTGTGTGTCTAACAAGTTTCCATTTGATGCTGACGCTGCTGGTCTAGGTACCACTCACTCTTTGAGATCTGCTGTCTTAGGCCTTTGACAAAATCTACCACATCAGCCACCCACAGCCTACCTGCTGCCTTTGCTCAGGTCCATCTCCTTCAATACCCTTAGGAAACAAAGGTCACCTGAGACCCTGTAGGGGAAGAATAGCCATTCCCTCTCTCTCCAATGAGATAGCACCATGATCCACTCTCCTCATCTACGTGTGAGGAGGTTGGGCACAGTGATTTCTCAGGAAGCCCTTTCCCAGATTCTGTGAAAGGGAAAGGACTGGCAAGCTCCTCCAGCAAGTTTGCCAGACCAGCTCTGCTCTCTCCATCACCAGACCCTTGTATTAAACACATCTTTAACTTCCCAGCTTCCAGTCTTTTCATCCACTCACATCAGTGCTTGTCCCATCCAAAGACATCTCTACATCCACCACAGTCTTCCTCCCCAGGCTTAAGATCAAAGCAGAATTATCATTCTGTGGATCAAGAGTTTGACAGGGCTAAAATCTAAGGATTATGGCTCAAGACCAACCTGGGCAGGAAAGTCCATGAGACTCTTATCTCCAATTAACCACCAGAAAACTAGACATGGAGCTGTGGCTCAAAGTGGTAGAGCACTATCCTTGAGCAAAGAGCACAGGGACAGTGCCCAGGCTTTGAGTTCAAGCCCAATGACTCCCCACCAAAAAAAAAACAAATAAAAGATGTTGACCCACATTGTAATGCTTCCACTTGCCACATTTTATCTAGCACCCTCTGGTGCATCTCTAGAATAGAATCTCATCCACAGTCCTCTCCCCGTAGAGCTTCCAAGCCCACCCAGCCTTAACTGGAGGCCTCTGCTGCTCCTGTCCCAGCTTTGGCTCAAGAACAGTAAGGAGTCTTGAGAAGAGACCCAAGGCCTGCCTCTAACTTTCTAGAAAGATCTCTATCACTCACATAGAGACCTTGCCGAATTCTATATTTGTATGAGAACAAAGAACCCTGCAGGCAGACTATTCTTACTTCCAAATGACAGCCTCGAGGCAGAGGAAGTCTTAGTCTTTACTCTCTCCCCTCCCCAGCTCCTTCCCCACTTAAATGTTATTCCCACTTTCTGACATCCAGAGGGGAACATAGAGAACGTGCCCCTCCGTTTCTACAACTGAGAGATGGGTACGTGCTCACAGACCCCTGCCGCTGGTGGCAGTCTATAGACTGTGCATCTCCACAGAATTCGCTCAGTAGTCATCCCATGTGTCCTTCCTCTGCCCTGCCAGATTCTCATACTGGTCTTCCCTTGCCTGTCACTAACAAAATCACAGAGCTGGCCTAAGGCACATTCTTCTAGTGTTACAGGTGAGGAAAGCTGAAGACCCGAGAAGAAAGAGGAGGTGCCCAACTGTAGGAACAGTTAGTTCCTTGTGAGGCTGAGGAATGGAAACCCTGGTGCTCCAGACTTGCCTTGGCTGCTAGGCCTCTGTGGCATTCACTGAGGGGGGAACAACGAATGAGTTCTCCATGAGACCCAGGGATGCATTAGAAATCACTGGATTCTTGAATGCACTGGGTGGCCTCCAGCAACACTTCCAATGAATGCACTATCCTCCTCCCCGGCCTGTGGGCCCCTCTACACTATTCTAAGGAAAAGATGCTGCAGTAAACAGACACGTCCTTCTTCTGGTACTGGGGATACTTGGGGCATGACCAAAATCCAAACTTTTGGCGAAAATTAGGTTCACCATTATCCAAAGCAGAACTGAGAGGAGATTCACACGTAGAGGTGTTGTTCTTAGGGTATTCCACAAAACAGCTGTCATGAGATGCTTTTGAAGAGAGACATTTTTTAAACTCCTGGAGTTTAGTTTGAGAGAGATTCAGGACCTGTTTTACAGAATAAAGGCTCTTTGAAGTCCTGTAGGAAGAGATCTGGTGGCACTTTCCGTCACCAACTCTCGGGGTGCTGTTTCTATGGCATTCGAGACCAGCATAGCTCTGCTTATCCAGGTCCAGACAAACTACTAAGACAGGGAAATCTGCAGTCACCAAAGAGTTATTTACTTGCAAAACCAGCCAAAGGAAAGGTGGAGGAGATACAAAATGGAGAGGAAGGGAAAAGAAAGGAAGGGAGAAAAGAAGAAGGGAGGACATCAGAGGAGAGGGAAGAAGGGAAAACATATGCAAAGGGAAAACCCTGCAAAGCCTAAAATAGTCCCTACCTAATCTTTACTGTAAAAAAAAAAAAAAATGAGGGAAGCAAGCAAGCAAAGGAAACTTTGCTGACCACCACCAACCTAACCTATTCTCTTCTCTGATATAACAACCTAATTATGCAAAATATTTCCCACAAAGAGAAGGATCTGGACAATGAAGACAGAAAACAGTAACGGCAGCCTGAAGCATAGTTTAGGCACCAAAGATTTCTCTAAATGCAATGGAAATTTAGGAAGAAGTCTCGGCAGCAGGAGGCCAGGCCCAGTGAGCTCCGAGAAGATTGTGTTGGGGCCAGGGAGCTATAAAGACAACCCACGGGGTAGTGAATGTGAGCAGCCAGGCCTGGAGCTGGAACACAAGACCCATCTGAGACCAGCCTGGCCTGGCCTGGCCCTACTCTGTAACCAGACACAGCCCTGACAGACATGGAGGAGGAGGCAGGCCGGCAGAAAGATATACAAAAGGATTCAGAGGATTTGGTTACCAAGTTGCACCAGCCATTTCCTGGAATCCCATGAGTGAGTTCTGAGAATTGGAAGGAGGGGTGAGGAGGGAAAAGCAAGACACATAGCTGTCTAATGACAGGTATTATGTGGTGGAAAGGAGATGTGCCTTCCTCTCAGGTCAAGCCAGGTTAGCAGGCAAAGCTCTCCAGGACCCCAGCTGCTAGCAGAGAAATGCTTACAGTCTTCCCAGGCCCACCCCATCCTTGGAAAGCCTGAGAAGCAGATGCATTTCTTCGTACCAGAAATAGAAAACAAAGGTCTTTTCTTCTCCTTCCTCAGGTCTCTCTGCTCCTTTGTCCATCTCTTCCATTCTTCCTTCTCCCCCATCATCCTCCCTTCCCCTCCACTCTTCCACAGCTTCTGCCTCACCCCTTTCTGTTTTTCTAGCTCCTCTTGCAACTTGTCACTCCACCTCCCTTTATTCCTTTTATGCTGCGCATCCACAACTACCTGACATGGATCTGAACCCCTGTCCACAGCAAACAAGCAGGATTTGGAAATGAGAGTAATGAATGGTGCCTCCCTTTTCATAAAAGGTTCACAAAGATTTACCCTTTGTGGGGAGCTAAATGATCCCAATTTCCAATTATGCTTACTTTGCATTTTTCTCTTTTTTTTTTTCTTGCCAGTTATGGAGCTTGAACTCAGAGCCTCAGCACTGTCCCTACACCTTTTTGCTCAAGGCTAGCACTCTACCACTTCAAGCCACAATGCCACTTCTGGTTTTCTGGGGGTTAATTGGAGATAAGCTCTCTCTCTGCTTTTCTAGCTCTTTCTCAGGTCTTTCCTTTTTTTTCCCAGCTCTCTTCTCACTCTACTCTCTCTGTTCTTTTCTAGCTCTCTCTGCTCTCTCTCTCTCTACGCTCTCTGCTCTTTTCTAGTTCTTTCCTCTCTCTTTCCTCTCTTTCCTAGCTCTCTCTCATTCCCAGGCCTTTCCCAGCTACGTGGAGTGCCAACTTTGCCTGGTCCCAGCAGGTCTACTGAATAAACCTACCCCTTACCTGGAAAAAAAAAAAAAAAGAGTCTCACGGACTTTCCTGCCCTGGATGGCTTTGAATCACAATCCTCAGATCTCAGCCTCCTGGGTAGCTAGGATTATAGGTGTGAGCCACTGGTGCCCAACTTTTTAGTTTTGTTAAATAAGTTTTTATTCTCTTTAAGTAATTGTACAAAGAGTTTCCACTTAACAAAACAGTTTAGGAATACAATATAACTTGATCAATGTCACCTCTTCCAGTACTCTCACTGTCCCTCCCCTACTCACTCTCCTTAATTTTGTAGGATATTCATTGGATTTTTATGTGCACTTTGCCCCTCTCCTCCTCCTCACTCATCTATCCCTCTCTCCTTGGCCCCACCCCACCCCTTTCAAGTACCCTCTCTTCCTGGTATTTTATTTTGCTGATCTTTGATTTTTGCTTTCTAAGGAATTACACTATGTGAGATCTCCCATGAATCTGCCATTTTACAGCTAATACATTTGTAAACACTTGCCATTTCCATTCTTCTTTTCTTCACTACCAGCCCAGGAAAGGCAGGACTGCTTTGTCTGTGCCTCCATAGTAACCGCATGCATTGGCCATGAAAGCACCCAGTTATGAGAGAAGGTGGATCCACCCCGCTTTGGGAGGGAGACAAGTCTTTCTGACAGTGTGGGAAAGGCCACCATGACCACTCTTGCCAAAACAGCATATTTACAGTTGGGACCATCCTGAAAAATCTGTTGTGTGAAACAATATCTATTTTCCCAGGCTACGTCTGAGAGAGAGATGAATTCAGTAAGTGTTCAGGCAAGGTATATCCACTTATTTAAGTGTTCAGCTTTAAGAAATCAAGATGACAGGGAGTAGAAAGCTAAAGAGCTGGAAAGCCAAGTGTCTTGAGCAGCCCTTCCAGCTGATCAACATCCCCACTTCTGCAGCAAACATGCTGGTACCAATTACAGATTTTCCTGCAAAGCAATCAAGGTAGAGGTCTATTTCAGAAGATTACAACACAGGGGCTTGGTTCAGTATTATCTAAAGGTGGCAGAGGAAAGATTGGGCCTTTATTGGAGGTAGTTCATCTTTATCTCACCCTGACTTTTCTGAAAACTGGTGGGTCACTGGATACATACAGAGTGACTGAGGTGTGTGTGTGTGTGTGTGTGTGTGTGTGTGTGTGTGTGTGTGTGTGTGTTAGTGAGAAAGAGAGGGCAAGAGACAGAAAGATGGAAGGAAGGAAGAATGGGAGGGAGAAAGGAAGAGAAAGAAAGAGAGACTGTTGAGGATAACATTGTAATATGGTACCCACACCGAAGCAAAGACCAAAGTATGTCCTTGGCCTCATGTAAAAGGTTCCCAAAGTAATCTGTGCCCAAGGATTTGTCTTGACCATTGTTGTGACTGGTTTTACAACCTAGAAAACTCTCTCAACCTGTTCTGAGGAACTTCCTGAATCCCTTTGACCTTCCTAAGATTTCCATTCCCTGAGCTCTCAAAGCACAATTGCCTGATCACTCATCTGGCCCTGCATCCTCTCAATCTATCTGTGTCCACAGAGCAGAAATCATTAGGATTCTGTACAGAAACCTGCACATCCCTTTTGGAGGCTTTTTGCATGCTTTAATCTATTGTTCTGGCCACAAGAATAAGTTCTTGGAAAGTATCAGTGAATAAAACTCTTATAATAAAACTATGACAGAGAAATATTGTTTGTCTTCCCTCTGACATGTTCTCTTGGTTACTTTAGAGGGTCTCCCTTTCCATTTATTTTAGCTGAGTTTCTCATTGCAAAATAGTGATTGAAAGGAAGAGTGTGGGAAGTAGCTGAATACAAGTGCCATGTTTTGCTGTCTACCACAGAACCATGCCAACTCTATACATCTTACTATCTGTGGTGGGTATGTCCTAAGACCCTGTGTCTTGATGGTTTAGATGTCTTCTTGGAAAGACATTGGTGCCAGGACTTATTGGCACCACAGCTCCCCCTGGTGTTCTGGAGGAATGGACTGTCTTAGACATTGGTGGGAGATCAGCCAGATTAGAATTAATAGTCCACCTAACTCCTCTATGAAAATAACAAAAGACCTGGGAAGCCCCAGAAGATATGGAAACCTGAGTCTGTCTGAGTCTGAAAGTTCTTCAGTTCCAGTTTCCACATTTCCAGTGACACCAGGTCCATATTTTATTGGTAATAAGCGCCCACAACAAGGAAGTCAGGAAGAAAGACAGAGGAGACACTGGGAGGAAAAATGGAATCATTTCATCCCTCTCTCATCTAAGTTCTAAGAAATATGGCCTGTGCTCCCTAATTCAAGGCCTGAATGGAAATGTAGGTTAGTCTAGGGTTTGTTTTGCTCTTTCCCTTGATCTATATTGTGTAATCATTCTCTCATTATGAGTTTAATTCCTTGGGAAAGGAAGTGGCAAGAAAAATCAAGTCTCTTGCCCAACAAATAGCTCAATGAATAGTTTAACCCTTTTCTCCATCAGAATTTCTTCAAAGTATTTAGTGATGCAAATTGAAATTTAAAGAGTTCCACATTTATCTGAGTAAATTCAGAACCACCAAAGACTGCAATATCCTCAAGTTGGGATTCTTTTTAAAGCATCTGTCACAGTGGCCCCCTTTATTCATGGAGGATGCATCCTAAGACCTCTAGGGGAAATACCTAAAACCACAGATAGTATTGAATCCTGTGTATACATTCACAATATTCTGATTTTTTTTTAATTTTATCTATCTATTCGTTATCTACCTATTTGCTTTATGGGGTTTGAATTCACTTCGTTCTGACTTGGTAGGTAGGTACTCTTACCACTGAGCCATGCCTCCAGCCTTGATTTTTGCTGATTATTTTTCACATAAAAGCTCCCTCCCTCCTTGGGCATGAGTACAATACATCTATGGTAGGCACACACCACCTTATTCAGCTACTGGTTGTGAAGGGAATCTCTCGAACTTTTCTACCTGGGTTGGCCTGGCTCTGAACTGTGATCCTTTAATATCAGCCTCCCAAATAACTAAGATTATTAGTATGGGCCACTAGATTCCAGATTCCCCTTTTCAAATAGAGGAAGCACTTTATGGCTTCTCTTGGGCACATGCAAATTGCCACCATCACTATTTTTGCATTTGAGTCATTATTATGTAAAATAAGGGCTTCTTGAACACAAGCAGAGTGGTACTTTAACAAGAAATCTGATTAGCCTGAAAGCTATTAAGTGATTAATGAAGAATTAGTAGCATATACAGTTTGGCCACCCTGTCTAAAGGAATAATTGGTGTCCTGGTAAAAGGAAGCAAGAAGCTGTGAAATTTCTTCAGGCTACTCAGAATAGCACACAAAATAAAACTTATAATTTGTTTATTCTTAGAATTTCCCACTTAATATTTTCATGTTTGGCCATTTTTAATGCCAAAGAACTACTGAATAAAGACATAAATTCTGTATACACTTTAATTAAAATAAATCATTAAGAAGTCACTAAATATCAGATACTGGTAACAGATTATGTAAATCAAAGTAATATAACATTTTGTATTCATACGTAATACACACATATACACATGCCAAAGTATATTAAAATGATGTGTTTTCTGTCTGTTTTGGCTAAGGACCTAAAGAGAAGAGAACAAAATAACAGGAATGCTAGAATTAAAGCATTCCACATATCACAGGGGCAAGGCAGTCAGGTAGAGGGTATTTAATATTCCTGGGTGAAACTGAACTAGTAGGAACAGAAATCATGGTCGTATGACTCAGTCTCCCACAACTCAAAGAGAGAATTCTGAGGCACATTCCACAGAGTCCCCTAGAGAGTACCCAATGGAATGGAACCCCAGTTACTCACAATAGTAATCAACTCAGAAACATATTGTCTATTTTCTTCATTCCATCTCCCATATATCCTGTCTTCTCTCTTCTTTCTACAGTCTTCTTCCATTGTAAAGCCTAGACTCACATCCTTATCCCAAGCTCCATTAGAAGGTGAGATAGAATTAAGACATCTCCAAAATGTATTTTCCCCTTTCACACAGGTTAATGGATATCAAAACCTCAGGACAACAAGCTTCTGGGTCATGTCTCATTCAAATAAAAAAAAAAAAACAACAAAAGCTGGGGCTGGGAAGGTGGCTCAGTGGTAGAGCACTTGCCTTGCATGCATGAGGCCCTGGGTTCGATTCCTCAGCACCACATAAGAAAAAAGAAAAAAGCTGGAAGTGGCGCTATGGCTCAAGTGGTAGAGTGCTCGCCTTGAGCTGAAGAGCTGAGGGACAGTGCCCAGGCCCAGAGTTCAGGCCCCACAACCGGACCCCCCCCTCCCCAAAAAAAAACCACAAAAGGAAAATATGGTTCTCTAATTAGATCAAGCAGAGGAAAAATACACAAAAATACATATAAACTAACAATTCATTGAATTATCCTATTATTCCTATAATTATCCTCTTATGCTCATCACTGCTACTACGATTATGAGACACCAGGGACATGATCCAGGTCAGACAGTTCTGCCCTTCAGGGACCTATAACACTAAAAAGACTCACAGGACTAGGACCTGCTGAAAGCAGTTCTTCTATCCCTAAGAAATTCTGTTGCTGTTCCAGTTTCTTAGAATGTGATTGAGCATTAGAGACCACAGAGTTACAATACTGAGTGCCAACCACAGGAGAGCTGAGATTTATTATCAGTCTCCTTCCATTTTCCAACCTGGAGCCCAAGCCACAACCAAATAGACAGCTGGGTTCCTTTCTTCTTGGGTATAATTTCCTGAATTTCCTTTATGTACCTCAAAAAAAAAGGGACAAAGTAGATGGACAGTGCATGGTTTTAGATAGAGATTTGGATGGGAATCCAAGGGAGAGGGTTGCCTTATACAAACTCCACTTTCCTTCCAGACTTCAAAGTGGCCTCAGGACCATTTGATCAATGGGAGCCCAAGTGAGTGGGGCCTGGCAGTCAGTAGTGCCAGCCATGAGCGGTTAGTGCAGAGGTGACAGGGCCAACAGGAGTCCAGCAGGTAACATGTAAGTAACCTGAGCAGAGATTTGTGGAAGCAAGGACAAAAGGAAGAAAGCATTCCCGTCTGAAAGATGACTCAGCCCCAGGCAGTTGAGATCCTGTATTGAAAAATATTGTATTTTTTAAAATCAGTCAAGAAGTCAAAAATTTAAACTTTACATGAAAACAGCTGCAATATCGGCGATAGCACCTACTTCAAATGACTTTTTGCTCATCCTTTGTTGGCCTACGTAGAATGTCAAGGAAAATATGTTAGTAGGTTATAGTTGGCTCCCAAGCCACAAGGTGGTTGTGTATCACATCAGTAGAGTTATCTACTGTAATTGGATAAAGTATTTGAAAGCCCAAAGTGGGCTGGGGGTCTGGCTCAAGTAGTAGAGCACTTGCCTAGCAAGTGGGAAGTGCTAAGTTCAAACTCCAGTAGTGCCAAAAAATAACAAACACTGTAATAGACAATTAAAAAATTAAATGGAGGCCAAATAGACTTGTTTTCTTAAGTTGATGGCCAAATGTTATTTTTCATATCATTTATAATCTTATCACAACCCATTTAACCGTTTGATTAGATTTCAGTGAAAATTATCTTCCAGAATAGGTCCCTCCCACCTCGAGATTGGGATTAAATAATTTTACTACAATTAGTATATATGGTATAGAATTTCATGCAAATAAAGTGTGCCAGCAGTGGGATAATATATATAAACAAAAAAACAAAAAAAGGACAAATGTACAAACCTGCTGCTGCTTAGATCACTGCAGCTTCCAGTGCCCAGTTTCTTTTACTGATTTAAAAACAAAATGGAAAAAATAAAAATAAAAAAGTTGTGCCTGAAACAAAAAAAAAATTAAATGGAAAAAATGAAGAAATATTTTAGGGAATGTGTTGAAAATGGGTAAGAGGAATTGCACTCAAATTCATAATCTTGTGATCTTTAATTTGGAGCTGGTTTCAGTGGCTAATGTTATAATGAGACTGTAATGTGATGGCCAGCATTGTATCACATAAGGCTCTGGCCCTAAAAATAGCCTCTTTGCTGCTTTCTTCCTGACACTGGCCTGCCAGTGTCCAGTGTCTGGTTGGAACTAGTAGATTCTGTGCCTTAGCCTCACTCCCTTCACCTTCCCATAAAGCGGCCCTTTTCACAGAACATCAACATCCTAAGACAAATAGAAAGATAAGCTATCACATAAAGATGTCCAGCAAGAGGCAAGGGTGTCTTAGTAGAAGACAAGCTTGCACAGAGTTAATGGATTATGGATTTATGGGCTAGGTACTGATTGCTCATGCCTGTAATCCTAGCTACTCAGGAGGCTGAGATCTGAGGATCACAGTTCAAAGCCAGCCCAGGCCGAGAGACTCATCTCCAATTAACCACCAGAGAACCAGAAGTTGTGCTGTGGCTCAAGTGATAGAGCACTTGCCTTGAGCTAAGGAGCTGAGGGACAGTGCCTAGGCCCAGAGTTCAAGCCCCATGACTGGCAAAAAAAAAAGATTATATGGAAGTTAGATATAAATTATAAATGTACATGTAAACATATACGGCCACGTACACAAACAATATTAAGTAAGGTATATGGCAATCCACAGGATTTCACTGGTGTAACTCCTTTGAACAACTAACTTACAGAATGAATCCCAGGAAGCTGGAACATGTGTTGTCAGGGGATGGGAGGCAGTTTGGTCAAAGGGAGAGGGATCAGATGATTAGAAAGGGGAAAGGGGCATGAACGTAGGCATAATATTCCAGGTACATATGGGAAAATTCTAGGAAAACAGAGGATGGGTGAGGTTGGGAGAGATGGAGAATGATGAAAGGAATGACACTGATCAAGAAGTACTGTACACCCAAACGGGTGTGTTGAATTGAATCCCCTTTGTGCAACTAGTTACAGGTAATTAATAAAAATAATAACAAAGATTTTGAAGACCCAAAGAAAGGACAAACATTACCCCAGGGGTTAGATGCCTATGAGAGCAGACCAGAAGACTACTGGAGTCTAGCTCAATCTTCATGTGCTTTTGAAGATATAATCAGACATAGGTGCTAATAACTTAAGCACAACCTAAGCTATATAACCTAAAGCAAGTTAATTATTCAGACTGTTTCACTTATCAAATTGGGTATAATAGTTACCTGGATGGTACAGGCTAGATAAATAAAATAAGTTCCAGAGCAGAACTTGACCAAAGTACAGCCCACAGGCCAAATCCAGTCTGCAGACATCATTGTAATTTTATCAGAACATAGCCATAGCCATCCACTTAGAATAGCTACTCTTACCCACAAAGATTAACATGACTTGGAAACACTATGGTAGAGTATAATTTGGGTTGTAATTGCTTATCTTTCACAGGACTTTAATCAATAAAATATGAAATGCCCTAGACACTAGGTGCAAATGTTCATATCCTAAAAGTTCTCCTCCACCGTTACTAACTTCAATAAAAGTTTTCTTCTAAGTTGATATAGAGATCCTTTACACTGATAATTTTATACTGTTCTAATTATGATTAGATACTCTTAGAAAATAGCTATATAGTCATTATTCAATAGTAAAACAAACTATAACAAGTTAGCAAGCGGGGCACTGGTGCCTCATGGCTGTAATCCTAGCTACTTAGGAGGATGAGCTCTGAAGATCATAGTTTAAAGCAAGCCCAGACAGAAAAGTTTGTGGGTTTTGTTTTTTGAGTTTTTTGGGGGGGGTCCGGTCATGGGACCTGAACTCTGGGCCTAGGCGCTGTCCCTCAGTTCTTCAGCTCAAGGCTAGTGCTCTTCCACTTGAGCTACAGCGCCACTTCTGGCTTTTTTCTTCTTGCTTATGTGGTGCTGAGGAATCAAACCCAGGGCCTCATGCATGCAAGGCAAGTGCTCTACCACTGAGCCACCTTCCCAGCCCTAAGTTTGTGATATTTTTATCTCCAATTAACCAGCACAATGCTGGAAGTGGAGGTATGGCTCAAGTGATAGATTTCTAGCCTTGAGCAAAAATGCCAAGCGAGAACTCAAGGCCCCTGAGTTCAAGCCCCAGTACCAGCAATCAGTCAGCCAACCACAAATAAAGTTAGCAACACTAGTGAATATGGTTTATATTACCAGTACCAAAATGAAGCAGGAAAGGCTACTGACCTTGTCTAGCTTTGACTTCTGCCAAGGCTATGCTAATACACTCACAACATTACCCTCAATCTACTACACTACAATCTATACCTATTATTATTATGTATTACTACAACCTACTACTTACTGTAAGATATACTTGAATATGATTATGTACCTGTAACATATCACAACAATCTAGTTCCAAATGATGCACTTATAACATATTAATACCACAGACTACCACAAGATATACTGATATTACCATCATTGTACAATATACACACCTCAAGATACTCTTTGTTGAGACCAGAGACATTGTCACATGCTCAGACAGTAAACTTTCATCGCTCTCCAACCCCATACCAAGTCCAAATGCAGCCATCAAGGAGGCAAAGTATTCAAGTCTAACATATAGAACGAAGCCCTGGGGCTTAAGTCAACTGAAAGCCAATTCATTTCTCCTTTCCAGTTTCTACATATTTCATGTCCAACAACCAGTAGGAGAATTGAGTTGTGAGGCCTTGCACCGAGTTGCTGATTAATTTTGGCCTTGTTGGTACGTGATTTTTAATGACTACAGATGTGATTTGTAGAGGGAGCATGCTATGTTTAATTGAGCTTCTGATGTTTAATGGAAATAAAGTGGAATTAAGGGGTGATCCAGTAACTCTATGTAAAATGCACAAGGTTTAATTTCAATTACACGAAGAATTGTAAATAGCTCCTAGATGTATTTGACTTCAAATGCTCCCACACTACATTGGATCTGAAGTACAGTATTAGAAGAAGCTTGATAATGCTGCCCTATAAGAATGTTCAAAATACACATGTACCAATTTAGGTTCTTGTAATTCCTTTAGTCTTCTTCCTGCTTTCAGTTCCTATGCTCCATGTTGGAAAGGTATGGCTTGTTTCTAGAAAAAAATATACTTTTTTAAGTAGTCATCTTTTGAACTCAGGACCTCATACACTGGTTACACAAAAGCTGTACATCCTCATTGCTGCTGACAGATGAAACTGGGAATGTGAGCTAATAGAAATGTATTTGCTTATACCCCTTATCACCCACATACCAGTTTATCTGGCCCAGTTTATAAGGTTTAGCAAACCACGTAAATTCTTTTCATATCCAGAAAGCATTTCAACCGATCCCAAACCAAAGCCCAACCATAAATCTCATTAATAAATCTCTGAAACAAGACAAAAGGAAAAAGCGATGTAGTTCCTCCTGACTCACTGCCTCTCTCCACCTACCACACCCTACTATCCTATTACATGGAAAAAAGAAGAACAAGACAGCTAGGGTCCTCCCGGGACCATAGATCACTCCTCAGCTAAATAATTACACTTAAAACCACTGGTTTTTTTTTTCAGAGAAAAGAAACAAATTTTATTTAGACCTATGGGTTGGAGAAGGGATATCAATGATGATTATGGTGGTCTTGGGCCTGCAGCAGAAAGAGTTGTTCATTGTGCTGGCAGAGGAAGAAAACTTGACCTTGAAACGCATGGCTTCCAGCAATGTTTTCAGCCAAATCATTGACATATGTGCCTGACTAAGGAGACAAATGAGAACATGTAAGGTATATGCTCTGGAAATATATCTGTAGAGAAAGATATCTATAGAGATAGGTATCTATACAGATAGATATAATCTATCTGTATCTAGAGGGGGGGAGATGAATGGATGGATAGATAGATAGATAGATAGATAGATAGATAGATAGATAGATAGATAGATAGATAGATAGATAGATAGATAGATGATCAAACACAGTGTTTGTTTCTTCTCAGAAGAATCTGTGAAACCCATCTTCTAGAGTTAAGTCCAGTGTTAATCTCTACTGAATAGACAAGTCTAGAGGGAGGCTCTCCAACACAAAATATAGTTAACCCATGAACACAGGGAATCTGGCTTTTTGCAGGAGTGTGAGTGAGGGAAGTGGGGAAAGGGTCCGGTGTTTTAGAAAGAGAGTAGAGGGGGCATAAGGGAAGGAGTTGCTGGGGGAGAATCCAGGACATTCTTTCGGAAGATGTATGGAGAGTCATGCTTTCCAGAAAGGCACACATTTGTGGCACTGACCACACTAGGATGACAAACCCTCAGATGTGACATTCCCTTTTGTAATCAGAAAGTGTCAAAAGTACAATACCTTTTGTTTGTGTTTCTTTTCTGGAATAACTTCCTTGCTTTCTGTCTCTGTGGGAAATTTTTCAGGCGACATGCTGAACACCTACATCTACGGACTTTCACCATCTTCTCCCAGGCCTCAGCTCCGGCTAGCAGTAAGGTTCTGGTTGGAACAATAGCCTGCCCTCCCCCTCATTCCCCTTCCTTACCCCAAGTCCATTGATCCAAAGCAGTCCACTCATCTCTCCTTTTATATAAGTCACTGTGACATAGATTCTTCTGCTAAGAGGACCTGATGATCTATGAGGTTTGGTCACAATGACTAGAAGTCAACATGAGATCTTTGCTGGGTATTGATGGATGCCTGCTATCAGTACAACCCATAGGAACTCCATGAATGACACAAACCAAGTAAAATTCCCTTTGTTCTCAAACATGAATCCCTTGTTTTCAAAGTCCTTGTCTACTGGGTTATTTGGGTAGGCACTTCTGATTTTGCTGTCCTATTTCTAGAAGTCTCGAGCAAGGACTTGAACAACGTAGAACTTTTAATGAATGTCTTGAGGAATAGTTGGCATACAATATTTCAAGTATAATTTGAGCTTTGATACAGGTACACACCCATGAATCCACCACCACTAACTGAGGTGGTAAGCTTGATTAGCTGCCACTCCCAGTGGTCCCCTGCGTCCCTGTGTAGATTTTTCCCTAGCTCCTTTCCAATCCCTCTTCAGTCTTCAATATGGCAGATAAAGGTCTAGACTAGCACAATGTTTGAACCCACTATCACTGTTCCATTTCCCCAGAACCCCAAAGAGAGACAGCTTCAATCTAAAAAGGCTTTGTGTCTGAGAAGATACATATACAATATACGAGACTGAATCGGGTAAAAGTAAAATGTGCCCAAAAGATGCATATAGATGCATAAACTTCCCATATAGAAGTTTATATGGGAAAAAAATCAACTATAAACTTTAGGCCCTTTTTTTAAGGAAAGAGGAATTTAACAGATGATAATGATGCTAAGAAACATTTTTTTTTAATCACTTGTTAGTGTGCAGGGAAATAACCCAGCTCAACTATAGTGACAGAGATTGCCAAAGGGAGAAAATGAAGATATGGCTTGACAATAGGATTAAGGAATTGTGAGGAAGGCATAGAAACAAATAAGAGAGAAATTAACTACATCCGTACATAGTAAATGACTTCCCCAATCTTTTTGCAGAAAAATATGATCAGACATTTTATGTGTGCCAGGACTGAGTTTGAACTCAGGACCTGGGTACTTTATGCTATCTTTTTTGCCCAAGGCTGGCACTCTATCACTTGAGCCACAGCTAATTAGAGATAAAAAATCACACACTTTTCTGCCAGAGCCGGCTTGGAACCATGATCCTCAGATCTCAGCCTCCGAGTAACTAGGATTAAAAGTGTGAGCCACCAGCACTCAGTGCATTTTTCAAGAAGAGAAACTCAAGTAACCTCTTAAATAATGTAACTTGAAGGTGACAAGGAATGAAGGAATGATCAAGGGGCTCGTGCCTCGGGTCACAGAAATATGAATGATCATCTTGAAGACTTCGCAAAGGCCAGAAAGAAAAGGGAAGAGTCCATGAATACACCTGGATTTCAAGCCTAAGTAAAGTCACTGCCAGGCTGCTTCAACTAGCAATATCAAGTTGGCAAAAGGGTCCCAGGAGATGTTCTTCCTCCCATTAAAGCAGAGTTTCTACTCTTCACAAAGAAAGGAAGATATTTTTCTAGAGGCTGAAAAATCTATAGTTCTTCCATTAGTTTTTAACCCAAGACCCAAAGTTTTAATCCTGGGACGAGCCACACCACTGGAGAAGAGAAGAAAGGGAAGTTGGTAGAGTTGTATAAGAACTGCATGAGTATGTATCTGCGAAGTGTCTTACATGACAAAAAAAGAGCCAGGATGGTGGTTGTAGAAATGGGTCTCATTCTTTGCAGAAGGATGCTAATTTTATATTCCACTATCACTCTTGAAAAATTCTTAATTTCTTTTTCATTGGTCCTGGAGCTTGAACTCAAGGCCTGGGTACTGTCTCAGAGGGTTTGTTTGTTTGTTTGTTTATTCCCAAGGCTAGTACTCTACCACTTGAGCCACGGCTCCACTTGCAGCTTTTCTATGATTAACTGGAGATAGTCTCATGGACTTTCCTGCCCAGGCTGGCTTCAAAATGCAATCCTCAGATCTTGGCCTCCTGAGTAGCTCGGATTATAGGTGTGAGCCACTACTGGCTAGTGAAATTCTTAATTTTCAACAAGAGGCCAACATACTCATCTTGCCTGACACTCTATATAAAGATCGTAACTGGTTCTGAGAAGACATGTCTTTTTGTCTGGAGCAAATGTTACACAAAATGGTAAGATAGACCAAACCGCAGCCAAATGGGTAATTAAATGATCTGGGAATATATAGAAATCATTGAATGGCCTTTCATGTCCATCTAAAGTCCATCCTAGCCTCTTCCACCCTAATCAGGGAATTTTTAAACCTTAGTTTCGTCTTCCCATCCTTAAAATGTGAAGGAAGTATCATTTTCACTATTGCAGAATAGTGGTTTTCTGATGAAACAAGTATTTCTACACCATTTGCTCCAAAACATCAAACGATGGTCATGTCGTTACCCTTTGTATTTCTTCTCAGTAAAAATAAAATAAGGTTACTCAGTACCAAAAATAAAATCTGACTACTGCATTTGTGGACATCTTTGGTCTTTTGTAAAAACGAAGACTTTGAAGATTTTTCTAGACAATTCCTTTTTAAATACAATTTTATTTTGTTTATGTGGCACTTTTAAGAATTTGAACCCACATCCTCATGCAAGCTAGGCAAGCACTCTGCCACTAAGCCACATTCCTAGCCATCTCTAGACAATTTCTATCTGCTCTCCCAGCACCAGGGTACAAAGGTGCAAATGTAAATAAAACTTTGTGCTTTGGACTGAAGAATTCCAGGACCAGAAAAAGTAGCCAATATGTTACTTTGTTTACTTTCTTCCATATAAATACAACTAAACTGTTTGGGCTTCCTGTGACTCATCCCTGTAATCCTAGCTGCTCAGGAGGCTGAAATAGGAGGATTTCAGTTCAAAGCCAGCTCCAGCAAGAAAATCCCTTGAAATTCTTGTTTCCAATTAGTCACCACAAAGTCAGAAGTAGAACTGAGGCTCAAGTGGTACAGCACTCTTTGAACACAAAAAGCTCAAGGACAGTGCCCAGGCCCTGATTTCAAGCCCCAGGACTGGCAAAAATAGATAAATAAATACAAATAAAAACTAAACCTCCTATAAAAATTCTGCCCAAAAGAACATTGGAGAAACCAAGTACGTGGAGAGAGATATTCTGCAAGCTCTCCTTGCCCTGCTCTATCCAATACTCACAAAGCAAAATCATCATACCTTCAGTTTCTCTTCCTTTCTTCCCTTGTCATCATTGCTCATCATGAACACCAGGAAAAAGAGGTCCAGCAGGTGACACCAAAGAGATAAGACTGAATTACATATTCTCTCTTTGATCCAACCCTGGTCAGGAAAGTTCTATCAGGTACCTCAGCTCTGGTCAGTGGAGTTATCAAACAGGCATTTATGTTAAAAAAATAATCTAGAAATAGTCATGTTTCTCATTAGGGAATCAATGGTGAACTGCCTGTACAAAGGTGGTTCCTTAAGGTTATATTGCCTAGTGTTACAGGAAGCTATAGCCATCTTAGTCTGTACAAGTATACCCCGTGATATTCACACAGCAAAATCACTGGACACATCATATTTCTTGGCATATAGCCTCTTTAAATACCACGTGACTGTGTTGAGTACCTCCTCTGCCCAATGCACTAAACACCAATGGGGTCATAATGCTTTGAAATCTATTGTGAAGGCATAGGCCTTTGCCTGTAGCAACCTTACTCTGTCTCTCTGGAGCTTTTCCCCAATTGGTGGCATACTCTCTTTTCAAAGGGCCAGACAGCCTAGAACTTAAGGAATTGATAATGTTCCTCAGATGATATGATTCTAAGATGCCAAAGGAAGCCACCCACAGTGGTTCATGCCTACTTAGGAGGCAGGAAGCAGAGATCAAGAGTAACAAGATTTGAGACCAGTCCAGGCAAAAAGTTCATGAGATCTCCATCTTAACCAATAAAAGTTAGGTGCTTTTACACCTAAAAAAAGTAAAAAAAAAAAAAAAAAAAGGATCATGGTACAGGCCAGCCTTGGGCATAGATGCAAAACCTTATTTTAAAAAGAAAAGCAAACAATAAAAGCAATAGGGATGAGACATGCCTCAAATGGAAGGCCAACTAATTCCAATTTTCTTGCATTGGTTGGTAGATGGATCAAAACACATTCATTCCTAACACAAAATGAGGCCAAATGGTTTAATACATGTGTGCTATTTTCGTATTATAATTCCCCTTTCTAACACCCTAGACATGCAGCTGTACTTTGGCCAGTAGCTTAAGAATTCCCAGTGTGTTCTGGGAAGGGACATCTTCTGTAGTATTATAGGTGTATTAAAGTGATGGGAGGAGGGAAAACTATTCAGAGCCTTATGAAGCATAAAATTTGGATTTTCTTGGTGTCTCACCACATGAGGCCTTTGTGTTAGTGATGATTTGGGAAGGAAAGGGGGCTGAAAATAAGTAATTTTTCAGAAGCCCAAAAATAACTAAAAATCAGATGAAAGTTTGTTATATTTCAAAACGAGAACTTCTAGTTTGTCCACAGGGCCTCCAGATTTACACCCAGCCTCTAAACGAAATATACTATTTTTACCCAGTTCTCCTCTCCTCCCCCACCTTCAATGTGAGATTCATTTGCTAGGATGCTAATAGCACCTAGATGAGAGAAATGACAAGCAAAGGGGATAGTCAATGCCAGATACCAGTAGGGAAGGCAAGGTGGAACAGTAGGTAGTCTTGGATTCATCCCCGACTCTTCTACCTAGGTGCAGTCCATTAGACAAACTGAGACCCTTCAAAGAAGGGCAGAGCGAGGTCCCTGAGCATCCCTCATTGTCACTACTCTTATGATGCATCTCTGACCTTTAGGCAGCCCAATATCTCTTTCTAAAATATTAGGGGTTGTTTGTGGGAAGGTAATTTGAGAGTTCAGTAGAAAGAATGTAACAGATAGCAGCAGAGAACTGGAAAAGAACAACAGATATTTAGGTAGACTCCAGACCATCCTCAGAACCAACATGGCCCTGATTCTCTAGCACCAAGTGGGAAAAGTGAATAGGGTCAAGATTCCCTTTGTTTCTTCTCTGAAATCTACTTCTTGGCCTGGGTCTCCCAACTCTTGATTCCCCACTAAAGGTGCCAGATATATGTTCCAGGCTCAGAAAGCTCTCCCCCTTAGTGAAGCCCCTCTCCCAGCATTTCCACCTCCTTCAGCTTGTCCCAGTGCCCTTTCCCTGTCTGAGCAACAGCAGCATCCACAACAGTACAAGAGAGAGTGTGTGCAAACAGGGTAGAAGATCCCCACTCCCCAGCTGAGGTCAACATCTGGAGAGATTTAGATTTCAGAGAGGGATTCAGACTGAGTCATGAGCATGCATAAGGTCTGTCAGCAATTTTTCCGTGTTCCTTCTTAATAAACTCCAAGTCCCAGCTTGCTGGGCAGATCCAACCCCATGAAACTGTCTATGGGGCTTCTCAGGAAAATTAATAGAGTGAATTTGAATTGGAGAGGTGAGACAGGCTCCAACTAGAGGTCTGACTTCCAAAATAATTACACCCTGTGCCTGCCCTTTTTAACCTAAGAATGGGGCCAGCCCTATTCTAGAAGAATTGGCCTCCTAGCCCTTCCTTGCAGTGAAACTTTGGCTGTCCTCTTAGGAGATAAAGACACCATGCAGTCCATCTACCTGGGCCTAGCAAGACAACACTCAACCCCAAGAACTCAGTACTTGGTAACTTCTACAAAGGCTAGAAACACTGCCTCTCCCTCCCTCCCACCTCTCTTTCTGCCAACAACTATCAAACAATATCCATGTCAATTAATCAGAAACAAATCTAAAACCAGAAGAAAATCCACAAGAAGGAACAAAAGCTAGCTTCCATTAGGTAAGGTGATGTTGACTGGGCTGCCTCTCCTCCTCTACTGAGTTACTTACATAGCCCCAGTGCCTTTCTGTGCCTACTTTCACATGAAAAGAATAAAGAAGAGAAGGTAAGGGGACAGTGGGTATATCCTATCAAGCTAACAGATGGCTCTTAAGGAAAGAGCTCACTCTGGGCTTGCTAAGAGTCAAGAGTGAGCTCATAGTACTCCATCTAAATTGCCTGTTGGCTCATGGGGCAGAAATGGAAAGAGAAACAGAGCCGGCAGAAGTGGCTGATACTCAACCCTGCTCCGTCCTCACCCCAGGAGGTCCAATACAAGAGCCAACCCAAATACTCCCCCAGCCTCACCCTTCCTTGGCCTCTCAATGGGCTCCCCACACGGGGCTTTCTACAGCTCAAGTTTCTCAGCATGGGTGTCTGCCACCAGGACCTCTGCTCAACTGAGCAAAGGAGACCTTTCTGTTTGTTTGTTTCTTCATCATTTCTCAAATCCTTCTGCCTTCTTGCCTGTGATCTCAGCTTCTCCTTGCAGGTCTGGGGGGTAGGGGGATGGAGGCGGCAAGGAACCAGAGAGTATACAATCTTTAGGACCACCCAGAAAACGTCTCTCAAGCCAGAAAGACCAATTCCTCTGAAGCAGTTTAGCCTGCAGAGTCAGATATCAGAGGTGAGCACCAGAGGAGTAAGATGGAAAGACAATCTCCTTTCCTTCTTTTGCTGTTCAGAAATGCTGCCACTTGTACAGTCAATCTGTGACTGGATTGGACTCTCTGTTCCTATAAAACACCAAAGTGGCTAGACTGCACAAATATTTACTGACCATCTTCTGTAGTTCATGCTACCATCTGTAGGAAGTATAGAAGGAAAAAAGAACCCATCTCTAACTATGAGACCACCACCACCAGAGCCGACTCATCTCAGGGACCATCTAGTTCAGCCTGCTGATTTATAAACCAAGGAAGTCTAGTTAGGAACAGAACTAAGACACATCACTTCTTGTTGAGACTAATTGCAATATACATAGTAATCCGGACACCAAATAGGGTTTCCCACAATTAAGAGTTTGTTAACTAGACTTGATGGCCAATGTTACGGGGACAATAGATTTTGAGTAAATTTGGTGAGTAGAAGTCTTCCTGGGAACTATGGGGCAAAATAGAGGAGAATAGGAGAGAAAGAAAGAAAGAAAGAAAGAAAGAAAGAAAGAAAGAAAGAAAGAAAGAAAGAAAGAAAGGAAGGAAGGAAGGAAGGAAGGAAGGAAGGAAGGAAGGAAGGAAGGAAGGAAGGAAGGAAGGAAGGAAGGAAGGAAGGAAGGGAAAGGTTCTTTTTTATTTATTCAACAAATGTATTCCACAAAGATCCTATTCTGTATGCAGAGCTACACAGGGGTGAATACAATCCCTAAATTCCTGACTTTATGGAAGTCCCTGCTTTGGAACTTACTTGTAGGAGGAACAAACTATTGGACAGGAGCTCTCCTGAGATTCAAGGAAGGCAAGAGCCTGTTTTGTAAAGCCCCCTCCCTCTTTATAATAAAAGCACCAACAGGCAGGAGCTTGAAACATGGAAAAGTGTCACTCATGGTGGCCATGGCAGGAATCTGGAATACAAAAGATATGCTGACATCTATAGATACCAGACATACAAGGGCTGGAGGGATGGCTCAACGGTAGCATGGTTGCCTAGCAAATGCATGTGAGATGTTCTTTTCTTAAATTAGGAAAACAGTAATGGGGAAAGAACGAGGGACATAAGGAATAGTTCTACTGAAGATTTTTTTATAGTTACAGAGGAAGAAGAAAAAGTTGGCTAAATCTACAAGACTCATATACTCAATTGTCATTATGCATACATGGAAATCTCAGAGGCACTTCAAATCCAGTGTAGTACATCTTAATCATCATCACTGTCATTCCCGGTCTTGTCCTAGCCAGTGTCATAAGCATCCATATAGCTGTACCACACAGAAACAAAAGCCACGCCCTCTATATCATCTGCTCTCTCCCAACCCAACCTAAGACTTACTCCATTGTCTACCTCTACATCCCAAAGACCCCCTGAACTCAGTTCTACAGCACTATCAAGTCCCTCCTCCTGAGGCCCTGCTGTGGACATAGCCTCTCCCTTCACTCAGTTTCCCAACTGCATAATCACTCACAGAGCCGTCTCTCATCACATCCATGTGTTCTCAACATTTTCTGGAGCTTTCCGATGTACTAGAGGAGAGTTGGGTCTCTGTCAGCCTTTCCAACTTGTACCATTTTGTAAAGTTCCCACAGTCTCCTAACCACCAAAGGAATTATCCAGTTTGTGAAAGTTCTATGTCCATAAGATCTATACTTGTTTTTTACCACTCTTCCTAGCACCTAAGTTCATGGAGCATGGGATACTCATTACAAGCAATACATATGATTACATTTTAATTATCAAGCCAATGGTTCTTAGTCATGGTGATTTTCCTTTTCCCCAGGAAACCCCCCACCAAAAAAAAAAGTGTACCATATGACAATGTTCTGCCCTTTAATATCTAGCCAGAAGTTATTGTCAAATCCTACAATATCCAGGACAACCCACCAAAACTTACCCAGTCCCATGGTGTCTAAAATGGCAAGATTTGAGAAACCCTGAGAAGGATAATTTATATTTTTGGTGGTATGGCTTCAGCTCTCCAAGTCAGTGCTTATGGAAATAACATTTGTTACTATCAGATTCAATCATTCACACACACTCCTCTCTCTCACACACATACACACACACACACACAATAACTTAAATGTTCTACAAGCTGGAGACACACTTTAATGATCACTTGTATTATTTCCCCCTTCTTTCCCCTCCCCCATGCCTAGCACAGGGCCCAGATTGAATTGTTCAATGACAATCCCTCCGGAAAGCCTCCTTTAAACTAAAAGCCCCTCACCCTCCCCAAACTGAAGGCCCCCTTTGAACTGTACTGAAGGGCCCGTTGCCACGCCCAGCTTCTAAGCCACGCCCCTTTCTCAGTCACAATAGGCGGAGGCCTTAAATACGCAGAGGCTTCACAGCCTCGCTAAGGCCCTCATTTTGGCAGAAATTGCAATGTCGACCAGCTGTAAGTCAAAGAGTCATGGCACGAGGAGGGCCAAGAACCGATCTCCTCACAAAGGTGTCAAAAGGAGCAGCAACAAAAAAAAATGCCGGAAGGTCAGCCTAAAATGTAGGAAACATGGTGATGATGGTGAGTGAGAGGCCCCTGGGGCCCTGGTCACACCCCTGGTTTGGGGTGGGGTTTGGTGGGGGGTGGGGGGTGGGAACGAGCTTTGAAATGGGCAGATGCTGAAAAGGATCCTTGTTGCCAACCTGCCCTCCTCACTCCCCCCCACCCCCCCAACCAGGCCATCACAAGCATCGCTCCCATTTGTGACCAGCCACAGAGCCTTGCCCCGGTGAACTTCGACCACCATGGGGCAGCAACAAGATGACGAGGGAGACGGCCAAGGAGACCTCACGTTAGATCAAAGCAACAGACAATGACGGAAATGAAGAATGTATATGTGGGCTGTTTCTCCCCCAACATCTCAATAAAACTTGGGGAAAAAAAGTTTTCTTGGATGTTTTGGTTTGGAGGAGGAGGGGAACTGGTTTCTAAACTGACAGGCTTGGGTAAGATCTGGATGGTATTGAATTGTTAAGTAAGATACAACACTCTTCCTCATGGTGGTCTGTGGTGGTACATGGTGGTCCAACTCTGGCCATGAAGTCATTGTTGTCAGATGGGGGTTGGGATTTTGTTTTTTGTTTGGGGCTGGTCCTGGCGCTTGAACTCAGTGTCTGGGTGATGTTCCTGAGAATTTTTTTCCTCAAGGCTGAACATAGCTCAGTTTGTTGAGTACAGCCTAGTTCTCACCTTCCTACCTAGGCTGGCTTGGAACCTGGGATCTCCAGACATTGGCCACCAATGCCTGGCTACTGTTGTTTTTGTCCCAATGTACATCTTTCTCTCCATAGGAGTTTTGAGCCAAAGATTTAGCATTCCTCGTAAGGATTCCTAAAGACTAGTTTCTTGCTTGCCCAGCATAGGGGCAAGACTCATCTTTCAAAGGGTGGGTGGCCAATGACATCACAAGAGGTTTTTCTTTTTGGAGGGTGGCCTGAACTTATGGGGCAGCCTGAACTCAAGAGAACTCTACAGTTCAACTTCCAGCTTTGTGTGTGTGTGTGCGTGTGTGTGTGTGTGTGTGTGTGTAAAGAGAGCTGGTATTGGGGTTGAATTCAGGACCCAGGCACTGTCCCTTAGCTTTTTCACTCAAGGCTGGCACTCCATAGACTTTCCTGCACAGACTGCCTAACCACTTTAGCATCCTTTCCCCATCCAGTCTGTGACAGACTGGACAATGGAGACCCCTTGGAAGTCTAAACTCTTGTGAAGGGAGAGATGTGTGGAAAACAGCCCAAGTCCAGTCAGGACAGACAGATCTTTGCTCCTTGCCCCTGGTGACCTCAGCCTTGCCCTCTAGACAGTGGTGTTACCGCCCGGAAACTCTGCTTTGTAGGAGCAACATGTTCCTGGCCCATGCTGGACTTTTTCCAGCCTCAGTGTTGACAGTCTCTGTCCTCTGGGAACATGCATTCTGTCCCTTTTTATGGCTTCTGCAGACTGAGAACCTGTGGGCCTTTTGAGCACCGTAACATGCCTTAGAGAGCCTGGAAGACCTCATGCGGACTGGATGCACCATGTTTCTCCATCTCCTCAGTCCCTCTCCCACTTTCTCTGGAACGCCATGTCCTGAAGTCATCATTTGTTTGGCCTTTTTGGAAGGTGAAAAAAAAAATGAAGAAAAAAATCTGGCCTTGCAAGTTCTTCTGGGTCACCTTGACCTTCCTGTGAATTGATTTGGATATAGAATATTTCTCATTTCTCTCTGTAGGGTCTCATAGGAGTGGTAAAGCCCAGAGGATTTGTAGCCCAGTGACCTGCACCCCATTGCCCTGAGTACCCTCCAGATGACCCTGGGTGGGACCAGTAGGTCTGTAGAGCCAGATGAGGCAAACAGGAAGTTCTGGAGAAAAGCTCAGGGCTGAGTTGGGGAGGTGAAGGCAGAAATGGCAGCTAGGAGTCTGGATGCTCTGGGGTGAGTTGGTACACGTCAGACATGACCCTTGAGGTTGGCTGTGAGGGTCACCAAAATAGGCAAATTGCAAACTCTGTTTTGCTCTTTGGCTTTTAAGTGTGAGTGCTTGAGGACAGGCTTACCCTGGGGAAAGAACCAGGCTTTAATTCCTGACCTGTAGGAGCACTCGCTGCCAGATGTGTGTGCTTTGCCCGGTTGATGAGTGGTGAAGCTGCTATTTTGCTCTGACGGAGCTTGCCACTCCTCACATCTGGCTCCATTCCCACCTCTGTCCTCTGTCTCTCTCCAACCTTTTACCAGTTCCCTCAGGAGAGCTCTCTGCTTTCTCTCTCCCTCTCCCCCCCTCCTTTCTGCTTAGACCCCAACACAATTCAGAGAAGTTCTCTCCCCACTCTGTCTGGGAGCAAGTCAGTGAGTGTCCCAACACTAAATCTGGTGTCTGTATTCCATTTGAGCCACTCCTCTGGGTTTGTGACCTTGACCGACCACTTCTACCTTGTGTATCTCCCACACACAACTGAGGCCATTTCATCTCTTTCTGTAACCCAGCCATCACCGCTACTTGGAGCCTGACCTTAGCTTAGGCATAAGGTAATCAGAAATCCTGGGCAGCTGGCAAGGCAGGGGATAAGACCAACCAGCACTGGCTGTGTGTGTGAAGGCCTAGTCTAGTGTGATCTGAGGTGAATTTCTAACCTCCACTAGCCTCATCTTCCACATCTGTAAAAGTGCCAGTGGTAATAGCTATTTCACAAGGCATACGTTGAAAAACTTACAATGCTAGAAATGAATAAGTTAGAAACTCTTTTCTCTCAAAATGGCCCCTTCAGTACCATTATATCTGCCTGACCTAACTCATGCACTGCTTCCCAGACCTCTGTCTCAGGGTGCACACAGGTGAGGCTCAGCTGTCTACCTGTGCATAGACTGCTGAGGGAGAGAGGCAGCTTACCCTACACAGAGTAGCTCCAGGCTCTTATTGTGACCCAATGCCTCTCTCACCCTCCCCTGAGCCTGGTGCTTGCTTAGATCCTGAGATGAGCAAATGCTCCCATCTCCCCAGAACCTATTTCCCTCTCCTATGAAATGTGGAAACTAGAGATAGTCTTCCTTTTCCAACTACACTGGAGAAAGAGGCAATACCATCCATGAGGAAGCACCTTGAATCACATTAAGACACAAACAGTCATGTGTCTTGGAAAACAAAGCCATGAAGCCACCTCAAAACTTAGTATGCTGTAAAGAACAAAAATCTGAGTATAAATGTTGAAAAGGAGACATGATGAATAAACTTGCTGATTAAGATCATGCTTATTGTTTTCCATTCTCCATAGACAAGAATCTCTACAATTAATTAGCTGTGAAGGTTTACTGAAAACATAAAGAGCCTGAATTTCATAATACATGGGGATTATCCTCAGCACTGAAGGACCCTTTGATTGAAGAAAGTGGAGCTTTAGTGAACCACTGCTTCCTTTGGAAACCCAGAGCAATACCATGCAACACTGCCCAAAACTATGATGTGTAAAAAATCAGGGATGCCGATAAGACTCAGATTCTAAATCTGCACGTCCAGAATAGGCTTAAGAATCTACATTTCTAAGCAATTAGTGGCAATGACTCTGATCCAGGAACCACACAACAAATATTAGAGTGAATAGGATATTTAATTAGAAGCCCAAAGAGCAGACCCTAAATCAACAAGCACCCTTCCTACTGAAATATAATTCTTGCCATTGTGGTTTCTTTGTACTGATTATTTTTGAGATAGGGTCTCACTTTCTGCCCAGATGCAAACCTGGACTGTGATCCACCTGCTTTAGGCTTCCTAAAACAGGAAGCCTAATATGCAATGATAAAACACTCATCATCATGCCCAGCTTCTTCCATTGACATAGACTTTTCTGCCTGGGCTGACCTGGAACTTTGATCTTCCTTATCTCAGCCTTACTAGTAGGCTACAGGAGTTAGCCATTGGTGCCTTGATCTTTTTTTTAAGTCCCAAGGGATGGAAAGGACCAGAAAAATACAGCCCAGCGATCACTATCTGTCAGATTTCTCTTGGCATTGAAAATAGTACTGTGGAGCCTGCAGAGGGCTGGCCTGTACTAAGTCTTTCTCTGATGCTTCTGAACTTGGGTGAGCCACACTACTTCAATGTAGAAAGCACTATTTCCCAGGAATATGTAAGAGAAAGGGAGAAACGAGACAAGAAAATAGGGGCTGGGAAGGTGGCTCAGTGGTAGAGCGCTTGCCTTGCATGCATGAGGCCCTGGGTTCGATTCCTCAGCACCACATAAGCAAAAAGAAAAAAGCCGGAAGTGGCACTGTGGCTCAAGTGGTAGAGCGCTAGCCTTGAGCTGAAGAGCTGAGGGACAGCGCCCAGGCCCAGAGTTCAGGCCCCACGACTGGACCCAAAAAAAAAAAAAAAAAAGAAAATAGCCAGCACACAGTAAGGCTTCTCCCCTTTCCTTTTCTGTTGGCCTTCCCAAGGCTGCACCATCTTGAGCCGCATCCTATCCCACCTGCTGATCAAAATGTACATCCACTTGCATTTGGCTTAGACCAACAGAGACAGGCTCTCTCTAACTCAGAAGCAGAGAGGAGGATACACAAGAGGTCAGTGGATAGAAAGAAAAGCTGGTCAACTGGGCCTCTCTGTGGGAGCCAGGGAGGTTCACAGAAACTCAACACACTCTTGTCTAACTGAAATGACTCAACTTACTTTCCATTATTACATCACTGGTCCCAAAATTCAGAGTCCCAGGAGAGAGAACATGGTGGTTCAGCTTAAGTGGGGCAGGACTGGTCTTGAAAAAAAAAAAAAAATGGAAGACGCTTGCTAGAGAAGAATATGTATGCTAGTTACCCCAAGAGATTTAATCATCTCCAGACACAAGAAACCATTTCTCTGTCATGCAAAGAATTCTAGAGTACTGACCACACGGGGTAAAAGAACATAGCATTTCTAAGCATAGAACAGTTTCTTGAACCTGTAACTCTGTGCGCACTCTTATAACATACAGCTTTTCCTGTAAAACTGGTATGTCAGCACAAAAGATTTACTTAGCATATATAACCCACATTTGATTTTCACCACCAGAACCAGAAGGTAGCTGATTTTCCCCCACATAGGCAATTGTTAACGACATCAGAAGCATTAACAGACGAGACATACCAAGGAGAAAGTCACAGAGCTACACTGCAGAGCTGATACTGGCTAGATCAAGGCCACTTGCATTTGTGGATGAGTACATTTTATATTCATGCCTTGGCATTCATCAATGATCCTACAAGTCTTAGACTCTGAATGTATGTGAGATGGACCTGATAATGTCCATAAAAGACAAAGATGAGGTGGACAGAGGAAGCCTTGACCTTGGGGAACTCCCTTCCCATGTTGATTCCTAAGTAGAATGACTGTACTCTTTCCTTCCTTTCACTCCAGAAATCCAGGAAGTAAGAGTAACCTGATTTAGCAGATGAAAGCTCCTTGTGCCAGTGTAGAAGCCACTGATCATGGGTAGCTACTGAGCTTTCAAAATGTATCTCAGCTCAAAATGAGATACGTTCTACCTAAAATGTAAGTGCCCAGCTTTCAGAAACTTGGGATAAGGAAACAATGCAAAATACTTCATTGCTAACTTTTATGTTGTGTCCTGATATAATATTTAGATATATTTAGTTAAAGAACTAATATGAATGTTACATGCTTCTTTTTTAATGTACCAATCAAATACCAAGTTACAAAAGTGACTTGTAAAACTTATACATATATATAAACATATGTATACACACACACACACACACACACACACACACATATTACCCCCCCCCCCCCACCATGGGCAGATCTGGCCTGGCCTAGGATCCCCTCGATTTTTACAGTTCATTAACTTTTCATGCCCTACACTGCCAGGCTAAGCTAGGCTGTGCTAAGGCAGCACTGCAGGGAGATGAATAAAGACCATTGTTTAACCCACCTTGCCCAACTCCTCCCCTTGCCCCTCCCTCCCCTCTCTGTCTCTCCACTCACCCCTCAGTCTCTCTGCTGCTTTCTAAACTTAATCCTTTAGAACTAAGGGTTTGGGAGGCAGCATCTGTACTCTTCTGCCTATCCTGTCTCTTGGATGTCCCCAAATGATCAACAAATCTGCATATCTGGAGGGAAATTACACTTTTGTACATTTTTGTTCTTTTTTTACCCAGACAAATTTTAGTTCGAATGAATGGGTCCAAATTTAGTTTTTCATAAAACATTTAATATATAAAAATGTTTAAGCTGCATTTTGTACATCTTAAGAAGTTTGAGACATAGAACATATAAGACTTTTCAGTATCACTACAATCCAGTCCCATCACTACCTGCTAGCTCTGCGTCATGCATATGGAAAGGCGCAAATCAGAGAAGAAAAAATGAGTGGGTAGCACTCGTCTTTTAAATTCTAAATGTATCATTTACTATGTATTGGTTTGTGAAAGAGTAATTAGATGTTGCCAGAGAACCACAAGGACATCCAGGTACAGAGAACAAAGAAATGTTTATTGCCGGGAAAGGGGGCCGGCAAGACTCTTTCTCACAAGGGAGAAGTGAGAAGCCCCGGCTATTGTCTGAGGTGACCTATATAACCTAGGAGGTTTACGAGGGGCTAGGAGGGGCTAGGAGGTGGAGACCCTGGTGTGGACATGGGGGCCAGGGGCTTCATCATGGCAGACTAGGATGTATGGCTGCTGTCCAAATAGTAGATAAGGGTCCTGCAACTGCCCAGACTTGAAGGTCACTTTAAAGGGCTCCTACTGCCTTATATGGTGGTAGCTGCCCAGAAAAGTGCCATCCCAAGGTAAAGGGGGGCTGGAGGCTGATTACTGCCTTTACTACATGGGCCTAGTGTTGCCTAGAAAGGGAGCATGCTAAGCTGTGGAGAAGGGAAGGAGTGGACTAAGCTATGGGAAGAGAGCTCATTTCGCTAACAGTTTGAATAATAAAATTTCAAGAATTTTTATACCTAGGAATAATAAGACTTTAAAACGTACCTGGAACTATGCTACAAGGTTCATACGTACCAATGTCCTTCACCCTCAACACAGACACATGAAGTAGGTATGAGGAATTTTCTAAAGCACAGAAAGTTCCAGCAGTTTATCCAAGGTCCTTTGGCTAGTGACCATTGAGGCTAGTACTAAACCAGGCCATCTTTTTCCTGTATGTGCTGAATCAGTTAGCTCAGGTAAAGGGATTAAAACCTGGAAGAAAGTTCATGTGCCAGATGGCTGAGTGACAGAGACAAAATTAGGAATATTTCCCTAGTCACCTGCCCCCTAAACCAGACCACATCAGTGTCTAAAGTGAACAGGGATCTCAGTAGCAGAGCTAAGATTCTTAAAGAGAAAAAGAGGAGAGGAAAGCAAAGAGACTGCTCATCTCTCCTGTCCTGGCAGGAGCAGAACCAACTGACCCAAACCCAAAGTGACAAACCTTCAACAAAAAGAGCAAAGGTGCCGGCACCAGTCCGTTCATCTGCATGAGTCTTATCACATCTATTTAAGGGACGTTGGACAAGTTATCTAAATTCTCTGAGCTCTGTCACTCTGCAAAACTGTGTCAAGGGCACTTCTTTCAAGAATCAACATGAAGATTTGAGCAAGATCCATGAACAAAATACACATACAGTGTATGGAAAGTTCTTTATGTTTCTTTCTAGAATCCCCCACCTCCTCACCAGACTCCCCACAACATTAGCTAGAACCAAATAGGGGACCCAAAGGATCTCTAATGGAGTAGAGTAAGTCAGCATGTAGTCTGGGGTTGCCCCAGGACTGATGAGTGGCAAGTTAAGCAATGGCGAGCACCAGGAGATGTGCCCTGTGGCCTCATTGGTGTTGCTAGAAAGAGGATTCTGTGAGTCTTGCTTGAGTCACAGAAGCCCTTTGTGTCTCCCCAGAGAAGGAAGAAGGGTGGAGCCTCTGGCTGAGGGATGGGGGGGGGGGGGCGACCTGGCAGTCTCAATTTCATCTAAGAAAGGTTGGCTTCATGCCCAGCCTGGTGTGTTGCAAGGGCAGGTGGGTGGCAGGGCTTCATGAGGTGGGGACAGGTGTTGGCAGAGAGCAAAGATGTGGAAAAAGAGAAATGTCTCTTTCAGCTTGCACTTTAGCTTATTAAATTCTACCTGTAAAGGTATTCAGACTTAAAGCCTTGCCTCAACTTCCCTGACTAAAAGTCAGATACCTGATATGGCATCCTCAGAGAAGCGTTCTAGGCCCAGCTTCCCCAGCTCCCTGCACATAACACAGACAGACCCCACTCCTCCCCAACAGACAGAAGACAAACAGGTTGACAGCCCATGACACCCAAACTCTATTAAGTATGGTCTTTCTGCCTCCACTTGACTTCCCATGGTGTCAACTAGTAGGTCATTAGAAACCCAGGAGAGCCCCCCTGCCTCTTCCCCACCCCCCACCCCCCACCCCCGCTGCAACCAGACCTCTTTTCTATTTCACTGTCGCCTCTCTCATTGAAATTCCTGCCATAGTTTACAACACGGCACCAAGGCCTTTTACCTAATCAACCTAGGCAGAAACAAATGGGCTTTATCACATCTCACTTTCTGGCTGGCTGTATGCTTGCCCTTCTGAGTCCTCAGCCCCTATGGGTGCAATATTATTATGATTAGCTACAGGGCTCTGGTCTTGGGGGCCTAATGGAGCACAGTGTCCCTCAAAACAGACCATCATCAGCTCCGTCTCATCCACATTACTCGTGATAGGGCCAGTCAGATTGGGACAATATCCTCCCCACTAAGTCAATAAAGGTGTGCTGACCAGCTATCCTGTACCCAGGCTGTGTTTATAGTTCCCCACTTCGCTCCAGTATAGTGACCAATGTTCCATATACATTTGATGAATGAAAGTCACCATATAGTAGGTTTGTGTTAGAGGGGCCCCGGCACCCCTTATACCATTTAAATTCTATGCCTGAAGGTGAGCAAGGTATCAACCCTGAAGAACTAGGTCATCACCAAGACCAAGGACATCTTCAGTACCTCAAAGAAGCAATGCTTTGTCCTAGATCCCCAGGTTGTTTATACAAGGAAGACCCAATGCTGCTCTTTCCATATCTAACTTCTAAATATTGATTTGATCAAAGAGGAGAGCTCTGTAAACCTGACTGGTACTCTAGGCCTGGACATCTCCAGGAGAAAAAGCAATGATTTGGACTTGACCATGTTATCATCCCCTAGGAGAGTATTTGGCACATCAGAGTTGTTCCACAAACATGTGGAATTGATCAACAGAATTGATGGGTATGAAGCTTCTGACAAGGGACTCCTTGAAGCTCCCATCAGGAGGAGGAGAAGAAGAAAGAAAAAATACTGCTGTCAGGAGGATCTTTAGAGTCTTTCTGGACCAATCTCCTGTTTAGAAATTGAGAACCAAAGTTAAATGTTGGAACTAAAAGAACACTGAACCTGAAGTTGGGACACCTGGAGCCCTAGTTCTAGGACAAATTACTATATGTAGTATTGTTAGGGAAGTCCTCCACGCAATGCCACCACCATCTCTCCTGTTCCCAACTCCCACGGAGTAGGTCAGATGCTCTTTTATATTATTAAAGCACAAAAGTGCCCTTGAATATAGCTTTTCACATTCAAGGCTCTATTACATAATTTATGAACTGGCTGATTGTGGTTTTGGTTTCTTTCTTGCTGGTCCCTAATGCCTCCAACACTCACTATCATACCTGGATGACATAATAAATACTTGTTAAACGCATTTATTCATTATCCATTTCTTCTCAATTGCAAGCTCAGGTTTTTATGGATTCTAGAATGGTTTTCACTGCAAATGCATTCCACTGAATCTTGAGCATTCACCTTGTAACTGTCAAATGTGGGATTTGAGGAAGGTGATCAGAATGGCAAAGGGTTGATCTCTGTGCTAGGGAACTAGAATAAATCAGAAAACTATATAGCTATTGTGCCGGGGGGGCGGGGGGGAGGAGGGAGAAATAGAGCCTGCCTTTGAAAAGGATGAAGTTTCCTTTAAACCTCAGACTCCTCTGAGTCCTCAACAGAATGAACTGGGGGGACTTGCTGTAGGGTAGAAGTCTGGAGAAGGCAGGAATGCAAAAGATTCTGCTCACAAACCTGAGAAGGTGAACCACCAGCCCACAGCATCCAGGAGGCAGCAAGAAAAAAAAAGTTTGGGTGCAAAGTGGGGAAGGTTTGTGTGTGGAACATCACTGGAAATCCATGGCACCTCCAGACTCAGACTCAGAGGGGAAGCTGAGCCTAGTTTCCCCCAATCAAGACATTGGATGAGAACACAGCCCTTCTAAACACATGGATGACTGCATCCTAAAAGACTCAGATGGAACAGAGGACCCAGCTAAGACTTACTCATTTTTATGACCCACAGAACCTATGAAACAAGTACCAATGCCTTGCACGGAACCCTTTAGCAAGTGCTGTTTTTTGGTCAGCCCTGAGGCGCACTCCCTGAGCTTGTTTTCTTCAAGGCTAGCACTCTATCAATTGAGCCACAGCACCACTTCTGGCTTTTTCTGAGTCGTTTATTAGAGATGAGTCTCACAGACTTTCCTACCTGGGCTGGTTTTGAACTGCAATCCTCAGATCTCAGCCTCCTAAGTAGCTAAGATTACAGGAGCGAGCCACCATAGCCTGGCAGCAAGTACTTCTCTCCTTCTCCCCGTCCCCTCTCTCCCTCTCTCCCTCTCTCTGGCAACCAGTCAGTCTTCTCCCATGAAATAAGGAATGAAGGAAATGAGTCTCAAAACATCTCTTCCAGGTCTCAAACTTTATGAGCTCCTCACACAATCTCCCAGATCTTTTTCCATGGCCCCTTATCCTCAACACCATTCTATACATCTGTCACATGACACCACCCTCTAGGTGTCCTAAGGGCTCTACCATCTCTGCTCTTTCCAATCCTTCTGGAAAAGAAAAGGGAACTTCCAAAAACCCCAGATAGTAAAAAACAATACTTAACAGAAAGAACAGTGCTGGAGGAATATCAATACTAAATTTCAAACTCTACAACAAAGCCATAGTAATCTAATCTGAAATCTAATCAAGAAATCTAATAACAACAGATGCTGGAGGGGATGCAGCCAAAAGGGAACCCTACTGCATTGTTGGTGGGAATGTAAACTTGTCCAACCACTTTGGAAAGCAGTATGGAGCTTCCTCAAAAGACTCCACATAGAGCTCCCCTATGACCCAGCAATCCCACTTTTGGGCATTTACTCAAATGATCACAAACAAGACCATACTAAAGCTAACAGCACAACTACGTTTATTGCAGCATTATTTACCATAGCTAAGATATGGAACCAATCCAGATGCCCCTCAGTAGATGAATGGATCAAGAAAATGTGGTATATATACACAATGGAATTCTATGCCTCCATCAGGAAGAATGACACTGACCTATTTGTTAGGAAATGGAAAGACTTGGAAAAAATTATATTAAGTGAAGTAAGCCAGGACCAAAAAAGCATAGGTCCCATGGTTTACCTTATTTGCAATAACTAGTATATATCTAGGACAAGCAGAAAAGCTCAAAAGCTATGTACATATGACCATACAAGATGATGCCAAGCGAAATGACCCCAAGATAGAGATTCGAGTAGTTTTATCTTTTTTGCTGTTGTTTTAAATGTACTTATAATGTACCATGTGATTTTTTTTGTTTCTTTTGTATGTTCTTCCCCCCCATGGTATAACACCTGTTTTCACTGTATTTGATTCCAGTGCCCTGAAACTTGTATATACATTTTTTTAACTTGGGGAGGGGAAGGTAAATAACAAAATGTTGAAATAAGGATGCAGGTTAATCCATTGTAACAATGAGATGTACAAGATACTATGTTGAAAATGAACTTTACAACTTTGGTGGGGAGAGAGGGAGGAGTTGGGGAGGTGGGGAGGGAAGGAATGGTAGGGGAAAACCAAAGGAGGAGGTAACAATGCATGAAAGAAATGTACTCATTACCTTACTCATGTAACTGTAACCCCTCTGTACAGTACTTTTACAATAAAAAAATATACAAAAAAAAAAAGAAAAGTAAAGGGTAAAGGCTCTAAGCCTTGATTGGAACTTGGGAGCTTACAGAATACTGTCACTCACACCATTGATACCCCTAGTGATTGCTTCATTACCATTCAGTCCCCTCTCTGACTTTCAGGATTCCATACCATCTGTGCATCTGTGCTCCTCCACTGGGAGCTCCTAGAGACCCTCAAGGCCTGTCACTTGATTAGAAAACATCTGGACCTGAAGTCAGCCCAGCATACTGAGCCCAGAAAAACAACATCTCAGGAGACCAGGTCCTTCTACCTCCAGTGCTGACATAAGTCTTTCTCTAAAAACATCTGGTTTGGTTTCGGAGGAAACAGTTTTCAGAACTTAGGAGGAGGCAAGGGAGGTCATTTGGAGGGTAAGTCCAAGCTAGGAAGCTGGAACTCTAGACTTAAACACCTGTAATGTTAAATTGTCTGGGTGCTGTTGAACTGAACCCTGACTCTAAGGGCAGAGGAAGCTCTAGGACAGGAGAACTCCCTGGGAGATCTCTACTTCCTCTACTTCTAAATCTCACTGGGCATTGTCACTTTCCTCTCCGCTTCCTTAGAAGGCTCTCCATATTGGTGGGGGAGAGATTGGCTCCTTAACGATGATAAGTGTACTTTTTAAAAAAGTGCTAGTGAGGGCTGGGAATGTGGCTTAGTGGTAGAATGCTTGCCTAGCATTCATAAAGCCCTGAGTTCGATTCCTCAGTATCATATAAAAAGAAAAAGCCAGAAATGGTGCTGTGGCTCAAGTAGTAGAGCCAAAGCTCAAGAGCAGTGCCCAGTGCTACTGAAACTTGAATGCAGAGTGTCTCCTCTACTGTGGCTCTGTTTGGGGTGAAGGGACACTCTTGCTTGTGTAGCCCAACATACATGACAACCAATAGGTCCACACAGCCATGATGACGGCAGGAGGTAAATGAGATACAGAAAAGGAATTTTTCTGAACTTCATCGGAACACTTGTTCCCCAACTATTCTTAAGATGTCATGAATTTCTCATTTACAATGCAATGTCACCACAGACTCCTGTGTTGAAGGCTTGGGCCCCAGCTGGTGGTGCTATTTTGAGAGGTGGTGGAAATATTAGGCCATGGGGCCTCACTGGAGAAAACAGGTCACTGGGCATGCCCCTTTGAAGGTTATATCTCATCTATACCTAGTCTGTCTGTTTCCCTCTCTCCCCCTCCCTTCTACTCTCCTTCCCTCCCTGCTTCCCAGTTCCTCATATGGAAAATGAAAAGTTGGAGACACAGTCACACTCACAACAGGATCTGGTTGGGTTGCCAAAAAAAAAACACCAAAATTATCAACAGATTAGAATTTTGAAGGAGTAAGGTCTAGGTGTCTTTCTCACTCCTTCCCTACTTAGAGGTATATTTTAGGCAGTGTCTGATCTTCTGAGACCAAGGTAGGGTTTCTTCTGCAGGTCCATATTTGACTGGAATTCTGATCGTAATGATCCTTCCTCTCCCTCCCCAAGGCCCAAGTGTATTATTAGCTTCCACTGCTGCTAGTCACAAGGATGCAAAACATCTTACTGGTTTCTTTCAACTTAACTATACCTTTATAAGTAGTTCTTCATTAAGACTTTTTTGGGGGTAAGGATGGGGGTTAAATCTCTCCTTCCTTCCTTTCATTCTTTCATTTAATCTTTTTCTTTCTTTTGTTCCTCCTTTTGTTCTTTCTTTCTCTCTTTCTTTCTTTCTTTCTATGTAAACCATTTGAATTGGATTCTGGAACCCCCAACTGATAATATAGTATGTGTGTGTGTGTGTGTGTGTGTGTGTGTGTGTGTGTGTGTGTGTGTGTACATATATATATATATATATATATATATACATATATATATATATATAGTTCTGCAGGTACCTTTCTTAGCAATTTATATATATATATATATATACATTGCTATGTATATACGTGTGTGTGCATATATACATATATATACATAAGGACTCTTTATCCTCTTATCCTTTATCCATATGCACACATATGGACACCAAAATGAATGTCTACCACCCTAGGAATGTAAATAGATTTTATTTTCTGTAGCAATATTGCTAACTTGGTAGCAGCTGTCAGTAACACTGAGTTGAAATTGATTCTGAGTCTGTGTAGTAGGTTAGATGGTAGCACCCCCCTAAAATGTCATATCTTAAAGCTCAGAACCTGTTAATATGGCCTTATTTTGAAACAGGGTTTTTGCAGATGTAATTAAGGATCTCAGAGTGAGATCTTCCTGGACTTAGAAGGGCACCCAAAATCCAATGATTGTTATAAAAGAAAGGCAATGAGGGATTTGAGGTACGAAGACATGGAGGGGGAAAAGGCCATGCAATGATACTGGAGGGAAGCATCCACAAGCCAAGGACTGCTGGGAACAACCGGAAACAAGATCCCCAAGACCCTCCAGATGGCACCAACCATGGCAATAACTGGACTTCAGAACACTAAGTTCAAAACTATGAGAAAATAAATTACTATTGTCTAAAAAGCATCAAGTTTGTTTTCATTTGCATAAGAGCACTGGGAAAATTAAGGCAGCTGTATGTCCTGAGTCAGTCAATCACAGTGCCATGTAGACATGGGCAGGAATCAACCACCACCATTCTTGTGACTAACTAGTCTATACAGTTAGAACAGCAGAGACTCACTGGTCTTCAAGAACATCCAAGCTCCAGCGAACTTCCTTATGACAACCAGTTACATGGGCATTCTAGACTCCATGAAATCCACAGCATAAAGTCCTTCAGAGAGACTAAAAATCCCAATGAGCAAGAAGACAGTAACAGCTCTGTTATCAGGTTTGATGTCAAGCATACACTTGTATGTTCAGACCACAGCTTGAAATCTTCTCATGGCCCTTTTTTTCTGTCTCATCTCATTTTTCTGTTCTTCCCTCCTCCTCCTTGTGCCCACAAGATGCCTTGTACACACAAAATATAGGATCAAAGTTTGGGTGAATAAATGTAGGAGTGAAGCAAATGAATTAATTGGCTACTTAGTGAATTCCCAGGCCATGAATTAGAGCCAAGCAAAGCAGGTTGCTCTTGGCTACAACAATAAATCCCTCAGCTAATCTACCCTTCCAAATAGGCACACATACACACACACAAAGCTAGACTGAGAAACAGAAATCTGTGGGAAAGTCAGAATTTGAACCAAATTGAATTACCTGTACCAAGAACTGGTTCAGACTTGCTCAGCCTCTGGCCCATAACTCTCAGACACACTGTCCTTTCCCGAGCACTCAGGCATGTAAGAAGGACTAAGTGACCCTGTTAGGTTATTTAAACACTTTAATTCGATGTGTAATTAAAGCAGCTTCACAAATGGCAGAGTCAGAAGCCAGCCCTCCTGGACGCAGATCCTAGCTGCACCACTCACTGACCATTGGTATGATTTGACCTGTCTCTGCTTTAATTCCCTCATCTGTTATTATCTAACAGCACTACTTCAAAGGCTTACTGTGATGATTCAATGAGCTGCTACTTATAAACTGCTACAAAACACTGGGTGGCAGAGAGTGGGGAGAGAGAACTGGTTCTCTTTGGTGTGTAAGTACAACAAGACAGATGGGAATAACTGGACGCATGGACTAATCGGAACATAAAGATGTGTCCTCCAGATGGAAGACTCCAGACAATACAGATGTGAACTCAAGGTAACCACACCGCTTGTCTTGTTTGGGTAATAAGAGTCTGGATCCTGGGGCTGTGAAGGTGACTCTGTGGTAGAGGGCTTGCCTTGCATGCATGAGGCCCTGGGTTTGATTCCTCAGCACCACATAAGCAGAAAAAGCCAGAAGTGGCACTGTGGCTCAAGTGGTAGAGCGCTAGCCTTGACCTGAATAGCTGAGGGACAGTGCCCAGGCCCAGAGTTGTGGCCCCATGACTGACAAAAAAAAAAAAAGAGTCTGGATCCCATCTACTGCCCATGCCTGGCCTTCCTTCTCCTGTAATACCTATCTGTAATGGCCAAGGAGCTGAAGCATAAGCTGAGCTATGAAGGACAGAGGGGTAAGGGCAGGAAGATGGCCTCCATTCTCCATGATGGGTAGACTTCTTGTAGGAAGCCCCAGAAATTTGCTATGAAATGCCATTTCAATCTGAGTACCTCTACCTCTTCTCTCTCTCCTCTCTTCTCTCTCTCTTTCTCTCTGTCTCTCCCTCCTTTGCAAGCTGAGAACACTGTCATTTGGTGAAAAAAAATAACAAAGATATGTATATGCCTATAAATGGAAGATAAAGTGGTGGCTGAGGGCTTCCTCCAGCCAAGGAAAACAAGCACAAAGCAGCTGGAAAGAGAGGAGCCCAGGGCTTGTGGAATCAGAAGCTCTCCATCATGTCGGGACCCAGCCCAGGGCTACGCAGGCCTGGCCATCTGGGAGCAGCAGCCCCACCATCCTTCCAGGAAAGGCCTGCCAGGAACCTTGAGGCCATGGACCCAGAGTTGCTGGGAGCTGCATACTGCAATTTGCCATGGGAAAGGAAAGAGACAATTGGAGGCTAGTGGCCCAGAGAAACCACTGTTTAATACAACAGGCATCAGCTGAATGATTGCTGTGTGCAAAGCATGAGCCTTAAGGCAGAAGCAACAAGGTCATTGCTCGAGGCAATGGGAAGGGGACCCATAAAAGCAAGGGTGAGACAAACAAGAGTTGTAATTTCTCCTTCCAAACCACTGGCTAGATTTTGAGTCAGGAAGAACTAGGCTTCCCAAGAGTGAGGGGTCACACTCAGTGTAACGACACAAGAAGTACATTTAAAGGATGGGCAGGGTTGTGATAAGAGATGGGGTCACAGGAGGATACTCTGGGCAAAATGACCAATTTACAAGGCCATGGAGTCAGGGAGATAAAGGCACATACCTGTAATCCCAGCACTAAAAATGGTAAAGTAGAAGATCTAAAGTTCAAGGCCAGCCTGGGCCACACAGTGAGTTTGAGGGCAGCCTGAGCTATAAGAGATATCTCCAAAACAGAGGAGAAGAAAGAAGGAGGAGGAGGAAGAAGAAGAAGAAAAGGAAGTGGAGAAGAAAGAGATGGAGGAAGAGGATGGGGAGGAGGCGGAGGAGGATGGGGAGGAGGGTGGAGGGGGATGAGGAGGGGGAAGAGGAGGAGGAGGAATAGGCAAAGGGTCCAATGCAACATAGTAGCCAAAAGTAAGAGGGAAATAAGTATACAGTTTGGTGCAGAGGCCTTTAGAGCTGAGAATTCTGAGTCTGGCTCAGGATGAGTACTCACTGAAGTCCTGGGAACTTGAGGAGAACCAGCACTGGACTTTAGGATAACTTACTGGTAGCAAATAGGGATGGACCAGCAGGAGGAAGAAGGGAAATTCCTTAGGATTAAGATTTTTCAGCCTTTGAAAAGAAGAACAGCTAAAATTTTTCACTAATTAAAAAAAAAAATCTGCTGGAGCTGGGTGCCGGTGACTCATACCTGTAATCTTAGCTACTCAAGAGGCTGAGGGCCAAGATCTGAGAATCGTGGTTCCATTCCTGCCCAGGCAGGAAGGTCTGTGAGATTCTTATCTCCAATAAACTATTCAGAAAAAGCCAGAAGTGGCACTGTGGCTCAAGTGATAGAGTGCTAGCCTTGAGCACAAAGAGATGCAGGCCCTAAGTTCAAGTCCCGGGACCTGCAAAAATAAATCTCTCCTGGGTGCTAGTGGCTCATGGCTAAGGAGGCTGAGAGCTAAGGATCATAGTTCAAAGCCCACCTAAGCAATTGACCAGCAAATAACTGGAAGTGGAGGTGTAGCTCAAGTGGTAGAGCAGTAGCCTTGGGCAAAAAAAAAAAAAGCCAAAGGACAGTGCCCAAACCCTGAGTTCAAGCCCCAGGATTAAGTCTAAAAACAAAATACCTTAAATTTCCCTACCACAGTTGATCCGTGTAAATCAAGTCTGCCTCGTTCACGCTATCCTTCATGCTGGCCCAGCAATGCTGTCTGTCTTCCAGGTCCTCTGATACACCAAACCTGAGAGCCTTTAGCTTATCTCCAAAATTGCTACCCTCTCTTCTCCCTGCATACACCAGCCATTCCCCTGGGAGACAGAGTTTAATCTTCCATGTCCTAGAATCTAAGATGGCTGGAGAATGCTTCACCAACAGAATCCAGTCTAGTCTTGAAGAAAACAGGAATTTCCTACTTCTTACTCCCTCTATGAAGCTACCCTCTGTTTAAGAAGTCCAGTTATCCTGAGCCCTTCCAAGCCACACACAGAACCCATGTTGGCCACATGGAGAGAGACACTGACAGACCACTGATCTTTCATCCACCCAAAAAGGTAAGCCAAAGAACTTTCTTAAACACACAGCCAGTCAAGCCTTCAGATGACGCCAGCTCCAACTGCAATCCGACTACAAGTGCACAAGAGAAACCCCGTGAAATACAAATATAACCTACCAGAGCCCAATCTCTCCACAGAGCTGGGATATATAAAATGTTTCTGTTGGTTGGCCACTGGTGGCTCATGTCTATAATCCTAGCTACTGAGGAGGCTGAGATCTAAGGATCTTAGTTTAAAGCCAGCTAGGACAGACAATGCTGTGTGACTCTTATCTCCAATTAACCAGCAAAAATCTAGAATTAGTGGTATGGTCAAGGGATAGAGCATCAGCCTTGAGCAGAAAAAAGCCAAATGAGTATGAGTCCCTGGGTTCAAGAGAAAAAGCTTTTGTCTTAAAATCACTAAGTTTTCAGGTAGTTTTATCTTTCCTCTGTTACACCTCGGAGGAAAGACAACTCTCTGTATGGCTTTCTTGCCTTTATGCCCTCCCCTCTCCAGCTCAGCTCCCCACCCCACAAAGGATGCCCTGTAAATTGTGGGAGCAAATTCCTACTCACCTTTTAGTCCCCAGGCTGCCTGAGTGCAGCCACATCTGTTCCCTCCCAACATGGAGGGGATCTGTTGGCCTCAAAGGGCTTCTCAATCACCTGCCTGGGAAAGGGTAAGAGTTGGAGCAGGGCAGCTGCCAGAGACCACGTGAGCTCTGACCTCTGGCCCTGGCAACATCAGTAGCTGCTGTTGCAATGGGCTTTAGCGATGACCCAGTCCTGAGGGAACATCTGCAGATCAGTGGTTGTCTTGGAATAGGCCATGGGAAAGTCGAAGCGCAGCCATGGCTCTTGACAACCATCCCAGAATCCCACTGGAATGTTGTAGCAGAGTACATTGAACCCTAAGGTCTTTGGGGTTCTATGCTATTTTATTCATTTTTCTTTTTTTGGCTGGACTTTTTAGCTGGGAATTCAGAATACTAAATCTATCTCAGTATATTAGCTCTAAGCATGCCAGACAGCTCTCCTCAAGCTGATAACTAACAGATCTGTGCTTAAGATCCACAGCTCAGTACAGCAAGTAAGCTAAGCTCCTAAGTCCAAGGAAGCAAAGTCTGAGGCCCAGTTAACATTTCTTCCCACCAAAGCCAGGGAAATGGAAGTTACCTTAGGAGCAGTCACTAGTTATTCATTTCTGATTGCATAATAGATGGTTTGTGTGTGTGTGTGTGTGTGTGTGTGTGTCTGTCTGTCTGTCTGTCTGTCTGTCTGTCTGTCTATATACCAGTACTGGGGCTTGAACTCAGGGCCTCATGTTCTCACTTAGCTTTTCCTGCTCAAGGTTGGCACTCTACCATTTGAGCCACACCACCTCTTCTGGCTTTGTGCCAGTTAGTTGAAGATAAGAATCTCTTGGATTTGTCTGCCTAAGCTGGCTTGGAACCATGTTCTTCATATCTCAACCTTCTGAGTAGGTGTGAGCCACTGGTGCTCAGCCACACTGTAGGTTGTTTTGAGTACAAGTGAGATGAACTTCCAGGCTATACAGAGAGAGTCTCTGAGGCAAGCGTTAGAGAAAACTTTTTCCCTGAGCCAGATACTGGTTTTGTGTATATATAGCCTGTGAACTGAACTTCTTTTTTAACATTTTTAAATGGTTAGAAAATGCAAAAATAAATTGTACTTCATGATAAATAAACACATGAAATTCCAATTTGTGTTCAGAAGCTAAGGTCTAGGGGAACATGGCCACTCCCATCCACCTGCCAGTATTGCCTACAGCTGCTCCGATAGCAGCTCTGCAGTACAGAGCTCAGCTGGGTACAGGCAACAGAGACTACACGACCTCCAAAGCTGGTAATACATTTGCACTCCCTCCCTCCCCCACTCCACCCTGCATCGCCTTTTAAACAGAAGCCTTGCTGGAGTCATTTATCATTATTGGTTTAATTTGTTTATCTGGCAGTTTTCTCCCTGAAATAAAAAAGGAACCTGCTCAAAGACAAAAGGGGATGAGAGTTCAAACAAAGAGAACCCCAAAGACAAATTTGGTCTACTTTATAAGATAGGGCTGAGGCATTTAAACTATCTGGATGCAAAAAGGGGGAAATGTCTCTGAGTTCACATAAGAGCTCATCATCAGAACCTGGAGTAATCATGCCCCCTGCCTAGACTTCCCTCCCCCATCTTATCTCCCTGCCCAAACTTCCCTCCCCCATCTTATCCCCCTGCCCAGACTTCCCTCCCCCATCTTATCTCCCTGGACACCTCATCTATCTTGAAGCAGCATGAACATTGGAATCATTAGAGACCTGGAACCATCCACCGTGTGGCGACACTCACAGCTCTCTCTTGCTGCATAAATCATGGTGCCACTTGTTCAGAGCCAAGCATAGCAAGTGCCATGCATCCCTCAATGCAGGCTACTCATCAATTGCACCAATCCAGCTGGCAAATGAATTCGATGACCATTACTTTGTCATTCATCTTCCAGTCTCTGTTTGCCTCCAGACAAAACTTCTCTCAAGTACCAATTCTGCTCTAGTGATTTCTATTTCTCTGGACCTAACAAAATACCTATGATGCTTAACTTACAAGATAGTCATCCACCAGTCATGTTGCTAGAGGGTATAGAAAGGAGTTCGATGTTATGCCCAATGAGGTACTGCCAACTACTTCCCAGAATCCCTGCCCTGGTAGCAAATCCCACACACAAGTACAAGTTGAGCCCCCAGAGTTCATATCCACGTGATTCAATCCCCACACAGGGTCTCCCCACTGGAGGTCAGGCATTGGGATGTTTCTACCCCTGGAATCTGTCTTGGCTGGTTGAAGGCCTTGCCTCTGTTTGCTTTTCCTCTCTAGTCTTCCAATCGGCTAGAAAGGCTCACCACTCCCCTGAGGCCTCTTGGGCACAAAGAAGGAAAACAGAAATGCCTTTTGCAGCTGACACCAATGCCTGATTCCCTCTAGAGCTAAAGGAAAGTAACTTTTGAAACTCTTCTTTAAGAAGAAGAAAAGAAACTCTCCTGTTTCAACAGGTATTTCCAGCTGCTGGCTAGGGATTTACAAGAAATCTAAATACAATAGCCTATCTCCTGGCAGCTGCTGGTTACCCCCAGCAACCTGGAACTTTTACAGACTGCCTAGAATATGAAGGGCCTTGGATACCAAGGGCCCCTGTAGAGACAAACTTCTTAAGCATTGCCATTCTTTAGCGGTGACATTCTCCGGGGAGAATGGGCTCCTCTGGCAAAACAGAACCCCCCCTAAAATTCACCTTAATGGGAAAACTTAAAATCTCCTCTTGACAATATATAGCAGAAACCCAATTTGGCATTTTAAGCATGCCAACCCATAATGCCATAGACATGGATAATTTCTAATTTCAGTTATACAAGCCTAGAGGGCTGGTGATGAAACTCACTCACTGGTACGGCCCTGTGTTCAAGTCTCAGCATTACAAATCATGCAAGGCCTCGAGTTCAAATCCCAATGTGCCAAAGGTAGTTTAAAAAAAAGAAGGAAAAAAAAGAGGAAGATAGGAGTCATGTCATAAGTGAACTATATCAGCAACATACAATATCAGTAATTTATGGAATAGCAAAAAAAATCACAAGCTATAATATCACTGGCATTATTTTACCAAGTACTACTGATGCCACTCGATACCTATGAGCCATTGGGAAACAGGTTCTCTTATTCCAAACCCAATTACTCACATTAACTCTCAGATGGCACATTACACATCACAGTGCTACACAGGTTACAGAATGGCTAAGAAAGGGCTAGAAGAGCTGAAGGACTACTGAAGTCAAGAGCAGAGCCAATGCAAGGGCAGAGAGCTACTACAGGTGCTTGTATAAGGACTCAGCAAGAGCTCCACAAGGCAAATGCACTAACAAACCAAGAAAGCCATAAGAACTTACTTGGGATGGCAGTTCACAAACTATATAGCTTGATATATTTTACTTGATGGCTATGAGCCTGTGGCAAACTTTCTTCCAAACTTAATTACTAATATTAACTCTTAGATCACCCATCCCACTTCACCACGGCATACAGGTTACAGGATTCTGGTTCTAGTCTGACCCAAAATAGACCAAACTGGAAAACATATTCTTATATCAAATTCCACACCCTTTCTCCAGAATCTGGTTCTATGGGTCTGGTATGAAACCTGAATCATTTTAAAGCCCTTCCAGTAATTCTTATGAACATGCAGATTTGGTGGACAGTATTTGAGAATTATGCCTTGCTCCACTTCATCTTGCCCTCCTCAGTTTTCTGTCACCTCTCTAGAAATTCCCACTAGCCCCCCAACTCTAGAACCAGAGTGATGTGGCCCTATTTTCTTTAAAAGACAGGATAAGCAGCAGCTTTGGAGTACTTTTCTAGGTGTTCAACCACAGGGATCTGTTTGTTTGGAGCTGTGTCAAGCCCTGGGCTTGTAAAAGGTTGGGTGGTTTCTTTGGGTTGGCCGCCTGGGTTCCATTGGGGCTGTTGCCTGGTTTATTTTAGGTGCTTGGTCTGCAGGCTGGTAGGCTGACCTTCCTTGGCTATTCTCCAGGGTGCAGATTACTAGGCTCCTGCTGTCTCTGGAGCTACAGGGTATAATTTCCATGGCATCCAGGTAACAGGAGCTGACTGGCAGCAGTAGCTGGAACCTGTACTAAACCTAGGGAGGCAGCCTGCTGGGAAGAAGAGGCCCTGGTCATCTGTGAGTCTTTGCAGATGGTCTTAGCACTGCTGCTTGTAAGCTGTGTGAGTTGAGTCTAGCCACTTCCCTCCCTAGGCCAGAATCCTCAGCTATGACACAGAGGTTGAACAAGGTAGAGGCACTATAGAGCACTGAAAGGAATGAGGGTTCTAAGGCCAGAAGATTTAAGTTCAAATGCCGGCTGCTTCTCTCACTTTCTTTGTGATGTTGGACAAATAACTAAACCATACTTTTGTACCAGCTTTAATATCTACTAAATGAGTGTGACAATACTTTCTTTGAATGCTGGTATTCTCATTAAAGGAGATGATATGTGCCAAGTGCTTGTTTAAACCTCACTTGATGTGCAACACACACACACACTCCTCATCAAGTAATCTGATGAAGTGGGTCCCAAATTCTGGTTAAGAACTGGTGGAATGAATCTTTGAAGAAAGCGAATCTCTGCACAGGGTACACGGTAAAGAAAGGAACCATGACTTTCTGAAGGAGACAAGGTCTGAGTTGGGACCTGACATATGCCTAGAATATGAACAACCCTGAAGAACAGGTAAAAAATCAGAGAACCTAGACTGGAAAGTAGAAATTTAACCCCAGCCCAATCACTGCCCAGCTTTGTGACCTTGTTGATCCTCTCTTTTTTCTATAAAAATAAGGCTATGGTAAGAGTGAATCAGAAGAGAAAAACATCTTGGTTGGTCCTTGGAATGTGGTAAGTGTTCAGTGGATAGATGGCTAGATAGGTCGATTCAAGATGGGTCAAGTACTATAAAGAGGAATGCTTGGGTATCTTCATAGGTCCATAACTATATTGTTCTAGCTCAGCAATTTCTATAGTTCTCGTGGAATGTCAGACACTCAAGATGTCATGAGAGGAAAAAAGAGTTTTCCTTGGGAAATTAAGTACAGCAGTATAATCTATCTCCCCTTGAAAATGTGCAGTGAATTCTAGCACATACATGATTTTTCCCAATTTAATTCTTTACTAAACCAGTTTTCTACATTAAACCTGATTACTTCGCACTAAACTTAGGAGAAGTCTTTCTGAAGTGAACTAAGAGGATGATGATAGAGATATTTTCTGGCTTTTTTCTATGCTTCAATTGTATTCAGCTTTAGAAACTATGTATACGGTAAGGAGTAGGAGTGTCTGAATGAGAAAAGCATGCATATTTGGAAACAGAGAGGCCCATACTTAAATATAATATCTGCTACTTGCTTCTGAGCTTAGTTACTTGGAGAAGTTTGTTCATCTTTCTTTATCTCCATTTGCTCAAATGAGCATTATGAGAATTAAATGAGCTACTAGTACCTGAAGAGGCTATTATCATGCCTGACACATAGTAAACACTCAGTAAGGAGAAAATGATGACTGCATTATTATGCTACCATCTACGTAGCTCCTGCCAGCCATTCTGCAACACCCAACAATGGCTTGGCCATTGGGTTCTAAGGAAAGGAACTGTACCAAGTTCTAGTTCCCTCTCACTTACAGAGTCAGCCTAGAGGGAGACAACCAGAGGAGGCAGGAAAGCATTTCTCAGAGGGTAAGAAAGGTAGCATATGCCTTGTGCTTTCTCTGAACACTCAGCAAAAGAAGGGGCTCTTTCAGAAGGAGGACATGTTCTCCTAAGCCAGTGTGGGCTGGCAACATCTACTTTCTCAGGCTGGCACTGAGCCACCAGGAGATGCAGAATTTGCTTAGTCATTTCTCAACAGCAAGAGCAAGTGGCTTGGAGAAGAACCAGATATACACCGTGGAGGTCAGCCAAGTGCCTCCTAAAAAGAGGAAAGCAAGAGCACAAAACCCTGAGTGCCAGAGACAGCTGGCTTCCAGTGCCAGAGACCAGTGCCCTGCTAAAATGCCATCACCCTGGGCAGGATGGCCTGGCCTTACCCCTGACCATCAAACCCAGTCCCCAGTTTTCCTACTTTTGCTAAGAATATCAGCTATGGGCAATCACAGTCCCTGAAGAGGTTTCTTTATTCTTGATGTATTCCTTCACTTAGTATTTGTTAAACACAATTTTCAACAAATACATTTAATGAATACCGTTGCACATAAAACAAGAAAAGTTCCTACATATACAGAACTTACATTTTAGTGAAGAAAAGCAAAAGGGGTACAAGTAAACAAGACATAAAATAGGGAGTAAAGACACAAAATAATGTCAGGTAGAGAGAAGTCCTTTAAGGAGAAAGGCAAAGATGAGGGGAAAAATAGGACACTCACATGAGTTAAGGCCTGAATGAACAAGAAAAGGAGATGGTTCAGATCTGAATTCAGATCTGAGAGGAGAGTATAGAGCAGCAAACATTAGGATCCTAAGACAAAGGTGAGCCCACCCTGTGGACACGCAGCCAAAATGGTGATAGCCATATCAGGGAGGAGAGGCCAGAGTGACAGGAGATGTGGACAGTAGTTAGAGGGCAGGTATTTCAGCAGGAAAAGTAAAGGGTTTTGGCTTCAGTTCAACTGTGAATGGAGAGAGAGAGAGAGAGAGAGAGAGAGAGAGAGAGAGTGTGTGTGTGTGTGTGTGTGTGTGTGTGTGTGTGTGTGTGTGTGTGTGTGTGTGTACCAGTACTGGGGCTTGAACTCAAAGCTTGGGTACTGTCCTTTAGCTTTTTTGATCAAGCACTCTACTATTTGAGCCACAGCTCCATTTCTAGCCTTTTTTGTTGGGAGGGGGGAAAAGAGGAGGAGTTAATTGGAGATAAGAGTCTCACAGATTTCTCTGCTTGGCATGTCTTTGAACTGCGATCCTCAGATCTCAGCCTCCTGAGAAGCTAGCATTACAAGTGTGAACCACTGACACCAAGCAAGATTGGAAGGTTTTAAAGGATGGAAAATAATGAAGACCATCCATGGACTATGAGAAAAGCTAGATGGAAAGAAACAAAGATGTACTCTGAGTGAGCCCTTGGGAGACAGCTGCCCAGTGTGGGTAAGAGGGCGCAGGTGAGGCCGGACTGGGCAGAGAGAGAGAGAGCAAGAGAGGTGTGGAGAACATCGTGAAGGTGAAGTGACAGGACCTGCTGGCCAAGGGGTGTCGGCTGTGTGTGAAATAGAGGGACCAGGAGATTTCTGTAGTCATTATTTTAATCCCCAAGATGTGGCAGCCCATACAAAGAACATTTCAGGGAGGGGAGACAATGGCAGTAGTTTGGATAAGATTCCTCTTGGAGATCCATGTGGAAATGTTAACCTGGCAGTGGGATGTGTTTTGAGCACATCAGTCAACACAGAAGTCATCAGTATAAATGTTTAAAGATTTTTGGATCCCTGCACCCAGACAGGATTGCATGCCATGTGAGATGTATGCCATGTGAGAATGAGACTTTAGCAAAACTATTTAGTTTAAGATTTATTTTGTTTTGCAAGGGGCTACTGAAGCTTAGAGGGGCAAAGTAACAAACCTACTGTGCTAGTCAGACTTTTTGTCCTTGCAACAAAACACCTGACAGAGACATCTTCAGGGAGGAAGGATTTATCCTGGCTCAGAGTTTCAGAGCTTTTAGTATATAGTTTCTTGGCTCCATTACTGCAGACCAATGGTGAGACAGGTTCTCATCATCCTGGAGAAGGCACATTGGACCACAGATGTTCTCCTCATGGTGACTTGGAAGCACAGAGGAAGATGGGAAGGGGGCGGGTCAAGACAGAGCCTCCAAATGCATACTCCCAGTGATCTATGCTCTATAGGCCTCATCTCTCAAGTTTCCACTACATCCCAAAATAGCACCAATAACTGGGAACCAAGCCATTATTAACACATGAGTAAATGGGGGCGGGGCATATTCAAATCAAGCCATTATACCCATAGCCACAAAGGTTTCTGTTTATGTCATTATCCAAGAGTGTCCAGAGTATTAACAGTTCCAATATTGCTCAAAAGTCTAAATCAAAAGTCTGCTTTGAGAGTCAAGGCAACTCTTTCATGACTATCTGTAAAATCACAGAAGCTACAAATGTGGCTTAGTGGTATAGCACTTGCTTAGTACATGTAAAGTCCTGGATTCTAGTCTAACACTGCAACTCCCCCAAATACAAAAATTTCCTATTTCCAATATACAATGCCAGTTCCAAAAAGAACTATTTGGGGAGGGACATAGAAAGGAAAGATCACATCAAATCAAGAACAAAACTTAGAAGAACAAGTATTACATCCTATAGCTCCAGTATCTGTGTCATATGGTGGGGCATATTGAGAGCTCAGTAGGATCTGGGTAGTCTGGCACTTATGGACGTATGCAGCCTACATGGCCTCTCTCTTGGGCTGGCTTTACCGGCTGCCTGTGGATTTCCTTAGCAGATAAAGGGACTTCTTATGTTTCCCTCTTGAGAGCTGCCTGTCACATATTGCCTGGCCTCTCTGGCTTTTCCTTTGAAATCTGAATGGAAGTCTCCATGTGGGTGAGACCAAAGTCTGCCAGCAGTTCAAGGAGTTGCTGGGTCCCTTGAACCACAGCTGTGGCAGCTTCTGAATGTCTGGGTAGCTGAACCCATGGAAATACACACCCAGGTAGACCTGTAGGAGCCTTCTTCCCAAAGGAAATTCTTTGAAATATACTCACAGTTCCACCTTGCCCCTGCCATGGATGGAACGAGGCTGATTCCTGGGGTATCTTCAAGGCATCTTTCCTTTTGTCTCAATGCAAAGTACTTGGCTTCTTTTTAAGTACTGTTCTCTTTAACAACCACACTCTGTCTACAGCTTCAAACAAGTTCCTTTCTAGTCCAAAAGTCATGTTCATACCTTTCTGCTCCACTCTTCCCTCACTAAAAATTTGGCTAACAGCAACTAGTACCCATGCAATAGCCTGAAAGCTGATACTCCTTGACATTTCCTCTACCAGACTCTTTAGTCTGTATACTTTAAACTCAATCTCCCACAAAGTCTCAGGGCATGAACATAATGTAAACAGGAGCTTTGCCACAATGCAAGACAAATATTCCATACTCCAATTCTCCAAATCCTCATTCCCATCTGAAATTTCATGAGCAGTCTTTATTATCCACATTCATACTAGCACTTCTACCACTACTTGGAAGGAAAGTCTGCCATTCAAGGAAATATTTTATCTTTCTTTCTTCTCTCAATCTTTCTTTATTCTCTCAATCTTTCTTTCTTCTCTTAATCTTTCTTTCTTTCTCTCTTTCTTTCTCTCTTTCTTTCTTTCTTTTTTCTATCTTTCTTCTCTTAATCTTTCTTTTCTTTCTTTCTTTCTTTCTTTCTTTCTTTCCTTCTTTCTCTTTCTTTCTGCCAGTTCCAGGCTTGAAGTCTGCACCTGGATGCTGTCCCCGAGCTTCTTTTCCTTGCTCAAAGCTAGCACTCTACCAGTTAGCCAGAGCTACACTTTCAGCTTTTTCTAAGAATTTTATTGGAGATAAGTCTCACAGTTTTTCCTGATCAGATTGGCTTCAAGTTGCCAGCCTTAGATATCAGCCTCCTGAGCAGCTAACATTATAGGTGTGAGCCACCAACACCTACCTAGGTATATTTTATCTTTTTAATGAGCAAGAAATAAACAACTTTGCATGAGTCATTATACATTTTGAGATTTGTTTGCTACAGCAACTAGCATATTGACATGGGTTAGAGATAACTGTGTCAAGTCCAAGAAAACACTTAAAATTATCCACATTGTAACCCTTACACTTATAATGAATCTAGTGATTAAAGAAGAAAGAAGTTCAGAGACGGTAGACTACTTTCCTTATCCCTGAGAGGACAGATCTGGCTAAGATCAAAGCTGAAATGAAGGTCTCTATGAGACTGGAGAACTCATCTCTGGATCTTCATCCATGGCTAGTTAGAAGATGAATGAATGGTAAGGACAATGTCCTCACTCTTTAGAACAGGACTCAGATGAAAGTCACTATTAGCAATATCTTCTCTGACTATGTTCTGCTCCATTTTTTCATGTGCTACCCTCTGCAGAGATGAGGAGTTGCTGCTCACCTGCTATCCTCTAATAACTAAAATTGCCACTCAGTCTCCACTTCTCTAACATAGTTATATTCTCCCAAATATATACCAGGGTCATAAGTATAGTCATAACCATCACTGCTCACAGCCTTGCACTATGGTGGTTAAAATGTTGATCCATCCTGAACTGGTCCCATCATCCAATTGTTTTCTCCATCGCGCAAAAGGGTCTGCAGTTTCCCCTCATTGGACAGTACTATTGTAGAAGGAACAGAGGATGATGGAGTTTGAGTCAGTGTTGGGAAGTCAGCTAGCTCTGTTAAGGTCTCACATCCCCTAAGTCCTCTGAGCACTAAACCAGAGTCAGCTTTAATCTTATTTCAGGCAAGTGACATACAAACACACACTTTCCAAAAACTATCCCAATAGTCTTGAACCTTTTCTGATCCTACCAGTCAGTAAAAGTATTTAGATGACATACTCCCATTATATGTGTATATATGTACATAAACTTATATATCATGTATGCGTGCAATTATGCATATTTAAATATATGATATAATTGTGCTAAGTATGAATCAGTGATGTATTTAAGATAACATTCACAAAAACATAAATATTTCAGTAATAAGGTCTTTAAAAAACAAATATGAATAGCAGTCCTAACCATTTTTCCCTGTCCCAAATGGAACATTCCACACACACCCCTCTTCAGAGAACACTTGGTCCATCAAAACCTTTGAACTGAATCACAAACTGGCAGCCTACAGGCCAAATGTAGCCCACAGATGTGTTTTGTTTGGCCTGAACAATATTTTCTAAATTTTCTATTCATTTCCAACACTTAAAAATTTGGACAAGTTCACATAAAAATCTAGAATTTTTCAGCATTTTATTCACTACGTTATTCCCAGTGTCTGATGCATAGTAGGCACTCAATAAATATTTGTTTAATTGAATTTCCAGCTTCTTCCTTCTCCAAAAAACAATCAGGCTGGCATTTCTTCCTGGCAGAAATAACCTGGGGCTGAGCAGTGATGACTTCATCCAGCAGGGTACTGGCTCAACCAGTCCTGTACCACAGTCATCAACATTCCCTGTTGTCCTATAGTTAGCCAGTTTAACTTATGTCTACCTGGCCTCCATCCATATCTTAACAACTATTTCTGATTATATGTGGACTCTCTCCGTGAGGTCAAACAAAAGCAATATTCCATCTGGCCTCCAAAGACACAGGTTTGCTATCCTTGGGGAAATCTCTCCTCTAAGCCAATTTTCCTAATCTGGAAAATAGTTGTGTCAAATCCCTCTTCACAGGTTGTGTGACAATCAAAATAAATAAGGTAACTTCTGCAGGCTGTTTTGTAAATTGCAAAGTATTGTAAAAATGTGTAAATGTATCATTATAGCTGCATTCATCCTCCCGAAGGACTGGCTGAGAGGAAGGAGAATTTGTAATGTCCCACATCCACTATATCAACCATGTGTCTCAATACATCCCTTTCCAGCACTACCCCCCATAGACCACGTTGGGTTTCGAGGCTTAATTGGAGGACAAAAGAAAAGATAGGTGAAGAATGAAGAGGCTGCAACCCAAAAGGTTAGGTTCAATTTCTTCTAATATTATTTACTGCTCTATTTCACTTTTTTTTTTTGTCAGTCATGGGGCTTGAACTGTGGGCCTGGGCGCTGTCCCTCAGCTCTTCAGCTCAAGGCAAGCGCTCTACCACTTGAGTCACAGCGCCACTTCCAGTTTTCTGGTGGTTAATTGGAAATAAGAATCTCATGGACTTTCCTGCTCAGGCTGGTTCTGAACCGTGATCCTCAGATCTCAGCCTCCTGAGTCGCTAGGATTACAGGCGTGAGCACTGGTGCCCAGCTTCACCCTTTCTTATTTCTAAGTCATTAAATTCTGTGACTTGTAGCTCAGAAATATCACATTTTCATTCACATGCAGAACCTAGATCTAAAAACAAATACTGTGATATAATTGTGAAGAAGGGATTGCTTTTCTTCTTTTATTTCTTTTTTTGGGAGGGAGGGAACAGCAGGTAGTGGAAGGGGAAAAGAAAAGGGTCATGGGGTAAATATTATAGAAATATATTTTTATATATATTCATACACATACATATATGTTTACATATGTTTAAATTGTGTCATCTTCATACCTATATATATATATATATATATGTATGTATGTATGAAGATAGCACAATTAAACCCACCAGAAATTATTAAAAACTGAGGAAGAGGTAGAGGTTTGGAAAGAGTATATAGACAAGGAAATTTTAACTGAATTATCTTATATGCATGCTATAAATATCACAATGACATCTTTTTGTACAATTAATTTATACTAACTTAAAAATAGGAAAAAATCATTAACACATATACTAGCATATTTAGAACTCAATGCCTCAACCCCAGCATCCTTCCACCCTCTATCCCAAGAGCCAGTCTCTAAAGTTTCTCCCTTATTTCCCTGAATACAGATCTTTCATGGAATACTAATATTTTATGTTTTATTCTCCCATTGGAAATATATTCAACAGAGTTGTGTTAGTCCACATTTCATCACTGAGACAAAATACCTGAGAGAAACAAATCAAAGGGAAGAGAAGTTTACTTTGGTTCACAGGTTCCGTGATCTCAGTCCATAGTTACTTCTCTTCATTGCTTTGGGCCTGAAAGGAGGCAGAATATCATGAAAGTACTGACCTCGTGGTAGCAGAGAGAGAGACAGAGACAGAGAGGAGAGGAGAGAGAGAGAAAGAGGGAGGGAAGGAGGGGAGGCAGGAGGGAGAGAGAGGGAGGGGGAGAGAGAATACAAGGGTCCAGGGAAAAGATAGACACACCCTTCAAAGCCATACCTCGAGTGACCCACTTCCTTAACTAGGTCCCACCTCCAAATAGCCCACTGAGCTATCAACTCATCAGTGGATTGATCCTGTGATGGGGTTAGTGCCATCATGACCCAGCCACCTCTCAGTAGTGCCACTAGTGAAGGACCAGGAGCCTATGCGGAACATCACCCCTTTTAATCAGCAGGGAGAATGTTTCTGTCCCATTTGAGATTCACTTACCATCAAGACATCTCTGTGTCCCTCACTTGCTCTTCTCTTTTTCTCTCCCTCTCTCCTCTCTTCTTCTTTTCTCTCTCTTCACGGTTTCCCTCACCTACATTTCTGGATCTCTTATAAAATATTTGCTAGCTAGCTGTAGACTGAACTTCATGAAACTGCAGTTCATATGCTTCAGCTTTATACATTTCATCCAATGACCCTGCTTTGGGGATTTCTATAATCTCCAAATCTTCCTATTTTAGGTCCATTTTTCATGGTGATTATACTGTGGCCCTAAAAAAATATTTCAGTATCTTAAATATGCTAGGGCATTTCCTTTCTCATAGATTTGAGCTACAGATGCCAGATAATCTCTTAAACTAGAAACCCTAGCAACAGGTATATTCTAGATGAATACATATATATACATATATATATATATATATATATATAATCTTCTTTCTTACTCCCTAGGAAGAAAAATAAATACTATGAAATTATACACTATTGGTTTGGGGTTAGGTAAAAAGGAAAGCTTCTTTAGAAAGAATAGCATTTCCACAGGATCTCCCACCTCCCACCATCCTAAAACTAGTATGTTTCTTCCTCCTCTTCTTCTCCCATCATTTAAGAAGTTCCAAAAATCCTTAACTCTTGGATTTTCTTTTGTTCTGTACATCCGCAGGAACTGCTCCTGAAACCCGCCCCTCACCTAAACTCTGTCTCTTGTAGCTCATCATCCACTCAAGCTTAACCACTCACTGGTTTGTGGAATTCCAAATATTCACATGTCTTTGTCTACTGGGGCTGCCATGACAAAATGCCACGGACTAAGGGGCTTCTAAACAACAGAATTTTCTTTCTTTTTAATTCTAGAGGTCAAGAAGTTCAAGATCAAGACAATAGCAGATTTGGTATCTGGAGGGAGCTGCTTAGCAGAGTTGGTGTCTGGAGAAGGCTGCCTTCCGGTTGTAGATAACCTACTCTTGCATTATCTTCCCATGGTAGAAGGGGCTACATAGCTCTCTGGGGTCTCTGGGCAGTAATATCACACAGAATGGTTGACCTCATGGCCTGATCCACATCTTTGTACCATCACCTTGGGTGTTATAATTTCAATATCCAAAGACCGTAACATAGCAGAAATCCTGTAATATTAAATATTGCTCTCTCTTGTGGTGGTCCCTCTTTTAAAAGTCAAGCTCCTCGCGTATTAAATGTTTCTGAAACCATTTCTTGGAATGCAAGTGCCCCAAGAGACATTCTTAGACTTTCATTTTAAAAAATGAGTTCTTTGGCCAATCAAGTTTGGGAATCGCTGTACATCATAGGCCTTAGACAAAGTTTCATATTACAGAGCATCATATGAAAGGATCACAAAGACATGATTTTGGTAAGAAGCCCTGATAAACTATTTAATCCCTAAACTTAACAAGTGACCCATTTTTATAATGGAATTTTTTTATCAGTTTCTGGAGATTTATGTCCCACAGAACACACTTTGTGATCTGTCATGAATGAGCTATGTTAGAAACACAGATGGACACACCTATGTCTCGCCACAATCTCAGAATTTACTGAATAACAAAAAATTCACAAGCTACATCAGTTTTATTGGCAGTGATTCACCAAGTATTATTGATTTCACTTGGTAATCATGAGCCACTGGCCAAAAAAAAAAAGTTTCTTGTATTCTAGTCTTGATTACTAACACTCAGATTACGCATTATATAATTAAATATGCACTACAAAAGGGCTAAGAAGTCTTAGAGAGGCTGTCGTGTTCCAAGAAGACTTGCTAAAGGCAAGAGCAAAGAACTTCATGCCAAGAGCACTACTGGTAATTAGAGATGATATTAACATAAGAAACCTATTCATAGAGTAGAACCCAAAGCTGGTTCAAAACACAATGTTGGTTCAAGCTGCCATTACTTCCAAGCTTACTGGGACCACAGAGATGTCAACAGGAGTGAGTCATATCAGATAGGACAATCAGACTGAGCTGAAGTACCAGTTTATTGCTAATTGACACATGATACATGCACTGGATGACCTCACGGGTCAGCTTCTCCTCCTTTTATCTGATGTGGGTAAGAGGATTGCCTTATTCTTGAGCTAGTATGTTCAATGTGCTCATGGGCCTGATTTTTCTGCTATGCTTTTGATCGGCCCATGTGTCCGTGTATCTCTGATTTAGTAAGTTTATAGGTGACCACCTTTTTTCACATAAATATGTTGTTTATCAGTCTGCCTCATGCTTTGAGCTGAACAGATGGTGGCTGTTTCCTTGAGTCATTCCGCCTCATTATTTGCATTCAAAATGGAGCAGACCACCATTTTACAAAGTGGAGGTAACTCAGGGCAAGGCTTTCCAATGTAGTTTGGAGTAACTTTAGTTCAGGTCTTCACATGAATCATGCTCCAATCCTTGAAGGACCACGGATGACTTTAACACTTTCCCTTCCCCTTGGGAATGTGAAAAGGTCAAGACCAGTAAAGCCATCTGAATGTATACTCACCACCCCCTCCCCTAGCCCCTGCTCCATAGAGGAACATCATTGACAAACACTGACAAATACCTTTCATCCTCTGACCAGGACACATGCAATATCTATAGAGAGCAAGGAATTTCCCAATGTCTGTTCTAGCCTACCCTTCCTCATCCATCTGGGCCTCGAGAAACCCAATATAAGACTCCAACAGATGCAGTAAATCCAAGGAGATCCAAGAGGACCTCACCCATACCAGAGGAAATGGGAAGGCCAAGTATGATACATTCTTTTTAGTCCCATTGCCCAGTTTTGATCAGGCACACCCTACTCTCCAAACTCACGCACAAGGACTTTAGACTCGTCCCACCCAGGTGGGAGCCCCTCAAACACGCTGCAAAACCACAGACTTGGACGTGGTACCTCGTGGATTGGTCAAGTTCCTTGTAATTCATCTGGATCCCACATCTTAACATTTTAAGCCTTTCCATTTCTTTTTTAGTATTCTGTTTCATCTATGAAGTTTTTCTCCCCATCCAGAATCCAAAATTAAGGAAAACATCTTCTAACTTATATTTTCTCTATTCCTTCCTCTATACAGGGTAAGTGCTTAATAATCAATTCTGTGTTCTATTTAATAAGCCCTCTTCTGTTCTTGCCCACACTCCAAGAAAGGAAGAAGGGAAGATAAGAAAGTTCTTTAAACCTGTATCCACCATTTGACTCAGGATCAAGTAACACCCTCCCCCATTCATTTCCAGAGGAGCTCAAGACCCACATTGGTCACAGAACCAGGCTACTCTCTCATGCCCTGTGCATTCCTGTTCTCACTGGCTTCTTTGTCTAATCATAGTCAGTTGCGTTTCCAAATTTGTCCATGCAATCAGATTAAGTTATCCAGATCCATACTCTTTTCCCATTTGCCCTCCAGGACTAATCTCCCTGGCCTTCATTCTGTTCTGTATCCCAGGAGGCTGCCCTGTATGGACTGCATCCACCAGGCTTCTTTGTCCTATGGCTTATGATTGGATTCCATCACTGGAAGATAGCAGGAAAAGAGACAAGGCTACATGATGCTCCCCTGACTTTTTCTTTGTAGCCCTTGAGCTTGATTGTGAGCCTATTTGGTATAATAGGTCTTTGAATCTTTATAGGGTTTATTCCTCACTTTCTGGCATGCAGGTGTGTTAGACCCAATTAGCATGATTCTGTTAATATTGTGAATAGAGCAGGAGAGGTTGTTCCTGAGGCTGAAATCACTATTATAAGGAAAATCACCTTCTGTGGATTTTCATCCTTCTCTTGTGTCATTTATTCATTTTTTGTTCTCCCTAGGAGAAGCACTTTCTTAAAGGTTATGGAATACCACCTCAATAGCTGGGTCTAATAAATTTGGTCCATGTCTCTTTTCTCAGGAAACTTGGTCTTTTTGACCTACAGAACTGTAGGTTCCCTGGAGCATAAACCAAACCATATTATTTATTGTGAACTCTTCAGACTTAGAAATTTTCTAGCACCAGACTCTGCAGAATCAACGTTATTTGAGTTGAATATATCCAAAGAGGTTCAAGGCAGCTCCCAGGAAGTATTGCTTCCACTGTCCAAATTTTCTAGCCTTGGAAGAAAGAAAGAAGAAGAAGGAAGAAGGGAGGAGGAGGAGGAAGAGAGGAGGAGGAGGAGGTGGAGAAAAAGAAAAAGAAAAGGAGGAGGAGGAGGAGGAAGAAGAGGAAGAAGAAAGGAAGGGAAGGAGGAGGAAGAAGAAGAGGAGGAGGGGGAAGGGGAGGAGAAGGAGGAGGAGAAGGGAGGAGGAGGAAAAGGGAAGAGAAGGAAGAAGAAGAGGAAGAAGAAAGAAGATGATGAGGAGAAAGAATTTTCACAAAGCCTTTTTTATTCTTTTTTATTGGATCTTCTTCCCTAAAAGCTGCTTTTATTGGAGCATTTTGGACCCTCTACATTTCCCTTGATTCATATGTGCAAATAACAACTCAGAAGAGCAACAGCAGGTGGAGAGCCATGACCTTGAAGAAAGAGACTTGTCATAGACATATGGAAATAGTTTGCATAATGTCACAGCTGACCTTTATTGAGTCCTTTCCCTATGTTATTTTATCTTCACATTTACCAGGCACCTGCTGTGCGTTAAGCACTGTGCTTATATATAGATTAGCTCACTTTATAAAGAATAGAAATTCCAGATTCTCTTTGGGCTGCTAGGGACAGGGGATAGTCTTGGGTATGTCTCTGGCCTGTTTCCAGACCTGCTAAATGAGTGGCTCTGCTAAATGATCTCTCCATGTTCTTCCAGACAAAATTTGCTAAAATTTTATGCCATGCTGAGATCTAGTTACTTCTTTCAACAGAAGCCCACTAAGGTTCCCAAGCCTCTCCTAACTGAGCCTTTCTCCAGAGAGTAAAGCCTGAGCCAAGTACCTGAGTACAGATAGTTTGGTTCAAGTGAGTATGAAGCAGGATTGGGGAAATGAGAGGAAGAGACAGAGGCAAATTCAGGATGCATTATGAGCTGGTCACCACTCTCACACTGGGAAATGGAGGTTTAATCTCACTGGTAATCAAGAGAACTATATTAGAGTATATCTCATAATAGTCTCCTTGAAGGATAGAAGAAACAGAATATTTTCCCATTGCTCTTCCATTAGTATATCTTCTAAGGACTATCAGGAAATGCCCGAAGCAGACTAGCTTTATAAAGGAAAGAAGTTTAACTTAATTCTCAGCTCTGGAGATTCAAGGTCATGACGGTCTGATGATAAAGCATGGTGAAATGGTATCACAAAAGTGAGAGTGTATTCAGGAGTCAAAGATCACATTCAAAAACTCAAAAGCCATCCAAGGGTTAGTTGCCACAAGAGCTAACTCTGGATCTCATTGAGAAATAGTTCAATCCCTTCTCAGCATAGCACCCCCAATGATCTAAGGACACCACAGTAGCTCTCACCCAGTAGGTCCTAATAGTGCCCCCCCCCCCACTTCCCAATACAGCTATTCTGATGACCAAGGCTCTACCAGATGACCCTCTGGGGACATACCACATCAGAACCATAACTAGCAGCTCATACCCTGCAATGGTCATGGATGGTCCCATAGAGGTTAACTCCTTCCCCATTTCCAGTTTGCAACAGCACCAGTACCCAGCCTTTCCAAATTATAGCATCAGAGAAGGGCAGGCCAAAGCCAGAGATACAGGATACAGCTCAGGCAAAAATAGTCAAGGTCTTCTATTTGGTTGTTACAATAATGATGTAAAGAGGATTTGAAAGATTTAGCCAACACAGTATGTGTTCTGTTACACTGGCATTTCAGACAAACCTTGAATAAATATAGGCATGTCTTGTGCAATATTTAAGACATACTTCTATTAAGTAAGTCATTCATTATTTATCTAAAATTCACATATGGCTGGGTCTCCTATATTTTATCTGGCCGTTTTATGTGCATGGTTGCACAGCTGGGCACAGGAAAAGTGTCACTAGAATCTGTAACTCCCATCAGCAGCTCCCTTAAGAACTTCATCTGCCTGTGCTCTCAGACTCACATTGAGGGAAGACAGTGCAAAGACACAGGGCAAAATCTATCCACAAGTAAGCAATGTTCTGCCTAGAAGCAGAAGAGGAGCAGGTTCCACCCTTAAAAGGAGCCAGCCTTGCTAACACCTCGATCTTGTACTTCTAGACTCCAAAACTGTAATTAATTAATTATCTGTTGCTTAAGCTCTCCAGTTATGGTATTTTGATATGGCATCTCCAGGAAACTGATAATACTGCACAAATACTGTTCCAGGTTGTCCATCGTCACATCTGTCCAGTTACCGCACTTAGACCTGTCCACATCACTCCACATTGCCAATAGCTATTTATCCCATCTCACTAGCCACCAGTCATATGTCACTTCTAGGATTCAAATGTAAATAAATCAAAACAAAAATTGAGTTCTTCAAGTCACACTTCAAGAGCATAAGATGCCCAGTGGCTAGAATGGATAACGAGCATTTCCTCCATCTGAGAAAGTTCTTTTGGGTAGCACAAGACCATAGTCAAATCATTCCTACTGCTAGAAGCTCATGTTTATAACCTGATCTACTTAGGAGGCTGAGATCTGAGAATTCAGGCTTGAAGCCAGCCCAGGAAGGAAAGTCTGTGAGACTCTTATTTCCAATCACCAAAAAGCCAGCAGTGGAATTGTGGATCAAGGGATGGGCCACCAGTCTTGAGAGGAAAAAAAAAAAAAAAAAAGATGAAAAACAGCTCTCATTCCCGAGTTCAAGCCTCAGTACTCCAGTATGGCAGTACACGAAAGAAAAATGAGGGCTGCAAAAGTGGCTCAGTGGTAGAGTGCTTGCCTAGCATGTATGAGGCCCTGGGTTTGATTCCTCAGCACCACATAAGCAAAAAAAGCTGGAAGTGATGCTGTGGCTCAACTGGTAGAGCACTAGCCTTGGGCTGAAGAGCTGAGGGACAGTGCCCAAGCCCAGAGTTCAGGCACCACAACTGACAAAAAGGAGAGAGAGGGGGGGGGGAGAGAGGAGAGAGAGAGAAGGAAAGAAGGAAGGAAGGAAGGAAGGAAGGAAGGAAGGAAGGAAGGAAGGAAGGAAGGAAGGAAGGAAGGAAGGAAGGAAGGAAGGAAGGAAGGAAGGAGGGAAGGAAGGAAGGAAGGAAGGAAAGAAAGAAAGAAAGAAAGAAAAGAAAGGAAGGAAGAAAGAAAGAAAGAAAGAAAGAAAGAAAGAAAGAAAGAAAGAAAGAAAGAAGAAAGAAAGATGGAGGGAGAATCATTCATACTTTGATTCCAACCACACTTGGGCAGGCTCACCTCCTGCCACACTCATGGACTCCCTTATTTTCTATCTAAACTACATGCTTTTCCTGGCTAGTGCTTGCACTTGCCTGTGATGTTCTTTGTAAATATATATATATATATATATATATATATATATATATATAAATCTTCATCCTCATGGCTGGTCCTAGCTTTTGCACATACTCAGGACTTTACCCCTGGAGAAGGCTCTCCCACAGACCCCTGCTTTCTGCTTCCTTCTAGAGTCAATGAAGACCTGGCCAGATCCCAGAGCTGAGGCAGGTGCCCTGGCATTGTTGGGAGCTTTGGGGAAAAGATCAGCTGAAGTGAGCAGGCCCTGATCCCTTCTCCACAGGGAGCAAGAGGGCTCCTAGGAGGGGATGACAAGAAAGGGCTTTCTCCAAATGTGCGCATGTGCGCGTGCATGTGTGTTTGCGCGCACACACACACACACACACACACACACACACTGGCTATTCTTTTCCAGTGGAACATTCTGCCTGACCTCTCTGGCGTTCAGAGCTGGCAACTCTCCCAGCCTCCCACATGGACATTCTCCTCAGGGCATAGCCCCACGCGCCTGTCCCATGAGCTCGGGGGTCCAGGGAGCCTCTGCAGCTGTATAGCCCCAGGCCTGTCGCCTAAGCCCCCACCAAATGGGCACATCCACACCCCATTCCTCACTGCCTCTCCTGCCCAACATCTCCTTCTGTGTTCTTTATATGGGTAATAGGCCTCTGTCCTTCCAGGGTCCCCAGAGCAAACTTCCCTGTCAAACTCAAAGCCCTTCCTTCTCCCCAATGGCCATCTCTTGAAATTAGTGAGAACACCATGCAGTTGCCTGCATCTCCTCAACAGGCCTCCCCACACAAGATTCCTATTACCCTTGGGCTTTCCCAATCTCCATCTCTTCCATGTAGACCACACCAGAGCATCCCTCCTCTGTCTCTTGACCTTCAACGTCCATCCTGTCAAGTCATCTTCCTAAAATACAGTGCGCTCTTCTCTTGTGGCCTCTGTTCTTCCCACCATCTACAAAGCAAAAAAAACCAAACTTCTTATACAAATGTTCAAGCCACTCCCAGATCCAGCTCCTACTTGGCTGCCTTTCCCACTCTCCTACTCATCTGCCTTCTGTTCACCTGCCATATCCCCGCCCCCCACATAGGCTCCGAGTTCAGTCCAAACATCACCCTTCTCTGTGTGATGGCGGTGAAGGCTGAGGGCTGACTGCCTGGGTTCATGCCCAACTCCCACACATGGGGGCTGAGGAACTCTGAGCAAGACAATGAAACTTGCCATGCCTCAGTTTCTTCCTCTGCGAAACAAGAGCATGATCCGGCCTACTATTAGTTGAGCAGATTGAGTATGCTGTGCACACAGAATGTGCCTGGCACATAGCTGTGTCTTCCTATCATCAGTAATTGGGGGGAGGGCGCAGAGTGGGGGAAACATGTACACTGAAGCTTAAATTCAGAACATTGGGCTCTTGGTTGGCTTTTTTTTGGCTCATGGCTTTTTTAGCACTACAACTTGAGCCATGCCTCCAGTCCAACATTTTTTTTGCTGGCTAATTGGACATAGGGTTGTATGAACTTTTCTGTGCTGGCTGGCTTTAAATCATGATCTTCCAGGTGTCTGTCTCCTAAGTAGCTTGGATTACAAATTGAGCTAGTTTTTTGAGGGGTGGTTGCTCTTTTTGATTGTTTATGAAAGATTATCTCTCTATATTCCAAAGTAGGTTGAGATTACATAGCCCAGGCTGGCCTTGAACTTGCAATCATCCTGTCTCTGCCTCCCAAGTACAGGGAATATAGCCCCTATGATCCACTATTATTGCTGGCATTCCCAGGCAGATTTTCTCAAACGTGTCTACATGTCTCCTCCTTTCCAAATCTTGCTGCCTTTGTGGTCCTCAGCTGGATAACAGGCATGGTTTTGCCCATGGGCATCTGACTCAAGAGACGCAGGGATCAAACATGCCTTCCCTGGGGCCACCCTAAGACAAGCATACATGTGGTACCCCGAATCCCCATGGATTCCTCCCACCCCTCTTCCCAGCTCCTGCCACTCCACCCACTCCTAGAAAGGCTACTGAACTCAAGTGTAATGACTGTGAGTGCACATAGATGAGTGTGAGTAAAATGAGCCGTGTGACAAGCATGTGAGTGTATCTGTGTGAGCATATGAGAGTGTGTGTCTATGTGAATGTGAGTACCTGCTTATGGGTGCATGTGTGAATGTAAGAATATGTTAGAGAATGTGTATGCGTAAGAATGTAGAGGACTATGTATGTGAGTGCGAGTGAACACATGTAAGCATGTGTGTGAATAAAGCATGTATGGGAAGAAGTGTGTGATGTGTGTGTGTCTGTATGAGTGTGTGAATGTGTGGATGTGCAGAAATGTATCAAAATGAGGAAAGTATGAGGGCATGTGTGTGAGCATGTGTAAGGATTACATAGGTAAACATCAGTGGGAGAGAGGGTGTGGGTGAGCACATGGGTGCATGTAAGGTTATGAGCAGGTGTGGGTAAGGGCATTGGCGTGTGAGAAATAGGAGGGCATGTGTGAGTGCATGCGTCTGTGGGAGAGAGGGTGAGTGTGTGGGGGTAAGGGTGATGGCATGGGTGTGTGAATGTGTGGCATGGGGTGTGAGCTTGGGCATAGGTGTGTGACTATGTGTGGTGTGAGGTGTGGGTAAGGGTGTGTGTATGTACGGTGTGAGGTGTGGGTGAGGGTGTGTGTATGTGTGTGTGGTATGGGATTGTGGGGGATGGCATGGGTCTGTGAGTGTGTGGTGTGGGGGTGTGGGAGTATGTGGTATGGGTATGTGGGTGTGTGAGTGTGTCTGGTCTGAGGGTGGGTGATGGTATGGGTGAGTGTGTGGTGTGGGGGTGAAGTGATGGGGTGGGGGTGGGTGTGGTGTGGGGGTGGAGGGATGATATAGGGGTGTGTATGTTGTGTGGGTGTGTGGGTGTGTGAGTGTGTATGGTATGAGGGTGAAGTGATGGTGTGGGTGTAGGTATGGGGTGGGGTGAGGTGGGGTGATTGTGAGGGGTGAGTGTGTGGTGTGGGAGTGTGGGTAATGTGTGGGGTGTGTGAGTATGTGGTATGGGGGTATGGGTGATGGTGTGTGTGTGTGTGTGGTGTGGGGGTATGAGTGATGGTGTGTGTGTGTGTGTGTGTGTGTGTGTGTGTGGTGTGAGGGAATGGGTGATGGTGTGTGTGTGTGTGTGTGTGTGTGTGTGTGTGTGGTGTGGGGGTATGGGTGATGGTGGGTGTGTGTGTGTGTGTGTGTGTGTGTGGTGTGAGGGAATGGGTGATGGTGTGTGTGTGTGTGTGTGTGGTGTGGGGGTATGGGTGATGGTGTGTGTGTGTGTGTGTGTGTGTGTGTGTGGTGTGAGGGAATGGGTGATGGTGTGTGTGTGTGTGTGTGTGTGTGTGGTGTGGGGGTATGGGTGATGTGTGTGTGTGTGTGTGTGTGTGTGTGTGGTGTGGGGGTATGGGTGATGGTGTGTGTGTGTGTGTGTGTGTGTGTGGTGTGGGGGTATGGGTGATGGTGTGTGTGTGTGTGTGTGTGTGTGTGTGTGGTGTGAGGGAATGGGTGATGGTGTGTGTGTGTGTGTGTGTGTGGTGTGGGGGTATGGGTGATGGTGTGTGTGTGTGTGTGTGTGTGTGGTGTGGGGGTATGGGTGATGGTGTGTGTGTGTGTGTGTGTGTGTGTGGTGTGGGGGTATGGGTGATGGTGTGTGTGTGTGTGTGTGTGTGTGTGTGGTGTGGGGGTATGGGTGATGGTGTGTGTGTGTGTGTGTGTGTGTGTGTGTGTGGTGTGAGGGAATGGGTGATGGTGTGTGTGTGTGTGTGTGTGTGTGTGTGTGTGGTGTGAGGGAATGGGTGATGGTGTGTGTGTGTGTGTGTGTGTGTGTGTGTGTGGTGTGAGGGAATGGGTGATGGTGTGTGTGTGTGTGTGTGTGTGTGTGTGTGTGGTGTGAGGGAATGGGTGATGGTGTGTGTGTGGTGTGGGGGTATGGGTGATGGGGTGTGTGTGTGTGTGTGTGTGTGTGTGTGTGTGTGTGTGTGTGTGTGGTGTGGGGGGTATGGTGATGGTGCAGGGGGTATGGTGGGGATCAGGTGATGGTGTGGGAGTATGGGTGTGGTAGTAAGGTGATAGTGTGGGTGTGGGGGTGTGGCGGGGGTTGAGATGATGGTATGGGGGTGTGAGTAGGTGGTATGGGTGTGTGAGGGTGATGTGGTGGTGTGGGTGTGTGGGTATGTATGGTGTGGAATAAGGTGATAGCGTGGGTGTGGGGGTGTGGCAGGGGGTGAGATGGTGGGGGGTATGTGGTGTGGGTGTGTGGGAGTGTGGGTGTGTGGGAGTGTATGGTGGGGGTGAGGTGGTGGTGTGGGTGTGTACGTGGGTGGGTGATGGTATGGGTGAGTGTGTGGTGTGGGGGTGAGGCGGTGGTGTGGGGGTGTGAGTGAGTGTGGTGTGGGTGTGGTGATGGTAGGGTTGCATGTTGAACCAGGCCGCTTTCCAGCCCATCCTACAGTTTCACGCCCTCCAGTTGCACCGAGGGCCAATCCCTACTCATTTGTCTGCAGTCCAAAAGCAAGCATGCAAGCCACAAAGCGTCCGTTCCACGTGTCTCCCTCCTCCTCTCCATGCTGCCCTGCACCGGCACAGAGCTAAGGAGACATCGGGAGGGACCTCACGGCCCAGGGGTGACTGATCCATTGCTTCTCAGAGAGTACAAGTGACACCCTGTCACCTGGAGCGAGGGAGGCCTGCCCAGCCTGCGCAGTAAGATTAGCTCGTGTTTTCAGAGCATTCATTCACTATATGACATATAAACTGTTCTTAGGAACAACAAATACAGCTCAGAAGAAAAAAAAACCCTCACAGCTAGAAATTGATGGAACCTAGATCCAATCCAGGTGTGGCAAGAAGGCTTGTGTGGCTGATTACTAAACCTACTTTCAGAAATGGTGCTTTGGGATCCTGGCTCACCACTATGCCCCTAAGATAAAGAAGTGTGTGTGTGTGTGTGTGTGTGTGTGTGTGTAACCAGGACACACACACACCAAAAAAAAAACACAAAAATGGGGGACTTGGGCAACGGCCAGACATAAAAGAACAAGTGTCCAGAAGGGGCCTCACAGTTCGCAAACACTCAGCAGTGTGGGTCTGAAAAGAGCCCCTCTGGGGTCAGTGTAACTGACCCAGCCTGGAGGGCCAGGCTGACACCAGACTCGGTGCCAGCTGGATGGGAGGCTGCAGCAATTTGTTCCTGGTTAAAGCCAAGCCACTTGGAGTTGTCGGATCAGCAGATGTCACGGCAGGCCTTGGGCTGCAGGAGCCTAAGCTCCTATCCACCTGAGCCTGGTTGGTATCCTTCACTCACTGCCTAGAGGGGCCACAGCGGCAGCTCTCAAAGAGGGGCCTGGGGCCACAGACAGAAGGATCCCTGCGGAATCTGTGAAAGGGCAGATTCTGGGCCCTCACCCTCCTGAATCAGTATTAGGGTGGGAATTGAAATCTACATGTTTAATAAACCCCCTCTGGTGATTCTTGCTACCCCCGAAGCCAACTCCAAAGAGAGCAAATCCTATGCAAGGATTGCTTAGAGACGGATGTAGTGGAAGTGCCCCCAGCTGGTGGGGATCAGAGGGAGGGAAAGAAGAAGAAGGAGACCAAGCAAGTGTGTTATCATGCTGCGCGCGTGTGCACGCACGCACACACACACACACACACACACACACACACACACACACATCCTTCAATCATCCAGATCTGATCATACATAAGACTTGGCTAATTCACTGATCCAAACTGGAGCTTTTACTGGTAAAATTAGTGACTTCTCTTTTAGAATTAAAAAAGAAAATGATAGAAATAAGTCTCCTTGCAAGATTAAAGATATTTCCAATATGTGGGTTGGCTAGAAGAGTAGTAAAAGGGATTTCAAAGAATGTGGCCACACCGAGACAGAGCCTGAACCCAAGGATGGATCCTGGAACGTGAGCCCCAAGCAGTCCCAGGTCCACCACTGCTCAGAAAGATTTCTAGCTGTTGACAACAAGATCTTGCCTTTGGAATTGTATGGTATACATACAGGGACAGATTGGAATGCCTCACTGATAAGTGACCAGTAACAAAGTTGGAAGTCATGAAGACAGGTACCTGCCAATAACTTGCAAGCCTGAAGTCCACCTTTTTTTTTTTTAAATTTCTGCTTCAATACTTGAAAAAGCGATCCAGAAAGTTCTTTCCTTTCCTTCCTTCCTTCCTTCCTTCCTACTTTCTTTCCTTCCTTCCTCTCTCTCTCTCTCTCCCTTTCTTCTTTTCACCTTCTTTCCTAGGTCAGGGCACCCATAAGGAGAAAGCAGAGGAAGTCTTTCAAGCTAACAGAGCACCTGTGAGCATGAGTGATGACCCAGTGCCAGCAGATCAGGGATCTGCTTTCCTGAGAGCACAGTGGCAGGCAGGGAGGAGGAGCAGCTAGCCTTGCCCAGTTCAGGCCTCCTCCATCCTACCATTAACCAGGGAAAGGTAAGGACCCAGAAATGGACCTGAGCAGATTATTATGGTTGGACAAGCCTGAGAGTGATGCACCTAATATGGGATGAGTCAACAGAATTTGCAAGTATTCACAGTGTGATTGGGACCAACTGCCCCAGGTTCCCTTGGAGAGCTTGTTCATTATTGGGCCCTTCCCCATTCTTACTGAATCAGAATCAATGTGGGGGAAAGGGGATGGAACTGATACTATTTTATCAAGCTCCCCAGTGATTTTCCACTTAACCTGTGAGAACCACTGCTAAAGAAATCTCTTATGACTTTCTCATACCCAGGGTCAAAGTCAATGAGCATTTCACAACTACATCTCTCAGTCAACTTTTTGTTGCCATTTTTGGCTTTGTCTTGTCTTATTTTATTGATTTTTTACTTTGTTTTAGGTTTGGTAGTCTGGTGGTTGTTGTTTTTGAGACTGGTTCTGGCTCTGAAGACCAAGTTGGTCTCAAACTGGCATTCCTCCTTCCTCTCAGTCTCCCAGGTGCTGAGGTTACAGTCATGTGCTACCATACTCAACCCAGCCAACTACTGAATAAGGAAGAGTCATCCAAGAGCTGGAGTTGTCTGAAGAAGATCTGGAATTTCATAACCTTAGCAACCTGGTGCCAATTCTCTGTTCTGCCTCCCCACACCCACTACAGTCACCATGCAGCAGATGAGAGGAAGTAACACCAGGTGAAAAGCAAAGGCCAAAGAGGGCAAATAGCTGGAGGAAAGAGGCATGGGAACAGTGTGATACACAAGGCTCTGGTGGCTCACACCAGTAATCCTAGCTACTCAAGAGGCAAAGATCCAGGGGATCATTTTTCAAGACCAGTCCAAGTAGAAAAACCTTGCTAGAGTCTATATCCAAAAGAGCCACCAAAAAGCACATCAGCGACATGGCTCAAGTGGTAGAGTACTAGCCAAGCTAGCAAGCTGAGCAAGTGTGACACCCTTAGTTCAAACACACACAACAAATATAGATAGATAGATATTCATATTTATATATTTAAATTGCAGTGTCCAGACCAGATTCTTATCCCTTCTGATGGCAGAAACCTCACCCTTAAAACACCACCCTGAAAATGCCACAACTCAACTCTACTCTAAATTAGGAGAGACATTTGGAGGAGCTACAGGAGAGGACAGAAAATCTTAATACTGTCTACAACCTTACTGACCGTGCATTGGTTTCACATCAGGAATGAAATGGCAGAGAAAAACACAACAAAAATGGAAGGTCCAAAGGTACTAGGGGGATATGTTATGAACTCTGTCACCTGTATTCTGGCCAATGAAAACGCAGAATAAATTTTATCATTGCTTTAGCTAGCAATTAACTGTGACAAAGAACAATCTCAGGTCGATGAGCAAGTCCCTACCCTGTTCCTTCCTCTTTATCTCATTATTGTATTCGATTATTTTCATCTCAAATGTTTTACCTGCAACAATTTCTTCTCTTTCTTTTTTTTTAAGAGCAGAGAAGGAAGATTTATTATATGGCACAGGAAGTCCTGGGAAGAGTCAAAGTTAGCACTTGCACCCACCTTCAGCCCTCTCTAGGTTCAGACAGGAGCTTTTAGGTTTAAACAAAGAATTCTGGAGAGAAAGAGAGAGGTGTGCATAATTATTTAACAGTTCTGGTCACAGGTGTGTTCTAGTTACAGGTGTGTTCGGGAGTATTTCCAGACACGTTGTTATCATCGGTGTCATCCCTGGTTAGGATAAACAAGTCATCCATTTTCTGGAAGGTGGTGTTTCCTGGGGAGGTTTGGCTGGACCTTTCCCTGAGGGTATTTTTCTCCAACCTTATGGATGAAGATGCTGATCATTCCAATCTGTCCTGGATTCCACAGTAATTGCAAAGTGACTGCAGGAGACAATGGCTCAGAACGAAGGAGACAGACACAAAATGAAAGCAGGGATGCCGAACTTCCATTCTCCCTTCAGTTAGCTGTGCGTCTCAGCATCAGCAGTTTCAGGATCTGTTATTAAGGGACCTAGATCATATAAGCCAGAGGCCTATCTAGTTGGCCCCATCTCATCACCTGCAAAACTTTATAGACAAAAGAAGACGAGCGTTGGGAGACATTAAGGACAAACAGTCTCAACTTCCTTCTGTCACAAAAAGAGAATCTGAAGCTCAGAGCTACTTCTTCCTACAGTCCTCATCAGGCTGGGAATCGGAACAAGACTCCAAGCTCTCCATTCTCCCCTACACTTGAGGAGTGCCCAAGGGCTTGTTGTCCACTGTGTTGGTCTAGAGCCTATGTAAAAAAACAGGGACAAGATGCCAAGGAAATGGTTGAAAGCAGGTCAAGTGTCACAATATTTTGATTCGAAGTGTTCACAAGGTAAGTTCCTGTGTGGTAGAAAGTCGCATCCTTTGTCCTAAGGCTTCTCCACCTCTAGGTTGAAGATGTCCTTCAGGTCAACAAAAATTGGCATCAAGAGCATTGGGAATTTGTGATCATTAACACTCAATAATGATTGCAGAGGCTAGAATTTCAATGTCAAGGTCAAAGTGATGGCATGGTTAGTTTTTGGAAAGGACCCTTCTTATGGCTTGTAAATGGCTATTATCTTAGGGTACCTTACCAGAATGGAGAGAAGAACTCTTTAACTATAGGTAATTATTTCAAAGAGGTGGTCTGATGAGGCTGGAGTCCTTAGTTAGTAAATAATCATGTGTTTTATGCAAAATAAATAATTAAGCAGAAGGCCAACACCCAAAAGAGCTTCTAACTACCATCCCAACAGGGCAGTTGCTACTCAGGTTTAAGCTAGTAGACTTTGTAACTTTCTGAAATCTGTATAACTTCTCCTGCCTTCAATAAAACAATGACATGAGCAGGTAGGGAAGGGGAGTGATGAGTTTACCTTTGGTGACAATAGAAAATGGAAGCTAGGGGAAAAAATGTCTCACCTAAAACCCAATCTTTGTTTCAGGGAGAAGCAGGATAAGGAATGGGATAGAGACTGACAGCTCCCAAGAATAAAAAGAAAGGGGACTTTTTTGTACCAAAAATGGCAGAAGCCACTGTCCTTGGGTATGGACTCAGGGCCAGTTCCTACCAAGACACATTTACCTGGGATTTCTTTTTACTGATAAGGAACGTGAGATCCAGTGAGGTTTAGTGACCTGCTGGGGTCACTCAGTAGGAAAGCAGCAGGATGCAACAGAAAGTAGCACAGTGACCTTGAAGTGGAAGGAGAAGGGAAAGTTCCAAAACTGAGGATAGGGATAAGGAAAAACCAGGAGGCTGGAGAATGAGGGGAATGTGGGAAGGGAAGGGAGACCAGAGGGTGGCCAGGCATTTCCCCCGGCCCAGAAGTCCACAGGAACATAAACCAACTTCTATGTAAACAACCACTTCTGGCTAGGCATAGGGTGGGTGCTCTTCCTGTTTCTGAGATTTTGATCAAAGAGAACAGGAACATAAAGCCTCGTCAGCAAATGACCAATTGCAAAGTTGAGATAAAACAAATTTTGAGACCAGACCTGCCAACCCTGATGCCTCTAAGTCATTTCATCCAAGTTTCACAAAAATAGTTGAGTAGATAAACAGTCAGACAGACTATCAACAGATAGATAGATAGATAGGTAGATAGATAGATAGGTAGGTAGGTAGGTAGATAGATAGATAGATAGATAGATAGATAGATAGATAGATAGATAGATAGATAGATAGATAGATAGATAGATAGATAGATAGATAGATAGATAGATAGATTGAACCATACCTAGGATCCTCAAAGTTCCTTCCTTCCTTCATTTTCTTCTTTCCTTCCTCCCTCCTTACCTATCCTTCCTCCCTCATTCCTCTTCTCCTTTCCCTCCTTCCTCCTTCCTTCCTTTCTTTTCTCCTTTCTCCCTCTAATTCTTCTTCCTTCACTCATTACTTCCTCCCTCCCTCATTACTTTCTTCTTTCTTCCTTGTTACTAACACACCTTCCTAGCATGTGCCCACTGCTGGCATGTACACCAAAAAGTACAAATTGGAACCATTCCTCTTTTAACTGAGGAGGAAACTGATTAAAGCCCCACAGCTAATCAGTAGCTAAGCGTGGATGGGAATTCTGATCTTCAACTGTAATTATCTTGGGTTTGGTTGTTTCCTCGCCTCCATGGTCTTACAGGCATCTTTTCCTTTCTGAAACAGCTGCTGATCAAACTCAGCAAAACCTCATGAGCCCCAGTTCTGCCAAGACAGCCATCAGAAGAGGGAGGCCGAGAGGTACAGCCTGACTGTGCAGGGTCACGGGCCAGGTGGAGGCTGGACTCTACTTGAGCTAAGTCTATCTTCCCTCTTGCCACCTCTCACCCTGGCCAAAGTGGAAGGGGATGGGAGATCAAAGGAAAGAACATTCTAACCATCTGCGACTGGCGTCCAGGACATGGGCAGAGGCAGCTGCTAGAGGGCCAATTAATAGAAGAGAAATGAAATGGAGGGTGCAAGGAACCTGACCTGTAAGGACCAGATATGGGCCTGATGGGAAGAATCAGGACACAGCATGCTGAAGGACAGGCGGATTGCCAGTAACAGGAAGAAACCTGGGCCTCTCCAGACATGGGCAGGGATTGCTATCTTGGGGGTGCCCCCTGACTGTGAGGAGGGAAGTACCAACTCTGACTCCCAGGGCTGAAAGAACCCAGATGAGAAATAAGACAAGAATGTCCTGTGATGGGAGACCAGAAGTGGAGGAGCATCTAGAACTCTGCCTGATCCACAGTTTCACTATGTATTCTTCACTATGTATTATTCTATTCACTATGTATTATGAAGACAACCATAAGGCCTGGGGGAAACAGACCAATGAAACCTACAGAGCTCCCCTCTCACCTCCCTTGACCTCACAGAAAGCAGCTCCATGGAGAGATGGCAGTTTTAAGAGTAAACCTATAGTAAAGTTAATGGAAAGATCCCCAAATCTACCACCCTGAGAGAGAGGTAGCCGCCACATGGCCTACCTCGTTCCTCTCCACTGCCAGGGCCTGGCTTAGGAAAATGATGAGGATCAGCTGCTCCTCCACCCCACCCCCAACACACATGGGTACATGGATCATGCAGTCTTCAGAAACTGTGGCCTTCCCCTTATCTCTGCAGCTGTCAGGAGGCCCCTGCAGCACAGGCTCTGGTTACAAGGCAGAAGCAGCTGGCCCTGGACTGGCCCTGGTCTAGCCCATGCCACAGGCTCTGCTGACTTGAGGAGTGGAGACAATGGGGGGGGGGGGGGCGGGTAGGGAAGGATTTGCAAGGTGGATTCTCTCCCCCACCCCCTCCTACACTCCCCCTCTCCCCCTTTCCCCCCTTTCCCTCTCATCCTCGCCCTCCTCCTCCCCTTTCCCCTCTCCTCCCCATCTCTCTCCTCACTCACTGACCTGAAATATCTCCTTAAGACTACAGACCTTCTTTTCCCAGGCTAGTCATGTGTATGATGCCCTCCACTCGGCTGAAGTACACGTGAGCAGCCCATCTTACAAGTCTGTCAGGTCACGATTGTGTCGCTTTTGGCCAAAGGCCATGCCTGTCGCCCATGTGCGTGCACATAGTCCTTATTGTTCAGGCAACAGAATACTCGTGTGTATTTGTCTTCCTTCCAGCCCTCCCTACCGAACAGGACTAGTGGTTTGTAGCTTTTAGCTCTAGGAGACCCTGTGGGACCCTAAGCAGTATCCTATGTCTATAGCTTGTTCAGGCTAGAACTGCAGGTGACCAGGGTGAGTGGAGACAGAGGCACAGCCAAGGTTCATTGCACAGTGGAACACAAGGGCCCTCTCTAACTCAGGAGGAGAAACCAGAAGAGCGAACTTCCTACATCTTCCAGAATCAAGAGAAGGGCTGGTGGGTCTGAGATTCTTGTGTCTGGTGGTGAACTTCAGAAAGCAGACCATATGGGACCGAAAGCTAGACAGTGAGTGGAGAACAAAGCCAAGTTTGTAAATTCCTAACCACAAATGCAGAAGAGACCATTGGAAGCTGCATCCAAGACAGTGATCAGCTATCAAAAGGGCAGGAAGGGCAACCTAAGTCAGTCTCAGGAAGCTTATGGGATTTTATCATGGATCCTATTTAACCATTAGTATGCTCCAATTCTAGATCAGAATAAGGGGCTACGTTGTTGTGACTTAGTATTTATGCAAATTTACCATTTTCATTTTCTACAATTATGCTTTTTTTCTTTTTGTTTTTATGCCAGTACAGAGCCTGGGCCTGGTACCTTAGCTTTTTCACTCAAGGTTAGCACTCTACAACTTGAGCCACAGCACCACTTCTGGATTTTTGATGGTTAATTGGAGATAAGACTCTCACAGACTTTCCTCCTTGGGATGGCTTCAAACCATGATCCTCAGATCTCAGCCTTCCAAGTAGCTACAATTACATGTGTGAGCCACCAGCACCCTGAATCAGTTCAGTTTCTCTCCTATAAAATTTAGAGGTCGGGCTGGGAAGTTGGCTCAGTGGTAGAGTGCTTGGCTCGCATGCATGAGGCCCTGGGTTTGATTCCTCAGCACCACATAAGCAGGAAAAAAAAAGAGCCAGAAGGAGCACTGTGGCTCAAGTAGTAGAGCTCTAGCCTTGAGCTGAAGAGCTGAGGGACAGCGCCCAGGCCCAGAGTTCAGCCCCCAAGATAGAAAAAAGAAAAAATAGGGGTCTCTAAATCTAATCCATGTGAACTATCAATCATCCTAATCACAGGCTTACTGATTTTCATTATGTGAAAAGAAAGAGGTGTTTAGGAATACCCCTTTTAAGGAAGGAGGGTCTAAGACCATCACCCAATAAAACTATAAGAAAGAAGTGGTAGAGAACAGAAGACAAACTTGCAAAGCCTGAGCAAAGGAATCTAGAGGAGGTAATACACATTCTCAACAAGGCCAGGCATGGCCTAGCAGAAAGAAATGCTTTCAAGTAGTCAGCAAACAAAATATATGCTTTCTGTCATGTGTGAAGTTGGTTAGCGCAGGTTTGGAGAGAGAGAGAGATAGAGTGTGTGTTTCAACTTGGCTGACTTGAGACTTCTTCCCAGGGATTAATGAAAATATCAGTATACAACAACATGTACCCAGAATGTGGATCATAGCATCATAGTGTTCCTAGGAAGTTATTTGGAGACATACCCTTGAAGGAGCGCGCGCACACATGCACGCACACACACACACACACACACACACACACACACACACTGATGAGTATGTGTGTGTGTCTGTGTGTCTGTGTGTATGTGTGTGGTTTAATTGATTTATGATGAATTAAGACACATGATTACCAATTTAAGGATTTATTCATCTATTCAATAATTGCTGCATGCCTATTATATGCTGAGCCCTGGGCTAAAATTATGTAAGTTGCACAAATTCATCTTCTAAAGCAGAGAAAATTTGATTTGGGCCAGTTGAGCCATTTAAGCAAACAGCTGAACTGTTTTTAAAATAGTCTTGAATGGTGGATATTTTTTTATCTCTACACTTGGACAGCCAGGCATATAGACCTTGGCAGAAAAACATTCCTGAGATCCAAGCTGGGGCAAGACATGTGGCTAAAAGACCTTCAAGCACTTCCAGTATTCTCCACACTCCTGGAAGGATTTTAAGGGAGGAAAAAAAATGGAAGTAAAAGAAGCACCCTTTGGTTTTGATATTCACCCTCAGTGTTCATGTTTGTCTCTTAGACATGGTTGTCTGGACTATCTGCTAAAAATATAATGAAAGAAGGCAGGTGCAGGAGACAGGGAGCAGGGAGAGAATTTAAACTCTAACTCTGTTCCTTGCTGGCTACTTTCCATCATAAACTTACCACCATGGTTAAGTCTATCTCTATCAGTCCCTTTGTTCAGCCATTGGGGGCACTACACTTGGGCAATTATTCCTTAAAAGAAAAAAAAGTATTTTTATTCTTTCTGTTGGGCTCAAAAGTCTCTGAGAGGAGAAAAAAAAGAATCCTCCATGGCTTCAAGTGGGTTTTTGTCCTGAGATTGCTCCGGAGGGTGAGTCCAGTGCCTGGAAGTCCAACCAGGGAATGGTAGAAATATAGAAAGAGGCCACCTGGGTCTGTGATTCAATAGTCAGAAGAATCTATCACAATCCCAGAAGATGGGAACCAGTTTAGTAGGCCACAAGGGTCAGCAAGCTGGAAGTTCCCAAGTCCCCTATATCTTAGCTCAGGATTTGTTTGGGAACGGAGGAAGGGAGCCCACAGGAGTTTGTTCACTCAGTAGCTGGGTGATTGGATCATGGGGTTCCTTGAGGCCAGCTTCAGCTGTACCCTTTTCAGCCAAACTCAAAGGTTACTGGAGCAGCCTGGGCCTACCAAGCCTGCAGGGCTGAGTCATCTACGGGAAAGGAAGGCAGTGGCTATAAATTATCCTGTGTTTAAGGATGGCTTTCTAAATCCTTGGCTTCAGGTTTAGAGTCTTTATTTATATCTCTCACAGGGATATTTTTCAAACTCATGACAGTGTACTCTCTATTACATTGGGGACACTCCAAGCACCTGGCCTCTTCTATAATGAGCCCTGCAGGTGACCAGTCCCCAGAGGCCCTAGTCCAGGACTCTGAGTCTGCTGTGACTCAATCCACACGTACAGCCCCTCACTGCCAAGTCCAAGACCCTGTTCATCAGGTATGGCAGTAGGGCCAATTTCATGGTATAGCATTGCCAGTAGACAGAGCATTCAAAGGCCTAGAGTATCTAGCCATACAGATTAGGAGACCACTGCTTCTCCATTCATTTCAGAGGCAGCCTTTGCTTCCTATGAAATGTGAGTTACAAGACACAAAAATGTCTCCTTGGGCCAAAGGGCTCCTCCACAAGTCAGTTGCCCACCTCTCTGGCTCAGACGCATTTGGCAGGGTACTGAACAAATTCTTCGTGCACTTTTGGGGTTTTGTGTGGTTATTTGTACCTTACCAAGTAGTGACAGAGGAACCATAAAATAAAAGGTGCCAAGAAGTTTACCCATAAGAAGAATCTCCTTAGTGAACCTTCATATATTGGGTAAAAGATCCTTATAAACCATTATTTGCCTTGGATTATTTGGGAAAGAGAAACAAAATGTGTTGAGCAGAGAAGGGAGAATGGGATAAGCTTGCTTTTCCTCCTTAAGTACATATTTATGTGGTTTCTATCCTCCATCTCCCTAGCCTTTTTGTCTGTTCTTCCCTGCTTTATAATTAAATAATTTTGTATAGGCTGATATTCATTGCTCTTATTTATTTACTTCCCTTGATTTGTTTGCCATTATTTATTCTTTCCAAACACTTTCTAAAACACATGATGGAAACTCATTCTCCCCACTTCACTGAGAGAGACACAAGGAAAGCAAAGTACAGGGGAGGAATCACAGACTGTGATGGAATTCAGTTCAACCTCCTCCTCGGATTCTTCTCCACAACAGTGAACCAGAACTGCTGTGGCATCCTGTGATGCATCCACCCCTGAGTCAATCCTTTCAGCTCCATGCCTCCCCAAACAAATAACACACAACTGACCCCAACACAACTGTGCCGTCTTTCAGGGAAGTGGGGTTCCACAAGGCTTGGAGCCTGGGTCTTAGTGAATTGTCTTTCCATGTCAGTAGAAGAGGTAGTTAGGGCTCTCCGTGGGGGAGCAATGACCCCATTCTTGATGAAATCACAATGGTAGGAAATTACAAAAAGAAAAGTCAGTATTCTACACTAAGTTACACAGTCGCTCCCTGGTTCTTCCCTCTCCTTCCTATGCATACGCAGGGAGCAAATCCCTCAGACCGTATCCTGCCATCAGTTCAGCTCTCTCCTGAGCACAGATAGACGCAGGTTATAAGTCAGTTCCTCATCTTGGCTCATCCTGTCACTTTTCCTCACTTGCCAGACACCATTTGAACTTTCACTTCTTCCATCGGCATCTCCAGAAATACCTTTTCCTCTCAATGCTACAAAGCACAAATTCTTAACAGAAATCTCATTCTTGCCTCCTTCCAATGTTTACAACCCAGTTGTGCTTTTCCCATAAGAGCGTGCATGCTGGGTGGCTTGCCTTTGTCCTTCCAGGTTCTCTCTCCAACCTCTCCTGTCTTGCTCTGGGCTTCAGGAGCCACACCCAGGGTTCCTGTCATTCATTGGGATCTAGCCAATGGGAGGCACTATCTGGTGGTCAAAGATAAAGGCAAATCTGGGAATTGATTCTCTTAGCCCTCCGTTTGACTTCTGTAGAAGTTTGAGTTCCCTGGTACCTGGTCCTCTCTGTAGATCTATTGAATTAGTTTCCTATAGCTGTTAGGACAAATTAGGACAGACAAAATGGCTCAGAGATAACAGGAATTAGTTATCACAGTTCTGAAAGGCCAGAGGTTTAGAATCCAGGTACCATTAGTGTCGTGCTTCCCTGCTGGCTCTGAGGAAGATTTTGTTCTTTACCTCTTCAGTTTCTGGTGGCTGTCAATGTTCCTTTGACTTATGACCTCATCATTCCAGTCTCTGTGGTCAATCACGTTGTCTTTTCCACTTTTGTGTGATTCAATTTTCCCTTTGCTTTCTCATTGAACTTTTCATTGGATTTAAGGCCCACTTGGATTATCCAGGACACTCCTCTCCCCTCAAGATCCTTCATTGGATCTGTAAAGGCCCCTTTTTGCCAAACAAGGTCATCATCATAAGCTCAAGCAGTTAAGATAGGATGCAGTCATATCCTGGAGGCAGAGCACAAAATCTTCCTCAAGCCATTCCACTCTATCCCACTTGTGATGAATGGCACTCCTTTTCCAGCATACTCAGGCTGTAAATGCTAGCCAGCCATCTTGGTTACCAGATTGTCCATAAGGACAGTGCAGTGCTTGTGTTCACTTGACCCTGAGTTGACTAATGATGGTCCCATAGCTCATAAGGAGTAAAGCTAGCCAATTCATGTATGCCAGAGAATCTGTGTTTCTACTTTAATTGGAAAGATGAAAGTTCTTAATAAAGAAAACAACAACAACAACAATCATACGCTGACCTTGTTAAGACTCATGGTTAAAAAATAAAAAGAATCTTCTAACTTTGAAGTTATAAAGAAGGAAAAAGAAATCGGTGCCAAGAGATGAAGCCATAAGTTATTTGGGGAGGGCTGGGAAGATGGCTCAGTGGTAGAGTGCTTGCCTTGCATGCATGAGGCCCTGGGTTTGATTCCTCAGCACCACATAAGCAAAAAGAAAAAAGCCGGAAGTGTCCCTTGGGTACAATACTTACAATCATAGCTTTTGCTCTTGCTGGAACTACCCCATTTAGTGACTCACCTACCCTACCTCCAACACTGGGCTAAACATCTTAAGTGGAACCTACAGGCTGAATGGCATAACCCACCTGACTGCCCCAAAGTAAGAAGAATGAGTTGATTTTTTTTCCATTTGCAATGGAATGAACAAATTTTACTTACGCTTATCCCTCCTCACATCCATAGTTCCATATAACTCAGAGTCCCAGTGAGAAGTAAGGCAGAAGCTCAATTGGAGAGCGAGGTTCACTCCTAACATTTCTGTCATGTTAATAGAAACCTGGGTTTGGGACTCTCCCTTTTTCAGCCACCAGAAACTCTGGCTGGCTCATTGCTTGCCTCCAGATGCAGAGAGCAGAGACTTTCCACCACAGGATTGCTGATAACATCCCTAGCAAATGGACCATGTAGGAGCTGGTGACACCAAGGTGGGATTTTGACAAGAAAATATAATAGAAAAGAAAGAAAAACAGGTGTGTATTTCTCATCCTGTTGAAGTTTTCTCCAATTCCTTCCTACTCTACTCAGCCCTAAAAGAAATATAGTAGCTACCCCTCTATCTTGTTCTTTATCCTGTCCTGTGCTAAGCATAGTACAGTAAGATTTTTCTTTTTATTGTGTTGGTGCTTAGGCTTGAATTCAGCCTGGATGCTGTTCCTGAACCTTTGTGCTCAGTATTAGTGCTCTACCACTTGAACCACAGCTCTATTTCCAGAGTTTTTTTTTTTCTTTTTTGGTGTTTAATTGGAGATAAGAGCCTCATGGCCCTTCCTGACCAGGCTCGCTTTGCATCATGATCCTCAGATGTCAACCTCTTGAGTAGCTAGGATTACAGACATGAGTCATCAGCACCCATGACTTCCATCATTATACTGTATTGTTAAAATTATTTTATATCATTATTGGTTGTGGTTAATCTCTCATTATACCTAATTCATAACTTAGACTAATTCATAAATTAAACTCAAACTTAGAGCACTTGGTACTATCTGTGGTTTCAGGTATCCACTGGGGTTCTGGAACATTTCCCCATGAATAAGAAGACACACCATGATTTTCCCCTCTCCTGATATAACTATGGTAAGTGCAAAAATGTCTATGATTTTTTTTTTAAACATCGAGAAATAGAACCTCTCCTCAGTCATCCATACTGGCCTTGAAACTTGCTTTGACCAATAGGATATGGCCAAAAGTAACAATAATACATAGATCTCAAGCCTGGGCCCCAAGAGACTTCACATGATTCCCCTCTGTCTCTGGGAACGCTGTTCCTGCCCCACAAACAAGGCCAAGTTTGCCCGAAGGAGGATGAATGAATGTATACAGAAAAACTCCAGTCCCATAGGCTATCATTGACCAGCCAGCACAAAGACACTCATAAGCCAGCCTAGCCAAGTCCAGCGGAGCCTTATACAACTCAGCAGGACCGGGTTGCTTATCTGCAGACTCCCAGATGCCAATAAAGGAATGTTGTCACCCGTCACTCCCCTTGGGGATGGTTTATCATGCAAAAGCTAGCCTATACAATATCTGTACGCAACTAAGTGAGTGCCAAAAGGGGTTTCATCTTGGATCTCTCTGTATCACTCATCCACTGATAATCTCAACCCAAGCCCACAGAATGGAGAGTGATGTAGAGCAGAATGCAATGGGACTCAGACAAAGTCGGGCATGGGTGAAGGGCGGAGCAAGCACAAAGCACCCCATGCATGCACTAATATTACTCTCTGGCTCTTCTCCACCTCCCAAGGCATGTGCTTGGGAAAAAGGTTACCTGATCACCACCGCCTTTGTCTATCAATTCACTCAGCACCGGATTAAGCCCTGCTCAATTTCTTCCCCACATTCCCCCCCACCCTGTCCCCAGTCTGGCTGCCCAGATGATGTAAGTAGTAACCAATCTCTCAGCCAACAGAGTCAGTCGGCTAGCTCATTTCTGCATCCAGTAAGGAAAAGCAGACACATAGAAAGAACTGGAAAATATTTCCAGCCACTCACTCACTCCACTCAGTTTCCCATCCCCCGCCTTTGCCCTGGTTCATGCCCACAGACACATACACTCTAACCCCAAGAGACTAGAGCTGGGCAGTACTGGAGCCAAAGAAAGAAGAAACTGGAATCTTAGCCCTGCTGACCTCATGGACTAAGACACTTTCAGGCATGAGAACCAAGTACTGGGAGAGAACACCAGATACATCTGGAGAGCCCTTTCCGCCCCCACTCCCACCTCATCCCTACACTTTCTACACAAAGAGCTGGGCCAGTTAGTACCAGTGAAATTCAAATGGAGAGGTCACAGTATCTACATCAGTCCTGGGAGGTGTCGTGGAGAAGATCTCTATCACTGAGTCAGGTGTGGGTAGGGTCACCAAAAGATCAAAGGATCTCTAGACACCAACCTGAGCTGCACTATGTGATTCTCAAGGCAGAAAAAGATAAGGAGGAAGCAGAGGTGGAGAATCACTTATTTGAAGTTGCCATATCCCCTTGCAAGGGTACACTGGAGACTCAAGGATAATGTGGGCAGACAGCCTAGGCCCTTTGCTCAACTCAGGGTTTTCAAACCCTTCCAGGATCTGTATTATGTCTCCTGACATCTGCCACTGAAGAGTCAACCCTTCCTGCCTTGGAAATTTTGTTCTTGTTTCCTTTTGTGCACTTACCATGAACACACACAGTGACATTCAAACTTGGCCTCTTAAAGGCTGTGGGTTAGAAACAAGCCTTTTACCCTTCCAAGCCTTGGTTTCTTGAAGATATATCCCTCCCTCACAGAGTCCTGAGTAGATTTATTATGATGATTCCAACTAAAGTTGATTGCACAATAGCTTTTGAAAATTTGGGGCTGAATAGGAGTTTTCTATACGTTCCACTGTTTTTTGCTTTTGTTTTTGTTTTTTACCAAACCTAATACTGCTCTTACAAGGTAAAAGTTATGCTTTCAAAAGTTCTGGATAAATGTAAGCTGGATGGATGCCTGTTATGGCTCACATTTTTTCAATGTCCCCAAAGGCTCATTTGCTAAAGCTTTGGTCACCAATCTCTAGGACTATGGGGAAATGGTGGATACTTTAGAAGGCTAGACCTAGTAGAAGGAATTATGACATTGATGGTAAACCCTTAAAGAGGATACTGGAACCTCAGCCCATCTCTCTGTTTCTGTCTCTCTCTCTGTCTCTGTTTCTCTATTTGTGTGTCTCTGTCTCTGTCTTTGTCTCTGTCTCTCCCTCCCTCCATCCCCCCCATCTCTCTCTCTCTCTCTTCATTTATCCAATGTTTATAGCCAGGTTGCTAGCAGAATTGGTAACCTATAAAATCTGTGAATCCTAATGGATTTTTAGTCCATCTGGTAAGAGGGTACAGGTACTCTGGAAAAGATTGTTGACAGACCAAGCCTGGTGATAAATTATGAACAAGGGAAGATAGATGGGATGTGGGAAGGAAAATGGCTCCCAGTGTCTGTGTGTTTCTACCTAGCTCCAGGTCAAGCCCTGTTGAAGGCAATGCAAGAAAGACAAGAAATGAAACATGAATCTCTTATTCTATCTGCCTGGCTCACCGCCTCCCACTTCTGTCAATACATCCCCTTCCTCAGGGGATATATTCCTTAAGTCCTGAGCCAGTTCAATGCTATTAGACGCTATCAACTATAAAAATCTGCTTCCCCAATCACACAATCCCAAGTCAGACAATCTCTCTCCCTAAGACTCTGAATTAAACCCTGGGAGAAGAGGGGATAAATGTGGTTATTGCTGGCACTCTTGGTTACAACCTCAAAAGGCCAGTATGAATAAACAAGACTAGTACATGGCCAGAAACCAATAGGAAGGACATGAATTGTGCCCTTCTGTCTCTTTCATGTCCCCAATTGCCTAAGGCCAGCTGCATGTCGCCCTCCCTTGATTTGGTAACCGGAGCCAACAAATTCCGCTTCTAGCCTGAGCTGGTTATGAAAATTCTATCATTTGTGACTAGAGAAATCCTGGGTTCTACAATCTGTCTACTTCTGCAAACCTAGTATAAATCACAGGGAGATAGAATATGAAAGCAAAGCAATTAGAAAGCCATGCAAGAAAGCACCAGGGTAGGTAGTTTTAAGTGAAATCATCTTTCTCTTTCTCTCTCTCCCCCCCTCTCTCTCTCCACCCCCCCACACCTCTCTTCCCTTCTCTCTCTCTTGCTTTCTCTCTCTCCCTTACCTTCCCTTTTCCCTTCTTCCCTTCCTTTCTCCTTCCCTTCCTCCCTTCTTCTTTCCCTCCCTCCCTCCTTTCCTTCCTTCCTTTCTCCCATGCTTCCTTCCTTCCTCCCTATTTTCTTTTCCTTCTTTACTCTTTCTTTTCTAGTCACCAAACATGCTTAAGTCATGGTGATACTTGTATATAGGATTCTAAAACATAAAGAAAAACAAATGTTTCCTTAAAATACTTGTTCCCTTAGAAATTTTTAGCAAAGGTCTTTAGAAACCTTTCCTCTTATAGAATACACAGTTCAGTCACAGGAAATTTTTCACAATGCCAGAAAATCATTGTGTCCCCTGTCACCCGAGTGCTACAAGGATGCTCTCCCAGCCCACTGCAGAGTCATGAAGCAATCTCCCAAAGGGCATTCCACAACCTTCTTCTTTGCCCCATCCTTCCTCCTTCCTTCTTCTTCTTCTTCCCTTCTTCTTGCCCCATTCCAGCCCTTACCCTATCACCTTTCCCCTGCGCACCCACACTCTCTTCCCCAGCACCTCTTGCTACAACAAAGAAAAGATAGGGGTTAACGTTTCTGAGTTTGTCCAGGTGATAAACTGAGTCCATTCACAAGAGATCATGCCAGTTGTTGGTTTAGCTCTTCTCAATCATCAGATAAAGCTTTGGGTGGGGAGAAGCATTCAGAGAGCTGGGTGGATATAAAAGGTGATTAGGTTTAAATAGGAGACCTGTCACTAGGGAAGCACTCTGCCAGCTGACATGCAGACAACTTCAATGGCTGAAGTGCAGCCGTGGGATTTGTGTGGCTCTGGACTCAGACAGCTGCAGCTTTCCTAAGGAGACAGGCCTTTCTCTGTCCCTCAGCCTGACAGGAGAGGCCTTAGGCTACCCAGCAGAAGGGCTTTCCCGAGAGGAGGAGGGGGGAGGAGGGTATTACTAACCCTGACTGAGCATGATCAAGTCAGGCCAATGTTAGACCCTTAAAACTCAGGTCCTAAGGAGTTCCTCAAAGACCAGAAGAACTGGGAAGAGTGGACATAGCTAATTTGAATTCTTAAAGACTGGGGTTTAACTCAAGAGTTTTATTAGCCTGGTTTTGTTGTAAGAGTAAGGATCAGCAAATCTGTGGGTAAATAATCAGATGGGAATATTCAGAGTGTTTATTGTTGTCTGTTGTAGCTACTCAACTAGTTTAGGAGTGGAGCTCAGTGGCAAATGAAGCATATACTTAGCATGAGAAAGCTTTTGGTTTGTTCCACAGCACCACAGATGATGAGAGGCAGACAGACAACAGAGAGACTTGATTCATCTCAAACACCAAAGCTGGTCAGCCTGTTGCAGGGGAGGGGGGGGAGGGGAGGGAGGAATTATTCAACAATATTGTCTGATTTGGCATCACTCTATAAAGAGTTCTGAATGGATCAATATGATCAGTGATCTACACAAACAGCACTTTCATGTGTCTGTGGTATGACACAAGACCCACTATAAGCCAGGTGTAGTAGTAGTGCCCACCTGTAAGTTCAGCACGTGGGAGAAAGCAGGAAGATTACAAGTTTGTGGCCAACCTAGTGTACATAGCAAGCTCCAAGCTAGTCCAAGCTACATGGTGATACCCTGTCACAAACTACCAAGACCAAAACAAAATCAAAATAAAATCCACCATAATCTTACCAGTTAAGGATTTTTCTATCAATATTAAAAGGGGGAAAAAATGGATGGTTCTGACCTGTTACAAACAAGAGCACATAATAAGTGGGAGGACCCAAGTTCAGGCACATTATCCCACGTTATTCCACCACCAAAGACACAGCATTTCCCACTACCACGTTGTAGAGGGCCTTAGATGGTAAGAGCAGTTTTGCCAAGTATTTGTGGGGATTTTAGAGGCAGCAGGTAAAGAAGACACTGGGGCACTGGCACAGAAGCAGGGAGCTAGGACCTCCAGGTGGGTGTTTCCATTTGCCCTAAGGCCATGGGGTCACAGGAAACCTACAGCTCATTTTCGCATCAGCTAAAACTTGCCCTACCTAAAGACACAGAAGAAGCTGAATTCTACAATGGACTGTGATCACTTTGGAAGGTCAGCAGGTTTCTCTGGAATTTCTACTGTCATCCCCAAGGCCTTTCCTTGGCCTGAGAGCATTTTTTCTAGAGTAGGTTTCCATCTGGGTAGAATAAGACGCCCAGAGAATGCCTTGCCCTAAACATTCTCTCCTCTGTGAGTCACTTTGGCATGATGTCATTCTCTAGGTAAGTCCCCAGACACAGGGTGCATGTGTGTGCTCTTGCTTTCACTACAGTGTTGCAGTATGTCTGACTTTTGTCATATCACTTCCTATGTCCACAGTGGTTGTGCTATTGTTTCTGTGAGATGGTGTAGTCATGGCGATGTGAACAGGGTTCAAGGAAATGGGAGTGTTTAGTGGCACCTGTAATCTAGTAGGATATCAAGAGTGTGAGCCCTACTCCTCCTGGTTCAGCATGTTCACTCGATATCTTCTTGCCTATGCTCTTCTGCCTTGCTTTCTTCTGTCATCTTTCTTTTTTTCTTTTTTCCTTTATTTTTTTTGTCAATCATGGGACTGAACTCTGGGCCTAGACACTGTCCCTCAGCTCTTCAGCTCAAGCCTAGCATTCTACCAGTTGAGCCACAGCACCACTTCTGGCTTTTTCTGCTTTTGGGGTACTCAGGAATAGAACCCAGGGCTTCATACATGCAAGGCAAGCACTCTACCACTGAGCCACCTTCCCAGCCCCTCTTCTGTCTAGAACACCTTTCCTAACCTTATTTTCACCTGTCATATATACATACCTTGAGTTAGTTATTCCCTTATCTGTAATAGGTTGCACTGAGCCCTCCCAATAAAGAATACACTGAAATTCTAATTGCCAGTATTCAGAATGTGACATTATATGGAAACTGGGTTTTTGCCAAAGTGATCAGGTTAAATAAGGTCACTAGACGTAAGAGAGACACCTATGTAATCCATGTGGGTTACAGCACTAATCACAATAACCATGCTGTCCCAAATGCCCTGACACCAATGAATGGGTTCAGGAAATGTGGCATGTAGATATACAGACAGACTGACAGACATATAATGGAAGCTTATTCAGCCATCAGGAAGAATGAAATTATGTCATTTGCAGAGAAATGGATAGATAGATAAACCTAGAGCACATATTTTAGATAGATAGATAGATAGATAATGATCAAACTGACTAAAGCATAGTTTACACAGTAGTGAGATTCCATTAGGTAACCCCTTTTAACAATTAATAGGCAGTATAACACAAAGAATATTAGAAAGCTGAACCAGGTCTTGACTGGCAGATGGATGCCTGCAGGAGGGGATTGGACAGAGAGGGTAGTAGGTGAATATGGTAATAATGCTCAGTGGTCATATGTGAAAATCGAACAAGGTTGATGAATTGGTGTGAGAAGGGGGAAAATGATGGAAAGGTTTCTCTGATTAAGATACATACATAAATGAGCATGTTGAAATAAAACCCCTTCTACAAGTAATTAAAGACAATGTTTAAAATTAGGTTATTAAATCGAGCCTGGTGTCCTTTTGTTGATGCAAAGCATCTGAGAGCAAGGGAACCTCAAAGGTTGTGTGCCAACACCTCAAGCTAAAGGAACAAGAAAGGATTCTTCCTAGGAGCCATCAGGGAAAGCATGGACCTGCAGACGCCTTGTCTTTGGAGATCTCACAGGAAAGAAATACAAGCAGGTTCTTGCTTGACATGTCCTCATTTCATAAAACTTATATTTGCATACCTGAATTCTCTGCAGAGTTGCAAGCTCATCTCAGTATCTTCAGAGTCTGGATCTGCTGGAAGTGACTGCCTCTGCTTCTTGGACTGAATTAACTTCTACCTTATCCTCTCTGAGTGCATGTAGAAGATTTGTTGGTCCAGTGATATTACATCTGGAAGAGAGAAAAGATAGGCTCTATTTTTCCTACTTCATATCCTGTAACTCAAACTCAGCTAGGACAAACTCCTTGGTCCGTAAGCCCTAGGGTCTTTCCCCCCTACTAAGTTTAGTTCTGTTCCTAGCTATTTCTCTTCTCAAGCAGACCTACCTGTCTGGCCATGTGGAATCTTCAACCTCCCCTCCCCAACTCACCTTCTCATCAGCAGTTCCTTTCTCCTTAAGGAAACAAAGAAAAAAGTTGAGATGCTCAAAATTATCTTTTTTATCAAGAGAAATGAGAAGCGAAAGCAAAAGCAGAGCAGACAGCAGGTGGCATGGCCAAGGGCTCGCCTAACATATTATGAGACCACAGACCCACACACCAGGAACTCAGCCCCTGCGTCCCATTCTCACCAAGCTGCTCATCATTCTTACAACCAAGAGCAAGCTGGATCCTCTATGGAACAGTGGGCAAATACAGTCATGATATTCAATGTTCGTATGTAAAAACAAAACCAAATCAATTGAGTGCTTGGGTGGGTTGGAAGAGATGGGGGAGAATGATAAAAAGGTATCATTGATCAAGGTGCATTGTACTTACAAACTACTTGTTGAACTGAAACTCCTTTGTACCTAGAGATAATGAAAATAAACAAATTGTTTGTTTAAGTTGGGTCTTCCTTGAGACTCTACCTCCAAGCTCCGAGAGCTGATCAGTATCCTTGGCAAGGTAGCAGGATACAAAATTAACCCACCAAAATCAGTATCTTTTCTGTACACCAACTATGTGCAGACAGAGCAAGAAATCAGGAAGACAAGGGCTGGGAAGGTGGCTCAGTGGTAGAGCGCTTGCCTTGCATGCCTGAGGCCCTGGGTTCGATTCCTCAGCACCACATAAGCAAAAAATGAAAAAAGCCAGAAGTGGCGCTGTGGCTCAAGTGGTAGAGCACTAGCCTTGAGCTGAAGAGCTGAGGGACAGCGCCCAGGCCCAGAGTTCAGGCCCCACGACCAGACCCCCCCTCCCCAAAAAAAAAGCAATCAGGAAGACAGCTCCATTTGCAATGGTCTCAATATTAAAAAAAAAAAAAAAAAAAATCTCTTAGGAATTAACCTAACCTAGAGTGTGAAAGCCCTCTACAACAAAAACTATAAAAATCTGAAGAAAGATCAAAGAAAATGCCAGGAAATTAAAAGACCTCCATGTTTGTAGATAGATAGAATTAATAAGAAAATGGCCATACTGTCAAGAGTGATCTACAAATTCAATGCAATTCTTATCAAAATCCCAATGACAGAGAAAACAATCCAAAAATTTAGATAGAACCATAAAAGACCCCTAATAGCCAAAGCAAGTTGAGGCAGAAAAAAAGTAACACTGGATATACAGCAATTTCAGACCTCAAAGTTTACAACAGGCTATAATAACAAAAACAGCTTGGTACCTGTATAAAATCAGACCTGAAGGACCAACAGAATAGACTAGAAGACACAGAAATAAATCTATATACTTACAATCATCTGATATTTGACAAGGAGGCCAAAAATATACATTGGAAAAAAGACAGCTTCTTCAGTAATTGGTGTTGGGAAAACTGGTCATCCATATACAGAAAACTAAAATTGGATCCCTGCTTGTTACCTTATATCGATATCAACTCAAAGTGAATTAAAGAACTCAAAGGCAGACATGAAACTTTGAAACTAAAAGATGGAGCAGGAGAAACATTAGAACTTACAGGCCTAGGCAGGAACTTTTTGAAGAGAGGCCTAGGGGCACAGCGAACAGGGAGAGACTTGACAAATGGATTACATCAAACTAAAAGGTTTATGCACAGCAGAGGACATAGTTACTAAACTAAAAAGACAGCCAACAGACTAGGAGAAGATCTTTACCAATTATACATCTGACAAGGGCCTAATACTCAAAATATATAAGAGCTTAAGAAACGAAATCTCCCCAAAACTAATAACTCAATCAATAAATAGGCAAAAGAACAAAATAAGAGACTTCTCAAAAGTGAGAATAGCCAATTAACACATGAGGAAATGCTCAACATCCCAGGCCATAAAGGAAATAAATGCAAATCAAACCTTGAGATTCCATCTCAGCACAATTAGATTTCCAGAATTAAGAATTTGAACAATAACAAATGCTGGCAGAGATGTGTGGGGAAAGGAACCCTATTACACTGTTGTTGGGAATGAAAACTAGTATAACCACTTTGGAAGGCAGTTTTGAGATTCCTCAAAAAACTAAACATATAACCACCCTTTGATCAAGTCATACCACTCTTGGGCATCTACCCGGAGCATTGCAAGTCAGGACATTTGAACATCCATGTTCATTGCTGCACTATTCATAATAGCCAAGTTATGGAAATAGCCCAGATACTCTACAATGGATAAATGGATCAAGAGAATGTGGTATACACACTAAAGCTACTAGCATGACTATGTTTATTGCAGCATTATTTATTATAGCTAAGATATGGAACCAACCCAGATGCCCCTCGGTAGATGAATGGATCAAGAAAATGTGGTATATATACACAATGGAATTCTATGCCTCCATCAGAAACAATGACATTGCCCCATTTGTTAGGAAATGGAAAGGCTTGGAAAAAATTATATTAAGTGAAGTAAGCCAGGCCCAAAGAAGCATAGGTCCCATGGTTTCCCTTATTTGCAATATTTAGTATATGTCTGAGTCAAGCAGAAAAGGTCAGATAAAGTGATGTTAGGGAAATGAACCCTAAGATATGTATTCAAATGTTTTTTTTCTTTCATGGGATTGTTTGTAACATATTTATAAGATGATTTCTATGTTGCTTTGTATGTCCCTCCCCCATGGTATAACCCCTGCTTTCACTGTATTTGATGTTGGTATAATTTGTGGAGGGGAAGGGGAAAAACAAATCGTTTAAATAGGGATACAGGTGGACCCATTGCAACAATGAGATGTACAAGTCGTTATGTCGAAAACGAACTTTACAACTTTGGTGAGGGGGGAGGGAGGAGGATTGAGTGGAGGAGTGGGGAGAGGATGGGAAAGGATGGGAAGGGGAAACAAAGGAGGAGGTTACAATGCTTGATAAGAAATGTACTCATTATCTTGCCCATGTAATTGTAACCCCTCTGTACAGTATTTTCACAATAAAAAAATAATAATAATAATATTTAAAATAACATTTAAAAAAAGAGAATGTGGTATATATACTCAACCGAATTTTACTCATCTATTACAAGGAATATTATATCACTTGCAATGAAATGGATAGACCTAGAATGAGTCATGTGAAGTAAAATAAGCAGGATCACAGAGACAAATGGCACATATTTTCTTTCATATGTGGAAGCTCTAACTAAAATACAACCATTCATAATAACATATCTAGGCTCTATACATTTACACACAAACGAACTGACTATAGTGGGGTCTGCATAGGGGAGGAATCCAAAGGAGTAACTCCCATGAACAACTAGTACTGTTTCACCAGGAAGGGGAAACATGTTTGGGGATGCAGACAAAAGACACTGGGCACAGGAATGGAGGGAGGAAGGGTGTGAGCAGATGCAGTCAATGAACATTATTCAATGTACATTATGAGTAACTTCAGGGTGGGACTTGAGGGGAAAAATGGGGAAGAACAAAGGAATGGGTGATATTGATCAAGAAGCATTGTACTCATAACCTGACTTACAGACTTGTAATCCCTATGTACAACTACTTAATACCAACAACTACCATAATATAAATAAAAGGACCTTTTCAATAACTTTTTTGAGAAAAGGTCCTCTCTCCTGCCCAGTGGGGTGAGAGTTTCAGAACATTCCAGAACATGCCTCCTTATTTTCTTAGCATTGCTTGTACTCCCTGCAGCCTCAACTTCCTCACCATGAACTTGGAGCCACAACAGGTTCCTCTGAGCTCTGTCTTGGGCCCTGCTTTGCTAAAAGTGGGGTACCAACCTCAATCTGGCTGCTCAGTCTCTGCCTTTCCAACTCTTCACAGTTGAAAGTTCCAGGAAGTCCCTCTTTCCATTGGCTCTCGCCTCTCTCTCCTGTAGTTGCTGTCACCTGTTCACCAATGACATTTCAAGAGTAAGTCTTCAAAATGTCCATACTCGTCTAAACAAGAGTAAATAACCTCATTTATTCATTCAACAAATGGGTGCTACTCTTATGAATCGAATCATGTCCCCTAAAGGATATCTCTTTGTAGACTGTCAAGTAAAATGAAGTTATTAGACTGGGTCATAATCCAATATGACTGGTGTTCCTGAGGAAGGGAAAATTTGGACACAGATAGAACACAGACAGGGAAGACAGTATAAAAACACAAAGAGAAGACCATCAATAAACCAGGGAATATCTGAAGCTACTGGAAGCTAGAAGAAAGATCTGGAATAAGATTTTCCTTCCCAGACCTCAAGGAACTAATCTTTCCAACATCTTGATTTTTGGAGGGACTTCCAGCCCATCAAACTATATGGAATCATATTTTGATTGATTTTTTTATTTGATTAAACAACTCAGTTCGTAGCAAGGGGAGTGCACAGCAGAGATGAATACAAGGACCTATTATAAACCAAGCCCCTTTGTTCTAAGATCAAAACTCCCTGTCTTCCCGGAGCTCATGTTCTAGGAGATAAGAGGAACAAATAAAAGAGGGAAGTACATGGAACATTGGGTAACAGTAAGTGGTGCCACAGGGAGACAAATAAAGCTGCGAAGGGAGTTAGGAGATGGAATGGCTGGGAAAGGGCACTCTTAAATCATAATGTTGGAGCAAAGACAAGAGAGAGGTAAGGGAGAGAATCGAAGAGATACCCCATAGGCCTGGGGTCCAAGTAGAAGAAACAGCACATGTGTGGAGTGTCATTTGTATACCCAGCTGGGGGTCAGGAGGACTAGGAAGGATGGGTACGAACGTCACCATAGTGGAAGAACCATTGGGTCTTTGCCCAGTGGCTCCCAAGGGCCTCGTGACAATGCTGACTTCCTCTCCAGTGACATGCTGCCCATGCCAGGGAGACCACAGCTGAAGAAAGGCTCTTCACACCACGAATAATTCTTTCTTGATTAATTGTGTAATTATCTGATAGCTAGCACATGTACATTTCATTTTTATGCCAGGATGGCAAAGACAGTAGGGTTATCTGACCAGGTTAAAGGTGGAATGATAAGGTTTGGAGCAACTGGTGTCAATGAGAAGGTGAGGAGAAGAGGACAGTAAGCTTTGGGTCACCCTGGACTCCCCCATGCAGTTCCCTACTGTCCCCTTCTGTGACTTCCCTTTCTCCCTTCACATGTGGGCATTCCCTAGAACATAGTCATTTCTTTTTATTTGGTAGGTTATTTGCTTTTGTTCCTTAGCGGGACAGCAGTGGCTCACATCTGTAATCCTAGCTGCTCAAGAGGCTAAGATCTAAGGGTCACAATTCAAAGCTAACCTGGGCAGGAAAGACCAGGAGATGCTTATCTCCAATTACCAAAATGTTTAAAGTGGAGCTGTGGTTCCAGGGGTAAGCCTTGAATGAAAAAGTTCAGGGACAGTGCCCAGCCCCTGATTCTAAGCCCCAGTATCAGCGCACACATGCGCACGCGCACACACACACACACACACACACACACACACACACACACACACACACGATGATCTCTACTTCATCTCTACCCTTAGACTTAGACTTTGTGACTGCTTAAATGAACAAAATAGGATACGGCAGGAATTCTAAGGCTCTGTGTGGAAAGACTATTCTGCTTGCCTTAAAGCTCAGCTGCCATGTTGTAAGGAAGCTCAACCCAGAGGGAAAGCCAAGAACATGTATTGTGGCAAGCAGACATAACGAAGGACTCAGCTTTCTGCCATCCTTGCACACGAACTCATGAGTAGACAGCTTTTAGGGAAGCCCAGATACAGCCATTAAATTACCACCAACCTTCAAGTCTTCTAGCTGAGGCACCAGGCATTGGGGAGCCAGAACAAGCCACGCCTGCTATCCACTGTCAAATCCCTGACACACCTGAAGTTGTGACCCTGACAAATGACAGCTTCACATCACCAAATTTAGGAGCAATTTGTTACAATGCCTTAGAAAACTCAACTACCCCCTCAAGCTCACCTGTGAGTCCTTCCTCTGCCTCTGAGACCCAGTCTCTGATGCTTAGCTCGGCCTTGAAGGCCCTGAACATCCATCCTCAACTTGTTTGTCCCCATTTACCACCTTCTAGAGGAAACATGTGCTCTTCCCCAGTGATCTGGGCATTTCCTCTGTCACCATTCCAGTCATAACTGGGGTAGTCTCCTAATACAGTCTCACCACATTCTCCTCCTCCTCTGAGACTCCATTGTCTGCTCTCTTCCCCCAAAGCTTCTCAGAGACTTACAAGTAAATAACTCCCACACTTCAATGGATTTAAGAGCTCTCATTATCTAGCTCTATCGTTTTCTAAATGGGAGGGCTAGGATCACTGGTCTTATAATTATTCCTAATGGCCAGTGCTTTTACCATCACGGGGAAAGTTTACAAAGAAATGAAGACAAATCCATTGAGTTTTGTACTTCACCAACACCCTTCAAAAAACATTTAAGTTTTAAATCCTCATCAATTCTGTGCTGACCCCATTTTATAGACATGGGAGCTGAGGCTAAGTCATGCACTTAATGTTGCTAAAGCCACAGGCCTGAACTCTCCCTGGTGGATCTCAATCACTGTTTCAACCTGGTAAAAAACATGTACTGTCTTGTATTATATTTTCATATATTGCGTTTCCCTTTTTAAAATAAGTTCTTCAAATAAAGTATATGTGTACATAATTTCAAAGTGAGGGCTGGGAAGGTGGCTCAGTGGTAGAACGCTTGCCTTACATGCATGAGGCCCTGGGTTCAATTCCTCAGCACCACATAAGCAAAAAGAAAAAAGCTGGAAGTGGCGCTGTTGCTCAAGTGGTAGAGCACTAGCCTTGAGCTGAAGAGCTGAGGGACAGCGCCTAGGCCCAGAGTTCAGGCCCCACGACCGGACCCAAAAATAATAATAATAATAATTTCAAAGTGAGAAATAGCACCAAATAAGTGGTAAAAACTGTAGGTTTATCTCTAAATCTATCACTATTCATTTCCCCTTCTTTAGAATGAAGACTATACAAGGATTTTTTTGTGTGCTTCCAGAAATATTGTATGTATGTATAAGCATCCCTTTATTACCTGAGTGGTGTATACTATTTACAGAATTGTCCTTTATAGTGTCCCTTGACAGGCATTCCAAGTGGATACATGTATAGGTCTCTATATTCTTTTTCTTGGCTGCATAATATTCCATGATAAGACAGTACTGTGGCTTATTTAATAAGTTCCCTGCTGTTGAGCTTGTGGTAGCAGAAGCTAGAGAAAGGAAGTGGGGAGAGGGAGGGTTGGATGGAAAACTACAGTAAAATGAGAAGGAAGGAGGCAAGACAAGCAGCAGTGAAGGAGGAAGTACCCTGGTTCCCAGGTCTAGAGCAAAGAAAAAGAAAGCTTGGCTGGGGAATAGGAGTGAAAACAGAGGAGGTTCTGAATGCATTGTATAAAAGTGAGAGTGAGGAGACATGGGGGGGGGGGGGGAGAAGGTCACTGAGCAATGGCTGGGAGGGGGTACCCCCAACTCTTTCCCAATGACTTCATCATTACGTTCTCTTCTCCTTTGCCAACCCCACCATTTAAAAAAAAAGGACCCCACCCAGAGAAAACAAACATGTTACTATTTATTCATGCAGGAAGGACACTGGACACAATAGACAAGCAGCCCTAGCCTCATTAAATGAAATGGGGTAGGTGTAATTCAAACCACCTCGGGAAAATATAATCTGCCACCAAGAAAATTCCCACCATTCAGATGGCAGGGAAATAAGACCAGCCTCCCTCCAGGTTCCCAAGCAGCCAGGGTAGGATCGGGGCAGAGACAAGAGAAGGTCAGTTTCTCGCCAGCAGTCTCCTCCCTCCCCCACCCCCCAGCTCCGGCTCCTCTCTGACTCCTCCACACACACACACACACACACACACATACACACCCGTGCAGCCTATGAACTGACTTTAGCCAAGCTGCTCTCTTTGTGGACTGGATTGTATCATTCATTTGCCATGAAAAAAAAAAATGGTTTGGTTCCGATTCCCAGCTCAGGCAACCAGAGGCTGAACATCCATGCTTGGGATTGTATCTCTTGAGCCAGTTCTAGACACATCAACCACATCTTCCCTTCCACAAGCCAAGAGGGAGTTTGGGGTTATGACACACTGGACCCTCTAAAAGCCAGGACACTGGGACAACCGCCTACCAGCATCTCCACTGGCCTTCTCTGACAGGAGGCAGGGACTCTGATGATCACTGAACAGCCCGACCTGGGGATGCAGTGTTGGTTACTTCAGGAGACCCACCAGGGTAACATATCTGTCTGCATTTTCTAGATTTCCGTGACCGATTGCCTGGGTCATGCCTCAATTCTATACTCACAAATGCAAGTTTGGGCAAATTGGCTTTACCTGTTTCTTGCCTTTAGCAACTAATCTGTTAAAAGGAATAATAATAATAATCTTTCTTCCAAACAAGACACCTCCATGTAAGGTACTTGGCTCCATTGGGAGAATTTGTTCCAGCCTCGCTCCAGCCCTTCTTTCTAGGGTCCATTGTAAAAGTGGGTGACTGCATACAAAGGGGGATTGATGGGTACCAGGGAGTTCAAAGCCATCTGTTCCAAATTGTCTCGAGGAGGCATCCCTCCCAAGCCATTGGGATCCGGTAGCTGCCATGGCTGTGGGTCTGAGTTCCCCTCATATTCAGAAGGAATCCAGTGTGCTGATAGTCTGACCCTGTTCTTGCCCTGTGGGAGGTTTTGAAGCCAAGGCCTGGCTGCAGGAGCATAGCACAGTCTCTCCACCCCTGCCAGGAACAGAGAAGAGCCATAGCCTTGGTACTCTGCATGGCTCTCCCCTCACTCCCCTCCTGCCCAGGTGAGCTGTGGTCCCAGTCACTTGACCTTGCCCGGGCTCTTAGTTTGCAGCCACTTCATCAGCACCACATCCCCTCGCTCTGATCCTTTTCCAGCTTCTCCTTAGGCCTCCAGAGCTTCCTTATCAGTCAAACACCATTCCTCCAGCTCTGTGTGGATGTCTGCATGCAAAGTCGAGACAGAGGAGGGACTGCAACTGGTATGGCCAAGAGAGAGAGAGATGACCTCATGAGCCCTTCCCTGGGGGTATATTTAGGGACCCTCTCCTTCTTCTTCTACTCAGCTTCTATGTTTTTCCAGCATAGTCCCCAACTTTCTAGAATTTCTAGAGGTACTATCGTATTATTTTTTCCCAAAGCCCGGGGAGTGAGAACTTTTAATTATCCCTCCATTCACAGCTCCTAATCTTTTGGATGATTCTCCTTTGTTTTTACCCTGCTGCTTTTTCCTAAAACAAGGGCTGAACCTTGTTGACAGATATCAAGGAACTCCTACCAAGTCCCCCAGGTGGGCTGTTCCCCTTCTTATATGGCCCTGGCCATGGTCACTCCTAGTCACACAGCCTGAAATCCTTCCCCAAAGTAGAGAGAGACCCCAGATCTCTCCAGTTCCAAACCAGTAGTGTCCTGGGCTCAGAGAGGTAGCAGAATCAGTGATGTGAGTCTCAGGAAGTTGGGGGCTCTCTGCACTCTCACCTGGAGAAACCCCCCATTTACCACCCCCCAACTCTCAGAAACCAGTGGAAGGCAGCTTCTGAGTAACCATCAGTGGAGAGCAAGGCTAGGCAGACAGCTGGCACTCAGCAATTCCTGTTGCTCTTTCCCAGGTGATAAATACCAATACAGCTTTTTGGCTCCCAAAACAATCTTCCCCTGGGGCCTGCTCTGTCAGGTAGGACTTTAATCCATGAGAAACCAGGAGCAGCCCCAGCTGAACTCAGAACTTGACACTGAACACAACTCACAAGTCCCAGATGGCAGATTTCTGTGTCTTGTCTAAGATACAAGAGCTCTGCCCACACCCCTCACCAGTCTCCCCATCAACGGTCTCAAGGAGGGCAGTCCTTGAACCCCAGATCCAAAAGGGTTCCCCACACCCCTGAGTGACCTCTTCAAGCTCCAGAAAACTCTTAGTGCCCACCATCTCACAGCAGACAAACATCCATCGCTGCCCTTCGCAGCACCGGCAAAGTCAGAGGCACCTTGGCAGGGAGCCAAGACAGGGGCTGGAAGATGGTAGCTTCCAGGGAAGATGGTTGTGGGACCAACTTGGGAAGGAGATGTGAGGCATTTTTTTGGGGGGGAGGGGGCAGGTTCAAACTAGAGGGAAGATGTGCAGCACTCCCAAAGATAAACCTGTCAGAGCACAGAAATGGGGACATTCTGTGACCCTATCTTTCCACAATCAGGTATTGTTGCATGCAAGTGGTGAAGTTCCCTCCAGGAATATGATGGTTCCGGGACTTCCGGTTAGATAACTCTCAGATCCTGTCTGAGCTCCGTTAACCTCAACACAGGTGAGGTCAGAACCCAGCTCAAAGGAGGAGCCTTTCACCTGAGAACGTGTGGAAAACCACAGCCCCACAGGCAAAAGAAAGCAGAAGCAGACAGTCACAGGGGATGTAGCACACATGCTGGGCTGGTGAGCTCCAGCACCACGCTGGCAGCTTCAGATCCCAGCTCTCCTCCTCCAACCTTCTCTGTGACTCAGTTTCCCCACCAGCAAAAGGAAGCTACTATCTGCCTTATAATTTTGTTGCATGAACTAACTCAGTTTTCATAAGCAAAATGCAATGTCTTTCCTTCATGATTGTGTTGTTACTCAAAACCAAGGAAGTCACTTTATAAACAATGTCAGTGTTGAGGCTTAAGAAAAAAACTGCCAGAAAACTAGCTTATCCCCAAGGCCAGGGGCTCACACCTGTAATCCTAACTACTCAGGAGGCTGAGATCTGAAGATTGAAGTTCAAAGCCAGCCCAGGCAGCTAAGTCCATGAGACTCTTACCTCTAAAGACTACAAAAAACAATGAAAGTGAAGTTGCACCTAAAGTGTAGAGTGCTAGCCTTGAACAAAGAGAAGCTCACGAAGAGTGCCTAGGCCTAGTTCAAACTCCAGGACCAACACACACACACACACACACACACACACACACACACACAACTAGTTTATGAGATACAAGAAAATCCTCAAAAAAGTATTTGAACACCAAGGAGAAACAGTATGTGTTTTCTAAAATCATTTGAGAAAATAGGTAAGCTACAAAGATTTAATTGTAGTACTTTTTTGTGGAAGGAATATCTGTGCAATGTACCCTTAAAAGTTTGATAGAAAAACACATAAGCAAGAAGAAAAGCTTGCCTGTCAATGTTTTTATGTTATATAAATTTTTGCCATAACTATAGTGAGTTTTTTTAATAAATAAATAAGTTGGGCACTGAGCCTCATACCTGTAATCCTGACTACTCAAGAGGCTAAGATGGGAAGAATCCAGCACAGGGCACAAAGTCCATGACATGCTTATCTGTAATTGTCTACAAAAGCTGGAAGTGGAGCTGGAGCTCAAGTGGTAGAGCACTAGCCTTTGGCAAAAAAAAAAAAGAAAAGAAAAAGCTCAGAGACAGTGTTCAGACTCTCACTTAAACCTCAGGACTGGCACAAAAAATTAAATTAGAAAGGTGGATAAGTGAATGGGAGTGTGATGACATATTTATTTGCATGTATAAATAGATGTATAAGTAAATGGATTGGTGGACCGATAGGTAAATGCTATAGATAAATGGATGGATGGACAGATAAATGAGTGGATGGATAGACAGAAAGGAAGGGAGAAAGAGAAGGGGAAGAGGGAGAGATATGTGAATGTTTGGATGGATATGTGCCTGGATAGGTGGATAAATGGGCAGATGCATACTGTGGATGGATGGATGGATGGATGGATGGATGGATGGATGGATGGGAAGGAAGAATCTAAGATAATTGCTCAGATTCACTACTGTGAAATTGGCAAAGGTGTGTGAGACACTATAGAGGATGAATCAAGCTTGTTTTCATCATCACAAAGCTCCACTGCACCTGGGTTCTGTTATTGGACAGTGGTCTTGCTGAGGTAGCAGCCCAGGCTTTTGACATGATTTTTGGCATCTTAAAGACACAAAACTGAGGGCTGGGAAGGTGGCTCAGTGGTAGAGTGCTTGTCTCGCATGCATGAGACCCTGGGTTCGATTCCTCAGCACCACATAAGCAAAAAAAAAAAAAAAAAGCCAGAAGTAGCGCTGTGGCTCAACTGGTAAGCACTAGCCTTGAGCTAAAGAGCTGAGGGACAGTGCCCAGGCCCAGAGTTCAGGCCCTATCACTGACAAAAGAAAAAGAAATAATTGAGTGGTACACATATGAGTAGAAATCATCTAGTCAATCTACTCATCCACCTTCCCACCCTTGCCTGTCAGACCATTTATAAAGAGGGAAAGGAGGTGTGGTAGACACATGGGAAGTAGCACAGGAAGACAGGGGTGAACAGGCCAGATGTAGAGACAATGTCTGAGAACTAGTTTCCCAATTGCGAGTTCCCTCAGAGCTCCATCTTGTCTCATTTTCATCACTGTAACAAGCACTGTGGGCCACAAGAAGTGGGTTCAGTGGAGTATTTTCCATGGGAAAACTGAGTTCCAAAGTCAGTGTCTCGGGGAAAAGAATTTCACGTGGCCAAGATAAGTGTTCTGTTCCTACCATAGCAGGGAGCAGCCACCTCACATTAAGCTCAGTCTGTTTTAAGCCCGGTGAGAGCAGAGATCCATTTATTTGATCATACAGACAGTGAAGTGGTTGAGCTGTGTTTAGGGACTGTGGTGTAAACTTCAGAGTCACCCTCCACCTGGTGAGCTGCCTCCCCTGGGGATGTGGATGGGGACAGAGGCTAGAAGGTGGTGACAGATGTGACAACACCCATCTAGGGCTCATATCACTGTGTACACCATTGCAAACTTGCCCACTCTTTCTTTCTCTCTTCCAATGACATATATTCCACAACCCACATTATTTAATGTGACTTCATTTCCATGAGTGCTCACTGACTAAATTGAGATAAATCATCTAACAGAGAGGAGTAGATGATCCACCGTGACTCTTGGAAGAAAATATACAACCAAAGCATGGATAAAGGAGTTTGTGATGTAACTGCATTTGAAGTCCTGGAGACCAACTGGAACCATGCTACCATAAGCAGAGATAATTGCTGAGATGACGTCTTCTATCAATAATTACATACAGGCGCTAAATGAAATAAGCAAATACTGACCACCTGAACGGAAAGAGCTTAGGGAAATTGGCCAGATGTGTCGCCAAGCCATTAATTCTCCTCCAGAAGCCTAGAAAAAGAATTGGATGGATAAGGAGACTGAAAGCACAAATGAAGCATTTGACAAATGCTTCACATCCTGGGATCTGGGCAGAGCCACCGGGAAATGAAAGGCAAGGTCACTGGTTCCAAGAAGAGCTGTCTAATTGAAGCAGAAGGGTCAGACAAGCACTAACAGCATGCTTTTGTGCATGGTGTAACAAGCAGAAGTGCAGGAGAGGAGGAGAGCCCTCGGATGCTACATTTGGCTCAGCCAGCTTGGCTCTTTAACAACATCTACTTCCAGGACACACCCTGGGTATGGTACCACTGCAAAGCCAGGGCACTGAATTAAGGGAATTGGAAGCTGACCACCTCTCCCCTAAGCTTTCCTACTCACAGACTCATCACTGCTCAGACCCCCACATTTGTTCTGCCCTCCATGTTTGATGCATGTTAATTAGGCTCCATGGGACCATGGTGCTGTTATTGGGTGGTGATCTAGTTATGTATCATTCCAGGTTATTGGCATCTTGCACATGGGCAAAACACTGGTGAATAGTGAGAGAAGCACAGTATACTGAAGTGAGAGTAGATAGTTGGAACACACGTGATAGCACGGGTGGGAAGAACCACAGCAAGAGAGCTCCGAGGCTCTGAGAAATGAATGGTGTCTGGAACAAAGTAAGGTTGGTTTGGGCTGAGGGGATGGTCAGATTGTCCCTCCCACAGGGGAAGCCCTGCCTGATGAACAGTTTGGGGTGACAGGGAATGGTTAGGTAACCGTGTTCCAATGCACATGCCCATTCCCACAGTGCATGCTGTTATAATGATATTAATGACATGAAGTACATTATCATGAAAGTGTTAATTAGGGGTTTCTCCTGAAAGTTCGCTTAAGGACAGCCAAGCACAGTACTGCATTAAGGAGAAATTTATCTTGCTGACCAGGTAACCTTGTTATCGGATGGGACGCTCATTTGTCTGATGGAGAACATTTATCAGTACTTTTTGATGGTCATGAACGAGGAGTTGGGATGGGTCTTAGTGCATTCCTCAGGCAGAGGGAGACCAGTTGCCATGACTTATAAGTTGCCATGACAACCATGGACCTTGTTTTATCTGCCAACCTCAGTTCCGCTGTCCATCCTGACAAGAGCTCCTGGGACATCTTCCTTCTGTTGGGTAAGGTTCTCTTTCACGCCAGACCCCACTGTATGACTTAGGGCGAGTTACTTCTTCTCTAAACCATATTGTGATCTTCGATTTAAAAATAAACATCAAAATGAGTATCATAGATGGAGTGATTATATCATAGCATTTTAAAGGGTTTTATGTGAGGAAGTGGTGCTGTGGCTCAAGGGGTAGAGCGCTCGCCTTGAGCTGAAGAGCTGAGGGACAGCGCCCAGGCCCAGAGTTCAAGCCCCACGACCGATCAAAAAATAAATAAATAAATGAAAGGTTTTTTTATTGGAAAAAAATAATAAAGGGTTTTATGTGAGGGTAAAGGTCTGCACATGGATATTATAGTAAAGGGGCTAACACTTAGCAATAATCCTTGCAGTTGTGTTCTTCTTGGAATGAATTAAACTAGTGGGTAAGCACCAGGTATCTCCTGCATGCAAGGACAATAAAGCTTGTGGTTTTAAATACTTGAAATATAAAACAGTATCCTTGAGGGTTCTGGTTGCAAATATCTCATAACAGACTTCATATAATAAAAAAGATCGCTGGCTCCTTGCATCATATCAGGAAAGACTTGTCCATTCTCTTTACTTTTTCAAACAGAGAAGTGATAAGCCTGAAGTCACTAAAGGACTGGAAAGGAGGCCCTACCCCCTGTTCAATTTCCTGCTACCACAGAGTGATTAATTTTTGTCTGACCTGGATAAATTACAAATCAGATCAAACTTGAAAATTATTTTTGCCTTTGGAATCAGATTTGATATTCAGCCAACAACTAAGTTAAAATAGCGCTGGCCTGTTCCCAGACCTACCTCCTTGTCCACACTCAAGTCAGAATAATACACTCTGCATACCTCACTGAATCCTATGCAGAAGAAATGCCAGGCACCCGGGCGGACCCTCTGGACCAGGCACACTCAGGCAACAGTAGGCTTAGCTACATCACTGGAGTAAGGGAGAGAGGAAGAGACAGAGGAGGAACTTAACACTAAACAGAGACAGAGTGAACAATCAGCCTGCACAATCTCCTAGGAGGTGGGAACAAGTTAGCAAACTGAGAAACTCAAATCCTGTGTAAACTTCTTCAGTGCATATTATTTGTCAATCTACACGAAGCATTACAGTTTTACCTCTAGACCAAAAGGGTCCTGGGCTTGAGTTCTGGTAGAGTCTGACTCCCTGGGGAGAAATCTATCAAATCTTAAAACTGCTTTACTGATTCTTACACACTGGTGCTGTCCAAGAAGGCTGGACTTCGGAAGCTCACCTTGCTTAAACAGAACATTGATAGCCTGCTTCTCCCCTTCCCCCTGTGTTCATGGTACTTCTCTGCTGCTGACATTACTGAACTCCTCAGCCATATATATGCACACCTGCAGGTCCATGATTAAATCAATGAGAATTGGTGAGTCCAAATACAAAAGTTCATTCTGTAGGGGTGGCCTACAGGCCTCCTTATTGGAGATGTGGTTTGCCATGTCTAAAATGCAGCCTCAAACTCTGCTTTGCTCATGAGAATAACCACTGTGGAGCTAAGCACTCAGGAAGGTGGTGTGGTTCTGGAAGGAGAAAAAAAAAAAGATGTCCTAGTGTCTGACTGAAGATTCTCCCTTCCCAGCACTTTCCATTCACACACTTTCTTGATTATTTCCTTATTTCAGTGGGGGAGGGGATGTCCAAACTCTTCCAGAAGCTTCTTGTCCCCATTTCTCCAGCCTCTGGAGTCCCAAAGTTGCCCAGGAGGAAACTCTAGCTCTCAGAAACCAGAAAGTGAATGAGCCAAAGCCCCTAAATCCATCCGGGAGAGAAGAGCAGGATGGGCTGTGGTAAAACCCAGAGGATGCCAGCCCCCTCCTCCAAAGCCCAGGAGGGCCTCTTCTCCCCCTAACTGCCTGGGGGAACTAAAACAAACAGTCCTTTGGAAAGTCAGTGAAAGGAAAGGGCTGAGTCAGGACTTCTGTTTAAATAGTCCCCACCTGTTCCCCTCAGCGGGGGCCTCCCCCTGGCCACCCCAGCTCCCCTCCCCACTTCCTTTCTCTTTTCTTTGCTTTTCTCCTTTGTTGCTCATTTTCTAAAGGGCAGAGTTGATGGCCCCCTCTCTGCAGAGTGAAGCCACAACCAGGGAGCCAGCCAGGAGCAGGCTGGTGTGGCTGACCCTGTCTCTTGCCCCTCCTCCGCACCTGACCCCTTGGCCTCCACCCAGGCTGCACGTGGCTGTGTCAGGCCTACAGGGGAGGGGAGCCCCACCCGCCGGTCACCCTGCCTCTGGCATCCAAGGGGGGGGGAAGGGAAGTGGGGGGGGGGGAGGGAGTAAGGGGGGGAGGAGCAGGGCTCTGCCCAGGCTCCTTCTGCCCAGCAGGCATTGTTGAGGCCTGGAAGGGAGGAGGAAAGACTTGGTGTGAAAAGGAACAAAGGAAGGTAGCAGGGGTGGCACCCCACAGAGCATGTGTTCCCCCCACTATTGACAAGACCTCTCTGTGGCCCCTTAAACTTGATGCTACTTATAAAAATAAATAACTTCTTAGCATGGGAGGAAACCAATTCATTGCCCATATGCCAAATGGAGGGACTGGACACCTTCACAGGACCCGGGAGTGGTTTGGGACCTTGTCATTCCTCACAGAACCCTCTCCCCAAGTGCAAAATCAGCCTTTTCCATTATCTTCTGTTCACTTTCTATTTTGAGTAAAGTGTAGACCATATGCAGTGTTGTTGTTGTTATTATTATTATTAATAATAATAATACAGATAGAGAACCAGCGGCTCATGCCTGTCATCCTAGATACTCAGGATGCTGAGCTCTGAGGATGGCTGTTCCAAGCCAGCTCCAGGCAGGAAAGTCCATGAGACTCTCATCTCCAATTAATCACCAGAAAAGGGGAAGTGGGGCTGTGGCTCAAGGTGATAGAGTGCCTTGAAAGAAAAAGCTCAGGGACAATGCCCAGGCCCTGAGTTCAAGTCCCACCACCAAAGAAAAATAAAAAAATACAGACAGATCCCTTGTGCTTTTACCAGGTTCTCCCAGTGGTAACATCATACAAAACAACACAGCACAAAGTTACAGCTGCAATACAGGTTCAGAATTAAGCTACAGAATGTTTTCATCACAAAGGCTCCTTCTGGACCCTCACATAGCCAATACCCTCTCACCCTACCTCTCCTTAAGCCCTGGCCACCCACTCATCAATCCTCCAGTTCTATGCTTTTGTTACTTGAAGAATGCTCTATAAGTGAAGCATGCAATGTGGAACCTTTGGATGTTGCCATTTTCACTTAGCATCATTGTCTGGAGACAGGTGAAGTGGTTGCATGAAATATAATTAGTTCACTCTTTTTGGTGGCCAAGTAGTATTCTGTCATACAGATGGACCATGGCGTGGTTAACCATTCATCTGTAGATGGACATTGGGATTGTCTTGAGTTTTCAGCTATTACCAATAAAACTGCTGTTGACATACATTGTATCTGTGTGTCAAGATGGGTCTTAATTTCTCTAGGATAAATGTCCAGGAGCCAGCTGCTGGATTCTATAATGGCAGGTTTCGTGGTGATATTGTATTAAACTTTAAAGTGACTCCTGACTTACTTCTAGGGGTGTTTTGAGCCTGAAGGTGAGAGAGGCAGATGCTCACAGACAGGCAGTTGTCTTGAAGGTTTGGTCATGGAACTGAGTTGCTGAGATATAAACCAATCCTGTTCTGTAGCACATGGTGAAGAGGAGCCTAGAACAACACCAAGTGCTGTGTGAATCAACAATGCTCCTTCTCCTTCTCCACTCCAAGGTGTCTACACCCTTACCCCCAGAACCTGCAAAAAGATTATGTAGCAAAGAAGAATGAACCTTGCAGATGGGATTAAAGTTGCTAATCAGATGATAGTGTAGAGGAAAGGGGGATCGTAGTCAAGGAACAGTAGCACAATTAGTAACTCTATCGAGTATGTATGCTATATATGTGGAGAAATGCTGGGGCTTGAACTCAGGGCCTGGGCACTGCTCCTTAGCTTTTTTGTTCTAGCCTGGTGCTCTGTTACTGGAATCACATTTCCACTTCCAGCTTTTTGGTAGTTAATTGGAGATAGGAGCCTTTCAGAGCTTTCCTACCTGGATTGGCTTTGAATCAAGATCCTCGGATCTCATCCTCCTAAGTGGCCAGGATTATACCCATGAGCTAGCTCTAAATTATTTTGGAAAAATACCCATTTGTATGCTTCTCACGGGTTGAAAACCCCACTCACCTTGACCCTGTTGCCACCACCAAGAACAGCATCCAGGGTGTGTACCATAGAACTCGACAGTGTCCCTAGTGTCAGGATAAAGGATTTTCCATGAAAGCAGAGGACAAACTCCTCCATGAGCTGGATCACAGAGTGTGCTTCTCAGCTGTTTCTATTTGAGACCCTGCAACTAGAATGTGTGTGCCTCACAGTTGGAGGAGTTGCAGAACAGTGGCTTCTAGTTTCAGAATTCTTGCTGCCAAAGCTACTGGCATACTGGCTCTGTGTATCTTTCTGTGTCTCTGGCTGCGCCTACTCTCTCTCTCTCTCTCTCTCTCTCTCTCTCTCTCTCTCTCTCTCACTCTCTGTCTCCGTCTCCATCTCAGTCTCTGTCTCTCTCTCATCTAGTCACCCTGTCTGTCTTCTCCAGCAGCTTACAAAGTCTCTGAGGGCTGTTTTTTGTTTGTTGGTCATGGGGCCCAACTCAGGGCCTAGGCACTGTCCTGGAGCTTTTTTACTCAAGGCTAGCACTCTACACTTTGAGCCACAGTGCCACTTCCAATTTTCTGATGGTTAATTGAAAATAAGAGTCTCATGGACTTTCCTAACCGCAGTCCTCAGATCTCAGTCTCCTGAGTAGCTAGGATTACAGGCATGAGCCATCGGCACCTAGGTAAAGTTTCTGTTTTTTAGGACTACAAAAAAAAAAAAGGGCACATGTTTTCTCTCATATGTGGAAGCTAGATCTAAAATACACCAGAACATGATAAACTCTATAGGACTTTAGCCATTCATACACAGTGAGACCAAAGGAGGATACTCTTGGGGAGGAACACAAAGGTGCAATGCCTATGTGCCTCTAATCATGTGAAATAATATTTATCGAAATGAACTCCAGGAAATGGAAATAAAAGGTTTTTGTTTTGTTTGCTTTGCTTTTTGTCTTTGTTGTTTATCTGTCATTGGGAGTATAAGTAGGGCACAGAAATGGAAGGACAAACGGTGAGCAAATGCAGCAGTGGCACTCACTAGACACCATGTTGAAAATGAACTCTGCAACTTATGAGGGGATTGGAGGCAAAAATTGGGAGAGCAGGACAGAAGGAATGACGTCCTCCAATAAGAAATGTACTCATTACCTGACTTAATGAAACTGCAACCCTTCTGTACGTGACCTTTAAAATAACAATTTAAAAACACTTCTAAAAATGAATGTCCCACCTTTCAAATTTGTGTAATAAACTAACATGATTTTTTGATGTCTAATTATATATAAAAAAAAAAAAACCACAACTGCCCAATAAATAAGTGGGCGAAAGACTTAAAGAGAAACTTCTCTGAAGAAGAAAGAAGGATGGCCAATAGACACATGAAGAAATGTTCAACATCCCTAGCCATAAAAGAAATGCAAATCAAAACAACATTGAGATATCACCTCACTCCAGTTAGAACGGCAAAAATCAAGAACTCTAACAACAACAGATGCTGGAGGGGATGTGGACAGAAAGGAACCTTACTTCATTGTTGGTGGGAATGTAAACTTGTTCAACCACTTTGGAAAGCAGTATGGAGGTTCCTCAAAAGACTTCACATAGAGCTCCCCTATGACCCAGCAATCCCACTTTTGGGCATTTACCCAAATGTTTACAAACAAGACCACACTCAAGCTACCAGCACAACTATGTTTATTGCAGCATTATTTACCATAGCTAAGATATGGAACCAACCCAGATGCCCCTCAGTAGATGAATGGATCAAGAAAATGTGGTATATATACACAATGGAATTCTATGCCTCCATCAGAAAGAATGACATTGCCCCATCTGTTAGGGAATGGAAAAACTTGGAAAAAATTATATTAAGTGAAGTAAGCCAGGCCCAAAGAAACATAGGTCCCATGGTTTCCCTTATTTGCAATATCTAGTATGTGTATGAGTCAAGCGGAAAAGGTCAGATAATGTGATGTCAGGAAAATGAACCCTTAGATATGTATTTTAATGTTTTTTTCTTTCATGCATGTGTTTCTAACGCATTTATAAGATTATCTCTTTGTTGCTTTGTATGTCCCTCCCCCACAGTATAACCCCTGCTTTCACTATATTTGATGTCAGTATAACTTGTGGAGAAGATGGGGAAAAACCAGTTGTTTAAGGATACAGGTGGACCTGTTGCAACAATGAGAAGTACAAGTTGCCATGTCCAAAATCGAGCTTTACAACATCAGTGGGGGGGGAGGGGGAAGGAGAAGGATTGGGATTGGGGGGGGAGGGGGGAGGCTGGGAAGGGAGGTGAAGGGTAAACAAAGGAGGAGGCTGCAATGCTTGGTAAGAAATGTACGCATTATCCTGCCCATGTAATTGTAACCCCTCTGTACAGTATGTTCACAAATCAAATTAAATTAAATTAAAAAAAAAAAAAACCAGTATGAGTTCAGTGTAGAAACTTGGACAATCGGAGAAAAGCAAAAGAGAACAAAACTCTCTCATTTTCTCCTGGTGTATCTGTATCTAAATATTTTAACACTGCTTCTGTTAAACATTGATCACTCTGTACTTAATATCTAATCTGGTATCTAATCTGCTTTTTTGGAAATCCCATATTTGTTTTGACAAAGATGTCCTTATTGATCAAACTTTAGCCCTGAAGCCTTAACTTTGATGTCTGTCCTTCTCAGGGCTATTATTACCCAGTACAGGACGAATCTTGCTAAATCAGGTTATAATTTGATATCTAATCAAATTCCTTACAATCCTCCCACAGACACTTGTTAACTGATCATCTTGGCCAGCCTTCTGTAGGAATCCAGCCAAATTTTTAGCCAGAATTTTTCTTTCCTTTCTGATGTTTCCTCTTAGTAATAAGTTTCCATCCACTGATACCACCATCCCATACCACCCCGCCCCGACTTCTGGGCTATAATTGCACCCAAAATGAAGCCCAATTCCATGTGGAGGTTTTTTTTCCCCCTATTGTAATAGTCCCTCATAAGATCTGTTTTAGCTCTGTCTCTATTCTCTAGCTCTCATCTTCTCTAAATCTTGTTTCCTGTCATTCATGTCTATCTTCTCCAAACTAACACTTTCATTGCACCTAGCATTCTGTCATACAAGTATAACAAGATTTATTAAGCCAATCCTTTATTACTGGTTGTTCATTCCATTTTCTTTTTTACTACCTTAAGCCATCTTCAAATAAGTATTGCATATAATCTACAGTTCATGAGGGATTTTAAAAAAAAAGAGTTCTAAAGCTGAACACCAGTGGCTCACGTCTATAATCCTACCTATTCAGGAGGCTGAGGATTATAGTTTAAAGCCAGCTGGGGCAGGAAAGTCTGTGAGACTCTCATCTTCAATTAATCAGCATCAAAAGCCAGAAGTAGAGCTGTGGTTCAAATGATAGAACTCTAACCTTGAGCACAAAACCTCAGGAACAGCATCCACAACTTGAGTTCAAGCTCCAAGACTGGAACCATAAAAAAGAAGCTCATCAAATATAAAATAAGTCTTGAGAATGATAATTTTGTGATGGCCTGTGAGACTCTTATCTCAATTAATCACCAAAAAGCCAGAAGTGAAGTTATGGCTCAATTAGTAGAGCACAAGTCTTGAGCAAAAATGCTAAAGGACAATGCCCAGGCCCTGAGTTCAAGCCCCAGAACACACACATACACACACACACACACACACACACACACACACACACACACACACACACACACACAGAGAGTTCTCTCAGCCTGAACCAACCTTGATCATTCAAAAAATACAGCTCAAGCCTTATCTTCTTTGGGGAGACCTTTTGGGACCACCAGCCTACTTGTGGAAACCAAGCCCTCTGGAGTAAAGAACAGCCTGGCAAAGATACAATCCAAAAAAAAAAAAAAAAAATGCTTTTCCCTGACACGGTGCCCCTAGGAGCCAGAAGCCAGCTAATTGTCAGACAAGTTTCTCATGGTCTGGCATCGATAACCCTAACCTGTGACTTTTGAAAATGGTAAAAACATTTGATGAGTAAGGCAGAGCTCAAATCGGTTCTGCATTCATTTTGCTAAAATAACAATGCAGTCTTGCAACCAGAGGGCAGGGAGGGGAGGTAAGGGATGGGGGGGTCTGACCAGTCAGCAGTCAGTCCCCCTGAGTTCCTGCTATTACAGCAGACACCTCAACGTTCAGAATGTGGCTGTACAGATTTGATCTTCTGGCCTCTGAGTGCTCACAGCCCCTCTAAGCCTCGCCTGTACATCATCGCTCTTGCCAGCTGCCACCGTGTGTTGGGAAAACCTGCTCTAGAAACAAATAAAGGCATAAATCCTGCCTTGCTAACCAACCGTGCAAACAGCTTGCCCCTATTTGTACAGCCCCAACCACTTTCTCTCTAATCCAGGCATTAAGATCTTAGACTCCCAGTGTACTCTGCTGCTTGTTTGAGGGATCATTTCAAATTCCTTTTTTGGCGGGAAAAGAGAAGCCCTATTCAGAGACTTGGCAAGAAAAGGATCCGTTCATTTCCCAAGGACCCATAGCAATGCTGGGGCTTTACTTTTCAACCACTTCATGCCAGCTCATTTGCAGATCCCAGGAGCCCTAATCACAGAGAAGTTTAGTAAGAATTTCTGTCTCTGTTGGGGGGTTTCTGGAGGCTCAGAACCACATCCAACCTCTTTCCAAATCCACAGCATTGAACACAGTGCTTGCAACCCCCGATGTATGTTAACAGAGGTGAAGAATGAATGAAGGAGGTCAATTCAAAAATGGATCTAGCTGAGCACCGGTGCTCGTACCTGTCATTCTAGCTACTCAGGAGGCTGAGATCCGATGGTCCTGTTCCAAAGCCAGCACCAGAAGACAAGCCCATGAGACTCTTATCTCTAATTAACCATAGAAGAGCCAGAAGCAGAGGTATGGATCGAATGGTAGAGCACCAGCCTTGAGAGGAAAAAAAAAAATCCAAGTGAAAAGTGCAAGGCTCTGAGGCCAAGCCCCAGTATAGGCACACGCATACACAGAAAGAATACACAAAGTGGAGCGCATTTATGGAACATCTGGGTCATTGAAGGTGGAACTCACTGCAGGCCCGAGCCCCACCCCTCTCAGTTCATTCTGTCCTCATGCAATCACCAGTCACTGCAAGTGTCTTCCCTTTGTCTTTTGAGTTCTTTCTCTGCTCCTTTTTCTCACTGCCTTCCCGTTGCCATCCTCTCCTTCTCCCCCTTCACCCCCAGCCTCCCCAAGCACATATAATTTAAAGGATCCAATCATCTATGTAAAGTTTGTTTCCAGAAATGACTTTCCAGCCCGGTTCAAGTTGCCTGGCATAATCAGAGGTTGCAGAGAGACTGCACAGACCATGTGGGAATGCAGGAAATAAACAATGCTGAGAACAAGCCCGGGCTTCAGGTTGAGATCTGTGGAAGACAGCCTAACCGCAGCTGTCTTTGCCACCTCCTTTCCTTGGATGGCAACTCCCAAGTTGTCTAGGTCACACGTTAGCAACTTTCTTTTGTTAAGCACCAGGCTTGCCCCTCACTCATACCCCCACAGTCCTCTTTCTGATCAGAAAGCATCTCAAGGGATGGAGAAATAAGGAAGGGTTTTAATCTGAGAGGGATGACTTCTGTCTATAATGGATCCTTACAATCTGTCAATTACCAGGTCCATCAGTCAGGATGTCCAAGGTAGAAATGCTCTGTAACAAACAGCTCCCAAATCTCAAGAAAGCTAAGACAACCCAGGTTTGTTTTGTTTACTACCTGTGCTGTGCAGCCACAGTGGCCCTCTTCTTCCTCTGGGACTCAGGCTGACAAAGTTGCCATGGCTCGGTCATACTCCATGTCAGGGATAAGCAAAGAAGGACAAGCATGGCTAGACCCACTTCAGTGCGTAAGGCTTCTAACAACAAATGACATCCATCATTTCCACACACACACACTCTATCAGCCAAGGCAAGTTAATTGATCTCATCTAAATTCAAGTGGGTAGAGAAAGGTAACTGGACCCCTCAACCTGGGAACAGCCCTAATGACCACAACACCATGTCTTCCACTGGGTTAAATGTAGAGCTCAACCAATCTAACAGGAAGGAACAAACATTTGCTTACCCCTGGGAGCAAGGGTAAAGAGAAGACCACTGTTTTATAGACTGGAAGCTAACCATGCATAGAACTGGCAGATACGTACCTAGTTAGTTGTTCTGCACAAGAGAAAGATGGACCCAGGGAAAGATCTCAGAGCCTGAGTTAGTAGAGGAGGCTTGGGCCTTGTGCACAACTAGAGAAATAGAAACCAAAAAGGGCAGGTCGATAGACAGAGAGAAACAATGCCAACGCAATAGTCATGGCCAGAGGGAGGGCAGGGATGGTGAAGGAGGATGTAGAAGGTGTTGTTATGTGCAGTGCAATGTACTATCTTCCAGAAGATGCCCCTGCTGCAGAAACATTACTGGGTTTTGAAAGTGACAACATGCTGAGGCTAGTTTTAGAGCAAATACAAGGCCAAAAAAAAAAAAAAGACCCGACTACTGTCTGCAGGCCAAAGTCAAGTTGTGTTCTGTTCTGTTTTCCTAATCTGGCTCCAACTAATCACTCTTTATCCTCCACTGTATCCCAGCCCCTACCCAGGTGCATTTTCTCCAATCTAACCCTTCATCCTAGGAGGGCTGTCCAGCATCACCTCTTCTACCCCCTCCGCCCCCCACCCCTGCCCCATGCCTTGGTGCTTACTGCCTCTCCTAAGCCCTAATAGCAACCACCCATTCTCCCACTTCCAACCTCTCCTCTCAAAGTTCTCCACCCCAGCCAGTCAAGCTGCACCTCAGAGGTTAACAATTGCCTTGATTCGCTGAGCTGAGGTGTTCATACCCCTCAAGCCACAGCTATGCCTCCTGCAAAGGAATGTCACCATACTGCAACCACTTACTTCTTGCCACGGGCTCTCTTTTCTAAAGGATGGAAAGACCCTTGAGCATAGCTTAACTCAGCTCCAGTGACAGGATTAAGCACAAAGCAACAAAAACAACGATCCTACATAGAAATAACAATGACAGGGGGCAGGAACAAGTCCTTGATATGCCAAGTGCTAAAAGGCATGCCAACTTCACTTTATCTAGGCTTCTTCCCTACTGTCTGTATTCCTCTAGATTCTTTTTTTCTAGATGAAAGATTGAAGGCCCTGAGAGTAAATAAACAGTACCAAATCAAAAAGCTAGCTTAGGTGTGATTACCTTCCCCATGGGTGGGTTACGCAGCTGTGCATTGTTAACACCAGTGGTCAATTGCTTCTCCAAAGTTCTGAGAATGTTCATTAGAATAGTAAGTAGTCTTAATACTCTAATTGGCATACCTTTCTTAGCATTACCATTTGGGCTGAGCTTTCAGCCTCAGGATTCCTGACAACAAAGATGACACCCGAACACCCAAAGTCTTTAATAGATATGACCACCTAGCCCATCACCAGACCAGCACTTATAATCCACAGAGTACCACCATCCTTGCGGCCTCCAGAATATCAGATATGGCCTGGCACCCAGCACCAGCCAAGGGAATGTGGCAGGAGTGGTGAGCACCATCAAATACCGGAGTCATAAAAATCTTCCAGGGCAGTTCTCCCCTGCCTTCACCCCTGTCTCTGTGTAAACACAGTCCTAGTGGAAATGTTGGAACTTGAAAAAAAAGCCACTAGATGGCTGATGACCTCATGAAATAGAGCCCAGCATTTCAACTCCCATTCTAATTTTCCTCCTGGGAGACACAAGCAAGAAATGAAACCACTGAGATCTGGATGCTGGTCATTACAGCGCTTCACCTAACTAGCTGAAATAGTTCTTACCAGTCAGTTGATTCAAAAATATTATTTGAGCCAGGTGCTGGTGGCTCAACTGTAATCCTGGCTAGCTACTCAGGAAGCTAAGGTCTGAGAATCATGGTTTTGAAGTCAGCCTGGGCAGAGAAATCTATGAGACTCTGATCTCCAATTAAACCCTAAAAAGCTGGAAATGAAAGCCTGGCTCAAACGGAAGAGCTCCAGCTTTGAACAAAAATAGCCAAGCAAGCAAGCATGTTCAAGCCCCATTGCTGGCACAAAAAATAAAGAAATAAATAAGAAAAAAAGCAATTTGGGGAGCTACAAATGGTAGATGTTGTCTTAGCAGGAAAGAGAGGGCCTCTCCCCATGCTGAGATAACTTGGCCATCATTCATCAATTTGATGTTGTGAACTAGAGTCTTGAATGCACTGGACAGGAGGATGAAGGGAGGCCAGAGAGGAAAGCCAAGACCCTAAGAGCTGACGGACAGGAGGAACAAGTAGCTCAAAGTGTGTCTGGAGAGTCCCCAAAGGAGAACAAGGGCCATTTCTGTTTATAGGGACAAGCTGGATCTCCGAAAGGCAGCTGTAGAGAGGGAAGGAGTTGCAATCCTGACCACTGTTGCAGCCGGGTGGGAGACAAGCCTGAATGGCCAGCAGGGTAACAGCCATCCTAGATGGTGTAAGACTTCTACTGTGAATTGTCCAAGTCCTTCTCCTAGCAGCCCCCCAAAAAACATGAGCCAGCATTGTGTCCCGGCAGCTGGCTCTCACGGCTGCCCACCCTTGTCTTCTTTTCCTTCCTGTACACTCGCCTCTGCCCTGCCACTCGCTTAGTCTGAAGCCACTGCGTGAGGGGCGCACCCTCAATTTGCAAGCTATTGTCCCTCCACCCACACTCTCATATTGGTTCTTGTGTATTTGCATGTCAATACCCAGAATGCCCTGCTTGTCCACTCCAGAGCCTCTGGGTAGCACTTGCCAGTGTGTGGAGCTGAGAGTTGGCAGAGCTGGGTATACTGAGCAATGTGTTTGCTCCCATGCCACAGAAGCAATATTAAAAAAAAAAAGCAGAAAGTAAATTCTGAAGGCAAACATCCAAAAGGAAGCTAGGCAGTCATAAAATTCAATGCATATCCTACAAAATTAGGAAATGTGAAGGAAGAGGTGGGGTGGTGAGGGATAGAGGGGAATGATGAACAGGGTGACATTGATCAAGATGCATTGTATTCATGAACTGGTTGAAGGACAACCCCTTTGTACAACTACTTAAAGAGAATAAAATATGTATTTAAAAAGTAAGAACAAGCCAGGCACCGGTGGCTCACACCTGTAATCCTAGCTATTCAGGAGGCTGAGATCTGAGGATCATGGTTCAAAGCCAGCCGGGGCAGGAAAGTCTGTGAGACTCTTATCTCCAATAAAACCACTAGAAAACCGGAAGTGGCACTGTGGCTCAAGTGCTCACCTTGAGCTGAAGAGCTGAGGGACAGTGCCCAGGCCCAGAGTTCAAGCCCCATGACCAACACACACACACACAAAGTAAGAACAGGCACAGAAACAAAGGGACCAAGGGTGAACAAACGCAGGACACTATCTTGAAAATGAAGGACATAATGTGTAGGTGGGGATGGTAGAGAAAAACTAGGAAAAGAGCAATGGAAGGGGTGGCATTGTTCCAAAAGAAATACATTCATTACCTGACTGATGTAACTGTAGCCCCTCTGTACATCACCTTTATAGGAACAATAAAAGTATGAAGATTAAAAAGAAAAACAAAAAAGAAAAAGGAAAGAAAGCCACACTCCCTCCTGGCTTGGAGACCTCCTCAGCTTCTTGATCCACAAAATAGAGCTGAGCCCAAAACCTCCCTCCTAACTGAGATGAGACCTGCGTGAGTCTGCACATGCCCTGCTCTGACAGTAGCTGATGCATATCCAGCACCTCATAAACATTAGCCACTGTTGCCACTGCAACAATGGTCACACAAATTAACAAAAGTCACTGCCAAAGCCCAGGAAGCAGCAGCCAAGGGCTAGACAGATCTGAGCAGAGCTCAAGAGTTTTTACAGGAAAAGAGACCACTCATTTGGCCTCTTCGCCTAGGACTCTGAGCAAATAAGTACAGCAAGGCAAGCATGTATAACATCTATATAGGCTAGGGAATAACTTGACTATTGAATAGTGATTGGCTACTAAGTTGGGAAAAATTCAGATTTGAACATACATATATATGAAAGGCGTGCTGCAGCTCCCTGGCTGACAAGCCAGGCAATGATGCAGCCATGGGATGGGTGACGAGAGTAGAACCACAGAGAGATTTGCAGAGAGTGCTCTGACCCAGAATAGGAAAGACAGGGATCCTGACATGCGGTCCATGTACTGAGGGAGATGATGTGTGGCCGGGGCTGAGTTTCTCCAGCCTTCACACCACCCTCTCCTTGCCATCTTCCCCACCTGTCTTCTCTCACCCCAATGCCCAGGGTGGAGTCAAAGACAGAAGGATTTCCAGTGCTAAATCTCGAGTGCCAGGGAAACTTTTTTTCTCTGTTCCCCCGGATTAGAAGATTAGGAGGAGAACAAAGGAGCAATTCACCAGTGGATTCTGCAATTCTCCCACGTCCAACTCCCAAGTTCCCACCATCTCAAGTGGCTAGAAAGAGGGTTGAGACCAGCTGGCTGGCCTTTGTGCAGACACCCCTCCGCCACCCTACACGTGCAGTTTGGCCTACAAGCTGTGTGTATGCACATAAGTGTGTATGCACGTAAGTGTGCATGCACATAACAGTGCATGCGTAGAGGAAGGTGGCTTAGGAGAAAATCTGTAGTAACTACTGAACCAGAAAATCTCCCACAGATCTTCTCTTTGGGAAAAAAGGATGATTTTCCATCTAGAGTTCTTAAACGCACAAACACAAGGGACAGGAACAATGGCATCTGTATGAGTGATACAATCTAACCCTACCTCAACAGAAGCCAGGCGGCAGTGGCTCATGCCTCTGTCATCCTAGCTATTCAGGAGACAAAAAAATCTGTAAGACTCTTACCTCCAATTAACCACCAAAAAGCTAGAAGTGGAGCGGTAGCTCAAGTGGTAGAATGCTAGCCTTGGGCACAAAAATTCAGGGATAGTATCCAGGCCCTGAATTCAAGTTCTGGACTGGCACAAAAATAAAAAAAAAGAAAAAAATATACTCTTGCAACACATACATTTGGAAAGTCTTGGAAGATTCTGAGGTAAATCAGGACAACTTCATAATAGGTATAATTTGAGTATCTTTTTTTTCCTATTTTCTCCCCTATGTATCTTTTTAAATATGTACAACTGTTACCACACAAGTCATACTTTCTTGGCTAAGGTGATGTCTTGCATTCTACCACCATCCTTTTTCTATGTTCTGTACTTTCTTCCCATCTGGGACCACCCTCTGGCCACCCCAGGTATGTCCTTTCCGTAAGATCATGGCTCCCTCTCTAAAGAAACTCAAGAGGATTCAAGATGGTCCAACACTCCTCTCCTTGTTCTTGGCCACCACACAACTAATACAGTATTTGTGTGAAAACTGAAAATGGAGTGGTTGTTTCAGCAGGACGTATATGCAGTGAACTGGGACAGTAGACCCTCTAGCTTCCTAAGGCAGCCATGTAAGGCCCAGGCTTCCCCCAGGAAGGGGTCAATTGTCCAAGGCATCCATATTGCACAGCTTCCAGAACACCATCCGTACCAAGGCTCTCCAGCATTGTGTGGGCGTAGTCCACAGTCCCAAGTCAGTCTGGCCTCACCTCCCAGTCCACTCCCTGAGCTCAGTCACTCAACCAGCTGCTTCGAGTCTCTGTGTCCTTATGTCTCTCTCAGGAACCCCCTTCTTCCCATACAAAGGGGCCTTTGTTTCCTAAATCTGTCCTGTTTACCTGTCTCTGATAGGGCTGTGATGAGCTGGTTACCAGCTTCAGTAAAGAAAGGGTTTCCACATGAGCCAGAGTGGGGGCTGGGGGGGAGGAGAAGGAAGCAGGATACATTCAAACATCCCACCCCACTCTATGGTCAATGGGTACCCATTACTAGGCAAGCATCTGATTTCTTCCACAGCCTATGGGGCTGTCTCTTGTGGACAGCCAGCCCACAAGGGCTACAGTGGGGTTTTTCTTTCTAAGTCCATCAACCCAAAAGCCTAACAAAAACCCACAGGCTGTCTCAGATAGCACAGCCTCTCTCTGATGCATGAACTTTCAACAGAGGTGATAATTCTATGACACTGAGTATTGGGGAAATAAAAACATCTTAGCAATTATAATGATACATGGGTCTCTAAAATATCACAGTATAGGAACTCATATGGAATATTAGGAGAGGTGATGAAATTATAAGAAAATCAATGTCCACAAAGACTCCTTATAGGAGTGATAACAAAAAGAGTTGACAGTTTCAAAACCAGCCTAGGCAGAAAAGTCCATGAGACTTGTATCTCTAATTAAGCACCAAAAAATCCAGAAGTAGAGGTATGACTCAGATGGTAGAGCACCAACTTTGAATGAAAAGCTAAGAGATAGCTCCCTGGCGCTGAGTTCAAGCCCAGGTACCAGGCAGAAAGAGAAAGAGAGAGAGACAGACAGAGACAGAGACAGAGAGACAGGAAGAAAGAAAGAAAGAAAGAAAGAAAGAAAGAAAGAAAGAAAGAAAGAAAGAAAGAAAGAAAGAAAGAAAGAAAGAAAGGAAGGAAGGAAGGAAGAAAGGAAGAAAGGAAGAAAGAAAGAAAGAAAGAAAGAAAGAAAGAAAGAAAGAAAGAAAGAAAGAAAGAAAGAAAGAAAGAAAGAAAGAAGGAAGGAAGGAAAGAAAGAAAGAAGGAAGGAAGGAAAGAAAGAAAGAAAGAGGTAACAAACACCATTCTAACAGAGGAGGAAAAAAGGGCTGAAGGTGTAAGCATTATGCCCACCTTTGGTCCTCAGCTTCTCCCAGACCTGAGTTCTTGCCTGCCCTAGAGTTCCCACCTTACAGCTGGCCCCTCCTCTCTCCACCCAGACCACCTGAGCTCCCATCTACCTCACTTCCTACCCTCAGACCCTGTGGCTACCTAGATAGTGGAGACTGCCATACACTCTCTCTCCAGGAGAAATAATGGCTCCTCTAAGAAACCTTGTAATAATCTTTCTCCTGTGCCTGCCTGCCTTTGCATGGTCCCCTGGGATGGATGTGATGGATCCTTTCAGAAGGAAGATTGCCAATCCTCACCTCAATAAAGCAATTATTTATTTATTTATCCCCATCATCATCATCATCATAATTAGAAACATGTAATAACTCCCCCCACCAAGTTAATCCCCTAACAATCTTAAGGGGTAGGTTCTATCATACTGGTTTGAGATGATGACACTGAGCCTTAGGATATTAGTCCAAAGTCCTATAGCTAGCAGGAGGATCTGACGCCACCCCAATTCAGTCTGATGCTGAGGTCCACAGTTCCAACCCTTCCTCAGGGTTAGCCCAGGAAAAGGGAAATCAGCATCAAAGTAGCTCAGCTCTCAACTGTACCAAGTACCCCACCAACCCGCAGCCAGCTCCAAGACCACAGAGAACAGTCTGGTTTGGGTTGAGGATGGAGTGCAAGGAAGGCTGGTCTTCCTTTTCTCCTGGTGCAGCAGGACCTGGAGTCTGGAACTTGGGAGTAAATAAAGCAGTGAAAGGGAAGAGGGCTGTGGTTTGTGCTCTGCTACTGCAGCTGAAACCCCAGCATGGGGCTACAGCCAGGCTCAGAGGGGCTGACCTCTATACAAACACCATTTCCCCCAGCGGGTGCTTCTGCAAATATAAACACTGACTCACCACGTGATGAGTTCAGCCAGTTCATGTAAACACCAAAGGGAGAAAAGAAGTCAAGAAAAAAAAATTCCCTCCACAAGGACTCCAAGAAAGGAAAGTGAAGCGCTCCAGGGCTTAGCATCTCCTAGGCCTGCTACAAAGTCACAAAAAACTCTCCAAAACCATGCCCAGGGAACCCCAAACCTCTCATAAGATGGGAAATCCTTTTCCAGGGACAGCAGATCCACATCTATTGGTATTTCCCATATGTCAGAAGCACATTGGGCTACACTTCTGTCATTCTGTAGCCCCAGGGCCAGCAATTGGATTATCAAAGCAACTTCCTCATTGTTTGGTGCCTTCTCAGAATGAAGGCATTTCAGGAGGTTCATCGAATCTTAGGAGTAACTGTCCTGCATGGAAGCTGGGGCTGGATGGAATAAACTTGAAGAAAAGAGCACCCCTTCCTCCCTGCCCCGTTCCCCCGACCCTGTTATTTGTCCTGGCAAAGAGGATGCTTTTCCCTGTGTTATCTGTGAAAATACCAGTAGAGTCTCTGTTGTTTTTGCAAATAATCCCCTCTATGCTTATTGGAAGAACCATCTCTCCAGAGCACTTGCAAATGCTATGCTCTCTTGGACTCTCTCTCCCATCCCTTCCCGGCCCGCCCACCCCCCCCCCCCCAAAAAAAAATAGCCAAGGAAAAGTTGTCCTCTGGACACCGTGGGCAGCAAGTGAGATGCCCTGTGCTGCTGTCCAGATCTTCCAGTGTTCCCAGAGGAACCTAAGCAGTCAGGACTGGCAGTCTTCAGCTCTGAACTGAACCAGGACTGATGCCTCACAAACTGTACCCAAGCAGTGAAATTCATCCAGGCTAGGGCAGTCTCCTTGAAGTTCATGGGACATCAGAGAGGCTCATCTGGCCCATCTGGGCCAGAGAAGGACAAAGGGAAAGATACCTGGTAGGCAGAACCTGGAGTAGACTGGAAGAGACTTGGGGAAGTATTTCAATGCATTAGCAAAAGTAAACCCTCTGTGCCACTCAAAGAATACCACAGGCCAGCCAAGTCAATAATAGGTTAAATGGCAAAAGAACAGAAGATATTCAGAGAAACCCGATCTAGGGATTTAGCTCTACCACTGACCCATGTGACCTTGGCAAGTCACATGACTTCTCCATACCTGGGTTTTAAAGTAAGGTTAGAAATCTCATATCTCATAAAGCAGTTATAAAAATTAAATAAGTTAATATTTGTGAAGCACTTAGCCTGGCAGATAGCAAGAATTATTAGTATTTGTTAAACAAACACAAGCTCAAACGAATTTGCTTGGTACTCAATACCACTGGGGCTCTTCTCCCTGTTCTTTTTTTTTTAATTCATTTGCTCACTTACTAAATAAATATTTATTTAGAGCCTACTGATATCAAGCACCTTGGTAGCACTGCAGCTGTGAAAAAAATAATAATAACCCCAAACAACCATCCTTGGAAATGCTACTCTTGGAACTTCAAGTCTGAATGTCCTCTTGTTCAATATGCTTTTCTTCCAAGCTCTTCTGTCAGGTCAAATCAGCCCAATTCAGATCCAAGCTTGTATAAGGGCACTCACCTCTGAATGTGAGGTAGAGAAAAGGGAAATCGCGTGTGGTTTTGCAGATGTCCCAGTCTGCATGGACAGGACAGAAAGTGTCTAGAGCTGTAGGAATGAATCCCAGGGCCCTGGAGCAGATAATGCAGGCTTTACACAGTTGAGATGGCAGACTCAGCATATTTCCTCATTCAATGCCTGTTCCAGCTGCAGCAGGCTTTCCACTACTGCAGAGAATAGAACCGCCTTGCTCAGATACCTGCCCAGTCAAGGTGCTGTTGTCGTGTTTGTTCACCAGTAGATGAGGTATTCTTTGAGTCTAGCATCTAACATGGAGATGGTGCCAAGAGCAAAGCAAAAGAATCACAAGAAGTAAGAAGACAGCAAAGAATGGTTTAGTAGGAAGCCAAAGGACACCTTGTGATATGAGGTGGGCAGTTCAAACAAATGGAGGCCAACTTCCTTGAAGTTTTCTAGGCTTGAAGGATTTATTATTATTATTATTAACCAATAGAATAGGGCCACTCGGTGATATGAAATGGAAGCCCTCCTCCAATGGTTTGATGACTGCACAGTGACTGGCTAAAATATTAGGAGCAATATGCCTGCACGTTGAATAGATGAGGGACAGACACCTGAGCACTGATCCTCTTTTCCTGGTTTAGCAGTGCTAGTGGAAGGTGTTTCATGGTCATTACCCTCCCTCAAGGTAAAGGTGACTTCAATATGTAGAATTCACACAAAGATGATACAGGGCTATTATCCTGATCACAGGCCCAGGGTGTCGGCCATCTGGGGTTTTATGGCCCTGTCTCCATGAAGGAGAAAATGAATCTTATGGACAGGGGCTCTTCCATTCCTATTCATGTCTACCACTCTGCCTGCACTAATGTTCTGGGGAGCAATTTGAGACCTATCACTCAGATTCACCCATTCAAGACTCTGATTTACTATCAAGTTCTGAGGGAAGAAAGAACCAGTACACTGGGTCATTTGGCCACAGCTAGTTAGAAAAGAGGCAGGCGGGCCTAGAAGAGCAGGCTGTGGCTGTGGCTGCCGCCTCAGCAAACCAACTCTGACCATGGTAGCAGCAGCAGCACTTCTCACATGATATCTGGGCTCTCATATCTAGAAGCTCAGTCTCTCTCTCCATCTCTTGCAGTGAGTCTATAGCGTTACCTACACCACTTTATCTAACCCTCTCAGCCTATACTAACTAGAATGAATTACACTATTTGCAGCTAAGAGAAGTCCTGAGTAGAGCTAATCACCTCAGCCAGGTAACTATGGTTGAATCAAGCCCCAAACTGAACAAGAAACTCATATTCTCTAAGGTGCTGGGAAAGAGGAGACTTTAGTGACTTTGTTATGTAGCTAGGACCAACAGCAGAGGCAAATGTGAGAAACTAGCCAACAACTATTCTTTAGCATTTTTCTTTCTGGGGGACATTTTGGTTACACAGGTCAAGATGGAGATAAAGGAAGAGGAAATACATCCAATGATCCCTTACCCTGTCATCCAGGACTTCTCTCAAGCACATACTCGATGAGTCTCAATCTATCTGTTCTTTCTGCTGGGCAGTGGCTTTCACTTTTCCCTAGTCTATCTTCTTTGCAGCACAAATCAATTATTTTATTGATCAGTTTGCTTAGGTGTCTATGATCTGCTTTCCCTCTGGGATCCTTCCAATGTACACCATGCTTGGCAGACAGTAGAAGCTTGTTGATTGATGGGCAAGCAAACTGTTCACTGACTCAAATTCCCCAAACTTCCTACTTAAGGACAGAGGCTTTTAGAAAGGTGCTAGTGGTTCCTGTAATCCTAGCTACTCGGAAGGTTGATATCTGAGGATCATGGTTCGAAGCCAGCACAGGGCAAAAAAAAATTCGGTGAGACTCTTGTGTCCAATTAACCAGTAAAAAGCTGGAAGTGGGGGAGTAGTTCAAGTGGTGGAGCTACAATCTTGAGCAAAAAAATTCAATGAGAACAGGAGGCCTTAAGTTCAAGCCCTAGTATTCTCTCTCTCTCTCTCTCTCTCTCTCTCTCTCTCTCTCTCTCTCTCAGACACACACACACACACACACACACACAGAGTCTTTTTTGAGTCAACTAAAAAGTCCCTGTGGTCAGAGATAAATTAAAAACTAAGTATGTCCGGAGAGAAGAAGCTCATGGGTTAAAATGTGAAGGTCAATGACAGGCAAATCCTTCTCCCCTGAGAAATTAATAAGGTAAATCAAATGGAAATAAATTTAATCTTCTCCTTCTCCCCTTATTATCCTAATTGGTTTAATTTTGTGGCAACCTCTCAACATTCTCACAATGAAAAGCAACTCAGATTGCATTAGAAGCCCAGAAAGTAATTACCTTGTGGTTTTCTTCTAATTCACTAACAGACTCTCTGTGGCTTCCAGGACCCCTGAGAGCAAAGAAGTAAATAATGAAGATTAGCTAATGCTTTTTCCATTGCTCATGCTTATTGGCAATTTAAAACAATGATAGAGAGAATTAGTCATGACAATTATTATTTGGAATTTTAAAAGTGCACGCCATACAATGTAAAAAACAAACAGATATAAACAGTAAAGACAACTGGCTATCTCCCTCACTCGCCTTTCACTGGCTTCACCTATTGCTGGATATAGTCTTGGTTTTATTGTAGAACTGTGAACAGTAAATTCTTTTTGATCATCCTAACTTGGACATAAATTCTCCCTGACTCTTACTCCAAGTTTAATAATGTGCTGTGTATCTTCAGGATAGTTTTTTTGGTTCAAAATAAAAGAAGTTCAAGGAGCTTTTATCCAATGTTAGCATCGCTCTAACATTACAGCTCTTTGAGTCCCACTTGAAATTTATTAGGAAAAAAGTCCAATCTGTCCTTTTAGATAACTGGACTCTTTTTCTGTGTCTTCTATTTGCTGCCCACCAAGAAAAATTTTCAAATCAAGTGAGAGGTTCTTAGCCTCTTAAGAACTCCCAAGGCACCATATAAGATGATGTTAAGTGAAATGAACCCCAAGATAGGGACACAAGTGGTTTTTTTCTTTCTTGATACTTATAATGTACTATGTGATTTTTTTGTTTCTTTGGTATGTTCCTCTCCCCCACGGTATAACCCCTGTTTTCACTGCATTTGATTCCAGTGTCCTGCATCTTGTATATACATTTTGCTAATTTGGGGAGGGGAAGGAAAAAAACAACATGCTTAAATAGGGATACAGGTTGACCCACTGTAACAATGAGACGTACAAGACACTGTTGAAAACGAACTTTACAACTTCAGGTGGGGGGGGGGGGAGGAGTCAGGGAGGTGGGGAGGGAAGAGATGGTAGGGGAAAAACAAAGGAGGGGGTAACAATGCTCGATAGAAAATATACTCATTACTTCACCAATGTAACAGCAACCTCTCTGTACAGTATCTTTACAATAAAAAAAATATATATTTAAAAAAGAACTCCCAAAACATCAGGAAATATGCATAGTTACCCTAGTTTCACAGAGTCAAGGACAGTAACTAGACAGGCAATTACGCCATTTCCCAAAAATAGGCAGAGAAATTCTCTACAAATTTCCATCTCCCTTACTAAATTCAAAGTTATCTGTCAGATCCTTTGACATTCCTGAACTAAGCAGCAAATCAGAGACCAACCCAATAGCTGTCAGAAGAAAAGGTTACTTGAAACATTCCCCAGGAAGAACAGGTGCCTCCCTCCCACATTGTGTACCATTTGTTCTCAAGTTGACAATATGAATCTTGGGTGTCAGAGCCTTCTCTCAGTCCCAGTCTGAAGTTTAATCCCTCTACTTGCCAAGCAGTGGAGCAAACTTTCCACGAGTCCATCCATCCCAAACAGATGTGCACAGTGTGGCTTACAGAAGCAAAATCTGGAGAAGTAGAGTGGTGGGGGCTGGAGACCACAGAAAGGTAAGGGATACCACTATTGCAGTCTGGCTCTCAAAGAACACACCAGACCTGCAGCTCCATGGCAGCCATATTTGCTAATCTCCTTGGAAGCCACATTTACCAATCTGTCTCTTATCCACTCTGCATGATATGTTTGGATGCAATGAAGACACCAATGTGCATACCCGCTATATTCTCTTGCCTCTCAGTCCCTTCCTTTTCTTTCCTTTCCTTTCCCTGGCTCCACCTTTCTATCCACAACATTCATTCTGTATCTCATGGCTGCAAAAGGCCACAGTGGCAGTGCTGGCTAAAAACTTTCACATCCAATCATAGAAAGCAGAAAGTTCTTCCCCAGGACTGCAGTAGACATAATTTGATTGGACTAACTCCAGTCACTGCCATGGGCAGTACCCATCACCAGACCAGACCTGTTGCTTTCAAACTTCTCTTTCAAATTTTCTAAAACTTAGCAGGATGCGGTGGTTCATGCTTATCATCCTAGCTACTCTGGAGGCTGAGGTTGGGAGGATCATGATTCAATGCTAGTCCAGGCAAAAAGTTCATGAGATTCTCATCTTAACCAGTAAGAAAATGGGCATGGTGATGTGAATCCGTTATCCCAGCTATGCAGAAGACACAAATAGAAGGAAGGATTATTGTCTAGGCTGACTCAGGCAAAAAACAAGACCCTATTCAAAAAATAAGAGCAAAAAAGGACTAGGATGTGGCTTAAGTGCTAGAGTCTTCGAACCCCTGTACCAAAAAAAAAAAAAAAAAAAATCCAACTATACATCAGACAATGGCCTAATATCCAGAATAGAGAGAGAACTTTAAAAAAAACCAAACCTTCAAAGAACTAACAATCCAATTAATACATGGGCAAACAAGCTAAATAAAGACTTCTCAGAAGAAATAAAAATATCCAAAGACACATGAAGAAATGCTCAATATCTCTGGCCATATAGGAAATGCAAATCAAAACAACACTAAGATTCTACCTCACCCCAGTTAGAATGTCATTGTTAGGTTTTTAAAAAGAGGTAGCCGAGTAAGAACAGCACCATGCACGTGGTATTCAGGTAAGGGATAGGTTTATTCAATAGACCTGCTGGGACCAGGCCAGGTTTGCCCTCTACACGTCTGGGAAAGGCCTGGGAAAGAGCTGGGAAAGAGAGGTGGGAAAGAGAGAGGTGGGAAAGAGAGAGGTGGAAATGAGAGAGCTGGGAAAGAGAGGTGGGAAAGAGAAGAGAGAGCTGGGAAAGAGATAGCTGGGAAAGAGATGACAGCTAGAAAAAGAGGGCGTCTGGGCCTGGTCTAGGCCTTATCTAGGGTATGGGCCAAGAAAGGTGTAGCCACATCAAATTCAGATGTGACCTCAGAGGATGCAGATGTGACCTCTTCCAGGTGTCCCAGTTGCCTAGGTAACACAGGTACTGGGTGGAGACTTTGCTGAGAGGAGGGTGGAGTCCTCTCGCCATCCAGGAGCAGACCTTACAGTCATCATCAAGAATAACAGATGTGGGTGAAATATATATATATACATATATACATATGATATTATATATTATATATTATGATATATATAATTACAGAGCTTTTGTTCAGTTGGTTTCTATCTCTTAGTCTGTATTGTACTGGAAATTCATATAGAAGGCCTTTTTTTTTTTGTCAGTCGTGGGGACTGAACTCTGGGCTTGGGCACTATCCCTCAGCTCTACAGCTCAAGGCTAGCGCTCTACTACTTGAGCCACAACACCACTTCTGGCTTTTTCTGCTTATGCGGTACTGACCCAGGGCCTCATGCATGCAAGGCAAGCACTGAGCTACCTTTCCCGACCAATATAGAAAGTCTTTTTTAAATTCATCCATTTATTTAAAGCCAATAATAACTTAATTTGATATTGACATAAATAATGTATTAGTCATTAAAAATAACATTTTTAAAGGATTTAGTGAGAAGTGTGGCATTATTTCACACTTTTACAAATCTCTATTTCCAGTTTAATAGAAGGCATCTGGGTTCTCACTCCTACTTCTGCATTCACTCTGTCGCAATATCATATGACAGTGAGCCTCTAAACAATTCTGGCGTATCCTCAGGAAGGAATGGAAGTGAAAAGGGCAAATAATGATTTGGGATGGAAGTAGTTTTGACTTCCCAGACCCACTGCAGGCAGGGACTCATAGCCAAGATCACAGTCCAGAAAATGCTAGCCCATGCCATGGATGAGATTCTACCCCCAGAATTCCCAGCCTTGTCCCAGCACAGTGCTAGAGCAGGAGGGTCAGAACTGTAGGGAGACATTTTCTGGATTGTCTGGCTTTGAGTCCCACCCCACCCCCCTGATTCGTAGCTCTGTTACCAGTAATGAATGATGACCAATGATCCAATAATTGATGATAATGATGCTTGCCTAGCATGCATGAAGCCCTGGGTTTAATTCCTCATAAACAGAAAAGGCCAAAAGTGGTGCAGTGGCTCAAGTGGTAGAGAGCTAGCCTTGAGCAAAAGAAGCTCAGGGACAGTGCCCAGGCCCTGAGTTCAAGCCCCAGGACTGGCACACACACACACACACACACACACACACACACACACACACACAACCCTATATTAGACGATAAAATAGCTTGAAAGGAGGAGTGTGAAAATTCTAACATATCAAAATGATTACTGTTTGAGAAGATGAAAGCGCCTCTTCCTCTGATTTTATCATTACATATTGTGCTCGTGTATCAAAATATACACATGTCCCTATGAAAATACACACATGATGTCTCACATTTTAAAAAAAAAGAGAGAGAGAGGGAAGTGGCGCTGTGGCTCAAGTGGTAGAGCGCTCGCCTTGAGCTGAAGAGCTGAGGGACAGCGCCCAGGCCCAGAGTTCAGGCCCCATGACCGACAAAAAAAAAAAAAAGCTAGAAAAAAAAAGAGAGGAGTCAAATAGAACGCCTTGCCCTAGGCTGGAGCTGTCAGAAATATGACAAAGGCCAGTGGGTCAAGGGTAGGAAAAAAGACTCCACAGGCCTCATGGACAAAGGCCTAAGCATTTGTCCTGAGAATACCATGTTCCGCTCTAAGAACCGCTTCCATCCATATTGGCCGACCAGAAGGCACAAGGAGAAACAGAGGCAGGGCCCCTCAGAAAAGGTCTAGTTTGTGCAGAACTTGCTTAGCACTGGTATCATTTCTGGTCTCTTTCTGCAGACACAAAAGAGAGCAGAAAATCAAACTCACTGCTCTCTAGTGCTGGCCCCTGCTATAGGAGGGAGGTCATTTCAGACCAAAAACAAGAAATTAGAGGTAATCCAAAGAGAGCAAGAACTAACCCCTGTTTACCTGCCTGACTCTAGTTGCTCTGTAGGTTCTTTCCAGATTCTGTCTCCTAGAAGTCTTTCCTGAACGTTTAGGCTAGAACCTCCTCCTATCCCCAGCTTAAGATAGAGTACCTTGTTAGAACAGTGTTTGCTCCTCTGTGCCTCCCTTTAGGTGGCAGATCCCTGCAGAAGGCACTCTGCCAGGTCTCTAATAATCATGGCAATTGGCGCCTACTAATGCCAAAAAAAATCTGTTGAAGAACTATATGGGCTATAAGAGTGCATATCCTGGTGTGGAAGCCTATTCCAGTTGTGTTTATAGGTGTACCAATGGACAAAGGATATACAAATGGGCAAAGGATCAAGGACATAAAATCAAACTTTTAAATTCTGGTACTGGACTGTTGAAGCCAAGAGTGGAAATATTACTATCCAGGGCTCGTATGAACATTAAAAAATAAAAGAAGAGAAACAATTTTTTTAAAGAAAGAGATACAACTTGTGGGCAGGGACAGAAAAGAAAAAGTGGGAGAGAGTGAAGGAAGGAGTGAAGTTGTCCAATAGGAGGAAAACAAAGGAGGGGATAACAATGCTCAATCAGAAATGTACTCGTTACCTTACTCATGTAACTGTAACCCTTCGGTATAGCATCTTTACAATAAATTTAAAAAAATTAACTCCCCCCAATAAATCCTCAAAGTAGAAAAAAGAAATGTATTAATCACATGATTTATGAAATAGTAACCTCCCTGTATATCACCTTTACAATAACAATTTTAAAGAAAGAATTAGCACTGGAAGAATTGAAACCAATAGCCAAACCACGTGAACTAAAGCACAATTCATTTGGGGGAGGGGTTGAAGGGAGATTATTTGGAGAATAGGAATTCTTTTCTCAAAGGATCAGACAAAAAGTTGGTCTTCTACTTAAAAAAGGCAGATCCAGAGCAGTTCTGGGTATTTGTAGAGCAAGGAAAGAAAACCTCTCTGTGCCCTGCAGTCCATTCATCCTGCTCATTCACTTCAGCCAAGTCCTAGGAGAGAAAATGCAGCCAGCACACGTTGGGACATAGACCCACATTTTGCTTAGACAAGGACATACCACATTTACTGAGGCCAAGATTGCACTTATGGGTAATTCTCATCCACAAAATTAGGGTAGCAATGTCAGAAAATAAGAAAACAGAGATGGAGCAGCCAATACCCAATTGTCCCTTAAAATTATGAAGTCTTAACATGTGTCAGAATGTAAGCACAGAAAAGACTGCGGCCCAAAGCTGGTAGAGAATCTCATTTGGTCATTTCTTAACAAAAATCATCTACAAACTCCCATGCTGGGACTGTGTGAATAGAATAGAACCAACCAGGTTAACATCTTTAGTCATTCTTTCTAGATTTACAATAATTGAGGAGAATCAGGCAGTTTTCTATTATTGTGTTTGTTCTTTGTGAGACTGGCAACCAAGTGGCTGCATTCTTGGTGTGGTGATGATTGGAAGGGCAGGGGCATGGTGGAGTGAGCTGTTGGAATAGCCAGCTGCAGGTTTAATGGGTAATGTCTAATTTACAGATGTGTTCAGAGCTGCAGGTGCACACGTCAAGATAAACATCGAAGGGTGTGGATTGCTGCAGGCAAGTTGCCCTGCTCTTGGAGCACCTGGGATGACAGACTCAGAAAAAGCCTCCTTGTGCAAACACCTGTCAGGAATGATAGATGCTGAGGTCCAAGAAAGGCCTGAGCTCTGGGAACCTGCTGGGGTGTAGCTCCATCCTCCCCACCCTTGACTCTCAGGGACTGGTGAGTGGTAATTCCTTCCAGGATGGCTACAGGACATACAGAAGTGATGGGAGAGACAGTAAGAACAGTGCAGGAATATTTCGAAGAAGTAGGGGAGAAGAGAAGAAGGTGATAATGAGAGAAAGACATAATGGGAGAGACTCAATGGCAAAGACCAAGAGGTGATTTTCATGTCAGAAAAGAACTGAAACTACTTCCCTTGAAACTATTTTTTGAACAAGAAGTTTTTTGCCTAGATGTCATACTAGTCTCTCTTCTTCTAATTTTTAAATGTCCTGGGCTTTCTCAATTTTTCTGCTCAATGCATCTTTTCCTTCACTTCCTTTCCTACTTAAAATCTAAAGGAAGGTGCATTGTATTCATAAACAGATACATTGACTTGGAACCCCTCTGTATAACTACTTAGAGATAATTTAAGACAGGAGCAGGTGGCTCATGCCTGTAACCCTAGCTACTCAGGAGTCTGAGATTTGAGGATCATCACCATTCAAAGTAACCACCAGAAAACCGGAAGTGGCACTGTGGCTCAAGTGGTACAGAGCTTAGCCTTGAGCTGAAGAGCTCAAGGACAGCGTCCAGGCCCAGAGTTCAAACCCCATTACCAATACACAAACACACACACACACACACACACACACACACACACACACACACACACACAGATAACTTAAAAGTTAGTTCATTTAAGTAACTTTTTAATCTAACAGAGACTAGCAAATGAATGTTCAAAATCTTAAAGCCCAAGATGCTCCATCCTCAAGTTTTGAAATAAAAAACAGTGGGTTCATTTCTGTTCTTGTCAGGTTGCAAGGCAGTTTTTCATATGCAGTCCACTGGCTGTCACCTCAGCCCTGTGACATAATTTTCTTCGAAGAAAATTTTATTAGTGAAATCAAGATGTGTTCCCAAAATACGATGTGGCTGGTAAGGAGCAAAGTAGAGAGGTGAATCCCAATTTTCTTAATGCAAATTCAGGTTCATTCTGTGATTCCCACACTGCCTGAAATCTGTGCCCTTTGCTGTGCACCAGAGGAAACTGTGACCAACCTTTGATCAGAGGGAAACGATGTAAAAACAATGTAAAAACAGCTTCTCACATGGGGAGCCCACTTCAAATGGTCCACCATTAGCAAGCCACCCCCCTCATGCCATCCATCCTGAAACCATTCACAGAGGCCCTGAAGCACAACCGCCTCTCATCCTTTCATACATTGCTGTGGAACACTAGTAGCTTGCATACGGTATATTCTTCTCCAAAGATGGCCCAGAATGGCCTAACCCAACCACATGATCTTATCGATTTCCCATAAGAATTGGTCCAGAGATGAACAACAATATAAATCAATCTAATTGGCCATGGCATCCCCATGGCACGGAGCTGGACCATCTAACTGATGGGTCCAAGTTGGCACAATGAGAGGGAAACACAGGGCCAGAGGCATCTTCATAGACCTGAGACTCTGGGGGTCACATATGGCCCCATGCTTACTAAGGCCCCATACTGAATTTAATGTCTAAGTTTTTTGACTATTTAAAAATATATTTCTAATTGTTAAATAAAGAGGACCCCAAAAAGTTTCTTTCATGTGGGGGTACCTAAAAATAAACACCCCCCCTCATGCATAGGATTTTGGCTTGTTGGTTGAGGGTGAACAAGAGCAAGGGAACACATAGCCATCAAGCGCATAGTTAAGAGGTAAAAGGAAAGGTGTGCGTGCTCTTTGCATAAACAGTATTCAGGATCAAAAAGAACAGGACTCAACTGTAACTGAAGAAATTTGAGTTGGACATCAGTAACCATGCCTGCCATGGGCTGCCATCTCAAAACTGTGGGAAAGCTAACCAAGGAACAAGCCAACATAGAGGAAAGCAGAGCTGAGAGACTCAGGAGGAACTGGAGTGCTGGTTGTCCCATGCATACAGTTTGTGTGACATATTCTTGGTATTACAAGCCAGGACATCCCCTTCTTGGTTTATGCCAATTTCAATGACATGTGTTGTTACAACTGGACACTTTCTAGTTGATACAAGGATACAGTGATGCAGGACAGTTCTCAGTGCAACAGCTTAGACACATAGAGCCACATCTACAGAGGACAGAGTAACCTCAACTACCTCCTTCACATATTTTGCACTCCATCCTATCTTCTCTGGGAAATTTGTTCTGTCCACTTACTCTAGCATCTAGGGGTATCTCCTCCTCAGAACCAACTCAATAAATCAACATCCTTTTTTTTTTATTACTTGGCTTAGGATATGCTCATCACTCAGCTGGGCTGAACTATTGGTGTACCTTGTAGTATCTATACAAGAAGCATAAAAACTGTAAAGTTGGAGCTGGACAGGACCTACAAGATGGAGCCCAATACCCCCTCAATTCCAGGAGGAAACAAAGTCCACAGGGAAAGTGACTTGTCAGTGGGTCCCAGCAATGCATTGACTTGATTCTCCAATCCCTAACTTTCTCCTCTACACTCTAACTCAGGAACCATTCAGATTTCTACACAGAAGCTGAAAGATTCCACCTTTAGCCCTGAAAAGTTAAAGATGGCATGGTAGCTCAGCCAGTTGTAGAGTTTGTTTGTTAAACCCTCTCCTACCTTCTCCAAGACTCAAACTTGGAAATACAAAATGCCAGAATCTAGCCTATGTCTTGTCATGATTTTAAAAACAAAACTGCTTTTACACTCTGTTGAAAGTTAATCATTCAACTGGGCACAGGTGGCTCACACAGGTAATTGTAGCTATACAGGAGACAGATCTGAGGATAATGGTTCAGAGCCAGCTCAGGCAGGAAAGTTTGTGAGATTCTTTATCTCCAATTAACCAGCAGAAAACTGGAAGTGGTAGCTCAAAGTGACAGAGCTCTAGCATTGAGCAAAAGAGCTCAAGGACAGTACCCTGGCTCCAAGTTCAAGCCCCATGACTGACAAAAAAGAAAATTAATCATTCATATGGTAGCATTAAATCTGAAGTCAAATGATGAGATCTGCTGCTTACTCACTGGAATTGTGGGCAAGTTTTCTGTTTCTCTGAGACCCAGTTTACTCCTTGGTAAAACAAAATAGCTGTTTGTACCTCAGAAGGGTATAGTAGGATGAAACATGTTAATGGACAAATACATGAGGACAGGCCTTGCACATACTAAATACTTAATTTTTGTGTGTGTGTGTGTCCGGTCGTGGGGCCTGAACTCTGGGCCTGGGTGCTGTCCCTCAGCTCTTCCGCTCAAGGCTAGTGCTCTACCACTTGAGCCACAGCGCCACTTCCGGCTTTTTCCTTTTTGCTTATGTAAGCGCTCTACCACTGAGCCACCTTCCCAGCCCCATAAATACTTAATTTTTTAAGTAAGTACTCTTCCCACTATCGTCATACTCTTCCTAAGAATATTGCTCATGGGGTATCTAAGACTTTGTTTATAGTTATTAAGTGAATGGAATGTTTAGTATTTTGTAGATGCATGCTTTATTTACCCAAAGCCCCTTCTTGACAGTGATCATGTCATAACTGACTTATGTCCTCTGCAATATGTAGGATGTGACTCCGTATTCAGTAAATACTCAAAAAGGAATTGCTGATTCCTTGATCCAGCCACCTCTTCCTGTGGCAACTGAGTTACAGTTTCCTCTCTATCAGCTTTAGAAGACTATTTTTCTGTCTTGCAAAATGGAGAAGCCAACCAAGTTTAAAAATTTGTCACACAAGGGCCAGGAAGGTGGCTCAGTGGTTGAGTGCTTACCTCGCATGCTTGAGGCCCTGGGTTCGATTCCTCAGCACCACATAAGCAGAAAAAGCCAGAAGTGGTGCTCAGTGGCTCAAGTGGTAGGGCACTAGCCTTGAGCTGAAGAGCTGAGGAACAGTGCCCAGGCCCAGAGTTCAGGCCCCATACTGACAAAAATAAATAAATAACACAAAATAAAATAAAAATTTGTCTCACACACACACACACACACACACACACACACACACACACACATACACACATACACACACAGAGGCCAGTTAAGGGAAAGCTACAGGTGCTCTTCCACATTTGTAGGGAAAGAAGTAAGGTACCTGTTCTTTGTACAAACTGCATTCAGAATAGGGTTAAATTATAGCGGGAAAGATTTGAGTTAGAAATCAGTAACTATTGATTAGGGCTGTGGTAAGCTTTCAAAGAACTTCATGGTGTTTTTCTTACTGGAGATTTTTAGAAATGTTGTAGCCTGCTGTGTTCCTAGCATGACTGGTATGAGGTTCATGTAGCCCTCCAGTGGGCAGATAGACACCCAGTGTTCTTGTGCAGGCCTGGTCTGAAAGCAGAGGGAAGATAGCAGAGCCCTAGAACCTGAGACTTGAAGGTCAGCACTTCACATCCCAGCAGATGCCCCTGGGTCACCATCAGGCCACAGAACCTGTGACCAGCAGCACCTGTTTCTCCCCAGGGTACAATATCAGGAAGTGTTGGGGGTCCCAGGAGGCAGGTTATAAACTTGGAGGGATGAATGACATCATTTCCCCACAGCAATATGAGCTCCTTGGGAGAAAGGTATGTGGTAAGCACCAAGTATTGCTATGATAAATCAGAATTTTCCCCTTTTCCATCTCTTCTGCACTATATGCTCTTAATGATAAACCATTTCGAGAAAAAAAAGGTGAGGAGACTTGACAGGTAATTTTCCAACCTAGTGTAAGGCTTGGGGGGGGGGGGCGGCTTTCAATCAAGCTTCCCAAACTTTTTCTCCTCTCAGTGATCAAATGTCTCTGAGTGACCAGACACCACTCGGTCTAAACAGGAAATTCCCTAACCCTGACCCCAACCTTTCCTCTTTTTCCTCCCCCATTTTATTTACCTTTGGACTGGAATATAACATAAACATTTAATGTCATTTATTACCTTAAAATTGTCTGCAATAATTGTCTATTTACTTAGTGGTAGTTACTTACAAACAATATACAAATACAAAAAAATCATTATTATTATTATATTAGGTGTCCCTTTCTGTGAAGACTTCCTCTGAAGGTTATACCATCTGTTCCCTTCTTCATGCTCCCAGAGTGCTTTGGGAAGAGCTGGTATGGATTTAACAGAGCATGTGCACCTGAGGAACCCCTGGGAACCATAAATGGTGGTGTCCTTGTAGGATTCTGTAATCAGACTACTTAATTCTCATAGAAACTCTACAACTTCCTCATTTTGAGAACCAAGGCAAGTCTCTTAGCTTTGTTCAGAGCCAGGGATCACATTTGGTTAATTTTTTGCTAGAATGGTTTGTCTTTTAGGAGCTACTATGCAATGTCTGGGAGAATGGATCAATAAGAAGCAGAAAGAAAACAGTAAAGATGGGTCTGGGAGAAATTAGGAAGAAGAGGGAGAAAACGGAGGAAGATTTTTTTTTTAAAGAACATATCTTTGAGAGTGCCCCTCCCCCACCATACAACCTAACAGCTCCTATAGGATCAGGCGTGCAGTGGGGGTTGATGTGTCAGCTAATGTTTTGTTCCTGCATATGCAAGGTCTCAGGCTGAGGCTCCAGGGCAGGGACAGGACAAGGCATGAGGAGGCAGGTTCCTTCATCTGTCCTGGCACAGTTTGAAAAGTCTGCCTCTCAGGCAGGACCTGGCTTTGGGATGACCCCGCCCCCTTTTCTACTGAGCCAGACTTTTTTAGCCTTAGGCTAGGAGAAGCCTATAGCTGCCAAACCTGAGCATCCACTTATCCTTTTACACACAAGTCAGACCATGCCACTCCTTTGTTCTCAGTGCTTCTGTCGCTTCCCTGGTCACCAGGATATAATTTGAGGACCTTACCGATGACTCTTGCTCCAGCAACTTCTCAGTAGTCTGTTCCTAGCAGGTATCCTCTCTGCTTCTCAAATACACCAAATAGTTTCCTCTCTTATGGCCTTATAGGACTGGCTGCTTTTCTGCAGATCCATCCCTCCAGATAAATCATGGCTTAGCCCCTCCTTCCATTCAGATCTCTGTTCAAATGTTGCCTCTTGGAAGACGTCTTCCATGACAACCTCATCATCATGACTCTCAGCCACTGACACTGCTGTGCTTGCTTCCCTTCCCACTTTGCTTGCTGCTCTACTTGGTTTTTGTCGGCTCTGTTCTTGGGGTGCGCTGTAATTACGGAAACTGCATTTGGTTCACCATTGTAGTAACAAAGTTCTCGGAATATAGTTGTTAAATGGAGGATGAAATGAAGGAAGTCATTCATTCTCAGGAAGAATCCAGCAGCCTCAATACAGAAAACTTGATCAAGATCAGCTTGCCAGCTCCTGTGCAGCAGATCTTCAAGCTGCTCTCCTTCTCTGGCCCCGAGATAAAGGGTTTGGTGCCAGTTCATCCTGACCGTGACCTAGGGAGGGACCCACTCACCCTCACCATTGACTTATACACATGCTATGATAGAGTCAACACACGAATCTTGACCAATGTACCAGAAAGCCTAATGTATCAGAAAGCCCAATGTAAAAGGGAACCTTACTCTCAGGTGGTTTCTGTGCCACTCTCAAGTCTCTTCTCATCTCTCACTCTTACTTCTGACTCATTCTGAGGCTGAAAGAAAATGTGCTTTGAAACACCAGGTCAAGGTGATCACAGGTCTATGCCAGCCTATCATCCATTTAGTCTGTAGGAGGTAGAACAAAAATGTCCATTGGGCTTACCTAGCATGTAGTTAGAGGGCAGAAGAAAGTCCTGGCAATATCATTATGATTGGAAGAGGTTTCCAAGACTGTGAAATATTAGCATACTGCAGATAGGAGAAAGCCACAGTGGTCCATTTGTGTGAGATCCATCCAATCATTCAGAGTCTGTTTATTGACTACATACTAGAATGTTTTCATGCTAGTCCAAAGACAAGTCCATGGGCAGGTCTGAGAGGCCTCTCATGAACCCAAAAAACCTAAACATGTAGCACTTTGTTCTCAACAAACCCCTTTCTAGACCAATTTCTTCAACATCCTGGACAGGAAGAATCCAACAAAGTGGAACAAGAGAAACTCCTTCCTTTCTGCGGTGCTCTAGTGACTTGGATGACAATGAGGCCTGTCACTTCAAGTCACAGGCCCTTCATGGTTCATATTGCCCCTCACCCTGCCCTAAAGAGAAGCAGCCCTTCCTTTGTCCCAAGAAGTGTGAGTCATTTTGAGAGATTCCCCAGCACAGTTGACACCACAGCCTCATTGTGTGTGTGTGTGTGTGTGTGTGTGTGTGTGTGTGTGTGTGTGTGTGTGTATATTGGTCATGGGGCCTGAACTCTGGGCCTGGGTGCTGTCCCTCAGCTCTTCGGCTCAAGGCTAGCATCTACCACTTAAGCGACAGCACCACTTCTGTCTTTTTCTGCTTATGTGGTGCTGAGAAATTGAACCCAGGGACTCATGCATGCAAGGCAAGCACTCTACCACTGAGCCACCTTCCCAGCCCCAACAGCCTCTTATTTTCAACATGAAATGACCAGCAGCTCTTTCCATCACCAGACTTCTGAGTTTGAACCTTCCTGGTCTTTCTGAGTGCTGTTATTATTATTATTATTATCTTTAAGTAGTTGTACCAAAGGATTTCAGTTCAACATGTCAATCAATATATGAGTCTAATACATCTTCCACAATGTCACCCCTCCCATCACTCTCTCCCTCCACATATCGCAACCTCATCCATCCCCTCAAGCTACCTGGTTCCACTTTCACATACCTTCCATTGAATTTTGTGACTGTATTTGATCACCATGCCTCTTGGTCATGTGTTTGCCCCTCACCCTTTAAGTCCCACCGTCCTCTGACAAAACATGTTTCAACTTCCTGGTATGCATTGTGTTAAACTATAAGTTGGTCATTTTTTTTAAGGTAATGTTATTTAGTCATCGTAGACAATTCCCTAGCTGACTGGCTCCATTTTTACACTATTGACTAAAGAACACATTAGAGAATGGACTTGAAAGGTAGCTCAGTGGTAGAGAACTTGGCTACCATGTTCCTGTCCCTTCCCTGAGTTGGCTCCCCAGTACTGCCAAGAAATAAACCATCAGTCAGCAGGTATACACTGGGTTGCTTAAGGGAGAGATACAAAGAGAAGGCAGATGGAAGACTGATAGGTCTGGAAACAGAAATCTAGATGGGAAATTCCAACTCTGCTGCTCAGCTTCCTGAGGGCGAATCCCCTTCCTTGTCTCAGGTTTATCATCTGAAACGATTCGTGCCTCCATCTATCTCCCTGGCTCGTTGCAATACTCAATACAAATGAGTAGAGGCTTCACAAGCTGTAAAATTCCATTTAAAAAAACATAAGTCAGATGTAATACTAGGTAAAGAAAAATACTGAACTCAAAGCTACAGGGCTAAACTAGGCCCAAGAACTGATTCCATCACTTCCATCACTCCCCCTGGGAATCTGGGAATGGCATGAAACCTTAATTTCCTTATCTGTAAAAAAATGCATTATTGTGAGAATTGAGGTAGTATATGTAGAAGCATTAGGCTTTCCCTTCTGGTACTAAGCATATCTCATTTAAGCCAGGGAGGGAAAACAAAGTATGACAAATGGGCCAAGAAGAAACTATAGTAGCAAAGAGAACTGTGGTCTGAATATTCTGCCTGAGCAGCAATGGAAAATGAGACTGAAATGGGAGGGAAGCTATAAAAGGAGGTGGGATGACAGAGTAAAGACATGTATGATCACAAAGGAGTGACTGAGGGGTTCAGAGCATAAAAAGAATAGACGAAATGTCCCCTACACATACCCAGAAATGGCTCGGGAACGAAGAATACTTTGGAAATGTTATGCTCTCCTCTCCAGCACCAGATATCAACCTGCCTGAACAGAATGTGTGTATTAAAGAGCCAAGGTCTGGCTGGCACATCTCTGGGCCAGAAACCAGATTTCTGGAACTCTGGGCCTCATATTGATTGATAGGTGTCTAACTAGTTGCTTCAAGAATAAATGACTGAGTTGGATGCTAGTGGCTCATGCCTGTAATTCTTTTTTTTTTTTTTTGGGTCCGGTCATGGGGGCTGAACTCTGGGCCTGGGCGCTGTCCCTCAGCTCTTCAGCTCAAGGCTAGCGCTCTACCACTTGAGCCACAGCGCCACTTCCAGCTTTTTTTCTTTTTGCTTATATGGTGCTGAGGAATCGAACCCAGGGCCTCAGGCATGCAAGGCAAGCGCTCTACCACTGAGCCACCTTTCCAGCCCCTCATGCCTGTAATTCTAACAACTTAGGAGACTAAAATCTGAGTATCTCTGTTCAAAGCTAGCCCATGGCAAATCTGTGACACTCTGATCTCTAGCCAACCAGAAAAAAAAACAGAAGTGGAACTTTGGCTCAAGTGGTAGAGCACAAGACTTGAGCAAAAAAAGCCAAGCAAGATTATCAGGCCTTGAGCTCAAGTCCCAGTATTGGCACATGAGCATGCACACACACACACATACACAATTAGTCACTAAGATCAAAAATAAACATTTATTATTTCAGTCTCTAAGAAATAGCAATTTGGAAATGGCCTCGCTGGGTAGTTTTGACTTCAGGTCTCTCACAAAACTGGAGTTAAGGTATGGGCTGGGCTGTAGTCTCTCAGAGTATGAATGAGACTGGAGGTCCACTTCCACTGTGGCTTACTCACATGACTGGAGAATTAATGCTGAAAATTGTAGGCAAGAGGCTTTAACTACTTGCCACCTGAACCACTCTACAGGGCTGCTTGTTTTCATGCTATATCACCCTGACCCCAGACAGGGTCCAATAGACAAGGCAAAAATTACAATGTCTTTGATAACACATACTACCGCTTCAAGGTATTCTACTCATCACATCAATCAACCTGTATTATTTGGAAGAAGTCTACACAAGAGAATGATCAAAGATTTCTGGTGACCATCTTGGAGGCTGGCTGCTATGGCAGAGAAAATATGATATTGAATAGAATGCCTTGGAACCCAGGTTCAAATCTTAGGTCTTTGTTTTACTCCCTATGACCTTTTCTGTAAAATTGGGACAAAAATACCAATACCAGCCCCCCAGGAGGTTATGAAGAGTTAGCAAGGTGATCTACACAGAGTATTCAGTTCCACTCCAGGAAAGGAGCTATGCTTGATAAATATAGGGTTTTTTTGTTGTTTTTTGTTTTGTTTTGTTTTTTAAATACTTTTTTTATTGTAAAAATACTGTACAGAGGGGTTACAGTTACATGAGCAAAGTAATAAGTATATTTCCTATCAAGCATTGCTTCCTCCTCTTTTGTTTTTCCGGATAAATGTAGTTTTGTTTGCTGATGTAATGGACGAGTAGGTGGAGGAAAGTTCTAAAGGCGCCTATCCCTGTGATCAACTGAATAATGCCTCCCACCCCACCATGGTATCCATGTCTTGGAAGATATTATATGACAAAAGGAACTCTGTAGATTAAATGTAGGCTTTTGAGATGGGGTGGGGGAGGGGATTGTCCTGGATTATCCAGATATTCTAAATTACTGTCAAGATTTCAGTAAAATAATCCACATAGCAACAGATCCATGAATGATATTTGCTCTTAGTAGTAGGGAGAACCCAAGCTTTGAAATCACCCAAGTCTTTACTACCATCCTGATTTGCACATGTACCCTCTGTCTGATCTAAGGCTTAGGGATTCAGTTCACTAAGTGCCAATGAGTCGTTGATGAAAGAAGAATGGATGCTATTACTTACAGACTTCCTGTGAAGCTGAGAGTTGTCACACGGAATATGTATAAAACTCAGTGGACGTCCCATAAACATGAGGTATTGTTGTAAGGTCTAGAAGCCCCGTGCCACAGAAAGAATAATGGAATAATCCTAAAGGATCTTTCTACTGCCCCTCGACCTTTTCTACCCACCTGCTGCACCTGCCCCTGTGTGTCGGTAAAGGTATTGACTCATGCTCCACATTAGATATGGCCGATTGCATTAGTAAAAGAGTAATTCCTGACCACGGGAACAGTGTGAGCCAGAGCACTCACAAGCTCCTCTGCTCCACATATGGCCTCCTCAAGGCCACCTCACCTGTTGAGAGCCAGAAGCTCACCCTGTCCCTCAGCAAACCTCAGTCCTTCCTGCTGCAGCCCAGCTCTGAGTGCAGCAAGAAGGCAGGTATGCCCACCATAACACCCACAACAGCAATAATACTGCTGTTTATGTCTTACATCTTCACCACGAGCCCAGGGTCTATGCTGAGCAGCCTTCAAGGCGGTAACAATACCATCAAGCCCAAGTGTCAGATGAGCAAACTGAGACAGAGAAATGAAGTAACCAGTTACGGGTGGCAAGTCAAACATCGTTATTCCAGCTAGTCATCTGACTTTGGAATCCCTGTTTGTTTGTTTTTCCACCAAGCCATGTGGCTACACTGCCTCAGGGACCTACAGGGCAAACAAATTATTCTTCCCTCCAAGGGTCATCATGGCCTCTGCCATGGGAGTGATGGCAGGTGTCCCCAACTCTAGATAGGGTCTAATCAGACTGCACTTGGCCCTGTGCAACCCCAGTCCCTCCTTCCTCCTTTAGCCACTTTTCTATGCCCCCCCCAAGGCCTCTGAGGAGCTATCATCCCCCAAACCATCAGCAGACAGAAACTTGCTTCAACCAAGCCCTTCCCAGCATCTGCAGGTCAGCCCCAGGGAAAAGGTATTTTGGCTTAAGGACAGTATAAAAGTTTTAAAGTTTTCACAAGCCCCTCCCAGGCCAAGAATTAAACAAGATGGGAGGAGGAGCCATGGAGAACCCGGCGTTCCCCCAACACCAACCCAGTCTAACGTGTCCCGGGGACTGGGGCCTAACAAGTTGTAACTCCCCAAGTTCTGCTTCTCCAGCGATGCCAAGTAATTATGAGGGAAAGTTGAAAGGAAGGGCTCAAACTTTTGGTGACAGCGCGTTTTTCTCCCTCCCTCCCCCTTTCCTTTCTCCTCCAGTCCCTGTTTTCCTCCTCCAGTTTCTAGCAATGGATTAGCATAGTGAACTATACATACAGCCTCATAGAGAAGACCCACCAGTGGTCACACAACAGCATCTCTGCCTTTTTATATAGAGTCACTGCTCATCTTTTGACATCCTGGACAAATAGATAAATAGATGGCACAGACCTCTCCCTCTCAGGAAACTGTTTAAAAATGGTGTGTTTTTTGCTGTACAGAGAATGCATACTAATGCATGAAGAACACAAAGAAGACTCATGATCATCTATTAACTCAAGCATGGTGGTACAGTCCTGTAATCCCAGCTACTCCAAAAGCAGAGACAGAAAGAGTCCAAGGCCAGAACAAAGCACAATAAAGAAAAAAGCTCAAGTGGTACAATTCTCTTCTAGTACATGCAATGCCTTGGGTTTGATCCACAGTTTAAAAAAAAAAGATTATCTATAATGTACTCATTATCTTGCCCATGCAATTGTAACCCCTCTGTACAGTATGTTCACAATAAAAAATAAAAAAAGATTATCTATTATTCCAATAACTAGAGACGGCACATTATCAATAATTGGTTGTGTAGGGAACTCTTGACCCCAAAATGGTATCTCAAGGTTGTCAATAATCTTCAAATTTAAGAAAGTAGAAATAGCAAAGACAATCCCAAGAACCTTTAGATATTCATTTCTTTTTTTTTTTTTTTTTTGTCAGAGGTCACAGGGCTTGAACTCTGGGCCTGGGCGCTGTCCCTAGCTCTTCAGCTCAAGGCTAGCACTCTACCACTTAAGCCATAGCACCACTTCCGGCTTTTTCTGTGTATGTGGTACTGAGGAATCGAACCTGGGGTTTCACGCATGCTTAGGCAAGCATTCTACCACTAGGCCACATGCCCAGCCCTAGATACTCTTTTCTTTGATAGTGGATGTGAACTCAAGGCCTTGTGCTTGCTAGGCAGGCCCTCCACCAGTAAAGCCACACTTCTAAGGCCTATGGAGATGCTTAACTCTCAATATATATCCACATAAAGTTAAGGAAGGGAAGTCAAGTTGAAGGCCCAGAATGAATGAGGTGTCACTCACTTTATAGATGAGCACACCAAGGCCAAAGGGCCATACAACTTTATCTGTGGCCCTTCATGAAATGGAAGTTACAGACACAGTGAAGAGAAGGAAATGCCTTGGCAGGGTCAGCAGAGAACTGGCTGGTAGCCAAGTTGGCCAATATTAACTGGAGGCCTAAAGAAGCCAACAGAAAGTCTGCCTTCCCACTGCAGGGCTCCACTTTGGCCCAACCCAAGTTCTTCCAGGATCTGAAGCCAGGTGTGTTGTTGGAATCTGGGGAATGAGATACTGATGGGCTGAAGGGCCCCTCCCTGACCCCTATCCTCTCTCATTGGAATGTGTGCTCACAGAATTAAGAGCTGAGACCTACATATCCCCAGACAAGGTGTCCTGGGCACCACAGGCAAGAGTTTGCATGCTGTAACTAGCCCACTTCCTCACCCCTGTCCCACACTTAGCACTACTTAATCCTGATCAGGTCTTCTGACAAGTAGCATCAAACACTGGCAAATCTGTCTTGAACAGAAAGATCCAGACTTCACAATTCCAGGGCAACCAAAGAGCTCTGAGTAATCATTTCGACTATATTACAAGCAGCAATGCTGCCCTACCTCTCTCCCTCCCTCCTTCTCCCTCTCTTTTGCTCCCTCCTCCTCTGGGATTTAGCCTGAGGCTAAAACTCTCCCTTGCCACTCCCTTTACACAGTCTCAGCCAGTGGCCTATAAGTTTTCCATCCCTACACCTGAGCAGATCTGACTCAAGCCTGCCAGATTTCCTTGAGTCCTAGCCCAGAGCCTTGGCTTACTACACAAGCCCTCATTGGACACCCCTTTCTTGAGGACATTGGAACTTCTAAAATTTGATTTATTTTTCTCCAACCACACCCAAGCACCCACAGCATCTGTCTTCATAATTCATTTTCTCCATGGCTCTTCAATGAGGAGAAAGAGAATGTGATGATAGCAATCCTAAATAATGATAGAACAAAAGGAAGAAAAGACCTACATGCTACTCCAAGAATCCTGGCTCGCTCAAATAATCTAGGAGGAAATTTAATTAAGAAGATCAATCAGTCAAGTTTCAAGAGGATCTTTTAACTTCACCAGCAATCTCCTAAGATTGTAGAAGTATTTGGGAGACCAGCACCAGTGGCTCACGCCTCTCAGGAGACTGAGATCTGAGGATTGTGGTTCAAAACCAGCCAGGCAGGAAAGTCTGTGAGACTCTTATCTCCAATAAACTACCAGAAAACCAGAAGTGGCCCTGTGGCTCAAGTGGTAAGAGTGCTAGCCTTGAGCTTAAGAGCTGATGGACAGCACGCAGGCCCCACGACTGACCAAAAAAAAAAAAAGGAGAAAATATAAAGTTTAATAAAGTTTGATGCAATCATTCAAAAAGCCAAAAACAGAAGAAGATAGAAATGCTCTCTGATCCAGATATTGCTTCCTCTTAAGATACCCATACAGCGGGGTGCCAGTAGCTCATGCCTGTAATCGTAGCTACTCAGGAGGCTGAGATCTAAGGACCCCGGCTCAAAGCCAGCTGGGCAGGAAAGTCCGTGAGACTCTTATCTCCAATAAAACTACTCAGAAACCCAGAAGTGGCACTGTGGCTCAAGTGGTAGAGTGCTCTCCTTGAGCTGAAAAGCTGAGGGACAGTGCCTAGGCCTAGAGTTCAAGCCCCATGACCAACAATAACAACAACAACAAAAGATACAGGTGACTAAATAGATAGATAATAAATAGATAAATAATAAATAAATAGATAACAAATAGGCTTGGTTCATATAAGTATCGTATGGAATAGGACATATGCGTACTAAAACCTGCTATTGATCTGAAACTCACATTTTACTAGACTGCCTAGATTTCATCTGGCATCTCTAGCTCTCTAGGTCCTCAAAGAAACATTCTTCTTGAAAAGCACATAGCATTATCCCTAGGAACATTATTTGATCCACAGTAACCTTTCCCTATTTTCATACAGTCATCTAAAAATGGTCTAAGGCTGAGGATCTAGAGAGTATCTAGAGGAGTATCCAGAGTATCTGAGGATCTAGAGGCTTATTCGGGGCTCTCACCATCTGCCTGGATCCTGATCTATCTCACTCAGGAATGTGCTGCTAGGAGAAAGGGATAAACCCACAAAGTCAAAGACCTTAGCCATCTCAGAAGATTATTATCTCACCCATTTCAAATTCTTCTACTGCAGTCCTGAGAGAGAAAGTTTGGGTTAAGGAAGGGCTGAGATTATTGGCATGTTTGCTAAGTGTAATTCCCAGGTGCTAGGAGGAAAAAATTCCAAGACATGGTTTAGATTGCTCTTTCTGGTTTCTAAGGCAACATCGCAGAAATGTCCTGGGCAGCAGGAAGATGTCTTAGCAGACCTGTTGCTAAAGGACTCTGGGAGTGTTCTGCACATGTGAGTAACCCTCGACCCTGCACTCCACAGAGACTAACCATGATGCTGGAGGGAAGATCTAAGGACACCTCAAAGTCTTTTCTCACAGATTAGAAAGCTGTATACCCTGTATGTGGCGTGCTCTCTCTCTCCTAGCAGAGAAGATGAACAATCTCCCACATCCCTGAGACATCCCTGAGAGGGCTTCTTGAAGCATCGCCCTTGGGGCTTTTCCCTTGCTGGGCATGTGTGAACAAGACTCCCTCATACTTCTGACTCACCCTGTCTCTAACTGGCAGCTTGGCAGTGAGCCTGGGTTGGTGGGAGAAGGAGGCATCTCCCTAGGTTTCCAAAGGTGACAGGCCTTAGAAACTCACTCTGCCAACTAGCCTTCCCTTAGGCTTCTGCTTCCAAGCAGGCAGAATGGATTCACATAACTAGCCAGGTGTTGTAAGGTGGACCATGGAAATCACACGGTGAGTGTCTAATGAATTCTCCACACCTGGATGGCAGGATTCAAAGCATCTGTCATCTTCAACAGCAAGATAGGAATTAAAGCTTTCAAACCATTTTGGAAATCTCGGGATCTAACAACATAAAGTCTTCTGATCTATGATTTTCTAAAACCAAACCAATTTAGAGAAAAGAGATGGAGCAACAAGGCAATCTGAGCATATACAAAACAAAATTGAAAGAGTTCTAGCTACCGCAAGAGGAATAATGACTGGCATATCAGGAGTTTTCTAAGTATGACAGATGTCTAACATGAAGACACAGTGGAATTAATTCTTGCCCTGCAGCATCCTACAAAGTACATCACACCCCAACACTCTTCAAGGTGTATAAAGAGAAGGACTCTAGTGGCAGCCAAGCACCTGTCAAAAACCAGAAAGTCAAGAAAGTAAAGCTGGGCACCAGTGGCTCACACTTGTAATCTTAGCTACTCAGGAGGCTGAGATTTAAGGATGGCAGTTCAAAGCCAGCCCAGACAAGAAATTGTGTGATTTTTTTTTGGGGGGGGGGGAGTCCAGCCGTGGGGCCTGAACTCTGGGCCTGGGTGCTATCCCTCAGCTCTTCAGCTCAAGGCTAGCACTCTACCACTTGAGTCACAGCGCCACTTCCGGCTTTTTTTCTTTTTGCTTATGTGGTGCTGAGGAATCGAACCCAGGGCCTCAGGCATGCAAGGCAAGTGCTCTACCACTGAGCCACCTTCCCAGCCCCTTGTGTGAGACTTTTATCTCCAATTTACAACTGAAAAAGCCAGAAGTGGAACTGTGGATCGAGTACTAGTCTTGAGCAAAAAAGCTTAGTTCAAGTTCCAGGAATGGAATACAGAGAGAGAGAGAGAGAGAGAGAGAGAGAGAGAGAGAGAGGTCTAAAGTTTCCTCTAGTTGCAAAGAACAGAAACCTTCTCTGGCTAATTCAAGGGAAAAGAAGGGTTGTTAAAGGGTACCAGGAACATAGTGGGATCATGAAGATAGTTTTGTGGGGATCTGGAAGAGGAAAGCCAAGATGTCATGATGCAGGGCCACTTGCACTCAGCTCTGGCTTACTGAATCATCCTCTTCACTTGCTACTAGGTAAGTGTTCCTCTTGTCCTTGTCCCAATATTGAAGCCTCCTAAGACTTCTTAGATCCCACTATCATCCTAACTGGTCCTTCTTTCATATTTATGAAAGAGACTCTAGTGGGTCCAATCTTACCCATGCACAGACCCTCATGGGATGGAAGTCTCACCCTGAGCCTGTCTCTATGAGAAGGCAATGCCGATTCAAGGCACTGAGGCTTACTACCCATGAACAGAGGCAAGACAGGCAATAATCAGTAATTGGTACAAAAGGAGAAAGGGAGTGCATTGAGAGGTGAAGCCAAAGTTATCTTTAAAAAGAGAACACTCAGCGGGGCGCTGGTGGTTCACACCTATAATCCTAGCTACTCAGGAGGCTGAGATCTGAGGATTGTGGTTCAAACCAGCCAGGGCAGGAAAGTCTGTGAGACTCTTATCTACAGTAAATCACTAGAAAACCGGAAGTGGTGCTGTGGCTCAAGTGGTAGAGCGCTAGCCTTAAGCTGAAGACCTGAGGGACAGCACCCAGGCACAGAGTTCAAGCCCCACACTGACAACAACAACAAGAGAGAGAAAGAGAACACTCTGCTGGGCATCCATGTCTCACACCTGTAATCCTAGCTACTCAGGAGGCTGAGATCTGAGGCTCATAGTTCAAAGTCAGCCCAGGCAGAAAAATCCATCAGACTCTTGTCTCCAATAAACTACTAAGAAAAAGCTGAAAGTGGCACTTTGGCCCAAGTGGTAGAGCGCTAGCCTTGAGCAAAAAGAAGCAAAGTTCAAGCCCTGAGTCAAGGCCGAGGAATGGAAGAGAGAGAGAGACAGACAGATAGAATACTCACTGGGCACCATTGGCTCATACCTGTAATCTGACCCATTCAAGAGGCTGAGATCTAAGAATCACCATACAAAGCTAGCCCAGGCAAGAAAGTCTGTGAAACTCTCATCTCCAATTAGCCACCAAAAAATCCAGAAGTAGAGCTATGGCTCAAGTGCTAGAGGGCTAACCTTTGATCAAAAAAAGTGAAAGGAGGAAGTGGCGCCGTAGCTCAAGTGGTAGAGCGCTCGCCTTGAGTTGAAGAGCTGAGGGACAGCGCCCAGGCCCAGAGTTCAAGCCCCACGACCGACAAAAAAAAAAAAAAAGTGAAAGGATAGTTCCCAGACTCAGTCAAAGCCTCCGAATAGGCCTGGGGGTGGGGGAGATCACACCCTTTATTATCCATGATAAATAGGAAAAATTGAAACTCCAAGCCAGAAGCCACATCCATTTATCAGGAAGTTTGCTAAGAATTTCACATGCATTCTCCTGTTTCTTATTCCCTTTGACTCTGCCCAGTAGGCTAAACTATTTCCATGTTATAGGAAAGGAAAACTGAAGCTTGAAGCATCAAGTTTCCAAGGTCAATTAGGCAGTTGGTGAGGGCTCTATGGTCCAAGTTGGGTCTGTTAAGCTTCTGTTCCGTGTGTCTTCAGTTAGCCAGCCACAGGGTGAAGTTCCTTCTCTGCAAACAGAATCAACTGAAATGCCGCAGAAAAGGGCAATCTCCCTCCCTGATCACTCCAAACAAGAAAGGGCAGGGAAGACCAGAGAGAGGAAAATGGAATTGTTTTTTCCTTAAATGCATGGGGTGTTTACAACAGTCCAAAGGTGGAAAAAGTTTGGCCTGCAGACCTCAGGAAGAAGTAGGGATTTTGCAGAGAAAAATAGAAACCAGGGCCATAGAAAAGCACTCACTTGAACGAAGTAATTTTGTTGTTGTGCTTTGTTCCTGTACCAGAAGTGCCTATTTAAAAAAAAAAAAAAATCCTTTCAGTTGCTCCAGCAACAGACAGAAGGAGAGCTCTGCAAGGCCTCTGCCAGCCAAGAATGTTTCCTATTCCCCACCACCTCCCCAACATTTGCACTGCAAACAAAGCAAGGCAGAGGCCTGCCCATACACACCACTCGTATGCCACAGCAGAGACCCAGGAACTGGAAGGAAGTCAAAGACATGGCAGAAAAAAATACCAGGGCTCTGCCCAGTTATACCTGAAGACAGTGCGAGTGACAGAGACCAAAATCAAGGCCTGAATCAGTCAATCATAGGAAAGAAGAAGAGGAACAAAGGGAAATGCTTGGGACTGGGCAGAGGGCTGGCTCAGTGGTAGAGTGCTTGCCTTGCATTCATGAGGCCCTGGGTTCGATTCCTCAGCAGAAAAGGCCAGAAGTGGCATTGTGGTTTAAGCGGTAGAGCACTAGCTTTGAGCTGAAGAGCTGAGGGACAGCACCCAGGCCCAGAGTTCAGGCCCCACAACTGACAAAAAAAGAAAAATGCTCAAAGCTCCAATACACACACACACACTACACACACACACACACACACACACACACACACACACACACACACACACACACATTTTTTAGAGACCAAGGAACACATGTAGAGAAATAGAGACCAGAGGGAGAAAGGACAACTGCCTTGTTTATTCTCATGAAGGACATCTGGATTTCTCAGTGAGATCCTGCTTTGGAGCTTTTCTTCATTTTCCAGCTGGACCAAGTAGAGAAATAAATGCCTGGCAATAGAGGTACTGTGAGTCAGCCACAGATTCGAGCTCAATCCCTTTGCCCCTCTGCCTTGTGCTGTGCCAGACCACACAGCCTCTCTCCCTGTCCGCCAAGCTGGCTTAGCTCACCATCCAGGTAATACACTTCAAAGGCACCAGGGTAAGCAGCAGCAGGCAGGGCCAGCTTGGGCCAAGAGCAGATTCCAAAAGGCTCCAACCCAACGGCTCCTCATCAACTTGCTTGAATGCCTTTCTTCTGCCTCCCTCATTTCCCTCACACTTTGAATAACCCTTGGAAATCAGAAGTGGAAAACCTAATTTTTCACCGAACCTGTCAGCCTCTTCGGCACTGCAGTTCTGTGTGGCTTGATTGTTGTGAGGTTGACTAGGTGTCAGCCAATGTCAAAGTATGGCATGCAATAACAGTCTGTATGTTCTTTCCTGGAGTTAGTCATAATCTCTGAGAGAGCAAGACCTGTGAGGAGGAGGGTAAGGATAAATGACCAAAGAGATGGCACATCAATCAAAAGGTATATATTGTAGGGATGCTCCAGGGTATATGTTTTAAACCCACCCCCCAGATTGATTGCCTGCATCACTCTTGTAATAATTGTATGTATCCAGTCTCCCATAGAAAAACTAAACATCTACTATCAGGCAACATGATCATCTCTGTGTACCTGGTAATTCAAGAAAAGCACAGTGCCTAAAGTGGTCTCGTTCTGTGCCTGCCGACTTGAGTTCATTTGCTAGTGGCCACCTCTGACTTGCTTGAAACACTACAGAACTTGAGATTCCCTCTCCAAGATAGCTGAATGCCCATTCAAAACAGTGCTTCTGGGAACAGCTGTTCTTACTCTGGGGACAAAGACTGCCATGAGAATTTGATGAAAATGAAGTTACCATCTACTCCCCTCTCATGTGTGCAAATAACAGTCTCCCCTCATTGTCTCTCTCTCTCTCTCTCTCTCTTTTTCTCTCCTTCCTTTCTTCCCTCCCTTCCTCTCCTCTCATCCATCATTTCCTTTTTTCTTTTCCCTGTCTTTCTCTCTTACATACAGAGAGAGAGAGAGAGAGAGAGGCAATATTTCAGAATCAGAACCAAAGTCATCATCCCAAATGGCCTGGAATATAAGCATGGATATCTTAAAGTGTTGCTCTGAGGGCTTCAGAGATAGCGACATGATGCAGATTACAGGAGAGGTGATGGACAGATGCCACGTCCCAGACAGCATGCGCCTCCCACATCACCCCCTTCCTGGCCTTCGGTATGCTATCCCTTTGGCAGACTCCGTCCATTCTTCATGTTCCTTCTTTGCTCCCAGATACCCTCTGTCTCTCTTTTCTCTGGCCCACCATCCCTTCTTTCTTTTTCTCTTAATCACATAATCTGTGCCAGAGAATAGTCTTTAAAAATTTGTTGTTTTTGTTGAACATAGAACCAAAAATTCTGGAGATACAGCTTGTTTACCTGCCCAACAAATGCAAGACCAATGTAAATTCCTGGACTCCTGTGTAGAATTGGCACTATGGAAATCAATCTAAAAGTGCCTCAAAAAAACTAAAAATAGAACTACTATATGATTGAGCTATACTATTCTTGGGCATATATCCAGAGGAGTAGAAATCAGCACAGAGACACATGCATGCACATGTTTATTATAGCACTATTCCCAATAGCCAACTTCTGCATCAACCTACGTATCCATCAACACATAAGTGGATAAAGAAAATCTGAATGTAGGCATGACAGAATATTATCCTTGAAAAAAATTTTGTCATATGCAAGAAAATGGATGGAACTGGAGATCATCATGTTAAGTGAAATAAGCCAGATACAGAAAATAAATGTCTTATGTTTTCTTCCACTTGTGGGACCTAGGTTTGTTTGTTTTTTTTTAATATCTTTTTTTTTTTTGGTTGGTTGTGGGCTTGAACTCTGGGGCCTGGGCGCTATCCCCATGCTCTTCAGCTCAAGGCGAGCGCTCTACGGCTTCCTATCCCCATGCTCTTCAGCTCAAGGCGAGCGCTCTACGGCTTCCGCCACAGCTCCACTTCCTGTTTGCTTGTTTTTTAATGAAGGTAAATGGGAAAGTATTTGGGAAGAAGAAAGAAGCCAAAGGGAGTAAGAAGACAAGAGAAAGCAATGGTGTTTAACATAATCTAAGTACATTTATATGTATATTTAAATGTCTTTTTTTGCAGTCATGGGCTTGAACTCAGGGCCTGAGTGCTGTCCCTGAGCAATTTTGCTCAAGGCTAGCGTTCTACCACTTGAGCTACAGTACCACTTTGGGCTTTTTCTGCTTATATGGTACTGAGGAATCGAGCCCAGGGTTTCATGCATGCTAGGCATGCACTCTACCAGTAAGTCACCTTCCCAGCACTTAATGTCATTTTTAAGTAATTATTATAGTAAAGTGAATTTGTGGTTTAAAAAATCATAATTGGAAGCAAACCAAGCATTGAGAACTCTTTTGTTTGTCATTCAGTAAAAATATTAAAAATGAGTATGAAAGGCATAAAGTTAAAAGGGGTACTAAGAAAGATAAAAGGGGGGGGCTGGGATGTAGCTTAGTGGCAAAGCACTTGCCTAGCAAGTGCAACATCCTGAGTTCGATCCCCAGTACCAAATGAAAAGACAAAAAATATATATAGTTTAAAAAAAAGAGAGAGAGAAGAGAGGAGAGAGAAAAGAGGGAAATGGGGTGAATATGATCAAAGTACATTTACATACAAGTAGGAAAATGTCACAATGAAACTCCTTATTTTGCACCATGAACATATACTAACTAAAAAATAAAGAAACATAGCTGTATACTTTTTTGGTGGCCAGTTTAAGTGACTTCTAAGCAATTCCAGGAGTTTGTCCTCTATCCAGTACATCCCAGCTATTTCAAATGCTCATTTCTTCCCCCACAGATCTTCATCTCTTCTCTGTACATATTGACATCACGATCAACTCTTGACATCTTTTACCATGATCAAATTAACTAGGTGCCCTTCGCCCACTCCTTCCTCTCAGTATCACTCTTCTGCCTGCTCAAGCAATTATTAGAGAAGAGTATCTGCCCAGAAACCACCTTCACCCACACCAAAAATATCTATTCCAATGCGCTTCCTGTGCCATCCCCTACCTTCATTGCTTCTCTCTCATCACCAATGTCTCCACATTCCCCTCTATTTTGCAGAAAAATGAGGTTTCCTAGGACCAAAGGCCTACAAATTTGGTTGAAGAGGATAAAGATGTGCTGGCATAATTCCTAAAAGTTCAAAGATCTAGGAACCAGGAGCTCTAATGTCCAAGGGCAGGAGAAGATAGATACCGTACTCAGGAAGAGACCAAGCCAAACACTCACTCTTCCTCACTTTTTTTTTCATTCTGTTCCTTGGTAGGTTGGTTAATGCCTGCCTACATTGCTAAGAATCTTAAGTCAGTAAGTCAAATGCTAATCTCTTTCAGAAAGACTCTCATGGATATACCAGAAATTATGCTTTACCAGCTATCTGGATATCCCTTGGCCCTATCAAGATGATGCATAAAATTAATCATGGTCATCGTCTAGCCACCAGGCATCTCTCTTTCCACTTTCAAGGACAATCCACTTGGTCTGTGTTCTTGTGCTCATGTGGTGGCTCTCATGACTTCTTCACTCAACAATCACTGAGCCCTGAATTTGAGCCTCTGTAGCTGTCCTTCATCATACTAAGCCAGCCAGTGGCTTCTCCAGGTAAACTGCCAGCTTAGCCTATGCTTCAGTATGTAGAGTATAAACTCATACTGCCTAAGATCAGAGCCTAATTCTTCTTCTTAGTGGCTAGCCTTGGGCTAGTTTAAATCAGTCAATGCCTTATTTTCCTCAGTTATAAAGAAAGTACAATTGGTAAATGTGGCTTCCCTTAGTAGGTTATAGTGATGATCACACGAAATAATGCATGGCAAGTGGCTAGCATATAATTAGCCTTTGGATAAAAATAGGCAAATAGGATCAGAGGCTTGGGTCAGTGGTAGAATGCCTGCATAACAATGCAAAGTCCTGAGTTCAAACTTCAGTACTGCCAAAAAAAAAAAAAAAAAGACAGATAGTGTCACCATCATCATAACTTTTTCCTTCTCTTAAGGAGTACTAGGTTCAAGAAAATAGGAACCCAGCCTCTAATTGTTCCTTCTTTCCCAAATGTTTTTTTCTCTGTGCTTTTTGGTGGCTCTCCCTTTTCCTTTAGGCAATTATTTGTGTTCTCCTCATATACTAGACCTAAGAGGCTTTCCCACATGGTTCATACCCTCTAGGAGTTGAAATTGATGTCACCATGCTTTTTATAGAAGAATCCTGAACATGCCCCTCCGGGCCTGCTCTGTCAAGCCCTGCTGTCTCCTCTGTGCTCAGAGTACTTCATATTTCACACATTTTTTCCCATCTCTTTTCTTTGGTTCTTCCTCTGCCCCGATCATCTGTATCCACCCAACCTCTCAGATGTCCAAACCTCAAGCCATTCATCTTCCACTGAGCTCTTCTCCCAAATACTCACTTTTACTGGCCACCAAACAAGTTATAGTAGAGAAGGAAATCATCTATGACTCTACTTACTACTAAGAAATGTTGGGTCCATTTTTAGAGCATAGGAAGAAATATTCTCCATACATACAACATCGTACTTGTAGCTAAAGAGCCATGTTTTCATCACTTAATAGTGGGGATACATTCTGCGAAAGGCAATTTTATCACATCATCAAGGATACTTACATACATAACCCTATACATGTGTGTGCACATGCACATGTATATGGATACACACACACACAGTATGTTATAGCCCATTGAGCCAAGGCCATGATGGGTAAAAGAACATAAAATGAAATCAAGCATAAAATAAAATGATGTGATCAAGAGACATGGTAGGGCTGAGGAGTGGCTCAAGTGGTAGATTAGTTGCCTAGCCAGCTTGAGGCCCTGAATTCATACCACTGGGTTTAAAAAGTAAAGGCAAGAGGTTTGAAGCTGTTGCTGGCATAGCATAGCATAGCATACTATTTTGCAGTACAAATTTTCATATAATTATACTCTAACAATAAAAAGCATAGCAAATAAACCAATAACACTGTTGTTTATTGTCAATAAAACTGTTCTATGCTGATTTTAATTGCATTGCTGTATTTTTTTACAGCTGGCAATATACTAAGTTTGTTTGCACCAGCATCACCATAAGCTCATGACTAAGGTTGTTGTGCTATCATGTGATGGTGCCTGTAATTTCTTTCTTTTTTTTTTTTTTTTGGTCCAGTCATGGGGCCTGAACTCTGGGCCTGGGCGCTGTCCCTCAGCTCTTCAACTCAAGGCTAGCGCTCTACCACTTGAGCCACAGGGCCACTTCCATCTTTTTTCTTTTTGCTTATGTGGTGCTGAGGAATCGAACCCAGGGCCTCAGGCATGCAAGGCAAGCGCTCTACCACTGAGCCATCTTCCCAGACCCTGTAATTTCTTTAGATAAAAAGAATCTATTAGCTCCCTTATGGATAATACCATAGTATTCATGGTCATCTGATAATGACATAAGGATCATCAAAACTGTATGTAGACTAAGGCCTGAACAACAGGGCTCATGGAAACAATATGAACAGATGCTTTACTGTCAGAAAAAAAAAATTAAGACTACATAGTATTTGTGTGTGTGTGTGTGTGTGTGTGTGTGTGTGTGTGTGTGTGTGTGTGTGTGTGTGTGTTTGTGTGCCAGTACTAGAGCTGAACTCAGGACCTAGGCACTGTCCTTAGTTTTTTCTCTCAAAGCTAGAACTCTACCATTTGAGCCACATTTGAGCTACGTCTGGCTTTTTTTAGTGGTTAACTGGAGATAATAGTCTTACAGATGTATCTCCCTAGACTGGCATCAGACGGTGACCCTTGCATCTCAGCCTCCTAAATCATGTGTGAACCTCTAGCGCCAGGCCCCATAGGATTCTCAACTCCTCATTCCACAGATCATTTCTCACTGGACACACTTTGATATTATCTCCTTTTAGTATGATTTGACCTAGTTATTTTCTTGACTTCATTTTAGAATGGAAAAACTGGGAGGGAGCAAGGAAAGGGATAACATTATCAAAAAAAAAATGTACTCTTTGACTTACATAACTGAAACTCCTCTGTCCATCACCTTTACAATAACAATAAGCATTTTTTAATTTAGTCGATAGGAATGGACAGAGTAAATAGAGATTGTAGAATAGAAAGATGACCAGGGACCATCTGATCCAGGGGAGCACATGTTTGGGGCTTTCACAGAAGCTGTGAGCCAAGGAGTCACTGAAGAAGATACATTGCCCTTACACCTGTCCAAGTTCATGGATCCGCATTCAGTCTTTGACTTTCAACCTCTAGAATCATACTGATCTCACTGGTTTCCTCCAAAACATTCCATATTCCCAGGCCTTGCCAATGCACAAAGTAAACTCCAGCTTTCTCCAGCACAGACAATTCCTCCAGCATCCCCAGTGGCCTTCTCCACCTGACGGTGTATCTAAATGGCCTCAGAGAACAAGAGATAAGGAGAACTTAATAATCAGAGGAATGAACTTCTGCTTGGTTTCTCTTTTCTTTAATAATTTGGTGATCTTTAAGAAAATGGCAAAGGAGAGAGAGAGAGGCTGGCTACCAAGTAGTCAAAAACTAGATGAAAAAAAAGAAGGAAAAAGCAGACTTTATTCATTTACCCAAACATATGTGCTGAGTGTCTATACTATGCCCCCATTGCTGTTTTAGGCCCAAGCAACAGAATGTTGAACACAGCAGCTGAACCACCTCCTCGTGAGGCACTTTCTAGCTGAACATAATGAAGACCTGCAGAGAACATGAGATGTGAATATTCTGTCTATAAAAATATCCATATAAGCTGGGCATGGTGGCACATGTCTGTAATTCCAGCAATTAGGAGGCTTCAGCAGGAGAATTATGAGCTTGAGGCCAACTTGGGCTATAGAGCAAAACCCTGTCTCAAACAACCACAATCCAGGACATTATAAATGATAATAGAATAATAACACAAATAATAACAATAACTATTTAATGTATTTGGGTCAGATCATACCCGCCTCCCCTCATCCTCAGTACTCATATGTTGAAGTCTTAACTCCAGCATTTCAGAACATACCCTTTATGTATTTGGGAATAAGGTAATTGCAGATGTAATTAGCTAAAATGCAGTCATAATGAGTAGCATAGACTCTTAATCCAATATGATGAACAATTTTATAAAAGGGGATAATCGGGAGAAACACACAATTAGAGAACAGTGCATAAAGATTGAACTTAGGTTGCTCCAAGACAAGAAACTACCAGAATGTGGGAAAGAGGCCTGGAACAGATCCTCAACACCTTCAGAGGAGACCTGACTTGAATTTGTAGCCTTTAGAGCTATGAGCCCCCCCCCCCCCAAAAAAAAAGCACATGGGGTTTGAACTTACTCAGTAAGGAAGTTTGTTATAGCAGCTTGAGTAAACTAATACATTACATAATAGCTATGGAATGCTAACCTCATGAAACCTCCAAGGTACCCCATACTAGGTACAATATTTATTTTTAACATTCTGAAACATTTTGGTGTTTGGTATATTTTCATCTCTACTTTTATTAAATTGAGTTTTTTCCTTCTATTAGATAGTTTGCTGGCATTCCTTCACTATTTTATGAAATAAAGCTTTGGTGTCAGTTTTCTTTAAAGGTCTGGTTAATAAAGCCATTGATTCTTCAATACGTCCCTTTCCCTGCTACTATTTCATTGCTTGTTATAAATGTTTAGGTAGCTTATAAGTCTTTGGTTTAATTTTTTTTAGCAGTACTGGGGCTTGAACTAGGCCTTGCACTTAATAGGCGAGTACTCTGCCACTTGAACCACATTTGCAACCCTTTCCAATCTGGATACTTTTGTAATTGGGTCTTGCTTTTTGCACAGGTTGGACTGGGCCACAATCCTCCTACTTACACTTCCCACAATAGCTAGGATGACAGGGATGTACTACTACTATACCTGGGTTCTTTCTGTTGAGATGGGCTCTTGCCAACTTTTTTGTATGGACTGGCCTGCAATCACAATCTCTCAAGTCTCAGCCTCCCAAGTAGCTAAGCAATATCCTTTCTTCAGAGGAAAAAGGAAACATATAACTAGACGAAGGTTAAACAACATGAGCTGCTTGGTATTCAATGCATCGGGTTCAGGGTAGCCCATCCCCCACAGTCAGTCTACCCTAACTGAGTGGGTAACATGTCTTCCTTTTAATTCTTGCCCCAGATACATGATGTCTTGATTTGGCATGTTGAAGAAGTCTCCATTTCCTGCTTGGTGGTCAAAATGGTGCACCGTCTACAAAATGGTTCAAAGTCCACAGAAGCAAGTCCTGGTAAGTCATGATGTTTATATCATATACAATATCTCCTACCTCCTTAGATATACTTTGATATACACACTCACCCACCATCAGGATACACTGCTCATGTTAGGTACATATGTTTCATTGGTGTCTGTCTAACACTCATTCCTCAGAAGAGTGTAGACTCCTTATCTCAGCCTGTCCACGTCCAGACTAAAGGGGCTTTCAGCAGACAGGTTTTAAGTCTGTCTAAAATCTACTACTTGCTCGATTACATTGAACAAATGCACAGTCTTATCAGTAGGCCAGGAGTTGGAGCAGAATTTCTTCAGATAAGCTTCCCAGAGGTCTAGAGTGCTCAAGGATCTAAGAAACTGTGGGCCCAACTTGGGGTCCACAGTGAAGTGTTTGCATCTGTCTATATTGTGACTGAGGGGACATCTGTGACCCCAGATGAGGGACACAGTCACTGACCACCACTCCGGCTGGCCTTGGACACAGAACTACCCTGGATCCAAGAAGGAAGAAGACAGTGTTTCTTCATTAGAAGGCATTTTCATTTTGCTAGCCATCTTGAAAATTAAATGTATTTTAGATCGTCTGGATGACTGCCTTCTAACTCAGCTGTAGAAGACATTTTCCAATCTTGAAGGCACCTGGGGCTTCATTACACCACTGATAATTGTCATTAGCTGAAGCAGAAGTGGCCTTTAACCTGAGATAATGTGAAAGAGCTACAGGAAGGCTGGCAGATACAGAGCCATGTTTTAAAAAAAAAAAAAAAAAGTCAAGTTTTTGCGGTATGGCTTTGTTTTGCAAGTGATTTAAAGAATTTTCCTGGGAAATTTTGATTACACCCAATTTTAGCATGGCAAGCTGACTTTACAACTAACCACTGTGTAGGACACGACTCCACTGTTGTTTAAAAAGTAATGGAAGGATTAAGTCACCAAACAGGACATCAAACCTGTGCGTGCAAGCTCAAAAACTTTGCAACCTAACAGTTAAACCATAATCACAAGAGAAGTATTGATTTATGCTCAGAGCCTGACACCACCAACACACTAAATCAAAAATTGTCATTGTACATTTCGTTGAGGTTGGTAGTTTTGGTTGACTTTATTTATATTTGTTGTTGGGCTTTTAGTATGATATAAGCATACAGAATTTAGACCCTGGTATGTTTATACAACTTTAGGATACATTACAATTAACATATTTTAAGTCTAACAATAATAATCTCTTGCAATTTTTGTGTACCACCAGTACTGGGGCTGGAACTCAGGGCCTGGGTACTATCCTTTCACTTTTTTGTTCAAGGCTTGTGCTATACAACTTGAACCACAGCTCCACTTCTGGATCTTGGTGGTTAACTGAAGAGTTCTCACAGATTCTCCTGCCCAGCTGGCTTCCAGATCTTCATCTCAACATCCTGATTAACTAAGATTACAGATATGAGCCACTAGTGCCTGGCTGGAATCTATTTTCATTTTAACAATCCAAAAATCTGTGCCTTATAACAAGTTTCTGATGACTAAGAAGAAAGCAGCTTGAGAAGGAGCATCTTTTCCTAATTCACACAAATTTGCCCTGTGAGCTCATATCAATAAGCTGTGATACAACTTAGACTCCACCAGTCACTGTGATTTTTTATTTGGCTTTTTTTTACAGCTCAAGTGTATCGTATTAAACTTGCTTCAAGCTGTTAACACTCTGTCCCCCTCCTCTTATTCCATTTCCCCACCTTCTTCTTCTCTCTCCCTTCTAGATCTGGACCTACCCACGCTGTCTTGTAAGTCACAACAGATCACTCTTCCTTGCTAATCTCATTTTCCAAAATTAACACAGCTTCCGAGCTATCCATTGTAGGAACATGCCAGATTTGTGATCCAGGAAGACAAGAGGGCTCCAACCTGAAACTTAGGGAGCTCTCCCTATTCTGCCCTATCTGTCTGGATCTGCTCCAAGGCCTCCAAAACACATCAATTGCTAAAAACCATTAACATGTATACTGCTTACCTAGAGACACAAATCACGCTGTTGGCTCCTGCTCCATTGTAACCTTAGGGTCAATTTAGATTCTGGTTAAATTGTCTCTACATGGAGTCTCCCCTGCAACATTTCAACTCTAAAGCAGCACATGGCAGCTTGACCCTCAAAAGCATCCTCTGTTCTATATAAGACACTTCCTAGAAATCAGTCGTGCAGAAAAGATGCAGAGCCACTTGAAGAGTGGCCACTGCCCAGACCAGATGGGATCGGAAAGGGCAGGTGAACTGCTACCTGCTAACAAAATCCTAAACCACAAAGACCAAAATGCTCACAGGTGTTAAACACAAAATAGCTACTCCCTTCTGTTCTTTTAATGTCTATGATAGTCCTAGTTCACATTTTCCATGTTTGAAAGGGGCTTTGACTGAAGATCACATTCGAATTATTCATCAGAGAAGTTTTAGGATATCCTTCCGTGAACCCAAGTCATCAAGCTCTGAGCTGGCAGAACTCCGTCCCCAAGGGAAAGTTATCATGAATACAGCTGCTGGTCCAGCTGGAATGATTTGGCAGCTCAGGCTGCTGTCATTATGATATGCATGGCCGTGGCGAGGCTGAGGTGGCACAGGAGTGGACCCATAGATGTTGCTATCCTGTGTGTCTTTCCATCCAACCTTTTGCTTGCTCCCCGCCCATACAGGCCCCCATACCCATTGTTAAATTCTCCCAACCTTTGCTGCTTCTCTTTTTTTTAATGTATCTATTCTGCCACCTAGCCTTCAACAGTGTCATTACACCAAAGCTGCCTTGAACAGTTAGTTGCTCTGCACAGACAGCAGACCTGCTGAACTTTGCTTATCTGGTGAGGGACTTGAAGACTGCATGCTTTTATGTCCTTTTATTTTTAATTGAAGGTCATTGTGCCTTATTTTGGCACACAGATGAGACCATAGCATTAGTATACTCAACACGTGTATTGGTCTCTGCATAAGGAACTGAAGTCAATGTCATGAAGTTTAGAAAACAGAATCAATGTGATAAATAAGCCTATCTGAATCTGTGGTGATATAGCAACACAGAAAAGACTGAAGAACAGCTGCCTTCCCTAGTGTTTTTAGAAAAAGAATTCGTGGTGCTTTGTTACCTACAACGTCACAGTTCTCCACTTCATGCTTTTCTCCCCAGAAGAATGACATGATGATGCTTCAGCCATTAGGCTTCCCTTGGAAATTACTTCAAAACTTCCAGGAAATTATCACAAGGAAGAGCTTTTTTTTTTTTTTTTTTTTTGTGGAGGGGGTCCGGTCATGGGGCCTGAACTCTGGGCCTGGGCACTGTCCCTCAGCTCTTCAGCTCAAGGCTAGTGCTCTACCACTTGAGCCACAGTGCCACTTCCGGCTTTTTTCTTTTTGCTTATGTGGTGCTGAGGAATCGAACCCAGGGCCTCAGGCATGCAAGGCAAGCGCTCTACCACTGAGCCACCTTCCCAGCCCCAAGGAAGGGCATTTTTAAATAAAAGTGTTAGCTGCCCTTTAAAAAGTTTTCCAAGCTAAAGAGCACAAATTTTTCACTCGATTGTATTTCTCAAAACTTTGGATAGGCAGCTGATCTTTTAAAGGAAAGATGCAGTAAAGGAAAGGGCAGTGATTGGGGGAAACAAGACACAAATGGGTGATATCCCACTTCACCTAGAAAGATATGGTCAGCAGTAACAAGGCAATGCCAAGAGGAGCAAAGCTCATGACAGCAAAAGTAAGTGAGCAGCAAACAAATTCTCCGCACAGGAATACAGCCTCTGACATTTGTATCTGGCAGAAATGCACCAGCTCCTCCCAGCCAAACTTGATGGAAACCTCTTTCCAGAAGTAGTCTTCTGGAGGCGACTGACTGTGAACAGAAAGCTCTGCCAATAGACTTGAGAGGAGACCTATAGGTACCCCCACTGTCCAACTTCTTTTTCCTCCACTGCTGTATACTAATTATAGACTCTTTGGTGCAAAACCTACCCTGCAGGTTCCCTATCTTTGGAAGAAATCACTGTAGGTAATATCAGGATGCTGAGAATTCTTCTTTCCCCTACGCATTCTTGGGAAGCCTACCCACTGTCCTTGGAGGGCAGTAGCACCAGTCCTTGAATTCCTCCTGACCAGAGCCTGAGAGGAAGAGGAGATAAAGAATGATTGCTCAACACTGACTCTCTGGCCCTCCCCAAAGGTCCTCTCCCCCTCCCACCAGGGGCCACTTCCAGAGGATTCTTTTCTTTCACTCTGTCCTCATCTCTTCCTCTTTTCACCTATCTTTAGGCTCCATGTTCTTAGCCACTGGACATTGGCCTGTTAAAAAGAGGTGTCACCAGAGGCCATCTTCTGAGAATGCAGGGTGTCTGGCCTCAGACAATTCAGGTTTCCAGGGGAGCCTCATTTCAAATGCTGCCAGGCAGAGCCAGAGCCCACTCCACGCACTGATCTGCCATTCTTCTAGTCTGAGCTTGACACAGATGAGAAAATAACACTTGATCTCCCCCATTTCTGAAAGATTTCAACCAACTTTTCGGATGAATTTGCTCCCTGCTTTACCCAGCCTCCAGACAGAAGGGAGAAGCAATTGGAATCAGCTCCAGGTTTGGGGTTTTTTTTCTTTTCTTTTCCATTTAAATCATTATACACAGCTCTCTTCCAGTCAACACTTAAAACCCGTTTGGCAATTGACACAGAAGCACAACTTTAAACTTTAGGCTCCTTTTTAAAATGTGCCTTTTGGCAAATAGATAAGCGAGAAGAGAGATTAGGATCTAAGGGGTGAGGGTGGAGGTAGGGGGTGTGAAAGGCACCAAGTGAGATACTCCCAAATCAAACTAGCAAGAGAAATATTTTCCTAAGAGCAATCTTGCAGAAAGAATTCTTATCATAGATAAGGGTGCAGTCTAGTGGCAAACTTCATGAAATGCAGCCCCTTCTCCCAAGGAAGATTAAAGTGCGTTTGCAAGGCAGGAAGGGAAACTTACGAAGGGGAACAGCCCTATCCCAAAGGGCTTCGTCAAAAAACAGCAATGATGGGTCATTTCTTTCCAACCCCTGCCGTCCACAGCCCACCCATACTGCTATTTTCAGAGAAAGCTATAGTCACCATCTTCCCTCTTTAAGGCTTCCATTTCTTTCATTTTCCTAAGGAAAGACAGTGTTCGCTAGTGCCCCATAGACGGAGGTTTTAAGTGGTATGATGATGTCCCTGGCCAGAATCTCTGCCAAGCAGACCCTGTGGCCCTGTCATCTCATATCCTAGAGATGTGTCCGCTTGTACGGATCCACCTTAAGACAAGGTCTCCCTAGGTCTGGTGCCCATTCCCTCCAGAGACCACCCTACACATCAGACTCAGACCTACAGAATAGCGTGGATGGTGTCACTGCGGTCCACCTTGCTTCTACCTAACATTGGACATCAGGAACTCCCGGGGCATCAGCTGACAGAGATTCACAGATGCAACAGCATTTCCTCCCCAGTCAGACACTGCTCCCAGCAACACTGCTGGGTGGATGTCCCTTCCTGCAAGGGCAACACACACACACACACACACACACACACACATCTTGTGGGGCCAACCATAGGTTAGGAAAGTGGCCACGGATTGACTGACCCTCTAGTCAAAGATAGCCACTCCACCACTGTTAGAAAATACTCTGATTAAATCACTTTCCCCAGACTTTGGAGAAAAGAGGTTTCCAGTTTTCCTTTTTATTTTTACCCCTCTCTTTCTAATTCAACTCACCACACATAACTGACAAGTTTATACTATCTGCCCCCCCAACACACACACACACACACACACACACACACACACACACACATACATCTTACCTAGTAACTGTGATACCAACAGACAGCTCTCTCTAAAGCTTGGGAAGAATTTCTAGGGCACTCTGTGTGTGTGTGTGTGTGTGTGTGTGTGTGTGTGTGTGTGTGTATTTTATATATACACATACATACATATCCAGTTGGTTAATAAGAAAATGTGCCTCCCTCTAGCCTGCCTTCTGCCCAGTTAAAGGAAAGGAGGCAGAGAGAAACCAAGTTATATTGTGCTCCCCTGTCTGGGCAGATTTCTCTCTCTTCCATTTGTCTCTCCACCCCCTTCCCCACAATCCCAGCCTGGTCCTTTCAATCCCCTACTTCTTACTTCGTCGGTGGAGGAGGGTGTTGTACTGGGAGTGGTGGAGGAGAGCCCCCGCACGTCTCGAAGGCCTCTCCCCACCCCCACCCCGTGTGAGTTTGTACAGCAAAGCTTGGCATCCTTGCCTGGGTTGGGTGATGGGGAGCTCAAATTGCAACTACAAACTGGCTGACAGCCAGGGGCCGTCTATTTAAAAGCGCCTGCTCGCCCGGAGCCCGCAGTCTCTTTGGAAACTTCTGCCAGAGGGGAAAGAGCTAGGAAAGAGCTGCTAAGGCTGTGGAGGGCTTTTTTCCCCCTTTTTCTTCTTCTTCTTTTTTTTTCTTTTTTCTTTTTTTTTTCTCCTCGCGTTTGTATCCCTTCTTCGAACTTCACGCAAAATCTGTGAATTTCGAAGAGGTGATAACCAGAGTGGGAGAAAAAAAGAGAGAAGCGCTTGCTGGTTAGGGTTCCGTGTAATCTTTTTCCCCCCTTCTTTTCTTCATTTCAACATTTTTCTCCCACCACCTCGGCGGCCGCCAACCGTCTCTTACCTGCTCCGCGGCTGCCTGCGCGCGCTCTGACAGCTGCAGGTTGGAGAAGAGCGCGGTGCGCTTTAGATTTTAAGCAAATTGTCTTTTCTGAAGACAATTTCTTTCTCCCCCCTCCCCTTCACCCCCAACACACACACACACACACACACACACACACAGCCTCCGAGCTCATTATTTCGGTGGTGGCTTCGAGGTGAGCAATTTTGTGGCTTTTTATTTCCCCCCACCCCTGCGATTCTGCCCAAATCCCGTCGGGGATTGATAGTCGGCGCCGGGGCTCTCTCCCCGCCTGCACCTGGCGCGGCTCTTCCTTTTCTTGTCCGGCTCCCAACCTGTTGCCGGTCTCTAATCCTTGCGATCGGGGCTCGCAACCCTCTCCGTACATTTTGCAAGTGTCTGGGGGACGGCACCTGCGCTACCTGCCTGAGATTGAAAAATAAGAAAAAAGAGAGGGGGGAAATCTCCAGGCGCTCCGCTCTTGGCCCCTCTTCTCCCGGCACTCTCGCTCTCGTGCCCCGCCCCGAGGTAAAGGGAGACTCGGAGAAGATGGTGCTCACCACGGTCCTCCTGCTGCTGGCCGCCTATGTGGGACCAGCCCAGGGCCTGGGCTCTTTCATACACTGCGAGCCCTGCGATGAGAAAGCGCTCTCCATGTGTCCCCCCAGCCCCCTGGGCTGCGAGCTGGTCAAGGAGCCCGGCTGCGGCTGCTGCATGACTTGCGCCCTGGCCGAGGGGCAATCCTGCGGCGTCTACACCGAGCGCTGCGCGCAGGGCTTGCGCTGCCTCCCCCGGCAGGATGAAGAGAAGCCGCTGCACGCCCTGCTGCACGGCCGCGGGGTTTGCCTCAACGAAAAGAGCTACCGTGAGCAAGCCAAGATCGGTGAGCGCGCACAGGGTGCCCGGGGCCAGGCTCCCGGGTGGCTGGGGCGGGGGGGGGGGGGGGGGGGGGGGGACTGGGGAGGGGGGGGAGTGTGCACAGGACGGGTTGGGCCCTCGCGCGTGCGCGCGCGGAGCTCTAAGCAGCAAGTGGCTTAGCGGGTGTATCCTGGGAGTCGTGGTGTGGACTATCTGTTCTGGTTACAGGGGCGGGGGGGGGGGCAAGAGGAGGGGGGAGCTGCTTCCCCAAAGGAACCTCTCTGTTTGGGCTCCTTCTCCACCACCCCCGCCCCACCCCCAGTCTCTGCACCGTTCCCGATCCCACCCCTCCCGACTCCTGGAGAAAGAGCGACTCCGATCCTATTCGGTCTGGAGGTCCAAATCCGGTGGTACCCAATATCCTGTCTCAAACTAGGCTACATTTCCATCCCACCCCTGCCTCCCATACGTCGGGTGTTGTGGTTGTTTTTTTTCCCCTGAACTTGAAAATTCTCTTCGTTAAAACATTGTTTAAATTGGGGCCTAGAGAAGCGTTAGCCATCTAATAAGCTAATTCTACCTTTGTCTCCACCAAACCCACCCCCACCCCGCCCTTCCCCGCCCCCAACTCGTCTGGAAGTGTCCAGTCTGTCGGTCCGTCCTGCCATCTCTACACCCGCTCGCGCGCCCCAGCGCGTTCCGGGCTCCTCCCCCTCCCCTCCCCTCGCTAACCCCCCCCCCCCCCACCCCGCGCAATCTTGAGCAGCTAAAGAGCTTCTAGGGTGGGGACCCCGAGGCCCCGCCTACAGGCCCACTAATTGCTTTGGACGGGAGATGATTGATTGAGGTACAAGATCAAACGCATTAAACTGAAAAATGCCAGTTCCCCCCCCATCCACTCTCACCAGTGAATACTTTCGGGGCGCCAGGATAAGGGATGTGGGGGTGGGGGTGTAGGGGGGTTCGGAAGGAAAGGTTTGGTGTTCTGTGTGGAGTGTTCCTCCCTAAATCGAACCCTTCTTTCGCCTCCAGAGTTCAGATTTTACCTTGGATGAAAGGTGCACGTAGGTTTGGGGAGGCATGGAGGGAGGGAGGAGGTGCGGGGGGGGGGGGGGAGATTCAGATCGGCACAATTTCCCGGTTTAGGCTGATCCTCCGATCGCACCCTTCCACTGGTCCCTAAACCTCAGACGCGCCCCCCTCCCCGCACCACCAACGCCGCCCCTTCCCCCCCCCCGTCCTTTCCCCCTCCCCCCCTCCCCCCCCCCCCCGCGCCCCCGGCTCTCAAACCAGATCTCTAGTGGGTGTGGCGTAGATGCCCGCGGGGCCCTGGAACCTCGGAACGCAAAAGTCAAGGGAGGAGCCCGAAAAGGCGGGGCGCCCGGAGCCGCCCCTCGGGTTGCCCCGCCCCCAAGCTCTGGCTGCCGAGCGCCGGGGCTTCTATGATTGACGGAGCTACTTGCTCCAGCGGACCCATCCCGCTCCCTTAAACCGGGCAGTTCCCAAGTCTGATTATGTGTGCCTACGCATAGGTGTGTATCAGGTCATCTATGTATAGTGTACATCTAACTGGCGAGACACAAGAGTTTGAGTTCTGAGACTTGAATCCGATTGTCTCCCAAAGGAGTCTGGGCTTAGCTAAATTGTGACTATTCGGCGTCGTTTCTTCCGGGGACAGAGCCCCTCGGTCGCCCGGCAATCAATCCTCCGGCGCAACCCCAGCGTGCACGCCAACTACAGACAAGCTCTTGTGAACGGGGTGTGTCCGAGCTTGCCGAAAGGCCGGGCAGCTTCCTGAGCTCGGCCTCCTTCCACGTCGGCGAACGGCAGGTTCTCCGGGTCGTCGCTGCCTTGGCAGCCGCTTGAAAGGAGACGCGGGAAGAGACGGCCCGCCCCAGAGACAGAGTTGGGACTCCCTCTGCCAAAAAGGAGTAAACTGATTACCTGGTGCGGGAAGCTGGGCCTCAGGATAACAGTCCAGTCACATCAGAAAAAAAAGTGTGCAAGTTATCACTCGGCCGCAGCCTGGCCTCTCTTTTCTTTGCCTTGGCTGCAGTCAACCGTGGTATAGGCCAAGAATGGGTTTGGAGAGGTGCGCGCGGGGCGCACGCGCACCGCGCGCGCGCGTCCTGCCTGGGACCGCGCAGCCGGCGCAGCCAACTCCCCGGCCCCACCTACTGCGCGCGCGCGCTCGTGCGTGCTCGCCTTTCGTCCCGTGCTAGATTCCTCCGCCCCCTTTAGAATTCCCAGGAGCTTCTTTTCAACCTTCACCTTCTGGGTGCCTTTGGGCCAATCAAGAGTAACCCTCTCCGCCGCGCCCAGCCCCAGCACCTCTCCCCCTTTCTCCCCCTTCCCTCTCCCCCCTCTTCTCCCATCTCCTCCCTGCCTTCCTCTGCTTAAGGCCGGTGCCTGGTGGGGTTGCATTTGCAGAATACCACTGGACCCTAAAATGTTACACTTGGCTCAGAGACTTTTTTCTTCTTCTTCTTCCTGAAACTGAAGCTTGAACTCAGCACCTGTGTGCTGTCCCTGAGCTTTTGTGACTTTCCTGCCCCCTGCTGGCTTTGAACCGTGATCCTCAGATCACATCCTTCTGAGCAGCTAAGATTACAGGCTTGAGCCACCGGTCTCCATCCAGACCATTCTTAAGGAGCCGGGGGGGGGGGGGGTTCTTTTCATCTTTTAGCCAAAATTCTTGGTCCTCAATTGATCCCCACTTCATCCCAGCAAAATCTGAACTCTACCATTTTTTTCCCTTCCTCCCGTGGTTGCAAGACACATTTGTAGATTATAGAGACTGCACACACACACACAGAGATGCAAACATATGTAATCTGAGTGTACATATACCATACGTACGTTCAGAAACAAAAGTATGTGTTGTTCATTATGTGTGTTATACAATGGCGCTCCCCCCCCCCCCCCCGAAAAAAAAAAGTCACTTCCAGAATCAGAAGTAGGTAGAGTGTGGTGGCTGGCCGCCAAAGCTTCCGGGAGGAAGCGGAGGGGAGGGGAGGTGGAGACTGGGTGTTTTGCTGGGCGGTTGCTGAGCAACATGGGCGAGGGGCGTCGCCTGCTGAGAGAGCCGGGTGCTGGGAGCCCGCGCCGGGCCCAGCTTTGCATTTTGGCCAGTTCAAGCTAGAGATCGATATGGAAGTCGGGGGTGGTGTGTGTGAGGGGGGAGGAAGGTGAAGAGACATAAGTTATTGGGGGGAGTCCCTAGCTGAAACTGGTCAAGGAATGGGGCAGTCCTTGTTTGAGGAGGGGGTCTTGTGACGTTAAGGGCTAGAGTCCTGCTTACCTGGCGCATCTAAGACACCTTTCCTGGGCTGGCAGAGAATCTGATGTAGGTGGAATTGCATACTGGTCATTGAGGAATTAGAGGGAAAGAGAAGGGGGGAAATTTTACCTAAATGAAAATGAATTCTGCCTTTGCTTCTTGGAGGGGTTTGACCACCATCATCCTGGCTTCAGTGCCAAGGCCGGAGTTCCAGAGTGAGGTTTACTAGCCAAATTTATGTCTGGGTTGAACAAGATCATGGAAAACTGAAGGACTTCAGCCAGATTCCTTTCCCACCCCCATTCCCTCCCTTTGAAACAAGTCTTTGAGAACTGGCTGTGCCAGGGCCAACCAAAATGAAAGCTAGCAAAGGCCAGGGATGGGCTTTAACTTGACTTTTCTTGCTTTTTCTCCATCTTTCCTTTCTGCTGTGTCAGCTCAGCCAGGAGGAGCCAGCACAGCTGGCCCAGTAAGAGCTCCTTAGCTTTCCATTTCTCCCCCCCCCTTCTTACTCCTCCCTCCCCTCTGACTCCCTTCCCTTCTTTATCTCCCCTCCCCCACCCCCCTCTTAGGCATCCCCTGAGGGTAAGAGTTTTAAGTCTGAACAGCTGTGGGTTAGGCTTCTGGCTTAGAGGACGCAGGTGGGCCCACAGCTGCAGGGGGAAGGCCCCTAGGCTGACCTTCCAGCCGAGGTCATCTCTTGGGTTAAAGCTAAGGGCTGTGCTAAAGTGCGGAGGCCTGGAGTAAATTCAAGCTGGGGAAGGGGGGAGAGGGGGAGGGGGAGGAGGGAGGCAAAATTTTTCCAGAGTTTTCCCTTTGTACCTGAGCAATGCCTTTGAAACTTTAAGACACTGAATGTGTAAAATTGGAAGAACAGATTTCCCACACACCAGAGCCACTGCATGGAGAAACTGGGGAGGGGGGTTGGGGAGGGAACTCCATAAATAACTATCCCAGCAAGAAAGAAAATGGTTGCCACAAGAGAGACTAGTAGGCAAGTGGGAGGGGTTTGTGTCCTTCCAGCTTTGCATTTTTACCACAGTTACAAATTTCCAGAGACTCTCTTTACATTCACATCTGGGTATGTTATTCAAAGCAATAACATTCATGGTATATTTGCAGAAATAAGTCGGCAAATAAACAAGGGAGCCAGTGAAGGTCTCTATTCCTATTCCCGCCACCCCCCCAAGTATCTATTGAATCTCCCTTTTACCTCAGTTCTATTTCTTCCCATGATTTGTTATCATATCCTTAGTTACTATCTTTCTTTCTTTCTTTCTTTCTCCCTCAACATAAATCCTTAGGAGTGACTACAAATGTCTAGAAACAGAGAAATGGCCTTTTCTGCCAGGCTACTCTGTTTATACTAATCTCTCCAGGAATTGTCTGGGTGTTGACCAAAGAATGTTAAAGCTGGAAGGATCCCACAGCCCTCAGCTCAGCCAGGTCCCTCACTTTATGGATGAGACCACTCTGGACCAGAATGGGAATCACTTGCCAAAAACCTTGGGCAAGAGGTAGAGACAGGACAGGGCTGTAACTCTTCTCCTTGCTAAGGGTGCCAGCAGTTTTTGCGGACAGGCCTGTCTTGGGCCAGTGGTCTTGTCAAGGAAGAGAATCAAAAGGCAATAAAGGAATAGTGGTCAGCCTGGCATTCGGGTCCAGAAGCCAAACCTCATTTCCTGCAGACAAGAAGCACTTCTGGTGTGGGCAGGCAGGTGTTCTTGCTGCCCCTTAGTGTCTCAGCTGTCCCTCTTCTCTACAGGGGACACAATGCCTGTCTGGTCTCCTTTCCATGGCAACCTGCACAGCGCAGGGGTCCATGGGACCTGACCAGCAGGATAACAAGATCCCAGGTAGGATGACGTAAGCGTGAAGGCTAGCAGAGGAACCATCTTCCACAAAAGCTGATGACGTAAAAAACCCAGAGAGCCACTGGTTTGTGAACCTATGTGCAGTTATGTCCAGATTTTGCTGCAGGGGAGTGGAGAAATGCTTACAGAGTACAGGTTGATCTGGGACCGGCTGAGAACCCTCCGGGCCTGTCCTTCCTTTGGGGATACTTAGAGATGAGACAGAGAGCATGAGACACCCCTCCCCCTGTCCCAGTAGATTGGGCCTTAATTAACTCTTAGGTTTCAACTAAATAGAATCTGGGTTTTGGTTTGGGTTTTGTTTTTTGTTTTTTGGGTGTTTTTTTTTTTTTTTTTTAACTCAGTTTGATTGTGCTTGCTAGCCTGGCATTCTGCCACTTGAGTCACACCCAGTCCTTTTGTTTCAGTTCTCATATAGGGTCTGGCTTTCTTCCCCCTTGCCCCCACTGATCCTCCTCCTTCCTCTTGCCCCAATAAAGACTCTGGGCTTTCCCCGACAGACAAGAATCCCTTGTTTGACTCTAGAAAATATTCTGCAAGTCAAGAGTCAGCTCTCTGTGTGTGCTCCCTGCTGCCCTCTTCTGGCCACTCAGGGCAAATGATTGTTTGGTGTATGGGGAAACAGATTTAATCATTTGTACTGAGCATTTATTTACTTCCTCCTTCCACAACTCCTGGAGAAGCCTGGCTGTAGATTCTCATCTTGGAGGTTACGCATAGTATTTCTTTCCTATGTGTACATTCATCACCAACTACCTCCCAGCAACCAAAAAATCCACACCAAAATTATTGCTCTGAATCCTACAGAGAGAGAGAGAGTCTCTTTAACTGGTCCCTGGACAGTGGCTCATGTGTAAGTGTCAGCTTGATATCTGCCACGAACACATTAGAGCATGTTGAATCCTTTTTCTCTCTCCCTTTGGAGGACACCTAATGGCATTAATGTAACATAAAGGAGCACTGAGGGAAGAACTCCCAGGATGCATTCTCTAAGTGGAGGCTGAGCGCACCATGCAAGGTCCTTCCCGCCTGGGGTCACAGTCAGGAGATCAGAAGAGAGCAGACATCTTTCCTCACCCAAGGAGCCTTCAATCTTACGATCCGTTGACAGACATCTGTCAGCCAGGTACCATGCAACCAAATTTGCAGTTGATTGTAATGAGGGAAATGAGAGACAACAGAGACCAGTAAAGGCAGAGTCTTGTGTTAAGACTTCAATAGCATGCATAGAGTCATTTAATGTTCATAATGACCATATAGGAAGAAAGGGCTGTTATCATCCTTCTCATAACTCTGATGAGAAAACCAAAACAGAAAAAGAAGAAATCCAAGGCAAAGTAAACCAGTGCCAAGGATTAGCCAGCCATCGCTGACAGCTCTGTGTTCCATCTTCCACTAACAGGGTCAAGGGCAACAAGGCTTTTATAGTGACTTGGTAGTAGGGTTGGGATTGGAACCTAGTAGTCCAGCTCCTGATTTTGAATGTTTACCCACCATGCTGTCTGGTGTACATGTTTCTCTAGTCAGAACAAAGGAGTTGTATTCCCATTTCAGCCAACTTCAATGGGGTTAACCATTTGCATTCTCCTGCCCTGAATGGAGGGATGTGGAAGAACCCTGATGGGTAACCTACAGCCCACACTATTCAGCCTCCTCCACTCCTCCCATCCATCCACCACAGCCTTTCTGGCTCTCCTCACTCTCCTTACCTCCTCCTCTCTCCTCCTCCCTCTCCCTCCTCCCTCTCCTTCCTCAGGATGACAGTTGCTTGCATTTGCTTTCCTCTTGGAAGGACAGCACTTGTTTCTGTCTTGGCTCATAATTCTGGTTAAAAGGGGGAGGGGGAGAGAGTCCAGGAAGCTGGGTACAGTGACATAATAATCACTATAATCAAAGCGCTGGGAAGGCTGAGGCAGAAGGATCGTGAGTTCAAAGTCAGCTTGGGCTATACAGTGAGACTCTTTCTCCATCTAGAATTTTTAAAAAAAAAAGTCAAAACACACATCTGTTACTGATCAGAGGAAAAGAAAAACCAATGTCTTCCAAGAGAGACTGGAGCCAGGAAGATGCTGGTCAGGGCTTGGACTAGTGAGAAGGGGGAGGTTGCTCTTCTCTGGGAGGCTCCACAGCCCCTCCTTACCCACCTCTGCACCCATGCAACCTCTCTCTCTCTCTCTGTGTATCACACACACACACACACACACACACACACACACACACACACACACACACAGTGCTATTGAGTTTAATTAACATCCACAGCTGGGGAACAATCAGGCTTGGGAGACTGAGACATATCTTACATTTTCTTCAACAGTGAGCAGTCAGTCCCTCTTCTCCCACAAGCCTTGTATCGCAGCCAAAGCAGGAGGCTGTTAGTTGGCTGGGAAACAGGACAGGCAGGGAGGAAGGGAGATTGCTCAGTCTGTAGCCTTACTATTTTCATCTTTACCCAGGCACAGAGCAGGGCTGGGCCAGCCCTGTCCAGTAGAACAACTGGACAGTAATGAAAGTGTCCAATAACTACGTGGTAGCCACCACCCCCGGTCATGACAGATGAAGTGTTTGAAAGGTGGCTAGAGCAACTGAGAACTCAAATTTTAATTTTGCTTCATATTTATTCGTTGACAAAGCCACAGCAGTTTCTGGCTGTTCTACTGGAACCATGAACTTAGAACAAAGAGTAATCCTGGAGAGAAGGAGATTGTACCTACCCTTACTCTGCTCATCTCCCTTCCTCCTTTTGTCTCTCTACAAGGTGATCATGTCTCGAGGTAAAGACATGCATGTAATGGCCTCTCGAAGCATCCACTGAGCCTTAATATTTCACACACACACACACACACACACACACACACACACACACACACACACTTGTATTGCAAAAATGCTTCTAGACCCATTTCTCTTTGCCTTTTGGTCATATAAGAAGTTTAAATCCAGCCAGGCACTGGTGGCTCATGCCCATAATCCTAGGAGGGTGAGGTCTAAGGATCACAATTCAAAGCCAGCCTGGGCAGGAAAGTTTGTGAGACTCTTATCTCCAATTAGCCACCAGAAAACTAGAGGTAGCGCTGTGGCTCAAAATGGTAGACCACTAGCCTTGAGTGAAAGAGCTTAGAACTCAGTGCTCCTGAGTTCAAGCCCCACAACCAACAAAAAAAAAGGGGGGGGGGGTTAAATCCACTGGGCACCAGTGGCTCACATCTGTAATCCTAGCTACTCGGGAGGCTGAGATCTGAGGATTTGGGTTCAAAGCCAAATCTCTTACCTCTAATTAAGCACCAAAAAAGATGGAAGTGGAACTGTGGCTCAAGTGGTAGAGCACTGGCTTTGAGCAACAAAGTTCAAGGACAGTGCCCAGGCCCTGAGTTCAAATCCCAGGACTGGCATAGCAAAAAAAAAACAATGGTTAAATCTATAGAGGGAAGTAGAATGAGAGACAGAGGAGCCCAGCTCTCCTTTTCATTATTCCTGGGGTAATCCTCATCATCAGGCTAGAAGAGACTAGAGAGCCAGACATGGCAGTGCAGGCCTGTAACTCCAGCACTCAGACTGCTAAAGCAGGAGGATCACAAGTTCTAGGCCAGCCTGCACTACGTAAGGAAACTCTGTCAGAAGGAAGGAAGGAAAGGAGGAAGGAAGGAAGGAAGGAAGGAAGGGAGGAAGGGAGGGAGGGAGGGAGGGAGGGAGGGAAAGAAGGAAGGAAGGAAGGGAGGAAGGAAGGAAGGAAGGAAGGAAGGAAGGGAGGGAGGGAGGGAGGGAGGAAGGGAGGAAGGGGAAGAAGGAAGGAGAAAACAAGCACAGTGCTTTTATGGATGCCTCTAGACTCGTGCTAAGTGTTCCATATTTCCTGTCTTCTAAAGAATCTCCTCAGAAGCTAGAGAGAGTGGGATTGGGGACATGTCTCCCTCCCTAGGTCATTTTCTCCTTACAGAATAAAGAAGCATCAGGGGGCTGGGAATGTGGCTTAGAGGTAGAGTGCTTGCCTAGCATGCATGAAACCCTGGATTTGATTCCTCAATACCACATAAACAGAAAAAGCCAGAAGTGGCGTTGTGGTTCCAGTGGTAGAGCACTAGCCTTGAGCACAGAGAGGCTCAGGGACAGAGCCCAGGCCCTGAGCTCAAACCTCAGCAAAGAGAAACAGCAGGATTTTATACCCAAATGAGCTCTGACCCCCTCTCTAGCCCCTGTGCCTGCTTCTTCTTCTCTCCCCATACAGTTCTCATTTGTCCATCTCCCTGACTCTAAATGTGTACTAAAGACATTTAAGAAGAGGGACAGTAGGAGTGGGTGGCATCCAAACATCAGACTTTGCCATTGGCTTTAGTTCCTCAGGTTGTGCAGGCCCCAGTGTCCTCCGCCATCTACTGGCCATCTGGAGGTATTGACCCACTTGTCAAAGAGTTTCCAGAACCCACTATCCAGGGCAGTCTTCACCAAGAAGTCCTCCTCCATGTATCCCTCCCACAACCTCAGTTCATTTTCTCTTGGTAAAATAGCTCAGGGATACTCATGTCCTCGTACTGCACCTAAAACTTAAGCACGTCCAAAGTTGAAAGCCTATTTATGATTCGGCCACAAAGTAGCTGAGTAGGGTAAGCTGGCTCTGGTATTCCAGCCTTGGTTTGCTTGCCAGCCCTTTAATCTTCATGGCTCTCCACTGGCTGCCGGCCAAGTTTCCACTGTCTCTCTGGAGCCTACAGGTGACCACAAGACCCTGATTAGTATCTTTGATACTCGACTCTCCTAAGTAATAGGTCCCATGGGGTTAAGTGGCAGGAAAAAACCAGGAGGGACATCAACACTTTAAGCCTGCCTTTCAGAAGCAGTCAGAGGGGATGCATAGAGAGGGGGCAAGGGGAAAGGGCACCCCCAGAAGCCCTGTCTCGGTGAAGCTCAGGGTTTCCAAAAGCCTTCTAAGTTCTTTGAAGAAAGATACCAGAATTACATTTTGTTTTATAGTATCATCATTGCTTTGCTCCAATGCAATACCTGAACACTTTGAAAGAAAAGATCAAGAGCTGGGGGCCCCGAGGGGGAGGAGGGAAATGGGGACTTACTCCTGTAATCCTAGCTATTCAGGAAGCTGAGACCTGAAGCTTGAGGTTCAAAGCCAGCCAGAGCAAAACAGTTCATGAGACTCTTATCTCCAATTAACCAGAATGTGTGCGCGCGTGCACACACACACACACACAAATCAAAACGAGAGCTATAGCTCAAGTGGTAGAGTGCCAGCCTTGAGTGGAAAAGGCCAAAGAGAGAAGGAGGGGCCCTAAATTCAAGCCCTAGTAAAGGCAGAGAAAGAAGGAAGGAAGGAAGGGAAGGAAGGAGAGGAGAGGAGGGAAGAGGAGAAAAGAGTCCAAGAGAGATCCAAATAACTTTTCCCAAGGAACTTCTTAGAAAAAAAAAACTAAGATGAAGGGTCTTGATACAGAAAGGCTGTGAGCACCATGCTTCCATGGCCACCAAGCCCCCAAAAAGAGAACGAAGTGGAGGGTGGTACCTTCTCACCCACCCACCCACCAAGACAAAATACTAATAATAGGTAGCTGCAGAAGGGAGGGATGACACACCCATCCCCGACATCTTTCAGAACCAGGAAGTAAACCATAGATTGGTCCTCCCCATAGCTCCACCATCTTCCTCTCCAGTAATTACTTCTCTTCCTCTCCTGTGAGTAAACACCCAAATCTACCAACCTCCAGGATCACTTCAAAGCTTTGACTCAACCAGGTCTTCCCATCACCCGTCATCTTGACCAGGTTTGGCCATGTCTCTAAAGGCCTCCCCTAACACCTGCCTGAACTTCCTCTGGGATAACCACTCAGAACTTGGACTCTGACACTGCTCAGTAACATAGAGGGTTCCCCTAAAGCTCCCAAATGTGCGATATCCTTCCATGCCCGTGCCCCCAATTCTCCCCCCTTCTTCCATTTTCTCATCCTAGAGGCCTCCTAACCCAATTGCTGGGTATCCCAAGATAATGGAACTGAAATTTCATTTCGCCTCATTTAGTAATGGGGGGGGGGGAGAAGGGGACACCCAAAGCCCATTTGCTTTTTGGGAAAAATCAGTGGATATACCTCAGTGGTAGGGCAACTGCCTAGCATGTGCAAGGCCCTAGTTTCAATCCCCAGCACTGACTACACTTTATCTCTCTCCCTCTCTCCCTCCCCCTCTCTCTTTCTCTCTCTGTCTCTCTCGCTCACCGGTCTCCACACCTGGTCTGCATTGAGGCAGCTTAATCACACCCTGCCCATCTGGGAACAACAACCTAAGTGTCTGTTCTCTGGGGTCACAGAGCTGAGATGAGAAAAGAATTGACTGGCTCTCTGTGTACTGGAAGGGCCAGGCAGGAGGAATTCACAGATCAACATGAACAAGGTCTTGCTCCTCTAAAGGTCATAAGTCAGCTAAGTATAGACTGTCACCAAGTCACTCCTATATATACACCACGCCTGCTCCAGCCAGCTGTCAGCCTCTCTCAGACTGGAGCGGAGTAATGTCCCAGCCACCCGGGTCCTGGAGCCTAGCACAGTGTCACTTCTGAGCCATGCCAAGGAGCAAGGTCTCTGGGTGTCAGCTACCTCCATTCCTCCTCTAGCTCCCATATTTCTGACTTTCCCATCTCTCCCAGGTGCCCTTCTTGCTCCTCGTGATGATCCTTCTCCCAGGTCTGAATGAGTCTCAATGAAAGCGCAAGGAAGGGCCCCACTGGGAGGGCAGACTAGACCATTCTTACCCATACCTAGGCTGCCCCATCTCCCTACCTTGACCAACCCAGTCTCCAAGGTTCTTAAATCTCAACACCTCTCCCTCCAGTTACTCTCATCTACTAAGCCAGAGCCGCTGGCTAGCCACCTGCGCTCTGTGAACTATTTCCTCCACCTTCCTTCCTCCTGCCCCTAGGATATCACCTCTCTCCCATCCAACTCCCAAAGCCTAACACCCAGCTGGTGAAGCCATGAGTCTGTGTCAAGATGCTCTTTTGCCATGGAGTCTTCCTCCCTTCCCCTACTTGAGTGAGGGCTGCCATTTTTTTTCCCTAGCTTTGGAGCTGCAGGAAAACAAAGACCTCATCATCCTCAGCTTCACCCCAAACCTTCCAGCACTGGGCTCCTGGCCCTCTGAGACTGACCTCTAACCCCTTCTCCCTGCAGAGAGAGACTCTCGCGAGCATGAGGAACCCACCACATCCGAGATGGCTGAGGAGACTTACTCGCCCAAGATCTTCCGCCCCAAGCACACCCGCATCTCCGAGCTGAAGGCCGAGGCCGTGAAGAAGGACCGCAGGAAGAAGCTGACCCAGTCCAAGTTTGTGGGGGGCGCTGAGAACACTGCCCACCCCCGGGTCATCACTGCACCTGAGATGAGACAGGAATCGGAGCAGGTGAGTCTCAGAGATGTAGGCTACTGCTCTGATATCTGACCTTTCCCCCTCATTCACTTGGATACTTGTGGCAGCAGGAGATCCCCAGGCCAGACCCTGACGAAAACCTACTTCAGAGGATAATTGTCAGAGCTTGCCAAGGGCTTTGTCCAAGTAAGCAGGAATAGAGGTAGGATTCATTCAAAGAAAAGATCAGTCAGTCCAGTGACCCCCATAGCAAGTGTGTGAACTGCCCTAGAGCTGTGTCCAGTCCTAGGAAGAGGCTGAACAGCTCCCCGAGTTTCTGAAGACCAAAGCCTCTCATGTACAATGAGTCAGTAAGGCAGAAAAGCTGCGGTGGCTCTCCTGGAAAACTTGAAGAAAAATGTGGGCTATGTCTGGCCACATTGGGGCTTGCTCCATTGCTCTGGGTCCTATATCTGCACATCTGGGTGGTTTTTTACCTGTCATCCCTCCTGTCCACCAGGGCCCGTGCCGCAGACACATGGAGGCTTCTCTGCAGGAGCTCAAAGCCAGCCCACGCATGGTGCCCCGCGCTGTGTACCTGCCCAACTGTGACCGCAAAGGATTCTACAAGAGAAAGCAGGTATGGAACGGCCCCACACCACGTTTTCAGGCACAGATAGATCCTGACACCTGCCAGGGAAATCTCCTTCAGGTTCAAGTCCCTGACTGGAGATCTCCACCAACAACTTAGGATTTCCCAAACCCAAAGTATCTATTCACAAGGTACAATTGTGATTTTTCCTCATTCCCTCCCAGGTTTTTGTGATTCCAACTTGCCTACATGGATTCACTGAAACATTGCATCTTATCGTGTTTGTGCTACACACACACACACACACACACACACACACACACACACACAAGCATGCGACTTTAAAAACGTATTTTCTCCTGACACTATCTGTTATCATTTCATTTCCAATGACAGCCAGGCTCAATTTGGGGCAAGCCTATTTTTGGACAGTCATAGATCTCTGGTTCACAAAATTCCAAGGGTCTCAGAAGCCCCTCTGTCATGCTCAGGTTTCTGATTGGCAAGTCTGAGGATTTTAATTTCTAACAAGCTCCCCAGGGACCCCGTTGTTGCTTCAAGGGGATTCCTTACTGGTATTGATATTAGTCCTTGTTAAGGGCCAGATGGCCTTGGGGCACAGCCAGGCTCCACCCCTTTTAGCTGTGTCTCCTCCCTCCAGTTTCTACACATCTCTGTGCCTTCAGTTCCTCATGGAAAATGAGGCCACACTACCCTCACCTGGGAGGAGTAAGTGATTCATTTTCGTTAAAAACACTGAGAGCAGCTCCTGCCACGTGGTCAGGGTAAGCAGTATCTGGCACGTAGAAAGCCACACACATGCTTTGACTGTCCCAATGCCATGGCTTCAAGATCATGTCCCGGTCTCAAGAGTCTTGGAGAATATTACATCGGAGGACCCCAAATGGGTAACTTTAAACAAAGTTAATAGTTAATTTTTAAAACAAGATTACAGAGTTTACCCAAGGGCAGATTGCCCATATTAGCCTTGCTCTCTAGGTTCTCCCATACAATCAGTATGCTAGAACCCCAAGAGTTAGCTAATGACCCCGCTCATCTTGGGATGGGGAAGAGAGAGGGCAGACAGGAGCAGGGCCTTGGGTAGTGGTGTCTCACTGATGGTCCACCTCCTCCCCCAGTGCAAGCCTTCCCGTGGCCGCAAACGTGGCATCTGCTGGTGCGTGGACAAGTACGGCATGAAGCTGCCAGGCATGGAGTACGTCGACGGGGACTTTCAGTGCCACGCCTTTGACAGCAGCAACGTGGAGTGACGCGCCCTTCCCCCTGCTTCCCCCTCCCGCCCCTGCCCCAACTCCAGCCAGCGCCTTCCTCCTCCCCAGGACGCCACTCATTTCATCTCATTTAAGGGAAAAAAACATATATATTATTATTATTATTATATATTTGAGGAAACTGAGGACCTCGGAATCTCCAGCAAGGGCTCAACTTTAGAAATGGCAACAACAGAGATGCAAAAAGATAGAGACCCCTGCCCCCTTCAAAAAAGAGGGGGGGCGGGGGGGTTCTTTTTGAGGCAAATTGAAAGAACAGAGAATGGAAAAGAGAAAGAAAAAGTGAGAGAAAGGGGAAACGCATTGGTGAGGGAAAGGTATCGGTGTAGAAGAGGAAACAGTGATGGATAGAGTTAAGGAAAGAAGAGAGGAACGTGGGCAGGAAAGAAAGGGGACCAGGATCAGGACTGGTCAGGACCAGCCCTGGCTGGCAGTGGGAAGAGGCTGGGGCACTGAAGGTGTGGCCCAAGGTGTGACATTCAATGTCACCTTGGATTTATTTTTTGTCCCCAAGTTAATTGGTCTATGGGGGAGAAAGGAAAAAGACAAAATATGCCAGGACCCTTCTAGGGTTTTCTATTCCAGCCAGCAAAGTGGATGCCTTCCCCTTCTCCCTCCTCTCCTCTCACCCAAGTGGAGTGTTGTCTCCCCTCCAGATTTGTAAGCACTGAGAAGCATTCCATTCCTCTAAAACCAAAGTAGATTCATAATTGGATGATTCTAAATAGGTTTCCCTATGCAGATACTTAAATATGTGTGTATCTTTCACTCCTCCTGCAGGAGTTTAGAAATCAAAATGTACCCCCCTATCGGAGAGACTTGTTCTTCTGGGGTGACAAGACATGGGCTGAGGCATGTATTTTCAGCTCCTGCTTTTACCCGGTTCACAACTAGCACTGCAGCCTCTGTGGCGGAGGATAGGCTGGAACAAAGAAAAGAAAAAAACAAACAAACAAAAAAAAAGATGGCCTTGTATTTATCAACAAGCCTTCATATAGTCATATATAGGCATATAAATCTACTTTCTACTTTTTTTTTCTTCCTTTTTTGCAAAGGCTTGCATTACCTCTTCCAAGTAGTTTCTAAGGAGCTTTGAGATGCTTCCTCATTCTGGGAAAACCAGGAAAATCCATAGTGTCCTAATAAAACCCATACCAACCAGCTTTTCTGCCTCTAGGCACGGGTTTCCCCTGAGCTGTAAACCCAGCTCTTTGTGAGTCTTTTCATGATTCCCTACCTGCTTCCTGTGTACCCAACCAGGCCAGGTAGCTGCCACCACTTGATAATGTGTGTCCCACACTCCCAGCTCATTCCATGTTCAGTCTTCAAGCCCTCAGGAAATAACTCTCTGGCCACCATACCAAACAAGCCCAACAGGTCCAAGTCTAAACCACTGGTCCTGCCCCAGCGTTTCCCTTTCGTCTGGACAGACCTTCAATGTGAAATCCTCTCTCGATCTCCAGGCTGGCAGAGCAGGAGAGAAATGGACAAGAGGGATGGCAAAGAGGGAGGTGCTAGGGTAAAGGTTTCAGCAGAAGAGAACAGCAGATGGAGCAGAGGGACAGAAAACTAGAGGAACAGAAAAGCAAGAGAAAGAGGGAAAAGCCAATAGAAACCTTGCCTTTCTGGCCTTAGAAGCCCCTTTGAGATTCAAGAGGAAGGAGAGAGAAACATGAAGAAGTAGGTTAAAGGATAGAAATTAGCTCCATCCAGGCCATAGAACCAGGGAAGGTGGATAATTTGAGGTGGCTTCTAGACTTGAGGAGGTGGGTAGGAACGAGGATCAGTAAATCAGCCAAGCATTTGAAGGACAAAATAATGTTTCTAATGCCCTACCCTCAGCCCACCATGAAAGACTGAAGTCAGAGACAAGCTCTCCTTGGTCTACTGCAGCCAGTCCCCACCTCCTCCCTGAGGTGAAAGAGGAATGCAAAGCTTAGGACAACCTGGGAATGGAAGCTTCATGGGGGCTGTCATTGGACAGCCAGATTCTGATCCAAGAACAATCCTCTCCACTAACTTGCTCAACCGATGGGCATCCTTGGGACTGTCCTCTAAGACTGAAGATAGGCCGCCACCAGAGGGGACTTGGACGCTGGTAAAGAAGGCCCTTAGTTGCTGTGGACACAGCTCTCTCTGCTCTCTCCTGATGGCTTGGCACAGTAGAGTCCACCTCCAACATCAAACATGGAGGACCATAAAGAGTGATGGCGAAGAAACCAATTGTATGTCAATTCACAAGAGCCTGGAACATGACGGCTGTCGCCTCTTGTTCTCCCAGACAGGACAGTTGGCTGGGGATGGAAGAGGCGATCGGTCTCCACAGTGAGATGAAGAGCTTTATAGGGATGGCAGCTGTGAGGACCTTCTGAACTTTGGGGGTTGGCACGTGCCATCTCTCTACACAACTGTCCCCAAGCTCCTGACTCAATACTTCCCTATACCTTAGACCAGTACCCTAAACCTCTCTTCATGTTCCCCTTCTTTCTTCTTTTTGCTTTGGATCTTGAGCAGTCATCTAACTGGGATCTGCCAAGTAGATACTGGGGTGCTATTCCCCCTAAGAAAAGACTGAGCCAAGAATTACCTTACGCCTTCCCTGCCCTCTCCCAGGCCCTTGATCTGATTCCGGACAGGGGTACACTCTTTGCCCCGATGTTTGCTTGCGATTGAAGGGGCCTCTGCCCATTACATAGGCTCTTTGCTATCAGCCACAGACAGAGTGAACTAGTTTACTCCACTGCCAGACACTTTGGACTTCCCAAATTCAGCCTCCTAACCCACACCTGTGGTGAGTCTGTCCCTAGCTTGCAGTGCTTGTGGCTGGGACAGCGGACCTCTCCCTAGAGGAAGCTGGACCTTTCAGGAGCTGATGGAAATGAATCTGCCCAATGGGAGGTCTAGCTGAGCTCAGCAAGCCACTGAGAGAGAACAGGGTGGGCCAACAGGTGTGTCGTGGTGAGCACGAGTCTTGAGTTGGAAGCTCCCTGATGTCAGGCAGGCCTTTGGCCCAATATCTGTTCCTTGGGAAGCTCTGGACTCTGTGTTATCTATGGCCTCAGGTGTAAGTGCTCCCCAAGTCTGTCCTCACAGAAAGGCCTCTTCCATCCCCATAGGACTCATGCCTCAGAGCAGTGGAAATGATACCTCTGTCCTTCCCCCATGACTGCCAGCTAACGGGAGGGGGAGGGACTATTCAGGACTGATTCTCCTTACCCAGTCTACCTGGACCCAGCTGGCAAAGCAGGGCACCTTGTGAGAAGGAGACTCATATTTCTTTTGACCGCCAGGCCTAGACACACAGGCCAGGGACACAGGCCCTGCATGGGGGAGCCCAGGTCTCTCTGTAGTCGCTCCTCCTCTCCCTCACCCTTTCTTTCCATCACCACCTCTGTTACCATGGTAACCTCCTCTAAGGGAGGCAAGCCTCAACCATCCTCCCTCCACCCAGCTTCTTAGCAGCGACAAGCCCCCAACCGGGGCCGCACCCCCCTCCACGCATCGACTCAGACCCCCTAGAGAGCTCCAGTTGAGAATGGGAACCTGAGACAGGAGTGGGCCGTGGAGAAGAAACCTCGAGTCTTGGAGAGGCACTTTCTGGCTCCCAAAGGAAAGGAGGCTAAGCCTTGGAAGGGACCCCCAGTATTGATGGGATAAAGGAACGGGGTTTGACCAGCCAGCAACCTAGGTGTTGTACTGTCCTTATTTGAAAAAGAAAAAAAAAAAAAAAAACCACTAAAGTGCAAGAATTATTCTGCACTGTTTCTCCACCTCTTTTTCCTTTCCTCTTTTTGATTTTTTTGTTTCTTCTGTAAAACATACTATCTTGGTTTCCTCATGGAGTATATAGTGTTTCCACGTCACAGACTCCGGCCTTCTCGCCTTCAGTCCTTCTAGGTGGGGAAAAGGAAGGTGAAGGGCCAGAGGTGGGAGGGGTCCTCAGCCCCTTACACTCACTCACCCCACTTCTCTGGTACCCTGCTCACCAGCCTCAGCTCCATCTCCACCACCACCACCACCACCACCGTCACACACTAGCCTGTCACATGGATAGCACAGTTGTCAGACAAGATTCCTTCAGATTCCGAGTTGCCTACCAGTTGTTTTTGGTTTTTAGGTTTGGTTTTTCTGTTTTGTTTCGTTTTTGTTTTTTTTTTTTTTTGGTTTGTTTAAGACAGTAATAACCACAGCACATATTACTGTAGTTCCTTATAGTGTTACATACAGGCATACCGTACGTAGCTCTGTTTTCTTCTCTCTTTTTTGTTTCCAACTTAAAGAAAAATAAATACTCATGATTGTTACTGGTGGGGGAAAAAAAAAGAAAAGAATGAGAAAAGTGATAATAAAACCAACAAACAATCCATTTGTGAAAGAAAACAAAAAAAAATGCAAGAACAAGAATCGCATGAATGCGGACGAGTTTGGCTCCTGTTTAGCGTTTTGTACTTAAGGAAATAAAAAAGAAAGAAAAAAAAAACCAAACCAGAGGATCTCACGTTTTATTAAAGAGTGAAGATTTGCTGTATACTATTTATTCAACTTATAATTTATGTTACTCCTTGATCTTTGTCTTTTGTCATGACAAGGCATTTATTTAATAAAGTTCTGCATTCAGTTAGCCTGCGTTGGCTTCCTCCAGGGGCTCAGGGAAGCAGGCAGAGGGAGAGGCAGCTGGGTCTCTCTTCAGTTCTCCAAGAGCAGAGAGCACTAGGAGAAAGAACTCAGGCCCGGGTACATCCTCCAGAGAGGACCCTGAGTGGAAAAAGGCTCCTCACAGATGAGCCCTCCGCCCAGAACCTGAGCATCCCTTCCCTCCTTGACCTCCCTGAGCCCCACTGCGGGTACTGACCACAGAGCAAACGCAGCACAGCCTTCAGAAAATGAGATGCGTGTCCAGCTCACAGCTGGGGCAACTGCTATTGGTCTCCGTCTGAAGTAGTCTTACTTTGCCCTTCAAATGTCTCCTCTTAGACGGGTGCCAGTGACTCATGCCTGTAATCCTAGCTGCTCAAGAGGCTGAGATTTGAGGTTCAAAGCCACCCTTAGCAGGGAAAGTCTTTATCTTTATCTCCAATACATTACAAAAAAAATCCAGAAGTAAAGCTGTGGTTCAAGTGAGCACTAATCTTGAGCAAAAGAAGCTCAGGGACAAGACCTAGGCCCTGAGTTCAAGACCCAGGACCAGCATCAAAAAAAAAAAGTCTCTTCTCTTTAGAGAAGATTCTAAGAAAAGCATTTCTAAGATGGTCCTCCACCTCCTGTTCCAGTGCCTTGCAAGCTCTTAGCCCTTCAGAACTCTGGCCAAGGGGAAACCCTACCTCTGGTTCCTACCCAGACTCTATAGCTGCGTGTGCCCATGGAAGCATAAAGCTATGAAACAACCTCTCTGATTTAAATCATACCCTCCAGCCTTTTGCCCGCCCCATCTCTATCAGCAGCATTCCTTCTTCCGAGGCTGCTTCTGCCCTGGGGCTCTTCCCTTCCCCCACCACTCCAGTTCTCAACAGCCCCATCTTCATTCACCAGGCCTCCCACAGCAGAGCACCCCTGAGTGTCCCACAGATTGGTCCTACCCTCCTCCCCACAGACAGATCCACATTAAAGCTCCTAGGAGTCCTCATGACCTGCACCTTGCCACATGGCAATTAGGGTGACTGGAGGTGTCCTTACCTGCCAGGCAGGCCCTTCCCTATGCATACATCCCCTTGAGCAGTTGCTGAAACTCTTCCCTGAGACTTCTCAGTACCAGATTTCTTGAAGTTCACAAAGCCAAGGAAACCAGAGAAAACTATATTTTAGATACTGGTCACCTATCTACTGCCCTCAGTCACCTGCAACCTGTGCCCAGCAGTAATGGGTAAAGACTGAGGATGTGAAAGGTACAGCACGTGATGTAGAGAGAGAACAGGTGCCTTCTCCCTGGTGCCTGGAGTTGGAGAACAGGAAGAAGCCGTGCACCGCCCCTGCCCTGACAGCCTCCTGATGTGTGCATCAGAAACTCACTGCTCACCTCATGATGCCTGGAGGCGTTGGGTGCCAAGATTCTTCTCCAAGTTGTTCTTCCTTGGGGTTCATGATCCCCAAGTCCCCTGATGGAGCCAAGCCTGCTCCATTCCTTCTTTTCCCCAGGCCTTGTCCAGATCCTTAGAACCTTCCTCTTCTAACTGCATACAGCTGCCACCACTTAGCCATCTGGCTCTTAGCTAATCCACACCTGTTCCACCGTCACGCGCTGAGATGCACCTGCAGCCCTAGGAGGCGGGACTTAGGCCCCAGTATCTGCTTGCCCCACCTCCACCCCCAGCTCTTGGCAGCTTATCTCTGTGATGCTGGCTCCTCACACCTGCTCTCTTAGCCTCTGTCCACTTCAGCCACACTCTTGAGCTTTGGAATCCTCCAAATCTGAAGCTGGAACTTTCCCATTACAACTCAAGTGTATGATGGTAGCATGGGAGAGAGAGCCACAAGTGGCTTTACTGAAAGGGTCTCCCCTATTGTATTTTTTTTAATCCATCGCCTACTCTGCTTGGCCTTCTAGTCTCCAAGAGGTCACAGTCCTGCTCTCTGCCTCTGGACCAGGTTTAGTGGCAAGCACTCTCCCACGCAAGCACTCGGGGCTCCAGGCTTGGTATAATGCTTTCCCGTCACTTGAAATCCTCAGGAATTTCTAACAAGGGACTCCATATTTTCATTCCACCCTGGGCCTTACAAATTTAAATCATCAGACTTATAAGCGAATCACACAGGATACATATTTAAATGAACATGATAGCAGATCCTTTCCTGAGCGCATAACTCGGACAGTCTGAAGATCTGGAGGAAACTCACTATTTGACTCATTCTGGTCCCGGAGCTCTTCATCAAGGTCCAAATTGAGATCAACTGCAGTTCCCCAAACTGCCACACAGAGGCAGTAAAGCCCCAGAGTGTGTCAACAGCCAGGCCTAAACTTTCAAGGCAGTCAGTCTAACAAGAAGGCAAGATCCCACCCAGCCAGCTATCCCACACAAAGAAGACAATGGCACTTTTAGGTCATGCCCTCGGGCAGTGATTGTGGCTCTTGGAACTAGTCACAGTGGGCGTGCTGTTTGTATGCTGTGTACTATTATGAGCCCCTTCTATAGGCAAGGGACATGAAATGGGCCAAGAAACTGGGACATCCTGAGGAACCCTCTGTAGAAGGTTCTGGAAAGGACATGAGCAAGGTGGCTACCTTGGGGCCTATATTGCTGTGAGAACTGACTTAAGAGCTCCAGGAGGGCTGGGAAGATGGCTCAAGCATGCCTTGCATGCTTGAGGCCCTGGGTTCGATTCCTCAGCACCACATAAGCAGAAAAAAAGCCAGAAGTGGCACTATGGCTCAAGTGGTAGAATGCTAACCTTGAGCTGAAGAGCTGAGGGACAACACCCAAGTCCAGAGTTCAGGCCCCATGACAGGACCCAAAACAACAACAACAACAACAAAAATGTATTAAGAGCTCCAGGAGAACTCCTCTGTCTTGTACAGTGTTCTAATTTCCAAAAGCACACCACACTCACAGCCTCTCCTGGATGCCATCCCATTACTTGAAGCTGAACATGTCCCCATTAGGTAGAAGAAGAGAGTGTGCGTATGTACATGAATGCCACAATCCAAACTCAAATATCCTGACTTCTATTTGTCTGTCCTCATCCTTGGCTGTACATACCTGAGAATTCTCCAGCAGGCAAGGGGGTGAGATTGCAGAATGTCAGTGGGTTGATTTTTTAGTTTTTGTTTTTTGTCGGTCGTGGGGCTTGAACTCTGGGCCTGGGCGCTATCCTTCAGCTCTTCAGCTCAAGGCAAGCGCTCTACCACTTGAGCCACAGCACCACTTCCGGTTTTCGAGTGGTTCATTGGAGATAAGAGTCTCACAGACTTTCCTGCCGGGGCTAGCTTTGAACCATGATCCTCAGCTCTCAGCCTCCTGAGTAGCTAGGATTACAGGCGTGAGCCACGGGCACCTGGTTAAGGGGTTGATTTTTTAAAAAATCATTTTATTCATCATTTGGAAGAAAGGAAATCAGACCCCATGTAGGGGACTACTGCCCCCTTCCCCTCCACACACACACCAGATAAACCAGTGCACAACGCTCTCCAAGCAGTTTCCACCTGCAGGGGGCAGCATAACTCAGGGTGAGCAGCAGCCCCAGGACAAAGGGGCCAGAGTCAGGATACCAGAGTTGGGGCAGCCCTGGAGACCATACCATACCTTCATCTGTGAAGTGAAATTAACAGTGCCATTTTCATTGCTTCCTGAGTATTAACTGAATTAATGAACTCGCAGGGTAGTAGGAGACACCTTGGCCTGGGCTGGTATAGCCTAAAATCTATTTTCCTAGCAGGGGTCTTCTAAATCTCGGGATCCTAGACACTTGCTGCATTCCAAGTGATTCTTCTAAGGCTCCGGGCATTCCTAAGCCTCTCTAGACTTGCCAGATGGAAGGTCTGAAGAGTAATAGACTGGACAAAGGGGTCCTTCCTATGGCCACCGTCTTGAAGTGCAAGTTGGAGAGTAGTACCCAGGTCAAGTTCAAGGTCACATGCTACAAAAGAGCAACCCTCCCACAGTGCACTGCAAAGGTGGAGGGCATTCCATGGACTTCACGAGTTTAGGAATAAACAGAACACAGTGAGTGAACTCTGATATTAAGAAACAACCCCACCTACCTGCTCCTGCACTGTGACTCAAGTTGATATTCACATTCTGTGAGGCAAGTATTTGAGCCCCTCAAAGAGCGGCTGATAAGTTCTCCGAGATGACCTCCTTGTAAATAGCAATCTTGGGGCTCAGATAAAATAGTTTCCAAGCAAGAGAGCTCTACTTTATTTCAGGAGCCAGAGAATCTCAAGTCCAAGGTTTCTATTTCCCATTGCAGTGTCATCTGATTTTTTTGTTTGTTTTTGGTCTGTCACGAGGCTTGAATTCAGGGCCTGAATAGTGTCCCTGAGCAATTTCACTCAAGGCTAGCACTTCACCACTTTGAGCCACAGCTCCAGTTCTGGTTTTCTGGTGGTTAACTGGAAATAAGGACTTCATGGACTTTCCTGCCTGGGCTGGCTTTGAACTGTGATCCTCAGATCTCAGCCTCCCGAGTACCTAGGATTACAGGTGTGAGACACCAGCTCCTTTGGGTTTCTTTTTCTTTGTGTTTTGTGACAGCCTTGGATGTATGTAGGGTCACCTCAAACTCCTGATCCTCCTGCCTCTGCCTTCTGAATGCTGGGATTACAGCTGGGATTACCACATACCCATAGCCATTACTCATTCTATAAAGGGCTAAGCAGGTTCTTGGTGAGACAAGAATGGTAAAAAAAAAAAAAAAAAAAAAAAGCGGGGGGCGGGGTGGGGAAAGCCTTTCCAGGACATTCCCAGCTACCCTGCAAGGTTGATCTGGATGCAATCAAAGCTCCTTCCTTCTTGTTCCTACTTATGGTGAGAATAACACCTTTCCTATTTCCCCAGGAGTCAGGGGCAAGCCTCCCAAGTTCTCTCCCAGAGAGACCCCAAAAAACCTAGGCAAGACACACACATTATTTTTCCTTCCTTTAATCTTAAGCAAAAGAGACGCAGGGGTTCAAAAATAAAAATTTCTTTTCCCCCCCTCCCAAACCTGTCCCCGGCTCCCCCTGTAACACCTTCTCTCTCCCCAGGGGCAAGTAAAAGGGACACTAAACACCATCGCCAGCCAGGGAAAGAGGAGCAGGGGGGTGCCGGGCTCGGGGCTGGTCTCTTTCCAAATATAAATACATGTGTCAAAACTCCTGGGAAATCCTCCCCGCTCACTGCCCAAGCACCCTCGATTTCTGCTGGTGTTTGGGGGTGGGGAGCCAGGCACTGGCGGGCGATGGTTTACTGCACCCGTTGGGCATGCGCCCCACCAGCCTCTTGCTGCTCATTGTAGAAGAGATGGCACTCAGGATCTCCTCGGATAGTGGGAGCTCCCTGGATCAGCTTCCCAGTGTTGGGGTTCACGCACCAGCATTCCCCACGCTGCCCGTTCAGAGACATCTTGCACTGCGGAGAGGAGAATGTAAAGAGCAGTCACCTGCTTACCTTCCTTCACTCCACCTGTGGAGGCTCCCTGTGCGGCCTCTGCTGAGCCCCAGCCACGCAGTGGCCCTTCTCAGCCTCGAGTATGTATTGGGAATCCCTCGAACATGTACCTGCATTCAGTAGGACTGGAATGACCTGAAATCCTGCAGGACTAAGATGCTACTAAGTGATGCTCCCATCAGCGTGGCTGTTGTTGGCACCCAAAGACAAAGAAAAGACTAAGCTTCCACCCTCAGCGAGGTCTAATGCAGTGGGGGACCCAGTCTATGGGAACTGAGCCACAGTAGAAGGGAGAAAATCCTCCTATTAGCCAGTGTAAACCAATATATACCCCAAGCATTCAGCTTAGATCTAATATATAGATTGACACGAGCCTCAACAGCTTGTGAGTGAGGTACGATTATCTCAATTCACAGACGATAAGCCTGAAGCCCAATGTGGTCAACTAACTTGCCCCTGGTTACCAAACTAGTAAGAGGCTCCCAATCTGGACACCAGGCATAGCTGGCAGGTGACTAGAACAGATGAGCCCTGGCCTCAGGACATAGAGAAGTCACGGTTGCCATTCTCAAGGTCAGGAGAAGCCTGTGTCTCGGCTCAGCTCCCAGGCCTCCGAGGATTGACTGAAGGGCAGTGGTGCAGGAACCAGGTAGACCAAGGCCTAGGGCTGAGAAGGAACTCCTCCCGTCCAGGCTGACACCCGCACTCACCTGTTTGAGATTGTAGAGCCCATGCTTGTCACAGTTGGGGATATGCAGAGAATAGAGGTGTTCCAGGGGACCCCGGTCATCCGGAAGGCGCATGGTGGAGATCCGCTCCAGGACCTGGTCCAGTTCTTGCTGGCAAGGGGTCTGGCACAGAGGACTCGGGGTGAGAATAAAATAAGCCCACAAAACAGAGCCTTGATGCAATCTCAGAAAGTAGGGGGTATGACCAGTGACAACTAGCCTAGTGAACTCATTGCACCCAGCTCACCCCTAAAGACCGTCACATGGATGTAACTTCCCTCCAACTGTGGCGAAGGCCTTCATGGGTCTAAAGCCTATGCCCAAGTCCATGGCCCAAACTCCATTCATGGCCACATTCCTACCAGGGCCACGTCCTGAGCTAGGAAGGAAAGGGGGCAGGTCAGTGCCAAAAGCACACCACAACACGGAGAATACTTCTTCTCCATCTCTAGGATCATGAAGGCTTGGTTTCTGTTCTGTTTTCTTTTCTTTTTGCTGTGCCTGGGGCTTGAACTCTGGGTCTAGGCCCTATCCCTAAGGCTTTTGTGCTCAAGGGTAAGGCTCTACCATTTGAGTCACGGCTCCACTTCTGTCTATTTGTGGTTAATTGGAGAAAAGAGTCTCACGGGACCTTTCTGCCTGGGTTGGCTTTGAACTGTGATCCTCAGACCTCAGCCTCCTGAGAAGCTAGGATTACAGGTACAAGCCACCAACAATGTGGAGGTTTTATAAAGAAGCGATTGCAAGAAACCCTGTGTCCATCCATTTCACAGCCAGAAATAACTGGGTGGTCCAAAGACCACTAGATATTTTTGTGGCAGCTTGGTATCCAGTGAATCAGAATGGAATGCCCCCTAACCCCACCCTAAGTTATGAAAATCCTGTTCTGCTTCCTCCTCCTCCCTGGACAGACCAGACCTCCACTGACCCTGGCAGGTGGGGGCCGAAGCTTCTTGGGCTCCTCCAGACCAAGGTGGTGTTTTCCACCTTTGCCCATCTGGCGATGCTGCTCAGTGACCTTCTCCCGGAACACAGCCAGCTCCTTCATGCCCGACTTGAGTGGCTTCCGGCCAGCACTGCCCCCTCCTCCCAACATGTTCATGTTCCCATCCACGTGGTTCTCCACCAGGCCACCCTCAGAATGGTCATCGCCGTTCTCTACAGAGAGAAAAAAAGAAGCGCTCCAGGTCCAGTGTCTCACAGAGATGGGGCCCTCTGGACGCTTGATAATGAAGATGGACATGACAAAGAACATAGAGGATGGACATGACTGATGTCTCTTGAAAGCCAGTTGCACACCAGAACCTTTGCTTCATTAGTAATGGGTAACCTAGTAGTCTCACAGCAACTCTTAGCTGGGAATTGTTGGTAACATCCCCCAACTGTTCTAGATGGAGAAATTGGGGATTACAGAGCCCAATTTCCTTGATCAGGATCCCAAACCTGCCTAGGGAGAGATCCAAGATTTGAACTCAGAGAAGCGATAGGGATTCCACTCTGTTCTGGCTCCCTCCTACCCGCCCAGGACAGGGTGAAGCATCTGCAAGGCTTTCTTCATATGGAATGAGTCAGTCCAGTACCTCCAGGTTCAAACACCACTAGTGCATGTTTAAGTCCTTCATCATTGATGGTCTCAACAGGGCAGATTAGGTGCCATTAAGACCAATGAGACATGGCATGGTTGGCAAAGGAGTGCCAGGTGGGAGAGACACCAGCCAGACAGGACCAGTCCCAGAATTCCCCAGCACTCCTCATTTGCCAACTTACCACTACCAGGATGTTCCCACAGTGCTTTGTTAGAGCACCAGCCTATTGATGGCCTCCAAGTCTATCTGTGCAGTGCACCCCTAAACCCAAGAACAATGAAACTTCATTCAGTAGTTTCAGCTTCTCCCCGGGCTAGAAACTTCATCAAGATATCCGTCCATAGAGCATCCATTAAGTCTCCTTAGACTTTCTTTTATTAGTATTATTACCATCTTAAAGTAGTTGTACAAAGGGGTTGCCATTCGACAAAGCACTTCATGAATACAATGCGTCTTGATCGATGTCACCCTTTTCAACAATTCTCACCCATCCCTCTCAACCCACTCTTTAGACTTTTCTAAAACCTGTTGTATGCTCAGGCCAGGTGAAGAGGACCTTGAACTCAGGTCCTAGCTACCACAGATGCATTGGCTGATACTTGTCTAAGGGAGGGTGAGAAGAAACACCCCCCCCCAATCAGCCCCGCCCCCACTCTGCCCCACTCCTATAGACACACACACACAGGGGAAAGCAGATCACACCACCCAGAAACACACACCTACTGACCCCGAGATCTGCAGTGTTGCTATTTTTTCAGCATATCTTGCAAATTCTCTTCAACATCTTACAGTCTCAATCACAAAATAGAAGTGCAACTTAAAATATCGCTATACGAGGGTTTGAGGCCAGGTACCTATAGATGACAGCCCCTGGAGAATTCAGGAAATGGTGGGGCTCTGTTGGACCTCTCCCTGGCCATGCTGTGTGGTGGGATGAGCGAGCACTGCTGTTAATCATGTGGTGTTGGTTCAGCTCAAGCACAACACTGCGAGCTGTTCCATGGCAGCATCTGCTGCAGCATCCATGGGTGTCCCACAGTCCTTCGAACCTGCAAGCCTTCAAGAGAAGCTCTTGTCCCCTCATTCCTTTCCCACAGGGCCTGACACCTGGCCCCATGTCACCAGCTACAGAAACATCCACAACAGCTTCACCAATTAAGGTTGGTGTACTCAGGTTAAATCTCAGCCTTGCCTCTTTATCGGCATGTTTCTCAGCATATAGCATTTGTTTTTCTAATGGTGCATAGCAGAATAACAATAGCACTTTCCTCATAGGGCTCTAGAGAGTAGATTGCAAGCCTAGCAATTCAAGTATGACTTGCAGTTGGATGCCACTGGTTCATGTCTATAATCTTAACTACTCGGGAATCTGAGATCTCAGTTTAAGGCCAGCCAGGGCAAAGAAATTCACTAAACTATATCTCTAAAATAACCAGCACAAACCAAACAAACATGACTAGAGGCATAGCTTACAGTGGTAAAGTGCAAGTACAAGACCCTAAGTTCAAACTCCAAGACTGCTAATTACACACACACACACATACATACACACACACAATGACAATGTCCACTACTTTGTGATGTGGAACAGGATTAAGAATCAGGAAGCAGAGGCAAACAAGACTGGATATCATAATAACTGTGTCCATATCGATGCATTTTAATTTCTTGGCATTTTCTACACAAGAACCATCTCATGAAGAATTTTTGTACTTTATACCAACTGCTCCAGTAAGCCTGTTTTCTAGATACTTGGTGTCCAAAGCCCCCCAGAATAAAATCAGCAAAACTAAAAATTAATGAAGAAAAGTGAGGGAGGGTAGGGTTGGGAGGGGTAGGTGAGAAGGTTGAAAAGGGGTGACATTGATCAAGAGGCACTATATTCACAAACTGCTTTGTTGAGTGACAACTCCTTTTTACACTACTTAAAGATGATAAAAGAAAAAGAGAAATAGCCAAAAACAGGGAGGAAAAAGAAAAACGGGGGGAAAAGACCCAAACACAATTCTAAGGACTTTTCACTCATGATAAGCAATACTGCACCCACTGAGGACCCCTGAGGACTTCCACATTTCATATCCCAAAACAAGAAGTATATTTACTAGTCTTGACAAACTTGGGACATCACAGAAGGGAAGAGAGTCAAGTATTCAGGATTAAAAAAGATTTCTTTCCAAAACTATTAAACTATGTATTTAAATATATAAACCCTCTGGGATAACCGGGCGCCAGTGGCTCACACCTGTAATCCTAGCTACTCAGGAAGCTGAGATCTGAGGATCACGGTTCAAAGCCAGCCCAGGCAAGAAAGTCCATGAGACTCTTGTCTCCAATAAACCACCAGAAAGCACCGGAAGTGGCGCTGTGGCTCAAGTGGTAGAGCACTAGCCTTGAGCTGAATCAGAGCTGGGGGACAGTGCCCAGGACCAGAGTTCAAGCCCCACAACCGACCAAAAAAAACAAAAATAAAAAATAAAAACCTCTGGACCTGGAAAATTCTTCAATTTAGCAGGGCTATCTCCCCAGGGTGCTGGGTAGCCTGGGATTCACTATCAATCAAGTCAAATTCAATGCTGTTTCAGCAGCCCCAGCACCACACACAGCAGGGGAAGGGGAAGGATTTAGCACTCAATCCAGGCTAGGGAGGAATCTTCCCCTATCAGGGTTTAATCAGACAAGGACCCAGCTCTGCACAGTCTGCCTCCTGAGATGGAAAATAACAGAAACCCAAGATCCCCAGGAGATTCACCATTCATCTGCCTGCCAGGATCCCCCAGAATGAGAACACCAGATCACCCTATCACACAGCACCAGATTTCCTCAGTACTACCAGGTCCCAACGCAGCTACCAGGTTACCCTCTGGGACTCAGTCATGAAGCTGTGCCTAACTATGAAGGAGACTATCCCAGCTTTCTGTAGATGGACACAGAAGTAGAGGACAGAAAAGGCTCAGGAAAATCTGAGATGATCCAAGTGAAGAAAACAAACAGAAAGTGTGCCCATGCCAAGAACTCTCTGTCTTCTCCCTAACACTAACCTTTGAGCCATCATGAAGGTTCTGGCAATCCCCATTCCCACTGCACCCCTGTCCTGCTGCCACTTCAGGCCCAGCTTCTGTGCACCTTGGGTGGAGGATCTCACTCTCCCTTGCTGCAGATACTGAAGAAGAGGAAGAAAAAGGTGACTAGAAGAGTCCCCAACTGCATCACACCTTTGTAACCACCCAGGATCAAAAGGAGAAAAGCAAAATTCAAACACACAGTTGACCTGGCCTAAATCTGCTGTACAGGAGCCGGCTATCCCCTATCACAGAGCCTGCCCAGTTAGTCGGCTGCCAGCCAACAGAGGCAGAAAAGATTTCCGGAGACGTCCATAGCATTTCCAGGCTAGAAACTGTATTCTGATCACTTGGGTAACTTAGAGCCAAGGAGAGCATGTGACAACACATGCCTGTAATGCCAGTACTCAGGAGGCCTAGCCTAGACAGGACAATCTCAAATTCAAGACCAGCCTGGGTTGGTTACACAGCAAGTTTTAAACAAGCTGGAGGCTGTGTAACAAGATCCTGTCTCCCTTGGCTCTGGGAATCTGTTAGTATAACCATCATTTCTAGACTCTTCCATTCTGTGAGTGTGAAGCTCAGGACTTTCAGGCACTTGACAACCTGGGAGAAGTCCGACTCCTCTTCCCCTCTTACTTGTAAGCTCAGTGACCAAGACACAGGAAACCATCTTTTAGCTGAGTACTTGAGGTTAGCTCAACATCTAACACTCAGAAGACTCTGCCAATTCTGGAAATGTATTTGAAGAAAACAGAGGGCACAGTCAGAGCTGGGGATATGAATCAAGTGATAGAAGACTTGCCTACCAAGTGTGAAATCTTGGATTCAAGTCTCAGTACCATCTAGAAAATGTGTGTGTCCCCCTAGAAAGCATTCATAGCTTAGGCTCTTCAGGGACAACCTATCCAGTAGGCACAAGTGATTAGAGATTGAGAAAATGTTTTCAACTATATTAATGTCCAAAGGGACAAAAAACACAACAAACTTTCCAGTAAAAAAAATGAATCCTAATACATAATGATGTATTTATAAATAGCCAGTTGTAGTATGATTTCTAGGTGCTTTTGTGGAAGAGTCCACAAAGACAACAAATCTAGAGCCTATGATAACTATGTGGTCAGAACTGGGCAGAATAGAAGTGGCTTCCCGTCCTGAGACGTCCTAGACCTCACTAAGGTAAAGGTCAGTTTGTCCACCTCACAGAGGCCACCTGGATTCAAGGATGTTTCGTTCCATTCCTTTATTGAGCTCACCACTGCAACAAACACAGCAATAAGATGAGGAAATCAAAAGGCCTGGCCTACTGACATGGGCTCTTTTTAGAGGCAATACAGCATACATTTCTTTCTCTAGAACAGGCTTCAAGACTCAAGTCCCATGACCAACGTTGAACACAACCTAAAGTCAATGCAATGTTGTCTGAGTAGAGATCGGAAAAGGCGGTGGGGGCTGAGCAAAGCCTGGATGACTTTTTACTAGTCCAAAGATATTCAAGAGTTCAAGTCCAAAGTATGATCGACTTAAGTCTAAATCCTAGCTTTGTAGGTTACTGAAGTTCTCTGTACCTCCACCATTCATCCATTAAAAAATGAACAAATGGCATCCAAATCAGGGAGTGCCCGTGACAGTAAACACCTCTGCAGGGGGCTGTTAGCTTCTTTTCTCTCCCCAACATCCCTCAACCCCAACTGGACAACTATCATCCTGATAATCAAGTCCCCCTCCCCAAACATTCTCTTATAGGTTATGGGAACAATCCACAGGAAAACATTCCAGATGTAGAATTCCAACTAGAGATGGAATTTTCCCCTCAGAACAAAAATGCCAACTTGCATTCTTTTCTGCTTAAGGGTTAGATCTAGAATAATATTTATTAAGCAATCACTTATACATGTAGTTTAGCAGGCCACAGTGCAGAAGTAGCTATAAGAAATAGTTCTTAAGCCAGGCACCAGTGGCTCACACCTGTAATCCTAGCTACTCGGGAGGCAAAGTCCATGAGACTCTTATCTCCAATTAACCACCAGGAAACCAGAAGTGGCGCTGTGGCTCCAAGTGGTAGAGTGCTAGCCTTGAGCAAAAAAGCACAGGAATGACACCTAGGATCTAAGTTCAAGCCCCATGACCAACAAAAAGAAAAAGAAACAGTTCTTAGCAACCCAATGGAGAGTTGGAAAAGGCTTTGGCTTCTTTAGCTTGGATATAACTAACAGGGACTTCAAGAGTTCTCCCTATGGATTGGTAAGCTGAGCTCTTCTTCCCTATGCAGCAATACTGAGGCAGGGACGTTCACAATCATATACAAAAGGTAAAGCTTTTCCAAAGAGAACTGGGCGAGACAAAAGCTGATCTCAGTAGACCTGAGTAGAAAGCTCCCATCCCTGCCTTAGTTACATAGCCCCATCTTTCTGTCATAGACACCTAGAAACAAGAAAGGGAATTGGAATGACAGGAAATGTAGGGTTGTGCCACTTTAAAGGTGGCAAACAGGCCCAGAAAGCGTGCCATCTGGCAGGCACCATCCCTGCCATCACCAAAGATGCTTCTCAATTGGTATGCCTCCACCTCCATGCCATACTAACCTACCAAGGAGACTGGCTAGAGGCTGATATCCAGGAGAGAGAGCGAAAGAGCTTTGTGTCTACTTCTATGCCTTAGTACCTCGTTTCCAAACTTACTTTGGGCATATAAGACTCCTCACCCCAACATAACCTGTTCAATTGTAGCATTAACAATCTTCCTCAATGAATCGAAGTAGTTGTGTTCCTCCAGGAAACTAAAACAAGAGGTTTATTCTTTGTTGGTATTTTTGTTTCCTTTCCTTTTGTATTGCTTGTTCATTTATCTATCTTTGGGAGGATAGGAGTGGGCACGAAATGGAGGGACAAAGAGTTAACAAATGCAGCGGTGACACTCACTAGATACTATGCAACTTGTGGGTAGGGATGGTAGGGAAAAATGGGAGACAGAAAGGGAAGGGATGACATTGTTCAAAAAGAAATGGACTCATTACCTGACTTGTGTCACTGTAACCCCTTTGTACATCACCTTTACAATAACAATAAAAATTGTTAAAAGGCATTTGTGTTCCATAGAGACTTACTCTCTCCTAGCACCATGTTCTGGACCTCAATGCCCGACTTGGATTCTTGATCCATGAGAAATTCTAAAGCACTCCTAGGAAAATAGGTCCCAAGAATCTAAAAGCAAACCCTAGTGTGGGATGGAAGGCTCTGGTCTTTATCCAGGTTTAGAGAAAACAGGAGAGACCTTTCCCGGCACGACCATGCAGCTTCCTAAATGCTCAACACGTCACTCTTCCTATTCTGAAGAAATCCTAATCATTTTCCAGCCTCTTGAAAAATCTAAGAGCTGGCTACTGCAGCCTCCAGGGCCTCACCTACTTCCACAGGTACTGGGCATTCCAAGCTTTTCAAGAATTGCTCCAGTACTGGGCCAGAGGAAGGGATGCTGGCTGCCTTCCTGATCCTACTCGGGCTGGGCTCAAAACTCACATGGCACCTTCCTTGTGAATTTCTCCTCAAATGCACTTAACCTTGACATAGGCTGGCTAAGCAAAAGAATACTAACCACTCTTCCCCTCCCCTCTCTCACCTCTTCCCTTTCCTCCTCCAACGGGGACAGCTTCTCCGTCAAAGCCCATGGCCGTGGATCACTCATTCACAAACTCAAAACCGGCAACACCAGGAATGGAATGTCCTCAAGTCAAGCTTTGTCATTTACCATTCAACTATGATCTTGACCAAATCCTTTGATTTTTCTGAACTCTTAATGTCTGGAATAATACTACTTAAATGATGGCTACTGCTTAAAGAGGAAATACCACTTTATTAGCATCACTCCAATTCTCATTGTGGGCAAAATTAAGCTTTAGAAGAAATGATCTATTTTTCCCCTCTTAATTTTATTTTATTGAAGGCTTTTATAAGCATGTATTCATTGTACAAGGAAGATTTCGTTGTGACATTATCATAGTTGTGTATGATGCACTCTATCAACCTTTACCCCCTCTGTAGCTCTCCCACCCGCTTCTTGAAACCATTTCAACAGGTTTTCATGTTCTATTTTCATACATGCCAAGAAACTACTTCAGCCATATTCACCCTCCCTTGCCATCTCCATTATGAATGCTCTATTTCTTGAATGGGTAAATGAGAGATTTATCTGCTAAGGAGGAAGAAGGGTAGGCAATACCTCACCTGCTGCTGAATGATCTAATACATTGAGAAAATAGTTATGACAATTCTTCAGCACTGTCTCTCTTTGGGTAGTTCTTCTAAAGCTTGGTCCTGTTGGTTAAATTCTAATTTTATTTCCTTTTTAATTTTGCAGTGCCGGTGATTACACCCAGGACCTTGCACAAGCTCAGCAAGTACTTTACTGTGGAACTATATATACCCTCAGCCCTGTCTTTTAGTTTTTCTTTGCTTTATTCATTTATTTATTTTACTCATTATTTACTCTTTAAAGAGGTCCTTGCATCAGGTGAGAGTTTGGAACAGAAATGTGATTTTGTTTTGTGTCTGTTGTTCAGAACTCAAGAATTTGCACACAAGAAATACCCACACTACCACTGGGCCACATCCCTGGTCTGATTATAAACTGGGTGTTCCTAAATAACCAAGTTCTCTGCCATTTGATGCAGAGACAAGATTAGAAGAGAGACAGAGAGAGAGACACAGAGAGAGACAGAGAGAGAGACAGAGAGAGACCGCAAGCAGGAGGCAGTTGTTCCTAAGTGTCCTGCATGTAAGGGTAAACTAGCTAACACACACAAGAAACAGCTTTTGTTGGAGAGAATTTGAAGACAGTCCTTTTGGATGGCTGACGTAGCCACCAAACTCCATCTAAGTATCTACAATGTTCCCTAGCCCATCCTACCAATTGGCTGTTCAGTCCACGTTGTAGGGAGGTAAGGAGGGAAGGAGACAGAAGTTATAAAGGAGGTCCTCTTTGTCTTCTTTTTTCAAGCTAAAGTTTAACTCGAGGACCATAGTCTGTATGGGTGAGTAACATGGTCAGTGCCTTCCACCACTTTTTTTTTTTCTTTTGTTCCCTTACTCCCAAAGATTAGAGACAACAGACAGGCAGCCAGCCCCTGGAAATGCTATTCTGAATAATGCATAAGGGTGCCTGCCTGTCATGACCCTGTAGGCTGAGCACTATCATACATTCCAGCCTAATAAATGATCTTTTCAGTGGATAGATTCACCCACCTCTGGCTGACATATAGATTCATTCCAAATTCCAAATCCTGAAGCCCTGCTCCTTTCAAGAGGACAGCCAAGTGAAGCCTGACCTCTCTCAAATGCCACCATGTCTCTCCCATGCCTGTCACACTCTGGGAAAACTCGCCCTCAGCCAGCAGACCAGGAGTTCCACAGTAGAGGGCTCTCTCCTCTCAGAATTTCCTTGCGGAAAGACAGATACACAAGCCTACGCTTACTCACCTGGTGACCATCCTGCAGTTCCCACGAAGCCTCATGCCAGCTGATTGCTGACGATCTCAGTAAACGATCAAGTGGAAAGTTGAGCAGGCCAGGCTTGCATGTGAGAACGAGGGAGCAGGGAAGGAGGCCAGGAGCACTCAACCCACTGGCCAAGGAATTTCTCCTATACCTAGACTCTTGGTGCATTTCCTTGCAACACTAACTCACAGGTTAGTTCTTAAGTGGCAAGAAGAACATTGCTGATTTGAAATCCAGCGGAATCAAAGTCCAACCCATACTTCCTTTACTATTTCCAAGAAGTCCAGTGATGCCAGCACAGGGAGAGGCTAAGGCTGTCTTCCATGCGTTATCTGTAAGCTGAGGCAGTTTAGACTAGAACCGTGGCTTCCAAACAAAGCTCTACCACCAGAGATCAACTGGAGAGCACACTGAAGATACCGAGAGCAAGCCTGGGTAAGGACCACGGAACCTGTATTTTGAACAAGACCCTTCAAGCTGACATCTCTAGGGCCTTGTTCCTTTTGTGAGTCTGTCTCCTGCCTAGGTTTCCCGAAGAATGTGGAGACTCAGCCTCCCGAGTTCTCTCTCCTCATTGGCTTTTGGGTCTGTAAGAGGCCCATGTGCATGCCTGGACACATGCAGAGGGGGCCTTTCTTGGCCAGGCGTCATGGAGATTTCTAGAGCATGCCCCTCTCTGCGGTCTCATCTTGGGCTCCCCCTGAGTGAGGAGAAACAGCACAGCCTCTCTGGAGCCTCCCTGCCTGAGCCCGCTCTCAAGGGCTTGCTTTATACACACCAGGGTCATTCCTGGAATCCCGAAGACCTGGGGAGGGTCAGGGCTGAGGCAGACAGTTGGAGAAAACAAAAACATGCTCAAATTCAGCCCAGGTCCTCTGGGGCTCTGTGAGCCAAGCTGTCCTTGAAGAGTCAGAGAAGCTGATATCAAGACGGCAAACAGCACGATCAGCTTTCACTCCTTCCCATGGATCCTGAACATTTTCCCCGCCAACTCAACTTAAGCCATCCCAGAACCTGGTAAGGTAACCTAGTTGCTAAAGGCCCAAGTAAGTAGAACATGAGTTTAGACCACAGGCAATGTTAACAGAGAGAATGTACCTGACCTTGAAGTTCCTCTTGTGTCCACAAATACACTGAGCACATACACAAAAACGTTCATTACAGAGGCTTGTAGTTGTACACCGTCAGCAACTTGACCCGAAAGTATTAATACGTGAACAGATGAATACAATCAGTAGGATGAATGACACACAGCAGTTAGGAAAACTAGCTTCTTCCAGGGTCTATTAACATGAGTAGATCTCAAAAACCTAATGTTGAGTGGGGAAATGAAGCTTTCTATATACTTTTTTTGTATTTGTTTTCAGAGAAAAAACTTCACCAATAGGGGTCATTCCTCATATATAAATAAATTTTCTGATAATAGTCATCCATCATACATAAACATGCAAACATATGCACATGTATGCATAATATGCTAATATATTCATGCCGATCATCTGTCATGTATATGTATACAAATCTGTTTAGCCAAGATAAATACTAAGTACTGCCTGTTAATAGACAAAACAATCACCATTTGAAGGTCTATGTGGTAGACTGGTATTATGTTGTTCTAAGTACATTTTTGCATTTAAAATTTTTTTCTTTTAAAAAAGTCATTATCTCAGCAAGGCACCAGTGTCTCATGACTAAGATCTGGGTGCATAGCTAAACTGGTTGTGAAGCACTTGCCTGGCAAGCACAAGGCTCTAAGTTCAAACCTCAGTACTACCAAAAGAAAGTTTATCTCAAAGCTAAGAGTAAAGTTGGTAAAACACTTGTTTGGCCTTAATGAGTCCCATGAGTCCCTGGGTTCAAGGCCTAGCGTTGAATTTCTGCTGCCCTTGTCAAATGGAGGGTACTGGTGATAAGTAAACTTAGAATGACCCTGGCACTCTACTGGCTGGAAGAGAGAGTAACAATACCACTTCAATACCACCAGCAGATTTCAATGCCACTTTCATTGGCTAATGCAGTGTTACCGGGGTAGCTGCCCACCAAGCATCCTTGCCGAGGGCTCCTTGTCAGAGGAAGAGCTGAGAAATGAGTGACACACTGGGAGAGGCAACTGACTGAAGAAGGGCAAGGAATGAAGGCAGCTCGGGCCAGAGAATGGAAAGCTATGGGACAAACTGATCCTGGTGGAAGCAGACCAGGAGGGCAGCAGGTACAAAGCAGTGGGTGTGCCCACAGACCAGTGCTAGCCAAGAGAAAGGAGCCAGATGCTGTCTCCACAAGGACCAGAGAAGAAACCATTTTAAATAAAAACAGCATCAATACAAGTGACATGAGAAAGAATAAATGGCAAATGACAGATGGGAAAAAGCTACCAACTTCCCCTGGAATAGTATAGGGGAGACCAGCTCGGGTGGATGGAAGGTGAACAACGTGGCCACCAAGTTTCCAAAGGCCACTTGATCAAGAGGATGAAAGACATCATTGGGGAAAACACCGGAACAACTCCACTTCACTGCCTTCCCACCTGTTAGCCTGAACCCATCCTCAGAGGAACAGTGGGTTTGTGGCTTCTCTTCCTTCGCTGAAGGACAGAAGCTTCTGGAACCCATGAGCTTGGTCTTAGCCTCTAGAGTCTTAATATTTTACTTGTGCAAAGGACAGGAATGGAGACATTCTATGTGGTCAACTTGGTTTGTTTTATTTATTTATTTGGAAAAAAGATAATGACTGACGGAACAGATACCTACCAATTCCTTTATGCCTGTGCCTTTATTCATCATACAAAATGACTTTTGTTGTTGTTGGGTTTGGGGATTTTTTTTTGTTTTTTGCCAGCCCTGGGGCTTGAACTCAGAGACTAGACACTGTTCCTAAGCTTCTTTTGCTCAAGGCTACCACTCTATCACTTGAGCCACAGCACCACTTCCAGCGTCTTTTGTGTATGTGGTACTGAGGAATCGAACCCAGGACTTCATGCATGCTAGGCAAGTACTCTACCACTAAGCCATACTCCCAGACCAGGACTTCATTTTTTTAATAGCCATATATTCCCAGAGGGAGAATTGTAAGCAAGAGTAACATAGAAAGGATGAATGTGACCTGTGTGTGTGTGTGTATGTGTGTGTGTGTGTGTGTGTGAGAGAGAGAGAGAGAGAGACAGAGACAGAGACAGAGACAGAGACAGAGAGACAGAGACAGACAGACAGGACAATAAATCATCTTTGTATAATTAATTTATGCTATTAAAAGAAGGACAGGGTGATGAAGATCTTCCCAGAGTCTTGGTCAAAAGGTTCAGATCAGTTTATCTGCATTAAATAAATACAATTCTTCTTGCCCCTTCTGGTATTGAAGGCATGCATTGCAGGTGGTATTAAGAACTTTTCAGCCAGGCACCAGTGGCTCACACCTGTAACCCTAGCTACTCAGGAGGCTGAGATCTGAGGACTGCAGTTCAAAGCCAACCCCAGGCAGAAAAGTTCCCATGAGACTCTTATATCCAATTAACCACTCAAAAATCGGAAGTGGCACTGTAGCTCAAAGTAGTAGAGCACTAGCCTTGAGCAAAAGAGCTCAGGGACAGCACTCAGGCCCTGAGTTTAAGCCCTATAACAACAACAACAAAAAAAAAAAACTTTACTAATATGCTGGCTTGCACAACATAGGCACATGACCAGTGTTTAAATATAAGAAAAGCTGACTATGCTAAGAGCTTCCTGCTTAGAGAATCTTCTCATTGATTCTTTCTCACATTTTCTCTGGCCTCTTCTTTACTATCTAGGCCCATAGCAGTAAGACTGGTTAGGGGTAATGAAGGCAGCAAGCAGACAGTAGCCCATGGTAGGGAGGAAGGCCACTTGCTTCTCCTACAACCCATATTCAAACCACCATCCCTACATCGCAACTCTACAACATAGCTGCCAACCTCTCTCCCACCACCTTCCATTCTGCCAGCCTCTTCTCAGTTCCCATAACACTGCCCCCAGTACTCCATCCAGCCTGACACACTGAACCCACGGGATGCAAAGGGAAATTTAAAACCTGCAAAGATGTCCACGATTGCCAGCCACACTCTCAAACCAGCACAAGAAGTGTCTTGAATATAAATAAGTGTCTTTAAATAGGTCACCATGCTTTTCTCTTTCTTCAAGGAAAAGTTCACCGAGTGTGTCTCATCTAATACTGCACACATCCGTCACCTTCTTTGGCTATGCTCTTTTGGTTCAAGAAGCAGCAAACCAACTACAGTCAACCAGCAGAGCCTCAAGCATGAATCCTCACTTCTGGGCTGGGACTCCCCACTGAACCCCTCAACCATTGATTAACCTGCACATTTTTAACTCCTTGCAAGCTTTCCAATGTAAAGGGCAGCTTACCTAGGTAGCTACACCCCCACAGGACTCTTAAATGACCAATCATGACACATACGAGCAAAACATTTGCCTTCATCCTGGCTTGTATGTTGACACAGAAAGGAGAAAGGGGTCAGAGTGTGTATAATGTCATTTGATTATCTGAGTTTCTATGCCACATGATTTGCTTGTGGAACTTTGTTTCATTGTCAAGCAATCATATGAGGTTGATAATTTCTTATTCCCTTTTATACTTGATAATAAACAACCATGGAGTTGGAAGGGCAGCTACACAAAGGCACGAAGCCAGTGACAGAGCCAAAATTAAAACCAGGTTATTTGGCTCTATAGTTTTTAACCCATCAGAAGGGAATCTAGTCACCAGCATTGTTTTAGGATAGGAAACCTTCTCTTTCTGCCAAAGGTCATTTGGATATTTATAACATCATGTCAAGATCATACAAAATGAGCAATACAGATAGATGGTCTCAGGCAGCCAACAAAAAAAAAGCATGGATGTCTTCCCAACATATGCCAAAAGATTTTGAGGGCCTTATATAGCCCCATAGGCAGAACATTACCCACCCCTGAAAGCTTCATTCCAGTTCTCCATCTCCCTAGGGAAGGAAGCCAATCATATGCCAGCTAATCCCACCCAATCCCCAAAGCCTGCCCACCCATCCCTTTATCCTACCTGGCACACCTTCCTCCAATGTTGCCACAGAAACCACCCCTTATGCGGTTATCCAACAAGCCACAGGCACTAGTTGGGTGCAGGGAACAGGGAAGCTGCCCTTCTCATTTTCTTAGCCTCCAGCACTTTAGAAAGCAGGCAACTTGGCACCTACTCCAGAAGGAAAGATAAGCCTAAAAGAAACTTCCTGGAGAGTTGCAGAAAGAACTATTTTTGAGAAGTTATGCCTTAATGACTGCCTCCCAGGGAAAAGGAGCTTTTCTCTATAAATCACTGCTATTGTTTAAGTCTCATGCGACGGGGTGCTGGAGGAGAACCCAGAGACCTATGCTGACCTTGGCACTTGAACCTGAACGCAGCAGCCTCGATTTCTTCATCTACAACTGTGAAGAATCCCAGGTTAAAACAGAGCGGGGGGGGGGGGGGGGGGGGGGAGGGGGAAGCCTTGCAACAGCAGGGCGCTCTTTTAACAGAAGAAGGAGATACCTAGAACAAAACTATATTCATTGTTACTGTTTTATCGCCCTTTCATGGAATACCCTTTGCTTACATGCCAACAACCGTGTGTCTCCACAATCAACCTCAGATCCATGGAGCTAGGAACCCCCCCTCCCCCCCCCCCTCCCCCATTTTCCCAACTCATCTGGATGAACACACGCATCAGGCTCTTCTTGTCTTCTCCCTTCCCCTGCCCTCCCTCCCCTGCCCCTCACCCTCGACTTGCCAAGACCTTCAAGCACTCAGTCCTCCTCCCTCCTCGACTTCCTGGCTCTGCTCAGTTCCTTGAATGAACACAGGGCTGACACACCTACAGCCGTCCACTAATTAGAAACCTCCCCAGGATTCGCTCCCAGCCAACTTCACCATGGCCTGCGGGCCAATTCCTCTGACTGGCAGCTGGAGGTCTGCCAGCCCCTGCCCCCTTCTCCAGTCTTCACTCCTGCCCTGCTTCCCAACAGCCAGGAGGGGATGTGGGGCTGGCAGCCAGAAGGTCTCCAAAGCTTCCAAGTGTCCCCTGCCCGCCCCCCTAAAAAGTATTAAGGGGAAGGGAAAAAAATTCCTCACTGTAGCCAACTGTATTTCTAGGGGTGCAGCTTTCTGAGCATGGTCTCCCTCCAATGCTTGACTGACACCCAGGCTGAGCCAGCCCAGATCTTCCCTGGCTTTGTTAAGGAAAAGGGGCCAGGGGCAAAGAGCCAAGGATGGGGAAGAGCATGGGAGATGGTCCACACTTGAGACAAAAAAAAAAAAAAACCATCCACATCTTACATGTTCTGCTAATTACGGAGTGAGTGAATCCAGTTAATCTGAAAACCTGCACATCTCCCTGGGCCTACTGCCTAATCCATAAAGAGGTCTTTCTTGTTCCTTCCCCACCATGGAGGCTCTGGAGTATAAGGAGTCTATCTACCCTCGAATTCCTCCTGGCACATGCAATGCTGTGTGTCTACTATCCTAGGTTTCACCCTAAATATATGATGATCCCAAAGACAAGCATCTACTTTCCCTGCTTTCTGGGGGCCCACCTGCACCAGATGCCAAAAACCAGTCGTCATCATCATCATCATCATCATCACTGTGTACTCTCACAGGAGGCCACGCAGGAGGCTTTCTGAAGCCCCAGTACCCAGAAAACTCTCCCAATCAGATATACCCATGGAGGTCCCCACCCCAACTCTGCACATTGAGAAGCTGCTCACTTTCAGTGGTGAGGTCAGCTCTGGAGAAGATGTAGTAAGAAGTCGCCATCTTGGAAAGAATATCAAGTTTCTTTGCCAGGATTTTGTTCAACTTCCTGGCATCCTAGGTTCAGAGATGCTAGTATGAAAGCACTATGTTTCTGGTGCAGGGACCCATCTTTCCAAGGTCTTCACTGGCTTTGGCCACTGAAAGTACCAAATGTGTTAGAATCACTTCAATTAGTTCTTAACCCTCTAGGTCTGAAGCTTGGGTCTTAATGGGTTTCCTCTAAGGGCCACATAGAGGGTAGCCCCCCGCCCCACACCCCCAACATTTGCCTCAGGTCATCTCTAGACTCAGACAGCTAAAAGGCTGGGTTCCCCCAGGCTGGCTGGCCAAGTAAAGAAAGGACCTGATCCTGCCATCTGCTTGTGAGCAGCAAAGACAGATCTCTTGGGCAGTCTCTCTGTCTCCCAAGGGTATGAACTATATCCCCAGATGTGGACTCTAAAGTACATTCACTGCCTAACTCAACCATAAAAATAATGCAAGCCAGACTTGGGCACTGGTGGCTCACACCTATACTCCTGGCTCCTCAGGAGGTTGAGATCTTTGAATCAATGTTTGAAGCCAGTCCAGGCAGGAAAGTCTTTGAGGCTCTTAGCTCCAATTAACCATCAAAAAGCCAGAAGTGATACAGCCTAAGCCTTGAGTTGAAAAAGCCAAATCCACAAGGCCCTGAATTTAAAGTTCTATTACTAGCACGCGCGCGCGCACACACACACACACACACACACACACACACACACACACACACACACGCGAAAGCTAGGAAAGCTAGCTAACCTTAAACAATTTACTATCAGCCAGATTTAAAGTACAATTTCATTACCTCTTCCACAAAGGAGCTTACTAGGAAAGTTAGTCAAAGAAATACGGATACTTCTTCTTCACAGGTAGAGAGAGGGAAATCTAGTGACTCACTACCAAGGGCAAATGCTGAGCTTTTCATCTATTTGTTCTTTTGACGCATATACGCAGAGTGTGAGACCCAGTACATCATTTTCTGATTTACAGATATCAGGCAGAATAAAATAAACCTCTTGCATCCAGTGACTAGAGGAAGACACCTACGATGGGACCCTCCACAGATGAGTAGAACCACCTGACTTATCTAGTTCGGGCTTCGTCTTAAGGACCAAGCATCAAAAAGATGGCACTTGCCAAGATTACAGCAGCTAATGTGTGCTGGATACTTTCCATAGTCACAAGTCGCCCAACACACACCCCCACGAAGAGGGTAAAACCATTCCCACTTCACTAAACCTGGCCCCTGTTCAATACACACATTTTTGACATAGGCTGCATTGGAACCTGGTCAATCACTGAAAAGGCCAGACTGCTCCAGCCATGAGCTGCTGTCTTCTTGCTCTTTGTTTGGTCCAGACACTCCATGACTCATCTGTCTTGTGTCTTTCTTGTTTAACTACTGCATGTTGGCCATTTACATTTTTTAGTCTCCCTAGTTCTAGGATTTAGGTCTGTAAGCAGTCAAGAAAAGTCGGTCGCTGGTGGCTCACACCTGTAATCCTACCTACTCAGGAGGCTGAGATGTGAGGATCATGGTTCAAAAGCCAGCCCAGGCAGAGAAAGTCTGTAAGACTCTTATCCCCAATTAACCACCAGAAAACCAGAAGTGGTGCTGTGGCTCAAGTGATAAGGGCACTAGCCTTGAGCTAAAGAACTCAGGGACAGAGCCCAGGCCCAGAGTTCAAGCCCTGTGACTGACAAAAAATAAATATTTTTTAAAAGTCGGGAAAATCCAAATAACCAAAAGCTGACAGTGATATGCTGTAGGCCATCACCCATCACCTGCCTATGGCAACTGTCCAGGCACAAAACTTCTGACCAAAAGATTCAAAAGCCTGTTGTTGCCAACAGTCCAGTCCCTGGCTTAGCCATGGAAGCAGAAAGTTAAGAAAAGAGTAGGCAATCAGGTGACTCTCTCCTTTCCTCTTCCTTCCTCAGTTCTTCTAATGAGAGATAGGGGTATCAACCTTCCCTTCCCCCAGAGGGGAAGATAAGAGACAGGACACCAAGCAGGAGAGGCCATCAGTTCAACAGGACAGATGGGGGATGATGGTCTTCTGATGGCTGCCTGCCACCTTAAGGAAAGTCCAGCCAGAGAAAACAAAGAGAAGCAGAGGGGCCTGGAACATCTGCCAGCCACATCGCTAGCTCCCCTGGAGAAGCATAGCATGACCTCCTCTTCTGTGCCTTCATTTCAGTAGAAGCAGCTCTAGAAATAACCCCTGCCTTCGGAGGAAACTGTCCCATCCTTCAGCCCACAGGAGTCCCTTCCTGTTCCCAAGCCTGGGCCTGGCCAGTCTCCTAGCCTCCCCATTCACAGACTTGAGTTTTGTTGAACATTCCTGTCACCATTTCCAAGTCACCTATGCAGAGTCCCTCTGATTGCAGCCAATGTATTTTCCATGTCATATTGTGTGAGTCCTGTCCATGTACTTAGCATGAGGTAGGTATTCCAGCTGGCCCTATAGTGACAGAGGCATAGGAGCGGCACAATCCCCACCCCCGATAATCTACAGCACTTTAATAGGACTATTTCCCATGAGTCTCCTAACCCAAAGGAATTCTTTACCTGGATATTTTATTTTAAAACGCAAAGCTAAGGTAGGCTAACAGTGAGAGCCACCTGAGCATCCATCCTCCCACTGCCTGCCAAGAAACTCAAGAATACAGTTAGGTCAAGAACAATTTTATAAGTGAGTTTTCCCCCCAGTTGCTTAACTCAGAGTACCTTACCCTGATTTTGTAAGGTCTGTGTAAGTTTATAACAACTTTAATGTCACATTGGATCTTTTTCTCCTCCATGCTTTCTTCCTCAAACACCTTGTCTGTGGAATTGGTTCATTATTACCACACAAAGGAAACCATCCAGGAATGGTTTAGAACTACATAGGTCAATAGTAACTCCAACCAAAGACCCTCCTCATATGCCCTACCACCAATCCCATCCATACCTACCCTACACTTCTGGCTGCTACAGCCAGGGGTCAGACAGGATACACTTGCACACTGTGCAAATGCCTTTCCGGTCACCTGGATGACCCTGGCCCAAGGCCGAGAGCCACTCACTGCTTAGTCTCTTAAGAAACTCCATGTGTGCCCCAACAGGTCCCCTGAGCAGCAGGGCTCAGCCCCCATCTCCTCCAGGCTAGCAGCTTAGCAGAGCCAGTTTCCAGTTCTCTGTCCAGGAGGGGGGAAGGGGAGGCGGAAGGTAATGGTGTTAAAACAATCAGCGACAGTGGGTCCCACTCATTCTGGAGTCTAAGTCTATTTTATGACTTGGAACTCGGTATGCAAATTTATGCAAGACGAGATGGGGAGCAGTACTGGGAGCCAGAAGTCCCCTAGCTTTCTGGCCCACCCTACCCCCTTTTTATTTTTGAGCCGCTGTAAATCAGGGCCTGCCTTCTTCCCCTGCTCCCGCAGCAACTGCAGATGTGAGACCTCCCGCTCCTCACCCACAAGCGGGCCAGCCTGCCTGTTGGCTCTGAGACTCTGAATGACTGCACATTTCTATAGTACCTTTCTATGCGCACAGGGCCAGACAGCCACTTGGGCGCCCCGCCCCTCGGCATAATCCCCAGCATTGTAACACCCCCGGGGAAGGAGGGAAGGAGGGGAGATGCCAGGCCTGAATTCTGAAAGGACCAGGCCTAGCCCAAGCCCATCCCCCTCCCCAACTCCCCTCCCCCAGCCCCCAAGTAAGGCAGACTGCCTACTCTGTCACCTCGCACACCCACATACTTTTAAGATCCGGACTTTTGGCAGATCTCAGGGACCTTTCATTTGGCTTTCAGGCCTCCCCACCTCTACCCAACCCCTCCTCCCCAGTCTGACTTTTCAGTGTCTGTGAGCCAACCAGCCCCAGCCCAACACCTCCCCCCAGCCCCCCCCAGACTCCCCCCCCAAGCAGAATGGTCACCATCCACTCACTTGCTCGCTCTATCCGTTGACGTGCCCACCCCCAAGCCCTGCATCCGTGCCATCCCCAGGAAGCCAGCAGCACAACCCCTGAGTCCTGGGAACAAAGACAAAAGAGCTAGCGGCAAGGCCGGAACTGCTGGGGTTTGCTGCCTCGAAATAAGAGGGTATGTTTAAAATTCTCAAAAGCAACCTGCTCAGAGAGGAGTGGCGGCTATGGGGGGGGTGCTCTAAGGAGATGAGCGATGGACAATGCTCAGTGCGAAGGGGGAGGGGGGGACACCCTGTCCCCAGCTCAGATCTCAACAGCCTCCAGACTGCAACTCCAGTCCCTTCCCCAGTCCAAGACCCTCTCCCACAGACTGGCCCACAACTTCCATCCTTGCCCACTCTCTCCCGGCACTCCATAAGCCTAGGTTTCTTTCCACAGTACCCCCTTCCCCAGCCTTAATGCGCTTTAACCTCTCCTCCTTACTCCCCTACTCCCTACTTCTGATTGATATCCCCTCTTCCAGACTGGGACCAAAGAGAAAAAATGTGGGAAGGCATCCCGTGCCTTAGGTAAAGCCTGAGGAGCAGCTAGGGCAAGCTGGTAGAGTCCCATAACCAGAGAGAAAATCCACAGTGACATTCTTCCCATGAACTCACCCCATTGTCCTCCAGCTTCCCTGACAACCCCTCCACCCCCTTTCAGGCTGCAAGGAAGAATGGGGGAAGGGAGACAACTTCCCACATCTGTCGCCTGCAAAGAGACCTGAGAAGCAGAAGAGTTGGATTTCAGGCTCAGAGTGAGCCATGGTGAAGAACAGTAGAAAACGCCATGCAACCATAAGAGAGAAAACACATCCCACTTGATGAAAATGGTCAAAATCCGATGGCTTCTACAAAGCCAATGAGAAAGTTCCTCCTGCTGTGGAAGATGTTTAGTTTGCCTGAGTTCTGCTCAGAAAGTGCCCCAAACTGCACAAAGCCTCTGGGAATGGACTGTGGGGTGCCAGGGGGGATGGAAGGAGAGGGGGGGGCAGGGAACGGAGGTTGCTGGATTAGGGGACAGGCTGTTTCTTAAGGAGAGGACTTCTGCCTTTTTCCTTCTAATTCCTTCCGAAGAGAAGCCAGAGGAAAGGGTTAACTGCAAAGCCAGCCGGGAGGAAGAAGAAAGGAACGGAGGGGTTCCTCTCAGAGGAAGCCCTACCTTGCTTTGTACTCAAGGTCAAAATGTGTGAGAGATGCAGAGGACTGTAACCCTGACCCCGAATTCCATACCAAGGAAAACAGGGAAGGAAAAAAAAAAAAGAAAAGTAGAGTTCAGAGGTGGGGGGGGAGGGTGCTACCAAACAACTAAAGCAACAAGAATGTCTGCACTTGTTTGTTGTTCATCTCCCCTCTCCTCAGCTCCAGAAACTTAGTGAGGCACACCGCTGGCCTTTTACACAGCAGCAGGCCCTGAGACTAGCTCTTGTCTACAAGAGGAGAGACAATAATCACAGTTTCCTCTGGACCAGGGGAGGAGGGAGGATTTGTAATAAATAATAATAATAAAATAATAATAACAATGTTTTTGAAAGTGAACTCCTTACAACCCGATTGCATCCCTCAAATAACTTTTGGAAAGGGATTTAACAAAGAACCCCCAACCTCCCCGTTTAAGGAGATAGCAAGCTCCCCGTTTAAGGAGATAGCAAGAAGTCCCTGGGTTTAGTGGGGAGCAGGGGAAGGAGTGCAAGGCTCACAGAAGAGTCGTGGCTGTCGCTCTCACCCCGACTCCTCCAGCCCTCAGACCTGGGGAGCAGATGGATGCTTGGCCGCGTGGCCTGTCCGCCCCTCCAAGAATGCAGCTGATGATCCGTCTTAAGTTACACAGACCCAGTTATCAGGGTCTCCACCTTGCGCCTCCCAGGAACCCTCTCTCTCCCTGTTGTTCTGTTCCGTTTCCATCTAAGAGTGTTGCAAGAGCCCCCATTTCGTTCTCGAGGTGCACTTCACCCCCACAAGGCGCCAAATGCTTCCCCTCCGCCTCCCAAGCCCAGTAAAAGGCAGGGTCCCCTTCCCGGTGCCGGGGCCTCCGTCCAAGGTCCCACCCGGACTCCTCGAGGGGTCACCTAACTCAGGCCATGCCGCCCCCCTCCTAAAATAAACCTGAAGTTCCTACGGCCCAACAGTAAATCCCCGCACAGAATAGAAGTCGGGGGATGCTCCACGCGGGGAAGAAGTTCTCTCAAGCCAATCAGTAGCCAGGGCTCTTCCTTCCCCCTTCCCACAGGTCTGCCTTTCGGGGTGGGGGGGGAGGGTTGTGGGTTCCCGTTCCCACTAATCCCCCCCAGGATCGAGTCAAGGACTCCGCTTTCTCTTCTCTACAACAGACCCCGAGGTCGAGCGGCGCGCTCCTACAAAACGGCTGCCCGCAGCCCTCCAAGTTTTACCCCCCCCCCACACACACACACCTCCAGCCGTCCCGGCCCCGCGTTACCTGCCACCTGGTCACGGCTGGGGCTGGAGTCCTGGAGCTTCTCGCAAGTGCCCACGCCGTTGACCAGCGACTTCAGGGGCAGCTCGGAGCCGGGGTTGGGGTAGCAGCGCAGCCCCTGGGCGCAGCGCGGGGTGTACACCCCGCACGTCTCGCCCTCCAGCCGGGCGCACACGGAGCAGCAGCCGCAGCCCGGCTCGCGGACCAGCTCGGTGCAGGGCGCCAGGACATCGCCCGCTTCCCCGGATACCGTGAGCACCGGCGGGGGTCCGCAACCCGCCAGGCGCTCCGGGGTGCAGGGCGGACAACGGAACAGCACCTCGGCGCGCACCCCGGGGCCGCAGCCACCCGCGCCCAGCAGCAGCAGCAGCAGCAGCAACGACGGCAAGACCAGCGGCTGCGCGGGGCCGCCCAGTCTCGGCAGCATGTCGGCGGAGGGGAAGCGCAACACACACACACACCGGCGGGCGAGCGAGCGGGGCAGGTGGCGCGGGCCGGCGAGCGCGGGAGCCGCCTCCTTCCCTTCGCCTCCCCGGCACCCGCCGCCGGCTCCTAAAAAGCTTGCTTTCTCCCCGCCCCCTTGGCCTTCTCCCCTCCCCCTTTTGGAGACCACCCCCTTCCTGCCCGCTCCCCGGCGCGCGGGCACGTGCTGGCGCACACGCCCACCCGCACACCCCGCCGCCCCGCCCCACCCCACCCCGGTCCCCGTGCGGGGTCCGCCGGGCCTCCTCTCCCCGATCTCTCGTCCCTCTCCAAGCCCGGGTTCGCCGACGCCCGGGGAGAGTTAAGAATAACTTGCCAGCTCGGGTTAGGAGAGGCGGGCTTTTGTCTCCTGTTCGGGGGTTCGCTTTGGGTAGGACTTTGCGCGCTTTCCGCAGCTGCTGGGGAAACACACGGACGCCAGGCCCGGCCTTGACCTTCCTTGCTTCAGGTGGATCTCACATCCGCCCCCTCCATCCTCCGGGTACCTACCCGGATTGTTTGGAACAATATGCTTGGATGAGTCCTGGGCAGGGTCAGAGCCAGGCTAGTTCTAAATGCAACCCCCTTCTCCCCCTCCCCACCTCCAGTCCCCCAAAAATGGAACTGTCGAAGTGCATTTTCTGGACACTTGAGAAATCTGCTCCTTTCTTCTCCTCCAACCCCTGCCTCCCAAAGAAGTATTCCAAGACGTAGGCCGCTGCCCATAGATCTGGAGGTTTTGCTGTGGCAGATATCCCGGTACACCCATAGGTGAAAGTCGGATTGGATCTCCAGGTATGAAGGAGCCCGAGATCAGGGTCAGCTGTGGTCCTCTCCAAAAGTACAGGTGGGCAAGTATGGCCTTCATTGGTTTATTTACTCAATCATCTGGCCAAGTTGTCCCTCCTCCTCCCCATTCCCCACCCATCAGTCCAACCTGGACTGGACTGGTAGTGACCCTGAAAAAGAAAGACCTTTGTCAGAAAAATTCCATCTCGTTTTAATTTCCCAGCTCTTCCGGTGGCATACATCTTTGTTCCATTCTTTCTAAGTAACTACTTTTATTACATGGTCACCTAACCCTTGAAGATTAGGTCTTTTTGCCCCCAGTCATCTAATGCATTCATGATCTTAAGAAACTAAGCAGGGAAGAATTATGAGGAAGAGTTTGGTAAGACTAATAAATAACTGCTGTTAGAGGCTTTAAGGAAGAGAACTATTCGGGTGGAGAGCTGATGAGTTTCCTGGGAGAATTGGAATTGAAGCTTAGAAATCCACCAGGGAAAATGGAGGATTAGCAGGGGCACCTGAGCACAGGGTCCAGCCAAACCAAAGACAGGGAAAGGGGGCAGTGAGGTCGAACACTGGAAAGTTCATCCATCCACTGCCAGAGAGCCTGAGGAAGCTGTGGGAGACTGGCAGGAAATCAGACAAGTGAGAGTTTGGCTTAATTTGGTAGACAACAGGGACAGAACATCCATGTATGTACAAGTAGATGGGTGAACTAGATAGAACAGAACCCAGGCAATCTAGAGTTGTGTACAATACAGAAAGAAAAAGACACAAGCTAGTGCAGACGCTATATCACCCTGCCTTGGTATGTCCTGGTGTTGCAGACCTGCTTCCAGTCACCTCCACCTAGGAAGTACTCCTTCAGAGTAGAGACAGTGTCTGGCACCACACTGTCCTTTGGAAATCTAATATAAACTATATTACTACTTAAACTTTCTAGGAGTCACATTAAAATACAGTAAAAGAAATAGGTGACATTCATTTTATACTCTCCTTGAACTCATTGTAGCCCATACAGTACCATTTTAATGAGTAATCAATATTTACAGTTATTCATGAGAGATTGAAAATTCTTTCTCTTTACACTGAATCCTCAAACCCTAATGTGCATCTTACGTGTATAGCACATTTCTGTTTGAACCATCCAAAAATTAAACGCTCAGTTACGAAAGGTGACTAGGGTTACCAAACTAGGCAGGCAAGAGACCTAAAACTGGAGTGCCTGGTTATCTGTTGAACGAGTTTAAGTACTGTCTAAAATTACTCCTAGCAGGGTCTTTCCTTGTCTTATCTCCACCATAATGGCCAGCAGTTAACATTAAAAGCATTAAAAGTAGGGACACATCGATTGGGAGACTAAGAGATGCACTATTTGTTCATTTCTGCAGCTGCTCATTTTTCTTTTGAAAATCATTTTCCTTCCATCTCCTTGTAAAGTTCTTGATCTTTTAGCCAAGAACTGGGGAGATGAGCAGCAAAAGAATGCTGACTTAACAAATGTACTCAATGGGATTTCTTTTTGTTTTTGTTTCTATTTTTGTTTTTTAAAGACAGGGTCTCCCTATGTAGTCCTGGTTGCTTCATTCCCCAGACGACTGGGATCACAGATGTGTGCCACCATGCTAGGCTGAGATTTCTCTTTCTGATGACTCTGAACACCATATCCTAACTCTTTTCTCCCATTTCTCAAGTTAATAACCAATTTTTATCTTCTGCCGCCCCCAAAGACACACACGCACACCTCAACACAGCCTCATGTCTGTAAATTCTTTTCTAATCCCACTCCAGAAAAGCCTGCTGGCACTGAGGCTTGGCTTTTTTTATTTTATTTTTTATGTGAAATCAAAGGAAAACCATGAGGGAAGCAACATTAAAAGAGCTTTTGTAAATGGAGTCAATGGTCATTAAGGAAGTAGGACAAAGTGACACGTGTCTTCAATTATTGTACTCCTGAGGCTAGGATAGGAGGATCATGAGTCTGAGGCCAGCCCAGGCTATATAGTGAGTTTGAAGCCATCCCTAGGCTACATAGCAAGCCCCTGTCTAAATGCCTATACACACACACACACACACACACACACACACACACACACACACACACATACCTATGCAAAACTTCACAACTCAAGTTGTCTGGGAGCAATAACTTTGGGTTACCTCTACCCTTTGACTGCAGTCAACTAGAAGGATTAAAAAAATTGCATTATGCACAGCAGTGGAGTGCACTGGCTGCACCAGGCATTGATGAAAGTGAAGTATGCAGCTCATGGGTGGGGATGGGAGAGAGGAAATGGGAGGTGAGGGAACGATGACTCTATGCGAAAGGAAAGGTACTCATTCCCAGATGTATGCAAAGTTAGTCCCACTGTATGTCACCTTTAAAACAACAATAAAGTACTTTGAGGGGAAAATGTGTTGTGTACAGACGTTCAGGATGCATTCCAAAAGAACTCATGTGCTATGGACATACATAAATATGTATATACTTTCACTCAATATATACAACCTTTTTTCTGTGTATGGGACAGGTCTGGGGCTTAAACTCAGGACCTAAGTGGCTGGCCCTGAGCTTTTTTGCTCAAGACTAGCACTCTACCACTTAAGCTATGGCTCCACTTCTAGCTTTTATTTTTAATTGGAGATACTAAAAGTCTCATGGACTTTCCTGCCTGGGCTAGCTTCACACCATGATTCTCAGATCTCAGCCTCCTGAGTTGCTAGCATTACAGGCACCAGCGCCTGGCATATATACAGTCTTTATCCTCTGTAGTCACCGTCATGGTCACAAGTCACACAGTCCCTGATCCTTCTGTTCAGCCATAATCCATATACACACTCCTTTTCCCTACCCTCCTCTGAATACTGACTCATTCAGAGTTCTCTGAACCTATGCCTCCAGAATGGCCATACCTAAGGCCTCAAATAAAATTCTCTTTTTTACCTTTACCGTTTCTGCCTTTGGCAGCACTGGGGTTTGAACAAAGGTCTGTTCTGTGCCCTCAACCCTTGTTTTCTGCATTTGAAGAGCCACATTTAATCAACTGAGACCTAGAGACCTGGAAGAACTTCGCCATGGTTCCAGTCCTTGTTAGGGGCTAGCCTGGCACATGAGCACTCTGGCACTTCTGCAGGCCCAGAACTCTTAATGGTGCCTGGCTCATCATCAATAATCGTATCTGCTGAGTGAACTCAAGATCTCTGTTTCTAGTCTCTTGTTTGCTCGACGTTCCTAAAACATTCCGTATTTCAAATTTCCCAGGAGCCCTTTGTAAAGGATACATTCATAGGGTTGAGAGCCTGTCTGTGCCTGGCAGTAGGGACTAGTTTTCTGGGACAAGATGAGACTGGTTTTCTTGCTTCTTTCTAATCCCTGCTTTTTCTCCCCCATTTGAACAATATTGCTCAAACTCCACCCTTGCACAGTTTACCATAACTACACACTACCTGTACTGTTATTCACATGACCTTTTAAGTTAAGTCAATTCATTCCTCTTCATTTTTTTTAACTTGAGGCCATTTCCAAAGAGAACTCTATATCATTACCATAAATGGGAACCCAGTAAGGATGGCCATATACAGCTGGTAACCATAAAAATAAACACAATAAAAACAAAACACTGTTATTCAATTCACGCTGGATTACGCTTGCTTGCTAAAGCCTCCAAGCTCCGCTGGCTAATTGAAGATGAGCCAGTGTGAGAGAAATGCTAAAGGACAGCCAGACCCACGCTGAGATAGTTGTCCCAGTATGTCATCTGAAAGATAGGAATATTTTTAAAACATTTTATTGGATTATAATGTGCATGAAAAAAGTACACATATCATAAACTTGATAAACATTCACAAACTGATTAGCCAGACCATTTAACAAGCATGCAGACTATGAAAGAAAAGCAGGAATAGCTTGCAGAAGCTCTGTGTGCTTGATGTCATTACCTCCAACTGCCACAAGGGTAAATACTACTTCTATTAACTTGGATGAATGTTGCCTATTTTGGCAGTCTCTGAGTCTCTCTAATTTACTTGTTCTTTTGTCAGCACCCATCACAAATGTGGGGTTTGTTTATATTCTTGAATGTTGTTGGGGGGGTCATTTCTCCTCATTACTGGTACTGTTTCATGAGGTGACTATTTCCAAATCACTGATGCTCATGTAGAGATTTTCCAGTTGTTCATAATTGTCAGCACCGCTGTATGAACTTCCCAGGTCACTAGGCATACACACCTGTTTCTGTTGATTCTACACCTAGAAGTGGAATTTCTGGGTCATAGAGCATGTATATATTTGCTTACAGGAGACATAGCCAAGCAATTTTGCCAAGTGAATGGACAAATTAATACAACTATAGGTAGTATATCAGGTCTCAACTTGTTCCCTATCCTTGTTACCAGTAGATATTTTCAATCCTTTCTCCTCTGGTTTGTTTTGTCAGTTGTGGTGCTTGAACTCAGGGCCTGAGCACAGTCCCTGAGCTTCTTGTGCTCAAGGCTAGCTAGCGCTCTACCACTTTGAGCCACAGCTCCACTTCTGGTTTTCTGGTGGCTAATTGGAGTAAAGAGTTTCACAGACTTTTCTGCCTGGGCTAGCTTTGAACCATGATCCTCAGATCTCAGCCTCTAGAGTAGCTAGGATTACAGGTAGGAGCCACTAGTACCCGCCTTCAACTTCTCTGTTATAGAAGATATGTACTTCTAGTTCCTTTGGTTCCATTCTGAAAATTAATGAAGTTTGGCATCTTATTATATGATAGGATTAGAATAAAAAGCATTTTTAAGGGAATCACATCACCCAATGTTACGCAATGCTAACGTCCTGCCTGTCTGTCTTACCTTGAATCTCTTAGATAACACAAGAAAAAAAATCTCAAGTGCACAAGTTGCTGACTTTGATTTTATTTTGATGAGTTTTGTTTGGCTTTCGGCTGGTATGGTTTAAGGAAAGAGGCACAAATGATAAGAGCAGAAAGAGTGTCCTCTAGTCTCTATATTCCTGAGAAACTGGAGGCAGATCAGCACTACCTCCTCCTGGGTTAGGTCTGAAACAGAATGAACAGGGGTGAGGAACCCTGGCTTCAATAAATCAGGCACTTGGTTAGAAACTCCATATTAGAAGACAGAGGAGCATCACCATGGAAATGACGGAGAAAGAAAATGTGCTAAGATCAAGACTTCATGCTTTGGTGGTGATTTTCTTTCCTTTTTTGTCTCATTCTTTATCAATTTTATCACCATATATTAGTTATAAAAGAGTGGTTTTATTATGACATTTTCCACACATGTATACAATGTATCCCCATCAGTCTCACCCCCTCTACCATCCTCCTCTCCTGTCTTAAAACCGCATCAGATTTCATTGTTTATTTGCATATATGCAAATACGTAACTTCAACTATACTCATACTCATTCACCGTCTTCCTAGCCCTCCCCACTACCCCATTGGTATCCACTGATACTTACTACCCCATTGAAGCCTGGTTTACCTTCCTGTCATTCTTTTTTTTTTCTGTAGTGTGTATAGTTGCACTAAGAGATTTCACCATGGTGTAAGTTATATATATGCATATCTATTGTAGTTTGCTCAGAATAGCCCTCTCTATTGATTTTTCTTCCCCCATGCTCCATCCCCTAGCCGTCAACAGCTTTTATTGTGATTCCTTACATCACCTACGTACCTAATTACAATGTACTTTCAAAATTATTTGCCCACCGTCTTCCTTTTACTTTGGCAATTTTCTCAACCAGCTTTGAGTTGCAGCCACTTGGTCTGATGGTCATCTTCATCCTTGTCTTCAGGAAATCATGGCCGGTGCTTCTTCCTAGACTCTAGAATAGACCTCTATATAGCTCTGCTAAACCAGGTAGGATGACTATAAAAGGACCAGATGATAGAGATACAAGAAAGAAAGAATCAGAACACAAGTCTTGGAAGTGACAGGTTAGAAAAGGGGATTTGGAGCCAAGGTACCTTGATTCACAAGCAACTTTGAGCCTCAGTTTAGGAGTGATATACTAGTACCTGTTTTAGAAAGTTACTGCAAAGAATGAATAAAATAATCAAGGTGAAGTCTTGCTTGGCATTCAACTTTCAAACAAAGATAATTCTTCAATGGTTATTACCTAAGTCACATGAGAAGGAGGCCAAGTCCTTCACATCTTTCAAGAGTAAAGCACAGAGTTCAGTTCCTCAGGGCAAGGTCAGGAAAATACTAAGCCCCTCCCTCTAACAGAGATGGGAAGATATCATAATGGAGGGAAGATTCAGGTCACAGCTTGGAAGGAAGAGTGGGAATTGTCTTCTAGTATGTGGTGAGGCTGACCAGGGGCAACTAGATGCACAGAACTTCCAAGCAAATGTGTGAACTTCCAGCACAGCGATGCTCAGAGGTCTGGAGGAAACTAGCCTTCAAGAACCTTCTCCCTTCTGTAAGTCAGAGGCTTTAGTAACAGGTAATGAAGTGCAAGAGGAAGAAAGGACCAAAGCCAACAGCAATAAGGCTGTGCAGACACTTCCACAGGTGTTACTCCTTTTTATTCTCATAAGTGTCAAAGCAGGCTCAGGAAGGATAGGTGACCCGTCTGGGGTCAGCCAACTTGTATAGTGAAACCTTACATTTCTCCTTCCCCAGAGGAGCCCTTAATTCAAGGCAGGTGCCTTCAGAACACTGTGACACTAACTCAAATTCTCATTTAAGTTGACCAGATGTCCTCAGGGGCTGGATGAAGGAAAAGGTGACCTACAGAAGCAATCTTAATGGGGTGAATCATAAATATTCTGAAGCCACACTATATGGGCTCAAGTCTTGGCCCAAATTCTAATAATAGAGATAGCTTTCTTTTTTAAAAAATATATTTTAATTGCTATTATAAAGGTGGTGAACAGAGGTTACAGTTACATAAGTCAGATAATGAGTCCACTTCTTTTTGGACACTCTTCCCTTGCTCTCTCCCAGTTCTTCCTTCCCATCCCCACTTACAACCTATATAGTTCATTTTCAATACAGTGTCCAATGAGTACCATGGCTGCATTTGTTCACCCTTTGTCCTTCTATTTCTATGCCTCCACTTACATCCTCCCAAAGACAGATAAGCAAACAAGACAAAAAGAAAAGACAACAACTATGAAAATAAACTCTTGTTTCCATTCCTGATCAAATCAATAGAACCCACCCAAAACTCACCAAATGATCAAGATACCAGAGGCATCTTCTCAATCACATGACCATTGTTTTGGTCACATCTCTCAAAAGTTTGTCTTCAAACAACCACTTATCTTAGACTTTTCAGAGCATGGTGATTGGGTTTCAGGAGAAAGTGTCTCCAGACACCAGATAGAAGTTGCAAGGGGTTTTGGAATCAGACGTTACCCAGCATCCCATCATCCATGATCTACTCTCAACCCTCCCTAAGGGCAGCCCGTGTTGGAGAAGGTGAGAAATAGCATGTGAGATAGAAGCTATCTCTGGAAAGCACAAAGATGACTACCTCTACACATTCCTCACTACTGAGAACATCTGTATGCAAGCCAGGTCTTTGGAGGAGTCAAGCTGTCACTCCATGTGCCCTCTGCTTCTCAAACTGTTGGCCATGCAAGGGACAAGCATTCGTAGAGGCTGCCCAAGTGAACCATGAAGCAGCATTCTATCTGGCCATAAAAGAGTACTGTAGAGCTCCAAATCCTGAGTACAGGGCTATCTGTTGAGCTTTGGAAAGGTTAAGATCAAGGAGTTGTCAAAGTCTTCAATAAGTTTAGGACCATGAGGCCCACTGCGTGAGAGGATAGGGGTATTGAGGCAGAAATGTGTAGGAGTTTTCTGTGAAGAGCCTTTTGATAAGTATCTGAAGTTCTGCAGCTTTCATATGGCAGCCTCTATCACAACTACTCAACTTCACCATTATTGCACAAAAGCAGCCAAGGACAATATTCAAACAAATGAGCATGGCTGTGTTCCAATACCATTTTGTTTAGAACAGATGAGGCCAGAATTGTCCTACAGACTATATTGTGCCACACTTTGCCGTGGAGCCTCCTCCAGGGCAGGTTCTCAACACCTTCCATGGCCAGAAGACATCAGAGATCCAGAAGTATCACCTCACAACCTGCATCCAGCCCTCCCACTCGAGCATTCCTGTGTGTAACCCAAGGAAGCAGGAGGATGGCTGTGGGGAGAGCCAACTCCATCAAAATCAAGAACTTCACAAGGATTCCCCATTCTCTGGATCCCTACTCTCTTCCCAGTGTCCCTCTGTGAGGTGTTCTGAGTCCCCAGCATCCTAAGAGGACAAGCTTAACCCCACTGGGCAACTGGCTAGGTTTGGACTGACCCTGTTTATCTTGGACAGGATTGGGTACAAGGAAGGGCGCTCCCTGAGACTTCTGGAAGAAGGAAGGCAGCAGAAAGGGGCAAAGCAGATGAGTTGGATGTGAGGGTGCTGAGCAGGACAGAACGGGCCTCCTTGGATAGGGCATACTATCTATAAAGAACTTGAGCTGGGCTGCTGCCTCCATTAGCAGGGCCTGGTCCTTCCTCCCAATCAGCAGGCCTTTCCATCTGCTTGGGACTAATCTATCTGGCACTTTCAGACCCTGCAAACAACAGTCCATCTTATTCCTCTGGGGGAGCGCCTATAACAGCGCAAACTTCTTCATTCTAAATCTGTCCGCTGTAACCCTCTCCCCAGACCTCACCCAGGAGATCACACCTGCCACCTTCAGCCCCCTGCAGGCCAGCAGATCCTCCATTGGGGCCTTCATGCTTTGTGCTTGGTATCCCACCCCTCCCCACTTTCTCTCTGTAGGAGTTAACGTGGTCAGCCCCCCACAGATACCTCACCTCCTTGTTACCCCTACTTTCCTTCTCAGGAGGCCACTGAGAAGCAAGCAAAGCTAAACACACAAAAGAAAGGAAATGTCCCAGCCGTGGGGTTTCCAAGGCCCCGGCAAAGAAAAATCACCAACTTACCACTCAGCTTGTCTTGTACACCCAAAAGGCATTGATTTCCCCCATTGGTGCATGCATACACCCACCCCCCACACACTACACTTATTCGCTGCTGAGCTCCTCCTGTAGCCAAACCCTAAGCTACTACAGAGACTTGCTGCAAAGCAGGCTCCAGGATCTGTGTTCTCCCCTCCCTCTGTCTTCAACTTTTTCTCAAAGAATAGTAGATACTCCTTGCTTTACCTCTCCTTTCCAGGAAATCTCTCACCTCAGTAGAGAGCCATGAAAAGTTGCTGGACATACATTTGATTTCTACAGAAACTGTTACTAAGGAAGCAGACGCCAGTGGCTCACACCTGTAATCCTAGCTACTCCAGGAGGCTGAGATCTGAAGATCACAGTTTGAAGCCAGCCTAAGCAGGAAAGTCCCTGAGACTCTTATTTCCAATTAACCATCAAAGAGCTAGAAGTGGCACTGTGGTTCAAGTGGTAAAGAACCAACCTGGAGTGAAAATGCTTTGGGATAGCACCAAGACCCTGAGTTAAAGCACCAGTACTGCAAAAAAAAAAAAAAAAAATGCTGCTAGGTGGCAGTGAAAAATTAGTTTAAATTACATCTATCCATCCCCCTGCCTGAAAGAAAGATATACAGGCTGCAGGCTGCATACCTGTTTGCAGAGAGGCCTTGCTTCTTAGTTGCTCTACAATTAAGCCACAGTCTCTGTCCTCCAATCGGAAGCCAGTTGGTGAGACTGTCACAGCCCCAGCAGGATTGAGGAAGAAAGGAAGGAGATTTGAATGGTGGAAAGAAATGATTAAATAGTACAGTTTGAAAGCTGGGCCATAGGAGCAGGGTATGGCAAACAATCAGTAACCTCTGCTTGGGTTGGCCTTGAACTGCGATTCTCAGATTTCAACCTCCTCAGAGGCTAAGATTACAGGCCTGGGCTTCTAATTCTTGTCATATCTTTGAACCATCTTGATTATAATTCGTATTTAAACTACAGGAGTAGTTAAATAAAACATTGCAAGCAATAATGTCCCTGAAAGGAAGGGTTTAATGTACTACTGTTCTGTCTACACACAGAAACAAAATGCATAACTTGTCAAAGAAAAGCTGTCTTTAAACTGGGCTCTAGTGGCTCACGCCTGTAATCCTACCTACTCAGGAGGCTAAGATCTGAGGATTGACATTCAAAGCCAGCCTGGGCAAGAAAGTCTGTGAAACTCTTATCTCCAATAAACTACCAAAACATAAAAAATTAAAGGCTGGAAGTGGTGCTGTGGCTTAAGTAGCAGAGTACTAGCCTTGAACAAAAGAAGCATAAGGACAGTATTTCCACAATAAAAAACTTACTTAATTTAAAAAAAAAGCCCAAGGACAGTGCCCCTGAGTTCAAGCCCAGGACCAGCACAAAAATAAATAAATAGATAGATAGATAATGAAAGATATCTCTTGAGAGCTAAGGAATAACCTCAGTGGTAGAAAAATCCCAGACATGCTGGGTTTAATTCCCAGCACCTTAAAGAAAAGATGTGTGTTGGAACATCATCTAAAAATCAGCTTATGCACTGTATGTTAATATATGATGGAGAAAGTATTCTAATCTTTTGTCGTGTTTCTGAGGCTCTTCTCTGGAAAATGCCTACTCTACCTTCAAGACATAAGAAGTACTCTAGTAGGGGCCATGGGCAGTATGAAGAACTCAAGTAGGAAAAGAATTTGGAGTAGGAGCCATGGCTAAGGGCCGAAGCCATTGGGAGATGAAGTTTATTGGTAAAGTGCTTGCCTAGCACTTGCCTAGTTTTCATATGGGATTTAATACCAAGCACCTTCTTAGGTGGAGTGGGGGAGGGGGAGACATGCTTCGGAGAAGCATAAAATATAATAAGCATTGGAAGTTTGAAAGCCCATCCATTGCTAAAAGACTGTACTTCTCAAGAGAACAGGAACTTTGCACCAGATCCTGCAAGGATACAACAGAAATAGAAAGATGTACAGACTATTAAAAGAAACAATACACGCCCACATGCAAAACACAAATAAGAGCCTATAGAGAATTGTATCCCCGTTTCTAATTCCATTGGGGCTGTGAATCCAGAGAAGGGACCATGCACCGCCTGAAGCATTGTGGAGAATTCTTCAACCTAAATAGAGGGCTAGGAGGGCCTTTTGGAGGAGGTGTTAGAAATCAGCTGTCTCAGCAAGGACATAGTGGTGCACTTCTGTAATCCCAGCACTCGGGAGGTAGAGGCAAGGGGATTGCTAATTGGAGGGCAGTGTGAACCACATGGTGAACTTGGTGCCACCCTGGGCTATATAATAAGGCCTTGGCTCATAAAGCAAAATCAAAAGGAGAAAGAAATCAGCTATCTTCCTCACTTGTGAGGGCATTTCTGGAATCTTCTTTTTATATCTCCCACATCTCAGCTCCACATTTAACTTGGGTCGCAGCCATGGACAACAGGTGCTATTGGAAACTGCCTTTCTGGAGGCTGCTGGTAGCTGGGAGGGTGTGGGGATCATGGGAGACTGTTGAGCTGTGTCTCTGGGGTGTCACCCGCTGCCCTCTCCTTCTGAGTCCTCTCCACAGCCCTGCTCATCCATAGCCTTCTAGTGTGTGCCTTCTGACATTGCCACTAGGGAAATTCCTCTTGGAGGCTCTGTAGTATTCTCTTTCCTCTCTACACCAGCCACTGAGCAACTATTTCTCTTACTTTGTCATAGCTTATCTTGGTGCTTTTTTGCTTCATCTCTCTCCATTCTCTTTTCTTCCGTCATTGTTATCTTTATTAAGACTGATAATTTCCATCTTCCCAGCCTCCCATGCCTTTCTCCTCACCCCTGCATGAAGGCTTCTTTCTGTAACCCCGCTCCTTGCTTTCTTTCCCAGGAAAGAGCCTTGACTCTCTTAATAGTCAACATCAACAGTGGTTGACAGACTAAAAGATTTTTGTCTTGGGCAGAAGGGGGAGTTAGCAGAGTCACAATGAATCACTACCGCAAGTCAATAGTCACGGTCCCCCCAACACACACCCCTCACACCCCACACCCCACACCACATACCACACCACACCTTGGCTAAGGTACAGCAATGAGCCTCTTGCCAATACCTTCCAAATTGTGCCTCTTGTCCAAGAGCCAGACTGGAGAATCAATCATTATTTCCATCTACATCTTTACAAAATAATAATAAACAAGCCAAAGGCTCAGCCAAGTCAATGACCTCAGTCCCTGCTCTTTGTCCAGCCTCTTGCTCTGTGGACTTTCCATGTATGAAGGGGCATTGGAGTTGTGACACAAAAGAACTAAGAGTTTAAAACAGCAGCAGGAGCACAACCCATTTCAGAGGCAGTTATTCTAGGTTCCAACCCTGGCCCCATCGGGAAACCCACAGGTGATTTTCTTTTTTGAATTTTTAATTTTTGCAACTCACCAAACTGCTTGGAGACTGTTTCCTCATTTACAAGGAGCATCTTTGTAAGAGTATCTTCCTTTCAGGACTTTTGTCAGGACCGAATGGAAATCGCTCATGAAGGAATCTGACCCCAAACAAGGCCACCATGATGTGTGCCATACCTGACCCTGCATCTTTCTGGGGGTCACTAGCTTCTCAGGGCAATCTTCTGACTTTTAAAAACTACGACCCAGCCCGTGAAGTGTCAGGTATTATCTGGGACCACTGATGGCTCTTCTTATGAACAATCCCAGGGGTCTCCCAGAGCCACAGCAGGCCCTGTGTGCAGTCCTTCACCTTGCGAGCGTGTCATCAGCCAGGTGTGCTGTCTGTCACTGCCTTCCCACTCCACTTAGTCCTGGCTGCTGGGAACAGGACCTTCTCTCTGGGGAAAATATTATTGTTTTTCTTGTCACTTGTTTGATCTTCTGGAGTCAATATTTGCAGAGATAAGAGCCGTATGATGTAGCCACACATTGGGGATTGTTTATGACTCTGCCTCCCATCCCCTTGGCTTCTGGGCTCTGCTGAGCCACAGGTGGAGGTGAGTGGGTGCACTTCAAGAGGAGCCAGTTTTGATACTCACCCAACCATCTTGGAAGGCAGTGGTGGACCCCCTGGAGTCACTTAGCTCCTGTCTCCCAAGCTGTGCTCACAGTTTCTAACCTCCACACCAGACAGGAAGCTGCAGCCAGGACCCCTGTCCCCATCCCATTCCCAGGCCTCTTCAATATCCCAAATCCCAAGCTTGCCTAATTCTTCTCTATTAGTATCATCCCAGAGAAGTCTTTCTGGAAAAACACAACTTCCTGTTTCCATGTTACATAAAAATGTTTCTGCCCAGTCCAGAGGGCTGATATCAAATGATCTGGTTAAAATATAAGCTATGAGGAGGATGTGAAATTTCCTTTGAAGTGGCCTGCAGGGGAGGGGTTGAGCAGACAGCACTCTCCCCATCAGCTACTCACTAGTGGGATCAAAGAAAGGCCCAAGTGACACCTGCTTCAGAGAGGCACATTGTGCATGCTGAGCCAAGGAGGATGGAAATGAGCACAGTTTCCAATAGGAGCCTTGAACCCGGAACCCTCTGGCTCTGAGGACATGCAGCATTGTAGCTGAAGCAGACAGCTCTATATATACATGGGAATTATGTTTGTTTGGGGAGCACTATATCCACTACCTGAAATAATTAATTTATAAAGAGAAAAGCATTATTTTGGCTCACAGTTTTAGAGTTTCTAGTCTGTGATAGGTTGCCTCTGTTGCTTTTGGGTCTGTGGTAAGGCAGCAGCATAATATGGAAGAAGCACATGACAAAACAAATCAAAAAGAAGAAGAGGATGGGGTCTTTCAATTCCCTTTAAGGCAACACCTCCAATAACCTAAAGACCTCCCCTTTTCTCCCTTCCTCATGCTGGGGATTGAACCTAAGGCTTTGTGTATGCTGGGGAAGCACTAGGCAAGTGACTCCCTAGGAACTAGCTCTTTGGGTTGCCATCACCTCCCAGACATGCAGTCCTTGGAACTAAGCTTTTAATCTATGGGACGTTCAAATTCCAAGCCATAGCAGGAATAGAAGCAGGAATGGATTAACTCAGAGGAGTGCGAGGAAACTGGCTGACAAATAACAAGAAGAAACAAGGGGGCACAGGAACACGAAAGGGGATAGAAACAAAGAGGCACACCTAGGTGATCCACTATGCACTGATCTCTTAGCAATGTGACTTTTTTTTTCTTCTTTTTGTCCATTGTGGGGCTTGAACTCAGCGCCTGGGCACTGTCCCTGAGAACTGTCACTGTCTCTTTTGCTCAAGGCTAGCACTCTACCACCTGGAATCACAACTCTACTTCCAGTTTTAATTTGAACTCTCAAAAAAAAAAAAAAGGAAGGAAGAAAGAAAAGAAAAAAAAAAACCCAGCCCTCAAAGCAGCTCCTGTTATCTCCTCTGTTGAGATGGAGAAGGTGAAACTCCGATAAAGTTAAGGTAATTTATCCCAGATCAGGAGCACTCTAAGAACAAACACTAAATGAAATGCTGTTGGCATTCAGGAGAGAACTTTCCAACAGATCCGTTCTTGATTTGCTCTTGGTGTTGCTTTTGTTATCTTGGTTTGTTTTTGAGACGATGTCCCATTATGTTACCAAGGCTGATCTTGAAATCTGGAGTTCAGGTGACCCTCCCGCTTCAGCCTCCCAATGAGCTGGGACTACAGATGCATACCACCTAACTGTAGTAGACAGTAGGATGAACTTATTAGCCTGTATTTTAGGCAGTTGAGGCCTGTTAACTCTGTGTTTACCATTTCCTGGACACTGTCTTTTTTTCCCTTGGATACAAGGAAATCTTCCCACCTCAGTGCATGCTAGGCCCCACCACAAGCAGACCAAATGAGTCAATACAACCAATCAAGGGTCTGAGATGGACACAAACCTGTCTGAAACATGTGGGAATTTTTGAGACATTCCCTCATCAGCTACATGCCAGACACAATATTAATGATTTGGAAGAAATCAGTGCCTGCGTAACACCTTACCCCAGCTTTGGTGGAACAACAAAAGAACAGAAAGCAGATTGGTTCTCTCCGTTTCTTTTTTCTTTTCATCAGCGCTAGAGGTGGAACCCAGGGCATTAGGCATGGTAGGCCTGCACTCTGCTACGGAGCTGTATCCCCAATCTAAAGTTACTGTACCAGGTTAAAACAAAACAGACTTCCTCATACTGGCTCAAGTAGATTGAGTGTTTCTGTCTGTTTTGGTGGTCCTAGAGTTTGAACTCAGGAATTCACATTTTCTAGACAGGTACTCCACTGACTGAACAACACCTCTGGCCCATTGGCAGTAGTCATTTGGGGCTAGAGTCTTACTTTTTGCCCAGGCTGGCCTGGACCTTGATTGTTCTATTTACCTTTTTTGAGTAGCTGGGATGACAGGTGCACAACACTGTACTGGCTAGCTATTGATTGAGACAGAAGTCTTGTGAATTTTTTTTTTTGGCCTGGGTTGGCTTTAAACCTTGATCCTATTGATCTCTGCCTCTTGGGTAGCAGGGATTACAGGTATGAGTGACTGGCCCTAGCTAAACTGGACCCCTCATATTGATTGCTGCAAATTTCCACTTTTTGGGGGAAACTAGTTGAGCCACTTGGTTCTATCTGGTATTTTGGAAGATCAGCCCATGAAATAGCAAAAACTTTAAGATCAGCCATTATTATATCTGCAAACAAGGAGTGGGGATAAAAGTCAGGTGCTCAGAAATTCCCCAGAATGAGTCAAAGGTCAGCCAAGAACAGAGGACAATAATGTTCAAGGTTTTGTCAACTCAATCAAGAAGCAACAGCCAGGTGCCAGTGGCTCAGCTACTCAGGAGTCTGAGATCTGAGGATGGCGGTTTAAAGCCAGCCCAGGCAGCACTGTCTGTGATATTTATTGCCAAAAAGCCAGAAGTGGAGCAAAATAAGCTCAGGGACAGTGCCTAGGCCCTGAGTTCAGCCTCAAGACCAGCACGCGCGCGGGCGCGCGCGCGCGCGCGCACACACACACACACACACACACACACACACACACACACCCCTACATACACATCAAAAGAAGAAGGAAAAGGAGGAGGAGGAGGAAGAGGTGAAAAAGGAGGAGGAGGAAGGAAGGAACGAACGAAGGAACGAAGGAAGGAAGGAAGCATCCCTGAGGCCGGCATAAGTGGCTGAGATCCAGAGAATACAGGTTCAAAGCCAACCAGGGCAGAAAAGTCCAAGAGACTTCATCTCCAAAATAGCCAGCAAAACATTGGGCTGGAGGCATGGCTCCAGTGGTAGAATCCAGCTAATGAGCTTGAAGCCCTGAATTCAAACCCCAGTATTGACAATAAATAAATAAATGAAGCATCCTCAAATAATCAAATGTAACAACAGCTATTGTACATGCCCCTTTTTCCATAATGCCAAGTACTCCCCTGGGCTTGTGCTATGTAGCCATTATTATGTCCATTTCAAAGACAAGAAATGACTGCACTTGCAGGATAATCTTTCCAAACCCAGACAGTCCTCGGATCTGTGATGAAACATTGCTTTACAAATGACCTCTGAATAAAAGCCAGTTTGCCTCCTAACTCATCACTGACCAAGGCTTCCTAAAATTAAATCATAAAAGAATTACTAGGAAAAAAGACCAAAGGTCCTGTGACGTCAGAATGGCCTACAAGTTCCTAGCACGGTTCACCACAGCAGTGGGAACTTGCCCAGTGCCTCGCGCTCCGAGGAATCCGTTGAGAGCTGCCTGCTAAAAGGACTCTTGTCTGGTCCCAGCAGCTGATCTATTAACCTAGCCATAGATCCCGCCAGGCCTCAAGGATTTGTGAGAGCCTCTAGCATTGTGTCTCTGACTTAGGAAAAGGACCCCTATCCTGTACGTAGTGGGCTGATTAGTTGGCTCTTAAATTTCCTCACCAAACCAAAATGCTAAGTTCACATCTTGTCTTCCGGCCGCCCAGCTCAGCAGGAATGTTTTCAGGGCCAGCTGTTTTTGGTTCATGTATTCATTAATAAAAGTACTGAATGTGGCCAGAGCCACCCTTTTCTTTCCTTTGTCTCGGCTGAGAGGGGGCAGGGAGCAGGCAGGAGAGCGCAGATGTAAGGGACGTGGCAGACGTGCCACCGGAAGGGCTCTGGGGGAGGAGGAGCTGTGGGGAGGGAAGGCAGGTGGGTGGATGGAGGGGGGGCGGGGAGGAAGGGAGGGGACTGCAAGGAGCCTGGCAGATGCACAAGGAACCAATCACCCCAGGGGTGGGGGTGGGGGGCCCACCTGAGAATGAAAGACACACCTGGCCTGCTTTGTGGAGCCGTGGGGGATTCTGGGAAACAGGGGCTGGTGAGAAAAGAAGTATCACCCATATAGGTTTTGATAGCTGGACTGTGGGGTCATTGAAGAGCGGGTAGATCTCAGTCTGCAGCACCCAGCGTCCAGCTATGGAGGGGTGGGGTCCTCTAGGTTGCCTGTGTGTTTGTTAGCTTTTCTCTGTGAAGGTTTGACCTAAGGCCTAACATCCACCACTGATTCCACCACCTCTTGTTCTAGATCTTTTTATTCAGATTTATTAAATAAAGTTGGTTACAAAAGTGCTAAATAAAGCTTCCCTGGCTGGAGACTCATCCCTGAGGGGGCACTGAGCTGGGGCTCTCAGGAGAAGCTGCTGTGTATAGTTCACTGGGTTAAAATGAATCTTATACAAATAATACACAGTGTCTAGTATTAAGAAGTAGTATGTAAGCTGGCAGGATGGCTCCATGCTTGATCCCTGGCATCAGCCAAAAGAGATGGCATGTGTTAAATTCCACCAAATCTTGTGCTCCAAAACAGTGAAAATGGTAACTTTAGCTGGGGGCTGGTGGGTGACTCACATTTGTAACCCTACCTCAGGTCTCAGGAGGATGAGATCTGAAGATTGCACTTCAGAGCCTTCCCAAGCATCGAAGTCCCTTAGGATTCTTAACCAGCAAAAGCTGGAGATGGAACTATGGCTCAAGAGGTAGAACACCAACCTTGAGTTGAAAAAGCTTAAGGACACACACCCAGCCAGAGTTCATGCACCTGTGCTCGTGTACACACACACACACACACACACACACACACACACACACAATGATAGCTTCATGTTATTTTTCTGTAATCAAGATTTTAATGTAAAAAATGTGTATTTAGTGTAAAAAATGTGTATTTAACCGGTGTTAAATACACATTTAGTTTTAGTTATGAAATCTAGCCACTCTTCACCCAGCAGAATAGCTAAGGCCACTGGGAGGGAAATGAGGCCGCAGAGGAGACACAGCTTCTCTCCCAGGCACAAGGAAGTAGCAGAGTGCTTCAACTGGAGTTCCCTACAGTACGGAATGGGCCGTATCACACCTAGAGTAGCTGAAGGCAGAGACATAAGGGAGTTCACTTAGCAGCAATGCTTTTGAAAGGAAGCCCTGTTATGACTGTGGACACTCTTGTCGGCGGTACTTCCTCCAGCCTTACCGGCTTGCCAAGTACAGCTTTCCATGGCCCGAGCTGTATCAGTAGATAAGACCTTTTTGATAAGGTGCTATTGGTTATTGGGCATCCATTCTGTGCTGCTATGTGCTGGACATAGTTATTTATCCTCATCTAATCCTCACAATAGTCGGAGGCATATTTTGGGTGGAATCTGAGGGTAGGAAGGCATAGAATCATATTAGAAGACCAGGCTTCAGGGGCTGGGAAGGTGGCTCAGTGATAGAGCGTTTGCCTTGCATGCCTGAGGCCCTGGGTTTGATTCCTCAGCACCACATAAGCAAAAAGAAAAAAGCCGGAAGTGGCGCTGTGGCTCAAGTAGTAGTCCGCTAGCCTTGAGCTGAAGAGCTGAGGGACAGTGCCCAGGCCCAGAGTTCAGGCCCCACGACCGGAACCAAAAAAAAGGAAAAAAAAAAGACCAGGCTTCACACACCTACTCCTTAGTTATACAATCTCCATCGAGTTCCTTAGCCAATCTGTGCCTATTTCTTCTCCCATAAAATGGAGATCATAATAGCATCATAGTCATTGTTGTTGTTTTCTTCTCTTCCTCCTCCTTCTCTTCCTTCTTCTCCTCCTCCTTCTCCTCCTCCTCCTTCTTCTCCTTCTCCTTTTCTTCTTTTCCTTCTTCTTTCTCCTTTTCTTCAAAAGTAAATTGTCCCATACTGTGCCAGCCACCTATTTCATTCCTAAAATATCAGCAAAACTTAACTCAAATGCCAGGTACCAGCCTCTAGAGTCATACACAGTCTCTCTGGAGAAAAAAGATACACACATAATGAAAGAGTCAGGAGCAGAAGAAAGCAGAGAGAAAAGTAATGTGTGTGTCCATGGGAGTTAAGAAGGGTAGAAACTGGGTGCCCGGAGCTCATGACTGTAATTATAGATACTCAGGAGGCTGAGATCTAAGGATTGTGATTTGAAGCCAGCCTGAGTAGGAAAGTCTGTGAGACTCTTAAAACTAAAAAAGCTGGAAGTGGTGCTGTGGCTCAAGTGGTAGAGTGCTTACTTTGAGCAAAAGAAGCTCAGGGACAGTGCCCAGGCCCAGGGTTCAAGCCCCAGCACTGGCAAAAAATAAAAATAAAGAAGAATTAGAAAAATGCTTTTCTTATTTTAACAGCAGACGGTAGACGTGTGTGTGTGTGTACGTGTGTGTGTGTGTGTGTGTGTGTGTGTGTGTGTGTGTGTGTGTGTATTACTGTGTTACTGGGATTGAACTCAGGACCTCATATATGCTAGACAAATCCAATCTGCCATTTGAAACCATGTCCCCAATCCTTTAGCTTTTACTTTTTTTTTTTTTTTTTTAAGATAGGGTCTCGGGGCTGGGAAGGTGGCTCAGTGGTAGAGCACTTGTTTTGCATGCCTGAGGCCCTGGGTTCGATTCCTCAGCACCACATAAGCAAAAAGAAAAAAGCCGAAAGTGGCATTTTGGCTCAAGTGGTAGAGTACTAGCCTTGAACTGAAGAGCTGAAGGACAGCGCCCAAGCCCAGAGTTCAGGCCCCACAACAGGAACAAAAAAAAAAAATGATAGGGTCTCTTGCTTTTGCCCAGAGTATCCTTGAACTTCATTCCTCCTATTGGAACCACAAGTATATGCCAGTGTGGCCAGCCTCAAAAATTTTTAGGCAAGAGAATAACCCAATCCCAACATTTTGTGGCACTACCTGGAATCAAGTGTGACAGGCAGGTTAAAGACGAGAAAAGATGAGCAGCCAAGAAAATTATGAAGACAAGAAAAGACAATAAGGCTCCATGAATGACCTAGCTGTGGACCTCCCAAGGTGACTTGGGTGGAAAGCAGCTAACAAGTAAAGGAGGAATGGGTAGCAGGGTCAAGGGAAAATGAGGAGCACTTAACAATTCCATGGAGAAGAATTAGAGCAAAGGGAAAGGCACACTATGTCATGGGACAGGTTTAAGAAGAGTTGTATTTTTTCCCTAATAAGCTAAAGACAGAAAATGTCTGAAGGGAAGGAAGAAAGGCACTCAAGAAGAAACATAATGGACAAGAAAGCCCCTACTGGATGGAAAAGATTCCCAGGAAGAGCTCACAGGGCTTGCCTTGTCTTTGCCTTCTGATGCTAAATACAGGGATGCGTTTAGAAACTGTAAGGTTTTCACATAGGCACGGGTGAGTGGACCTCTAGAGCTCACTTCATAAATGCAGCTGGCCCTTACTGTACACTGAGTTTATGAGGCTACAATCTGGAAGGGAGATGGGTGGGACAGGGAGAGTTTGGGGGAGTTGAGTGTTCCCCATATCAGTCTTTAGGACAAGTATTAGGACAAGTTGTTTGAGATTTGGTTCCAAGTTATATGTGAGCAGAGAAGTTAGACAGAAAAGCAGTCCATCAGTGAATGACCCTCAGGTGCTTCTGCTTTTGGAAAGATGAGGGAGTCAGGGCATTTCTCTACAAGCTCTCCTCAGTTACTGGATTGGGGCAGGTTCTGAGCAGCTTGAAAAACACATTCGTATACAACGCCTCCTATGCCAGAAGCGTAAATATAGCTGGTCTGGTAACCAGGAACAGACTTTCAGAATCATGCCTGGGAAGGACAGAAGCTCAAGATACAGGGATACAACTCTGAGAGCAGCTGCTAGAGATGAAAACTTAGGTTGAAAAAAAAAAAGACCTGTAATCCCAGCATTCAGGAGGCTAAAACAAGAGGATTACACATTGGAGGCCATAGTAAGACACTATCAAAAAATCAGCAGATATTGTTTTCGATAGATAAGATGAGGTGTGTCACAATGGTTCCTCCAGAAAAAAATACACACACACACACACACACACACACACACACATACATATAGATGGAGTCCTTAGCAAGAGTGATCAAAAGACTTGACTTAGGGTCTGCTGAGATTCCAGAAACACTTTGCCAATTGAGAGACAAGATGAGGGGATACATATGGTTAGGGTGAGCTACGACCAGGCATGGGCCAAAAGGAACAGAGCAGAATGCCAGTGGGTGAAAACACCTCTGCAGTGGAGGCTGTAGCAACACCTGGATAAGATATGGAGCATGAAAGTAAAGGCTGCTATGGACTGAGAGAGCCAGAATTGCAGATTAATTCATTTAACTACGAGGAATTAGAAGGAATAAGGCCTGGCTAGAAAGTTTTCATGCAAGGTATCTACCACTGTCTCAGTCTGCTTTCCCTTGGTGCAGGTTTTAGCCAACACCAAAGGCCAAATGAAGAGAGGGAGGGAAGCAGGAAGGTAAAGAGGGTGTGACAGAGCATGGGCGGCGTTGGAGCAGCTGCCTGGTGGGTGACTGGGGAAAGAAGGGGCCTTATGTAAAGTGTTCAGATGCATGACTAGTCAGTGTAGCAGCGAGACAGGCAGAGAGTGAGACATTCTGGTGGAGAGGGTACCTGTGGCGGTATCTCCAAGCTATGCTTACAAAGAGCACAGGTTTCTCTTCAGTTTGGAGAGTTGATTAGGGGAGGTATTAGAGATCTTGGAGAGAAAGCTAATGCTCACTTCAAACTTTTCAACCATCCTGCTTTGTTTGAGGCTGTCATAGATCAAAGCAATAAATGGATTCTGGATATGGATGTTGCAGAAGTGGTATGTGGAGGAAATCTTTGGTGTTTAATCATTTAGGCCTAAGGAATAAGAATGTGTTTTTGTTCGACACATTGATGGTGAAGTTCATGCTTTTGGAGAAATTCATTTAAAGCCCCTGAGTCCTGAATGCTGACCTGCTCATTTTCACAAGCTGAAGACGCCCACCTGCCTTTCTCCACCACTTCCCACCTGCTTAGGACATCACGACCAATAGGAGGCTCACTGTCACAGATTATCTCTTGCTTCAGGAAGGAGCAAGGGCTAGGGATGGGGTAGAAGAAGAAGAAGGAATTTCCCAGGTGAAACCTCACCACAGTCACACTTACACAGGCAGCATTTTTAGAAAACCCTTTGTGTTGAAAACCCAGCCACCAAAGGTAGAAGGTGGCAAGAGACAGAAACACACACACATACACACACACACACACACACACACACACACACACGAACAAAATGAGGATTGTACAAGTTACAATGTATTAGAGACTCAATGCAGAAATGTGTCTTTGGCAACGGCAAGACAGGAGAACCCTGCACCCCATCACAGGATGCAAAGATCAATCGGAATGTGCCTGGGCTTTCTCAAAAAGCTATTAACATGTCAAATGTCACTTAAGAAAAAGTCCAGGCATAACACAAAAAAACACTATTTTAACTTTGTTTGCCCTGTAGGATTTAGAGTGCCAGGGTCACCTGGTGGGCAAGATGGAGATTGTCACCAAAATGGCTGTTCAAGTTGGATCAATGCCTGACATATGTGTATGCTATTAGTCTACTTGCCTGTGACCTCTGTAACATTTGTGGAGTGAGTAAGCCAAATCCAAAATAAAGACTATCACAACTTCTTTTTCTCTCTCTCTTTCTCCCCTCCCTTCCCCCTTTCTTCATCCTCTCTCTTTGCAATGAATTTTGCATTATTAGAGGAACTCATATTCCAATTACTTCCATGGTGTTTATTGGTTGGTTGGTACCAGGGTTTGAACTAAGAATCATGTACTCAGAAGGCTTGCTTGCTCAATTGGTGCTTTATCACTTGAGCTATGCCTGCAGCCTGATATTTTGCTAATAATTTTAGAAATAAAGTCTTATGAACTTTTCTGTCCTGGCTGGCTTTGAACTGCAATTCTCTAGATCTCAGCCTCTTGAGTAGCTAGAATTTCAGGAGTGAACCACCTTTGTACCTGGCTTAGCTATCTTTTTTTTGAGGAAAGATAAGTGAACTTGTACACCATAAATAAGATTTTCTTACTTTCCAAGAAGGAAGAACTGAAATATTGTTTGATGTATATTAATCGAAAATGCAACTCTGCTTTCTGAGCAAGATGCGAAGAAAAAGTCATTCTTCAACATTTCTTGAGATAAGACTTCAAGAAAGAGCTGCTTAATATGGGTAACTAATTTCAGCCAAGTTTCTAGGGCTTGACAAAGTGGAAAAGATAGTCTAATCAACAAATGGTACAAAGAAAACTAATATCCACATGGAAATATATGAAGTTAGATCTTACCTTATACCCTGTACAAAAACTCAATTAAAAAAAAAAAAAAAGGCCAGGTACTGGTGGCTCATGCCTATAATCCTTGCTGTACAGGAAGATGAGATCTGAGGATCGTGGTTCAAAGCCAGCCTGGGCAGGAAAAGTCTGTGAGACTTTTATCTCCAGTAAACCAACATAAAATAAACCACCGAAAGTGGCGCTGTGGCTCATGTGGTAGAGTGCTCACCTTAGCACCTAGACCCAGAGTTCAAGCCCCACCACCAACCAAAAAATAAATAAATAAATAAATAAAAATACAGCAGCTGACAAGATACTGAATAGCAGACAATGAAAGATGGTGTCACTGAGAGATGGGAAATAAACGAAAATTTAAAAAAAGAAAAGAAAAAAAGATCTAATCATAAAAGCTATAAAATGTGTGCGCAAATGTGTACGTGTGTTGGTCAAAATATTTTTATTTTGTTTCTTTAAGTAATTTCAAAAATTATCCTTAAATAGTTGAATAAAGAGGTTTCACTTCAGTATGTCAACTTAAGTATACCATGCATCTCGATCAGTGTCACTCTATCCATCCTTCATCTGTCCCAACCCCTCTCATCCCAAATTTCCTAGTTCCAGTTTCACAGGACCTAGGAAATGTACCAATAGCACATCTGATACTATGTACCAATGTACATTAGTACTCTGACTGTGCTCACTCACTGCGTATCTCTCTGTTCATCTGAACACTCAAATCCACGCCTGAGACCGACATGTTTAGCTTCCCAATATTCTGTTAGACTGTTAATTGTTCGAAGGAGTAACACCATGAAAACTCATCTCTGTGTTTACGATAGTCAGTTTGATAATATATATATATAATATGCATATGGGCCCTGTTTGTTTTCAGGTATATTTATAACTTAGATCTAACTTCCATCTATTAGAGAAAATATGTGTCCTTTGTCTCTCTGAGCCAAATCTATTTCACTCAAGAAATATGTATATATATAGATATCTATATATATCTATATCTATATATCAGATTTACTAAACCTATAAAACTTTTAGGAAAAAATAGAGGGGAAAATCTTCATGATAGTAGATTTGAAGATAATTTGTTAAGTATGACACTAAAAGCACAAGCAATTAAAAAATTAGGTAAAGTAGATTTCATCAAGATTAAGGGCTCAGTTGGGTGCTAGTAGCTCATGCCTATAATTCTAGCTACTCAGGAGGCTGAGATCTGAGGATTGTGATTTGAAGCCAGCCCAGGAAAGAAAATTCATGAGACTATTATTTCCAATAAACTACTCAGAGAAAAGCTGGAAGTGATGCTGTGGCTCAAGTGGTAGAGCACTAGCCAGACAATGTTCAGGCACTGGGCACTGTTTAAACTGCAGAACTGGCACACACACACACACACACACACACACACACACACACACACACATACACACACACACACACAAAATAAGGGAACTTGCCTAGCAAGCAATAGGTCCTAAATTCAAACCTCCGTACAGCCAAAAATAAAAATTTATGCACCAAAGAACACTACAAAGAAAGTAAAAAGACATGGTTTAAATGTCATTTGTCCTTTCTAAAACATATGTAGAAATTTGACCCCCAATGAAAGAGTGGTCAGAAGTAAAGGGACTTAAAGAGGAAATTGGTGCATTAAGATAGACAGTTTCCTCACAGAAGTGGGTAGGTTACTAGGAGAGCAGATTATCATAAAACCAGCCTGACTGTCATCTGTTGCCTTTCCAGATGCACTGCTCTCTGCCTTTTCTCTTTTCTGCCAGGCAATAGAACAGCACAAGGCCCTCACCAGACACAACCATCTGCTTATGGACATCCAGCCTCCAGAACTATACATCAAAACAAACTTCTTTTCGTTAAAATTACCTTGCCTCCACTATTCTGCTTTAATGAGAGAAAATGGACCAGAAGAGGATGGGAGAAAACAAAGTATCTACATTTAATAAAAAAATTCCTATACCCCCAACAAAAACACTCCCAAACAACTCAATGAAAAAATAGCCAAATGTGTTTGTAATTTCTAGCAACTCAGGAAGCTGAGATCTGGAGGATCACTGTTCCAAGTTAACTCAGGCAGAAAAGTCTATGAGATTTCCAACGTCAATTAACTAGCAAAAAGCCAGGCTACTGGCATGGTTCCAGTGGTAGAGCACCAGACAAGAAGAAGTAAGCCAAGTGAGAGCAAGGCCTTTGAGTTTAAGGGGGGAAAAAAGTAAAATGACAAATTTTATGCATATTATACGTGGCAGAAAAGACATTTAATTGTTGTCAGAGGAATGAATAATCATATAGAAATGGGCTATGGAGGAGACACAGTAGCCATTCTTTCATCTCAAGAGAGGAAGATAGTCTTCAGAAAGGCAGCACCTGTAAGAGTTCCTTCAGAGTAAGCTAAAGCTTGTATGGCCCTGAGCATGCTTGGGAAAGTGACCAGGCACTGGGTAGATTTAGCTTAGAAAAAGAACAACTTGCTGGGTGCTAGTGGTTCACACCTGTAATCCCAGATGCTCAGTAGCCTAGATCTGAGGATCGCAGTTCAAAGCCAGCCCATGCAGGAAAGTCCATGAGATTCTTATTTCCAAATAACCACCTGAAAACCGGAAGTAGAGCTATAGCTCAAAGTGGTAGAGTGCTAACCTTGAGTAAAAAAAGCTCAGAGACAGCACTAGGCCCTGAGTTCAAGCCCTGCAACTGAGAACAAAACAAAACAAAACAAAAACAACTCCAAAACTTTATGTTGTGTTCTAGAAGGGAGTGGTGGGAAAACGTGGGGAGCAGAAGGGGCTGAGTTGAGTTCCTGGAGATATTCATTAGAGAGTTTTTTTGTTGTTGTTTTTGTTTTTAGGCAAGTAATTTGAAGGGAACATCAAGCCCTGATTCTAATTTTAAGATGTCTTCACTACTCTACAATATGTAGTACCCTCCAGATAGAGACATGCCTTGCTCCTTTACCTCTTGGCAAACTTCCTATGGCCCTCGGGTGACTTTCTTCAGTTGGCTGTGCTCAAATTCCAAAGGCCACTGCTGTGGTTGAGACTTGGCTTTGCATAGCCCCAGCTCTAGCTTAGGAAGTCACTCCCAGGCAGGGGCAGGACTAAGAACAAGTATTTCCTTTAGTAGTCTTTAATGCCAGCAAGTTAATATATTTTGGACTGAGGGACTTATCGTCTAGGATAACTTGGGCTGTGAAATTCCATAGCTGGGGCGAATTTAATGAAAAAAAAAAGTGTTTCCAAAAAGGGTCTAATTTATATCCTAAGAGCAGAAAATTGATGTTTCTGGAGGTAATGGGGGGGAAAAAAAGGCCAGTAGTCCAGGGAGGAACCAAATGAATCTCTAGAAACAGGGAAACCACTGTTAACCTGGCAAAAATTGAAATAGGGCCTCAAATGAATTGATGGTAGTTGCCTGTAATGCCAGCAGGTATTGGGAGGCTGAGACTGGAGGATTACAGATTCAAGGCCAGCCTGGGTTCCATGGTAAAATGCTATCTCTATAAAATAAAAAATAAGGACAGATTAAAGTGACTACAGTCTGTGATCCTGCCTTCTTGGCAGGTGGAGATGAGGGTAGGATTGAGTTGGAGGCCTGCCTAGGGGCTAAAGAAACTCTAGACATTCCATCTTAACCAATGGCTGTGCATAGAGGTACAGGGGAAGTACAAAGGTTGTGGGCAGTGGTGTGCGACTATCACCTTTGGCAATGTGGAGAAGCAAAAATATAAGGATCATAGCCCTGACAGGCCTAAAGTGAGACTCTACCTTAAAAATAACTCACATAAAAAAGGGCTGGAAGCTTGGCTCAAGTAGTAGAATGTCTCTCTAGCAAGTGAGAGGCCTTGAGTTCAATCCTTAATACCATCATTAAAAATAATAATAAAAACATAAAGAGAAACCTCAATGATATCCAATGTGAAGGGAGGTGAGAACTTCTTTCCTTCTGTTGATCTGCTGGTGGCGCATAAAACCCTCACTAGCCAAAGTACTCTCCATGGCCCGCCCCTGCCCCCCACCCCCAATGGAAAAATGGCACATTTGTTCCCCTAGGAAACTTTGTGGGACTATGGCCCTCAGCATAGTCACCATTACCATGAGTTGAATGAATAATGGTCCAATAAAAGAATAAAGAAGTGAAAGAATGACCCAGCCCAGCTCATGTTTTACTGATAAAAGTAGTAAAATGAAGGACAAACTGGACTGGATTGTTATAATATTGTAACTGTTGTTTAACCTTGTGAAGACACTTTGTTTAGCTGGGATAAAGGGTGTACTTAGATTGGTAATAAACAAATAAATGAGCAAAGAAATAATGTCTTGCATTTGAGTGATTTATAGTTCACAAGGCTATTTGCCACATATTTTTTTCCATAGAAGCTTGTAAACCCCTCAGGCACAGGCATGACAAACATGACTTTCTCCTTTTGATGAATAATGAAACCGCAATTTAAATAACTGAAAGAACCACAATCACGTTGCTCAAAGTGGCAGAGACCAGATTTCACCAGGGTTTGATTCCCTAAGGCTCTGCCTGACCTATGTTTCTCCCTGAAGGGGTGGGGTGATCACGCTTTGGAAAAAATAATTCCATCCTTGTGTTCAGCCTGGTCCATTCTGTGGAGAGACTTCTTTCTCTTTCCAGGTGTCTTGGTTTTGGTCTTGTTATATGCATGTTTTAAATTTTGTACAAATCATTCCATGACATCCTAAAATGTGTAACACAAGAATTGGTGTTTTGCTGGGCACCAGTGGCTTACAGCTGTACTTCTAGCTATTCAGGAGGGTAAGATCTGAGGATTGCAGTTAGAAAATAGCCTGGTCAGGAAAGTCTGTCAGACTCTTAACTCCACTTATTTTTTTAAATTGTTAGTGGAGTTGTGGCTCAAATGGTAGAGTGCTAGCCTTGAGCACAAGAGCTCAGGGACAGTGCCCAGGCCATGAGTTCAAGCCCTAGGACCCACATGCACACACACAAAAGATTCACATCTTCTCCCACAAACATGCATTCACTGGAACCACAAACCTTCAGGGTATGGATAGGATTGGGGGAAATGGAGGAAAAAGTTGGAAAAGGTAACATTGATCAAGATGCACAGTACTAAAGAACTGATTCGTTGAACTGCAACCTCTTTGTACAACTACTTAAGGATAATAAAATAGTAAAACTAAATTTTAAAAAATGGTTGTATTTCTTATGGACATCATATTGTCTTTGTGGTCACCTATTCCCTGCCAGCTGTGTCTTTGTTCCTTTCTCTGACACTGAACATCCCTTCCTGAATTTAAGCATTTTCATCTGGCCAGGTGTTGCTTTACTAGCTTTGCAGCTCTGGTCTCCTTCCCTCTACTTTTTCCCCAGGGCCACAGAGTTGCTTCTTGGAACCAACTGTCTATCGATTCTTTCTTTCCAGAGCTTTGGCCAATGGGCCCTAGAAAGCTCAGACAGTGGTTCTCAAGGAGCCCAGGCTGGCAGCCATCACTACCTCTCTGGGATTTAGGTAAATTCCATAGGGAGCCACAGCACAAACACTTCATGAGTCAGCTCTGCCCCATGCTCACACACAATGCATGCACAGCATGCTCCTGTGTCCCGCGGCTCCCTATTCTTGTGGTTTTTGCTCTCTTGTTAAGACTTTGTTTCTCTGTCCTCTTTTTTATTTTCATTTTTAAATTGGCTGCCTGCTTTTCCAGGAAGCTTTTACAGCTTCCATACACCTGTCTGCCAACCTTTTCACTCTGCTCCTGACCCAGATCTCTCTGTAATCTTTCCTTCACCCTCTCACATCTCCTCTGAATCTACCCCCTGAGCCTTCTGACGCTGTTTGCTCTCACAGTATGCTGGGTGCAAGATGGAGCTTCAGAAGATTTCTGAGCTGGGTGTTACTCACCTGGAGACCCTGTGGTCTAGCACTGAGATTCTGGGAAAGCTGCGACCACCCATGTGAAATGCTAGGGATCTGGGACTTCTCTAAGGGACCCCTAGATTCTCAGACTCTGAGTGACTCCAGCCTCTTCATTTTATAGATGGCCAAACAGGCCTAGAGCAAGTAGACTGACTTGAGAGGAAAGCTGAGTTCACAGCTTCTGCCATTTGTACTTGGCCATATTTCTGTGGATTCTTCTCTCCTTGAGGCTTCCTGAGATACTTTTCCTGTCTCCCAGGCTTTTCCCTTTGGATTCTTGCCTCTTCACATGAGTGCACACAGCACATACAGGATGCTCCAATATGCCTGCATGATGCTCAAGCTCATTATGCAACTTGTAGAGCCCAGAGCAAAATGGGAAGTGAGATTCACCTGGAGGTAGGGAAAGTAGTTGGTAACTCTTTTCTATGAGAATACTACTGCCCAGGCCCTTGGTGAACAGGCATTCCACCAGCAATTGCAATTGTGGTGTCAAGCCCTGGGACTCTGGTGGGTGAAAGGCCCACAGTTATGTCCACTGAACAAGTTGTGACACTGCAAATCTGGGAAGGGACAGCCACACCTTGCCCCAAGTGAGACATCTTGGGAACCATGCCCAGCTCAATCCCTGTCTGTGCCTGCTCCTAAGCCAGAAATTAGCATCAGAACACAACTCACTAATACTAGTGAGCACAAGAGGGCTGTTATTGTGGGGTGGGGATGGGAGGAGAGACCAGACCCAGACTGGGGGCCAGGATCAGAGTTGAATGCAGACAACTCTGCCTTCAGGAAGATAGTGGAAGGTGGACCATGGATGAGCAATCTTCTATGCATGCTTCACTGCCTCATCCAGCATGATGTACAGACACAAACAGGATAAAGTTGCTGGGAAAGATTTAATGTGTGTTAAGTAGTAAGCAATGATTGCATTAGTCTGCTTGGGCTGCTATAACAAATAGCACAGTGTAGGAATTTAAGTGATGGGAATTTTTATTTTTATTTATTTGTTTGTTTCTGCCAGTCTTGGGACTTGCATAGCAAGACTCTGCTTCAATAAGCCAAAAATTGCTTTTAAATGATTTTTTTTAAAAAGAGAGTGGGAAGACACAGGCTAAAGAGAGACATCTATAGCCAAGGAGATGAACCTCACCAATCCTGAGCCTGAGCTAGAGGATGGCTCAAGTGGTAAAGTGCCTGCCTAGCAAGTGAAAGTTAAAGCTCCAGCACTTCCAAAAACTGACAGAGCAACAAAACTAACAAAAACCACCAATGTGGCTCATGTAATATTTTATATATATTATATATATGCAGAACTATGCATATATATAAAGTACAGTGTTTGCTAGACAAGCACTCTTATCATTTGAACCATGACCTCAGTGCTCTTTCTTTCCTTCTTTCTTTTTTTTTTTTCCTTTGTCAGTCACGGGGCTTGAACTCTGGGCGCTGTCCCTCAGCTCTTCAGCTCAAGGCAAGTGCTCTACCACTCGCGCCACAGCATCACTTCCGGTTTTCTGGTGGTTTATTGGAGATAAGAGCCTCGTGGTCTTTCCTGCTCTGGCTGGCTTTGATTACAGATGTGAGCCACCAGCACCCAGCCACATCTCTTCTTATATGAACTGGTTTGAAGACGATGTTCACACACAGCCCTTGCCCTTCTTTGGGGAAACAGAGTTGCCATCTGAAATAGATTTAAGGGTCCAGAAGAGTGGCCCAGCTATTCACACAGGAAGATGTGGAAGCATTTTTGGTATACTGGAGTGAGCTAATCACTCTCCTTGCTTCTTGTGCCTGAAACAAGTGTCTACAGTCTCAAACAGGCTGTTAGACTCCCAGCCCCCAGTTATGTCCAGGTCTTACCTCTCCCCTCAGCATGCCTCCACCCTCCCCTGGTTCCTCCCTGTGTGTCTCTGTGAACAAGACCCAGCAAGTCCTTCTGAGCCCACTGCTTCATTCCTGAAGAGAATAAACAGCTCCCGCCCTGGCCTGCCCAGTGGAATTTCCAGCGCTCTTTTCCGCAGTCCTGACCCTTTGCACCTGAGACCTTTTCCAAACTAAATCCCTTTTCTCTGCATCTGAGGCTCAGGCCATATTCCTGGCTTCTGAAAACTTGCATGACTATAGTACTATCTCTGACTGATAGGGTCCCCAGGCCTCCCTTTCCTCCCTGCCCCTGAGCTGCTGTGCTCTCCTCTCTGAAGGAAAGCTCCAGAGAGGGGCTTTCCTTAGCAAGGCCCATTTCTCATGAGCTGTTTTCTGGGGTACCACCCTAGAGACTGGAACAACCTATGGGTTGATGCAGAAATCAAGCTGTATGTCTGGAAACCTCTGTTCTGACAATAATGCTGGGTGAGTTGCTTCCCTCTGGAGAGCCTCAGTTTTCCTATTTACAAAATGGGATGGTGTGTCAGGCTAGATAAGGCCCCGTCTATGCTGAGCACATCCCAATCTCTAGAAACTGTAAATGTTACCTTATTAGGGTGGAGTCTTTACAGATAAGATTAAGGAACTTGAGATGAAGAGATTATCTTGGTGAATCTTAAATGTCATCACAAATATCCTTTCAGGAGATTACAGATACACAGATAAGAGCAGTGATCCCAAAGGTGGAGACTGGGGTGACTGGCTACAAGTCAGGAATGCCAGTAGCTACCGGCATCTGCAGGAGGTGAGAACTGATTCTCCCGTAGGTCCTTACAACTTTCTGCTGAGTCTGAGCAAGGCTCTGCTGCTTGAGGCTGAATTGTCTCCACCCCAAATTCATATGTTGAAGTCCCAACCCTCATACCTCAGAATATAGCCATACTAGGAGAAAAGGCCGTTGAGAGGTGAATCAAGTCAAAGTGAGACTCACTGGGAGTAGCTCTAAGCCAATAAATGCTGTCCTTATAAGGAGAAGAAGAGACACCAGGGAATCTAGTGTACCGACCAAGGCCATGTGAGGTCAAAACACTGAGAAAGCAGCTGCCTACAGGCCAAGGAAAGAGGCCTTGGAAAAAGCTAACCCTGCTGCCACCTTGGTCTTGGATGTCCAGCCAAAGGAATTTCTGCTGTTTAAGTCATACAGCCTGTGGCTCTGTGTTACAGCAACCCTCACAAATAAATGTTATCTACCAACACTGTGATTTCAATCCTGTGATGTTGATTCCAGACCTCTGGCCTACAGACTAGAAGAAAGCCGATTTCTGTTGTTTCAAGAAACCCAGCTAGTGGCACTTTGCTATGCCAGCTAAAACATGGGATGATATCTATATCTATCACAGACTCTGTCAAGATCAAACGTCATAGATAAATTTGGGGTAGGGACATTTATTTATTCTTTTTTTTTTTTTTTGCCAGTCCTGGGGCTCGAACTCCGGGCCTGGGTACGGTCCCTGAGCTTATTTTTGCTAAAGGCTACCACTCTACCACTTGAGTCACAAAAGTGCCACTTCTGGCCTTTTCTGTGTATGTGGTACTGAGGAATCAAACCCAGGGCTTCATGCATGCTAGGCAAGCGCTCTACTACAAAGCTTCATTTCCAGCCCATCATCTTTCTGTCCTCTCACTCCAGCTTCCTTTAATGAGCTCCATCTACAAAGAGCCACTGAAAGCTAACAGTTGTGTTTATAGATCTGTATCCACACTTCACAATGGCTATAGCTAACATTGTAGAGTACTCATTCTATACCAGTTCTTATGCTAAATACTATACCTAAATTATGTCATTTAATTCTATGAGAATACCTTTAGTATGGATACTACTATCCAGCCTTACATCTAGGGAAACTGAGGCACAAGAAATGAAAGGGTTTGTGCAAGGACATGACAGAGCTAGAAGACAAATCCAAGATGTTGGTATTCAATCCCACTTTTAATCCCCAAAATAAACCCTAGGAGAGAGTGAATCCACCTTTTATTAGTTAACTTTAGCTTTCCACTGTGTGTTGAGCAGAGTTTGGCGTCGATGGATGGATGGATGCATGCATACATGCATGGATGGCAGTTTCTGCATTCCAAAGTAAAATCAAGACAATGATCTTCAGAACTCTTTTATCTGGCTTCTCCAGCTTGGCTCTGGTGTTGTTGCTGCTACTTCAGTTCTAACCTACCCACCACACAACACACCCTCTCCATACTCTGCCTTTTTGATGCTAGAGCAGGAAGAACCTGAGTTGAACCAGCAGCCTCTGATACCCTTTGCCTTTCACCCACTCACCAGTGGCTTGTCTCCTCCACTCAGCACCCATCACTCACCCTTGTGAATAGAAGAAACTGAAATACTTAAGCACCTCGTGAGAGAAGGATGTACCCAACGAGATTACAGGAATTGTGAGGAGCCGTAGACAAGCTGGGAAACAAGTCTAGAGATGTTAACACACTTGCTAAAAGTAAAAAAAAAAAAAGGAGGGGTGGTATTTTTAACTCTTAATCCTATGCACTTTGACTGGAGGCATGGCTCAAGTTGTAGAATGCTTTGAGTTTAAAAAAAAAAAAGCTGAAAGCTGGGTGCTCATAGCTCATGCCTGTAATCCTAACTACTCAGGAAACAGATCTGAGGATTGTGTTTCAAAGCCAACCTGGGCAGGAAACTCTGTGAGACTCTTATTTCCAATAAACTACTTTAAATAAAAAAAAAAGTGGCACTGTGGCTCAGGTGGTAGAGTGCTTACCTTCAGCAAAAGAAGCTCAGGAACAGTGCCCACACCCAGAGTTCAGGTCCCATGACCAGCAAAAAGAAGGGAAAAAAAGCTTACTGAGAGGACAAGGGTCTAAGGTCAAGAACCAGTACTGGCAGGCAACAATGGCACTCTCCAGTAATCCTAGCGACTCAGGAGACTAACATCTGAAAGAAAGGGTTATGGTTCAAAGTTAGCCTGGACAGAAAAGTCTGTCTCCAATTAACCATTAAAAAAGCTGCACTTGGAAGTGGATATATGACTCAAGTGGGAAAATGTCATCCTTGAGCAGAAAAAGCCAAGCAAGAGCATTCTTGAGCCTGAGTTCAAGCCCCAGTACCAGCACATACACAAAAACAATCCAACAAAAGAAAGAATACCATAAATAAATAAATAGATAAATCCAGTGTTCTTTCCAATACCCCAATCCAAACAGAGAAAATGGGGCTTCAGGAACTCTAACAACTCTTATTAGTTGTATGCTCTTAGTCATGTAATATAAATTACCTAAGCTGGAGTTCCTTTATCAGCACAAAGATATAAGACTATGTACCCAACCCCTAGTCAGGCTCTACTAGGCCATATAGAACTCCATCATGAACAAATTGCTTGGGAGAAAAGACTAGAATCTAGAACTACATGTTTCAGAAATTGATGAGAGCTGACCTTGTCTCACCTCATTAGACTCATTAGACTCTTCCTGGGAAGAGGGTATGTGTGATTCTCTATCCATAATAATGAAGGGTTTCCACCAGAGATGGCTGATCAGCCTCTAGATCTGAATCAGAAAAATAAAAGACAAGTAGAGGCTAACCTGAAATACTCCCCTCCCCCATCACATCTCTTAGGAATTAGGAAAACATGTACCTGGCAATTATATTCTAACGTATTCAGTTGTCCCTCCCTTGGGATGGAGGCCTAATCACTATGGAAAATAATCTCTTTACAAAAGTGTGTATTACATAACTTAACCCTTACTAGAAATGTTCCCCTATGCACTTTTGTCTACAAAGTATTTTAAAGCACATCTGAATAGAGTAAAACAATGCTTCAAGTAGAGGTCTACAGTTACATTTTCATTGAACGTACAACAAGCCAACCATGTGTGTGTCATAATCCTAGGTTTCAGAGGTTAGGATTCCCAACCATGGCCACTGTGGATACTTTGGTCAGAATTCTTTGTTTTTGAGGTTGTCCTAGGCACTGCCTGTGTATTGTAGGATGTTTGGACCACACTTGTTTGTACCTAGTTGTGCCAATAGTTTCTTATCTCCAAGTTATGACAATATACAAAATGCTACAGACACAGGCAAAGGTCCATTTGGGGCCAAAAATCATCCCTAGCTGAAAGCCATTATTCCAGAAAGATGGTCATGGCCCATCTGAAATTAAGTATTTTATAGTAATTTTTTTTGCCAGTCATGGGGCTTGAACTCAGGGCCTAGGCACTGCCTTGAGTTTTTTTTGTTGTTTTTTTTTGCTGAAGTCTACCATTTTACCACTTGAGCCACTTCCAATTTTCCTGTTTATGTGGTACTGAAGAATCGAACCCAGGGTTTCATGCATGCTAGACAAGCACTCTACCACTAAGCCACATTCCCAGCCCCTTTATAGTAATTTCTATTGACAACACTAATGAATCCAAGTTAGGTATATATATATATATATATATATATATATATATATATATACACACACATATATATATGTATATAGGTATATATATACCTAGTATATATATACCTATATACATATATATATACCTATATATATACCTATATATATATAGGTATATATATATATATATATACACACCTATATACATGTATATATATGTATATACACACACATCTCTCTCTCTCTCTCTCTCTATATATATATATATATATATATATATATATAAAATCGGATACACAAAATGTACATACCTTTAAGTGCTATTTTCAAAGTTGGTTTCTGGAATGTGATACACAGTGAATATTTTCTGACATATATGATGGCATTTCAGAATGGATCCATTATGATCTTGATTTCTTGTCTCTTCTTTTACAATGGTGATTTCCAGTTTGGCATGCCCATAATCCCAGCAGTTGAAAGGAGAGGCAGAAGGATTGCAATTGGGAGGCCAGCCTGAGTTACAGAGATGTCTTGAAAATAAAAAAGAGAGGCTAGCGGTGTAGCTCAATTGATAGAATACTTGCTTAGCATACACAGGCCCTAGATTTAATTTCCAGTACCATAAAAATGAAGGAAAATAATAAAAATAAAATGAGATTTTTTTAATGGTGTTTTTCCATGACATGTCACCTTCTGATGAAGTGTTTGCCATTATTCAATTTTTGTTCAGGAAAAAAAGTTCCCAATGAAGAAATTCCTGACCAACTTGTTAAAGTTTATGGAGAATGTTTTAAGTCTGCAATGTGTACAAAAACAGAGTAGGAAGCTTGGGGAAGAGTAAAAAAGAAGCTGGCTTTACTGAAGGCTATTTGAAGCTCAGAAAAAAAACTAATTATTGCTCAGCAGGAAAGTGTTTGGATTAAAAGCCAAGAATCTAACTGCTGAAACAGTTTCATGAGCCAGACTTCTGTGGTTCAAGCCTGTAAGCCTACCTCAAGTAGAGGCTGAGATATAGAGAATCATAGGTAGAGGCCAGTCATAGATAGAGGCAGAAAAGTCCATGAGTCTCTATCTCCAGCAAAAAGCTCTACTGGAGCTCTAGCTCAATTGGTAGAGTGCCAGCTAAGCAAACAAGTTTAGCAAGTACAAAGTCTTGAATTCAAACTCCAGTACCAGAAATACATACATATATACATGCACATACATACATGAAAAAATAAACATTTTGTGATTTTAGAATTCTTTTTTGGGGGGGGGAGGGGTCCGGTCGTGGGGCCTGAACTCTGGGCCTGGGCACTGTCCCTCAGCTCTTCAGCTCAAAGCTAGTGCTCTACCACTTGAACCACAGCGCCACTTCTGGCTTTTTTTCTTTTTGCTTATGTGGTGCTGAGGAATCGAACCTAGGGCCTCAGGCATGCAAGGCAAGCACTCTACCATTGAGCCCCCTTCCCAGCCCTGTGATTTTAGAATTCTAATTGCTAATGTGTTTCCTTCCCTCAAAGAGTATATTGTCTCTGAGGATGAACAGGTAGACAAACAAATCAGTCAGACACGTATGAGGATGAGAAGGAAGGCAAACCAAACAGTTAGAGAAATATGAGGAGCACAGAGCAGGAGCCTGCTGCCCTGTAGACGAGCCTCTATACTTACTTGAACACTCAGGGAACAGTGTGAAAACTTTAAGAAACTTGGTGTTAGAGGCCACCAGGTCTGGAGAAACTCGGTCCTTACTGCTTCACTGCCTTGTAATCCTATGTGGGGTTGTAAGCACAGCTTCTCCTCTCCAGCATTCAGTGTGTTCATCTACAAAATAAAGACCACATGGTTTCTAGGTACCCATGGAATGTCTAGCTCAAATTATTTTCATCTATAGTTGCCTGCATACGATCAAGAACTGGGGTCATGTGTTTCCTTGGTTTTTTGGGGGAGACAGTGTCTCACTCTATAGGCTAGGACTAGCCTTGAATTTGTGAGTTTTCTATTTCAGCCTCCTAAGGGCTGAGATTATAGGCATGTACCATCATGTCTGACCTTCAGTGGTTTTCATCGATTTGAATATTCTGATGGCTTCAGTAATTTTCAAGAAGGTAATAGGTTCTAGATGCTAGAAGTTCCCTGTTTTGGAAAGAGCCTACATGATTATCATTCCACCAGGAGGCTTTGGGTAGACTTTCAAACATGCTAGCACTGAAAAATAAGTGTACATTCTATAGCAAAAGCTAATTGTAACCATGTAGTCTGAACCTAAGGACTGACTTGTGGTCCCTGAACTTGACTGAATTGGAATGGAAATTTAGTTAATTGGGCTATCCAAAGAAGTATATCTAACTTAATGAGAAACTAAACCTGGAAAATGTTAATAACAATCACAATAAGAACAATTGTTTATTGATTGCTTACAATATATCAAATAGTATGTTAAACACTCAACAAAAATTTCATTTAATTTAATTTGTCCCAACTCCCTCAATTATTAATCAAAAGATCTGAATGAGATCCAGGTTGGTTGGAGTCCCAGATCCTTGAGTAACTGCCCCGGTGCGCCCTCAGGGTCCCGGGTGGAACCCAAGGAAAGCTTTTACCCATCCCGCCTGCGTCTGTGGGACTTCTCAGAAGGATCACAATGTTCCTAGTTTCAAGACCTTTGGGATAAACTTCGCAGAGTTTCTGAATTCGTTACCCTCACTTCTGGCTGTGCTGATGTCTAAGCCAGCATGCCTCTTCCCCCATCCCTAGAAGTCTCTGGGTCATGTTAATATATCTGGCTTATAAATTTGCTGGGGGCTGGGAAGGTGGCTCAGTGGTAGAGCACTTGCCTTGCAAGCCAGAGGCCCTGGGTTCGATTCCTCAGCACCACATAAGCAAAAAGAAAAAAGCCGGAAGTGGCGCTGTGGCTTGAGTGGTAGAGTGCTAGCCTTGAGCTGAAGAGCTGAGGGACAGCGCCCAGGCCCAGAGTTCAAGCCCCACGACCGGACCCAAAAAAAAAAAATAAAAAAAAAATAAATAAATTTGCTGGATCTGCATTTTCTAGCCATTTCATTTAGTGTCCTTACTGCAGGAAGGGGGGATCAACATAGTGGATTGAACATATAAGGCCAACAAAGATGTATTTAAAAATATGATGTGTAAGCTATTTATACTACACTTGACTTAGAAGTACACCTGGGTTCTACTAGTCTAAGTTACCCCTTTCCTGAGCCTCAGCTGCCTTACCTGCCCAAGGATGGGAGTAAGATCATAGTCTGAGGTTGTTTTGTATTCCCAGAGGTCATGCCTCCACCAGCTTCAGCCAGTAAATGTTCCCAGAGGGTACCTGCTATCTGTAGTGATCTCTCATTGGCTGCAAGCCTAATTCCTTCTCACATTTACCATGCTGGGCAAAGGGCTACCATGCCATTCCTGAGAGTCGCAAAACTTTGCCTGCTTCTGGAACTCTCTTCTGACATTGTCCACTTCCCACTGTACATGCAGACATAGCTCAAATGAACTATGTACATGGCAGCAATTGAGGCACAGGGGACCGTGTTTGACAGAGCAGAGCATCAATTGGAGAGATCAGGACAATACTCATAGCACTTGACCATAAGAACACAGACTACGTGTAACTATACATAACACTCGTACACAGGACAGTTGCTGGGTGTTGTCTGAGATTCAAAACCAGTGCTTTATCCAAGCCCAAGACAGAGCTGTAACAGAGGCCTTCAGAAACTAAGGAATCATTAGTGGGTAAAAACACCAACAATCTATGAGAGTCAGAAGTATCTTGCTGTCACTAGAGGTAGGTGCTGTTGCCCTGGGAGTAACAATGATTTGTGTGTGGGCTGCTCTTTCCACTCCCAAAGGGCAGAGCTCATGTTTGGGCTTATAGGGCGTTTCCCATTCAATAAACAAAAAGTGACCACAACAGGATTGGGGCAAAACCATGAAGAGAAAGAGCACTGACCTAGAGGTCACAAGGCCTTCATCTTGGTTCCATCATGACCATCACCAACTTGCATGGCCTTGAGCGAGTCCTCTGCACTTCTATTTATAAAATAAGAGACTTGAACCGAACCTGGGGTTCTGTTAAGTTCTGAAGTACAAGGACATCATTGTGGTAGGACAGGGGAGGGGTGGGCTGGGACTGCTGATTATCTCTCTTTCCTTGTCTTCAACCAAAGAGCCTACTTACATCTTCAGTGCATATACTGGGGTTCTTTTGTAGCGTCTTAGAAAAAAAAATCACCTAAGTTGTTACATACCATACCGTGTTCCTTTTATACATAGGGGGAAAGAGTTTGGTCAAGGTCACACAGTGAGGGGTAAAGAGTCCCAATGTCTCTCTTCTTTCATTTTTTGGTGCTGAAAATTGGACCCAGGGCCTCAAGCGTGACAAACTCATACTCTGCCTCCAGCCCCAGTCTTCTTCCTGATAATGGCAATAGTCATCTGAGGAGAAACCTTAACCCTAGGTCTTCCAGATTTGAAGGGAAATTATGGCTTCCAAATTCTTTAAAACCACAAGATAGGGCAAAGTATGTGCTAAGCCCCACCTATAGTAAAGTATGCCTACATACCAATTCTGCCAAAGGCCACATAATATCTGGGCAGTGCCCAAAGGACATACTGGTATGTGGTTTGGTTCTTGATAATTCCACTCCTGCTGATAGAGAAGGGTGTCCAAGTCAAGAGAAAGAGGCCCATTGGCCACTCTGAGGATGTGCTAGAGTAGTCATCACTTGCTCCACCATTAGTCTCTTAGCTACTACCCAGAAGTCCTTATAACAGGCTTCTTTTCCTTCTTTTTCTTTTTCAGTCAAAATGGACTTTATTTTTCATAGAAAAGAACACAGAAAGTACACAGAGATCCTATCTACTAGCTCTTTACTTTTGTGTGTATGGGTGAGTATGCCAGTCCTGGGGCTTGAATGCAGGGCCTGGGTGCTGTCCCTAAGCATTTTTTGCTCAATGCTAGCATTCTACCACGTGAGTCACAGCTCCACTTCCAGCTTTGTGGGGGTTAATTGGAGATAAGGGTCTCACAGACTTTACTGCAGAGGCTGGCTTTGAATCTCCATCCTCAGATCTCAGCCTCCTGAGTAGCTAGGATTACAGGCATGAGCCACTGGTGCCCAAGTGGTTCTTCACTTTTACATTAGGATAGCGTGTTGGTTACAACAGATGAGCCAATCTCGATATGTTATTACTAAGTAAAGTCCATAGTTCAAATTAGGGTTTGTCTTATCTTTTTCTTTTTTCCTCTTTAAAAAAATTCAGCAAGCTTTTGTTGACATTTACATTGTAGTACAAAAATATATCTCAAATGACTTAAGTTCAACAATAAAGGGGAGAAATTATGGTACCCAAGCTTTTCTTTCTCTGTCATCCTAGGATTAGTTTACTATATGTCGGCTTTTCTAGGCTTTGTTCCACATAATTTGTTCAGCCTTTCATCATTAGAATTCTTAAACCTATTAGGGGAAAAAAATCAGCCCTCAACCCAACAAATGTCATCAAATCTACTGGAACAGTGTTCAAGAACAAAGTCCATTTTGAGTATTAGTCCTCAAAATAGAGATCCTCAAACCATTAGGTGCTGTGCTTATTATAAATTCAAACTGGTTGCATGGATTGAAAGTTTAACTAAGGAAAGTTTTAAATTAACAATGTGTTTAAAAGTGTTACACAGACACTTAATTTCAAACCAAGTAGCTTTTATGTTTAAAGCACAAAGAGTGAAGGGAAAGGGGAGAAAAAAGATGAGAGAAGAAAAGGGGAAGGGGAAGGAAAGGAAAAGAGGAGAAAGAAAGGGAAAAGAAAGGGGAAGGGAAAGGAAAGAGGAAGGGTAAGGGAAAGAAAAAGGGAAAAGAAAAGAAAGGAACTTTTGTTTATAAATATATTAAGAACAGCTGGGCTCTGGTGTCTCACACCTGTAATCTTAGCTACTCAGGAGGCTGAGATATGAGAATGACAGTTTGAAGCCAGCCTAGGCAGAAAAGTCCTCATGAGACTTTTTTTTTTGCGGGGGGGTCCGGTTGTGGGACCTGAACTCTGGGCCTGGGCGCTGTCCCTCGGCTCTTCAGCTCAAGGCTAGCACTCTACCACTTGAGCCACAGTGCCACTTCCGGCTTTTTTCTTTTTGCTTATGTGGTGCTGAGGAAATCGAACCCAGGGCCTCGGGCATGCAAGGCAAGCGCTCTACCACTGAGCCACCTTCCCAGCCCCCTCATGAGACTTTTATCTCCAACTAACCACACAAAAACCAGAAGTGGTGCTGTGGAATTGTGGCTTAAGTGCTAGTCTTGAGCACAGACAGCTCAGGGACAGTGCCCAGGCCCTGAGTTCAAGTCCCACAATGGACAAAAAATAAAATAAAATAGAGTACAAAGCCTCACTACATCAAACTAGAAAATACTTTTTAAAATACTGTGGAGACAAGAGATACAAAATTTAGCCAACTTTGCTGTTCTCGGAGTTGTTAAATCCCTCAGTATTGGCAAACGTAACTTCAAAATGCCAACTCTTAAAGCCTACATTTATATTTTAGTTCTTTCCCATTGAATATTTTGGAACTTTGTATGGTATGTTTTATTCATTTATTTATACATTCTGTTCCTAGTTATATCTGAACAACTTGGACTGTTCTCATTCTTGACAGCTATTTATTTGACCCTGCTAATAATGACTTTCTTTTCATTTGAAAGGAAGAGAAGTCAAACATTCAGTTACAAAACAGAAAAAGCCATTGACTGTGTTGAGAGTCATGGCTAACAGTATGCCTTTTCCTTCTATTTGATTACTGATTTTTATTTTGAATCAGTGTTGTTGTTTTTCTCAGCACATTTTAGCTGGAAAATTTTGTTACGACTCTTCCACATGTGCATACAATGTATTCCACCAGTCTCATCAGCTCTATCATTCTCTTTTTTCTCCTTTCCCCACCTGGTAAAACAATTCCAGCAGGTTTCATTGTTCTATTTTCTTTTTCCTAACGTTTTTATTAGCATCAGTTAGTTATACAAGGGGGTCTTTTTGACACAACTATCTACTCACGCAATGTATCTTAATCTCATGTTCGTCATCACTTTTACCCCTTTCCGCTGGCCTTCCCAAACCAACTTCAATAAGCTTCACTTCTCCATTTTCACACACACATAAAGCATTTTCAGATCCATTCTGTGCATCCCATTCACACTTCCCTCCCACTAGGATTCTGCCCAAAATGTGACTAGTTTTTAGTTATACAATGGGTTTTGCCAGTATACTCTTAATAAAAATTAGAGGGCATGGCTGCTAAAGTAAATAATTAAGAGCTGAGTTGACTTCTAAAATACAGTAACACTTTTATGATAAATTTTCCAGTTACCAATTACTTGACAATTTGTTACTAGCTCTCATTAGTTAAATATGGGAGTGTGTGAGAGAGGATTTCATTGTGACACTTCCATGCAAGTTTCTAATGTATTCCAATCAATCTCACCTCCTAATATCCAGCCAATGGAACACTCTCATTAAAATTCATCCATAATTCTTTCCTATTACTACTTCTTAGCAAGTTAGGAAAGGTATGATACTCATTAGGAGTTCATATCACTTGTTGAGCAGCATAGAATAGCATATGGCTTCTATGTAGTTTAGCCAGCACACCCTGATCTCAGTCTACATCTCTCTGTGGGTCCATCCTCCCTGATAATCAACCCAGGAGAAGTTTATTTTCACCATATTTTTCCAGAACAACCCATGACAGTAAAAAGGAGGACGCATTATCGTACTCTTCCATAAGAGTAAACCAAGCCCAGGATTCATTCCTTTCCTCATCTGTCATATAAAATGAGTGTATAAACTCACAGCATAATGGTATATCACTTTATTTGGGAACTCCAAGAGAGATACCATGCTGAGAGGAAATCAATTAAAGGACTTACAAACATAGGGATCAATAATGTATAAAGCGTAATGTGCCAAATGGAATTATCTTCTCAAGAGAACTTTACCTGTGGAAGAAAAGTGTAATCTCTGCAAAAATACCCATCTGTATGAAGTAGAACTTGGTGTCAATAGCATGATTGGAGAGAACATTGTGGAAAGTGGTTGTGATTGGATTTACGATTCTGGCAACAATTTAATAAAATAGCTAAACATAGTTAGACTACATGGACACCCAGTGAGAACAAAAAGCCTTGTTTGTGGGAGATAGTAGACAACATTTCACTGTGCATATACCAAACTGAACTGTTTTCCCAAATGTGAGGTTCACACAGTAAAAGACTTTTCCCTATATGCACTTCAATTTCATAGGCATAGGAGGGAGGGGAGAGAAGGAAGGCAGGGAGAAAGGAAGGACAGAAGAGGAGAGGGAAGAGGGAGATGGGAGAGTAAGGTAGAGTTCCAGTGTCCCCTTCAAGGGCACTGTGCTGAATGACCTAAAGACCCACCCTCCCAGAATCCACCACTTAACAGTTTCACCACTTCTAATAATAGCATGCTGGGGACCAAATCTCTGCCCCATGGAGGACCTTTGGGAGACAGTTAAGATACAAACTCTAGCAAGTATCTAAACATAGAAGAGCACACCCATGCAAGCTATCTAAGCACTTGATATAATAATGCATTCAATTCAGAATGATTACCCTATCATTATCTGGGTTTTTACCAATACTAGGGCTTTCTGCAACTGCAAGGTGGTGGTTATATAAAGCAGGAATCTCTGCATCAACATCCAGAAAGCAGCTACCATTTTCCATGTGTATGCTCTTTTATCATTTTTCTTAATCAACTCTGATGTTATTTGTTGCTGCTTAGCAAGATTAGTGAAAGCAAAACTGTAATCACTGAACACAGCACTTTGGCAATCAAGGCATTGAAAACCTTCAATCTTTGGGGAGGGAAGTGAAGACGCTGTGCAGCATTGAGGACTCTGATTAATAAACAAGGTGGTCACATTCCTAATGAAGACTTCCCAGTCAGGTCATCATCGGAGATCTGACATTTTTCTGTCAATGCTATCATTAAAAAATCATAAATAACTCAGTAAGTTCTAGAGACTTTAGTCCATGATCCGCTTGCCCCACTATGAATGAAGAAAATGGTCTAGGATGTAATATATTCTTAAAATATCCAAAAGCACTGTATACCATGACATCAGATCATGAACTGCATTCTCGTGAGTGACATCCTTTGCAACAAAACACGTTTCAGGGAGAACTGGTTCATAATGACTGAGTGAATCTCACACATCAGAATTTCCAGAGTTTGATATGACTGAACCATTCATTACCTGACATTGGGATACCCAGAGTAGACAAATACCAACAGCCATAATTTGTATGTCCCACAGAATGTATTTCTCCATATTGGAAACAACAGTACGGGAATCCTTAGTGAGAGATCTCATGAAATCTTTTTGAGAGTAAAGGAGGCATTAAACTGAATCAAGCCCTCTGCGGTCCCTACGAAGCACGGAACCAGAGCTCTCAGGAGAGGTGGTAGCTCAGATATCCTGACTGACACCCTTTCCATGGCCCCCAGCATCCCCAGGATCAAGTTTATTCTCACCTTGGCTTACGAGACAGTTTCTGTTCTGACTCCTGCCTGACTTGCCAGTAACATGTCTCATTGTTCACTTCCCATTTGGTGCTACATTAAAAAAATAAACTTTAAAAAGGAACAAGGTACTGTTCCTTTTATCTTTCCCTCAGCTACTCTTACTTATGACTCTCTTATCTCAATTATTATTTTCCCCACTGCCACATTTATTTCACACCCATCACAGAATACTTATAAAGAAAGCTCTCTCATAATGACCTGTCTGCATCGCACATTGGATCCTAAGTTCCAGAGGGCAGGGACTCTGGTCTCAAGTACTTAGTGTCCTTGGTACATTGTGCACATTGACAATCTCATAGTCATCACTTAGTGAAAATATTCTGAAAGTACAAACTCTCCTTGACTCTTCCTGGGCCAGATGTGTTCACCAAGTCACAGGCCAAACATAAAAGCTCTGGGTGAAAGATGGATTGAGTTGAGTGGTAGCCCAACTCCTTATTCGCCTAGGGCCAGCCTTTTCTCATTTACTCATATTGTAGCAGACTCTGAATGATTTCTTGGGCAAATGCTTCCCAGTTTCCCATTTGTCAGGATGCTGGAGACTACCTAAAAATACTAACCTATATATCTGTACAACCAAAATTTTCAGAAACATTCACCAGACACTGAGAATATTGTTTGGCACAATTTAAATAAGATCAATGTAATGTGGTTGCATAGTAGAGAGTAAAAAAGAAGTCGGACAACTTACTGCATCTTCATCAGAAAATGTCAACATCACACATAGGATGGTTCACCCGGAGTTAAACAGCAAGCATTTGCTCAAAACTGACTTAGCACTTTTTGCAAAGCATATCAGATTGTTGCAAAAAAAAAAAAAGTGCTATTCAAATAGAAGAAGGAAGAAGAGGAGGAGGAGGGGGAGGGGAGAAGGAGGAAGAGGAGGAGGAGAGAAAACAAAATAAAGCTGCAGTTTGGAGCTGAGAACAAAGCATCCCAGAATAGGTTCATTTCCACACCACAGTCACTGCAAAACAAAAAAATCCTTTGGAAAATTCCTTTTCCTTAACAAGCCTATTTATCTTGTCTCATTGTATTCTTGCAACAATGTAAAAGTTCCAGGGAGCCTTCTGTACTGTCTAAAGCCTGTGGCCGATTTTTTATTTGTCATTGTTTTGTTCTGGGTGCTGGGGATCAAGTTCAGGGCCTTGGAAATACAATGTAGGCAAGTGTTCTACCACTGATCTCATCCTCAGCCCCTCGTTTCTAGGACAGGGTCTCATTTTGAACTTGTTATATAGATGAGTAAAGACCAAGCTGGGCTCAAACTCTTGATCCTCCTGCTTCTGAGGGAGGATTCTCTCCAGAGTACTGGAATGACAAGCTGTTTTATCTCTCCATGCCTCAGTTTCTTCCTGTGAAAATGGCACTGGTGATAGTACTTGCCTCCAGGGGTATTACAGGAGTTACATGGGTCAATATGTACAATAAGCTCATTGCATGGCATCTGGTATTTATGAACAAGGAATACTACCTGTCATTAGCAAAGCTGAGTGCACAAAAACTCTCCAAGATTTCCCAAGAGGGAACTGAACATTAGGAAAGCAAGTCCCTGGGTTGTTCCTTGCAGTTCCCATGATCAAGTACAGCTAGGATTATAGCTGGTGTTAGAGGATTGGGTTTTAATACTGTCCAGGGACAGGAAATAAAATCTAGATGATGTGGGAGGTGGCGTGTTGGCACTGAGATATCAGCATAAAGCCAGACCTCTGAAAGGAAAATATCCTTTAAAAAATAAGTCAATCTCTAGCATAACAAAGAGAGAGAGAAAGAGAAGAGACAGAAGAAGGAGGAGGAGGAAGAGAAGGAGGAGGAGGAGGAGAAAAAGAAGAAAGTTTGTTTATTTTGAACTGAGCTCTAGCTCAGGAGAGGAAAATGTCTCTCTTAAGAATTCAAAACCACTGGCATGAGCCTTTGGTGGGTTTGGGGGTTTGAATAAATAGTTCCTGTACAACTTAGAAATCCCTTGGCTAAGAAATAACATAAAATTTGGTTTAGGCCAATTATACTCTGTTAGAAGCAAACATTTTGATTACACTGGTTTCTCCAGATTAGAGCCCTGTTGAAGATGAGCTCACAATCTGAAATCATATAACACACAAAGAAAAAATATGACAAGAGTCTGCCGACTTAACAAACAACAGGATTAGGACTTCTAGAACTCTATAAAGCTATCATTGGAGATTTTGAACTAAGTCTGTTAAAATGGCTAATAAGATAACATAAGGATTTAAAAAGAGAAAAATCCAGAAAGTGATTAAAATCAGGCAAACTATTTGTGTGTGTATGTGCTAGTACTGAGAATTGAGCTCAGGGCCTTGTGCCCTTGCTTGTCTTTTTTGCTCAAGGCTGATGCCTTACTACTTGAGCCATACCTCCACCTTCAGTGTTGTGGTCAATTGGAAAGTCTTGTTGCCTTTCCTGCCCAGGCTGGCTTCCAACTGTGATCCTTAGATCTCAGCCTCCCCAGTGGCTAGCATTACAGGCATTAGCCACCACCACACAACCAGGCAGACTTTTAAACATAAAACAAATAGTCCTTTTCCTTAGAAACAAAAAGAAGTTTATTAAAATATACAGCTTCACAAACAGACTAATAGATAGTTGAAACTAACACTGCTGAGAAAGAATTAGACAATTTAAAGATAAATCTAGGAAACTATTTGAATGGAGATAAGAAATGAAAAGAAAAAAGATATTCTTAGGCGATATAGAGAATAAACTAAAACAGAATAAGAGAAATTCAAGATGAGAAACTAGTTTGGTCAGGCAATGTTTGAAGAGAAAGTGGCTAAACACTGATGAAAGATAAGAATATTTTGATTCAGAAAAACCTCAAACTAGATAAATAAAACCAAACAATCTTTTAGATATACCATAATAGAACTAAACACTAAGGGCAAAGAGAAACTTTATGACCACAGAAAGAAGAGAGAAAGGAGTGTGATATCCTTTATGGCAGAGGATGTTTTGGGGAGAAGCCATGAAGACTCTGTGAGCATAGGTGTGCCTATAACCTGACCCCCAGCAGTGGGGCCTGCACAGAGGAGCCTGTGGTGGATTGAATATGCTAGATAGGGACAGACACTTCAAAAGCATAAAGTGGTGAGGGGAGGGCTGGGAAGGTGGCCCAGTGGTAGAGCACTTGCCTTGCATTCATGAGGCCCTGGGTTCGATTCCTCAGCACCACATAAGCAAAAAGAAAAAAGCTGGAAGTGGCGCTGTGGCTCAAGTGGTAGAGTGCTAGCCTTGAGCTGAAGAGCTGAGGGACAGCACCCAGGCCCAGAGTTCAGGCCCCATGACCAGACCCAAAAATAAATAAATAAATAAAGTGGTAAGGAGAAAAAACCCTCAGATTTGAGATGTGGACAAACTGGCTTCAGAGGTCCTCATTGTTACCTTATTCAGGATATTTTGGTGTTTTTCTAATGTGAAACTAGTCTCCATATTGTGGTTTCACACTATTTGTCCCTGTACACATAAATCAAGAATATATCCATGAACACATATGATTTTTATCAGACAACCAGTAATTATTACTAGCCTATTCCATAGAGAAAAAGCCAGCGCTTGTGAGAGATGCCAAAAAAAAAAAAAAAAAGCCTCAATCATGAGCACTTTGCTGCTGACTTACAGTACAGGACTTGTAATCTGGACAATACTAGGACATCAGAGTCATCTAGGACTTTGGAGAAAGTCTTTTTCAAAGCCTAGCAAGTGGACTATTTGCATGAAAATCAACCTAAGGTATTTCTTTAAAATGTAGATTATGCAGCCTTACCCCAAATGGAATAAATCAGAATTCCCAGAGTCTGATCCAGGAATCTTTTTTTTTTTTTAATTTTATTTTATTTTATTTGTGAACATACTGTACAGAGGGGTTACAATTACATGGGCAGGATAATGCGTACATTTCTTACCAAGCATTGCTGATCCAGTAATCTTTTTACTGAGTTCAAATTATAACATGCTCAGGACCTAGAGAACTGTTAGTCACTAATCACTAATCTAATCAAGGCAGGCACCTTGAAAGGCAAATTCATATTAATGCAGCTCCAAAGGTTTTTTTCTTGTTTTCAGCTAAAATTTATGATGAAAGTTAAGCATGTCTTTCATCTTTATGACAGAAGTTGAGCATGTTCAAAAGTGTTCCTAACCACCATTTTAACCTTTAAACAGATTCTCTATGCCCTTCAGCTAAGCATGCCCCACAACTTGTCTACCACCTTTACTTTTTGAACTCTAAACTAAAACTGATAAGGTTAGGGCATGTACTCCTTAACTGAGTATGCTCAGGAATGCACTCCCCTCTAAAGTGCTTTCCTATATATGAATATGTATAGGAAATAAAAGCCTCTTGGAATAAAATCCCCATGCTTCCTTTGTTCCAGGAAGACATTGCTTTGTAAATAACTCCATGTTTTCCTGATATTCTGCAGGTAACAATTCTTTCCCTACTTCTGGCCATGTCTACTTTAGTTTGGTACTCACAAAGATGTGAATGTACTGCATTTGTTACAGAACCACTCACTATTTAGCATTTCCTTTAGACCCCCAACCTGAGTCCATATTCCTTCCCCGTACGATGGCAGGCACATCGAAGCCTCCTTACCTTGCTTTGTATGATGTGCTACCATATACTCAATTCAACATATAGGATACACAGCCTTAGAAGAGGATCCTCTACTGGAGTCCCACAACACCTCAGTGACTCTCATCTCACCCACAATTGTCCTCACCCTTGGCTGCTTCTCCATGCAGTCTGTGAAGGAAGAAAACATCCCTCAGTCAGCTCTGTATACCTGATACACAGTACATGGCATGTCGTACTCTCTCAGTGCTTGTGGAATGAATGGATACATTGATTTGAACTGCTTAAGAACTACTTGCCAGTTAATGGTGTTGCCAGGGCCACAACCCAGGTCTTTAATTATCTCATGAAGGCTGTAAATCTTCCAACAGAGCCATTCCAGTAGTCATTTTCCCCTCCCATTCTTTTGAAGGCAGATGGAATTTCTCTTTTGCCATAAGGAAATCTGGGGTGTGGAAAAACAATACATTCTCCCCAACTGCTGCTCAGAGATTTCTATGTGCCTAATTGGGAAGGGAGTAAGGGCAGTAGGGGCTGATCATTTAGAGGCTATAAAGTGGGAACCACCAGACATGTAGTAGCTTAAGACAGTGATGTAAAGCAAAATAGACATTGTTCTGGCTCTTTCTATGTGCCAGTCTGGTTCCTCAGAGGAGTACTGAGATGAGTAGGACTTGCACCCCACCCTGTCCATTTCACAAGGAAGACAAATACACATACGTACGTGCATACACACACGCACGTGCATACACACACACTACCTCTGAGCCACCTTCCCAGCCTGGGTAGGAAAGTTTTTGAGACTCTTATCTCCAATTAATTACTATAAGGATAGAAATGGCATTGTGGTTCAAAGTGATAGAGCCTGAACACAAAAGCTCAGGGACAACACTGAGGCCAAGTTCAAGCTCCAGGACCACACACACACACACACACACACACACACACACACACACACACACACACACACACACACACACACACACACACACACACACACACACACACACACACACAGCTTTGCCATTTTACCATTCAAAGCACAGCTTCAGTCACTGCTTTCCCCAGCCTGAACAGCTTCTGCTTTTTGGTGTTTCTCTGTAGATATCCATCCTTTTTTTTCCCCCTCCTCCCCCCCCAGTCATAGACCTTCAACTCTGGGCCTGGGTGCTGTCCCTGAGCTCCTTTTGCTCAAGTCCAGCACTCTACCCACTAGAGCTATAGTTCCACTTCTGGCTTTTTCTGTGATTAATTAGAGATAAAAGTCTCATGGACTTTGGACTTTCCTGCTCCAGTTGGCTACAAACCTTGATACTCAGATCTCAGCCTCCTGAATAGCTAGTTTTACAGGTGTGAGTGATTAGCATCCAGCTGATATCCATACTTAACGCTGGTGTTTCAATGCTTGCAGGGCCTACGTGACATGGGGCAGCCAGGCCCCACCAGTGCCTGGCATGCTTCAGTGCCATGGAATCCCAGGCATCCCCAGAGATTTGGAATCTAGAAATAGCATCAACTTCCTACCTGCACACACTCCGCACTCCCCGTCCAACAGACTGGTTCCTGCCTGTCTCTCCAGGTGCGTTGTCTGCTTGTCTTTGGCTCACACTTGACTCCATGCCTATGTTTTCACTAATCGGGAAGCTTCTCACCATGAAAGGAAATGAAGTGTTAAGCCAGAAATAGAGTGAATACTGGCACCAAAAGAAAAAGTCAATAAAAAAAGTCCAAGTGACTAAAGAGGATACAGTGACTAGTCTATTCTTACCCAGCTCCGATCCCATAGCCACAGAGCTGCTGCCTCGTGTACCCTTCCAGAGATATTCTGTACATATACAACCAACTTCATATATACATAGACACACCCACGCACATGCACACACATTTTCTTTTTTTTTAATGGTAACATACTATACTCCTTGCTCTTCACCTCGTTGTTTTCTTTCAGCAGTATCTCTTGGAGATGATTCCATGCATGTCTATATAAAAAGAATTTCCATATTTTTGTTTTTGTTTTTATACCCAGAAAGAATTCCATTATATAGACATACAATGAATGTACTTAGTCAACACCTTATTGATGGACTTTTGGGATATCTCTAATTATTTATTATTACAAGCATTATACTAACAACTATAATTTTGTTATAAGCAAACATTACCTTCTTATATTACTATAATTACATATGTGTGCTATTTTACACATAAATAAGAATAATATGCTAGAAGTGAAATTACAGGGTGAAATAGTTCATGCTAAAATAAAGCTCTTAACAACTAATGAACAGTTTAACAAAATGAATACCCGTCAGTTGAAAAACGTTTTGTTGGTGGGAGGGGGTGTCATGGGGATGGGGGGCAGACAAATTAAGAGAGGAAGGATGGGTGAATATAGTTATTATATTCTATGTGCATATGTGAAAATAGAAGCATGACACTTAAGATTGTGGGTGGGTTGGGAATGTTGGGGAAAAACAAAAGAAAGGGTGACATTGATCAAGATGCACTGTACTTATAAACCGGTTTGTTGAATTGAAACCCTTTATATAACTACTTGAAGATAATAAAAATAAATAAAATGAAGCTTTTGTTTTTGTGTTTGTGCCAATACTGGAGCATGAATGCAGAACCTAGGCACTGTATTTTAGCTTGTTCACTCAATGCTGGCACTCTAACTTAAGCCACAGCACTACTTCTGGGTTTTTTTGCTTGTTAATTTGAGATAAAAGTCTCATAGACTTTCCTGCCCCAGCTGGCTTTAAACCACCATCTCAGATCTCAGCCTCCTGAGTATCTAGGATTACAGTCATGAGCCACTGGTGCCCATGTAAATGAAGCTTGTAATTTCAGAATATGGTATCAGAAAGACTTAAGACTAACGATGGCTCTTGATGTACTTCCTCCACTCTTATCATCTGAATCCATGATGGTGCCTTGTTTTGTTTAGTTATCTTTAAGTAGTGGTATAAAGGGGTTTCAATTCAACATGTCAATGTATGAGTTCAATGCATCTTGATCAATTTCACCCCTTCGACAGTTCACTCCTCCATCTTTTACATTTATCTTTCATCAGACAGCAGTAAACATTTATCTCTTTCATCAGACAATAAATAAATTGCATAAAAGCAAGAATCTGTGTTATTTATCAGAATTCTACATCTAGTACCATGCACAGAAATCAGTAAGGACTAACAAGTAGCAGCTAAAGAAAAGAGGGAAGAAGTTTGTCTTGAATGGAAGGTAGGCACTCAGATTCTGTGGTCTGTTAGAATTAGAAATAGGCTCTCAAAAGTCTCCAGAGTATGGGCTGAGAAAGTGGCTCAGTGGTAGAATGACTGCCTCACATGCATGAAGCCCTCCCTGGGTTCAGTTCCTCAGCACCACATAAGCAGAAAAAGTGGTGTGGTGGCTCAAGTGGTAGAGCACTAGCCTTGAGCTGAAGAGCTCAGGGACAGTGCTGAAGCCCAGAGTTCAGGCCCCATGACTGACAAAAAAAAAAAAAAGTTCTCAGACCTCAAGGCCAGGTTGAGCTGGGTGAGGACCAAGTGTTGGAAGGCAACCACTCTCCATGCTAGAAAGGGGAAAAGTTGAGCTGGAATTAGAAAAAGAGTTCATGGGGGGTGGGAGGGAGATAACCAACCCTGTGGCTGGGTTTTAGTTTTAATTAGATCCACATTTGCTTTCCAGCTTGGCAGAATGATTTTGACAAATGCATGTCTGTTTTTATCTAAATATTCTGCAGATGGCTTCAGGAGTGACTGGGTGGTGTATGTCTTGGCATAAATCTACCAAAGGGGCCTTCAAGATACCTTATCACTAAACAGATTCAGTTAACAAAATTAACTAGTCATTGGTACTAAATGGAATTGTCTCCAAACCCAAGATTTAGGCCAAGTGTACTTTTCAAATATGGAAGTCATCAGGAAACCCTCAGGATAATGTATTTAATCTAATAATGCATGAAGGTGGAAGGTGAGAAGTACAGGAAGAATGTACAAAGGGATAGAGAACCTCTTCCTCCCCAGACCAACCTAATCAAGTTGGAGAGGAGGTAGAAGAGGAAGGACTAGAGGAGATAAAGGGAGAGGAGAACAGGAAGAAGCAAAAAAGAAACTTTGTTCCCAAGAGAGGCAGATGAGTCCCAGGCAAGTTTCACACACTCTGGTTCAAGAGATAAGGAGAAAAGGAAGGAGGGTGGGGAGAATGGAAGGAAAGAGACAAAAAAAAAAAAGGTGGGGGCATGTAGAGACCTGCAAGGTTGCTAGGTACTTTCTCCATAGACTAGGGGAAAAGCATGCCGAAATCCTGTCCCCCATCCTCCTCCTTCACGGCAGAGTAAGGTCTTCCTTGAAGAAGGCCTCAAGAGTCCACCAGAGAGGTTATGGAAACAGGATCTGTGGGTAGGCAGACTGAGGCCTTTGGCAATAGTTTGCCCTGGTATGTGAAAAATTTGTCCTGCTTGGATAGTTGGCAAACCTTTTAGAGGCAAAAATGGAATTTATTAACAGAAAATATTTATCAAGGATTGTTCTCTTCTCCCCCTCTCTGATCTTTTTTCCTTTTTAAATCTTCTTCCTAGGGTGGAGGACTTCATCAACAAAGTTCTTTCATCTTTGCTTGTGGTTTGCATCCTTGAGCCTAGCTTGAAAGAAGAGGAAGATGGCTTTAGGGGAAATGTCACAAACACACACACACACACACACACACACACACACACACACACACACACTGAGGGGAAATGTCACACACACAGACACACACACATCTTACACACACACACACACACACACACACACACACTGAGCTTCCATCTCCAGAGGCAGGCACCAACTTTCTGTTCTAGAAAGGGCCTGGGTGGATAGAGCTAGAATTCAAAGGAATTCACAGTATTCAGGTGGTATAGGTTTAAGTTCTGACAGTCAGATCTACAGACCTGGGTCTAAATATATAATCCACTACATATAAGCAATGTAGCTTTCATTTTTTTAAACCACCATTTTCTGGGGTGTGAATTTAATGAGATACTTTCTGTTTCGTGTCAAATACTGGGTCTAGGCTGGAACAAAACTTCAATGGACATCAGTTCTGATACTTATAATACTGGACAGAGGCCTTAGATGTAACCCTCTCCTAGATTACTCAACAAGGATTAAGATGTGGCTGCTCTGGGCATCACTTAATCAAGGCAAGGAAAGAGCCCAGCCTTCATGAAACCTACATTTAACCAAAGGCAGCAAAGTAGATGACGTTCATTGAGGGTTTATTAAGGATCAAGTGTTGTAAATGTATTACCAACCACTATGAACTTACTTAACCTTCAAAACTTGTCTAATATTATCCATACTATTATGCTCAATGCTAAGGAATAACCCAGCTCTTCTGGCTCCCTAGACAACTTTCTTACTGTAGTGAATTAATACTGCTTCACTACAGCATCTACAGGGACTATGGAATTGGTCATTTTGGAAACACAATAGGCAAGAGTAGAAGAAAGAGGGTGCAAAGAGGCCTTGCGACAGGTAGTGGCAGAGCCAGCCTCTAGAATCCTGAATTAATATTGCAACACCATGAAAGGGAGAGAGATGGTCAAATGTGTCAGCAGGTATAGGTGGTTCACTCCTATAATCTTAGCTACTTAGGAGGCTCAGATCTGGGAATCACAGTTCAAAGCCAACCCTGGGCAGGAAAGTCTTCTTATTGCCAATTAACCACCAGAAAACCACTCGGTCCAGCAACTAGGGCCTCTGGGAACTGGCTTTAGATTCACATTGGCCTTGAACTAGACTCCTTCTTACTATTTTTAAATAGTTTAAATGCTCCCCTGCCTGGATGAAGCTACCCACATGGAAAGAAGAGCCACACAGGGTCCATCTGGGGTGGCTCTACAGAGGACAAATCACACAAAAGAAATCAGAGGGAATAAAAGATGCAATTTAGTGGTGAGGAGAGTGAGGGCTTGGACCAAAGCTCTGATTAAGGAGCTATCCTTCTGTGGCCTACTAGGTTTTTAAACACAGGGTTCAAAGTTGCATGCATGCCCCTACCCCCACTGGTCCTCACATGCCCTCTGTGGCCCTTCCCTGCGACCAGTTCTATGGACAGGTCTAGCAGCCAGTAGCCACATTATTCATTGTCGTGATCTTCTGTACTTGTACTCTCTGTGGTTTCCCAGACCCTTGCTTTCCCTTTCCTCATTGCACACACTCTGGGCTTAGACTCCTAGACAGTATGTACTAGAAGAATGCAGGACAGAAGAGCCTTAACAGACTTTCCAGAAACCCATAGAATCCTCTGTCCAGCAAGACCCTAATGGTCACCCAGACAGGGCCAACATCAGACCCAGAAGGGGAGGCTTTCCCAGATGAGACATTTTATAGGAACAGAAACAAGTTAAAGCTGACACTAAGTAAAAGGAAAGAAATGTACATATCACCCGATGTGGAAGAAAGAGTTGTATTGTCAAAGCTCATAGAATTCACAAACATTATAGACCATGATAATGACACTTTGCCTTGTGAAGGTTAAAATGTGTTTGTGACTTTAACTAAGTATCACTATCTCACAATACTGTGAAATTTATGTAATCACTTAATCTCAACAAAAAAAATGTTAGAAAGAAAGAAAGAAAGACAAGAAGAAAGAAAGAGGTTAAATAACTTCTAGGAATGGTGTTCTACAGCCCTGTTACTGGCTCCTTTTTTAATCTCAGTCATTCCTATTAAAACACATGGAAGGAGAGAGGGTAAAGGAAGGACAAAGCCCAGTCACCTATTGCTATGGAAAGGCCTGATAAGGGGCTGCTTTCACAGGCTCTGGAGTTGGGCATCCAGGTTCCACACCTGGGTCTCCACTCCTACCAGTGTCTGATGCTAGACACATTATTCAACCTCTCAGAGCCCACTTCTCTCACTTACAGGAGAGAGATCATTATAATCCATAATCCTTGTGAAGAGTAAATAGGGCATGTGTGGAAGGCCGTTTATTCATGTGACCACCTTTCCCCTTTGCTTTCATCTTACTAGGCTGAGAGGATAAAAAACAAAAGCTATCTCCCAAACAATTCAAATATTCATAAAAATAAGTGGAATTTGTCCTGCTATCTACATACATTCTCTCTAATCTTCACCAGGTCTTTCCTTCCTTTGGGTTCCCCATCTCTGGGTCATTCCCTGGGAACAAAAGGGTAAGAAATGCCCAGGTAATAAGAAGATGGTTTCTGCAGACAACAGACATTCAGAAGGGCTGGTTTCTGCTATTTTATACTATGTATCAAGAATCAAAGTAAGGCATGTGAGTAAACATGGTGGAACATGCTTGTAATCCAAGCAGGAAAGAGCATCTTACATTTGAGGCCAGCCTGGACTACAGCTAGCTAGCTTGAGCTAGTTGGCTGAAGACCAAGGCAAGACTGTGTCTCAAGAAAAAAAAAAATCAATGAGAACATTCAAAGGTTAAAGATTCAGAGGTTTATGCACAAGGATGTAAAGTCTACACGTGTGTGTGTCTAGATGTGTGTATATCACAACCTAAAAGTCAAAATCTGCTAAAAAATAAGGAAATAACTGAGTTATATATTTATGCTAGAATACTATAAAGAACACTATATACACTTGGATACTATAAGACCATTAAATATCAGGTTTAGAAAAATATTTATTGAATCCTAAAATACAAAGGACAATGAAAAGTCAAGATTCAGAACCTATTTATGACATAATCTCAAATATGCAGCAGATGTTTGAATACAGATGAAAGGCTGGAAAGAAATCTAACAGAATGTGAACTCTGGCACGCCAAATACTCACATTGGAAGTTAAATTTTATTTCCATCATTGCAGAAATAATCTATGCCCATTGTACAGAAATTGGAAAAGTGAAGAACATTATAATTAGAAAAATGTTCGAAAGAAGAATAGCTGGTTTCCTAATGATCTATCAGAAAACATCAGCAATAAAAATTAGCTCCCTATGACCTGCTAACCACCAGCAATGTGTGCGACACCATCCTGAGCATACACCCCTGCACACACGAGCATCTGCACACTTTGGGATTACACCACAGCATGCAGTGAGGTCCCCAGGGAGAGTTACAGGGACCAAAGGTCGACAAAAGTTTCTACCAGAAGAGGGAAAAGAAAAAAAGGTAGAGGGAGATGTGGAGGGCAATAAGCTTCAAGGAGTAAAACTCCTGCTTATCATCACCTTCACTCAAAAAGGACTGAGAGTTTGGGGCCAGAATAAGACAACTTTACAGGATGGCTGATGATAGTGCTGTTTTAAGATAAAGATCAGTACCCATCAGCTTGGCCTGGGGAGTTGCTTCCTAGAACCAGGTGGGCCAAGTTTCTTTTATGAATACAAAATCACTCACAGGCTTCTTGGTTAAAGGACAATAATCATAGTTTACACTTTCTGGCCTGCCCATCAGGGCGTCTCATTTCTGCTCAGGCACAGCTGGGGTGCTTGACTAGGAACATCCAAGATGGCTGCCCTCAGGGCTGGCATGCTGATGCTGGGGCTGGCCAGGAACTTGGCCAGGACTTTTCCTCTCCACAGGCTGCTTTGGCATCTTCTCAGGCTAGGTTCCAAGAGCAAATGTCCCAAGAGACAGGAAGTGAAAGCTGCCAGCTGAAGGACTAGGTCCAGAAATTGACACAACACCTCCTCCACTGAATTTATTTGACAAGAAAACCTGATGCCAGATTCAAGGAGAGGAGAACAGCTCCTACTTCTCATTAGGATGAGGGTCAAAGAATTAGGGGGCCATATTTTAAAACTACCACCAAGGGAGACAGACAAGTTCAATGCTAGAGAAGATGCTTTAGGTCATCTTATTCACATTGTGGTGCTCATGAAGGACAGAACAGGATGAGAAGTTATGTCCATCAATCCAGAGACTGCTTTGGCCTGGAAAGAGAAAGCTCAGGGTCTCTCTTTGATCCTATATAGAATTCGACCTCTAAGTTATTCTGTACTTACCCTGGCTACACAATATGGCTTTATTCAGCCTCTGGGTTCCTCTGTTCACCCTTCAGTCCCTAAACTCTGAAGAACTTCCAGTTCCGAGGATCCCTTGGCCTGTGTGAGCAAACAAACTCCCACAGCTACTTAGAACCACCTCTGGCTAGGATTTCAGAAGCTAGCTCTAAAAGCCAGAGGACATCAGGAATCATTTGTGGCACCCATCTTGTCCAATATCTCAAAATCATCCTTAGAGGGTTCACACAGGGTCAGAAAAGCTACATCGTCACACAGTACTTAGGGTCTAGTTTGGGATGACTCCAGAAATATATGTTTCTGTTCTCTTTCTACTATGTATGTCACCTTCTGGAAGTTAGGCTTTATCTTTTAGGGAACTAAGGCACTTTAACCAAAACACTGTCTGACTCACCATCTGATCATAACAAATGTTTATCCTTTGGTCAGCAGCCTTGTCAAAGGCAAACCACAAAGACTCTAACCAATATACTCACTTTCCCCGCTTCTCATGCTCCAAAAGGGCTGTGCATTTTATGAGATACCTAAAGCCCAGAAAATAGAGAGGACGTCTAGGTAGATCTATTACCTTACCTACTCAGGTTCCTAGGTCTTTGATTTCCCTCCACCTAAAAAAAATAAAACAAAACAACAACAACAGCAACAACAAAATGAAGAAAAATATACTGAGATACAAATAGAGATACATAGGGGTCAAGCTTCAGAACAGAAAGATCTGTGTCATTTTATTATTTCCTAAAAAACCTTTGTTTTCTGGAGTAAGAACCCTTAGAACTGAGTTCAAGGAACCAAAACCTTTTGCAATGGGAATAGTCTACCACACCCTCTCTCTTGCCCTACAGTTTCACCAAGAGACAGGCCAAATTAGTGCCACCTACAGCCCAGGCCATGACCTGTTAGTCAACAAGTTCCAGCATAGTAGACAGAAAACAATGGCCAAATTGCTATAACTCACCTAAATGCCAAACTACTAGGCCCTTACTCACCTTGCTGAAGTATTAAAAAAATTACATATATAAATATTTATATATTTATATTTGTTATATATATAGGGACTTCGGGAGAGTTAATGGGCAAGACAAAAAAATTAATTTCCTTGCCAATTCTGAAGATTTGAGACGTGTATTCCGTCCACTTAAGTGAGGAACTGTCACCTAGTCTTCCGTCCAAACCTTCTCCAATTCCTTTTCTGTATCTTCCCTCACATCTATACCTCAGTAGCCCTCTCTCCTCCTCTCCTATCACTTCCTTCCATTTCCTTTCTTCTCCTTCCCTCCACTTCTTCCTCTTTTTTCTCCTCCTCCCCCTCTTACTCCTTCTCTTCTTCTCTTCCTTCTCCTCCTCATCCTCTTTCTCCTCCTCTTGTTCATCCTTCTCTCTCTTCTTCACTCTTTCTGTTTCTCCCCCCACCACACACACACATAATCTCATACAGTGGGAAGCCATTAGGACATTCTCACATCTGGGAATCTAGGTTACAAATTTTTAACATTTGTGTTCTGTTTCTGGAATCCCAGGGTCAACTTCATGACCCTGTTCCTTTTATTAAAGTCTAAGTCTATGCAAGTCAGGCATATTTTCTGCTGTAGCACTGGGTTAGTTTTATGTTACTGTAACAAATGCCTGTGATAAAATCAGTTTATGACAAGAAGAGTTTTATTTGGGCTCATAGTTTTGGAGCTTTCAGTTTGTGGGCAGATAGTCTATGGTTTTAGGGTCTATGATGAGGAACTGCAACCTGGTGGGGATGTAATAGCAGAGGAAGGTGCTCCCCTCATGGAGATTGAGTGGGAAGGAGAGGGAGGGGGAGGGGGAGTCTGCAAGGGCCTAATGCCCAGTTCTGATTATCTAACTTCTTTCCACTAGTCCTGACCTTCTAAAGTTTCTACAACCTCCCAATAATCACAGCATGGGGACCAAGCCTTTAACACATGGACCTTTGGTGGGGGCACCTGCTTGAACTTTAGCAGGCACAAGCCTTGTGAGAGAAGCACCGCTACCTACACAGCCTCTTCTTGGCTTGTCTGATAGACTGCTGTACAGAGATGCTTCAGACATTTCTGGACCTTCTCCTGACAAGCAAAAATCTTAGAAGTCTTCTTCCAAAAGTAAACAAATAGCACATTTAAAATGAGACATCAATAATAAAACTTGCCTTTAGCTTCTCTAGAAAAATAGTGAGCATTCAAGTACATAGGTTTAGGATACAAGCTTTCAGGTACGATTAAAACAAACACAGAAGGGATCCATGCTAACACATGTCAAACCCACTAGTTCAATGCAATCTTGGAAGGGAGATAAGAAGTATGAAAGTGCTAGTTACAAGTAGCCATCGTGTTCAACCCTATATCAATCACTTAACATCTAAGGATGTAAGGATACTTACTTCTCAGAGCTTCAGCTTCCTCGTTTATAAAACAAAGGCAAATAAAATCCAATCCTGCAGGTCACCCGGTGGCTCATACCTGAAATCCTATCTATTCAGGACTCTTAGATCTAAGGATCTTGGCTCAAGGCCAGCTAGAGAAGGAAAGTCCATGGTACTCTTATCTCCAATTTAATACCAAAAAGCGGGCTGGGAATGTGGCTTAGTGACAGAGTGCTTGCCTAGCATGCATGGAGCCTTGGGTTTGATTTTTCAGTACAACATAAACAGAAAAAAGCCAGTAGAGTGCTAGCCTTAAGCAAAAATAGCTCAGGGACAGTGCCCAGACCTGAGTTCAAGTCCCAGGACCAGCACAATCTCTCTCTTAATCTCTCTCTCTCTCTCTCTCTCTCTCTCTCACACACACACACACACACACACATTCTCTCTCTCTCTTTCTCTCTCTCACACACACACACATTCTCTCTCTCTCTCTCTCTCTCTCTCTTTCTCTCTCTCTCTCTGAGGGTTGAAAGGATTCAATGATATAATGACTTACACTCTCAAAAATGGTAATTTTCCCTATTCCAATATCATGTCCACTATGGAAGAGGTAAGAGGTAATGAAGATACATACTACCAGAATCCTACCAAAGAGAGGACATAGCCATGCTGAAGAAAAGCAAAAGAAAGCTGAAACTCAGCAGTATATAAAAAACTATCCAATTGGTGCCAGGTTGGAATTAATCAATCCCAGACCAGGAAGGGCATGACAGGCCCAGGTCTAGAGGAAAGAACCAGATTCATATGTTTGCAAGAGTATAGGAATGAGAAGAGAGGCCCTGGAAGAGAAGAGCCCAAAGTGGTGTTGCAGGACAGGGTAGGGTATGACATGTGGATGCCAAAAAAACAAGGAGAGGATGGTGGTCATGGTTTCACAGGAATGGGGTTAGTTGTAGGATCTCATATCATGGGATCAGAGAGTTATGGAACAAAACTCTAAAGGCCTCTCCACTCCTCTTCCCAGACAAGAGACAGGTCAGAAGAGCTAATGGGAGAATTGTTACCCAAGGAGAGAATGGTTTGGAGGTGGAGGATTCACAGGATCAGGAATCAGGACTGCCTCCTGGCTGGAGTCAGGATAGCAAGGGAAGTATAGTGACAACAGAGGGGCTGAGAAATTAGAAAGAAGAAAAAGCCGTTTGTCAGTCTTGGACAAGTTTACGTGAGACACCTAAACCAGAGTCCTCCATGTGGATTTCAGTCTTTTCACCAGAGCAGGCAGCACCTGGCCCCCCTTCTGTACAATTCTACTTCCCCTTCCCACTTTAGTCCAGTATCGTTTTCCCTAAAATCTCAGCTGAGTTCATAACTAGAACTGCCTGCAGGCAGAGATTTATGCAATCCGTCCAGAGGAAGCCAGAAGTGTGCTCAACACCTGCATTTTCTCAAGATATGCTCAGACCCCTGAAATTATTAGCTAGCAGATTCCCCCAAATGCTCTGTTCAGACTCCTCTGTGTTTTTGCATAAGAAGAGTAAGAATTTCATACTGGGTTAAAAAAAAAAGTCTCACGTCTTCAGGGAGAGTAAATACTACAGAGAATGTTAGAATTGTTGGGCTCAAAGGTAAAGTAGGTGGTCTTTATGCTCTTGACAATATCCTTCCTGGATTATTATATTCTGAATAACTTCTAGTTTGCAACTTATCCTCCTCTCTCTTGAAGGTACCCTTGGGTGAATTTCCAGAGGGCACATGGATGGGTCTCCTTGTGCCTCCAGGGAAGCCCACCCCTCTCTGGTGATGCAGTTTAGCAAGGCTCTGGATGGCAAAGCTGTGTGGGTTTCTGGGCACCAGAATAGCAAGCAAGCTCAGAGGCAGCCAGCAGCAGAAATTGAGGAAGGAAGTTCCAGATGGAAGCAGCAGAGTGTGAAGATGCTTGACTGTAGGCCAGCTCCAGGATGGGATGGGGGGGGGGGAGAGAAGTGGGGGCTTGGAATGCCCTAAAAGATTCCAGACCAATGGAGAAGTTGCTAGAAAAGGCTAAGCATAGCGGCACGCACACCCAAAGGAACGTCTGGTATTCAGCCTCTATGTTAATAAGATTTAGGGAATTACAAACTCCCTAGATTCAAATCACCCTTCACTGTAAAAATATCATGTCTATCATCTAGTGTCCTGCCAAGATTATCAAAGCACTGTTCTCAGAGATGGTAATCTGATTCATTAGGAGTTCTTTGTACTTCTGCCTTCTATTCGATGTCGAGAAAGGAAAGAAGTCTGACTTTGGATTCTTCTGGACAATTTGAAGGAAACAGACAAATATAGAGGAAGTGGTTACATCAATGGAAGAAATGAAAGTTAGAGAACAGAAAGACTTTCTTAGGAGTCTGAGATGGTTGTAAGGAAGACTGCCTTAACTGCGGGTCTCTGTTCCTCTGGGGAAAAGACAGTCACCCTGGGCCTCCATTTCCTCACAAGTAAAATGGGAAGACCATTCTATTTCTTGCTTTAATTAATATTACAGAGAATGAAGTCCATGGGAGATGCCAAAGACCACATTATATTGTGGAAATCTATCAACTAAGAGGTCATCCAGCATAAGAGATGGAAAGATGAGGACTCTTTTTTGCCCCTAGGTCATCTGTCAGAAGCACTCTATGGATGAACGGGACCAACACCATCCAGAAGGTGTCATGTCACTAGACTGCAATTGACCTTCTGGCTACCTGTACACCTCTGCTTTCAGATAATAACTTAATTTCTTCTCCCCAAAGAACCATGCTTTAAATGCTACCAGTGCTTGGTCCCAAGTACTCCAAGAATACTTCCTAACTAGCCATCATCACAGCTCCCAAAGTGCAGGTGTCAGACCCCTGTTGGAAATAGGAACCAGTTAACTGCCCAACTGGAGGTTGGCTCACATCCACTAAACCTAAAGAACCTTCTCGACTTATGGATTTTAACCGCAGCCCCAACTTTAGAGTCCCACAGAGATGAGTTGGTGGGGAATGGGAGGATTAGTTTGGGGTTTCTCACCCCTCCATCAGCCACAGTAGCTTTCATGTTATTGGCCTTAAGTACTGGATACAAAATATGCTTTTATGTGCAATGGGGGTTCTGTGGCACTAAACTATTTATAAAACATTTGTCTATCCTAATAAATTTTATAATGAAACCAAAGCCTAGAGAGGAAAAATTAATCATACTTAAAACTTCTCTGGAATCAGATATGAAATGCAACAAAAGAATTCCACTGGGAAAGATGCCCAAGCTATTAATCCAAACTTACTGAAAGATGCACATAAATCTCATCTATACTCATGTTCTTACAGTTAATTCCATTTCCCCATTCCTACAAGCCCTAAATATGCCTAGGACAGGTAGAGATGCTGCCTTTTTTTTTTTTTTTTCAGAAAAAGTTCTCTGTGTATCCTTCCTCTTAGCTCTTCTCAGCTGTTTTGAGTGTTTTCCACACTTGACACTCAGTAGTGCTAATAGGTCTAGACTGTGAATACTTTGAGTAGAGGAATCAGGTCTAATTTCATTACTGTGCGTGCTTCATGCTAAACACAGTACCAATAATAATTCATAGAGTTCAACAACAGACATTTACATAACTTGATAAATGGGGGTTGGAAGGTGGCTCAGTGGTAGAGTGCTTGTCTTGCATGCATGAGCCCCTGGGTTCGATTCCTCAGTACCACATAAGCAGAAAAAGCCGGAAGTAGTGCTATAGCTCAAGTGGTAGAACACTAGCCTTGAGCTGAAGAGCTGAGTGACAATGCCCAGGCCTACAGTTCAGGCCCCATGACTGACCAAAAAAAAAAAAAAAAGAATGAATGAATGAATGAATGAAGGCATTATGTACCTACATTAATTCCCTGGCTTCTCTTCTCTTAAGTAAAATAATATTCTCTGAAGTTTTGTCCTGTAGGTCAGTGAGAGCTAATGCTGAAAATTCTCTCTCAGGGGAAAGCTGGGCAGATGCACTTGGGAACATTTTTTTAACTAGATTGGCATTGGAGAGGAAACAGCCAATATATTTAGCCACCCATGGCATGCCAAGGCCTTATTGAGACTGAAATAGGCACTGTAGGAGGAATCTCAGTTAAATACTTTTCTAAGCAGTCAGTTCTGGGCTTTGCCTGAACATGGATACAGAGCTGGGATAAAGCACAGGACAGAAAAATCAAGAGGATTTTAAGTGAGATTTCTGAATCAAACTGGGGCACAGTTCCTTGCGAGGCAAACCTGACCTCGGGGAGTACAGGTGCTGCTCTGCTCCCCACAGTTTAAGAAGTAGCACATCCTTCTTACAAACACTTCCAGGAAAACCCCCTCCACACTCTTAAATGGGACCATATATTTGAAATAATCTTCCTATGAGCTCCACCCAACCATGTCTACTAGTCAACATTCTCGAAGAATCCTACCTCATCCAGAAAATGTTTCCAGAATTACTTGAAAGGAAACAATGACATTTGGAGCATGGAACTCGACTCTACATCCTGATTCCTTTAATAAAACATGCAGCACTTCAGGCCAGAGGCCCGAAAACCACTACCCCCAAACCGAAGGGGCTACACAGGTAGGTTCTCACACTAAGCAGGATGAGAAGTAATCTAGATCATCTAGTATAGTTCATGTGCCAATATCTGCACATGCGAATAATAAATACCTTTCCTTTTTCATCTGGGTTCATACTTTTTTGAAAACAGCTTTTCTCACTTAAAAATGTATCATCAAAATGTTCCCATGTCAGTGAATATTTTTTTCACAAAATGAGCTTTAACATCTATATGGCATGGCCTCCTTTAGAAATCATATTTTCTTCAGCCATCCTCCAGCTGTTAAGCATTTAGATTGCTTCCTGTTATTATAACATTAAATTCAGCACCCTCAGGGTGAGGCTTGTGCTCATTTCTAATCATTTCCAGGGGTCGGCCAGCCTGGTGGTTACCAAGGCCCCCACAGCTGGTCTCCCTCATCTCAATCCCAGTGTCGTGCCTTGTTAGTTCTTAGATATTGCTCAAGTCTCTCTGTGCTTCATCCTCTTCAGTGTAAGGAGTTCTGACCTTCTGGCAGTTGTGTAACCAATGTAAAGAACTAAAAGCAAGGCCATCCTTACTACTGTGTTATTGGGTGGGAGATTGTAATGTGCTCTTTGAAGAATTTCTGAACCAGCAATTTTTTTTTTACATGGTTAAGGCTTTTGAACATTGTCAAATTGTTCTTCTGACAGATTATGTCAATGTACTTTCCCCAAAGCAATTTGTGAAGACACCGGTTGTCTACCATGGTCTATACCTCCTCTTCGCTCAAAATGTTTGCTTTTGGCAATATAGATTTCAGCAAAGTGAAAGGATTCAATACTCTTAATCCCTTTCTCTCAAATCTCTCAATGGCCCAGTATTCTGTCTTCTAGGTCCTTTTTTTTAATTTTAATTTTTTGTGAACATACTGTACAGAGGGGTTACAATTACATGGGCCTAGGTCCTTTTTGTACATCCCTGATCACTCCTTCCTATCTCTTCTGCATTACCTCTCCTGCATTACCTCTTCCTTTCTCTTCAGACATTACCTGGTGTTGGTGGTTCCTCAAACCAGACTTCAGTCTTCTCTCCTTTCTTCATGTCCTCTTCTTCTATAACTTATCCACCCCATTATACCTCAGCTTCCTACTATGCCCCTCTGGTTTTTATTTGCCTCTAATGACTTCATCCTATGCTTCCACTTACTTATTAATTATACATGAATGTCCTGTCATTTCAAATATCCAAGTCTGACACCAGAGGTCTATCGTATGCTGTTCCCTCTCATTTCCCCCAGATTAGCTCCATGCTCCTGTCACCAAAGCTTGAAACTTCAAAGGAACCTTGTACCGTTTCTCCAGGAACTAACTTGCTATGATGCAAGGTCTGCTGGACCATCTCTCCCTTTCCATTTCTAATTCTATCACTATATTTGTTTGGTTTTTTGGTAAGACAAAACCAGCTCTCCCTACACACTTTTCTCTTTGATCATCTTGCAGATGAATTTTTACACACACCTAGGTTCCTCTTGCTCAGGGACGTTGTATAAACTTCACAGCCTGAATAAAATCTATACTTCTCCACACAGCAGCTCAAGAACTTCAAAGACCTGACCCCATTCTTCTGCATTTTTTTGGTAGCCAAATCCTATCCATCCTTCAAATCATTTTACTCTTTGAAGGCTTTTTTAACTAATCCATCCCACAATAATAACCCATGTAGTTAGGACAGTTGAACTACAAGTAATAGGATAAAGTATACTTAAAATGGCTTCAACCATAAGAATATCTGTTGGCTCACATCACAGGAAATCTACAGAGGTAGAAATCTATAGGCAAAGAATCTAGATAGATATTAACCAGCATCTATTTCCCCTTCCTCTTCCCTACCAGAAGTTCAAGGGAACACAGCCTTAGGCTTCAAGAAAGTTGGTTATTACCTACCCTAGTGAGAAGTTAAAGCATGAGTTCTGGAGCCAGAGGTTAAAACTTACTTATGCAGCTTCCTGGCTGAGAAGCCCCTGGGAAAATTGTTCGAAAGCTATGATTTGATTTCTCAACTGTAAAAGTGAGGCTATTAACAGGACTCCTAATCTAGAGCATTGGCAAGGAAGGGCATTAGATGAGATGAGATGTGTAATGCACCTGGCACACAATCAAAGTTGTATTTATGGAGCATGTGTGCTTTTTATACTGACGTACCCAACAATTACTGTATCTGCATATCCCTTAACTTTGCCTGGGTTAGGAAAGCCATGGATCTAGTGCTGGACAAAAACGTCATGACAAAAATCCAATAGGGGCCTACTTTTATTCTCTGAAATCTGAACATGATGCGTAGGCTGTGCAGCCAGGTCGGACAGAGTGTTGACTGAATGACCTCATCAGAGACCCAAACTCTCATCTCTGCTCATCCCTCTTCCCTGTGCTGGCATCTCCCAACTTGCAAGTTGGTTTCACAGTCCCAGCCATCATGTGCCAGATACAACAAAGCAGAGGAACGGAATTTGCCCTTCCTTGTGACCCTCTTTAGGAGAGAGTATCCCATTGGCTGCTCAGCAGATCTCCATTCTTTCTAGAATTAGTCACATAGTCATTCTTGAACCAATTGGTGGTAAAGAAAGTAGGATTGCCATAGGCTGATCAGGGTAAGCCATACCCTGGAATTGAGGCCTCATTTCTGGAGATAATGCACTTCCAACAACTTCCTCACTTGGCAGCTTTGTTCACTGGCAGTAGTGTCAAGATGCAGGATTTTCACAGAGGACTCAAGAGAGATGGGTTCTGGCCGGTACTGCTGCTACCTAGTTGGGTGCCTTTGAGTAGGCCATTCAATATTCCTGAGCCCATGTGACATGTTTAAAGTGGCAATAGAAAAAAAAAAATCCAAGGATGTGTGGGAAGCACTCTATCAGCTTGAAGTGACTATGTGAATGGAAAGTGTTATGAATGTTGAAGCACTGCTCTCTGCCTTTGGAGGAACCCACTCCCTTAGACAACTCTAGAGTGAGTAACCAAGCAGGGAAGTGAGTGAGAAGCCCCCGTCCCCTCCCTGTAGAGAGCCCTTCAAGCTGTCTTCTCTTAAAACCCACTTCTGAATCAGCATCCTCACGGTGGGCCATCCGCCCCTCTCCAGCATTCATCTTCCATAGGCTTCTTTTGGATTAAAGAATGTCCAGGGAAGAAAAATGCCCAACCTTCTCAGAAGCCCATGCCTACCTATATCCAGTCTCCCTATCAGGAGGGCTAGAACGCTGTCATTACAAAGTTGAAGGTCATCTTTCTTTGGCCCAGTCTCCAGAGATCTATAAGGGGCAGGTTTTAGAAACCAGTAGTTTTCTGAAAGAGTTCCAGAGTCAGTCTCTGAATTCAAATCTGAGCCTTACTACTCAGTGGGTGATAGATCTAAGGTAAACTGTTTAGGCTTTGAACCCCAATTTCCCCAGCTTGAAAAGAGAGATAGGGATAAAGATGTGTACCTCACAAAGCTATATCAATATTGCTCCTGACATACAACAAGAAGTCACCAAGCAGAAGCTGGGTTTTCAGTTCTATTTATAACAACTGCTAGAGAAAATCTGAAAAGCCTAATTCTAGCTTCTTTCCACCCCCTGAGAAAACCAAAGCCTTGGGAAGAGAACAGGTAGACCTGGAGTCTGGTCGTGGTGCTGCCATTGGTGTTTTTGGCCTCCTTCTGACTTTGCATTTTTTCATCTGTAGGTGGCAGGGACTGTATATGGCGACCCCCAAAGACCTTCTTGGTGCTCAAGGTTCCCAACGTTGTGTTTGCCTAACTCAACCATAATGGGACTCTAGAATTTCCTCAGAAGTCACTCCCTCCTCCTCAGCCGTCCACATCCACGCCTTTAATCCAAAGAGCTCTTTGTCATCTGGGGGTCTAGATGCTGCACCTCTATATCTGATTGTCACACTGCTGCCCTGTGACTTCCATCTGAGGTTGGTCTGAGGTTTCCCAGAAAGGTATCTCTTTCCACCTCATTTTCCTGCATCCTCTCATTTTCCTGTCTCAGACCCAAATTCCTGTTTCCCTAGGCCATGTAGAAACGCGGTTTACTTTGACCCACGCTGGCACTTGCTCAGAACCTCCCCTGCCTCTGCCACATTCCTTGAGTTTGGGCAGGACCCAGAGGGCTGGAGAATTCCTCTCCCTCCTTAGTGTGGGTCCCCGTGTTGGCATGCCAACAGCCCCAAATATTTAAAGCAATCATGAAAATGAGCTCTGAGTCCCATGCCAGAGCCTTGAAAGGAATTAGGCTAAAAACAGGACAAAGAAAGAGGTGAGGCCAAACGGAAAATGCCATGAAAGGCACTGCCCAGCATGGCCGGGGCCCAGAGCTCTCCTCACTGGCTTCATTCATCCATAGCCAGCCACTGTGCTGAGCACCATGGAGGCAAAATTGAATGAATCACCATCCCGGCCCTCGAGGAGCTCTCAGTCCAGCCAGTAAGCCACACAGACAATCATGGTACAGTATACTAAGTATGGATAAAAGGCCACCAAAGGCACAAAGGAGCCATGGAAGGGGGAGGCAGAGGCTCTGCATCTGGGTCAGTGATGCAGCCCAGAGCCTCAGCCCAGACCTGAGAACAAACCTTCCTCCGAGGGCTAAGGCAGAAGATATGTTTCCAAACAAAGAGGAAGCAGCAGATACAAGGCACAAAAGCATGCAACAAGGTGGAGAAAGAGGAAAGTGCCCAGGTGTGACTGCTTTGTAAATGGCAAAGACTCAGCCTTTCCGCTGGGCATGTTATGCACTGTAACACACAGCACAGCCTGGAGAATGGAATTAGACTCAGTCTTATGAATTAAGATTTAAAAAAAAAATCTGAGAGATGGGTACTTGAAGATAGATGTAGAGTTCTGAGCAGATTTTTTTTTTTTATTACATGATGTTCTGAGTGCAAGCTAAGCATCTGCGAGGAGGTGGTGAGGATAGCTCTTGGGACCTCAAACAACAGACCATTCTGTGACTCATGCAGAGAGACTCCCTGCTGGAGGGGAGATGAGGTTTTCCCTGTTACTTGAGTGATAGAAGACTCAGCTTGGCAGGCTGGGAGGGCTGGCAGTGCCCCAGGCACCTAGTACTGCACAGGGGAAGATACCAAGATCAGAAGCAGATGCGTGCCTGAAAGAGCTGTGACCAAGGAAGCCCCTGAGCCTCCTGGTTATCTAGAGGAGACAGAAAAGGAGGGCAGGTCCAGTATCTCCCCTTGACAGAGCAATTACAGTCCTCATGACAGGGGGTAGAGAGTGGCTTGGACCTAAGCCTAGGGTACTGGGCAGCCACAGTGAAGACTTGTGGAGAAATGAGAAAACTAAAAGTAGCACAATTCAAGCATCACTAGTTGCTGTAGAAACCCATTATAACCAAGATACATGCTGCTAGTGGTTAGTGTGTACCATCATCATTGCCCTCATTGCCATTAAATGCTTCAAACATTTACTAAGTACTTCTGACCCAGGCTATGTTAAGCCTTACATGAATTTATTTAATCCTTCAAGTAACCTGAAAAGATCAGAATTCTTACTAATCTCATTTTACAGAGGAAATGTTCTCTAGGAAGGTTAAATTAAATTCCAGCATTCAAGCTGGGCATTGGTGGCTCATGCCTGTAATCCTAGCTACCACTCAGGAGGCTGAGATCTGAGAATAGAGAATTGTGGTTCAAAGTCAGCCCTGGCAAGAAAGCCTGTGAGACTCTTATCTCTAATTAACCACTTAAAAAACGTAAGTGGAGTTGTGGCTCAAAATAGTAGGACACTAGCCTTGAACAGAAAAACTCAGGAACAGCACCCAGGCCCTGAGTTCAAGCCCTATGACTGACAAAAAAAAAATCCAGCACTTCCTATAAACAAGTAGTATATATTGCACAAGTAGAGAGTACCTGCAAAATTCCAACATTAGTGTTCTAAACTCTGGCACCTCAGCATATGATTTTCTTTAAAGACAGGGTCTTTTAAAGAAGTGAGTAAGCTAATGAGGCACTACAGTGGGTTCTAATCCTATCTGACTGGTGTCCTGATTTATTGCAAGAGAAGATTAGGACACAGGTTCAGAGGGGAGATCACAGGTGGACACAGAGCAAAGGTAACATCTACATACTAAGGTGACAGGCCTCAGGAGTCAATGTTCCTTCCCATACCCACAATGCAAACTTTTTTGTTTTGTTTTGTTTTGCTTTGCTTGTGCTGGTACTGGGGCTTGAACTCAAAGCCGCTTGTTCTTGCTTAGCTCTTTTTGCTCAAGGCTGGTAAAGCCGCCCCTGGCCATATCACGGTTCACTCATTGAGGCTCCACTAAATCACAGGTTTAAAATAGATAGATAGGTAGATAGGTAGATAGATAGATAGATAGATAGATAGATAGATAGATAGATAGATAGATGGATGAAGAGTGATCCCTCACCTATGACAGGGAGTCAGGGAGTCTCTGGAATGTAACTCCTGGGATAGATGAGGGATCAATGTACTCTACCACTTGGGCCACACCTCCTGGCTAAGTGCAGGTTAATTGGAGATAAAAGTCTCACAGATTTGTCTACATGGGCTGGCTTCAAACGATGATCCTTAGAACTCATCCTCTTGAATAGCTAGGAACAAAGGCACGAGACGCCAGTGCCCAGTTTGTCCTGGCAATCTAATGGTGAGGCTAACTCGGTAGTGAGAAGAAGTCAGGCTGACTGAGCCAGGGCTAGCAACAGCAGGATTTGGAACCAGTGAGGGGAGTCCAGCAAGGGAGGACACAGAACACAGGGTCAAGAGAGGCCTGCTGGATTTTCAATCAGAATCATGGTGTCAAGTTTCCACTGAAGTGATATCCAAGAGTCTCATATTTCTGTTTTTTTTTTTTATCATTTCCATATTTACTTCCAGTAAGCAAAGCTTACCATCTGCACAATGTCCAGCCAAGGAAACAGAAAAGGAGAGGAAATTGCTCTGCCGTGCACCCTAATCAGGCTGATCCACGGGGATATTGGTGGAGACATGTGTGTCTTCACTCATCTGAGTAGTAATGTCCTGATCTGTCCTCAGCAGGAAGTTTCCCATTTCTTCTGGCTGAGAGGCAACTCCAGAATGAACCATGAAGCATGGGTTTTCTGGTCTCACTGAGCTACCCTCCTCTGCTTCTAAATCCCATTGCTCTCCCAAGAGCAAATGATTCTCATGTGTTGACAGCTTCTACAGTTCAAGACAGGACATCAGCAGGAGCTCCTCCAGTTGGAGCAAGAACCAAAAAGTACAGGGAGAGGCAATGAGAGGTGGATGTTAAGTGACAGGGGCAAGAGGCAACCTGCCCACTTCTCCCAGTCCTCTCACTTCTGGTCCCGCTGACGTGTCCTCTGAAGCCCTTGGGGGCAGTGGTACATCTTAGGCTTTAGTTTCTTAGAATGAGGAGCAGGCTCAGTACTGCCTACCTGGCAGAGCTATAGGGAGGATGAATGGGTTACATAGGGAGAGTTCCTCACACAGCTCCAGACACATAAGAAATGCTTTGAATGTAGTAATAATAAACTCTCATACTGTGCTTCCTACATGCTACCAGGGATATTAACTAACTTAATCCTCACAAGCCTGCCAACCAGCTTCCATGGTGATCCTCATTTTATGGAAGAATCTAAGGCACTTGCTATTTAGCTCCAGAAACTAAATGTGAATCAATAAACCTATGTAGCCAGGCACTGATGGCTCACACCTGAAATCCTAGCTATTCAGGAGACGAAGATCTGAGGATCACCATTTGAAGCCAGCCTGGGCAGACAAATCTGTGAAACTCTTTTATTCAATTAACCAGCAGAAAGCCAGAAGCAGAGGTATGGCACAAGTGGCAGAGTGCTAGCCTTGCCCAAGAAAGGTAAGCAAGAGTGAGCCACTGAGTTCAAGCTCCAGGACCGGCACAAAAAATGAAAATAAAAAGTAAATGTGGGGCTGGGAAGGTGGCTCAGCGGTAGAGTGCTTGCCTCACATGCATGAGGCCCTGGGTTCAATTCCTCAGCACCACATAAACAGAAAAGGTCAGAAGTAGCGCTGTGGCACAAGTGGTAGAGCACTAGCTTTGAGCTGAAGAGCTCAGGGACAGTGCCCAGGCCTAGAGTTCAAGCCCCATGTCCGACCAGAAAAAAATTTTAAAAAAGTAAATGCATGAGTCTATGTATTGTAAATGGGTAGACAACGCATCAAATCTTTATGCTCTTCAGCAAGAGGCAAAGAGGGTAGGTAGACAGAACATAGATGACTGGTCCCCAGGATGTCTGGGGTACCATTTAATGCTGCTACCCGGCAGCCTCACTTGGGTTAAGCTGGAAGTGAATGCTGTCTTCCTCACTCAGGCTTAGTAGGTCATACTTTGGAAGAGTGTAAATGGAAAGGACTCAGAGGCCATCTAACTCCTAATTTTGCACTTGAGTAAACTCAGGTGAGCGCCAGGGTCACACAGTGCCCTACCAGGACTCAAGCTACCTCTGTGCCCAACACTAATCTCGACACACCAACCACCCCACCTTTCCTTCATACCAGGAAACCACATCTGAAAATCAGGGAGGTATTTAGAACATACAGAACAGGTTTGAAGAGTCTATGGCCCTATACAGCAAATTGTTTTAAAATGAGAAGGTCTTTGCTTTGTTGCAAGAAGTTCCTGTTTATGTGTTTGTGGTACAGTCATCAGATCTGCTTCTCCTCCACCCCTGCCTGAATTTAGGCACTCAGAAATCCAGGCACCCAGATAGGACAACTATGTGGAGTGCATCCAATGAGAAGCTACATGCTGTTCCTTAAACACCTAGTGCACTCCACATTCCTGCCAAGGGATATTTTCTAATGCTGTGCCTGAGCCTGAATCTCTTCTATCCCCTAACCCTTACCCCCACCAACCTGAAAAGACCTTCCCAGGACTCAGGGGACAGCTAGAAATCTGTCCTCTCTGAAGCCTCCCTTGCCACCAGAGCCAGAAAGGATTCTCTGAGCTCTGGAGCATGGTAAATTTGGCTTCCTCATTATCCAGGCCTGTATTTTGGTCCTCTGCTCACACTGGTGTGACCTTTGGCAAGTGCCTTCTTGATCTCTAAGGCTCAGCACTATTTCCCGACCTATCATAGTAACAGTTCCCCATCCCCACTTCTGGAGTTATATTAATGTGATTAACATGTGTACAGGAAGACTTTAGCATCATGGAGCCTAGGGCTCAACAATAGAAGGCACAATTGCTTCCCTAGGAGGGCTTATTACATGTGCTGTTTTGATTTATGATTTGGAATTGCATCTTATTTCCTTCCTCTCTTAAGTAGATATTCATCTGTTGGCCAGGACTCTATCAAGTTCATCTTTTCATACCTCATTCCCGCTGCACCTGAGCCTGTGCAAAGTCGATGCTCTGTGAGAGTGTGTTGAAATAATCAAGAAACAAATTTTTTTTAAAAAAAGATGACTTGACAAGACTAGATTTAATAAAGAGTAGAGCTAGCTATAGTTTTTGTTAAAAGACTATGGCGATTGCCTTTATAAACATATTTCTCAAAAAAGGAGGGAGGGGGTAACCATGTTCAACAAGAAATGTACTTACGCTGGGCACTGTTGGTTTACGCCTGTAATCCTAGCTACTCAGGAGGCTGGGATCTGAGGATCATGGCTCAAAGCCAGCTCAGGCAGGAAAGTCCCTGAGACTCTTATCTCCAATAAACCACCAGGAAACTGGAAGTGGCATTGTGGCTCAAGTGGTAGAGCACTCACCTTGAGCTGAACTGCTCAGGGACAGTGCCCAGGCCCAGAGTGCAAACCCCACGACTGACCAAAAAAAAAGAACCAGCAAAAATCTTGGCTGGAAGCCAAGAGCCAGTGGCTCACATTTGTATTCCTAGTTACTCAGGAAGCTGAGATCTGAGGACCAAGGTTTAGCATACATTTGTAATATGAGAGATTTCTAGTTAGGAAGCCTTTTTTGTATAGAGAATTTTTTATGTAAAAATACAACATTTTTAGCTGGGTGTTGGTGGCTCATGCCTGTAATCCTAGCTACTCAGGAGGCTGAGATATAAGGATCGCGGTTCAAAGCCAGCCCAGGCAGGAAAGCCCATGAGACTTTTATCTCCAATAAACCACGAGAAAACCAGAAGTGGCACTGTGGCTCAAGTGGTAGAGTGCTTGCCTTAAGCTGAAGAGCTTAGGGACAGAGCTCAGGCCCAGAGTTCAAGCCCCATGACCAACAAAAAAAAAAAAGAAAGAAAAGAAAAGAAAAAGAAAAAAAGAAATGTACTCTCTACCTTTCGTATGCAACTGTAACATCTCTGTAAATCACTTTGACAATAAAATTAAATTAAAAATAAAAAATGAAGACTTCTTAGGTTCTAGGTAGTAAGAGAGAATAGAATAACATTATTATGTGCTTGAGTAATGTTGAGAAAAGCAATTATAATAACCTTTACTGAAGGATGCCTGTGGCTCCCACTTGTATCCTAACTACTCAGGAGGCTGAGATTATGATTCAAAGCCAACACAAGCAGGAAAAGTCCCTCAGCCTCTTATCTCCAATACACACACACACACACACACACTGGAGTAGGGCTGTGGCTCAAGTTTTAAAGCACTAGCCTTGAGTGGAAAAGGCTAAAGGACATTTGGCAGGCAGAGTTATCCTTATGTGTGGATAGGAAAACTGAGGTTCCAGGAGATTAAAGCACTCATCAAAGATCAGATATCAGGTGTGTAGCCCAGCTGGTCTTAAAATGGGGCCTAGTGTGAATTCCATATCCATGCTGTATGCTAGGGGGTACAAATGACCTCTTGCAATCTGGCTAAATATTGTTTTGGTATGGCTTTATTATTTTATGTCACATGGAAATTAAATGAAATTCAAATTTGAGACCCAATAAAGTTTTATTGGAACACCATTACATCATTTAACCAACATTTGGCTGCATTTGTGTTCTGCAGGTGAGTTAAGAGTATATGCAGGAGAGATTCACAGCATGCATCCCAAGTATGAGATATGTGCTCTTTGGCTTTTCAAAGAAAAGTCTGTTTCCCTGCTGTCACACTGATTCCTTTATAGAAACTAATTTCATGAAATTTCCCTTTCCATAAAAGTACGACATAAAGGGCACCCTTTCCACAGCAGTAAATCTTCCTTTTAGAATTCCGACTTTATGCATGCTAAGCCATCCCTGGTTCTAACTGTCACCTAGCTGGCAATCTGATTTGGAAAACACTGCTGAGGGAAGCTGCTAGCCTCAGGGCTGACAGGCCAGTGCAGGCCTGGAAGCTAAGAGAAAGAAAGGGATTTAGCTCCACAAGCTAGCTCACTTTCAAGAAGTCCTTCGCCCCCTTGATTCATGGTTTCCTGCCACATCTTGTTCAGCTGTGGACATGCCTCTGCCCCAAGCTGAGGTGGGCAGGCTAGAAAGGATAAACGCACGGGGCCTCCAGGTCCTTGATCTTGTATCCCGCCTCCACCCTGGCCGCCTCCACCCTGATATGGAACCGAGGCTTCATTCTATAGATCCCTCTCTCCAGCCCCCTTGGAGTCATCAATCTCCTATTTAAAGTAAGAGGTCAGCCCACATGCCACCTATGCCTGCTCAAAGCCCAAAACAGGCCTTGTTCCTTTAGCATACACATTCAACGGACTTGCAACGCCCTCTCCCACCCCTTCTCTCTTCTTCCTTTCCCTCTCTCTCTATCTGTATTTCTCTCTTTCTCAGTCTTTCTTCATCTATGATGTCCCTGGGGTCTAAATCCAGACAGATTTTGCACTTTGTGGCTTTCCTTCTTCCAACAAGGATGTTTGAACCCCTGCCATGTGCCCAACTCTATGGAGATTCAAGACAAGACAAAGTAGAGGAGGAGTTTCCTGCTTGTCTCAAGATCCAAGTTGTACAGATGGGGGAACCAAAGTAAAGTCAGATTTCTGAAGCTATGCTGAGTATTGGGTATTGGGTCTACATGCTCTGGGTATCTTCAGCTCCATATTTTTTATTTTTGTTTTGGTTCTAGTCCTGAGGCTTGAACTCAGGGCCTGGGTACTGTTCCTGAGCTTCTTTTGCTCAAGGCTAGAGCTCTGCCACTTGAGCCACAATGTCACTTCTGGTTATCTGGTGGCTAATTGGAGATGAGAATCTCACACACTTTCCTGCCAGGGCTGACTTCAAGCCACGATCCTCAGATCTCAGCCTCCTGCGTAGTTAGGATTATTGGCGTGAGTCACTGGCACTTGGCTGGAAACTCTGATTGATAGCTGATTAGTCAGAGCACAGATCACTGGGGCTTTTGACTGGCATCTCAAGTGAGTGGCCAGTCTTTAGGGCAAAGCATTCAACCTGCAGGAACCTCCAGATGGTCAGCAATGAATTGGAGGATGTGCAACAGGTTGCAGACTTGATAGCTTACTTACCAAATGCAGGGAGAAGTCATCCCACATTTGGGATGAGTTGATTCCCCCCCCCCCCCCGCCCCCGAATCCTCAGTCATAAAAACAAAGGGAATTCAAGAAACTGTCACAGCTGAGAGGAGTCTAAAGAGTCATGGGAAGTAAATGTAATGTGGTTTCTAGAGGGATAGTCATGCCTGAATAAAGAAAAACACTGATGCCAGAAAAATAACCTGTAATTCTTTGACAGCTTAAAGCTAGTCCTGGCTTGGAGAAATACGTTTTACTGTCTTTTGTCCAGGAGAGAAACGCGATTATTTATAGTTTACTAAGTTGCATATGTGCAACCCATGATCAGAAAAAGACATTAGTAAATACTAAGGAAATCTGAATAAACCATGGATTTTATCACATAGTACCAATATGGGTTCATTAATATAGCATATTACAAAAGGGTTTAGTAATTTCTTAGTAATAGTATATTAACATCAGTAATGTTTGAGAAGTTGGGTGTGCTTGATTTGTCTTTAAATCTAAAATGATTCTTCAAATTGTTAGGCTGGATATGCGGGTCCAGCAGTAGAGTGGCTACCTAGTAAGCACAAAGCACTGAGCCTAAACCCCACTACTGTCAGAAAGTTGATTTTTAAAACTGTTGCCAGGCATTAGTGGCTCACACCTGTAATCATAGTTACTCAGGAAGCTGAGCTCTGAAGATCACGGTTCAAAGCCAGTCTGGGTAGGAAAGTTTTGGGTGTTTTGGTTTTTTTGTTATTTATTTATTTTGCCAGTGGTGGCCCTGAACTCTGGGCCTGGACACTGTCTCTCAGCTCTTCAGCTCAAGTCTAGTGCACTACCTCTGAGCCACCTTCCCAGCTCGGATAGGAAAGTTTTTGAGACTCTTATCTCCAATTAATTACTATAAGGATGGAAATGGCATTGTGGTTCAAAGTGATAGAGCCTGAACACAAAAGCTCAGGGACAACACTGAGGCCAAGTTCAAGCCCCAGGACCCCCCCCCCCCCCACACACACACACAGTCTCCTAACATAAAATAAACTTTAAATAGTGAAAATGTGACTTAACTCAAGTAGCTACAATCAACAGGTACTTTATCAGAAATTCAGGTAAGGCTCCGGCCCAGAACCAAAGTCCCATGAAGGCAGGAGGCAGGCAGCCTTTCCTTTCTAGAAGGGCAAAGCCAACAAGTATGAGCCCTAGGACTTGCTCACAATGAGTCAGTAGGCAGGATCGAGCCTTTCTTGTACCCATCCAGACAGCCATGTTTGGAGCTACCTAACCAATAGCTTCCCCTATGTTACCTAAGCAATTCTAATGCAAAAAACAAATCTGAAATCTGAACTCCTCCAAAATCGAAAACATGTGAGTGCCAATGTGATGCCACTAGTTAAACGTCCCACCTGAGTTCATGTGATAGGCTGTAGTTAAACCACAGGAACATCAAAAAGGTCATATAAAACAGTCACTCTGTGTGTATAAGTGTGTAAGTGAACTTCACATATAGCCTTGGGCAACATCTCCCAAGATAGCTCCTCATATACATTATGCAAGCATGTGTAAAAATTTTTAAATCTCCAATCAGAAGCAATCTGGCCCCAACAGTTTCAGATAGGGATGTTCAACCTCAATGGCCTCAGCTACATAGCAGCTTAGGAAGGATGGTAGAATTAAGAGTCTGGGACCAAAAAGAGTTCTAAACACCAATGTCTGATTTTCTAAATAGGAAGCTTCTTATGATCTCTCTTCTTAACAAGTAAGGGCAGATCTCAGGTTCTGGCTATTCTGAAAACAAGAGAATCCAGCAGAAATTGAATAATATTTTGTTTTTCTTTTTTTTTATTTTGGGCAGTCACATTTTATTTATGGAAAAAATATTGCTAATTTTCAGTTTATGGCAGGAATAGAATATTTCCTTAATAAATTCAATTACAAACATTAATCACTTTTGTCTGAATTTGAGGAGAAAAAAACCTAATTTTGAAAATAGTTTGATAGTCATAGCTTGCTAGTAGAAGTGGCTACCCTCTTATGAAGGGTTATTTGGTATTGACCATCAAATTTGTAACTGCATATACACTGTGACCCAGTGATTCCATGCTTCTATTTCTGTCCAGTTAGGCTTCAAATATGCTTATTAGTCATCTCATGCTGCCACAGCAAAATACCACAGACTGGGGGCTGCATGTTATACAACAGAATTTTCTCACAATTGGCAGCTATGAAATAAAATTAAAGTGACAGATCTGATGGTTAATTTTACGTGTCAACCTACAGAATTAGGGAATACTTGGAGAAATGATAAAAGTGTTATCTTGGGTTTGCCTGTGAGCGCACTTCCAGAAGAGACTGGCATGTGAGCACAGGGACTGACTTGGAAGATCTGCCCTCTATATGTATGAGTACCATCCAGTGGGCTAGGGGCCCAGATAAAAGACAGAAGAAATAAAGATTTTTCTTCTTCTCATGAGAGATCAGAAAATAGTTCTCTAAAGAGGCTACCTGCTATGATCTGTACATTTATATCCCCTTAAAAGTCTTCTGTAACCCCCAGAGTATGGCATTTGGGAGTAGGGATTTGAGGAAGTGATTAGATCATTAGATCTGTTCCTTTACATTTTACATTTCCCCCCAATTGTCCCTGTACTTAAAGCAGGAACATGTCTCTTGGAAGGGGAACACACCAACTCTCTGATTATTTCACATCAAGAGAGTTTACAGGTCCTTTGAGAGAAAAGGTTGAAAGTTAGGTGAAGAAAAAGTTAGGTAAAGAAAAGTGGGGGAGACAGTTTGTAGAACATGAAAAGCTGTGCAATATTTCCAGTATTAGTTCAGTGGGTTACTGAGAAGAAGGCAGGCATCTTCTGACCTTTTTCTTTTATCTGTCTCTTCCTCACGCTCCCCAGTATACTTCATTCTTATGGATCTAGCAGTACCAAGGGATGCCAGGAGCCAACATAGGGATCAAATGATCAAGGTGGGGTTCATGGAGATTTTTTATAAAGGAGTGCCTCTCTTACTATTTATCCAGGATCATTAAAGTCAGTGGAATAGTCCCATAAAGCCTTGGTTCTCAAAGAAAGCCAGCATTTATCAGCATAGCTAGCTTACGCACAACCTAACTTGACCTTGATCAGATAGCCTATCCCACCCTACTGTTTCCTCAGGTGCAAATTGAGCCTAAGATCTATCCTTAGAGTGAGTATTAGATGAAGATCAAATGAGACAATTTAAGTTGTTTGTAAACTCTAACCCAACAAAGAGGTCATTATTCACTAATCATCTTTACTCTTAATTGGCTGTTCTACACAAAGCAGGTACCAGATTCTGCCATTAAACTATTTTATTGGAAGAGATGAAAGGAATGAAAGGTAGCACCTTTTTTATTTTAAGTATCATGTTAGCATCAGAAAGAAGGCTTGATGAGATGGTCCTGAACTGAAGTCAACAGCAGCCCTGAAAGAGAAATCCCATGTTCTCTAACCTTTCTCTCAGACTCAAGGGCACTGGCCCTAACTCATAGCTAACACAAATCCCTTTTGCTCCAATGTATGTCTTTGTTCTATACACTCATCCTGTTTTCTATGAGCCCTCTTTACATGCATTAATATTATAGCTACCTTTTAAGCACTAACTCTTAAATTTGGAAAGATAGACAGATATAGATAGGTATGAATAGAGATAGAGATATACCTCTATCAATATAGACATAGATAGATATAGGTTATCTATCTATCTATCTATCTATCTATCTATCTATCTATCTATCTATCTATCTATCTATCTATCTATCTATCATTAAGCACTTGCTTAAAATGCCAATTTTTGTGTCCTACATCTAAAGATTCTAGGTTGAAAGCCGGGCACTGGTAGCTCATGCCTGTAATCCTAGCTACTCAGAAGGCTGAGATCTGAGGATCGCAGTTCAAAGCCAGCCTGGGCAGGAAAGTCGTGAGAATCTTATCTCCAATAAACCACTAGAAAACCAGAAGTGGCACTGTGGCTCAAGTGGTAGAGTGCTCACCTTAAGCTGAAGAGCTGAGGGACAGTGCCCATGCCCAGAGTTCAAGCCCCATGACCAATAAAAAACCCAAAAAAACAAAGACTCTAGGTTGAGACTCATAAATATGCACCATAAACAAGCTCCCTGGCAGGTTTATCTTTTTTTTGGACTGCATTCTGGTCTTCAAGAAAAATTCATTTGAAAACCTCTGCCCAGCTCAGTGAAGTCTCAGGGGGCACACAATAAGTCATTTAACCTCCTGGCACATCACCCGTATCCATCAGTCAGAAATGAATGCTGCTAATATGAAAGAAATATCAAGATGCTTCAACACTTATTACTTATAGGTTGTAGCTATAACATTTCATAACTTTAACCAACTATATAATTCCCACCCCTTCTTCAGAATGAAATTCCAATAACATCATTTCCAGATTAAACTTCTTTGAAAATACTTGCCTTAGAATAAATGGCTCTCCTTGTTTCCTAGCCTCCAGATCATACCATCTATATGTTGACTTTATTGCATGTCTTCTCTGACTAGAAGGGAGTTTCCTCCCTTTCCTTTTGTGTTTATAGCAACTAGATCATGGATTAGCAGTGAATCAACAATGTTCATGGAATGAGCCCCAGGAGGCAAGAATCACATGGGATAGACAGAAAGCCCTTTGAGATTGGGAACAAAGGTAAACTCTCCATGACATTCTAATACAAGGTTCTGCGAATCCCCAATGAGCCACAGAATTAGGAGTTTGACCTTCAATAATTAGAAATTTTTTCCATCCATGCTTTGTGGATATTGAGAAAAATATTTCAAGGAGTAATTTAAAAAGACATTCCTTTTTATGCTGTAGAAGAATTTCAGGATTTCATACTAATTTTGACATCTTGGAGCTGGTTTTTCAACACTAAGATCATCTTTGCTTATGCAGAAACCATCATATCATGTTACCTCCCTGTGAGAAAACCAGGCTTACCCCTACTGTGGAATGCGCATATGGTCATGTGGCTTTCTTTGGTCATCAAATGGGGGCAGAAGTAATCTGAGTCACTTCCTAAGGATCAGTTGTGAGTGTCATTGGATGAGATCCTGGAATAAAGACAGTAATAATAGTAGAGCCCACAGCTGACCATCAAGGACAAACAACATAGCTAGGAGTAGAAATTTGGGAATTTTTACTGAGATATAATGGGTCTTTTCCTGGCTCATTTCCAGATGTCCACATGGCCCCATATTTTATTTATATATTTATGTATTTATTTAATGTTAGTTCTGGGGTTTGAACTCAGGGCCTAGACACTGTCCCTGAGCTTTTTTGCTCAGGGTTAGCACTCTACCACAAGTTTTTCTTTGTGCTTAACTGGAGATAAGAACAATGCAATAATTTTTTTTTTAATCACATAGTATCCAGGCACAGGTGGCTCACACCTGTAATCCTAGTTACTCAGGAGGTTGAGATCTGAAGATCACAGTTTGAAGCCAGTCTGGACAGAAAAGTCTCTGAGACTCTTATCTCCAATAAACTACTCAGAAAAAGCCAGAAGTGGCTCAAGTGGTAGAATATTAGCCTTGAGCACAAAAAGGCTCAGGGACAGTGCCCCAGCTCTGAGTTCAAGCCCCAGGACCAGCAAAAAAATAAATAAGTAAAAATCAAATGTCAATTGATGTTTAGAGGTCAGGCTGAGCACTTTAGAAAAAATTATCTTATTTCATCTTCTTAACAACTCATTGAGGTGGCTAAGTTTATTATCCTCATATCACAGACTGGGAAACAGAGGCCTAGATAGGTTAGGAAATTTACCCAAAGACACTACAAACTTTACATACTGAAAATGATCTCTAAGATATGAGAATTATTGAAGAAAGGCAAATGGTCTGACTCCAAAGGCCAGCTTCTTGACCTCTGAGCCACATCAGATTGTCTCAAAGTGCTTATCTCCCTGAAATATGCTGCAACTCTGACATTGCCACCTGGTCTCAATTGCCTCTTCAGTTCTGAAAGCAGGACCATTTTCAACACTGTCCTACTCTTGCAAAGTAAAGAAAGCCATGTGTGCTGTGCTCGAATGCCTTGGAAGAAGGCCCTGGAGAATTAAAAGTGACTGACCTGGCCCATGGGGGAGGCTGGGCTACATTCCTTTCCAAAGTCACTGTCTCACTGTGTAAGAAATGTGCCACCAAAGCAGAAAGCCTTCCTGTTCGTGCCAGATTTTTTATAAGGGGTAGAAAATCAGTTACAAGAAGTAAGGGAGCCTGGGTGTGGGTATGATCTCAACATGTGGCCATATGCTCAGGTTCACAGTTTCTAGTCACAGGGAATTTTGCTCTTTATCCTTCTAATCCTCACAACAGGTGCCCCTCAGCCTCCTGGGAAAGGAACATGGGACCAGAGTGGCCCAGGAATGGAACTGCGGTTCCTTTCCCAGAATAGTGTTGATAAATCTCATGCAGACTCCCCCTATCTGCCCGGTGAGACCCTGAGCAAACAGACCTTCCCACATCCTTCTAGGCTAGTTCTCCTCTTATGTTAGGCAGAAATCCAAGGTATTTTTAGAGGACATTTTCACTCTCCATGGCCCTCTCCAAGGAGAGGGCCTTTTTCATTTCTACCTCTTGGAAATGAAAAAGACTCAAGAGTCCAACTGACCAAAAAAAAAAAAAAAAAGACTGCTTCCCTCAGAGAACAGAAGTGTCAAACCAAAAGCCCCAGGCCCTCATTCTCAACCCTATGTCTGAAACAGCCCTGAATTCACCAGAGACCTCTTATAAATCTAGTCCTCATTTGTAGCAATGACATATTCAGGGTTAAGGCTACAGTATCACCCAGTGGTATGACTGTAGGTAAGATACCCCACTTTCCAGAGCCTGCATCTCCTCTTTAATATGTCAGAGTAGAATAAGGCCATCCTTCACCATGTCCCAGGATGTCATATGGACTGTGATTCCAGGGGGCAACATTAGCATAGCTATCTTGCCTGACTGTTGGCAAGAATAGCCTCATTGGCTTGCCTTTTCCCATCTATTCTCTCCCTAAGAAAGGCTGATTTCTCTGTAGTTTTGTCCCTCTACTTACTTTGAAGTACAACCTGTGGATAGAGTACACGAGGATGCCATGAGGATGCTATCCTTGGTAACTCTGACAAAAGGACATGATTGTTATTGAGGTATGCCCGAGAACTCTACTCATCCGCCTTCTGACTTCCACTAGCAGAGTTCACAGAGATCTGGCTCCCTTTGGTCGGCTTTCAGAGAGTAGAGTTGAAACATGGAAGGAACATGACTGGGACTTTTTAGAGGTCTTAGCAATATTTGAGTAACATCGTATTTTACTAAAAGAAAGAGTTCTACTGACACCATAGGTCAGGAAGACTGTTACTACTAAGGCCTTTATCCAGCGCCCTCTGCCCAAAGGCTTCTCCCCAGCCTTTCCTTGGCGCCACTAAGTTTCACTCTCTCCCCGGTTTCCTGAAGTCCTCCCTGGGCCCCCAGCTGATCTTGGCCCTAACTCCTTGGTGCTGACTCAACAAAGAAAAGCAGACCCCTCAGGCAGCCGGACAGTGGACTAGGGCCAGAGCCTGCAGGAGTGGGCAAGAAGGCAGGCAAAGGCGGGGGAATCCATCCATCAGCTTGTCACCAAGTCTTTACTGAGCCCCCCTGAAGACTTGGTCCCATGCCGAGCTGCACAGTGGGGTCTCAGAGGAAGAAGGAAAGAAGACAGGAGCCTTTATATTGTGGCAGCTGAAGATTTAGAACTGGAGCTCCTTGGCTTTGGGGGTCCCAGGCACAAGATAGCCTTACCCACCATCCCTCACAAGAGGGAGGGCACACCTTGTAGTAGAGGCAGCCCAGTATGCTTGAAGAGGGTCTGGAGGAGGCAGCATAGAAGTGTTTTGAAGGTAATGTTTGCAAGGCTTTAGATCTAAGATGGTGTTAGTTGTTTATAAATGTGATGGGAGAGGTGAAGGAATGGAAATTATGGGGAGTTTTTGGATGTTGGTGGTGGTAGTAGTGTGGTTGGTGGTCATGGGGCTTGAACTCAGGACTGGGAACTGTCCCTGAGCCTCTTTATGCTCAAGGCTAGAGCTCTACCATTGAGCCATAGGACCACTTACAGTTTTTGAGTTGGAGCTAAGAGTTTTATGGGGATTTTTCTGCCTGGGCTGGCATCAAACCGCAATCCTCAGATTTCAGCCCCCTGAGTAGTTAGGATTACAGGTGTGAGCCACTAGTACCTGGTGAAATTATGGAGAGATTTTTAAACCCTAAGTCCACAATGGGCTCTGCATTGCTATTATTAGACTCATATTGCTCCCTCCCGGAGGCGGGGGGGGGGGGGGGGGGGGGGCGGGGGGGGGATCTCCTTTAAGACACTTTTTACAATGGCCTTGCCAAAATGAACCTATTGTGGAACTAGGAAGTGTCCTTTAAGCCCCATTTGTATCTGCAGAAGGGAATAAAGAACCATAAAAGATGTGGGGGTACCAGATAAGGATTTGGGTATGAGAAGGTAGAACTTTGGAAACTTAAAGAGTCCTCTAAGAATTGGAATCCTGACACAACTACCTACCATTTGTAGAATAGAACTTGGTGTGGCAGATTCCTTTCCTGACCTTTCTTGGCTGCATCTTATGAAGGTAGCAGCAGCATCCCTGGGCACTGGGAGGAGAGGCAGGATCCCTAGCCATTCCTCCATGGCCACTTCTGTTAAGGAAACAGAACTTTCTAGGTAAAGACAAGAGTTGGAAGAAATAAGCTCTTTGTCAGTGATCACCAGGGAAAAAAGTCACTTTCTCATTCCCCTAAATCCATTTGATTGATCAAATTTCTCAAGGGGCTCCCTCTGCTGTCCATCTCTGCATTCTTCTTAGGTAAAATACAATATCCTTAATACTAGTTTAGAGCACAAAATAAGTATAGGCCTCAGTTAATTGGCAGAATCCTGTGAGTACTTTGTTAAAATAATCTCTTGAAAACATTATTTCCTTTCCATTCTGTTGTTCTGACTCTAATTTTATGTCTTCATCAGTCTGGACTGGTCCTCCTATTATCCAAAGCCATACCCTAGTGGTACATCCCTCAGTCCCTTAATTGTAAAAAGAGAAAAAACTTCTGATGTTCAAGCTAGTAAATGACAGAGATGAAGATGGATACGGTAACTTCTGAGTTCAAAGCTCATTCTTTTTCCACATTTATTAACTCCTCTCTGGATTGTGTAATCTTAAACAGAACATTTAACTTCCCTAAACTTTTTCCCTTCATCTGTAAAGTGGGACAAACACACTAATCTCGTGAGTTTGGTACAAAGAGAAGGGGAAAATGAAGGAGGAAAGGAGACTTGGCAATAAAAGAGCACTATAAATACTAGCTATAATCTTAAAGCACAGGGTGTTCAAGTTTAGCAGGGCTGGTGCTCAAAGTGGACAGGACATCATGACAGAAGGGGTTGATGAGGTTAGCAGAAGTCAGTCATGAAGAGTTTTGTAAAATAAAGACCCACAGTTACCCAGTACAGATTGTTGTGAGGATTAGAAATGTAGTTCAAGTCTTTAGAACACAGCCTAGCTCATGACAATAAGCATATTACATATTCCTAATAAAACCTTCTCAAGAGTAATCATGACTAGAAACTAAAACAGTGAAGCACATGAGCAGAACAGCTCTGAGTAAGGAGAGAAAAGCATAGTAGCTTGGTGGGAGAAGGAAAGTATAAAAAACTTATAAGAACATCAGGGAAGAGGAGTCACTCCTGTGGTACTGCTCCTTGATTGCAGAAACTCACACCACATACATGTACATACACTCACGTGCATATATAGCACAAAGCTCCCATTTGAGAGAAACAGCCCCTTTCCTACTGGCTCCCATGCTTGTCAAGCCAATCCTGACAATGGAAAAACACTTTAAAGTAAAATCTTATGTATTTTAATAGTACATTACCACTTCACAAGTTTTGGTTATGATTCATAAAAATAATTTAACTATTAACAAATAAAAATGCAAAATTAATATTCTTTTCTATCTTATGTTAGAAAATATACCTGTTTGTCTCAGCTATATATTAGTAACATAGCTTTTGTTCCAGAAGGCCTAGAATTATTAACTCCTCATTGCTACTTTAGACAGCTTGATTATATTATGGCATTATGGGAATTTTTAAAAATTTTGCACTTACTGTATTCTTATGCATGCTTTCAAGTTTTGTAGATGCTCTCAAAAAAATCCTCTTTTCACTTCCTTCTCCCCATACTATGGCTTTCTTCACTTGACATTGTATCGACCTCTAGTGGTAGGTATGATGTTTGCAGTCAATGAACAGAAGAAATGAGCAGACAAGTCCTAATTAATAGATTAGTTTCCCAAAGAATTTATGTAAATTCTTTAGATTCCAAAGCCAGAGTTCACTATACATATCAAAACTAAAGGAACTAACAACTACACTATGATGTGTTATTAAGGTAATTTTTCAAACACAACAGACAAAACAAATTGTGAACATAGTGATGTTATATGCAATAATTAACTTCGTAAGTGCCCATCAAGTTGTATACCAATTCAGAAAACAGGTGGAATGGCAGGGGGTTAGTTTCTACATCAGTGTATTTTCAGTGATTTGCATCTATTTCCTCTACCTCAAGTGTTGAAATGCTTCTTGCTATTTTGCTTTTGCTTCACATCGATACATCTATGATTTTAAAATTAACTCATTTTTTTTTTTGGGGGGGGGGACATGTTTTATTACAATCCCAACCTGTTCTATTGTCTTGTTCTCTGGCAAAGGGCCTTACAGATTTCACTGTTGTTTTCGCCAAGTATTTCTCTACGTCCTTCAATTTGTACCTCAAGAACCTTCTCAGACATCAATACCAGTTTTGTTTTTTGCCAGTCCTGGGGCTTGAACTCAGGGCCTAGACACTGTCCTTGAACCTTTTTTGCTCAAGGCTAGCACTCAACTAGAACCAGAGCCATTTTTGGCTTTTTCTGTTTATATGGTATTGAGGAATCAAATCCAGGGCTTCATGCATGTTAGGCAAAGCACTCTAAACCACACCACTAAGTCACATTCCCAGCCCCATCCAGTGTTTTTTTTTTTAAATCTATGGCCTAGAAATCAGCTTGTTTCCAAAAATGTCCATATTTTTTTTGTGTAACAATATAAAATTTTAACTTTTGCCTTAAAAAAGCCCTCTTTTGTCAGATACTAATGTAGTACTTCAGATGAGTGCTTACATATGGTACCATTTTAGTTTTTTAAGCTTTTTGTATTTGTATGACTTAGTTGTGTGTAATTAAGTATGAAGTAGTGATATATATGTAAATACATGCTTAATCTACTATATTCCTGTGTCCTACTTGTTCCATTTCTTTCCCTCCCTCTTTTGTGGTCTAGTAATCAAACTATGACCTTGCATATATGTTCAGCAAGTGCTGTACCAGGTTTACTGTAACAGCCCTCTTTCCCTCCCTCCTCTGACTGCTTTTAATTATTTTTGCTTAGTTACATGTTTTCTAATCTTTCAATCACCAAAGGTTACAACATATACTTGTAGTTTTATCTTCCAATACAAGAGGGCATTTTGACACTAATCATCCCTTCCCAGTCTGTTGTTGCTTTAATATATTTTAATATTACGCCTCCAAAGTCATGGTTGCCATTACGTGTCTATATTCACTTGTGCTTAGCTACAAAGGTCCCTTCTGCTTTCACTTACCTTCATGTTCCACTATGCCATATATTTGCAAGATATATCAAGTTACACATTCTCATGTTTTGTTGTTGGAAACTGTCCTTATTTCATTCTCTTAAAGAAATGATCCCTAAATATGACCATATAGATCACAGATCTATAGATCAATGTGATATGGAATTGAAGGTACTTGGGAAATACAAACCTACTATTCTAGCTTCTATCCTAGGTGGCTCAGTGGTAGAGTACTTGCCATGCAAGCATAAGGCCCTGAGTTTGATTCCTCAGCACCATATAAGCAGAAAAAGATGGAAGTGGCACTGTGGCTCAAGTGGTACAGCACTAGCCTTGAGCTGAAGAGCTGACAGGGCCCAGGCCCAGAATTCAAGCCCCCACAACAAAATCAACAGATGCCTACAATCCTAGCTACTCAGGAGGCTGAGATGTGAGGATGGATATTTGAAGCCAGCCTGGGCAGCAAAGTCCTTGACACTCTTATCTCTAATTAACCACCATAAAATCAGAAGTGGCCCTGTGGTTCAAGGCATTATTAGCCTTGAGCAAAAAGACAATACACAGGCCCAGAGTTAAAGCCCCATGACTGACATTTAAAAAAAAAAAATCAAGACAGTCTCAGCACTGTTTCTTTTGTGAGCTATTCCTTGAATATTTAATAGTATGACATTCTCCAGTGAATTTTTTGGGCTTTAACTCAGGGTCTGGGTGGTCTTTTAGCTGTTTTGCTCAAAGCTAGCACTTCACTACTTGAGCCATAGCTCCACTTCTGGCTTTTTGGTTAACTGGAATCTTTTTTTGTTGTTGGTTCTGGGGCTTCAACTCTGGGCTTGGGCACTGTCCCTGCGCTCTACCACTTTGAGCCACAGCACCACTTCCGGTAGTTGGGATTACAGGTGTGAGCCACCAGTGCCCGGCTTGTTAACTGGAATCTTACAAACTTCTTGCCCAGGTTGGCTTTGAACCAAGACCCTAAGTTTTCAGTCTCCTGAGTAACTACAGGATTACTGATCTAAACCAATGAGACTGGCCTCGGTGCAATTTCTTAGGTTATGTAGTTTACAGGGATTCGTGAATCTGCAGCTTGGTATCTTTCATTGGTTTGGGGAACTTATAAGCCATTATTATTTTCCCATGTATCAGAACTCTTCACTGTAGTTTGCCTCTCATACTTGTTCTTTCCCATTGCTTTTGTCTCCTGTTTTCATTTTTTCTATTTTACTTGATTCTCTTGAGCCAGACCTAATCTGTTGTTAGATCCATCCACATTTTTCAAGTAGGAGGAATAAGAACTAGGGTTCTATACCACAGTACAATGACTCATTTACATTTATTATGTACTTAATTAAAAAAAAGGCTGACTCCCAGCACAAAAATCTAGGTTTATGAAAGTAAAATTATCCCAACCCAATAATGTAGAATATATGCAGCAAAATATCATTGTGCCCTATAGAGTATTTTTAAAGATTTTAAGCCAAGTAAGAGTTGTTGCCTTTATAATGAAATTCTTAGTATTGTCTTTCATTTCCTTCTTATATTAAGCTGCTATTTTTAATTCCATGTCAGGCAACATCATTTACTGCCCCCATGCATGTTTACCTATTTAGGTGAAAGAAATGGTGCATAAATTATTGATTTGAATTTTTTCCTTTTTTCAGAAAGGACTAATACTTGCTTTTTACAGGCTACTAGAACACTGAAGATTCTAGATGAACTAAACTCAATCACTGAATAAGATTATTTGAACTCTTCTTTAGTCTCAAGAATATTTACTTCTTGTTCACTCCTAGGGAATGGGAACTTTATATTCACAAAGTATCCAGAGAATATTAAGAGACAGAAGTCCTTCCTTTCCCCTGCCCTCTTCTCTTTTCTTTTTGGTTGGTTTTGGAGCTTGAACTTTGTCTCAAAGCCAATACTCTACTACTTTGAGCCACTGCACCACTTGATTTTCTGATTTATTGAAGTCTCAAGACTTTCTTGCCAGAGCTTGCTTTGAACAACTGATTTCAGCCTCCTGAGTAGCTAGGATCACAAGTGTAAGCCACTGGAACCCAGCTCTCCTTATTCTCCTATTCCTCTCTACTCCCTTCATTTTTTGAAACATGATCTCACAGTACAGCGTAGGCTGGCCTCAAATTAGCTATCCTACTGCCTCAACATCCCTAGTTACTGAGATTATAAGTACTATCACTAAAAAGACTTCTGCATGTTAGTCCCATTGTACAATGAAACTAAAATAGACTCAAGATTTCAATTTAATCAGCCAAGGTGCTACAGATAATATGGTATGTATACACCACAGAAAATTACTTGGCTACAAAAAAATTGAAGCCACCTGGACATCAATGGCCATTGCCTGTAACACTAGCTACTCTCAAGAATGAGATCTGAGGATGGTGCATTAAAGCCAGCTAGCTCAAACAGCAAAGTCCACGAGACTCCTATCTCCAATTAACCACCAAAAAGCCCAAAGTAGAGCTGTGGCAGTAGCCTTGAGAAAACAACAAAAAAGCTCAGGAATAGCACCCAGAGCGAGAATTCAGCCTTAGGTCCTGAAAAAAAATAGTCATTTTCAGGAAAATGGACAAAATTGGGACACCATACTGACTTAAGCTCAAAAAAGACAAATATTACCAGGTGCTGGTGCCTCATGCCTATAATCCTAGCCACTGGAATGCAGACACACTGCTGTCCTTTATGCATAATGGAAGGCATCCATTAATCACTTAGCTAGATCACATCTAAGTTCTCACCTGTAATCCTAGCTACTCAGGAGGCTGAAATCTAAGAATAGCATTTAAAGCCAGCCCAGACAAGAAAAGTGCAGCAAAAAGCTGAAAGTGGAGCTGTCTCAAGTGGTATAGTGCTAGCCTTGAACAAAAAGTGTCTCACTGATAGGGAGCTCGAATTCAAGCCCCAGACTACAAAATAAATTTTTAAAAAAGATGCGAAGTACTCCTTAAAAGAGCCAGGCACTGATAACTCACACCTATAATCTACTCTCCTGAGTATAAGATAGCAAATGGAAGACAGCCATGAAACTGCCTGAAAAAAAATCCTAGCTACTTAGAAGGCTGGTAGAGCACACCAGTACCACCAAAATGTAATTCCTTAAAAGCACAGGGGCTGGGAATGTGGCTTAGTGGAAGAGGGCTTGCCAAGCATGCATGAAACCCAGGGTTCCATTCCTCAGTACCACATAAACAGAAAAAGCTGGAAGTAGTGATGTGGCTCAAATGGTAGTGTTAGCCTTGAGCAAAAGAAGCTCACGGACAGTGTCCAGGCCTGAGTCCCAAGCCCCAGGACTGGCAAAAAAAAAAAGCCTCATGCCTCAGAAAAGTGGAATCATTAGAATACTTCCTAAGACATATAACACCCACCCATAAGGCTTACCTTTTCTTACACTTTATCAGCAGATTAGAAGAGACTGGATCAAGATAACTGACCCACCACCAAAAACTTTTCCAATCAAACCAGGAAGACTTCAACTTCCAAATCTTACCAGTGCCAGGTTGTGCCCATCAGAAAAATCCAATAATTCACACAAATTAGTATAGTTAATAGTTAATAATTAACTACAAAAAATATAACACTTATATAAATTAACCCATTTATTGTAGGGTAGGGACATCTCAGATGGTAGAGCTTTTACTGGTCTTTTAATTCCTTCAGTCTTCTAATGGCAGACTTGACTGTGACGGCAGAAGTGGTGCTGTTAAGAAAAAGGCAGTTTCAAACATAATTAAAGTAACAAGAAGATCTACATTGTAACATTACAATTCTAAGTCTGAATTTCCAGTCTATCAATACTATATCGCAGTTAATCAATGGAAGGGGTAACACTGATCAGGATGCACTGTACTCAGAACCTTACTTCTGCTAACAGTCTGACCTGACCTACTCTTAAGGGCATGGACAGATCAGAAGAAACTAAATTACCAAGATCGTACAGTGAGTTACTAAGGTGCCAGACAGATTTAAATGTCAAAAGATGCAGCTCAATGGCAGAATGATTGCTTAGCACATGCAAGACCCCGGGTACAATCCCCAGAACCCTAAGAAAAAGCTTCACTATTCAAGGGACACCTTAAAAAAAATTTATCAAGTAAACCACCTCATATGGACGTATACAAATGCTCGTTCACTTCACTGTTAGAATAGAACACTCTTGTTCTGATTTTACCTTAAGGTGCTTTTATGTGTATCTTACATATCTCCAAAATTTACATTGTTAAATCAGCTTAAACTTCAATTCTTCAATTTTGATTCTCAGTCTAGGAATATATAGCTCAGTAGCTTGCTTTGCATGCTACACCCCTAAACCCCCAAGATGGAGGTGTAGAGGATTCTTCCAACTTTTGCTTCAGTAGCTATTTCTATTCTGAATAGAAAGTAAACAGTAACACTGAAGAAATTTGAGAAAACACCAGCATCTTTACCTTCCTCATCTAATATATTATAGGCAGAAAAACAGTCCATGTCTGGTCCACAAATAGCTCTAAGCACCACAAAGTAAGACTCACTTGTAGGTCCAGGCACCACCAGCCACTGTCTTCATGCAGGAACCACAGTGCCAGATGCCCACTGCTCGCCTCTTCATCTTTGTCTACAAAAGAAGTAATTTTCAGCACAAACAACAAAAACCTTTTCTTAGATTTTGAGAAGACAAGTAAGGAAAACCAACTTTTGAACACAATGGACCAAATCCTTATTTATGCCCAACTGCAAGTTTTGCAAGGACGCCTCAGCTGGAATGAACTTCTGCCCCAACCATCAGACAGCTCTGACCCCACCTTACCTTGCCACAGAAGGAGCAGGTGTACTTGGCGTGCTGGCTGATTTCAATTTTTTTCACCATCTTCCGGAGTGAGGCACCATAGCGGGTGCCGTATTTACCGACGATGCCGACCTTCTTGGTGCGTTTGGCCTGTTTATACGGAGGAATGGGAGTAACAACATGGAGTCGGCCCTTGCATCTCCCCCTCACCTCCGGTGGGGCCTCATTTTCCCCACGTGCAGCAATACCGGTGTCCCAAGCCTCCCGATGCCCTGACACAAGCCGGTTCGGATGAGCTAGGCCCCACCAAGCCGCCCCCGTCCCTGGAATGAAGCCTACAAACGCGAAGAGGACACGGACGCCGGGGTGGAATGCAAGACAACACAGATAGATGGAGGACGGTGTAGACGAAAACACCGAGAGGACGGATGCGGATGGATAGAGATTTATGTCACAGAAAAACCAACGCTCACCATATTGCCGTAACTCAGGTCCAGGCCCAGAGAGGAAGGGCCGTCCCGCGCAGGCGCGGTTTTAGGCAGGAGACCGGAAGTGGTGAAACGACCTCGCTAGGAACTCAGCTCTATCGCCTGGAGGTTTTCCTGCAGTTTACTCCCCCTGGAGGCCGGTTTGCATATTACAATGATTTCCTCCAGGCTGTCCACAAGAAAACTTTGCTTACTAGATGCTTGACTTAGCGAAGTCCTTAAACCTTTAGCCCATTGCCGAATCGCATTGCTTTCTCCACTATATTATATAAAATTGTTAGGCCCTATGCCTGACTGCTGACCATCGTGGTGACAAAAATCCAAGACAGCTCTCAGAACAAGTTCTAATGCTGGGCCATGTTCACATTCAGTCACGTTTATGAGTGACTCAGTTTCACTGATCAGAGTTCCGAAAGAATGAATGAAAGAATGGATATGAAAAGAGCCTGAAGTTTCCTAAAGTCTGAGTTGAAAGTTGGGTGGGATTAACTGTTGCTGTAGAGTATCACCATTTAGCTCCTCCTTGGGACTCTTGAGTATCGTTTTGTTTGTTTGAGGGTGGGGGGGTTGTTTTGTTTGTTTGTTTTTGGTATTTTTGGCTTGAGTTTTTTTTGTCTTGGTCCTTGGGCTTGACTTCTGGGCCTGGGCTCTGTCCTTGAACTTATTTTGGGTGCTCTACCACTTGACTCACATCTCCACTTCTTGGTTTCTGGTGGTTAACTGGAGATAGGAATTTCACTCTCTGGGGCTGGGAAGGTGGTTCAGTGGTAGAGCGCTTGCCTTGCATGCCTGAGGCCCTGGGTTCGATTCCTCAGCACCACATAAGCAAAAAGTAAAAAGCCAGAAGTGGTGCTGTGGCTCAAGTGGTAGAGCGCTAGCCTTGAGCTGAAGAGCTGAGGGAGAGTTCAGGCCCCACGACCGGACCCCAAAAAAAAAAAAAAAAAGAATTTCACAGACTTTCCTGCCTATGCTGGCTTCGAACAGTGCCATCTTCAGATCCTACACCTCCTGCATAGTTTAGGATTATAGGCATGAGCCACCAGTGACCAATGGCTCTTTACTTTTTTGTTGTTGTTATTGGTGGTCCTGGGGTTTAAACTCTAGGTCTGGGCACTGTCCCTCAGCTCATCAGCTCAAGGCAAACACTCTACCACTTGAGCCACAGCACCACTTCCAGTTTTCTTTCTTTTTTTGGGGGGGGGGGGTCCAGTCGTGGGGCCTGAACTCTGGGTCTGGGCACTGTCCCTTAGCTCTTCAGCTCAAGGCTAGCACTCTACCACTTGAGCCACAGCGCCACTTCTGGCTTTTTTCTTTTTGCTTATGTGGTACTGAGGAATTGAACCCAGGGCCTCATGCATGCAAGGCAAGCGCTCTACCACTGAGCCACCTTCCCAGCCCCCACTTCCAGTTTTCTAAGTGGTTTATTGGAGAGAAGAGTCTCATGGACTTTTCTGTCTGGGCTGGCTTTGAACCTCGATCCTCAGTTCTCAGCCTCCTGAGTAGCTAGAATTACAGGCGTGAACCACCAACACCTGGCTGGCTCTTTACTTTTGATGGCCTGCTCCAGCCTCTTGAGAACCTACTCTCCAGATGCTTCCTGAGGTGTCAGGCTTAAAGCTTCAAAAAACAGCAAAGTGCTCTGTAACCACAATCATAATGTTAGCTATCTTCCCACCCAAGGTCCTCAACGGGAGTGGAATGTACGTAAGGTGTGTCAGTCCATGGCAGGCTCTGCCTTCTGATCACCTCTTCCTCCTAAGGATAGAAGAATGGCTTGAGCCAAGGTAGTAATCCCTTTTTTCTAGAAGGAAAAGGTTCTTGAGGATGATGTCAGAAGTTCTCCATTAAAATGATGCTTGTTTGCTGAGTGACCATGGCTCACACTTGTAATCCTAGCTACTTAGGAGGCTGAGTTCTAAGGATGGCTATTCAAAGCCAGATGGGTCAGGAAAGTCTGTGAGACTCTTATCACCAGAACGGCAGAAGTGGAGCTGTGGCCCAAAGTGATAGAGTGCTAGTCTTGAGCAAAAAAGCTCTCAGGGACAGCTTCCAGGCCCTGAGTTCAAAACCCCATGACTACCACCACCACCACCACCAACAAAAAAAATACCTGTCCCCAGGAACTATACATTAAGACAAAATGTAGTCATATTGATTTAAACAAATGGGATTGGTCAATGAAGTGTTGAGAAACTGGTGGTGGTCTTCATGTTCCAATCTGGGCCTCTTAAGCCAAGCAGGAGTGATGCTGAGCTGTCTCAGTTGAGCAGATACAGTGGCCTGGTACTGGGGCAGCCCACACTGAGCTAACGTGAGCCCTTTGCTCTCTATAGCCTAATTCTGATGACATTTAGAAAATGTACTGCCTATCTGTGCATACTCTCCTGTCTCTGGCTTTTAGGGAAAGGGGGTGGGGCCGTGTATGAAGAAGAATGTGACAGAGAGCAGCTGAAAATGAGCCACTTCATAATGGGAGGAAATTGCTCATGTTCAGAGCAATTTTATCAAAACGGAACAATTCTCCCTAAATAGCAAGCCTGAGGATGTACAAATAGCACTGTCATAAAATCAGCTCTAAGTGACTTCAGAAAATTGTCTCTCTCATAAAGTCTCAATTGGTCTTATCTGTGGGGCAGTAAGTCTCCTCCCCCATTAGAGGACCATCAAGGGTGGAGGACATTCACAGTGATGCATCCCATAAAAGTCACGGTAAAAATCTCTTTTGAGTCATCAGTGCTATTCAGGAGCTCTCAAAGTTTGCTTTTCATCTGTGGAAAAATAAATAAGTTAAAAGTCACCCCCAAAAAGAGTTCCAGCTGTGAAGGCAACCAGTTCTCATGTGGAACACGTTACTCTTGGAAGAAATCATGGGCACAAGTGTGATTCCCAATTGTATAATGCTGAAGACACAAAGGGTTTAACCTGCTGATCTTCACAGAAGTACCTGGTAACCACAGACAAAATCCAGTCCTGCACAATGTTCCAGAGCCACAGGCTCAGGAAGAGGAGCCTCAGTAAGAGGAGGCCTAGACATTGAGAATCAGGGTGTCTGAAGTGGATTCAGGAGTATATGTTCTTTCCTTCCTCCCTCATTTCCCCTCATTTCCTTCCTCCCTCATTTCCTTTCTCATTTCCCTGATTTCTTTTAAAAATCAGTATTGTTGCTGTTAATGGGGATTTCCAAGGGCATTTTACACGGGCAGTGCACCCAGTAGGAGACAATATGAAACAATATTCAAACATTCAGAACAGGCCATTTCCAGTATGAAAATGTGATAACAGTTTTTATAAGAAATTCTGGATTTTGGGAATAAATTATCAATGGTCAGGTGCTGCTGGCTCACACCTATAATTCTAGCTATTCAGGTGGCTGAGATTTGATTTTTTTTGGGGGGGTGGGGGTGGGGGGGAGGTCCGGTCATGGGGCCTAAACTCTGGGCCTGGGCGCTGTCCCTCAGCTCTTCAGCTCAAGACTAGCGCTCCACCACTTGAGCCACAGCACCACTTCCGGCTTTTTTCTTTTTGCTTATGTGGTGCTGAGGAATCGAACCCAGGGCCTCATGCATGCAAGGCAAGCGCTCTACCACTGAGCCAACTTCCCAGCCCCAGGTGGCTGAGATTTGAGAATCCCAGTTTGAAGCTAGCCTGGGAAGACAAATCCAAAAGATTATTATCTCCAGTTAACCAACTAAAAGCCAGAAGTGGAGGTGTGGCTCAAGTAGCTGGGTGCCAGCCTTGAGCAAAAAAGCTAAGCAAGAGCATGAAGCTCTGAGTCCAAGCCCAGTGCCAGCACACACATGTAAATTACTAGTGTCTCCAACCCAAAGTCTTTTTCCCCCATCTTTTTTTGTGTGTGCACTGGTCTTACAGCTTTGAACGGAGGGTCTCTGAGTCACACCTCTACTTCTGGCTTCTTTTTTTGTGCTTATTTGGAGATCTGAATGTCATGAACTTTCCTGTCTAGGTAATCCTCTCTACTGTCATCCTCTCTACTCAGGAGACTGAGATCAGAGGATTACAATTCAAAGAGTTCAGGAACAGCAGCCAGTCCCTGTGTTCAAGCCCCATGAGTTGAAACTCAGTTGGATGGAAATTGAAGAGGGAAATGTGGGCAGACAATGCTGTAAAATACAATGGCTTGGGGGGTGGAAAGGAATGGGGGAGGTCAGGGAGGCAAGGGATAGTAGGAGAAAAACAAAGGAGGGGTAACAATGCTGGACAAGAAATGTACTCATTACCTTACTGATATAACTGTAACTCTTCTGTACAGCATCTTTACAAGAAAATAAAAATTTAAAAAATAGCCAGGCGCTGGTGGCTCACGCCTGTAATCCTAGCTACTCAGGAGGCTGAGATCTGAGGATCGCGGTTCAAAGCCAGCCCGGGCAGGAGAGACCGTGAGACTCCTATCTCCAATAAACCACCAGAAAACCGGAAGTGGCGCTGTAGCTCAAGTGGTAGAGCGCTCGCCTTGAGCTGAAGAGCTGAAGGACAGCGCCCAGGCCCAGAGTTCAAGCCCCACGACCGACAAAAAAAAAAAATTTAAAAAATACAATGGCTGTATAATCCTAGAAGACTGACTCACAGGCTTCTCACTGTTTTGTGTTAAGATTAGATATTCATTTTCTTCACTGAGACCCCATAAAGAAACATAAAGCCAAGACAAAGGCCGAGTGTGCAAGACTACTCCATCAACCCCCTTTAAAACTCTTCCTACATTCGTAATCCTAAACTTGGTGGGAAATGAGAAGATGGGGGTAAACCTAAGATGACACTTATTTCTTCAAAAAGCATCAAAGGTGCGGGAGGACAAGGATGTACAGACAAAACTAAGACCAAGATGGCCCCAAGAAATACAATTTCTCTCTCCACTGATCGAAGAAAAAAGGTTCATCTGAAGCCAAGGAGGAAAAAGACATGAGAATTCTCGAACAACAGGATTAAGGCAAATGGGAGCTCTTATTTCCTTGTGAAGGTGTCTTGGAATAGCACTAGAGGTAGAAATCAACTATCATCCAGGAAAGGGAAGGCATATAAAAAGCAGGCCAGAGGGAGATCATAAGGTACAATTGAAGCCAGACCTGGTGGTACATACCCTTGAACACGGCACTCAGAAACCTGTGATAGGAGGATGTCGGCTCAAGCCCAGCATGGACTATAGTGAATTCTTAGACCATCATGGCTACACAGTGAGATCCTGTCTTCAACCAACAAATGGGAATGGATGAGGTCCTGCTTTTCTTCATTCCCAGTGGCAATTCCTGAAATATGGTTCTGGAGGGTTGTGAGTTAGAAAAAAATGGAGAAGAAAGGGTTACTATTGAAATCCATTTTTTTAAACCTAAAGATATTCACTTTCTATTTAAATAGGACACTAGTGGTCTCCTAAGCATATCCCTGGAGTAAAGAGGAAGTATAGGAAATGAGATTTTTTTTCACAGAAAAGCTGCACCAAAGTCTGTCAGGACAGGGCAGGTAGATGAGTCTCTGGAGATGTATGAGTCCTGGGTGAGGCTCATTATTGTTCTTTTTGTCGGGGGCTTGAACTCAGGGTTTGGGTGCTGTCCCTAAGCTCTTTTTGCTCAAGGCTAGTGCTCTACCACTTTGATCCACAGTGCCACTTCCAGTTTTTCTGGTGGTTAATTGGATATAAATCTCATGGCCTGTTCCTCCTGCTCCCCCCTACTCCCTCCCTTCCTCTCCCTCTCTCTGTTATGGGGCCTGAACTCTGGGCCTGGGTGCTGTCTCTCAGCTCTTAGCTCAAGGCTAGCACTCTACCACTTGAGCCACAGCGCCACTTCCAGCTTTTTCTGCTGATGTGGTGCTGAGGAATCGAACCTAGGGCCTCATGCATGCAAAGCAAGCACTCTACCACTGAGCCACCTTCTCAGCCCATCCTGCTCTGTTTACAAATTGATGAAAAGTAGTTCTCTCTTGTGAAATTGTTCTGTCTTATAAAGTTATAATCAGACCATCTCATACCTCTGCTCAAAATCATTCAGTGGTTGGGTGTGGTGGCACAGAAGTGTACTCCCAGACAGAGACAGGAGGATGGCAAGTTGGAGACCAGTCTGGGCTACCTAGTGAGTCTGTCTCAAGAAATCAAACCAAACCTGAACACACCCTTTGTTGATTTTTTTTTTTTTTTTTTTTTTTTAGCAGTTGTGGGGCTTGAACTCTGGGTGTGGGCACTGTCCTTGAGCTCTTCAGCTCAAGGCAAGAACTCTACCACTTGAGCCATAGTGCCACTTCCAGTTTTCTGAGTAGTTTACTGGAGATAAGAGTCTTGCCGGAGCTGGCTTTAAACCACAATCCTCAGATCTCAGCCTCCTGAATAGCTAGGATTACAGGCATGAGCCACCAGCCTGGACATCTGTTGACTTATTCATACTCAAAACTAAATCCAGATTCTTTTTTTGTCTGAAACCAGGACTCAAACTCATTATCTGATGCTTTTGCTGGCAGACAACCTATCACCTGAGCCATGCCTCTAACTCAGTCCAGAATCTTCACCTTGACCTGTGAGCTCTTCAGCTCTTTTGATCTAATATAATTACCTTTTATTCTCCGTTAACATCATGACATTCTACTGAGGGAACACAAGAGACATCAATCAAATGTGGCACTTAAACACTTGAAGCATGGCTAGTTCAAACTAAAATGCTGTGATATACATGCACTGGGGTCTCAAAAGACAGATCAAATTATAAATTTCTCATTAAAAATTTTTTTTTAAAAGCTGGGCATGAACTTCAGAAGTACAGCCCTTGCCCAGCATATGTAAAGCGTGCTGAGTTTGATTCCCAGCATCTCTCTCTCTCTCTCTCTCACACACACACACACACACACACACACACACACAGAGTTTATGTTAAAATGTTAGGTTTTGAATATATTGGGTTCAATGTTTTATGGGTTTTTTTTCTTTTTAAAATATTCTTTCAGAAAAGTGAAAAATCACACATGTGGCTTGCATTACACTGCCATTCAATAATGTTACTCATGTTACTCTAAGGAGCTGACAGACTATGGGAGATGTGCCATACCAATCCACACCTGCTTCTTTTTTTTTTTTTTTGTCGGTCGTGGGGCTTGAACTCTGGGCCTGGGCGCTGTCCCTCAGCTCTTCAGCTCAAGGCGAGCGCTCTACCACTTGAGCTACAGCGCCACTTCTGGTTTTCTAGTGGTTTATTGGAGATAGGAGTCTCACGGTCTTTCCTGCCCGGGCTGGCTTTGAACCTCGATCCTCAGATCTCAGCCTCCTGAGTAGCTAGGATTACAGGCGTGAGCCATCAGCGCCCGGCTCCACACCTGCTTCTATAGACAGTGGGCTATGAATAGTTTTCACATGTAAAACAGTTGAAAGTCAAGAGTAATTGGTGACACATGAAAATTTAAAAAAAAATTCAAATTTTAGTGTTCATTTACAGAACTTTATTGGAAAAGAGGACTTACAAAGTGTTGCTTCTTCTGTCAAATAAACCCCACAAAAGCACATTTTTCTTTTTTACAATGAGTTATTATCAGTACTTAGGCACTATCTGGCACAAATTAGGTGCTCTATACATATAGTCATTAAATTCTTAAGATGTAGGTATTGGAGGTTGTGTAGGGAGCACTTCATTATTTAAAGAATGTGAATTACCAAAATTATAAACCACTCTCCTTTTCTAAGGTTAATTAAGCCCCCAAGCAAGTCTCCACTTAGGAACATGAGAATGGAAATGCTGGTATACCACTGGGCTTGAGGACGGACCCAGATACTGCTGCATGACAAAAGGAACAGGCATTATAATCAAAGTTTCTTATTTTCTTTGAATAAATCCCATGATTTTTAATTGCCCCTCCTTTTTTTCCCTGCATCCTCTTAGAAAGGAGAAGTAAAGCTGTCCCAGTTATCAAAAAATTCAAATTTCCCTTTCTTTGGTGGACTGGCTGCCAATGTGTTTTCATCCAGAGTATCTCCCAGAGAACCACTTCCAGAGGTTGTTGAAGTACTTCCTGGGTCAAAGGACTCTGCGGCCTCCAGGAGCTCTAAGTCACTTCCATCTTCCTCAAATGACTTCTGGAATAACTCATAGATTGTCTGCTGCTTCGGGTCCTTCATTGGAAAAAGGAAAGAAAAAGTAAAAGGAAGAACCCAGGCTCTATCACTGACCTTTCTCCAGTGTATCCTGCAAGAGAGTTCCAAGGGGACAGACAGTACATTTTATGCCATCTGGAGCTACATGGTAATGAACCATCCATCTCAGTAAATGATTTACCAGTAAAGCAGCCCCTCGCTCTTAGTGCCTGACATCTTTTCTGCTGCTCACTGGGTTAGGAGTAAAAAGGATGGTTGTGACAATAACAAAGGAGCTGTTCCTCCACTATAATTTATGTTGGAGATATTTTCTCCCTTCCTTTCCAAATCAGTATTTCAGTGTTGAAATCGCTGTAGGATCTCACTTCCTCCTAACCCACCTCATTTACAGAGTGGATACCTATCCCTGTGTCTGTTAATGTTCAAGCTCCAGATGACTCCAGAGTCAAAGAGACTCTTATTTCCAATAAACCACTCAGAATACAGGAAGTGGCCCTGTGGCTCAAATGGTAGAGTGCTCACCTTGAGCACCCAGGCCCAGAGTTCAAGCTCCACAAACAACAACAACAAAAAGTCTCATGGACTTTCCGGGCTGGCTTTGAACTGCGATTCTGAGTAGCTAGGATTATAGGTGTGAGCCACCAGCGCCCAGCTTGGATAACAGCACTTTAACATAGACACATTCATGACTGAATCGTATCACAGCAGGATACAACACTAGGCAGTAGCAGACCACTGCCAGTAGGAATACCTATTAATTTGCATGTGATTAAGCTACTGGCAATTCTACTGCACACTTGGAGCATGCATAATTAATTGGAAGAATATTCCAAGATCAGATTAATATTTCATTTCCCCTCTCAGAAGGAAGGCTATCATACTGAAATATAACCTCTTTTGCTTTTGTCTCCCTTATAGGAGGTAACATTTTCTTTTCCCTAGCTGGTAATGAAAATTTCAGCCCTATCTTAATAAAAATAAGCTGATACCTTTTTAATCAAAATAAACACTGAGAGCCCTTTTTATCTCTGTGCTCAAGGGAACAAGATTATAAGGAAGGGGGACCTGGAGTCACATGGCCAATTGTCTTTCTGCCTTCCAACATCCAACAACACCCTGTAGACAAGAGTAACTGGAGATTCACAGCCTTTAGGGTCCACTGGAGCTACAATGGGAGGGCCTTGAGAAGGAGCTGCTATTTTCAGTGAAGGATAAGTGGTTATGATGCTCCTGTACTTTGGATCTGGATTTACTGCACCTTTCTTTACACTAAACACCAACTACTTAACATATAAGGGTGTTTTAATTCATTCATTTAACAGAGAAGAAGAATGTTTTAGGAGGTGTAATCTGGGTATGTTTGTAATACTGGTAAGCTTCATTTGCATTATTTTGTACTTGTATTTTAGGTAAAATTTCTTAGCTAATTCAGAGTAACTGAGAGAAGGCCAAAATGAGAAAATGAGTTCAAATGGGAACCGTTCTTTTCCAACAGCACAGGGCAACCTAGATTTCATTGACATACAAAATCATCATTCTGCTGAATTAGCTTTCAAAAGCTTAAAAATAAGATTGTTTTAAAATTGGCTTAGTAATTGCTTTTGTCTAAAAGGATAATTTACAGTTGATATTTAAAAATATGATCTGAGTCTTACTGCCAATAATAAGAAAAAAAGGATTTCTTTGTTAAGTCAATATTCAAACTCCATTTTATCTTTATTATTATTGCTATTGTTGTTGTTATTATTATTATTGCCAATCCAGGAGCTTGAACTCAGGGCCTGGGTGCTATCCCTGAGCTTCTTTTACTCAAGGCTAGCACTCTACCATTTGAGCCACAGAAGTACTTCTGGCTTTTTCTGAGTAGTTAGTGGTGGTTGTTTATTTCTCTCTCTTTTTTTTTTTGTTGGTCGTGGGACTTGAATTCAGCGCTCTTCAGCTCAAGGAGAGCACTCTACCACTTGAGCCACAGTGCCACTTCCTTTTTCTTAGTAGTTAGTTGGAAATAAGAGTCACAGGAACTTTCCTGCCCAGGCTGGCTTTGAACCATGATCCTCAGGTCTCAGCCTCCTGAGTAGCTAGGATTAAAGGCATGAGCCAGAAGTACTCGGCTCAGGCTCTTAATTTTAGAGTCACCTATAAAATCCATCCATTTAACTCAAATTCCAGTATTCAGCAATTGCAGAGGAAGGAGAAGGTACCTTAGTTCCCTGTTGACTATACTGCTACAAAGCTGCCTTCCTGTCTGAGGCTCAGACTCACCCAAATCCTTGACCATCTGGGCTGGTCTCTAAGCCTCCTGCTCCATGGTATCCCACTTAAATGGTGGCACAGGAGGCCATGGCAGCCACTGGATCAGCATGTAGCCCAAGCAAGGAGGGCATGGTGGGCCTAGGGTTATACTCTGAGATCAACTAGCTCCCTCTGGGCCCCTCTGACAAAGCCTATCTGGTCATGGGATGATGTCTTCTGGCCTGTCACAGCCCTTTAGAATGAGGGCTGATGCCATAGACATGATGGCATGGGTTTCACATACCCCTGTGACTTTGCATTGTGTCTCAGTTTACCCCATTACAAAATGGGAATAAAATTAAATGACAGAAGGGAAGCTGCTCTTTGAGGTAGTACCCTATTTCAGGGTCTTCTCTGTTCTGTGCTGGAGACAGTTCTGTAGTAGTCCTGCTATGATTGGTGTTGCTATTGGTTTTTTTTTTTTTTTTTGGTGACAATTCAACAATTGCCTTGAATTTTTCAATTTCTGGAGGGCTAAGGGAAAGCAGCATTTGGAAGCCTTGGTTTCTTCTGGGGCATGTGAGAAGCATTAAGAGTCAATGCTTCCCCATAAAGGGCTGTATAGTGGGCTGACTTGAGCATGACTGCAGGTTCTTTTTCTTTTTCTTTTTTTAACTCCAGGGCCAGATGAAGCCCCAGGGCCAGAGATAGCCCAAGCAGTGAATCACACCCTGTGTCCCTAGGTCTCAAGGGCTTGGCTGACAGCTTGATGCCTTGCCTCCACTCCAGAAATAGGCAGTCAGGGCTGGCTTTACCTTGTGGAAGTAATCAGTGGCTTCTGTCACTTCTGAGAAATTGGTCTCGGAAAGGCCAGCTTCTCCTAGAACTTTAATCTTCTCTTGAATCAAGGGCCTGTCAGGGAAAAATGAACTGTAGTGAACATAATTTTCTAGAAGTAGCAGCTGATTAGAATGAAGCCATCCTGCTCTTCCTTAGGGGACGGCGAGGTGGTAAGTGGTTCCCATCTTTGCATCTTACAAGGCTTCGGGATCTACCCTGAAATATGTGCCCCTCTCAGTTGTAACCAACCTCCACCTTAGGACTCATCAGAACTGGTTCAATATTCTTCCTAATGGAAGATGTTCAGGAAATAAACACTGCCTCACTATAGGAATTTTGTGAGCCTGATGGTGCTATGAGCTGTGCAATGAACCAGCCCATTGAACACAGAGAAGTGAGTGGTCCATGTGCACTGCAGAGGTCATACACCTTGGTCATTGAGGCTGGACAAAGGGGTTAGTGGACACTAAGGAGATAACTCAGGGACTTAAGATCAGGAACAAAGAAATGGGACTGGGAAAGAGTACTGGGGGCTTTTTTTGCTTAGTTGACAGACACAAAACATTGGGGCTGAACACGTGATCTCAGCCCTACTAATAGAACACTGCATGGTCCAGGGTGAGCCTGTCTGTCTTTGCATCCAGCAGCAGCAGATGTAGATGACAGATGCAGCGATCATCCCACACATCATAAAAGAGAAAAGAAGAGAAAAGGGATGCTTATCCTAACAACTGTCTTCATGGCTGGGAACAGAGTGATTTATAAACTAAACCATCTACATTGTTACAACCAGTTCCTATTGTGCTCTTCTCCTTCTTGAGCAGGTGGGAGAGCAGCTACCTCCCCTTGGTCCCACAGGACCTTCTCCTGCACCTTGCAAGTCCCCAAAGAATGCCAGTGTCACAGCTCCAACATAGTCATGCTGTGGTGCCATGACTAATGGGTTTCTGAAGGTCTCAGCAAAAGTGGAAGCACTTCCGGAGCTCAGAAAACAGTGTCCACCCTCGGTCAACTCCACATCCAGCTGTCCAGCTAGGCATACCAAAGGTAGTCATCCGCTGTGCCTTTTGCAACCAGGTAGTGAATGCCCACGGAGCTTGTCTGTCCAATGCGGTGCACTCGGTCCTCGGCCTGGATCAGCACCTGTGTGCCCAGGGATCAAGACAGCTAGGGAGAGGGCCTGAAGCAGCCTTTCCTTCCCTCACCCCCCCCCCCACCCCGGCCTAATCATACCATGTAGCCTCTGGTCTCTCAGCTCTACTTCAGCCCTTCCTCCTCACAGCATTTCACTATCTCTCAGACCTGACATTTAAGGACAGTCAAACCTTGGTGGGGGACCTGGAATTGGAAAGGACCCTGTGGAGGTGCTGGGTGCTGCAGTGAAAAATGTGCAGGCTCCACCATCAGGCTGTGTGCTGAGGAAATTAGGGTAACCTGGCATATCTCCATCTCTTTCTCTCCCCATCCCCTACTTTGTCAGTTGTAGGGCTTGAACTCAGGGCCTGAGCACTGTCCCTAGCTTTCAGGCTCAAGACTAGCACTCTATCACTTTGAGCCACAACTCCACTTCCAGTTTTCTTGTGGTTAGTTGGTGATAAGAGTCTCATAGACTTTCTTGCCTGGGCTGGCTTCAAACCATGATCCTCAGATCTCAGTCTCCTGAGTAGCTAGGATTACACATATGAGCCAACAGCACCCAGTTCCACCTCTTTTTATCTCTTCCTTTTCTTTTCTTTTCCTTCTTTTTTTCCTATATGCTAAGCAAGCACTCTACCACTGCTTGATATCTTTACCCCGACTCTAACACTTCTTATTTTTTGCAGTGTTGAGAATTAAACCCATGGTTTAGCACATGCTAAGTATGTACTTTATCACTGAGCCATACTCCCAGTCCACATTTGCATTTCTTGTCTTTGGGATAGTCAATGTTATCTTCTAAAGAACCAGAAAGATAACATCCAGGAAAGAGACCATATATGGCTAGAGGTGGGGTGGTATTTTTATATGGTAGATACTGCAGAATAAGTAACTAAAATCAAGAGAACTGTTTCTTTTCTTGACAGCTGTGACCTTGAAGTCCACCTATTGTTAAAGCACTCATTGAAGTCTGGCCAGTGGAAGCCACATATCAAGAGCATCAGAGGGAAATAACTCATTTTCTGAAGTTTAAGAAGAAAATTTTATGAGTTCAAACAAATGCCCTACAGCTGTGTGACAGCCTTCAGTCTGGCTGTGATCAGTAAGGGAAGTGGTTCATGACATCCAGGGAACACTGAGCATGGTCATTCTGTGTGAGGACCCCTTGGCTGAGCAGCTCACAGAGATGGCTAATAAAAAGGAGCACTGGCTGGAACCCAGTAGGCTGCAACCCAACACTGTTGCATGCGCCCCTAAAGGTTCAACTCTGCTGTGCCGGCTGACCACCTCAACTCTCTGTTCCCAGTCTCCTCATAGAGGTGACATCTAGGGCTCCTTTACAACTCTGATTTTACCATTGATAACGTGGAGCCGCCACTCCTGCAGAATACCATGAAGACCTAAGAAGCAGTACTTGAAAGAAGTGAAAAGTGTCAATGAAACTGGACTGGGGAAAGCTTGCAGACCCATCTCCCTTACTCCCCCAGAAACAAGCATGCCCAGGGAGATTCTAGTCTCTGTACCCCTTACCCCTGGGTTCCAAAAGAGCTCGGCAAACAGCACTAGGTCAGCTGAGGAGAAAGTGAGGCCCATGTTGGCGGCAGTGATAGACAGCACTGCCACTGAGTGTCCCTCAGACAGCTGGAACCGCTGGCACAGCTTTTCTCGGTCGGCTGAGGGTGTGGAGCCATCGATGCGGATGTGCTGTACGTGCTGCAGGGACAGGGGAAACTCAGGCCGGCTGCAATGCTGTGGTGCCAGAGGCTGAAGAGCAAGCCCGCTCAGCAGGGTCCCAGAGACTGTCTGGCCCTCTGCTCTTAAACACAACTGCATACTCACATACCACCTTAAAAAATAACTCAGAGATCTTTTGTACACAGCGCTCAGGTTTCCTGGAACAGTATGACATCAATCTGGACTGACTTTGATACAACCTCCTGACCTTCAGATTTCTCTTCCTGAATTCATGTGTGCTCTACACATTTTTATTACTTAAGTAAACTTTTCATGTACTCATATCCACAGTCAAGGATCCTTCTGTAATTCTTTCTCCTCAGTCCTTAACCTCTGCCACTAACTGGTTCTGCATTTCTAAAATGTTTCATTTCCTGAATGCTATGCAAAGGTGATCATGCAATGGGTAATTTGGGGGGGGGGGGGGAAGAAGGCGAAGGACTTTTTTTGGTCAGTATTATTTTTATTTTTTAAATTTTTTTTGGGTCCGGTCGTGGGGCCTGAACTCTGGCCCTGGGCGCTGTCCCTCAGCTCTTCAGCTCAAGGCTAGCGCTCTACCACTTGAGCCACAGCTCCACTTCCGGCTTTTTCCTTTTTGTTTATGTGGTGCTGAGGAATCAAATACAGGGCCTCATGCATGCAAAGCAAGCGCTCTACCACTGAGCCACCTTCCCAGCTTGGTCAGTATTATTTTGTGGGGATTCACAGAGCCATTGAGTAAATCAGTGATCTCTTTGTTATCAAGGATGAGAATCCACTTATGTGTATGTACATAATTTAATGTCTTATCTACTGAAGGACGTCTGAGCTGATATAGTTTGGGGCACTACATATAAAGACGCTTGGGGCTGGGCACCAGTGGCTCACATCTGTAATCCTAGCTCTTCAGGAGGCTGAGATCTGAGGATCGAAGTTCAAAGCCAGCCCAAGGCAGGAACATCCTATTAACCACCAGAAAACTGGAAGTGGTACTGTGGCCCATGTGGGAGAGCACTAGCCTTGAGCTGAAGAGCTGAGGACAGTGCCCAGACCCAGAGTCCAAGTCCACAACCGACCAAAAAAAAAAAAAAAAAAAATTCAGGAATGGTCATGATCAGACTATTGTGTGAGCATTAAATTTTCCTTTCTATCAGATAAATACCCAAGAAGCTGGATTGTATGTAACTATATGTTCAGCTTAGCTATGTTAAGGAACATTTACATTCACCCTTTCAAATGGTAAAACACTAGAAGGAAAACAAATAGTAAACATAACAGTTTATTTTATTTTCTGTCCTTTTCTCAGTGTTTATGGCACATAGTTTAAATTATTATTATTATTATTATTATTGTTTGTCAGTTATGGGGCCTGAACTCTGCACCTGGGCACTGTCCCTCAGCATTTCAGCTCAAGACTAGCATTCTACCACTTGAGCCACAGAGCCACTTCTGGCTTTTTCTGCTTATGTGGTGTTGAGGAATCGAACCCAGGACCTCATACATGCAAGGTAAGCATTCTACCACTGAGCCACCTACCCAGCCAAATTAAAATTTTTATTGCCAGTTTTTTTACAACAAATATCATATTTTGACTAAGCTACTAGCAAGTTTCCCAAGTTTGGTTTTTACTGGTTCTAATTTATTATGTGTCAATAGTATAACTGTTTTTCTATTTCTGCTGTTTTAGAGGGTTTCCAGTTTTTCCCTCAAAGGAAGGGTTCGCAGACATCCATTCACATGTGACTATATACAAAAACATATAGTGCATGTATACAATGGAATGTTACTCAGCAAAAAAAAGAATAGACTGATAACACACACAATAAGGATGAATCCCAAAAAACATTGAAAGAAACTAGATCCCCCAAATAAACATATACTTGGATTACAGAGTTACATAAAACTGTAAAAAAAAAATGCAAACTAACCCAGTGAAAAGTGATCAGCGGAAGCTGAAGATATCTCAGAGAAAAGGGTGATGACAGGGACTGAGGAAATAGGTTGATGGAGATACTCCATATCCTCTTATCAAATTCTGTGTTTATGTGCAGTGTATCACATTACAATGATGATAGACATGGTGACTCATTCTTGTAATCCTAGCATTCAGGAGGCTGGGGACAGTGGATTGAAAAGTTCAAGGCCTGTCTGGACTACTTAGCAAGGCCTTGTCTTAAACCACCGTCCTCCCTCCCCCCCAAATAAAACATCTCCCCTGCCCTAAAACCAATCCAAGTACCAAGGCAAAAGGGAAAAACCTAATTTAAGGCTCCTTGATATCATTGGTCAACTTTCCAACATAAAGTGTGAGCATGTTATCTTGGTGCACTCTTATCAACAGTGAGCATCACGCACATTTTTTTTTTTTTTTTGCCAGTCCTGGGCTTGTACTCTGGGCCTGGGCACTGTCCCTAAGCTTTTGGTCAAGGTCAGCACTCTACCACTTGAGCCACAGCACCACTTCTGGCTTTTTCTGTTAATGTGGTACTGAGGAATCGAACCCAGGGCTTTATGCATGCTAGGCAAGCACTCTACCACTAAGCCACATTACCAGCCTGCATCACACATTTTTACATCTTGCTTTTGATGGGGCAAAAAAATTATCTTGTTGCTAGATGTGGTGATGCACACTTGTAATCCCAGTACTAGGGAGGCTGAGGCAGGAGAATGGGGCTAAACTGGACTCTAAGATAGTAAGACTGGGTCAAACTTTTTTTTTTTTTTTTGGGGGGGGGGGGGGGATGTCCGGTCATGGGACCTGAACTCTGGGCCCTCAGCTCTTCAGCTCAAGGCTAGCACTCTACCACTTGAGCCACAGCACCACTTCCGGCTTTTTTCTTTTTGCTTATGTGGTACTGAGGAATCAAACCCAGGGCCTCATGCATGCAAGGCAAGCACTCTACCACTGAGCCACCTTTCCAGCCCCCAAACTTTTTTTTTTTTTAACATTATCTTCCTCCTCTTCTTCCTCTTCAAGATTTTGTTGTTGTTGTTCCATTCCTGGGGCCTGAACTCAGGGCCCGGGCATTGTCCCTGAGCTTTTGTGCACAAGGAACTATTGCTCTACTATTTGAGTCACTTTCAGCTATTTTTGTAAATAAGAGTCTTACAGATTTTTCTACCCCAGCTGGTGAAAAAAGATTGTTTGCAACTAGGGAAATAGAATAATGAAACCTACTGCTGTTATTTGGGAAGGAGGAAGGGCAGGGGGCAGGAAGTGATAGAGGGGTGAGATTGATTAGAAATACATAGCAAACATATATGGAAATACCTTCCCCTATCGTGACTACTGCAAGCTATTCAAAAATATAACTAAAGAGCAGAGATCTGAAAGAATAAGTCATACCTAGGTATGTCTTTTTTATATGTAGAAAAACTAAAGAAGGTAATATAAACAACTTATAATCAACATTAAAATTTTGTTATATATTATTCAGGTTTTTTCCTCTACATGGTAATAAAGATGCTTCTATCTAGTCTCCAAATACACAGACACACAGACATACAGACACACAGACACAGACACAGACGCACAGACACAGACACAGACACACAGACACACACAGACACACACAGACACACACACACACATACACACACACACACACACACACACAGAGCTTAAATCCAGGGCATAGATGATGTCCCTAAACTTTTTGTTCAAGGCTAGAGCTCTACCACTTGAGCCACAACCCAACTTCTGGCTTTTTAGAGGTTAAATGAAGATAAGAGTCTCATGGACTTTCCTGCCCTGGCTGGCTTTGAATTGTGATCCTCAGATCTTAGCCCCTGAGTAGTCAGGATTACAGGCATGAGCCACTGGCACCCAACCATATTATTTTTAGTTTTTTTGTTTGTCAGTTGTGGGGCCTGAACTCTGGGCCTGGGTGCTGTCCCTCAGCCCTTCAGCTCAAGGCTAGTGCTCTACTTCTTGAGCCACAGCACCACTTCTGGCTTTCTGTTTATGTGGTGCAGAGGAATAGAACCCACGGCCTCATGTATGCGAGGCAAGCACTCTACCACTGAGCCACCTTCCCAGCCCTGACCATATTATTTTTCTTAAGAGCATATCTCAGACTTTATTCCGTACTAATAAATGCCAGACAAACATCAGGAGCTTCAACTTTAAAGCTTTTTTAAATTAAAAAAAAAAATCTAATGGCCTCCAAAATGTTAGGAAGGGTGACCGGTGATTGCTTATTTATTTATTTATTTATTTATTTTTTGGGTCTGGTCGTGGGGCCTTAACTCTGGGCCTGGGCACTGTCCCTCAGCTCTTCAGCTCAAGGCTAGTGCTCTACCACTTGAGCCACAGCGCCACTTCCGCCTTTTTTTCTTTTTGCTTATGTGGTGCTGAGGAATCGAACCCAGGGCCTCAGGCATGCAAGCAAGTGCTCTACCACTGAGCCACCTTCCCAGCCCCTGTGATTGTTTTTTTATGGCTATATATACTGCAATTTATTTAATGGGACATTTGCTGATAACCTTTTAAGTTTCTAAATATTAACAGAATGACATATATCCTTATATATAATATCCTTATAAATAAATCTTTGTTCACTAGTCTGATCATTTATTTTCTTAGGATAAATTCCTAAAAAGGAGAGTTTGGAAAAGTGAGTTTTTATTAAGTTATTGACAAATGTACAAATATACCAAGTATACACAACAACCATGAGTAAATCCATATGTTTTTTACATTATCTCAATCAATGTCTTCTTTTTTTTTTTTTGGGAGGGGGGGTCTGGTTGTAGGACCTTAACTCTGGGCCTGGGCACTGTCCTTCAGCTCTTCAGCTCGAGGCTAGCACTCTACCACTTGAGCCACAGCGCCACTTCCGGCTTTTTTCTTTCTGCTTATGTGGTGCTGAGGAATAGAACCCAGGGCCTCATGCATGCAAGGCAAGCGCTCTACCACTGAGCCACCTTCCCAGCCCTTTATATTTGTTTAGACTTGCTGCATGTCCTAGGATAAGATCTATTTTAGAGAAAATTCCATGGGTTGCTAAGAAGAATGTGTATTGTGCAGCTACTGAATGAAATACTCTGTAGATGTCTGTTGGTCTATGGTATCATTTAACTTTGCGATTTGCTGATCTTTTATTTGAATGATCTATCTGATGAGAATGGGGTGTTGAAGTCTCTCATTATTACTCTGCTGGGATCTCTCAATATTTGTAAGTCAGTGTTAGTTTAACGTGAGTATCCTACTATTTGATGCATACATGTTGACAACTGTAATTTCCTCTTCATGGATCATTCCCTTTATTCACATGTCTGGGCTGGGATGTAGCAATAGTGCTAAATGCAATGGATGAACAGATAAGGAGGAAGGAGGATGAAAACAAGCATAATAATATATGAACATGAAAACAGAACAAAGAAACTTGAGACTGGTTTGAGAAGGGAGATAAAGGAAGAGAGAGAAGAATGGAGGAGGTAACTAATAGATACCTGTATCGATATATATACATGTTAAAATGAAACACCTTGGTACAACTAACTGGTACTAATCCCCAAAAAAGAAAAAAAGGAGACATTAGTATAAACACATTTATAATTAAAAAATACATGAAGCAAAAACTGATAAAATTGAAGGGCAGAGAGATAATGGAAGGAGAGAGGGAGTAGTCATTATTTGTACTAATGGATGGAATACTTAAACAGAAGATCAACAGGAAATAAAAGATTCGGAAATCATTCTAAACCAACTACATAAAACAAATTTTATGGAATTCTAAACCCAATAAAAGTAGACTATACATTGTTCTCAAGAACATATTGAATGTCAATGTTATTAGGCCACAAAACATATAACAATAAATTTAAATGATTGACAATACTAATGTATTAGCTGACCACATTTCCTCAATAATTCAACACGGACTTCCATTCCTCAGTTTAAAGTTCAGCATTATAGTTAGCAACCAAACATTCATATTTACAAAGCGTGGAATCAACTCAAATAGCCTTATTGATGAGTGGATAAATAATAGTATCTCCATATGGTAGTGGAAAAAAAAAGCCTTGAAATTAATACAGTGAAACTTTAGATTTATTCAGTCTGAGTGTAAGATACATAGGTGCTGTGTATGTACCTGAGTTTGTGTGTTTAATGTAACATCACTGCAAAGGATGAAGGAAGACAACAGGAAATCCATGGTCCTAAACTTTAACCAAGAGTGAAAGTACAGTTTTAACAAACACCCTTAGAGATCCTTGTGGATTTTCCTGTGTACTTTGGTCTGCACACTGCTATGTATAATTCATAAAAGATAATAGTAAAGAGAAACAAAAGAAAGAAGACAAGAAGACATGCATACAAACACTTGTTTGCCCCAAAGAGGACTTTTGTTCCTTCCTTTCTGGAGGTTTTTTTTTTTTTTTGTCGGTCGTGGGGCTTGAACTCTGGGCCTGGGCGTTGTCCCTCAGCTCTTCAACTCAAGGCGAGCGCTCTACCACTTGAGCTACAGCGCCACTTCTGGAGGTTTTGTATTATAAGTGAAGAATAGTGGAAGAGTCCCTGGAGACAGCCCTAAAGCAAAATGCTGTGGATGTCTATCTAGGGCACAGGGTAATTGAAATATTCCCTGTGGGGAACTAACTGTGCCCACTTGTCCAACAAGCAAGGACTCTTCTTCAGAAGGTCATCAGCTGTGGGTCTGGGAACCATCACTTCCTTTACCAGCTTAGCCCTGACCATAATAAAACAACAAGTAAGCAGTAAAAGCACCCTGAAATTCACTCAAGACCCAGTGGTTCAAAGTCAAAGGCAGCTTACCTTTCTCTCAAGTTCATTTGTAACTGCATCCAGAACCACCTTATGATGTGCAAACACTAGAAACTTCTCTCTTCCACTTTCCAGAAGGTCTAAGATATATTCACTGCATGGACAACAAAATAAAATGGATTAAATGTATGCTCATCTAGTTGAGGTTAATCACTGAAAAGTTTCTACATGGACAGCAGACCCTTCAAGATCAACTGCACTCCCAAGCTTATCCACTCTCTTCTCTAGGAGAGGAATGCTCCCCTTTTACCTCACACCAGGTCATGTGGACAAGAAGCAAAATGAGAAGCTGCTGAGAAGCCATCTTCTGCCATGTGCAGAAAGACTTCTATACTTTTCAGTCATCTCGCCTACACAAGTATATTGAAGTATCCTTAATGTTTTATGTGTCTATGATATGTTATTTTGGATCAGAGAAGGTCACCAACAATTCTCACTTTGGTTGCTAACTTGTTAACTTTGGATGTTCATCTGTTTTTCATACAAACTGAAATGTCTTTATAGTCCTGGAACACACAGGCAGGGCATTAAGGGATTTTAAACAGTTCGCAAATTTCTAGAAGCTTAATATTAAGAAATAAGTGACTCTTGTTGCAGTGGCTTAAGTGTGGAGTCCTAGCTACTTGGGAGGTGAAGATGGAGGGATTGTAGTTCAAGGTCACCTTGGGCAAAAAAGCAAGTTGGGAGGTTCCATCTCAACGGTTAGGCACTGTAGTATACACCTGTCACCCCCAACAGTGAGGGAAAGCAAAAGCAATAGGAACACAGCCCAGGCTGGCTTGCACATAAAACAAGGCCCTATCTTAGAAATAAAAACACAAAAAGGGACTGGAGGCATGGCTCAAATGGTACAGTATCTGCCTAACAAGCATGAGGTTAGGCCCTGAGTACAATCCACAAACTACCACCAAATAATAACAGTAATAATAATAATGAAAAATATAATAACGATACTGAAGAGATATTCGGAGAAGGCTCTTTGGTTCTATTTTTCCTCCTACTCAGAATTCAGAAAACACAGCCCACAGTTAAGACAGTGGTGACTGAATTCTTTGCCAAGGCAAATGAATACGGTAAAAAGGATCTCACTTGCTTAAAACTTCCCTTTATTTCTCTCCTCCACTCACTGTTTTTTGTTTTTGTTTTATGCTGGTACTGGGGCTTGAACTCAGGACCTCTTGTTCTTGTTTAGCCTTTTCACTCAAGGCTGACGCTCTACCACTTCTAGCATTTTGCTGACTAACTGTAGACAGAGCGTCACAGACATATTTGCCAAGGCTGCCTTCAAACCTTGATTGTTTGATATACACCCAGCCACTGTCTTCTTTTTTTCCCCCATTTTTCTTTTTCTTTTTTTTTGCCAGTCATGGGGCCAGAACTCTGGGCCTGGGCGCTGTCCCTCAGCTCTTCAGCTCAAGGCTAGCACTCTACCACTTAAGCCATAGTACCACTTGCAGCTTTTTCTGCTTATGTGGTACTAAGGAATCAAACTTGGCCTCATGCATGCAAGACAAGCACTCTTACCACTGAGCTACCTTCCCAGCCCCCTGTTTTTCTTTTTTTCTTTTGCCAGTTCTGGGACTTGAACTCTGGCTCCGGGCACTGTCCCTGAGCTTCTTTTGCTCAAGGCTACTGCTCTACCACTTGAGCCATGGCTCCACTTCTGGCTTTTTTTGTTTATGTGGAACTGAAGAATCAAACCTAGGATTTGGGCATGGTAGGCGAGCACTCTACCACTCAACCATGTTCCCAGTCCTTTTTTTTGTTGGTCATGGGGCCTGAACTCTGGGCCTGGGCATTGTCCCTCAGCTCTTTAGCTCAAGGCTAGTGCTCTACCACTTGAGCCACAGCACCACTTCCCTGCCTTGTTTCTTAACATCACACTTCTTATCTGCAAGCCCTCAAAAGGCCTCACTCCTGGTGGAGCTATAGTGTGAGTGGTATGAGTGACCCAGCTAACCGACCCTGCTGTTCCCCATAGATTAGCACCCTGTAGAGGTTCATAACCCCAGGGAAGAGGTGAGCCTGTGCAGGTAACTGCGGCTCCCGTCCCTAATCATAAGAGCTTCCCTGCCTGTCCTCCAACCTGAGGTCATCCCCAGATATGGCAGTCTTCACAAAGAATATTGCAGCCTTCCTTTACAAACAAATCTCAACAGGTTCCTGTTATACGTAGGGGGTTGGAGAATTAAGTGGACTGTCCTCTAACTAAGAGTTGTTTTTAAACAACACTATGGGGGATGGAAGGTACCAGATTTGAGATCAATTTGTGAACTGTTGTACTAATAAAACCACATTAATTATTTTGAGAAATATAAAATTTGCCATGATATAAATAAAAAAGGTTATTGCTACAGCATCAAAAAGTCACAGGGCCACAAAAAAAATTAATTTGGTGACCTCTGGTCCCAGTTTTCGTAATGCCTCTTTTCCCTCTCCATCTGACACAGCTTCACCGTTCTACCCATTACAAGTCCCTCAATTACCAGGCTGGAAGCACTTGTCTACCATAGTAACTGTCCTATTATATTAAAAGATGCCCATGGCTGGGTGCTGGTGGTGCACGCCTGTAATCCTAGCTACTCAGGAGCCTGAGATCATAGGATCGCAGTTCAAAGCCAGCCCAGGCAGGAAAGTCCATGAGACTCTTATCTCCAATAAACCACTAGAAAACTGGAAGTGGTGCTATGGCTCAAGTGGTAGAGCACTTGCCTTGAGCTGAAGAGCTGAGGGACAGCACCTAGGCTCAGAGTTCAAGCCCCATGACGAAAGAAAGAAGGAAAGAAAGAAAGAAAGAAAGAAAGAAAGAAAGAAAGAAAGAAAGAAAGAAAGAAAGAAAGAAAGAAAGAAAGAAAGAAAGAAAGAAAGAAAGGAAGGAAGGAAGGAAGGAAGGAAGGAAGGAAGGAAGGAAGGAAGGGGGAGGGAGGGAGAGACAGAGACAGAGACAGAGAGAGAGAGAAAGCAAGCAAGCAAGCAAGCAAGCAAGCAAGCTGAGATCTGAGGATTGCAGTTCAAAGCCAATTCAGGCAGTGAAGTCCATGAGATTCTTACCTACCAATCAGACAATAAAAATCTGGAAGTGGAGGTATGGTTCAAAGTGGTAGAGTGCCAGCCTTGATCAAAAAAGCTAAGCAAAAGCAAGAAGCCCTGAGTTCAAGCCCTGGTGCTGGCACACTCAAAAAATAAATAGAGCTAAAAATTGCTTAGAAACTGCAAAGAACTATATAATTTACCATACAACTTTGAAAAAGTACGTATGATGTATGACCAAAGTTTATTTATGAGATGGTAAAATGCTTAGCCTTAAGGCCTGGGAATTCAGCTCAATGGTAGAGCACTTGCCTAGCACATATGGAGCCCAAGGTCTCATCCTCAGCACTGTAAAAAAAACAAAAACAAAAAAACAAAAACCACAACTAGACAACAAAAAACAAAAGGTTAGCTTAAAATTCTAAGGGCAATGTGTGCATGTTGATTCAACACCCAAAGACATAGATAGCCCCATGGACCCTGAATTTTGTAGGTCTTGGGCTGAAGGAGCAAGGCAAAGAACAACCTCCTGCCATCTGTTACTTAGCAGCAGGTGAGGAATGCATTGGCAAGGGCAATTCAGATTCATTTCTACGAGAAGTTTCCAGGCCATAAAAGCCACATCTGGAGTTCACAAGTCCCACAACAGTCTTATGAATGAAAAGGGCCTTGCCTAGAGAGTAAAGGAGAGCAGGCTGACAGTCAGCAGTCTCTCTTGGGGCATGTGGACCTGAGTGTAGCAGTAAAGGTGGCAGGGCCAGGCTGGTGGGCCAGGGGATCCAAGGGCCTAGTGGGAGGGCAGGGCAGGGCAGGGCAGGCCACGTGTTTGTCAGTTTACCCATAGATCTCTCTCCATAGCCGGTCTGGCACCTCTCAGCCCACACCAAATTTATTTTCATTATGAATCAATCACTTGAACCATAATCCCACCAGAGCTTCATACAAATGTGAAGACAATTAAAAAAAAATAATGCCTACTGTCTACCATTAGGGTCGCCTGAAGTTCCGACCACAGTGATACTGGAACATGAGTGGGTTTTTCTTTAAGAAAGGCAGCAATTGTGGATATTTAAAATCAGTAAAACTAGAACAGCAATTATTTCTTCAGCTTTAGTTTATATGGTGAAAAAGAGAACTAAATGTGACAATAGCCCACTTTAAAAAAAAAAATTAGGTAAGTAATGGCTGAAATCTCATGTTGCTGGAGAGAGGCAGAGAGTATCCTCAAAAGCAGCTTCTCTCTTTAATTTCTTTCTTAAAGGCAGGTGACCACAGTTCCCCAAGCCAGGGAAAACTTTGCTGGGGAGTCAGTCAAGCCGCATCCTTTTATTTTTCCTATTTCATTTTTTTTTCAGAGCAAGTTTCATGTTTTTGCCTGGGCTGGCCTCAGACCTCAATCCTCCTGTCTGAACTTCCCTACAAGTTGAGATCCTCAGGCATGTGCATCAAACCCAACTAATTTTTGAGACAGGGACTTTTGTTGAGGCAAGCTTCTAACCACAGTCCTCTTATTCATTTATTTATTTCTTTATTTATTTATTTGTCAGTTGTGGGGCTTGAACTCACAGGCCTAGGTGGTGTCCCTGAGCTTTTTCATTCAAAGCTAGCACCCTACTACTTTGAGCCACAGCTCCGCTTTCGGTTTTCTGGTTGAAGATATGAGTCTCATGGGGACTCTTCTGCCCGGGCTGGCTTTGAATCACAACCTTCAGATCTCAGCCTCCTGGGTAGCTAGGATTAAGGATGTGAGCCTTCAGTACTTGGCCATAGTCCTATTATTTTTGCCTCCTAAGTAGCTGAGATTACAGGTGCTTACCATTATATCTAACCCCTCTACCCTCTTTCTAAGTCACAGTACCCTCTTGGGTTGAGAAAGGCTTGTTAGACTCCAACTACAGCCCAGGCGTGGCTCCAGTAACAGGGTGATTATGCATGGTAGATGCTGAGTTCATGGAGACTAAACTGATTTTCAAAGCAGCTATAATTCTAAACTCTACTCAATTCCTTTTTTTTTTTTTCCAGCCAGCACCAGAGTTTGAATTCAGGGCCCTGAAGTTGCTCAGTTTCCTTGTTTGACTAGCATTCTACTACTTGAGCACAGCTCCAGCCTGCTAGTCAACTCTCAGAGCAGTAAAATGATTCTGGCAGACTGATAGGGGTAACAGAGACAAGAGAGAGAGAATGACAGGTGGATACTTGGTAAGTACTCACATGACACATGGGACTTTGGCTTCAGCAGTTCTGTTGAAGAAGACAATGAGGGCTTCTTTCTGCTGCTGTTTCTATTGAAAGAGGAAGAGAGCTGAAAGGTGTCCTGTGAGAACTCTGTGACAAGCTGACTCAACTGTGGCTACCCTGAGCTTCCCAACAGCCACCAGTTTATGGGGAGACCCTAGCACTGACACTTGACCTATCTGCTCGCTTTGCCCAGGTGAGAGGAACTGCTCTGGTTTTCTCTCTAGAGCCAACATTCCAGATCCTCAGTCATTCCCATAACAGCTGCATGGATCTAAGGAGACAAGGATCATGAAAGCTCTTCTGGAAAGCATTTCATCCCCCTGAGATTCAGAATTTACTCTTTAAGAATTTATTCATGAGCTAGAACTATATGTGCACAAATCTATACACAAGCTACTCTGTCAGTGTGGTGTTACTCAGGGGAGAGAGGGAGTGATGATAACTTCAAGATCCAACTAAATAAGTGGGAGGCAAAGTTCTAACACTGCCATGTGAGCAAACACTAAGACATTGGGTTTGAAGAACACTTAATAACATGGACAGGTATTCACAACAGTCTGTCACTGGTTTCCATATTTGCATGGTCCCAATTCTTCTCTTGAAATGCAGACACTGTTTGCATGTATTTTGCATATAATAGAACATGGTTTTACTGAGTGATATGTTTTACATATAAATATGCATTATAGGTATATGCAAATATGTTGGAATACTTATATATAGTCATATAAGGCATATTTTATAGAGAAATTATAGACATTTAAAGCAAAATACACATTTATAAGCATTTTAGAAAAACACCCAAATGCTGTATTCTAAATTATGTGGTTGCAAAGATAATTATTTTTTTGTAGTAAAGAAATAAAAATAACAGCTAATGCTATTAGCTGCAGTGTGTAAAGGCTATGTACTGAGTTCTAACTCAGTAATGAAGATGGCTTTGAAGACGGCACAATGATCTCATCTCCATTTGCAGACATGGAAAAATGAAAGTAGAAAAGACACATAAGCTGATGCCACACTGTTTCTAAAGGCAGAACTAGAATTTTTCTCCCCCCCCCCAGCCCTGTGTGTGTGTGTGTGTGTGTGTGTGTCTGTGTGTGTGTGTATACACATGTGTTACTTGGGCTTAAAACTCAGGACCTAGGCAGTCTCTTAGCTTGTTGTTCAAAGCTAGAGGTCTACCACTTGAGCCCCAGCTCCATTTCTGGCTGATTAATGGTTAAGGTAAAAGTCTTATGGACTTTCTTGCCTTGGCTGGTTTCAAACCTCAATCCTCAGAGCTCAGCCTCCTGAGGAGCTAGGAGGTGTGAGCCACCAACACCTGACAGAACCAGAAATCAATGTGGTCTTGGGAGCTCAAGTATATTGGCTTAGACCCTGATGGTGAGAGTTAAATAACTGAAACACATAAAGCATTATTCCCAGCATGTAGCAAGCACTCAATGGTTCCTTACTGTAAGTACCTCTCCTTTTTTCTCTGAAAATTGGATACAAAGTCTTCTGTTTGTTGGGCAGGTGCTCTACCACTTGAGCCACACTGTCAGCCCTAAATTCAAATTACTTTTCAGACAGTATCATGTTTTTGCCAGGGATCCTATCTAACCCTCTGCAGTGTCTTGGATTTCAGGGGTACACTACCATGCCAGGCTTGTTGTGGGACAGAGTACTGTTAACTTTTTGCTTGGGCTGACCATGAACTGTGATCCTCCCTGATCACTCCGCCTTCTGAAGAGCAAAACTTACAGGTAGGAGCCCCTGCACCAGACCTATTTATTTTTTAGATTTTATAGAATAGATATCTACTGCATTATAAGCAACTACTTTTTCTTTCTTTCTTTCTCTGTTTCAGAAATGCTGAGGACCAAACCCAAGGTTCTCAACCTGCTAAGCAGGTGTTCTCCCACTGCCCTACCTCCCCAAACCTATGGATTTTTAATGTAGGAGAAACTGTAATAGTGTTATCTTAAAAAGAAAGGGAAAACTTTCCAAGTTGGGTAGATATCACATATTAATGATCTCTCCCCCCCACTTTTTTTTTTTTTTTAGCTGTGAGCAAGAAAATTTTAAATAGCCTGTATTCTTTGTTCCTGCTTCCTAGACTTTGGTTAAATTAGATGTATTGGAGTTTTTAAACTTTTTTTTAAAATGGAATGTCAGATGTCATAAGTGAACTGACTCTGTCACCAGGAAGTCTGGGTGGACATGATCCTGCTCTTGGGGATCAAAAACTGCTTTAGACAAAAAGACAATTACAGGCAGCCTTTCCTTAGCCTTTGAAGACAGACCTATTATTTCAGCTGAAAAAAATGAGAAAAAGCCTTCATTATAACCTAGATTGTAAACTGGCTACCTTTTTATGATTTAAAGCCTCCCCTCACACTCTGTGTTCCCACCTCTCATACCTGTCCCTCTCCTAAAGCTTCTTCTTTTTCTTTTTTTTTTTTTAAATGGAAAGGTACAAAGAATCATTTCTTGACAGGCAGGTCAGCAGTGCTTGGTGGAGCTGCCATGATATACAAAAAAGAGAAACTTGGGGCTAAAAATTAATTATTAACTATAGCAAGATGGATTTCTTATTTGACTAAAACCATAAAACCACGATTCTCCATTTAACTTTGAACTCAGGATTTCCTAGCTGGTCAGAGTCTGGAAGGAATGCCTACAGGTATCGAGTCCAATCTTGACATTATGATTCTGGTTCCCTATCCCCAAGCACATGCTAGCTAGGCAAGTATTCTGTCACTGAGCTACATCCTCAGCCACTATTATCACTCTTTATATTTGGTCCTTATTCATCAGTTCTTGTCCGGTGCTGTTCACTATTGGACAGAAGTCAGCAGACATTAAAAGTTTAGGAAAAGATGATAAGAAAAAAATTTAAATTGAGATGAAAATTTCTATTCACTGGAATTTTAACTCCCATCAGAAGAGGAGGACTGAACTATTTTTACAACAGCACCTTGCTTCTCCCCATGATTCTGCTGAAGTTGAAGAATAAATGTTCTACAGGTCCACAGTAAAGGTCTCCAGCAAAGAGATTGTGCTTACTCTATTTACTTGGAATCATCCAGGTTAGTATATGTAATATAGTATAAATTAAATACAGTGTAACAATTTACCAATGCATTTTCTTCTTAAAAGTGATGGGCTAGTTTTACTTATGGTAAAAATGACACTAAAAATTTCATGCATTGTGTCTCCTGTTATTTTTATTTATTTTGCAACCTCCTACAAAGCTAAGACCTTATTGATATTTAAGCTTCTTTATGAAATAAATAATATGAGGCTCAAATAATGCTTTGTGATAATGGCAAACATCTGATTATTGCCTGACCAATGAGAATAACACCAGGGCAAGAAGGTTATTACCCTAAGAGACACAAACGGAGTTGGAATAGTAAAATAACTGTTTTGAAAAGGTGAAAGTAGAAAGAGCCCTAAGGGGCTAGGAAGGTGGCTCAGTGGTAGAGTGCTTGCCTTGCATACATGATGTCCTGGGTTCGATTTTTCAGAACCACATAAGCAGAAAAAGCCGGAAGTGGCACTTGTGGCTCAAGTGGTAAAGCACTAGCCTTGAGCTGAAGAGCTGAGGGACAGTGCCCAGGCCCAGAGTTCAGGCTCCACGACCAACCCAAAAAAAAAAAAAAAAAAGAGCCCTAACCCTAAATTACAGGGACAAGAGACTTGGCTCTAGCCCTGCCTCTACTGTAGAATAGAAATAACACCCTAGCATCCTGTGAGCCTTGGTTTCCCTCTCTGTAAAATGGACCTGCCAACTTCCTGCCAGCCATTATTAGATGACTTAAGGATTTCCAAGGTTTAAGAGGGTTCAAAAACTCTGCTTTGGGACCCATGTCCATTTGTTATCTTGACTGGTGCCAATGCATAGGTGTGACCTGAGGGGTAACTTAAGTACCCACTAGATGGAGCCCTAATGGTCTTAACTGCTCCCATACTGAGGCAGCCTCAGTGTACTCTGAAGATAAATTTCAGCTTTCTGTCAGAATACACACATATATCACCATCTTGCTTCTCCCCTGAGGTTATTTTTATGACAATCTGCCACTAGTCATCAAGGAAGGGCTGGCTGTTCTTGCCTGGGTGCAGCAAATGTGGAAAGGCAAGGTGAGAACCCTGGGCCGTTTTCACAGAGTTGTTCAGAAACGAACACCTGTCTGCATCCATTTCCAGCCTGTCTCCAAGCCAGAACTCACAGTTTTGTCAGTGGTCATTTCCTTGGCTGCTGCATCCAGGGCAGCCCTGGCCCTGGCGCTGATCTGTCCTGGGGCAACTACTACCATCTTGCGCTGTTTGGCAGGCAGTTGGGAAAGGACGTCAGATTTGAGGCGGCGCAGCATGATGGCTTCCTCCAGCAGGAGCTTCAGCTCTCCCAGGTTGGAGGAGCCCGAGTAGTCCCAGCCCCAGGATAGCTGAGGAGAAATGAGATTGCGTTAGACTGTTTGCTCCAGGCAGGGTGCTTTTCTCATCACCACCCAAGTGGTGATGAGGAGAAATCAGCCCCAGATAAGATAAATAAGGGAAGAAAGGTGGGGAAAAAACAGCCAGGAGATCATGGCATCCTAAAGTTTGGCATCAACTTTTCCAGCTGCAAATGCAGAACTTCAGAAGATTAGATGTTTATTTTATTTTATGTATTTTTTTTTTTTTTTTTGCCAGTCCTGGGGCTTGAACTCAGGGCCTGGGCACTGTCCCTGAGCTGCTTTGTGCTCAAGGCTTGCATTCTACCACTTGAACCACAGTGCCACTCCTGGCTTTTTCTATTTATGTGGTACTGAGGAACCGAACCCAGGGCTTCATGCATGCTAGGCATGCACTCTACCACTGAGCCACATTCTCAGCTCAGATTAGGTATATATTAAAAAATAAAAAATAGCTTTCAGACTATTCCTATATACTAAATACAGAAAGAAATTCTCCTCAAGGTGAGTCCTACAGACTCCATTACATTGTGTCATAAACAACATCAGAAACATCTTTATTTGATGGGATTTCTGGAGATCAAAAAAATTTATAGAAGTGGGGGCTGGGAAGGTGGCTCAGTGGTAGAGCGCTTGCCTTGCATGCCTGAGGACCTGGGTTCGATTCCTCAGCACCACATAAGCAAAACGAAAAAAGTTGGAAGTGGCACTGTGGCTCAAGTGGTAGAGCGCTAGCCTTGAGCTGAAGAGTTGAGGGACAGCGCCCAGGCCCAGAGTTCAGGCCCCACAACCAGACCCACCCCCCCCGCCCCCCGCAAAAAAAAAAATTATAGAAGTGGTGTTGTGGCTCAAGTGTAGAGTACTAGCCTTGAATAAAAGAATCTCAGGGACAGTGTCCAGGCCCTGAGGTTCAAGCTCCAGGACTGGCAAAAACAAAAAACTATTTATTTCTCATTGTGGATCACAGCAACCCAATCAAATCCAACTGCAATGTTACTGTGGTAAACGGTGGTTGGGGTTGGTTTGACTAGGTCATCCAGGAGGGCTAGCAGTCCTTCACAACCTGCTTTCCCCAAACAGCAGCTCCTAGGAAGCAGTGAGCTCAAATGCCTATTTCCTGTCATGCAGGTAGAGAAGATGTAGCTCAGTGGTTGAGCACATCTAGCATGTGTGAGGCCCCAGGCTCCATTCAGCACCATACTATACAAACAAATCAAATACATAAAAATCCTATCCATGACCAACAAGCTTACAGGAAACAGGACTCATTTCCACAGTTGAAAACCAGGAAGCCTAGTTTGTACTCTCTCCCTCTGCTCTTCTTCCTCCTCTTTTTCTTCCCTTCCCCTCCCCCTCTCCCCGTTTTCTTTCCCCTTCTCTCTCTTTTTGTGCCAGTTCTGGGGCTTTTACTCAGATCCTCGCACTCTCGCTTGGCTTTTTCTGGACTTGTGCCACACCTCCACTTCCAGTTTTTTGGCAGTTAATTGGGGATAAAGAGTCTCATCAACTTTCCTACCCAGGATGGTTTCAAACTATAATCCTCAGATCTCAGCCTCCTCTAAGTGGCCTCTAACTTGAGCCACCAGTGCCTGCTTTGCATCTTCAACTGCTTATGTCTCTCCTGCTTCACATTTCTTTGGACTATGAGCAGCCTGAAGGGAGGGTCTGGGCTTGCTTACTTTAAAGGACCCAAGGGCCCAGCATCGTAGTGGGAGCAGGCAATGTGTCCTATAGAGTTTTGCTCAATTGAGAACCAAAAGAGACAAAGATGAAGATATACAATGACTCAGAGCTGTTTTTTTTTTTTTTAACGAAAAAATTATGTTAAGTAAAATAAGTCAGGCTCAGAGACAGAAAGGGCAAATGTTTTCACTCATATGTGGAAGTCAGATCTAAATTATAAACATGAAAACATATACAGGGTCATATGTATGTATATATACACAAACATATTACTACAGTAGGGCATATACAGGGTAGGATTCCAATGGTCTCTTTTGAATAACTAAGTTACAGTTTAACAGAATGAATACCAGAAAGCTGAAACATGTTTTGTTTCAGTTGGGAGGAAAGGAGGAACAAATGGAGAGAGGAAGAGTGGGAGAATACAGCCATAACATTCAATGTACATATGTGAAAGTGGTAACCTGGGTAGGTGGGTGGGGTTGGGAGAATTGGGGGAGAATGACAGAAGTGGTGACATTGAGCAAGCTGCATTGCACTCACAAACTGACATGTTGAATCAAAATCCCTTTGTAGGAGTACTTAAAAGAAAACTAAAAAAAAATTTAAAAGGCAGAAATCAATGGAAAGTTCTCAGTAGATTCCTTTAGATAGCCACTGGGCAGCAAATGAGCTCAGCATGGGTACTCTTTTCAGCAGCTTCTCTTAATGCATGAAGCTGGAAATTAAAAAAAAAAGCATGCTGGGCACAAGAAGGTATCAGAATTAATTTGACATCACATTCTAAGATTAATACTGTTTCCTCTTAATCTTGTAGGTTAAAGCCAAATAATACCAATGATTTTAAACTGGACTTTAGAACAATCACAATCCAACAAACTTTCATTGAAAACTTACTGGTCCCAGACCCTGGGCTGAGGAAAAAGATGTGAAGAGGAAAAAGCACTAATGGTGTTTGGAAGTGGAGGTGAGGGAGTGAAGAGAAGGGGGGAATGGAAGAATTCAAGGATGATATACTGAGTTTCTAGTATGAGCCTGATACAGACAACAAAGGAAGGGATGACCTAGGGAGTATTGAAAATGGCTCAGCCTTCAGGCCTGCTTATCTCTAGCTATAGAGATAAACTAGCTTAGGGAGAAATCCTGATCCAAACATTATTTGTAAACAAAGTCACACGTACAAAGCATACCTGAAACCTACACAAAATCAACTCGGTCTAGATCCAACCACAGAGAAAATGAGTCACAGACTGTGTTAAAGAAGCATGTGGTGAGAACTGAGCACACTGGCACACATCTGTTAATTTCAACACTCTGGAGGTAGAGGCAGGAGGATCAAACGTTCAGAGGCCAATCTGGGCTACATAGTTGGTCACAGGCTAGCCTGAACCATACAGCAAGCCCCTGTCTCAACCGCTCCTCCCCCAGAAGAGAAGTGCATGACCACATATTCACTCCCCATAGAAAAAGAAACATAGGCTTTTTTTTTTTTTTTGTCAGTTGTGGGGCATGAACTCTAGGACTAGGTGCTGTCCCTCAGCTCTTCAGCTCTTCAACGCTCTACCATTTGAGCCACCATACCACTTCCAGCTTTTTCTGCTTATATGCTGAGGAATCAAACCCAGGGCCTCATGCATGTGAGGCAAGCACTCTACCACTGAGCTACCTTCCCAGCCCCAATTTTTTAATGCATTTAGTAATTGAGAAATTTCTTGCATCAACAATCAACTACAAAAGCAATTTTTTAATGCATTTAGTAATTGAGAAATTTCTTGCATCAACAATCAACTACAAAAGTTTGGAATTAACTTTGGAAATCATTGTAATTTGTGTTATATATACTATAACTATAAACAGGACTCTTGCAATACTTTTACCAATTAAATGTATAAAGGATTTTTCTTTTTTTGGTCAGTTGTGGGGTTTGAACTCTGGGCCTGGGTGCTGTCCCTCAGCTCTTCAGCTCTGTACCACTTGAGTCACAGAGCCACTTCCGGTTTTCTAAAGGTTAATTGGAGGTAAGAATCTCACGGACTTTCCTGCCTGTGCTGGCTTTAAACAGGGATCCTTAGATCTCAGCCTCCTGAGTAGCTAGCATTACAGGCATGAGCCACCAGCATCCAGCTAGGATTTTTCTTTTAAAACAAGTATTTTAAGCCAGGCATTGATGGCTCATGCCTATAACCTTAGCTACTAAAGAGGCTAAGATCTGAAGATTATGGTTTGAAGCCAGCCAACGCAGGAAAGTCTGTAAGACTCTTACCTACATTAAACTACCAAAGGTAGCAGCAGCTCAATGTAGAACACTAGCCTTGAGCAAAAGAAGCTCAGGGACAGCAATCGGGCCCTGAGTTCAAGCCCCAGAACTGGCACCAAAAATAGTTCCCATTTTTCCACAGTATCAGTGTCTTTGATGCAAATAAGAACTGAGTACTTATTTGTAATTTGGCTACAAAGTAAGAATCACTCTGGTCTGGCTTTTACAATGGTGATACTGACTGTAGCACATTTCTATTACAGGTTTCCTGCTCCACTGGCAATGCATTCACGTAAGAATGTGAGGGTCAGAGGTTTCAGACCTTCCAGCCAGGGATGACACACTTGAGTCACCATTAGGAGTAAAGGCTCTGCAGAAAAACCTCCCATGGAAGCTCTGGATCATGCTCCTACTCTGCTTGCTCGAGGGATCTTTTGCCTTTTTTGTAGAGACGATTTTTTCCCCCAGTTTTATTTCAGATTCCTCCCAAGCAACTCTTGCCTCTTCATGTATTTTCCTGACTCTGCCTAGGACCTCCCTTTCGCCACCATAGTACCTTCAAGGGGCCAGCATCTGGTGTGAACTTTCCTTCTACAGCCCCAGCAACCCTGCCTGCTGGAGGAACTATAAGCGTGGCTCAGGGTTATGACTATCAGAGCTGGGCACAACTCTGCACTATCTGCTGGTCCCTTTTGTAGACAATGCTAATCTAGAATCACCACAGACATTAAAATTAGGAGGCATCTGAATATATCTTGCCTTTGAAAATATGCCAAAGTCAGGGTTAGGAGCAAACTGGAACTTAGTCTAGTTTTCTAGCCCTTGATACTCAGCTCATATCACAGCCAGAGAGAAGGAGCAACAAGATCACATGTCAAAATCAGGGTGAACAATCAAGGCAAGGGAGGAAAGAGAGAATACCCGTTTGGCATCACAGTAGCGAAGTCCAAAGGCATGAAACTGAGGGAAGAATGTCGGCTTGACAGCGACGATCTGCGTGTAGAGCTCTGAGGGCCGGGACATGGCTGGCGTGCCTGATAGTAAGATCACTCTCTTGGCAACCTGGAAGACAAATGACAAGAGGTGTTTGGGACACAGGGAATATGCAAAATGCCCCAGTGAGCAGGAGTTGTGCCCTTTGCAATAGAAGGATTCCTTGGAATCCATGGCCTTCCACTTTCTGGGAGCTCTCACCTCTCATGGTTCTTAAGTTCAAATACCTTAGATCTCAGGGTAGGTCTAGATTCCAAAGTTGCTAGAGGCCAACCACAATCTGTGGCTGATAACCTGAGATTTCTAGGCCAGGGTATCATAACCATATGTGTTTTGAGAACCTAGTGCCACTGCCATGTCTGCAGTCAGGTGGGCTCTCAGCTCTAAAGTGCCTCTTAGCTATTCTCACAGCACTGACTACAATATTCTGGACTCTCTTTCCCCTGCCAACCTCACTTGACTGCAAGCTTCTTGAGATGAAGAACTGAGCTGTTATGCCCTTTATTTTCTGTAGAACTCTGTGCCCGGCACAAAAGCAAGTCACCAATAAATGTTCACTAGATGCTGAGAAATAATTTGAAGGAAGCTGGTTAATGTTGAAAACATGGAGTGAACTCAAAGACTCCATCAGTGGAATAGGAAGTGGGAAAAGAGAGCCATAGAGCTGAACTTCCTACAGAATGCATCCAAAAGGATTTACTGTCAGACACTGTCAGGTACTGTCAGACACTGCTAGGCCCAGGAGAAAGAGAGAGGGATTGCCTAGCTATAAACCTTTATTGACTTTGGGGGCTTTATTTTGTTTTGTTTTTAATAAAACAAAATTTAATTCTAGCTTTAATTCTAGCTACTTAGAAAGAACATCTGGAGTATGACTGTTCAAGGTTAGCCCAGGAAAAATATTCATGAGATTACTTCTCCCCTACCCCATTCCCATCTTAAGCTGAGCACCACTGTGCAAGCCAGTGCTTGCTGGAGGCCAGAGATAGGGTAATAGTCCAAGGCTGGCTTGTGTAGAAACATGAGACCCTACCTGAAAAATAACTAAAGCAAAAAGGACTTTGGGTATAGCTCTAGCAGTAAACCCCTGCCTAACAAGAATGAGGCCTGGAATTCAAACTCTACCACTACTCAAAAAAAAGCCTACAGACCCTTGCTTCAAGTTAATTTTGGGGTCTTTGCATGGTAAGACCTGCTCCACTGACTCTAAACTCAGCCTAGGTCTCCGGCAGCCCATTCAGCAGTGGTCAGGACCAAAATAAATAGTTGGTCAACCCCAATGACAAATTCTAGAGCCTTCACCACCCTGACACCAACCAAGAGAAGAGCAGACTCATCTCCCACCTCTCAGTATAAGGGGAAAGTGGGCGAGACTAAGGAAAGACACTTCTTAACATATTAGAACATAAAGTCTCCACAATTGCCGGACGTAAAATTCACTTCAGCTTTGAGCAGAGCTCAGTTGTCTAGAAACAGCTTGTTAACCACTGTAACCTTGAGTTAATGACAGTAATATAAGGTAGTGGCATGAAGTCAATTTCCTAGGGGAGGAAATTAGATTTTCAAATGAATACATTGCCTCATAAAATAAATAAATAAGATGTAACAGTGGGAAGAAAGATGATTCCTCATAAATATACAATATATACAATTCTAGAGTGCACTTTCGCCCTCTTGGCCACTGCCAATACCTAATTTCATTATGATGGTAGAACTATGAATTTCTCCAGCTATAATTTTCCACAGTTCAATTACTTGGGCCTTCTAATTTCCTGCATGGGTTTGTGCAGACTCATTAAAATAACAATGGGCTTCTTGAATGATGTCTGTAGCATCTCTCTGCATGGTTTAAGCCCATTTCAATGAAGGGGCAAAATGAAAAGTTCCATTAAGAAGAGAACAACCTGTCCATCCTCTCAAACCTGCTCCCCATGTCACCAAGTTTGCCTGGGGCAGAGCCTGGGCCAAAGTGACTCCTGAACCAGGTGATGGAAATTAACTCCAACCTCTGTAGGATATGTATAAGATGCAGTTAGTACTGAGTCAGTTCCCCCACACGCTTCCTAGACAGGAGCAGTGGGAATAGTGCAAACGGATATGTATAGGTATGGAAAAGCACAAGTAGCATTATAGAAAAGGAAAAAGGCTGGCTATAGTAAGAAACCAGAATCAAATCTCATCTGCTGTGAATGATTTAGCCCACTTCCTGCTCAGTCCCAATATGTATGTAGTGTCATCACTGCCATCCATAGGGCCTTTAATCTGTGCTCTGCTGCAAATGATTTATATGCCTCTACCTTTGAGAAGTTCTAATCTAGGGAAATATAAACACACAAAGCTATATATAAGTCAACACCAAACCAAACACTTTATAATTACCTCTCCTAGGGAAAGAAAGAAAAGAGGGATCCAAGAAAGCTACAATGGAACAATGTAGAAAAGAATTTGTTTGATGTTGGAAGGATGATGTAGTTATGAACAGACACTACTCGGGACAAGATGACCTTCCAAGACAGGCTTACTTTACTAATGGTTTTAAAGTGGAAACAAAATCTGTACAACAGGTTGATAATAGAGTAAGTTGTTAGATTTACTGAAATGAATCTTAGTGTTATTTATTCAAAGTTCATATAAGAAGCAGTCCAGAAATTGTTAGCATCAGAGCCAGTAATTTCGTTTATTGAATATCTTTATTGGCTATAATGTATTTCACCAACATGCCAGCTCAGAAATAAAATCATGCTCCCCAGAGCTCGGTGCCTAGAACTACTGCTATGGTTTAAGTGAAACTTATGCAATGTACACAATGTAGGAACAGGATATGCTGAAGGTAGCTAACAAACACAAAGCCACATCCACACCACCCAAATGTCTTAACACTCAAGAATCCTGACATGATGGACATTGGAGCTAGTTAAGTTTTAACTAGTTCTTAAGTCACTGTAGAATTTTCAAAAATAAGGACAGTGGCAAGCATACTTTGGGGACAAGCAACCAACAAGCACTTAGATCTCAAACAAATGCAGCATGTTAAGTGCAATACTCAGAAGGCTAAGGCAGGAGGAGTAAGAGTTTGTGGCTAGCTTGGGCTACATGGTGAGACTATGTATCAAAAAAAAAAAAAAAAAGCAAGATCTCAGGCTACATTTCAGGAAGAACAAGAAGAACAACAACAACAATAAACCCCCCCAAAACCCAGAAGAGTCAATACCTTTCAGCAAATGGAAGACTGGAGAATGGAAAGAAAGCTCAATATGTAGGAAGGAAAAATCCAGTAATAGAGAAGACTGAGGTTCTATTCTTTTCTTAAAAAAAATTGTTATTGTGGGCTGGGAAGGTATCTCAGTGGTAGAGTGCTTGCCTTGCATGCATGAGGCCCTGGGTTCAATTTCTCAGCACCATATAAACAGAAAAAGCTGGAAGTAGTGCTGTGGCTCAAATCATAGAGCACCAGCCTTGAGCTAAAGAGCTCAGGGACAGCGCCCAGACCCAGAGTTCAAGCCCCACAACCAACCAAAAAAAAATTGTTATCATAAAGGCGATGTACAGTTACATAAGTCAGATAAAGAGTACTTTTTTTCTTTTTTGTCAGTCATGGGGCTTGAACTCTGGGCCTGGGCGCTGTCCCTGAACTCTTCAGCTCCAGGCTAGAGCTCTACCACTTGAGCCACAGCACTACTTCCTCTTTCCTGGTGATTAATTGGAGGTAAGAGTCTCATTGATTTTCCTGCCGGGGTTGACTTTGAACTGCAATCCTCAGATCTCAGCCTCCTGAGTAGCTAGGATTATAAGCATGAGCCACCGGGGCCTGGTTTGAGTACATTTACTTTTGAACAATGTCACCCCTTCCCTTGCTCTCTTTCAGTTTTTCCCCTCTCAGTACCACACACAAGTTATATAGTTCATTTCAATGTAGTATCTAGAGAATATCACTGCTACATTTGTTCACCCTTTGCCTCATCAATTCTGTGCTCCTGTTAGCCTCCCAAAGACAGGCAAATAAGCAAATCAAAGGAAAACAATAACAGCAGCAAAGAAAAAAAACTCTTGTTTACATTTTCTGGAGTTCATTTTGAAAAACATTATTTTATATGATCAGATGCACATAGCTATTGCACTTTTGTGATCCTCTCCTAAGAATATCCTCCTTTGGTCTATCTCTGTGTGAATGACTAGAGATCTCTATAATTTATCATGTCCCCATCAAAATCCCAACAACATTCTTCAATGAAATAGAGAAAGCAATTCAAAAATTCATATGGAATGACAGACTCTAAGAATACTTATCAGGAAGAACACTGTTGAAGGAATATCAATACCAAACTTCAAACTCTGTAACAAAGCCGTAGCTTGCGGGGGGTGGGGCTGGGAAGGTAGCTCAGTGGTAGAATGCTTGCCTTACATGCCCTGGGTTTGATTCCTCAGCACCACATAAGGAGAAAAAGCTGGAAGTGGTGCTGTGGCTCAAGTGGTAGAGTGCTAGCTTTGAGCTGAAGAGCTGAGGGACGGCGCCTAGGCCCAGAGTTCAGGCCCCATGACCGACAGAAAAATTAATAATAAATAAATAAATACAGCATGGTACTGGCACAAGAATATGCCTAAGAACCAATGGAACAGAATAAAAGACCCATAAATGAATCCAGACTGATAACCATCTAATATTTGATAAGGAAGCCAAAAACACAGATTGAAAGAAAAACAGCCTCTTCAACAAAATGGTGCTGGCAAAATTGGCTATCCACATGCAGAAAATTGAAGCTAGATCCTTATATATCCCCCTGTACCAGAATTCATTCAAAATGGATCAAAGACTAAAATGTAAGGCCAGATACCATAAAAAAAAAAAAAAATACAGGAAGGGGTAGGGGAAACACTAGGGCTCCTAGGCATGGGTCAAAACTTCCTGAGTAAAGATCCAGAATCACAACAAATTAAAGGAAGATTGAATAAATGGGACAATGTCAAACTGAAGTGTTTCTGCATGGCAAAGGACACAGCTAGCAAGATAAACAGAAAGCCCACAGAATATGAGAAGGTTTTTACCAGCTATGCATCAGAGACTTCATATCTAAAATATACTTAGAACTCAAAAAAATTAAACCCTCAAAAATAAACCCTTCAAGAAACAACAACCCAATTAATAAATGAGCTAAAGTCTTAAAGAGAGACTTCTCAGAAGAAGTAAGAATGGCCAATAGACACATGTTTAACATCTCTGGACATAAAAAGAAATGCAAATCAAAACAACACTGAGATTTCATCTCACCCCAATTAGAATGGCCATTATCAAGAAAACTAACAAAAAACATTGCTGGTGGGGATGTGGCCAAAAGGAAATTCTATTACCCTGCTGGTAGGAATGTAAACTTGCTCAACCACACTGGAAAACAGTACGGAGGTCTCTCAAAAGACCAAACATAAGAGTTTCTCTATAACCCAGCAATCCAACTTCTGGGCATTTATCCAATAGAACACAAACAAGGCTGCACTAGAGCTTCCAGCACAACCATGTTCACTGCAGCACTGTTTACCATAGCCCAGATACGAAATAAACTGAGACACCCCTCAATGGACAAATGGATCAAGAAAATGTGATATATATACACAATGGAATTCTACTCACTCATCAGAAGGAATGATATTGTACCATTTGCAAGGAAATAGAAAAGACTTGGACAAAATCATATTAAGTAAGGCAGACCAAAAGAAACATAGGTTACGCGATTTCCATTTGTGGTAACTAGAATATGCCTATAAATCTACAGGTAAACACACTGGATGGTTACATTTAAAAAAAAGAAGTTCTACTCTTCACAAGGCATCTGAGGGGTTACTCCCCCACAACAAAAGACCAACCCAAGATGGCTACTGCAGACCAGGAGCTGTTCCCAGGACCAGCCAAAGGCCACCTATCTCTCAGTGATACTTAGCAAATGTTCTGGTTTCCTCTAGCTCACTACCTAAAGGGTAAAAGCCTGAAGGGTAGTGACCTCACTAAGGTCATTTGCATGGTCACAGAGCACTTTCAAACTAAGCCAGTACCACCTCTCTAAAATTATGATTCCACATATGAGGCAGTCCTTGGGTAAGAGACAGGATGAAAACTGATTACCAGCATCTTGATTCAAAATACCAAGATGTTATAATTCAGCAAGAATTTGTAACTAATTAAAGTCATATTATTCAGAGCTATAAGGAATGCAAATCATTTGTGTAGAGGCATTATTAAGATAGCCTAAAAATTAAATACTAAGGTAGGTGGTTCTACTCTGTAAAATACACTATTTTCCTTTAGGAATTAGACTTCAAGTCCCTGAGGCTCATGCCTGAACTACTCAGGAAGCTTGAGATCTACGGATCACAGTCTGAATACAGTCCAAGCAGGTAAAGTCTATGAAGACTTTTATCTCCAAATAACTAGGAAAAAGCTATGAGTGGAGCTGTGGCTTAAGTATCAAAATATCAGCCTTGAACAAAAAAAGCTAAGGGCCAGATCCCAGGCCTCAAATTCAAGCCTCAATAATGGCACCAGAGAGAGAGAAAGAGAAAGAGGGAGAGAGAGAGAGAGAGGGAGAGGAAGAGGGAGAAAGACAGAAAGAGAGAGAGAGAGAGAGAGAGAGAGAACACAAGAGAAAGAATTTAGCTTCAATAATTTCCTTCTAAGTCTAGCTCTGTAATGAATTTGAATTTCAGGGAACAGACAAGAATAGACTGTACTTGGGAACTCCTGTAGCCTCACATGAGGGGAAAAAAAATAGGACCTCTAGAGACAGAGACTCAGAAGACTGTGGTTCAACACTAGCCTGGACAAAAGTTTAAAAGATCCCATCTCCACCAATAAAAATCTGGGTACGGTGGTATGTACTTGTCATCCCAGCTACAAAGAAATAGGAGGATTGCTGTTCAGGCCAACCTGGGCAGAGGGAGTCACGGGGGTGGGGGTGGGGACTTGGCGGGGAAGGAAGACCCATATTCAAAAAAGAAACAAAACAAAAAATGCTGGATATATGGCTCAAGTGTAAGAATACCTGCTAGAAAGTCCTAGTCTTGGGTTCAAATCTCAGTAGCACAAAAAATGCAAATAAATCAAACAAAAAACTGAAACATACATTCTGATATTCAATGAATGACCATAATCTTCAAAGTTCATAGGAGGATAAAGACCCTTGAACACAGGCTGCATAGGAACGAAAATGGTTACACCTGGCCAGTCTGGATGTCAGAGGCCTCCAGAAGGAAACATGACAGCCAGTCCAGCGATTCTGCTTGTAGTAATGTGTCCTACTAGAATAAGCAAGCAAGTATAAAGAAAGATGATTTTCACTTGCAGAATTACCTGTGATGGCAAGAAAGGGAAACAACCAAGTGCTGAAGGTTTAACTACAGGATATGTGTGTACAATGGAATGTTCCAGTCATTAAAAATGATGATCCTGGGCTGGGAAGGTGGCTCAGTGGATAGAGTGCTTGCCTTGCATGCATGAGGCCCTGGATTCGATTCCTCAGCAACACATAAGCAAAAAAGCTGGAAGTGGCACTGTGGCTCAAGTGGTAGAGCGCTCGCCGTGAGCTGAAGAGCTGAGGGACAGTACCCAGGCCCAGAGTTCAGGCCCCATGACCGACAAAAAAAAAAAAAAAAAGAATGATGATCTTAACTCTATTGTATTGCTGGTGGGAAAGTACACTAATATAACCATTTTGGAAAGCAGTCTGGAGGCACTTCAGAAAGCTAAATATAGACCTCCCCTATGACCCAGCCATACCACTCCTAAGCATCTACCCTGAGCCACAGGGACAAAGATACAAGAACACATGCAACTCCATGTTCACTGCTGCAATATTCACAATAGCCAAGATATGGAAACAACCCAGATGCTCCACTACAGATGAATGGATCCAAAAATTGTGATACCTATATACAATGGAATATTATGCAGCCATTATAAAGAACAAAATAATGGCATTCACAGGGAAATATATAGAACTAGAGCAAATCATTCTGAGCAAGATAAGACAAGATCAAAGAGACAAACAGCATCCGGTCTCCCTGATATATGGATGGTAAATCCAAAATGCAAGGAGATACGACAAAGTAAATAGGGCTAAAGAAACAAAGGAGGGGCTGGGAAGGTGGCTCAGTGGTAGAGCGCTTGCCTTGCATGCATGAGGCTCTGGGTTCGATTCCTCAGCACCACATAAGCAAAAAGAAAAAAAGCTGGAAGTGGCGCTGTGGCTCCAGTGGTAGAGTGCTAGCCTTGAGCTAAAGAGCTGAGGGACAGCACCCAGGCCCAGAGTTCAGGCCCCACAACCGGACCCCCCCCCAAAAAAAAAAAAAAAAGAAACAAAGGGCATCTAGTTAATTTGTCATATAATTTCTAAATGACTCCATGTTCTTGACCTCATAAATTATATATATATATATATATATATATATATATATATATATATATATATATATATGCACATCTGAGGGAAGCTAGGAGGAGGGCACAGAATCAGAGGGAAATGGGAAAAACTACAACAGAGGGGCACATCAGCTGCACTGGACATGAAAATGAACTAAGTGACTCAAGGGCAGCAATGGGAGGGAGGGAAGGAGAGAAAAAGAGGGAACAGCTAACACAAAGTAAAAGAAGAGAAATATAGATATCACCCAACGCCGAAGAAATTGTACTGTTAAAACTTGTAGAATTCATAAACTTTATAGGCCAAGATAATGACAATTTGCCTTGTGAAGGTTAAAATGTGTTTGTAATTTTAACTAAGTATGACTATCCTACAATACTGTGAAATTTGTGAAATTTATGTAATCATTTAATCTTAATAAAAATTATTATAAAAAAAAAAGATGATCCTAGTTGGGCACCGGTGGCTCATGCCTTCAATCCTACCTACTCAGAAGGCTGGATCTGAGGATCATGGTTTGGAGCCAGCCTGGGCTTTTAAAAAAGTCTGTGAGACTCTTATTTCCAATTAAGCACCACAAAAGCCAGAAACGGAGCTGTGACTCAAGTGCCAGCATTGAGTGAGAAAGCTAAAAGAGTGCCAAGGCCCTGAGTTCAAGTCCTGGGACTGGCACCAAAAAGAAAAAGAAGAAAAAAAAAGATCTTCCCCACAACTGACATGTTACAAAAACAATTCAACTTAATGGTGGTTTTCAAAAGATTTAAAGTTTGTTCTTTATAGTGTTCTGTCTTGCCTACATATGTTTATATATAAAAATAGAACCACCCTGCTTGGTATTAGTAGCCCAGGGATAATAGTACTGTGGGGGAAGAATGATGTCTCATTTCCTGGGGGACAATGTCACTAGTCTCTTTCTTCCCCACTCCATCTATCCCTCCCTCCTTTCTCTTTTCCTCTTTCGTTCGTGGTACTGGGGTTTAAACTCAGGGCTTTGTTGTAGGCACTCTACCCTTGACCCATCCTCCAGCCTGGCAGTTTCTTTTGACCTAAATGTGTTCTCTGTAATACTGCTGTCATTTATAAAATTACATTTTTCTGGATATGACCTAGTCCTGTTATATCAGTTTATATGATAAAATCCTGAAGCACATTGGCTGAAAATGTGATGTAATGATCAGACTGTAGTTGTGTAATAAGCATACACTAAAGGAACAATCGAGTGGCAAGTATCTTCTTATTCTAAATGCATTCAAATTAATTTCTTAGAGGATTAAGTTCAATGGTTCTCAGTGGGAGTCAGGGAGTAGATGGGTGGGGAATGATTTTTTCCCCACAGGGGACATTTTGCATTTGACATCTGGAGACCATTTTGCTGTCACTCTAGGAGTACTCTTGGCATCTAGTGGGTAAAGGCCAAGGATGCTACTGAACAACCTGTATGCAAAGGACAGCCCCACAGCAAAGAATCATGGGGCACCAAATGTCAATGGGTTTACCCATGCTTAGGCTGAGCAACTCTGATCTAGAAAACATCCAGCAAAAATCTGCTGCTGAGCATCAGAGGAAGCAACTTTATAGAAGAGAGTGAACTTTGAGATACATTCATGAACAGCAGGTCACATTCATGGACCCTATTTTTATGATATTAGTTTTCTGAACTCCTACAGCAAATGCAGTATCTGTGTGTGTGTGTGTGCGCGTGCGTGCGTGCGTGCGTGCGTGCGTGTGTGTGTGTGTGTGTGTGTGTGTTGGCAGTTTAAAGACTTGTTTTAAAAGTGTCACTCTGAAGCATACCCAAGATGTCAAAGATGTACATGATGGTTCCAAAGGTCTAGACAGAGACACATGGCTTAGAACCCACTAAAAAACTCCAAGAGGGGCTGGGAAGATGGCTCAGTGATACAGTGCTTGCCTTGCATGCATGAAGTCCTGAGTTCAATTCCTCAGCACCATATAAGCAGAAAAAGGCTGATGTGGCGCTGTGGTTCAAGTGGTAGAGCGCTAGTCTTGAGCTTAAGAGCTCAGGGACAGTACCTAGCGCCCAGTGCCCAGGCCGAGTTCAGGCCCCACAACCAACCAAAAAAAAAAAAAATCGACCAAAAAAAAAAGAAGCCCCAAGAGAATCCAGGCAATGACTATATTAGTTGCTAATAAGCTTTCATATCACAACTTGAATGATATAATCTATCTATTACACACTTTCTTTTGTCTAGACAATCAGGAGTAGAGAATTAGTCTTAGTTGTGGCCATAATATTGGTACCAAGGTGTAGGAATACTTTTCTACGAAAAGATGAGTCACTACCCCAGGGCAAAACATTTCATTTATGGATATCCATAAATGACTACTGACATATAAACATTTATAGGCAATACTAACACAGAGCCAAGCTTTTTAAGTGAAAGACTAAATTTTAGGTTTGAAGCATGTGACAGAACCCTGCCTTCAAAAATATATTAATTATGTTAACTGTTATTCCTTAGGGAATTACAACTTGAAATGAGTAAACATATGTATTTTGGGGGCAGATGAGAAAATAAAGTTAATTTTCAAGCGCTAAACTGTGCATTATTTCTTTTTTGCTCAAGGCTAGTGTTCTATCACTTGAGCCACAGCTCAACTTCCAGCTTTTTGGTGGTTACCTGGTGATAAGTCTCATGGACTTCCCTGATGGGCTGGGTTTGAACCAATACCCAGATCTCAGCCTCTCAAGTAGCTAGGATTACTGGTATGAGCCACTAGCACCTGGCTTTAAACTTTGCCATTATTTAGTAAATTTGTTTGCCTTAGTTTAAGCCAAAGTAAAAGTTTCTTTTAAGCAATAAAAGCTGCAATATGAAAACACTCATGGAACACAAGGCCTGCCTTAATAGAGTGAGCATAGGATACGCTCTCAGTTGTCTGCTTAGTCCATACCAACCAAAATGGTTCCTCCAGTCTTCTGTGAGAGACTGCTAACTGGTTAAGGGAAAATGCTACTTTCATATTCTCCCAACCCAAATTTTAAGAGGGGAAAAAAAAGAGGAAAGGAAATTTCCCTTCTGTGAGGGGTGGGGGACTAGGATACACAAGTGTGAGCCTGTCAGACAGAACATAGAATCTAAGCTGCACGACAACATATGGAGAGAAAGACTGGACCCTATTCCTTGTAGGCACCTGCTCTGAAGCCAGCACAGCAGCCTGCTTGCTCAGGGACAGGTAGAAGCCCCCACAGAAAGGAATGTCCATGGCTGGCCCTCCAGTTACCTCAAAGGTAAGAAAACAGGCAGGTTTAAGAGGCATGTCTCAGCTTTACAGTGCTTCCTGCTGATGCCCATTAGCCCTAGCCTGGTTCCAGGTTTGAATAACTCACCTCCTGGGTTTCCAGCACCTTAATAGCTTTGCCACAATGGGTGACTCAGTTTCTCCTGAGCTGTTTAGTGGACAAACTGTTGCAGGCCTCCTCCTGTTAGACAGGATTCTGAAGTCCAGTCTCAACCAAGCCTGTGATCCTCAACAGGTCTTCCTTTGGGCTGCTGGGTTCTTAGCAGGATGTCCAGAAGAAAAACTGAACCAGGCATGCAAGCCCCAAGGAAGGATGCTGGAGGCAACACTGAGCACAGCCCTCAGCTCACAGCAGTCTGCCCTGACAAGACATCTACATGCCTGGGCCAATGACAGTGGATCTCAAGCCCAGTGGGCACAGGCCCAAGTCTATTCCCAGCAGCACTCACCTTTAGGATGGGAACAGCTGCTCGACAGCGTGCGGTCTTGCTATTTTTGAGGAAGTGCGATTCATCCTGAAAGAAACAGCCATATGCATGAATGAGAAACAGTCTTGAGTTGCTGGAGAGCTCACCTTAAGCCTGACCTCAGCCAGGTCTAGGAAAGGACCCAGGGCTCAGGGCTTGTACAAGTCCCTTCACCTCTCTGAGGACAGTTTTCCACTTTACAATGAGGATAGTAAGCCCTCACCCCACCTCTCTCAGCAGCTCTCACATCTGCATGGCACAAGAGTCAAGAGTGCTAATAAGCCAGATGCTAGGGGCTCATGCCTATAGTCCTAGCTACTCAGGAGGCTGAGATCTGAGGACTGAGGTCAAAGCCAGCTGGAACAGGAAAGTCTGTGATACTCTTACCTCCAATTAACCACCAGAAAGTGGCACTGTGGCGCAAAGTGGTAGAGTGCTATCCTTGAGTGATAAAGCTCAGGGATAGTACCCAGGCCCCAAATTCAAGCCCCATGACCAACACAAAGAGTGCTGAAAACCTACTGTGTGTCCTGTACTGGTACAAAGCTCTGGGTCCAGAGCCTGCCCTTTGTGCTCCAAGTACAGCAAGGTCAGGTACGCTGACAAATGCCCAGATGATCAGTACTGTCACCATGGCAGTGTGCACAAAGCACTGTGGGAAAATGAGAAAATGAGAAGAGGAACGAGAAGATGTTGTGATTTCTGTCCTCCAAGGTGTCTGACTACTATGTGGAGAACATGCAATTTGACTGTTTGCAGCTCTGTATTCTCTGTGTAAGCAAGCATAGAATTTTTCATATTTTCTAAACCCAGCTGAATAACTAATATGTTATTAGTGCCTGGGGAGTAACTTTTAGGTTGGCACATTCTGACTCCTTGCTACATGACTCTGAGTCACTAAGTGACCTTTCCATCGTGCCAACCTCTCCATCTGTAAAATGGTTATAATGCTAATCCCTAATATATCAGGTGCCTAAAAGTTTTAAGTAGACTAATACATGGCAGCCCTGAGAACAGTCTTGCCACTCAGTGAGCTCCCTTGGGACTAGAATACCGGAGACAACCCATTTTTGTCCTTGAGGATAATCTCTAAGCCCTCCCCCAACCCCATTCCGTTCCATTTCAGCTTGGATGAACAAAAGGACTCGAAAGCACAGCAGAGAAGAGTGGAGATGTGTGTCGTGTCCTGTCCCCCAACTCCTCCCCACCCCCCCCCCCCCACTATCAACAGCACATAGAGCCCAGAAGCCTGGGGTGCTACATTCATAGTCTGATTTTACAATGAAGCCTCATGGAAACCACAGAAGAGGCATTTAGAAAGAAAAATCACTAGAAGTACAAAGCATATGAAAGGCACTTTGGTCAATGGGTAAAAACGCAGCATCATTGGGCCAAATCACAAGCCATGGCTTGAAGTTGAAGCCTCTTCTAAGGGTGTCACACAGAGCTGTGACTTCATCGCTTCCTATGAGGAATCTCTGAAACCACAAGAGGACATCACTGAAGAACAAGCCAACCCTCCTGGTAAGTGACTTGCCAAAATCAAATGGCAGGTAAAGTGATGAACCAGAAACAGAAAAGCATGGATTCTGAAACCAGATACAAGCAGGTTGAGTCAATGACACTCCAGCTTGATGTCTATGGGCAAAAAATTCTCACTGTCAAGTTTCATCAGTGGAGGAGTAGATAGCTAGCTCCCAGAATAAAGGCAAACACTTCCCAGGGGCACTGGGAAGATTCATGGTTAGATATGAAGTCCTAATAAATGGTAACATACAGGAAATGAAGGCATTGTTCTCCACACATCCTAGAAAACTAACAGCACCATCCTGGGATGCTTCTTTTAATGTTTTCATTTCACTTGAGTTTCTTTTCACTTGTATTTCACTTAAAAAATCCTGTCACTTTATCAAAGCCATATTTGAATTTGTGCCAAGCCAGAAATGACTCCCCTACAGACTCATTACCTCTATAGCTTTGGAAAAGCATGTTTGTTTCTATTTACTTATGCTAAGAACTCAGTGGTTCTCAGGTCTAGAACATAAGAGATTTCCCAGAGGTCAGCAATTGTGTTGCCTTCCCACCCTGTGCTCCCACTATGTTTTTATTCGGGAACTATTTCAACCCATTCAGTAGTGACAAGTGGCTGGGTACTAAGTCAGCCCAGATGTTCCTCATGAAATGTGTGTCACTGAAACATGAGCTGTGGAATCTGGGAGCAGGGCTCCCTACAGCCTTCTTTTTCAAAAAGTAACTTAAGTAAAAAAAAGACAAAAATTTACTTTCATTTCAGTCCCTGGAGCCCTAGGTAGTCTGGTGTCCAGGTAATCACCTCTACCTGGCCTCACAGTACAGAAGAGATGGGCTAGGAACCCTAGCACAGATCCCTCCCAACAGTTTAAAAAGCTCCCCAGGAGATGCTAACACAGTCTGGTTTAAGAACCACTATTTGAGAGGAATGAAACGCCATTCCACAGAAGACACAGTGAGATCACAGCTACCAAAGTCCTTGGGGCTTTTAAGAAATAAAGTATTTTAAGGTTTTTCCAAGTCACTTACAATAATAACAACTTTGAAAGAGGTTTTCAGCTGTTTTTCCAACTTGCTAAGAAGGTCAAAACTGATAATGTTGACCAAGCCGGCTGTCAGGCGACCCTTTCCGGTCACCACCACATTGATATCCTCTGGGTTCAGAGATGGCAGCCACCGAAGGAAGGCCTGAAGGTGACAGGAAAGAACAAAGTCATGATGGTGACAGCAGCCGCAAGCTGTGACTGCAGCCCACACCATCAATAGCACTTTGTCAACGTGAACAAAATAGAACATTACCTAAAATGAACTCAGGTCTCTCCTCTACATCCTCATACACCTGCTGGAATCCTGGCCATCTCTACCTGCACCCATGACCCACTGTACCCTCCTTTGCCAATAGGCACTTTGTGTGTCTGCTTCATCCCATTGATTTCTAACTAGACAGTAAGTATCTGCTGCAGCAGAATATTATTTTATAAAGGACCCAGAAGAGGATTGTACATTGAAGGCAAATTATGTTTATTAATAATGATGAAAACATCTATGTCAGTAACCTGGCCTCTTACGAAGGCCCTCAGGTGTCTCCACATCAGCTTCTAAGCATGCAGATTCTCCCCTGTGTTGCCTGGGCCACACTGTTCTGACACTGGAGATGCTGGCCTTTTCTCTGGTCCTGGCCCTGCTCAGAACCATCTATGTGATGGCTCCCTGGAATTTCTGTGGTGCTGAGGAATCTAATACACAGGAGTTATGCATTCAATGATTGCTTTCTATCAGCATTGGCAGAAACCACACAAGGCCAGGACAAAAATGAAATACTGTTTCAAAGAACTTTTTTTTTCCTTTTTCTTTTTTTTTTTTTTGCACAGAGGCCTTAGGAAGAAGCCAAGCTGTAGGAAACTGATGGCCGACACCAGTTGCCTACAGTCTAGAGGAGCTATGGATGATGAGTTAGGCCTTCCTTTTTCACTGAGTTGGCTTACAGGGACTTGATGACTCAATATTCACATCAGGTCTTCCATCCATTTGGTTATTTTGTTGACAGTGAACATACCACCACACCACCCTCTAGATTTAACCAAGTCCTGCTTTGCTCCTCATTAGCCTGAGGCATGGCACTCAATCTCTGTGAAAGTCAGTTTGCTCAACTGTAAAGGAAATGGCTGCCTGTGGTCTCATGGGACTAAGGGAGACAAAGGAGGTGAAGATATTCTGGAACTGAAATGTGTCACAGATAGAAGGCATTATTCCCAGGGGCCAGAGGTATTGCAAGTATCTGCTGAGGTACTGGCATATGTCACTCAGTTGGTGACTTTTTGACTTTCTTCCCTGGAGATATAACCTGACTAATTCAGAAAACTATTAAGCCTACCCTGAGGGGCCAGTTATTTCTCTCCCTGCCCTTCAAGATCTCAGGCCTTGTCTCCAAAGTGTTATTCTGATGTTCTAGATGTGAGGATTCCAAACCAAAGAAAACCTACCTGCTCCCAGGTGAAGCGCACAGAGGAAGGCACCACCACAAGAAGCGGCCACTCCTTCCGGTAAAAGGCCGCTATGCAGATAGCTTGGATGGTCTTCCCTAGGCCCATGTCATCAGCAAGCAGCAGGCGGCCTCTTTTGGCTATAGCAAAACTGCAAGCAGACAGGGAAAGTAAGTGGCACAGGAAACACTCTGCCCCATCCACTTTAGGTAGCCTGGCCTCATGTAGAGTGAAGGGGATCACTTGTTGCTGGCTGTTACACCAGCTAGCATGGGCCCTTCTCACAGCAAAACTCTCCTTGAAGAGAACTAGAAAGGAGCCAAGGAGGGGTGCAGAATAAAAGGAAATGAGAAAGACATTCAAGATAGGGAAGACATGGAATGAAGAAGACGTGCAGGGAGCTCTAGAAGGCAAATGAGTCATGAGAATAGAGGGAGGAGGTTTCAGTAAGAAACATCAGCCTGAACCAAGCACAAGCAGCCCAGGGCAACATACAATAGGGTGTGATAAGCTGTCCACAACCAGGGCTATGGCTCCCTTGAAGAATATACCCAGGAAGAACAAAAAGAAAGTAGAGCTGGTGGTATTAGAAGTAAGATATTCTGAAGGTCAGAGTGCACTCTGTATGCATAAAGGAACAGGGCAGAGCTGGCAGGAAATGCTGGAGAAAAGGGAATGACAGGAGCCAGGTGTCTCAGAGGAAGCATGGCCTTAGCACTGAACAGGGTTTTTCAGGAACTGGCAGCTTCCAGGAGCCTAAAGCCCTTAAGTGCACTAAGCCTTGCTAACAGTCTGCAGATGAGGCTGGAGCCCACTATTTTGGAACCAGATTGGTTTGGGGGTGGATCCTAATTCCACCATAAAGGTTCATATACCTTTACACACCCTCAGCAATGAGATAGAAATAATAGTGTTGCCTACCCCACAGAGCAGTTAAAGAAAATACAAAGTACTTAAAATGGTGTGTAGCCCCTTCCTAAGTACTAGGAAATGTTTCTATTATAACCATCATTGCACAAAGCGTGACATAACCAGGGTACAGACAGTAAAATGACTTGCTTCAGTTAAATTACTATGATGCTAAAAGGATCTGGAATGGCAGGCATCTGCTTCCCTGCTTCAAGAAGTACATCTTTTTATGTAATTCTTGTTCAGGACCCTGGTGATAAGTCTATGGAAGAGTTCTTTTTCTTTCCTTCCAACTCAGAAAATCACCTCTTCTAATCAGCAGCTTGTATGGGCCCATAAGAATTTCTGTTTGCCCGGAAATCTTGTTTCCTAAAGTGGAAAAAACAGAACAACAACTCTGGAGACCAAAGGGAGTACCTCAGCAGGGTGTAGGCCACAGGTGTCATGTCAGAGGACTTCTTCCATTAGCCACATCAACCATAGTGAGAGAAGGCATCCTCTCCCGCAGTGCCCACCCTCGCCAGCACACCCCCCTTCCCAGGAAGGCAGGAGCCTAGTGGGGTACTGCTTTCCTCCTCAGAACAAGTAGGCCTCCTGCTGCACACCTCCCTCCATGAACTCTTCTAGATAGTTCTATGATCAACCCACAGTACAGATGATTGCGGGGAGAGGAGGGAGGCAGGTATGAGAGGATTCCTGTCTTACTACATTTCCTGATGTGTAAAATTGGTGATCAGGTAGGACAGACAGCACCCAACAAACAAAATCCACAGATACCCAGCCCTTCTAAGTGCCCCTGTCTCTACTGTCTATAAGTTACAGATGATTTGGCCCATTTGGACATTATTAAATGAGAAAGGATCCCTGAATTTCAGGTTCTTTCCCTTTTCCCTGTATTAAGGTGCCCAATTAAGGGGGTTGGGGAAAAAAGGCAACAAAGAAAAGGCATGAATAAAAGAAATATAGTTAAACACATTTTCTATAGTTCAGTATGAAAGAAAAAATGCTTTAGAAACAACAGACTTAAACCTCAATTCTCCTTGCTTCACTCAATAGGATAATTTAGCTATTAGAAGAAGCTGATACCTCTAAGAGTTCTGTTCCATAAATGTGAAGATGCGTCTAATTCTTACTTTAAAAAATAGGGAACATCTCCCTCTGCTCAAGACTAAGCCTCTCTTTTCAGAGGCAAAAGTAAACGAGCTAGTTTTAATTATAAATATTAGAAGAAAGACTATTGGAACAGAGAGATAAAGAGATGAAAATAGCTAGCCATGCCCTGGTCCCACTGCTACAGCTGTAGTCACACGGGCCTGTGACACACTTGTGTGTCCCACATAAGTCTCCTAAGTGTATTGAGATGAACTGGTAATGCCAGCATTGACCATGTGGACCTAGGAATTCCTACCAGAGCATGAAAAGCTTGACTACCATAGACAGAGGTTGAAAACCAGGGTATGGGGCTGGGCAATTGTCTCTGCTTTAGTAAAGGAGCCACAGGAAGAAGAAAAGGTTTATTCATGGGAATAAATCATACTGAGCCTAGTGAAGTTGAGGCCCAAAGGACATCTCAACAGATGAAGGTCTGCAAAGTGTATTTTCTGAGGAAGATAGGAGGCAGGGGAAAGGAAGAAAAGGGATGTACACAGAACAAGGGCTGTGGGGTTGGAAAGTGTGGCAATGCCTAAACAACACACAAAAATAAACATCCCGTTGGGCTCTGGTGGCTCACTCCTGTAATCCTAGCTACTCAGGAGGCTGAGATCTGAGGATCGCGGGCAGAAAAGTCTGTGAGATTCTGATCTCCAATAAACCATCAGAAAACCGAAGTGGCCCTGTGGCTCTTGAGCTTAAGAGCTGAGGGACAGCACCCAGGCACAGGGTTCAATGAGCTCCACAACCGATAAAAAATAAAATAAAATAAAAATCCCACCAGTGAAGTAGCCAAACTTTTACCACAATACCACACTAGGCTCCAGGCAGGCCAGCTCCACATCTGTCAGTCCCACTGACAACTGAACTTCCTTGCCTGGAGTTCTGTGTCCAGCCACACTGTCTACCAACAGCTCTAACTCCCAATATTCTGGGCACATCACCAAGACCTTCTTTCTGTTCCTTCAACTCCTATATTTTCATGAAAAAACTAAGTTTGTACCTGTCATTTTTATTTCTCAGCATCTTTAAGAAAAAATAGGATATGTCAGAGCATGACTTTGATCCTTTTTCCTTTTTTTTTTGTTGGTCATGGTCTTGAACTCTGGGCCTGGGCGCTGTCCCTACACTCTTCAGCTCAAGGTGAGCACTCTACTGCTTGAGCCACAGCGCCACTTCCAGTTTTCTAGTGGTTTATTGGAGATAAGAGTCTCACAGACTTTCCTGCCTAGGCTGGCTTTGAACCGTGATCCTAAGATCTCAGCCTCCTGGGTAGCTAGGATTACAGGCGTGAGTCACCGGTGCCGGACATTCTTTTTCTTTCTATACCAAGAACATTCTTTTATTTTATTTTAATTTTTTTTGGGGGGGAGAGTCCGGTCATGGGGCCTGAACTCTGGGCCTGGGTGCTGTCCTTCAGCTCTTCAGCTCCAGACTAGTACGCTACCACTTGAGCCACAGTGCCACTTCCGGCTAGAACATTCTTTTAAAGAGCCACTCTCAGTTCTCAGAGTTTGGATGGGGTAGACCCTACCTCTGGCTCCAGAGACAGGCCAATCTCTGGGTCTCACTGACAAGACTTCAAGACTTCTAAGTCACATGACTAGTGATGGCATCACCACCAGTCTTAAGCCACAGCAGGTCAGATTTATCAGCTCAAGCTGGGTTGCTCAGATGATGAAATGCAACCAGAAGTTCCTGGCATCCCTAGCTGCTACATGGAGGAGCACCTAGAAGACAGCAAACTAGGAAGAACACAATGCTGAAAAGGGAAAACAGAAAATGTTGATGAGATCTTAGAGATCTTGGACTTTCTGTTCATGTAACTATCTTTCCTGGGTTTTACACACCTGCAATCCAGACTTCTAGTGAACTCATGAAATTTGAAATCAATAGTTACAATAAGGCTTCAGTAAAATGACACCTGACTATTTTAGAGCCTAGGATGCTTCTAGCCAAGCATGCCAGATGAGAGTTCACAGAGAAATTTTTAATGGAGTGATGAAATTCAAGCAAGAGAAAGCGAAAGGAAGATCAAGAACGTACTTAACTCCAACTCTCTGAAAGGGCATCAGATTACACACGAGCTTGGCATCCACTCCAGAAAGGTCGGCCTCGGGGATGTCTGCTGTGAGATGGAGAGATGTCTTCTCCAGCTGAGAAGCAAATGCCAGGGTGACAGTCTTGGGCAGAGGCTCCAGCTGAACCTGTGGGAGGCAGCGCACCTCCGCAACTGCAAAGAAGAACAGACGCATGTGAGCCAGTGGCAACACCCAAAAGATCTGGGGGAAGGCAAAGGAGTTTGGTATATACATTCCAGGCAGTGGAATTATGCTACAAGCCTTCTCAAGAAGGTTAAGCAGAGTGCACCCAGGGGCTGATACTGGCAATCTGGCAGAGCATATAAACCCACAGAACAAGTTTTCTATTTCTGAGTTTCTACAAATAAAAGCGTACTTGATAATGTAAAAGTGATCTGACATACTGTACAGATTCTGCAAAGAACTAAAAAATGTCTATTTTAAAATACTGCCAGGCACTGGCGTCACATGCCTATAATCCTAGCTGAGGCTGAGATCTGAGGATTGCAGTTCGAAGCCAGCCTAGGCAGGAAAGTCCATAAGATTATCTCGAATTAGCCACCAAAAAGCTGAAAGTGGAGCATTAGCCTTGAGCAAAAACACTCAAGGACAGCGTCCAGGTCCTGAGTTCAAGCACCAGGACAGCAGGAGATAGAAAGAGAGAGAGATAAATAGAGAAAGAGAGAGTAAGAGCCGAAGGAAGGAGGGCAGGTGGGCGGGCAGGCAGAACACTGCCACTTACAAATAGGGAGATCAACAGGCAGAGTCTGCATGAAGTCCACAAACTGGTAAGAATGTAGTCTTGCATTTTGCAGTAGTGCTCTCTGTGGTAAAGCAGCTCAAGTATGCAATGGTCTGCAGGCAATTTAATAGCTCAATGCAGTTTCTTTTTTTTTTTTTTTGGTCCGGTCGTGGGGCCTGAACTCTGGGCCTGGATGCTGTCCCTCAGCTCTTCAGCTCAAGGCTAGCGCTGTACCACTTGAGCCACAGTGCCACTTCCGGCTTTTTTCTTATGTGGTGCTGAGGAATCGAACCCAGGGCCTCAGGCATGCAAGGCAAGCGCTCTACCACTGAGCCACCTTCCCAGCCCTCAATGCATAGTTTCTAAAGCAGGGCTCAGCAGGCTAAGGACCATGAGCCATGTCAGTCTGCTTGTTTTTCTCTTTCCTCCCTCCCTCCCTTCCTTCCTTTCTTTTCCTTTCCTTTCTTTTTTTTTTTCCAGTCCTGGGGCTTGAACTCAGGGCCTGGGCACTGTTCCTGAGATACTTTGTGCTCTACTACTTGAGCCACACTGCCACTTCTGGCTTTTTCTGAGTGGTTTATTGGAGATAAGAGTCTCACAGACTTTCCCACCTGGACTGACACCTGGTTTGTTTTCCTTTTTCAGGAAAAGTTTTATTAGAACACAGCCATGCCACTCACTATGGAGTGTCTAGGGCTACTCTTACATGACGACGGCAGAGTGGAGCAGCTGGGACTAAGACTGCATGATCCACAAGCCTTATGTATTCAATACATGCAAGTTACTGGACTAGGGTTATAGCTCAGATGTAAGATCACATGCCAAATAGGTAATAGGGCACTGGGGTTTGATCTCAAGCACTCTCAGCTAAGCTTAAGAGTCTTCACTATTAGTTGGGGTGACCATTACTTAAACTCCTTCAGTTTGGTCCCCTCTTTTTCCCTTCTAAATGAGCTGGGTCTAAACCCTTTTATCACACATGAAGAAATCTCTTCTATGCAAAGCAATTAACCCAATAGAAAGAAAATATACATAGAAATTAAAGCAAATTAATTTTACTATAGAGTTGAAAGAGTTTAATCTTACCTGATTTCAAAATTAAAGAAGAAAAAAAATCATATCTCTATTCAACAGAGAAACAAAATGAACAAACCAGAAATTAAAACGTTAGACAAACAACGATAGACCAGATGATCTCTGGTAGAAGAATGATTAAATAACTAATCATAGCCTACAGTCCTATGGAGCTTCTCTTTTTATCACTTTTCTATTTAAAAAAAAACTAAGCAGGGCTGGGAAGGTGGCTCAGTGGTAGAGCGCTTGCCTTGCATGCCTGAGGCCCTGGGTTCGATTCCTCAGCACTACATAAGCAAAAAGAAAAAAAGCCAGAAGTGGTGCTGTGGTTCAAGTGGTAGAGTGCTTAGCCTTGAGCTGAAGAGCTGAGGGACAGCGCCCAGGCCCAGAGTTCAGGGCCCACAACTGGACCTCCCCCAAAAAATAAAAATAAAATAAACTAAGCAGAAGAGTAAGCATTATTTACAAATATTCAATTATTCTTTTTTTCCTCTTTTCCTTTTCCAAGGAGTCAAGTAACCCACCAACAGGTTCAATGTCCTCAGGTGTCCAGAAAAGAAACCAGACAGTGAAACTAGACATATTTCCTTTCTAGCATTACTTGAAATCCCGGGGTTGTTGGCTCTCTATTCCCTATAGTCAGGCATGATCACGTTTTCTTAACATCTTCACAAGACAGTCCAAGAATCCTTGGCCACACCATCAAGTTGTTAGCAGGGCAAATGCTGATAGGAATATTCAGGGCAACACCACCCACTGTTGCCTTCAAATTGCATTGCATTTTCAATGCATTTAAATCTATTTCTGTCCTTCACTGAATAGAAGTACCAGTTATTTCTGGAAAGTTTCCAGGTATGGTGATAGCTTTAATATAAAATAGGCTGTCCATGTTGTTGAAAGAATATGCTTTTATACCTCCAAATTAAATCCAAACATGCTGATTTCTGTGCATTTCTGGAGGCTGAACTTGCAAGAGACCATTCCCATTTTAATCCTAGTCATCTTCAGAACTCCAATATCCAATGAAAGCTAAGAGCTGGTGATCCAGCTAGTGTGAAATGCAGTACTTTATACCAATCCGGTTCCTTGAGCCTCTCAAAAGGGAAGAAAAATCCAACCACCACTGTGTCTACCACCAGCTACTGCCTCCAAAATCCTATGCTCCCAGTTTAGCCCACTGGGTGTGTTTTTAAGAATGCCACCATTCCTGGCCAATGGCTGTCTCTATTGTCCCTTCCCTGGTGGTGAGAAATGACAGGCATGTACTGTCTGGCTTCATGAGTCATTTAGAAGTCATTTCTGTAAAAAGATCTCTGGCAGAATGCTACTAGCCACACAGCTGGGAGAAGCTAATGTTTTCAAATAGCAGCTGACAAGACAAGATCGTGGAGAACCCTTCTGGACTGTGACAGCCGGGAGAAAACAAAAGGCCTCGTGCCAATTTCACTATGGGCAGAAGGCCTCAAGTCACTTGAAAAGAAAAGAGAAGAAAACTCTTAGATTCACTTTTCTACGCTCGCCACACTACAGAGAAGTACTCAGACTCAGGCCTAACTGCCATTTCTTAATTAGTTTCCAATGCACAAGCTCAGGGTCAGTACTCTAATTTCACACACAAGGAAGGAGACCTCAGGGTGAGGAGAGTGCACACTCCCCAGGTCGACAGCACTAATGGTAGAATCAGAACTGAATTGGGATCTGTGCTGTATTCTGCAATGCCTTCCCTTCTCAGCTTCTTAGTGCAATATAGCTCGCTTCTAAATTTCATAATGGGTTATGTTACTAATGCAGACGGCAATGTAGTCTCACTAAAATTTCTGTCACTGACTTTCCTGTGGCCCTGCAATATTTCCAAAAAGGAAAGTAGCTCTTTGCTCCCCCTACTCCCAGGCCCAAGCTTTTATCCATCGGCAAAATGGGGAGGTTTCCATCTTACCTTCTAGGAGACATTGTAATGAGGAGAAAGCCTGTAAAAGCTCTAAATCTAGGCTCCATGGAATTATTAATGTCAAACGCAAACATAATGAGTGCTCATTATGTGCATTTTTTCCTGAGTGAAGAAGCCATTGAGTTCATTAGTGATTTTAGAGCCTCTGGTCCACACACTGACTAGAGACTATCACATAATGCTGTGAGTCACGAGTCATTGTTTTCTACCATTACATTCATCCACTAGTGCGCTAAGTATCCTGCCTTTTGTCATTCCACAAAAGCCAAAGTCTTTATAGAAAAAAAAAAAAAGACAATGATGTAAAAGGAAAGAATTAACTATTTCTCACCAAAAATACAGTTTTAGCTGGGCCTTGGTGGCTCATTTCTGTTCTCTCCTAGCTACTCAGGAGTCTGAAATCTGAGGATTGCAGTTCGAAACTAGCACCGATAGGAAAGTTAGTGAGACTCTTATCTCCAATTAACCACCAAAAAAATCCAGAAGTGGAGCTGTGGCTCAAGTGGTTAAGCAATAACCTTGAGCAAAAAAGTCCAGGGATAGCACCTAGGCCATGAGTTCAAACCCCAGGACCACAGCCTCCACCCCCCCAACCCCCACCCCCAAAATTACAAATTGCAAATAGAGGCAGCCAGGGAGCTACAGATCAACACTGGCTGTGCTTTGTGTTTGAGCCAAGCTTTTCCTGACACTAAATAACATCACCACATATTTAAACTTAACAATGTAGATTATAGCAAGTCCTTCCTCAAGGAAAACTACTGGATATCACACAGTCTGTCATATAAGCAGGAGACACAGGCAAGGAACCCAACACTTCCCTCTTTCTTAAAGCCCTAGATAGATAGGCAAGTAGGCCAGTGGCTCCTAGCTACCAAGACAAGGTCAGGTCTTTGTTGGCTGACTGGTCTCAACCACCACTCCTGCCTGGGAGGCCTGACAAGCCCACCAGTGTCAGGCAGGGGGAACATAAGCTGAGCCAGGTGAACACTCACAGCACAATCACCACAGTTTGGAAGATGAGTGAGACTGACATTTCAAGACAGGGTAAAAGCAAGGCCCCCTCTGTCAGGCATATTAGAATTTACAGTCCAATCTAAGCAGAGCACACAGAAGAAACATGGCAATCCAAATCCTCCACTATAGTCATGATACCTGTACACACAGCCCCTCCTCCTGGGCAGTCTGTAAAACATCTGTTAAAATGCTTTGTTTCTGGCCTAGACTTCTGCCCATGCTGAGTCCCATAACCACTGAGACTCTGCTACTTTCTTGATCAACTGGTTCTACACATAGACTGAAAGCCTGTTCCTAGAGGTCATCTAAGTAGTTTCTATCTGGGCTAATCAATCCCAGTGCATCTCCCATTCCCCATGTCCACACCCCTCATTTCCAACCTGGAACAGTTTCCTAGGCCTTGGAATTTTAGGAGCACCATTTCACCGTCAAGGTCAGAGGGTTCTACATTGTTACGGGCTATCACAAAGCCACTACATATTAGGTAGACCTGGACAAGGCTGCCCAAGAACCCACCTTTACCTATCCACTCCTCAAGCATCTGAATGACAGCATCAGAGGGAGGAGGAAACTCTTCAAAGACATTACAGTTAAGGCAGACTCAAAGCTTAACAACAGCAAGATTAAAAAAAAGTAAAAAGCAGCAAAAGGGTTTCTCACTTAGTTTATTGTACTCTTCCAAGAGAAAGCTCCACTTCCTGGTCTTGACATCTGCAAAATGAGAAGAAAGCAGTAAGCAAACCGGATATGCTGTCCTCCCACTACTCTATGACATTCACTTATTTGTTCTTTGACTTCAAAACTTCCAGGATGCTCTGAGGACATGGCTGGTCCTGTGCCTAGCACTGAGGATATAAAATTAAGAGACTTACCCTCAAGACATACAGAGTAAAACAGGGAGGAAACACAATTAGAAATGATGGCAACCCTGGGCTGATAAAGGGTGTTATAAGGCCCAGGCCAGAATGCCTGGGTGCCAGCTGCAGCTCACATGTACTCAGCACTTACTTTAAGCCACGCCTGGTACCCGAGCAGGGACTTGTGAGATCTGCAACTCACAGCTCTAGGAGGTGGGCTCTCTTATCGGCTCCATTTTACACAGGGGAAAATGAGCTGCACATGGTCAAAACAGTCAACTCACTTATACTGAAATCCCAGCTCCACTTCCTACTAGCCTGGAGACCTTGGGAAAGTTATGTAAAATCTTGGTGCCTCAGTTTCCACATCTTAAGAATGAGGATGCAAGCCAGGTGCCAGTGGTTCACTCCTGTGGCTGAGGAGGCTGAGATCTGAGGATTGTGTTTCAAAGCGAACCCAGGCAGGTAAGTCCATGAGATGCTTATCTCCAATTAAACTACTCAGAAAAAGCCAGAAGTGGTACTGGTGGCTCAAGTGGTAGAGCATTTTTTTAAAATATCATACATATGCTAAGCTAAGGACAAAATTCAGGATGAAGCTCAGAAGTTGATTCCAAAGCTGTTTCTGTCCCTTATTCTGGCTTAGTGGCTTTTGAAGAAACATAAACACATACACATACAGAAACACACTCGCATGCGCGCACACGCGCGCGCACACACACACACACACACATACACACACACACGCATATGCACATATATACAGAAAGAAGAGAAGGAAGAAGAGCTCTGGTATGGCCAATGTTTTTTAATTCTGGTTAAGTACGAGGCTCAACTGAAGGTTGGGCAGGAACCAGGCATCAATGTTTTTGAAGTAGCCCAGTGAAACTAATGAAAGAAAGCAGCCAGAGTGTAGAGCCTACAGCATTTCAGACTCTGCAACGATGGCACCTGGTCAGTAACAGCAGAAGCCGCAATACCAGGGAACTTGTTTGGAAACCCAAGTTTCAGAATCAGAAACTGGGGTTCAGTAACATATGCTGTATCAAACCCTCCAGGGGCTTCATGCACACTCAAGACATTTCTTTTTAAAGAAACCACTGTTTGTCTACTCTGGTAAGGCTGAAAGATTTAAATAGCCAAGTTCCACATAAACAGAAAAGGCTGGAAGTAGCATTGTGGCTCAGGTGGTAGAGTGCTAGCCCTGAGCAAAAGAAGCTCAGGGACAGTGCCCAGGCCTCGAGTTCAAGCCACAGGACTGGCAAAAAAAGATTTAAATAGCTGAAGCAGCAATTACCTGCATTTACCAAGACAACAATGTCCAGGCACCAGGAAAAATAGTAGGGTCTTCTCTTTAGGAGAAGATAAAATGGCTCCTACTAAATGTTCACTATATGGAACAATTCAGGTGTCATCTATCTATAATGAGAAGGAGAACCAAGGGTGCTCTATGACAAGAATCACTCCCTACACACCATGAGAATCACAGAGACCAATTACTTGCCATACTGTCTGGAATCCATCTGCTTAAACAGCCCAATGAGTTCCTCTGAATAGCCGATGTCTACCTCGAAGCGGGCCCGGGAAATGAGTATGCATCTTCCTTTGACAAAGGCCAGGGATGGAGCTAAAGGCAAATTGGTCTGTCTTTGACTGCTGACATCAACCTCTTCCAATGGCTGGAGTGTGACTGTGGGGAGATGTTTAGCTGCTTCCACTATGGAAGAAGAACAGAAGGACAAGAGTGACAAGATGGACAACATTAGACAACCTTCACCTAGCATGCTTAGGTAAGCAGGAGGGGCAGAGGAAAAGTATGGCAGTGACAGAGTCAAGGAGGAATTAGGTTTGGCAGCTTGGTGAGAAAAGGCACTGTTTGATTACAAAGGCTGATAAATGTTCTTTAACTGGGGCTTTGGAACTTTCACTATGGACTGAAAGCACTGAGAAGAGTGATGTGTGCCCACAGTCCGAGCTACTTGAGAGGCTGAGGCAGGAAGATCACTTGAGCCCATGAGTTGGAGGCTAGCTTGGGAAACAGTGAGAACCTGATTTTTTTTAAAAAACGCTCTCAATGTAATTTTTCTGCTCCTTTAATTTTTCAAATAAAAACAATTAGAATTCAAGTCAGATGTAGGAGTGCATGCCTATAATTCTAGTTATTTGAAAGGAAGGAAGGAAGGTCTTGAAGGCCAACATAAGCTACAAATTGAGTTAGAAGCTAGCCTAGGAGAGACAAGGCCTCAAAAACTGCATATATATATATATATATATATATATATATATATATATATATATATATATGTCACACACACACACACACACATATGTATATATATGGGATAACTAGTGGTAGAGTGCTTGCCTAGCATGAACAAGGTCCCTAGGTTCAACCTCCCTTAGTCCAAAAAAATTAAACAAATAAAAGATTTAAAAAAATTCAAAGAAATTAGAATTAAGAAATTAATAGGGGAAGAGTTCATCACAATGAGCACATTTACTTCCTGGGTAAGTCATGGGTTGGAGAAATTTCTGAAATCAACATACCACCCTCACTGAACCCTCTTCCCAGCTCCCTACTCTGTCAACTGCTTGGAGAACAAGGAATGAGAAGGAAGACCAGCAGGCCACACACATGGTTCTGAACATTACCTGTCACTGATGTACTTTATGGATTTGATTACATACAGCTAAACTGTCAAAAAAAGAAAAAACAAAACAAGATGAACTAACATGAAAAACTGCTAAGAGATTTGCAGCTAGGTACTGGTGGCACATGCTTGTAATCCTAGCTACTCAGGAGGCTGAGATCTGAGGATCTTGGTCTGAAGCCAGCCAGGGCAGGAAAGTCCATGAGATAAACTACTTAGAAAGTCTAATAAACTACTCAGAAAAAGCCAGAAGTGGTGCTATAGCTCAAGTGGTAGAATGCTAGCCTTGGGAAAAAGAAGCTCAGGGATGGTGCCTAGGCTTTGAGTCCAAGCCTCAGGACTGGCATTTAAAAAACGAGAGTTAAGCTGTTTAAAAAAACGAGAGAGACAGAGAGAGACAGAGAGACAGAGAGAGACAGAGACAGAGAGACTTGCAAGAAACATCACAAAGCATAAAAGCACATACTTAAAAAGTATTAAGACCCCCCTCCAAAAAAAGGAAAAAAAGGACAGAGATATAGTCAATTCAAAGCAGGAGGAAAAAGGACTAGAAAATATTAGGAAAAAATGTCCAACTTCATAAATGATAAGGGAAATAAAAAGCTTTATTTTTTAACTTATCAAAGTTACAAGATGAAAAAAAAAAAACAATTAGGCTAGTTTTGTATAAACTTGCAATATATACAAGAGCTGTAAACCATGATGATGGAATTCAAATTCTGGAAATTTAAGCCAAGTAACAACTGAAAATTCAAACATCAATTCCTGCAGAGATGTTCCTCAGAGTTATAAAACAGGAAAAATTGGGGCAAATTAAATAGGAAGTAAACAGTTTATGCAAGTACGACCCACTCATACAATAGGATGTCATAGACATTGATACATGTGTGTGTGGGGTGTGTGTGTGTATGTACCAGTCATAGGCCTTGAGTTCAAGGCCTGGATGCTGTCACCTTTTTTTTTTTTTTTTTTTTTGCTCAAGGCTAGCATTCTACCTCTTCTATCATGGCTCCACTTCTGGACTTTTGCTGGAGATAAAGAATCTCATAGACTTTCTTGTCTGGGCTGAAATAGCGATCCCTAGATCTCAGCCTCTTGAGTAGTTAAATTACAGGCATGAGCTACTGGTACCCAGCAAATTAATTTGCTTTTAAACAAGAAATTTTGGAAATGACCAAAGTACAAAAAATGTTATGTTCAATAATATGAGATCAATTTCTGAAGGTCACAATACTCCATTATAATAACCAACACCCACATTTTCATCATCCTGAATTAACTACAGTCAATTAAAAAATTTAGCCTGAGCTGGGCGCTGGTGGCTCACACCTGTAATCCTAGCTACTCAGGAGGCTGAGATCTGAGGATCGCGGTTCAAAGCCAGCCCGGGCAGGAGAGACTGTGAGACTCCTATCTCCAATAAACTACCAGAAAACCAGAAGTGGTGCTGTAGCTCAAGTGGTAGAGCGCTAGCCTTGAGCTGAAGAGCTGAGGGACAGCACCCAGGCCCAGAGTTCAAGCCCCACGACCGACAAAAAAAAAAAAATTTAGCCTGAAACAGTGACTGAAAAAGGCAATATATACATCACATACAAATATAAAATCTGTTTCTTCTAATGCAGGGAAGAAAGACTGGAAGAAATACAAATGTGAGTAGTGGCTGAGTATGGATTATGTGAGTTGTATATTATACCCTAATGCCCTTTGCATGCCCTGAAATGAAGGTGTGGCAAAGTTAAAACACAAAATCCAGGTTAGGGATATAGCTCAGTGGCAGAACACTGGTCCCACTTGTCCACAGCCCTAGGTTCAATCCCCAACAACACAGAAAGAAAAAAGAAAAGCAAAGCCAGCCACCAGTGCCTCATACCTGTAAGCCTAGCTACTCAAGAAGCTGAGATCTAAGGATTACTGTTCCAAGCCAGCCTGTGCAGAAAAAGTCTGCGAGACTCTTATCTCCAGTTAACCAGCAAAAGCTAGAAATGGAGCTGTGGCACAAGTGGTAGAGTACTAGCTTTGGGCAAAAGCAGCTTAGGGATCATGCTTAGGCCCTAAGTTTAAGACCCAGAACCAACACACACACACACACACACACACACACACACACACACACACACACACACACACACACACACACACACACACACACACACACACACACACACACACACACACACACACACACACACACACACACACACACACAAAATAAAAAGAAAAAACAAAAATCTAGATATACTTAAAGCAAAATGATAGAAAGACTGACAGACTATCTTTACATTTGTATCGGTAAAAAGTGTAAATGGGCTAAGGGTATAGTTGAGTAGTAGAGTACCCATCCACCATGTGCCAGGCCCTGAGTTATATCTGTAGCACTGATTAAAAAAGAAAAATGCAACCTACTAAAAAGACACAACAATGATAACTCTCTATGTGAAACATAGAAATATAGGGATAAATTCACTAATCCCAAATTACTGTACTCAATTTCAAGGTATATAGGAGAACTAAACACTTTATCAGTAAACTTCATCTGAAAGCTATATGGGAATTTTGTGTCCAATAAACACTTTTCAAAAAATATGTGAAGCATTACAAAAACTGATCATTCCACAGAGGAAAAAAAAAAAGACCACCAGGAACTGTGGCTGAATAGGAATAAAAGATGATAAAAACAAAGAAAACAGACTAGAAACTCTAGGTGTCAGGGGCTGGGAAGGTGGCTCAGTGGTCTAGAGCGCTTGCCTTGCATGCCTGAGGCCCTGGGTTCGATTCCTCAGCACCACATAAGAAAAAAGCTGGAAGTGGTGCTGTGGCTCAAGTGGTAGAGCACTAGCCTTGAGCTGAAGAGCTAAGGGACAGCGCCCAGGCCCAGAGTTCAGGCCCCATGACCGGACCCAAAAAAAAAAAAACAAAAAAACCTCTAGGTGTCAAAACCAGTTATATGAGTCTCCTCCTTCTAATGCTGAACCAAATAAAAATGGGCTTTCCAAATAGGGAACGGTAGCTCATGCTCATGCCTGTTGTCCTGGCACTTGGGAGGCTGAGACAGGAGGGGCATGAGTTCATGGGCAGCCAGTGTTATACAGCATGACCCGCAAGAAAAGAGTGAAGGTCTTCCCAAAAGAGACCAGCCTCAGTGTTGCAGGTTGAATTATGTCCCTCCAAAATACCCATGCTGAAGCCCTAATCCCAAGTACTTTAGAATGTGACCATAAGTCTTCCAAGTTAAATAAGTTCATTAGGAGTGGGCCCTAATCCAAAATGTTCACATAAGAAGAGAGAAAATCACCAGAGATTTGTATGTTCAGTGGACATGAGAGGACAGAGAGAAGCTGGACCTCTGCTAATCAATGGGAATTCAAAGAAACTGAGATCTTCAGTTGCAATTTATTTCCTCTAAGACCATGAGGAAATACTATGCAGTTAAGTCCCCACTCTGTTACAACAACCCTAGGAAACTATTCCAACAGCAGCCACTACTAACACCACACATTCAGAGTAAGAGCCTAAAGGAGAAGACCAGGAAGTTTTGCTACAGAAATTATACTAGTGACCCCACGGAATTATACTGTCTTATCAGAGAAGTGGTCTGAGCATGCACCATTTTTTCTCTGTTTTAAAGGGATGTAGAAAGGGCTGCTGGAAGGATTAGTAAGGTGGAAGATGAGGAGACACAGGCTGTTTCTTTGACAAAAATGTTAGGCACCAGGACAAGGGAATTAAAATGCTGGCCAAACCTAGAGACTGAAATTAATAGTCTAGGAAATTTATATAACAGGATCCTAGCAGAGAACTTCCCAAATATGCAAAAAGATAGGCTTATTCATCTTTTAGAAGCTTTTAAAACCCCAAATAGACCAGATCAGAACAGGACATCCCACTGTTTCATTGTAATCCATACAGGATCAATTCAGACCAAGGAAAGGATCGTTAAAGTTGTCAAGGAGAAAAGATCAATCATCTATAAAGAGAAAACAATCAGAATAACCTCAGATTTCTCAGCAGAGACAATTAAAGCAAGAAGAGCCTGGAATGATGTATGACACACCCTAACAACAACTATCAACCAAGAATACTGTACCCAGCTAAACTCTCCTTCATAATGGAAGGTCAAATAAAAACCTTTCATAGCAAAGAAAAACTAAAACAATATATCTTCACCAAACAGGCCCTACAAAAGATACTTATAGAAAACCAACAAGAGCACAAAAAAGGCCAAGAAACTGCACCCAAACAGAGAATCCAAGAATCATAGGAAGAACCCAGTTGTCACAGCACCCAAGAAGGTGGATAACTTGGCAGGAACTACCTAACACCTCTCAGTCCTAACCTTCAATATCAATGGGTTTAACTCTCTAATTAAGCAACATAGATTGTCTAGTTAGATTAAAAAGCAAGATCCTTCTATCTGCTGCCTTCAAGAGACACACATTGCCCATAAACACAAACATATCCTGAAAGTGAAAGGCTGGAATAAAATCTACCAAGCAAACAGCCCCCATAAGCAGGCGGAAGTTGCAAACCTAATATCAGATAAAATAGACTTCAAATTAAAATTAGTGAGAAGAGATAAAGAAGGTCGCTTACATACTAATTAAGGGATCTCTCCTTCAGGAGGATATTACAATTCTAAATATTTATTCACCAAACAACAGAGCACCCAAATTTATCCAAGAAACACTACTTTCCCTCAAATCTCACATAGATCCAAAGACATTAATTGTTGGGGACTTTTAACACACCACTACCCCCACTGGATAGATCAACCCAGCAAAAACTCAACAGAGAAACCATTGCATAGACCAACTAGACTTAACAGACATCAACCGACTATTTCATCTAGCAGCATCAGAATACACATTCTTCTCAGCAGTACACGGAACATTCTCCAAAATAGACCACATTCAAGGTCACAAAACAAATTTGTCCAAATTCAGAAACATTGAAATTATGCTCTGCTTCTCTCAGACCACAGGGAATAAAATTAGGAACTCAACACCAAAAGCCACCAAAGAAAGTCCTCTAACACATGGAGGCTGAACAACACACTGTTGAACCACCAATGGGTCATGGAAGAGATCAGAAAGGAAATTCAAGTGTTCATGATATTTACCAAAAATGAACACACAAATTACCAGCTCCTCTGGGACACAACAAAGGCAGTACTCAGAGGCAGGTTCATAGCTCTGAGTTCCTACATCAACAATTGGAGAGATCTGAAACCACCAATTTAATGAGACATCTGAAGTTCCTTGGAAAAGAGCAACAAGTTAAACCCCAATCCAGTAGATGGAAACAAGTAATTAAAATTAAATCAGAATTAAACAAATTAGAATCCAAAAAAACTATAGAATCAACAAAACAAAAGGTTGGCTCTTTGAAAAAATTAAAAAAATTGACAGACCCTTAGCAAATCTTATCAGAAAAAGAGAACACACCCAAATAAACAAACTCAGAGCTGAGAATGGAAACATCACCATAGAAACAACCAAGATTCAGAACATTATAAGGGAATACTTCTCAAACCTTTATGCTAATAAGTTTGAGAATCTGGATGAAACTGGACAATTTCCTAGCAAATATCGACATGCTGAAACTAAACCAAGATGAGTTAAACCAATTTAACAGACCCATATCAAGCATCAAAATAGAAACAGCAACAAGAGACCTCCCATCTAAGAAAAGCCCAGGAATGGATGGATTTACAGCGGAATTCTACAAGCAGAACTCACACCAATACTCCTCCAACTCTTCAAGGAAATTGAAAGTGAAAGGTTACTACCAAACTCTTTCTGTGAAGCCATCGTAACCCTCATCTCCAAACCAGGCAGGGACTCATCAAAGAAAGAGAACTATAGACCCATTTCTTTGATGAATATCAATGTAAAACCTCTCAACAAAATTTTGGCCAATCGACTTCAACTACTCAACAAAAAATCATATGCCACTATCAAACAGGATCCACTTCAGGGATTCAAAGCTGGTTCAATACATGAAAATCAATTAATATAATTCATCACATCAACAAGAGCAAGGATAAGAACCGCATGATTATCTCAATAGATGCATAAAAACATTTGACAAGATCCAACACCCCTTTATGATGAAGGCTCTGGAAAAATTAGGAATACATGGAACATTCCTCAATAAATAAAGGCTGTATATTACAAACCTACAGCCAGCATTATACTTAATGGTAAAAAACTAAAGCCATTTCCTCTAAACTCAGGAAGGACAAGGATATCCTCTCTCTCCACTTCTCTTCAATTTAGTATTAGAATGCTTAGGTACAACAATAAGACAAGATGCAAACATAAAAGGGATCCAAATAGGGAAAGATGAAGTAAAACTCTCCCTCTTTGCAGATGACATGATCTTGTATTTAAAGAATCCCATCGACTCCACTCCCAAATTACTCGAGCTGATTCGAAACCTTGGTAAAGTAGAAGGCTATAAAATTAACCCTCAAAAATCAATGGCTTTTCTGCATGCCAACAATGAGAAGAACACCTTTGAAATCAGGAAAGCAACTCCATTCATAATAGCCCCACAAAAAATAAATACCTAGGAATTAACTTAACCAAAGAAGTGAAGGACCTCTATGATGAAAACTTTAAAAACCTGAAAAAGGAAATCAAAACAGAACTTAGAAAGTGGAAAAACTGGGCTGGGAAGGTGGCTCAGTGGTAGAGCGCTTGCCTTGCATGCTCAAGGCCCTGGGTTCGATTCCTCAGCACCATATAAGCAAAAAGAAAAAAGCCAGAAGTGGCACTGTGGCTCAAGTGGTAGAGCACTAGCCTTGAGCTGAAGAGCTGAGGGACAGCGCCCAGGCCCAGAGTTCAGGCCCCACGACCGGACCCAAAAAAAAAAAAAGAAAAGAAAAGAAAAAAAAGAAAGTGGAAAAACTTCCCATGCTCCTGGATTGTGAGGATCAACATCATGAAAATGGCAATACTTCCCAAGGCTATCTACAATTCAATGTGATACCTATCAATATTCCAAATTCATTCTTCAAGGAAATAGAAGAGGCGATCCAAAAATTCATATGGAACAATAAAAGACCCTGAATTGCAAAAACGATCCTTATCAGAAAGAACAGTGCTGCAGGAATATCAATACCAATTTGCAAACTCTACTACAAAGGCATAGCAATCAAAACAGCTTGGTACTGGCACAAGAACAGACCTGAGGACCAATGGAATAGAACTGAAGACCCAGAAATGAATCCACAGACCTATAGCCACCTAATCTTACATAAGGGATCTAAAAAAATAGAATGGAAGAAAGACAGCCTCTTCAGTAAATGGTGCTGGCAAAATTGGTTAATCACCTGTAGAAAACTAAAGCTAGATCCTTATATATCACCCTGCACCAGAATCAACTCCAAATGGATCAAAGACCTTGGAGTCAAAGCAAACACCCTGAAAACATTACAGGAAGGAATAGGAGAAACACTAGGGCTCCTTGGCACAGGCCAAAATTTTCTTAATAGAGACCAAGAAACACAACAATCAAAGAAAGGTTGGACAAATGGGATTGCATGAAACTGCAGAGCTTCTGCATGGCAAAGGACATAGCTAGCAAGATCAACAGAAAGCCCACAGATTGGGAGAAGATCTTCACTAGCCATACAATGGACAAGGGTATCATATTTAAAATATACTTGGAACTCAAAAAATTAAATCCCCCAACAACAAATCCTCCAAGAAACAACCCCCCCATTAACAAATGGGCTAAAGACTTTAAAGAGAGACTTCTCTGAAGAGGAAATAATATTGGCCCATAGACACATGAAGAAATGCTCAACCTCCCTAGCCATAAAAGAAATGCAAATCAAGACAACATTGAGATTCCACCTCACCCCAGTTAGAATGGCTATAATCAAGAACTCTAATAACAACAGATGCTGGAGGAGATGTGGCCAAAGGGAACCCTACTGCATTGCTGGTGGGAATGTAAACTTGTTCAACCACTTTGGAAAGTAGTATGGAGGTTCCTCAAAAGACTCCACATAGAGCTCCCCTATGACCCAGCAATCCCACTTTTGGGCGTTTACCCATATGATTACAAACAAGACCATACTAAAGCTACCAGCACAACTATGTTTATTGCAGCATTATTCACCATAGCTAAGATATGGAACCAACCCAGATGCCCCTCAGTAGATGAATGGATCAAGAAAATGTGAGATACACACACACACACACACACACACACACACACACACACACACACACACACATACATACATACTTACATACATACATACATACATACATACATACATACATACATACATACAATGGAATTCTATGCCTCAATCAGGAAGAATGACATTGTCCCATTTGTTAGGAAATGTAAAGACTTGGAAAAAATCATATTAAGTAAGCCAGGCCGAAAGAAACATAGGTCCCATGGTTTCCCTTACTGGCAATAACTAGTATAAGTTTAGGACAAGCAGAAAAGGTCAAAAGCTATGTACATATGACCATATAAAATGATGTTAAGTAAAATGAACCCCAAGATAGGGACACAAATGGTTTTTTTTGCTTGCTATTGTTTTTAACATATTTATAATGTATTATGTGATTTTTTTGTTTCTTTGGTATGTTCTTCCCTCATGGTATAAGCCCTGTTTTCACTGTATTTGATGTCAGTGCCCTGCATCTTGTATATACATTTTTCTAATTTGGGGAGGGGAAGGGAAAAAAACAAAATGCTTAAATAAAGATACAGGCTGACCCATTGTAGTAATGAGATGTATAAGACACTATGCTGAAAACAAACTTTACAACTTCCATGGGGGGAGAGGGGGTGGGAGGCAGGGGAGTAGTTGGGGAGGTGGGGAAGGAAGGGATGTTAGGGGAAAAACAAAGGAGAAGGCAAAAATGCTTGATTAAAAAAATGTACTTGGGCTGGGAAAGTGGCTCAGTGGTAGAGTGCTTGCCTCGCATGCATGAGGCCCTGGGTTCGATTCCTCAGCACCACATAAACAGAAAAGGCTGGAAGTGGCGCTGTGGCTCAAGCGCTTGCCTTGAGCTGAAGAGCTCAGGGACGGGGCCTGGGCCTAGAGTTCTAGACCCATGACTGACAAAAAAAAAAATGTATTCATTACCTTACTCATGTAACTGTAACCCCTCTATACAGTATTTTTACAATAAAAACGTATTAAAAAATAAAATGCTGGCCAACAAGATCTCAAAAGACAGTGGTGGACCCAGGGGTGCTGCAACCACTCTCCGCATAGTCTAGTCCTTCCTGGGCAGTTCCTCTCTGTACTCTGTAGTTTGTGAATTGGACAGTGTCATTTGCTGAGTTGTATGATCTCTCCAGAAGTAGCACACCTGGCACCACTGCCTGACACCACGGGAAGCTGGCAATGTCCAATGGAAAGATGCAGTCTGCAGTTTGGATCCTAGTTGTATAACTTATTGGCTATGTGACCCTGTATAAGTTATTCATCCTTTACAGGACTCAGTTTACCCATCTGTAAAATGGTTCTTATAAGGGAAAAAAAAATAATGTAACTTAAGGACTTAGAATAGCCTAGTACATGTGACAGATAACATGTAGGCTTATCATGGCATGTAGGCTTATCAGTGCCTGCTCAAATGCTTCTTCCCATAATACCCGGGTATCTGCTCAACCAAGGAAAAGAGCTGGAATGGCACATGCACAAGCCATCAAGCAATCAACACAAAGCCCAAGGGAGGAGATACTGGAGGAAAATTACTTGCTGAGGCACTAGCCTTAGTGGGAAGCAGCATGGGGATAATGCCCTGAAAGTTTTCACAGCCTATAAAGCCAGACACCAGCTAAACTGTATCTCCTACTCCAGAGAAAATTTCCAATGCAGGATCTCCCTCCACAGAAGCCAAGGATGACTCTACTTACTCAGGGCATTGTAGTCTGTCAGGCTGAAATCCCATGTTTTCGTATCTGGATCTGCAAAGAAACAGAAGGCTGATGACTCTTGTTTTAATCTGTGCTTGGGCACTTAATAAAAGATTGTTTTCTGACTGAGTGATAGATGCCAAGTTCAAAATATGACCAGCAAGCCCCTACAATCTCTACAGAAGACAAATTGCAGATACAGATCATTCTTTTGTTGCCTTCTAATAGAACTAAGACCCTGGAAAAGTTACAGGACTTATTTATACATGGGCTGAAGCAGAGTTAGGACTAGAATCTAATTCTCCATGTTCCAGTGCAGCCAGGCACAGCAATATGAAAATGAGCAGCCACATCCTGCCGTTACCTCCAGACCAACCAAAGCATGGTACTAACCTTTCCAAGTCAGTTCCATTGCTTTAAAATTTGGGCTGGGCACTAGTGACTCATGCCTGCAATCCTAGCTACTCAGGAGGCTGAGATCTGAGATAAAAATTCAAAGCCAGTCCAGGCAGGAAAGTCTGTGAGACTGACATTTCCAGTTAACCAGGAAAAAGCCAGAAGTGGAGCTGGCTCAAGTGACAGAGTGCTAGTCTTGAAGTAAAAAAAAATAGAGCTCAGGGGCAGCACCTAGGCCATTAGTTCAAGCACCAGGACTGATACACACATATACATATACACAAAAAGAAGTTGGAAAAAATTATAAGTATCATATAACTATTTTTAGCCTTAAATGCTATAGTACATCTAGAACACCTGGTAGAGGAACTGGCTTCTTAGTAAATATTCACCTGCTCTCTTCATGGCCAAGCAGGAGCTCCAAAATATGGCAGGTGGTGGAGACAAGGACTATTATAAAGGGAAATACCAGCTAAAATAGAAAAAATGCATGTGCCAGTGCATTCTCACAATATGTATGAGAAACCATGATTACAAGATTCCAAAAATAGAAAAAACATCTGCAGAACAAAAGCCTCATTACCATAACTTCTGCTGGGCAGACTCTTAAACACTGCAATGAGTTCCTTGTTGTAGCCAATCTTCACCATGAAGCGATCTCCATTCTTGATGCATACCCCCTTCTGACAACTTACTGGGTTTTGGACTGAGGCTCTCAATTTCTCTTGAAATTTTCCTTTTATCTTGGACGTCACACCCCCTGAGTTATTATGAGTGTCAAAAATGCTCTGCCCACCAGATGTGGACGGTTTCACAGTCTTGACCTCAAATTCAGGATCTCGAGGAAGTGGTCCAGAGGAAGAAGCAGGAGTTTCCTGGGAATTCTTTGCTTTGGCCAAAGGCTCATGAGTTATATTAGCCACAGGTGTTGATCTGATTTTATCTGAAGCCTGAGTATGACTTTGACCTAACTTATAGCCCAAGAGCTGTTGGTTAAGGACGTTGGGAGGACTTTGTGCCAAGGGGGGAGAGAGCCTACTAAGAATTGTTTGACTTGGTGGGCTGCGGCTAGGACAGGCTACGGATCTCTCTTCTTGGCTCTTCCATGTCCTCTCAGCCTGGTTTGATGTGCTGGGCTGAAAATGGTGGGAATTATGAAGTCTTTGGTCATCATGAAATGAGTTGCTGAGATTCTGTTGTTTAACAGTGACACCATGGCCCACTGGCTTAGAAGGCTCCCTCCGGAGATTCTGAGAAGGGCCCTGCTTGGGCCGAGAAGGGTTGGTAGCAATGGAGGATCCAGAGCCTTGGCTTGGAGGCTGTCCTGCTAATAACTTCTCAGCCCTACGAGCAAGAGCCTTCTGTCGATTCTCTTCAATCTTCTTCTTCTGTTCCTCAGTAAGAGGCAAAGACATTGTAACAGGGATATGTCTAGGCAGGAATGTCAACCTTTTAAGTGGGAACTTGACAGAAGCTGTGACAAAAACGAACAAAAACAAAAGACTGAAATAAACATTAAATTTGCCATGCTCCCTCCTTCCTTCCTTCCTTCCTTTTCTTCATTTCTTTATTGTCAGTCATGAGGCTTGAACTAAGGGCTTGGGCGCTGTCCCTGAGCTTTTCTGCTCAAGGCTAGTGCTGCTCTACCACTTTGAGCCACAGCTCCACTTCTGATTTTCTGGTGGTTAAGTGGAGGTAAGGGTTGCATGGATTTGTCTGCCTGGATTGGCTTAAACTCATAATCCTCAATCTCAGCTTCCTGAGCAGCCTGGATTACAGGTGTGAGTCACCAGTGCTTGGCTTCTACCTTGATTTTTAAGAAGCTTTTGTTCTGGGAAATGACTAAAGGACATATTAAATTTCTGTTATAATCAAAAAGAAAGTGCACGCACAGGGGTAATAGGCAGCATATGCTAAAATGATGACCCAAATGAAAAAAGTATTCATCAAATTCAAAGCTAAAAATAAGGTATTTCACGGGGCTGGGAAGGTGGCTCAGTGGTAGAGCGTTTGCCTTGCATGCATGAGGCAGGCCCTGGGATCCATTCCTCAGCACCACATAAGCAAAAAGAAAAAAAGCCGGAAGTGGCGCTGTGACGCAAGTGGTAGAGCGCTAGCCTTGAGCTGAAGAGCTGAGGGACAGAGCCCAGGCCCAGAATTCAGGCCCCACGATCAGAGCCCCCTCCCCCCCAAAAAAAGGTATTTCAGCTACCATATTTTTTCTTTCCCATCTCCTAGTCAAGGAAAAGTTATCAGACCCCAAGAAAGTTCTACAGTATAAGCTAAATTTAACAACAACAACAAAAAAGCAACATTTTAAACTAGAAAGGATATCAGACTAGACATAAATAGACCAAACAACCACATACCATGATGTGATACTTGCTCAAAAGAACTCCAACCTGGAAGAAGGAAAAAACCATTAACCTCAAATAGACTTACACCCTCGTTTTTTCCCCTTGCATTTAATCCTTTGTGATCCTTGGTAAATTAATCTGCATGTGACCCAGTGTGAGCAAGTTAGTCCCTGAATACAAATTCAACAGCAGTGACTTTTGGGGGGAAAAAAAGCGGAGGAGGAGGCAGAAGGATGTAATATTCTTTATAAAAATCCTCATGCTAACTTGGGAGGATAAAATCTGGAGGACTGCAGCTTGAGGTTATCCTGGGCAAAAAAACTTACCAGATCCTCTTCTCCAAAATAACCAGCAAAAAAGCAGGGTTAGAGGTGTAGATTGAGCAGTGGATTGTGCAAATCTACGCAAAATGTAAAGGGTTAAAATTCAATCGTTATCTCGCCAGCCATAGAACCAACATTAATTCAGACTACAACACAGTTCTTGCCTTTTTTTTTCCCTATTATATTTTTATGCAATACAGGAAAGTAGGATCGTTCTGTATATTTTATACTGTCGTCCCAACTTTTTTTTTTTCCCCATGAATTTGCTCCTAGACATTTTACTGAGCTGGACCATAGGAATGAGGGAGTCAGACCGCAGTTTCTGTGTCTGGGCTCGGGACTAGGGTCCTCAGATGTATCTGGTTAGGCCTCTGAGAGAGGGACGGAGAGTCACAGGTTTCCTTCCCTGATTGGGGGGGGCTCCCTCTTGCCGGAGCACCCCAACACCTCAGAGAAGTTACACCTCCTCCTAGAGTGGTTAGGAAGGAGCTAGGTGTGTTGCCAGTACACAGCAGAAACTCTTCCTGGGCCAAACACTCTAGTTCTGTTTCCAGCCACGGTTTTCCTGAACTCCCAAATTTCGCAGGTTGGAGACCAGCGGATGAGAAGTCCCAGACCTTGAATTACCACCGCCCCCCGGCCGCCCCTCTGAGCTGGGGCCTCTGTTCCGCTCTGTTCCCCGGTGAGCCCCTTCTCAGCTCGGCTGCGGACGCCCTAGTCCGCCCCTGTTCCTCTCCTCTTGGATTCTCCCACTTGGCCCCCGCCTGGCCCCCGCCTCCAGGCTGGCATTTGGTCTGGTCCACCTCCTCCGCCGCCTTTCCCCCTGTACACTTTCTCACCCGGCGAGGCCTAAGATGAAGGTTGCCCTCGCAGCCTCGGCCAGGCGCTTCTCCGGAACCCTCCACGACTAGTTTTCGCTTCCAGCCGCGCGATTGAGAAAACGGTAACTGAAGCGCTGCAGGGGAACTGGAATTCAGGCGCTGCCTGCTAACCGGCCTTGCTGCAGCGGCCTGACCAAGAGAACTTGGTTGCCTCCGAACTACATTTCCCAGTGAGCAACGCGGCCGAAGTTTTGATTCAAATAACAGGAGTGATGAGACTGTTGCTGCAAGGCCTTCTGGGAGTTATAGTTTTATGTGGGTAGTCTGGCAAGAAATAGAAGTGACGCAACGTCAGGAGGCGGGAAAAACAGGAGCGGCGATGCACCCTGGGAGCTGTAGTTCTCAATACCCCCTCCCCCCCCCCCCCCCCCCCAAGCATTTACCCAAGCTAAAAGATCCTCAAATAGGATATTAAAGATTCCAAAACCGGTTTCATGATCAGAACTGCCTCTGGAAAGCAATCCAAACATAATGATTTGGTAGCTCTTAATACAAGTATTTCCCAGAACATCCATACTTAGAATTGCTATATTTGCAATGTAAGCCCCTCCCCCTTCTTCCCCACACTTGCTGTCCCAACCCTTGTCTTCCTGGACCAAAGGAGAATTGGAGTGGTCCTTATGATTGTCACCTTTGGCAGTGCTATCTGTTAGGTTTTTAAAAAAGAGGTAGCCTAGTAAGAACAGCACCACGCACGTGGTATTCAGGTAAGGGGTAGGTTTATTCAGTAGACCTACTGGGACTAGGTAAGATTGGCACTCCACAAGGCTGACAAAAGAGGTTGTCTGGCCCCGGGTTAGGCCTTATATAGGGTAAGGGCAGGGAAAGGTGTGTCCAGGTAAGGGGAAGTGGGATCAGGTGGGAGAAAGGTGTGGCCACATCAGATTAAGATGTGACCTCAGTGGATGCAGATGTGACCTCTTCCAGGTGTCCCAGTTGCCTAGGTAACGCAGGTACTGGGCGAGGTCTGTTCGCCTTCCAGGAATGGACCTTACACTATCATCAGCCATTGTACTGAGCATCAATATAAACTATTGAATTCTTGACTACAACCTATGAAATACAGATTTTTCTTATCCCCATTTGACAAAGCCTTGCTTTGATCTGAAACCTTTAGAGTTTAGTTAATTTTTAAGCACCTTTGAACACCCAATTATGATTACATATTGATGGCAAATTGTTTCCTATCCTGAAAAAGTTGCTCATTTACAAAGAGGCAGCTCTCTTCTGCATGGCAAAGGACATAGCTAGCAAGATCAACAGAAAGCCCACAGATTGGGAGAAGATCTTCACTAGCCATACAACAGACAAGGGTCTCATATCTAAAATATACTTGGTACTCAAAAAATTAAATCCCCCAACAACAAATCCTCAAAGAAACAACCCCCCCGATTAATAAGTGGGCTAAAAACTTAAAGAGAAACTTCTCTGAAGAGGAAAGAAGGATGGCCAATAGACACATGAAGAAATGCTCAACCTCCCTAGCCATAAAAGAAATGCAAATCAAAACAACATTAAGATACCACCTCACCCCAGTTAGAATGGCTATAATCAAGAACTCTAATAACAACAGATGCTGGAGGGGATGTGGCCAGAAGGGAACCTTACTGCATTGTTGGTGGGAATGTAAACTTGTTCAACCACTTTGGAAAGTAGTATGGAGGTTCCTCAAAATACTCCACATAGAGCTCCCCTATGACCCAGCAATCCCACTTTTGGGCATTTACCCAAATGTTTACAAACAAGACCACACTAAAGCTACCAGCACAACTATGTTTATTACAGCATTATTTACTATAGCTAAGATATGGAACCAACCCAGATGCCCCTCAGTAGATGAATGGATCAAGAAAATGTGGTATATCTACACAATGGAATTCTATGCGTCCATCAGAAAGAATGACATTGCCCCATTTGTTAGGAAATGGAAAGGCTTGGAAAAAATTATATTAAGTGAAGTAAGCCAAGCCCAAAGAAACATAGGTCCCATGGTTTCCTTATTTGCAATATCTATTATATGTCTGAGTCAAGCAGAAAAGGTCAGATAAGGTGATGTTAGGGAAATGAACCCTAAGATATGTATCCAAATGTTTTTTTTTTCTTTCATGTGATTGTTTCTAACGCATTTATAAGATTATTTCTTTGTTGCTTTGTATGTCCCTCCCCCACAGTATAACCCCTGCTTTCACTATATTTGATGTTGGTATAATTTGTGGAGGGGAAGGGGAAAAACAAGTCATTTAAATAAGGATACAGGTGGACCTGTTGCAACAATGAGAAGTATGAAAACGAACTTTACAACTTTGGTGGGGGGGGGGGCGGGGAGGATTGGGTGGAGGGGGGGAGGATGGGAATGGATGGGAAGGGGAAACAAAGGAGGAGGCTACAATGCTTGATAAGAAATGTACTCATTATCTTGCCCATGTAATTGTAACCCCTCTGTACAGTATTTTCACAATAAAAAATAAATAAAAATTAAAAAAAAAAACAAAGAAGCGGCTCTCATTGTAAGGATCTGGAAAATGGAAATGTCATATTAAGAAAAAAGGAAAGCAGGCGCCGGTGGCTCACGCCTGTAATCCTAGTTACTCAGGAGGCTGAGATCTGAGGGTGGAAGTTCAAAGCCATTGCGAGCAGGAAAGTCCATGAGATTCTTCTCCCCAATAAACCACCAGAAAACCGGAAGTGGCACTATGGCTCAAATGCAAGCTTGCTCATCTGGAGCTGAAGAGCGCAGGGACAGAGCCCAGGCCTAGAGTTCAAGCCTCATGACTGACAAAAAAGAAAAAAGAAAAAGCACAAGTTGTGTAGGAGAGGGGAGTGGGGGAAGTGAGGAGAGAAGAAGAAATCCTTGTAAGTACAGAGAAAGTTCTAGGAAGGAGGAGGGTTGGATGGAGTACATGTTTCAACCATTTTTTTCCCCTTGAATTATTTGAATTTTCTTACAGTAATCATGTAGAACTTGCATGACTTGAAACTTATAAGACACTGTTGAAATGACAGACCTTGGCCTTCTTGCAGGATGTGAGACTTAACAATAGAAAGTGTTCAGATCTCAGCTCTACACATCCTTTTAATTGGCCCTATAAACATAGGGACTGAGCCTTCATCTTCAATTCGGTAGAGATGGAAAATAACACCTCATTAAACCTTCTTATTGTTAGATTTGAAGCAAGATAATATAGGGAAAATGCTCAGTAAACTGTGAAATACCAGAACAGATGTGAGAGGGATGGTGGCACTTCTAGGGTCAATCTTAGAATTCTGTATAGGCACAACCTAGTTTCTGCGGTATTGTGTGAATAGATACTAATCAATGAGTTAGCCCTGCCCTTCCTGCACCAGTAGTCAATTAATTTGCTAAGAAAGCCCTTCCCCATGCCTGTCACTGGAGCAGTCATTCACTTTCCTGACCTTCAGTTGTTTCACAACATCATGCTCTTTGGATTGGTGGATCCTAATTGTGGATGCTTAGAGTTCGTATTAATTCATAGGTCCTCAGTACATTCATAAACCCTAATGTGGGAAGTCTAGAATTGCTCTAGAAGATGTGACTTACTTTTCTAGCTCTAATGTCTTAAAATTCTAGGAATTAAAATAAAAATTCAGTGTAAGATATTATCTATGTGAAAATGGAACTACGTAACTTGAGGGTAGGGATGGGACTGGAAAAGCTGGAGAAGAATGGTGGAAAGGGTAACATTGATCAAGAGGCACTGCGCTCATAGCCAGATTTAGGGAACTGAAACCTCTTTGTACAACTTAACTTAATTTTTTTTAAAGAAACAAATATTATAGAAGCATACTAACTCTTTTTTTTTTTGTCAGTTGTGGGGCTTGAACTCAAGGCCTGGGTGCTGTCCCTGGGTGTTGGGAGCTCTTTTTGCTCAAGGCTAGTGCTCTATCACTTTGAGTCACAGCACCACCTCCAGTTTTCTGGTGGTTAATTGGAGATAAGAGTCTTGCAACCTACCTTTCTTTTTCTCTTCCTTCCTTCCTTTCTTTCGTTCATTCATTCTGTTTCCCCCTTCGGTCGTGGGGCTTGAACTCTGGGCCTGAAGGCTGTCCTTCAGCTCTTTAGCTTAAGGCTAGCACTCTAGCATTTGAGCCACAGCGCCACTTCCACTTTTCTTGTGGTTTATTGGAGATAAGAGTCTCACGGACTTTCCTGCCCAGGCTGGCTTTGAACCGTGATCCTCAGATCTCAGCCTCCTGAGTAGCAAGGATTACAGGCGTGACCACTAGCATCCGGCTTTGCAGCCTTTCTTCCCTAGGATGGCTTTGAACCACAATCCTCAGATCTCAGCTCCTGAGTAGCTAGGATTACAGGTGTTAGCCAGCAGCTCCTGGTGCATATTAACTTTTGGTTTCCTTTACAAATATATTTCTTGTTTTTTTTTTCTTACTTTCTTGTAATGCTTTTGCTTTTCTTTTATTAAACCAAAAAATTTTTATTTTCAGAAATAACAATCAGATTCATGTCTTTTGTTTTTCAGAAACAGCACTTATATCTTGCGATTATATGCAGGTTTTTTTTAATTCTATACTTCAGAAGTTATTATATTCTATAAATTTATTATATTCTATAAAAATAATTTAAAGGCCTAGAAGATGCACAAGAGCCAAGGAATGCAAATAGAAGATAGGATACATGTGGCAATTCAGTTCCAATTTTATTTTGAGCTCCCTGGAAGCTAAAGCAAAAATTAAGAAGGCATGCAAGCCTATCAACTGACCAGCACAGCTGACATTCCAAATATCAGCTGGACGGTGCCAGTAGAGTTGGAACTTTACATGGTTGACTTAGAAATAAACAAAAGGACCAAATGGGATTGCATAAAGTTGCAGAGCTTCTGCAGGGCAAATGACATAGCTAGCAAGATCAATAGAAAGCCCACGGATTGGGAGAAGATCTTTACTAGCCATACAACGGACAAAGGTCTCATATCTAAAATATACTTGGAACTCAAAAAATTAAACCCCCCAACAACAAATCCTCAAAGAAACAACTGCCCAATAAATAAGTGGGCGAAAGACTTAAAGAGAAACTTCTCTGAAGAAGAAAGAAGAATGGCCAATAGACACATGAAGAAATGTTCAACATCCCTAGCCATAAAAGAAATGCAAATCAAAACAACATTGAGATATCACCTCACTCCAGTTAGAACGGCAAAAATCAAGAACTCTAACAACAACAGATGCTGGAGGGGATGTGGACAGAAAGGAACCTTACTTCATTGTTGGTGGGAATGTAAACTTGTTCAACCACTTTGGAAAGCAGTATGGAGGTTCCTCAAAAGACTTCACATAGAGCTCCCCTATGACCCAGCAATCCCACTTTTGGGCATCTACCCTAATGTTTACAAACAAGACCACACTAAAGCTACCAGCACAACTATGTTTATTGTAGCATTATTTACCATAGCTAAGATATGGAACCAACCCAGATGCCCCTCAGTAGATGAATGGATCAAGAAAATGTGGTATATATACACAATGGAATTCTATGCGTCCATCAGAAAGAATGACATTGCCCCATTTGTTAGGAAATGGAAAGGCTTGGAAAAAATTATATTAAGTGAAGTAAGCCAGGCCCAAAGAAACGTAGGTCCCATGGTTTCCCTTATTTGTAATATCTAGTATATGTATGAGTCAAGCGGAAAAGGTCAGATAATGTGATGTCAGGAAAATGAACCCTTAGATGTGTATTTTAATGTTTTTTTCTTTCATGCATGTGTTTCTAACACATTTATAAGATTATCTCTTTGTTGCTTTGTATGTCCCTCCCCCACAATATAACCCCTGCTTTCACTATATTTGATGTCAGTATAACTTGTGGAGGAGATGGGGAAAAACCAGTTGTTTAAGGATACAGGTGGACCTGTTGCAACAATGAGAAGTACAAGTTGTCATGTCCAAAACGAGCATTACAATGTTGGTGCGGGGGGGGGGGGGGGGGGGGGGAGGGAGGGAAGGAGAAGGATTGGGATTAGGGGGGGAGGGGGGGAGGCTGGGAAGGGATGTGAAGGGTAAACAAAGGAGGAGGCTGCAATGCTTGGTAAGAAATGTATGCATTATCCTGCCCATGTAACTGTAACTCCTCTGTACAGTATGTTCACAAATAAAATTAAATTAAATTTAAAAAAAAAAAGAAATAAACAAAAGGACAAATAGGATGAACATTTTGTAGAGCTAAATACTTATTATCAAATGTAAAGTCCTTAGAGTTTTTTGACAGCTACTAATGGTTAACTAGTTTCTCCACTGGTAAAGATTTGATGATTTTAAGTTTTTTTCTTTCTCTCTCTCTCTCTCTCTCTTTCTTTCTTTCTGTCAGTTGTGGGGCCTGAACTCTGGGCCTGGGCACTGTCCCTCAGCTCTTCAGCTCAAGGCTAGCGCTCTACCACTTGAGCCACTTCTGGCTTTTTCTGCTTATGTGATACTGAGGAATCGAACCCAGGGCCTCATGCATGCAAGACAACACTCTACCACTGAGCCACCTTCCCAGCCCCCTTTCTTTCTTTAAAAAGAAATCTAATAATGTTCAGTTTGTAAATCCCCAAATGTAGCAGACACTATTTTAAGGCATCCAGAGATAAGTAAAGTCTGATTCCATCCTTTTACTGGTTACAGTTTCAGAGAATAAAAGACAAGTCGCTAGAATTGCCAAGCTTAGCAAGTGTCCCTAATGTCTGTTCCAATAGCGCAGGTGACACATACACTACAGAAGGAATCGTTGCTCATCTGAAATGCATGTTTAACAGTGTTCTGTATTTTACCTGAAGCCATAAAAGCAGTCTGCTCTTACTAGTGGCTCAGACTGAGTTTAGCAGCACAGAAATATGCACTGATAGATGGCTGAATCATGGGTGAATCATAGAGACATTGACTTTTTTTTGTTTGAATATTCAGGCTGTCTGGAATCTGTTTTTAATATATATATATATATATATATATATATATACACATAATTGCATTGTTATTCTTAAGGTATTGTACAGAGGGGTTAACATTTCATGTCAGGTACTGAGTACAATTCTTTTTGTACAATGTCACCCCTTCCTTCACTTTTCCCCAATTTCCCCCTCCTGTCCCCACCCACAAGTCGCATAATTCATTTTCCACATAGTGTCTACTGAATACCATGACTGCATTTATTCAGCCTTCCTCCCTCCATTTCTGTGCCCTCCTTTGCCTCTCTAAAAAGAAAAAGCCCAAAAGCAAAAACAAACAACAACAAAACACATGTTCCCATTTCCTGGAATTTGTTTGGATAAATAATACTTTCAATGTCCAGAGGCGTTATGCCTTTGGGTTCCTCCCCTAAAGATAATCCTCTGATTGTGTGTGAATACTAGAGTCCTGAATAAATTATCACCTGCAGCTGTATTTTAGATCAAGCTTCCACATATGAGAAAAAACATGCACCAAATAGTGACTTTTAAAGTTAGAAGGGGGGCTGGGAAGGTGGCTCAGTGGTAGAGTGCTTGCCTTGCATGCCTGAGACCCTGGGTTCAATTCCTCAGCACCACATAAGCAAAAAGAAAAAAGCCGGAAGTGGCATTGTGGCTCAAGTGGTAGAGCGCTAGCCTTGAGCTGAAGAGCTGAGGGACAGTGCCCAGGCCCAGAGTTCAGGCCCCACAACCAGACCCAAAAAAATAAATAAATAAATAAATAAAGTTAGAAGGGACTGATGGTTGACTGATTGATTATGCTGGAGATTGAATCCAGGGCTTTGTTGACTACAAATTTATTCCTGAGCTACACCCCAGTCCTGTTTTTATTTTGAGGCACTGTTTTTACTAAATCACCCAGGCTGGCCTTGAACTTGTGACTCTTCTGCCTCTGCCTCCTGAGTAGCTGGGATAACAGTTGTGTACCAGCAGGTGTCTGTTCTTATAAAGACTCACATCCTGTCACATACAAGTTGTCTCTTAAGATCTCATTCAACTTTAATTACCTCCTTGTAGGTCCTATCTCCAAATACAGGTGACTTTTCAATTTGTATTTTAAGGAAACACGATTCAGTATACAGGAGCAGTGTGTTGCAAGATCTCCTCATCCCTAGCCAGATAGCATTGTTGCAGGGCTCACTTCAAGCACAGCAAAGGTTTTCAGCCTCCTTTGGCTAGCATTTGTGGCATCTTGGAGGAGACATAACATGGCTTTGGGAGAGCATTAATCCAGAGGTCTCACAGTGGCTGGGGGACACAGTGGAAATAACCAGAGAGTCCTTCTGCCAGTCCAATCTTGAGCAGGAGACGTATCAGTGGGGGAGGGGAGACAACAGACACAATTGCCCTGCTGTAGTGGCATTGAATAGACCCTGCCTTAGTTTCTGCTGTCCAGCTTTTCAGAGAAGCCTAGGTCCTGTAATTCTTTTTTTTTTTTTTTTTGCCAGTCATGGGGCCTGAACTCTGGGCCTGGGCGCTGTTGCTCAGCTCTACAGCTCAAGGCTAGCGCTCTACCACTTGAGCCGCAGTGCCACTTCTGGCTTTTTCTGCTTATGTAGTGCTGAGGAATCGAACCCAGGGCCTCATGCATGCAAGGCAAGCACTCTACCACTGACCCACCTTCCCAGCCCGGTCCTGTAATTCTTGACGTCCCTTTCCACTGCTGTTATGAATTGTTCTTAGCTTGCCAGTTGATTCTTTATTTCTGGGGGAAGGCATAATTCAACCAATGCCAGTCTCTGTTGCTTACATCCAAAGATGGCTGACTTCTATGTTCCAGGTTAGTCGTCTCTCTCCCTCCCTCCCTCCCTTTATGCTTCCTTTCCTACCTCGGAACTGTTACTAGGTGTTTTCTATGAAATACAGCCACAAAATGGCAATGATTACAAAAGGACCTAAATGGTATGAGTTTGTCATTCAGGGATTCAACCTAGTCCCTTAGGTTCCACCTTATCCTCCCTAGATTCTCTCTTGGACTCATTGCCTTGATGACAAGAGCTGTGTCTTAAAACATAGTCCTAGCTGAGTGCCGTTAGCTCACGCTTGCAATCCTACCTAGTTAGGAGGCTGAGATTTCTGCAGTAGGTACATCTGTGAGATTCTTACCTCTAATTAACTACCAAAAAGCTGGAAGTGTAGCTGTGGCTCTAGTGGTAGAGCTCTAGCCTCCAGGAAAAACAAGCAAAGAAAAAACCTAGAGGCAATACCCAGGTTCAGAGTTGAAGGCCCAGGACTGGCAAAAAGCAACAAACATATTCCTTTCATCATATGACTCTTTTTCTTTGCCAGTCCTGGGGCTTGAATTCTAGGCCTACTCATTGTCCCTGAGCTGCTTTTTGCTCAAGGTTAGCACTTTACCACTTGAGCAACAGCGTGACTTCTGGCTTTTTCTGTGTATGTGGTACTGAGGAATACAACCCAGGGTTTCATGCATTCTAGGCAAGCATTCTACCACTAAGCCACATTCCCAGGCTTGTATGAGTCTTTCTGTTTTTACTTTTGTGTACCTTTAGTTTTTTTCAAAATGAGGTTTCATTATGTAGCCTAGACTAACCTCAAATTCATAAGCCTCTTGCCTCTGCCTCCTGATTGCTGTGATTACAAGCGTGAGCCATTATATTCATTCCCACCAGTAAACCCTAATTTTCTACCTCCTGTTCTCTGGAGTCTTCAAAATATAATAACAGTTTTACTAACACATTTCCAGAGAATCTAATTTTCTTTACCCATAAAGTAACACTGTGAAGTGTCCTTACCATTAATCTCTTTCCCTAGAGTGTAAAGACCTTAGCTAGATGTATAAACAGTTATGGAGCGACCTATCTGGATACCCAAATCAGATGTTAGGCTTCTAGTAAGGTAAGCGATGGACTCCCCTCTTCCTTCCTTGCTAATTTCCTAGAGAGGGCATAGCAGTCCTTTGGCAGGCACCTCAAGGGCACACCACCTCTCAGGTTCGTTATGCCCGGAGTACTTTGATACTGTGATAAGATGGGGAGGGTGGCAAAGCTTGAGTGGCAAGGAGTCTGCCCCCTCCCAGGGTGCTGCCAGTCCAAAGAGACATTTGCATATCCAAAGCACCGAGGAGCACTGCAGAGGTTTATAAGGCAAGAAATTCACCCTCCTTAGCGGTTGTTCCGTTCTGATGGGTTTAATTGCCTTCAGCCTGACAGTTCAGTGTTTCTCCCTGCTCTGGTCCGCCTCCCCCAGCCCCTCTTTCTCTCTCAAACTCCAAATGAATCTGCAGGAGGATTTCTACAGCAAGAATTTCAGAGCTGGGTGCACGAGTTCTCCAAGAGCCTTCATTTCCCAGACTGTTGGACTTTCCTACCTGGGATTGATTCACCTGCCTTCTTTGTACATAGTACTTTATACATTTGCCAAAAGCAACCCCCATCCCAGACACCCTGCTCTGATTTTCTTTTTTTTGGGGGGGGGGATCCAGTCATGGGGCCTGAACTCTGGGCCTGGGTGCTGTCCCTAGCACTCTACCACTTGAGCCACAGCGTCACTTCTGGCTTTTTTTCTTTTTGCTTATGTGGTGCTGAGGAACTGAACTCAGGGCCTCATGCATGCAAGGCAAGCACTCTACCATGAGCCACCTTCCCAGCCCCTGCTCTGATTTTCTTTAACTTGTAAAATATCGCTTTTTCTTTTCTTCCAATATTGCAAATTTCACTTTCTTCACTCATTCCTTCATGCATTTACTAAAGGAAAGTTCAAGGACTTAAAATGAGCCATACCCTGTGCAAAAGCACTGGGGTGGCAGCATCAAATAAGAAACCAACATGGGACTTCAGAGTGGAGAAAGTTCTAGAGGAAGGCAAAGAGTCCACAGGAAGATCCTATTAGAAGCCATCTCAGAGTTCTGGGGAAGAAGTGGTGGAGACAGGGCTAGATTGGAAGGCTGAAAGGATTCTTAGACTGTTTGCTGTTGCTGTTACATGATATCACAGGCTGGGGAAGTTATAAAGAAAAAAGGCTGAGCCAGGTAATCATGCCTGAAATCCTAGCTTCTTAGGAACCTGAGATCTGAGGATTGTGCTGCAAAGCCAGCCCAGGCATGAAAGGTTGTGAGCCTCTTATTTCCAATTAACCATCAGAAAACCAGAAATCATGCTGTGGCTCAAAGTGGTAGAGTGCTGGCCTTGAGTGAAAGAGCTCAGGGACAGCACCCAGGCCCTGATTTCGAGCCTCACAACTGACAAAAAGAAAAACAAAGGTTGATTTTGCCTCACAGTTCTGGTGTGAGAGGCTGCATCTGCTGACAGTTTTGGTAGAGTCTCAAAGGGAAGTAGACCAAAACATGGTGAGACACAGGAAGTCCAGGAGAGATCTAACCAAACTGATTTTATAGCAGACTTGATCTTTTTTTTTTTAAGCAGACTTGATCTTGAGATAACCAATTCACCATTATCCAATAATGAGGGCAATGTCTTAATCACTTCTTAGTGATCTCACCATTTAATGTCTCTTCTCAGGGATTAAATTTCAACAGGAAAACTGCTTTGTTAAGTGGAAACTCCTTTGTACAACTACCTAAAGATTAACAACACCACCACCAGAAAATCAATTCAACATGAGTTTCAGGAGAGACAAGCCATAATGAAACCATGGCAGATAATAGACTCCAGAACCATCTCTGTCTCACAAAACCAAGCATCTGAATCCAGTACACAATTACGCAGCTTCTCCATTCATGCAGTAGATCTAAACTTGGCTGAGAAAGTTGAGGTAACACTCCAAGCTTTCTTACACAATTACATAGTTTTCCTGTGTTCCTTTCAAATATAAATTTGGGGATCTGTGTTTGTTTGTGACTAATGAAAAATGACAGCGAAAGAGTCAAGTAGCTTGTTTAAAAACATGAAGAAAATTACGCTCCAACCTAAATTTTAGATGTTCCTATTGCTGGACCAGTATACTGTTCTGTGGATCCTACCACAGTGGAAAGCCATCAGCTTCTGCACCATAATCTACTCTTCACAAGGTTCTGTTCATCCTGTGAGAAATTGCTTAAGTGATAATATCCCATTTGTGTCTACAGATGGGGAAGATTTCCCACTGGATTCCGTCATTAGGCAACTGCAATATCCTTGTGTGCCACTAGGGGGCAGATAACATTCCATGAGAGCTGGCAGCCTGTGTCCCATGATCCCCCTGACACCCATCTTTCTCTGGTCCCCTCCTTTTGGTCCTGTATGTTCTTGTCCCTTCCTATTTCTTTCGGTTTCATTTTGTGTTATACTTATTTACTTTTTTTAAACCATCCCTTGTTTCTCTACTTCTTTATTCGCATGTTTAGATTGTCCATAGAGTGGACAATCTTGCTTTATGAGTTGAATTGCTCCTCATTTTCAGTTCAGCTCTTAATAAAAGTACTAGTGAAACACTGTCTGCTCTCCTAGCTTTTCTGCATCCTTGTGTGTTTAATTTTTGTTTGACTGGCCACCAATTGCTTTCCTTGATGACAGATGAATGATCTTCAACAGAAAAGAAAGGGAGAGCTACCCTTGACAAAAGTAAAACAAGACACAAACAAACCAAAAGACATTAGGTCATTGAAGAATTTCAAGAGTGAAGGAACCATTAAGAGTCTTTGGGCTAACCATTGGTGGCTCACACGAGTAATCCTGGCTACTCAGGAGACTGAGATCCGAGGATCACAGTATGAAACCAGCCTGGACAAACAAATTGGTGAGACTCTTACCTCCAATTAACCAGCAAAAAGCTATAAGTAGAGGTGTGAAGCAAGTAGTAGAGTACCAGCCTTAATGAAGAGATCAATCAACAGAGACAGAGACTGAGACCTCTTTACTATAACTCAGAAAGCATCCAAACAACTACCAAAGTGTGGGATCCAATTGATCTGGAGAAAAGGCAACTTCTTCTCTCTACACCAGTATTTCATCCTTCTTACTGTCAGAAGATTCTTCTTAGAATTCATTCCAGATTTTCTTCAAGTTCAGCTTTGTTTTGTTTGTTTTCCCCTCTGGAGAGAAAGAACTATGGAGAAAACCGAGAGTTATTTTATGCCTCTGTGACCTGAGGGGTTGTGGGCTGCCAGGCTACAAACTACAAATTCAGACATCAGAGTGGCGAGGATACAGGACTGGATTTCTGCAGCAAACAGAACTTGTTCATCTGCACTGGATGGAGGCACTCCCCGACTAAATTGAGAAGAAGGAACCATTCCATTCATCACAAATGTAAATTACCCTAATTGAACAGTTAAGAGCATGAACGCTTTCTAGGTAGTTTACTGTAAGGGACCTCCCACTCCTGGATGCAATAATAGAAAACCACCAGCCATCAGCTCCATTTGGGAAAGAGCATTAGCATCCCCTCTAGTCTCCTACTTAGTCCTTAGCACTAGCTTCCAGGAAATCAGCTCCCTCTTAGCAATCAGTTCAATATTATTTGAGTTTTTATTTTATTTTTTCTTGTAAGCTTCCAAAAAAAAAAAGCAGGCTTACTCTTTTTTAACTCTGTGTAGGGCAAGCAATATGCAATCCAGTCTTGGAGCCTTTGAGAATTCCAGCATAAGGCTCTGTTTCTGGATTATGGAAATAAATTCCCACCTCTCACCACTCTGCTTCTGTTAAATAGACAATGTCAGATAGTTTCTCAGTATTCCTTCCAACTTGGCTATAGGCATATCATTCTCTACCTGTACACAAGTGAAAATAGTTCTTTTTTTTTCTTTTTTTGAGACAGAGCTTTGATAACAGCTAACCTTGAACCTTCCATCTTCTTACTTCAGCTTCTAAAGTACTGGGATTACAGGTGTGATACCTCAGCTTCTAAAGTACTGAGATTACAGGTGTGATGATGATACCTAGCTTGCTTTTTGAAAAAAAAGTTTTTGTAATAATGGGGTTTGAATTTAGGTTTTCAAACTTGCTAGGCTAGTACTCTACCACTTGAGCCTTTACTTCAACCCTACTTTTTGCTAGCATTTTGGAGATGGAATCTAGTGAACTTTTCTGCCTGTGCTGGCCTTGAACTATGATCCTCCAGATCTCAGTCTCCTGAGTAGCTAGGATTATAGATATAAAGGATTAGCACCCTGATACCTTTTGAAACATCTTAAAAACCAGTTTTAATAAAAACTATACACACTGTAAACGGACAATATATGTACATGTTACAAACTCTATGCATGTATAAAAGTTATACACCGAAATAGCTCCTTTCAGATGGAGACTTAAACTATGAAGCTACAAACAGATTTAAACTATGAAGCTATTACATAAGCTGCAACTTCATAAATCCTATTCACACATTCTTAGTCTAAGGTCCTATAACTAATTCTGTATTCGTGATTTTGAGAATGTGTGTGTGTGTGTGTGTGTGTGTGTGTGTGTGTGTGTGTGTTATTTTTTTCTGATACTGGGGCTTGAACACAGAGCCTAAGGTTGGTACCTTAGCTTTTTTTGCTCAAGACTGGTACAAAATCACTTGAGCCACATCTCACTTACAACATTTTGCTGCAACTCAGTCTTCATTATCTATGTTTAAGATACTATTGGCTATTGACAATGAATGAAATACAAACTTCTGTCTCAAAGAGGTTACTGCTTATGGAAAGAGAAGATGTGTTAAAAATACAACACAGAAAGAGCAATGGAGGAACTGCTGTTGGGGTTTAGTAAGGAGCCCTGCTAGAGGAGCTACAGAACAAGAAGTATAGAATAAGGAAGTTAAGTGGATGAAGTAGTATCTGTACTGGGTTTTAAAAATAAGTAGGAATTTGACACTCTAAAGTAACAGAGAAGAAAGCAGTTATTGGATCAAGAATGATCTAATTTGACAGAAGCAAAAATGCTGAGGAAATTTTTGTTAATCCAAATAATGTTTAAAAGAGATGATCATGATGATGATGAAGATGATGATGATGGGGATGATGACATGGTGATGGTGATAATGATAATGATGATGGCAATAATGATGATAATGGTGGTGAGGAGGAGGAGGAGGAGGAAGAGGAAATGAGAATCAAACCTAGGTCCTCATATATGCTACCACTGAGCTACACTCCAACCTAAGATTTTAGTGCGAGTATGCTTTTTTTTTTTTTTTTTTGTCGGTCCTGGAGCCTGAACTCTGGGCCTGGGCCCTGTCCCGCAGCTCTTCAGCTGTAGACTAGCACTCTACCACTTGAGCCTCAGCCCCACTTCTGGCTTTTTCTGCTTATGTGGTGCTGAGGAATCAAACCGAGGACCTCATGCATGCAAGGAAAGCACTCTACCACTGAGCCACCTTCCCAGCCCCATCCAACCTAAGATTTTACTATTTATCAGAGACTTATAGGTTGGCAGGATGTTTTCCTATGTGATAATGATCTTTGGGGGCCTTTTATTTATTTATTTTATTTTATTTTTGCTGGTTGTGGGGCTTGAACTCTGGGCCTAGGTGCTGTCCCTGAGCTCTTCAGCTCAAGGCTAGCTCTCCTTCACTTGAGCACCGTGCCACGTCAGGCTTTTTCTGTTTATGTTGTACTGAGTAATCAAACCCAGGGCTTCATGCATGCTAGACAAGCACTCCCCTACAGAGCCACATTCCCTACCCCTTTGGGAGTCTTTTTAACAAATTTGAACAAGAGCAAAGTAGCAGGATATAAAATTAACCCTCAAAAATCAATGGCTTTTCTGTATGCCAACAATGAGAAAAGGATGGCAGAAATCAGGAAAGCAACTCCTTTTGTAATAGCCCCACAAAAAATAACGTAAGAGTTAACTAAAGAAGTGAAGGACCTCTACAATGAAAACTTTAAAAACCTGAAAAAGGAAATCAAAGCAGAATTTAGGAAGTGAAAAAGCCTCCCATGCTCCTGGACTGGAAAGATCAACATCATGAAAATGGCAATACTTCCCAAGGCTATCTACAAATTCAATGCGATACCTATCAATATCCCAACCTCATTCTTCTATGAAATAGAAGAGGCAATACAAAAATTTATATGGAACAATAAAAGACCCCGAATAGCAAAAGTGATCTTTAAAAGAAAGAACAGTGCTGGAGGTATATCAATAACAAATTTTAAACTTTAATACAAAGCCATAGTAATCAAAACAACTTGGTACTGGCACAAGAACAGGCCTGAGGACCAATGGAATAGAACTGAAGACCCAGAAATGAACCCACAGACCTATAGCCACCTAATCTTCAATAAGGGAGCTAAAAAAAATAGAAGGAAGAAAGACAGCCTCTTCAGTAAATGGTGCTGGCACCATTAAGCCATATTCCCAGCCCTGCCTTATTCTTTATTCTTTTATACACTTACTATTTCATGAATATGTGTTATTTTATTTTAAAAAAAACTCTAAAACTACAGAGCTTCTGCATGGCAGAAAGATATAACTAGCAAGATCAACAGAAAGCCCATGGATTGGGAGAAGATCTTCACTAGCCACACAACAGACAGGGTCTCATATTTAAAATATACTTGGAACTCAAAAAATTAAATCTCCCAACAACAAATCCTCAAAGAAACAACAGCTCGGTAAATAAGTGGGCTAAAGACTTAAAGAGAGACTTCTCTGAAGAGGAAATAAGAATGGCCAATAGACACATGAAGAAATGTTCAGCCTCTCTAGCCATAAAAGAAATGCAAATCAAGACAACATTGAGATTTGACTTCACCCCAGTTAGAATGGCTATAATCAAGAAATCTAATAACAACAGATGCTAGAGGGGATGTGGCCAAAGGGAACCCTACTGCATTGTTGGTGGGAATGTAAAATTGTTCAACCACTTTGGAAAGTAGTATGGAGGTTCCTAAAAAGACTTCACATAGATTTCCCCTATGACCCAGCAATCCCACTTTTGGGCATTTACCCAAATGATCACAAACAAGGCCATACTAAGTCTATCAGCACAACTATGTTTATCGCAGCATTATTTACCATAGATGGAACCAACCCAGATGCCCCTCAGTAGATGAATGGATCAAGAAAATGTGGTATGTATATATAAGGGAATTCTATGCCTCTGTCAGAAAGAATGACATTGCCCCATTTGTTAGGAAATGGAAAGACTTGGAAAAAAATTATATTAAGTGAAGTAAACCAGGCCCAAAGAAACATAGATCCCATGGTTTCCCTTATTTGCAATAACTAGTACATGTGTAGGACAAGCAGAAAAGGTCAAAATCTATGTACATATGACTACATAAGATGATGTTAAGCAAAATGAACCCCAAGATAAGGACACAAATATTTTTTCTTTCTTGCTATTGTTTCTAATGTATTTATTATGTACCATGTGATTTTTTTTCTTTGTATGTTCCTACCCTATGGTATAACCCCTGTTTTCACTGTATTTGATGTCAGTGCCCTACATCTTGTATATACATTTTTCTAATTTGGGGAAGGGAAGGGAAAAAACAAAATGCTTAAATAGGGATACAGGTTGACCCATTATAACAATGAGATGTACAAGACACTGTATCTTGTTGAAATGGGAGGGAAGGGATGGTAGAGGAAAAACAAAGGAGGAGGCAACAATGCTCAATAGGAAATGTATTCATTACCTTGTTCATGTAACTGTAACCCCTCTGTACAGTATTTTTACAATAAAAAATGTACAAAAATAAAGAAAACCAAAAAAAATCCTGAACAAGGGAAGGAGAACCAGAAGTCCCTGAGTATGCATGGATTGAATTTGACATCTTGTTATGACTCTCCCCTACAATGTATAGGGGGAAAGCAGTACTTACTACTTACAAGACCAATCCCTCATGGACATTCAAAGGCTAAATCCTTAGCCAATACTTTATCAATAACATCTGACAATGACATGTGAGACTGAAAACATGTATGATAATTTCTGCCAGGTACATTTAGTCACAGGGACTTTCAAATGGCAGCAGATCAGAGAAACAGAGCGCACATCATTATTTGCAACAGAAGGTATTGACAGTATAATGTTTGGAATAACGGTGTCCCTAGTCTAGCTCTCACCACCTTCTCTGTATATCAGATGAATAAGTTATAGGACACATTCAAAATGGTCCCAAAAGCCCTGGAGGAATGGAATGGAAAGCCATGACTTCAGGTGAAGCTCACACCTAGATCTCAGAAACTCAAAAACCTCTGGTTAAGCCGGACAAAATCGGGTATCAAGAAGAACCAGTTCCCCAAGGCTCTGTCATCAGATCAAACTCATTTCAGACTTGCAGAGGAGGGAGTCTACATAGGGTGGGCTCCCTTCTGCCCATCTGGCGCCTCTTTATCCAACTCCTCCTCTCAATCTAGATTTCCCTGAGCCCCCTAGTCCCTCACCCTACCCGGGTGTGCTGTCTGTGTGATCAGCAACTCATTTAGGAAAAGCCTTTTAATTAAGAGGAGAGCAACAAATTATTAAATCAGAGCCATTTATTACCCTACCATCTGTCCAGGGCTTTTTCTGCCCCCTCCCTTTTTTGCCAAGCCTGAACAGCTATAAAACAAGATACGGAGGATGGAAGCAGAGTTGTGTGTCAGCTGGACTCGGAAAAGACCAACCAGTGAGGGTTCTAGGAAGCTCCTTAGGTGGCTTCTTATATTGAAGAAGCTGTGTCTGTTTTGTTCAAGTAAAGATGGAGATGATAATGTCTGTGCAGATGCTGAGAGATGGCTGGCACAATGGCTGGTTTGGTGGAGGTGCTCAGGAAATGGAAACAAATCTGAAAGGTACATAGGAGAAATGTTGCTATAGATGATGGTGACAGGGCTATGAAATGTTTCCTCCTGGTCATCCTCACCCCATTCTCCATTTGTTGTGACTCCTAAATGTATTCCATTGTTTCCTTCCCCCAAAATGGCCAGGGAATCCAGGTCCACATTTTGGCCCCAACCCCACCTGGGTGTCAGCCCATTACCTTCTGAGCAACGCAGCTGGAGATTTGAGTGTCTGTTTTGATCATGGTGAGAAGAGGGGTTGGGAGAAATTTAGAGCAGGAAGAGGCTAAGGATCCAAACTTCAGAGTGCATTTCAATAAGTGATAGCCCAGGGTGGGCCACACTGGTAAACATAATGAAACAGGCAGACAGTATTTCCTGAAAGTAAAATCACCATGGATGTGACAGCTATGAATGAACACCAACACAGGTAGGTTGGAGACTCAATTCACCATGAGCAGCATGGCTGTCAGCCACGTGTTTGTTTTTTTTCTTTCCCTGAGTGGTGAAGAGCCCTAGGAAGGAACAAAAGATGCATGTGCCATCTTTTTTTGTTGTTGTTGTTGGTTGTGAGGCTTTAACTCTGGGCTTGGGTGCTGTCCCTGCGCTCTTCAGCTCAAGGCCAGCGCTCTACCGCTTGGACTACAACACCACTTCTAAGTTTTCTCACTTTTTGTTTTTTTTTTTTAATTGGAGATAAGAGTCTCAGGGACTTTCCTGCCCGGGCTGGCTTTGAACCATGATCCTCAGATCTCAGCCTCCTGAGTAGCTAGGATTATGGTGTGAGCCACCGGCGCCCAGCTCATGTGCCATCTTCTTAATTGATCAAAAAGCCTCATTCTTATTGTATACTAAGTGTGTAATAAAAATCAATTAAAAGCTGATGGTGCTGGTGCCTGAAATCCTAGCCTCTCAGGAGGCTGAGATCTGAGGACTGTGGTTCGAAGCCAGCTGGGAAAGAAAAGTCTATGAGACATAGACGTATCTTCAACTAACCAACAAATATGCTGGAAGTGGAAGTGTGGCTCAAGTGGTAGAATGCTAACCTTGAGCTGGAAAAAAAACTAAGCAAGAATGTGAGGCCCTGAATGCAAGCCCCCATTCTGACACACACACATAGAAAAATCATATTAAAAATCTGCTGATGTAAAAGTTGAAGATACATTCAAAAGTTCAGGTGATAATAAGTAAGTTTTTCACCTCTTAATTACTGCTTGGACATTTGAAAGTTTCCTGGGATCTGGGGTAAATCATATGCAGGATTGTGTCACAGATTGCTAAAGATCAAGCTACTTAGGATTCCATCTTCACCTCTCAAAGAATGAGCTTCCAAGCATGCCTGGAGTAATCAAAAACACCCCATGCTTCTCCAAAATGCCTTTCACATGCGCCAAGCTAAAACTAAAATGTGAATAGAATTAAGTTAAATGTAAAAAAAAAGAGAGAGACTTGCTACACCAGAAAATTTGAACTAGAATGGATAGTAATTGATACCAGGAATTTTCTGTTGTTGTAGCTCATTTTGCTAGGTATGATGATCAAATCGGTTTGGTACAACAATCCATATAGATATGAACATATTAACTGAAACAAGCAACAATATCACAATTAAATCTTCACAGAGACCATCTAAGTACATTGTCTACAGGCTTTATATGAGCTTTATTTATTTGGTGACCACACAGCTCCTACTCACTGCTGTCTGGGAGCTTTCTTCATGTGACACTCAAGGTGTTGCCAAGTAGTACAGTTCCGGTCCCTTTCTCCCTTCCATATTGGTCTATGTGAGGGTGGGCTTCAATGTTCTTTCACATTTTGAAAAGAAAGATGAAGAGTGCCTTAGGTCTGGGTTGTGTTGCTTGACAAAACACCCTGAGACTACGGGCTTAATGAATAAAAGAAGTTATTTAGGTTACAGTTCTGGAAGTCCAAGAGCTGGCACTAGCTCTGGCTTCTGGAGGGTGACACAGTGGGGTGGGAGGGGGAGGGGGAAGGGGGAGAAGAGGTAATCATGTGGAGATGAAGCAAGAGAATAAGCCAAGAAAACAGAAATTGTGTTATAATACTGTTCATAGAGTAACCAATACAGTCCCATCTGAGATCTAGCCCACTCCTGAGAAGCAAGCATCCATCTTGTTGAAGAGCAGTGTTCTGATGACCTAATCATTTTATACAGGACTCACTTTTATTTATTTACATATTTATTTATTTATTGTTATTATAAAGGTGAGGTACAGAAAGGTTACAGTCACAAGTCAGGTCAAGAGTACATTTCCTTTTGGAGGACTCATTTTTTTTTTTTTTCCGTCTGTCGTGGGGCTTGAACTCTGGACGCTGTCCTTGAACTCTTCAGTTCAAGGCGAGTGCTCTACCACTTGACCCACAGCACCACTTCCTGGAGGACTCACTTCTTACAGGTTCTACAACCTCTCTATATCATTGCATCAGGAAACAACTAAGTCAAATTCATGGCAACATTGGTTATTTATTTAATTAGTTAATGACCTCACACAAATGCTATTGTCTGCAGAGACACCTCCCCCCCCCCTCCCCCGCCCGCCCCCCCCCCCCCCCCCCCGCCCCCTGCCCTTCTTGAGACTTGGCTGTTCAGTTCTGTTTCTATGAGACACCACAAATCCCATTTCTCTATGCTGAAACAGCTAAAGGTGGTATCTGTTTAGAACTAAAGAATGTCACTAGTTTAAAAAAAAGTGAGGGGGAGGAAAAAGAACTTCAGTAGGATTCTGTCATTCTGGAAGGAAAGCATATATCAAGAAAGGATTTATAATCCAAAGCTCGAAGGTCAACTTTAACCTTAGAGGTCAAAGTTGGAGAAATGTTAAGTTTTTGTATTGATTGTGTGACATGGTTTTGGAACATGGGAATATAAGACCATGGTGTTGGCAGGTTAGTTCCTTCTGGGGGCTGGGTAGGAACTTTTTTTCCACATGTCTTTCCTAGCTTTTGGTAGTTCTTTGGACTTGGTTTCTACTATCATCTTCCTGTGTCTGCCTTCATCTTCACATGATATTTCCCTTGTGACTATCTCTGTGTTCACTTTCCCTCCATTTTTATAAGGACACCAGTGGTATGAGATGGGGACCCACCTAAATCCCTTCCTTCACTTAATTATCTGCAAAGACCTTGTTTCCAAACAAGGTCCACACCAGGGGTTGACTTTAGCATCTTCTGAGGAGACAGAATTCAACCCATGAAGCTACAGTGAAATCATTAGAAGATTTGCCCCTTCAAATGGCTGCAAGAAACGGAAGCTATAGCATTTGTCTAGCACCAAGTTTGCTTCTCAGATATTTATATATATACACATATAGATGCATATTAGCATTGGCTATATGCATATTGGCATATATTTTTTCTTGCCAAAATAGAGTAATACTACATAATTTCTCTTTAACAACATATGTGAAGTTTTTTCCATGTTAAGAAACATGTTTTCCTCATTTTGATGGCTATATAGTATTAACCTGTGAACATATAGTTTATTTAAGCACTCTTTGATTGATAGATTTCTTCTCAAATCTGGAGATTTATTGCATGGTATGGGCAGCTATGGGAAGATAGCACTTCATTACATCTTCAGCTACTCTATCAGACAGGAGTTGTAGGTTTAAATGGACAAAGAATGGGGAACAGGGAGAGAGAGTTATGCATAAACAGTCCTAGTTACAGATATGTTAGAGTTATCAGCGGTGGTGTCATATGATCTGATAGCCTGTTGTCTCAAGATTGGTCAGCTGGAGATTTATTACAATAAGGATCACCGATGCCAGGCAGGTGGTCTGGGTCTTCCTGCCTGTTCCTTTCTGGATTCCAAGATGGTTGTAAAGTGGCTGCAAGAGAGAATGGCTGAAAGCAAAAGACATAGATACAAAATGGAGATTGGGCTGCCAGGCTTTTCCTCTGCTCTGAGTTAGCTCAGAGCCTAAGAGAGTCAGTGCTTTTCAATAAAGGCATCTGCTACATTTTCAATAAACACCTGCTACATTTTGACTTTTTTGTTATTATTTCAATCACTACTGAGGTGAATATTTTTGTCCATGCAGCTCTGTGCAGGACACATTCCTTAAAGTAGAATTAGATTATTAAAGAGCATGACATTGCTGGGCGCTGATGACTCATGCACCTAAAATCCTAGCTCCTCAGAAGGCTGATATCTGAGGATTTCAGTTTGAGTCAGTCCAGGCAGGAAAGTCCTTGAGACTCTTATCTCCAATAAACTACCAGAAAAGCCAGAAGTGGAGCTATGGCTCAAGTCATAGAGTGCTAGCCTTGAGCAAAAGAAGCTTGGAGACAGCACTCAAGCCCTGAGTTCAAGCCCCCAGGACTGACAAAAAAAAAAGCCCACCAAAAGAATATGACATTAAAAAAGCTTTTGATATATATATTATGAGGCTCATTTCCAGGCTGTTTGAGGAGAATGCCAATCTCATACCTTTTTGCCAGTGTTTAAGGGGATATTTGTTAGTCAGCTTAAATCGAGAGATTAAAAAATACCTTGAAATATATTAAAATCTTTTTAATTTCTACTGCTGCAGTTTTTTCTGCATATTTATTAGTCAATGCATCTTGTTTGGGAAATTGTCTATTCATTTACTTTGCCTAATTTTGCTCTTAAATTTATTTTTTCTTATTGGTTTGTATTAATTCTCAACCTTACAGATGTTAACCTCTTATATGATGAAGCTTTTTAGTTGCTTCATTTTACCTCTGAAAATGCCAGCTTTTCTTTGTCTCCCTGATCCCATGACATACCTATAGAGCTCCTTCATGGCTTTCCATGGAGTGCATATCTCAGATTTCAGTCTTCTATCACCTCTAAAGAAACATTCTTTTTCCTTTAGAGAATCTATTTCTCTTAAGTTTCTTTTTAGGTTGATATTTTGTGTGTGTGATGAGGATCAAACTCAGAACCTTGCATATACTAAGCAAGTGTTCTCTCAATCCATTTGTAACACCAGCCCTGAGGTTGATAGGTTTTATTCAGTTTACAACAGCTTTTAGCATAGAGGGGTTGAAACTATAACAGTATTTGTTTTTCTGGTTTCTTTCAAAAGTTTCTCCATTCATAGCAATCATCCATGCTTCCTTTTATTTCTGCATCTTTTACAATTTTTTTTGTGGGGGGGATTTTCTCCCACACAGTAAAATTTTGGTCTATATGCTCTCATTGCCTCTGGTAGAGTAGCAACTTTTCTTTGAGATCTAATCCTTTTCCTCTTGAATCTGAGGTGGTTTTGGTAACTTGATTGAAAGTAGAATATGGTACGACAGATATCCTGTGATTTCAGAAGCAGTTTCATATCCTATTGCCCAGGCTCTAGAAAGATTGTTCAGCACTTGACCATCTCGGCTGAGCTTATAATTCTAGGCATTTGTACCAAGGCATCAGACATAGGAATGGAGTCCCATTGGATTCCCCATCCCAGTCTGTCTGCCAACTGAATCTCACAAGTAACCTCTGGCAACCCTAAACGGAGCAGGACAAGCCAGCTGAGCCTTGCTCAAATTCTTGAACCACAAACTCATAAGGTAGAACACATATAGTTGCTGTTTTAGGCCACCAAGTTTTAGGGAAGTTTGTTACATGACAATAGATCATTGGGTTCTTACCTCTTGCCTAGACTGTTTTATTTTCCCCCTAGAATTTCTTTTTTCATCTGGCTATTGAACTCAAGGCCTCACCCTTACTAACCAAGTGCTCTACACTTGAATGAGGCATGCCCCCAGTCCTTGTGTAGAGTATCATAGCAGGCACTGTCTCTGAGCTTCTTTTGCTCACAGCTAGTGCTCTATCACTTGGGCCATGGTTCAGTTTTTTTGATGATTAATTGGAAATGAGACTCAGAGACTTTCCAGCGCAGGCTGGCTTTGCCTTATGATCCTCAGATCTCAGTTTCCTGAGTAGCTACAATGAAAGGCCTGACCCACCTGCACCCAGCAAGAAGCATATTCTTATGATTTGGTAATAACTCATGCTATTAAATCCAGCAGACTGTACAGCTGACATGTATTTTGGGGCAGGACAAGAAGACAAATTAGCCCTAACTCCAACAGAGTGAGAGGCAAAAAAATGCAACCCAACAAAAAAACCTTTCTTTTTATATCACCAATTTATAGAGTAGCATCATTTTTAATGTACAAGACACAATACTAAGCCTTTGACAGATTTTCCTCATTTAATTCTCTCTGCAAGTAGATGCCATTACTGACCTCATTTTACAAATGAGAAAATAGAGGCTCTGAAAGGCTCAGTCATAGACCTTTTTGTCATAGACCTGCAACAGAACCAGGCCTTGAATGCTATGTTTCAGCTATGCTTTTGGACACAGGACTTGTCACCTTTCCTCTGACTCCATATAAGTCAGCCTTCCTGTCACTGTGACAGACTACCTGAGAAAACCAACTTCAGGGATAAAAATGTATGTGGGCTCAATCAAGTCACCAAAGCCACCTCAGATTCAAGAGGGAAGGGATTAGATCTCAAAGAAAAGTTGCTACTCTACCAGAGGCAACAAAATCATTATGTGGGTTTCAGGGGGTTCTGTCAATGCTTACTTAGCCATGTTGCTTTGGGGTCCATGCATAGTAAGACAGGACACTATGGTAAGGGGCATGTGGCAGAGGAAATGCTTGCTTCATGGTAAATAGAAGGCAGAGACACAGAGAAGAAAGGTCTAGGGATAAGATGCCCTTCAAAGGCAAATGCCCTACCTCCTGTAACCAACCAGGTTTCTCCTCCTAATAGTCCATTCAACTATGAATGGATGTCTCCAGGAAGGAAGTAGGGCCCTCATATCCAATCGTTTCTCAAAAGCCCAGCATTTAGCCACTCAGCCAACAGATGATCTTAGGAGGGATTTTACCTGAGCCTTCAGGGGGCATTTTTAGATTGAGACTATAACAGCCTCAGAGAGAGGGTGATAATTTCTTGTCAACTTACACCAAACACCCTTTCTCAAGGAACTGGTCTGGATTCCCCACCCAATCCTGCCAAATAAATATTTCCAAGCCTGTGAAATCAGAGTTGAGTCAACATATAAAACACATTTCCCATGGTATTAAATTATAATGATACCCATACAAAGTAATCTATACCACAGAATATATTACACTTCTTGATATCTAGAAGAATATTAGATATTCCTTTTGATTGGCAGGCATATAGTTGGAACTCAGGAAATTCTTGCTTCACAGTATGAGACAGAAAAATGCTATTTTGAATATATTCGGACAGTAACTAGTACTGTGGAATACTACTTGTTGCTATTGTATTTCTCATCAAGATACTAAAAACAGGTCTTATTGTCTTGTTTATAAACTGAAAAATAATTCTTGAATATTTAGTAGAATAATCAAACGTCTTTTAGTATTTTCTTCTAAGATGGTAAAATGTTTGCATTTGAATCCGTTCCCTTGCAAGATAATCTAAATATGAGAAGAAAAATAATAAACAATAACAAAAAATAAAGAATGAGTGAAATACTCTTGAGCCTTACAAACCTTGTGTTCCTAAAACCCAGCAATGGGCTCAACAATATGTACAAGATACAAACTATTGTTCCAGGGCCAGGACTCAAGAGCATCTGATTTCAGACATTTTGAGGGACAGGGTAAAATCACCTAGAGGAGAAAGTATCTGAAGGGAGGTGTCTGGTCTCATCCATCTCTGTCCATACACTCAACTCAATGCCATGCCTCTTGGGAATATTTGATACACAGGAGAAAATGTCCCAGACCCCAGCGGATTAGCCTTAGCTTACGCTGAAAGACCTTCATACCATTTCAGAGGGCTGCCTCAGGGATCAAGTTCATCAGGTTATTTCATTCTGCCTTCTCCTCCAGCCACTGCGTCATCCATCTACCATGGGGTACTGTACCCTACTGGGTACACTTGCTCTACTACTGCTACTGACATTACTTTGTTGGCCTCCAGGCAAGGGACACTGCTCCCTGCTTTGCTTTTTGATTGTTGTCTCCTATAAGCTCTAGAAGGTCACTGAGAGTCAGCTATAAACGATAAAGGGCTTTTTCTGTAAGCCTAAAGCGAGTAGAGAGGCATGAAAACTGAGAATTACCCCCAAAATATCTTCTTCCATATCACATCCATTTTTTGAATATGTTCCCCTGCCTGGCTCCCTGTCCACCTATGTTTGGCAAATGACAGTCATCATTGGGTCATCCTGCTGACCTAATGTGCACCCACACTAGATACATCCCAAATTCTCTTAGCTTTGTGGTGCAGGGGGGGGGGGGGTGGCGGCAACACCAACTAAAGAGTGGCCTATTCAAGGAAACATGAACAGGTGAATACTCATCTTTATATCCTTATAGCTAGCATCAAATTAAATGCTTGTCAGGATGATTGACAATGAGAAGATCCATTTGCTTCCAGAGCAAGGCTTCCCACCTTCCTCCACCAAGATATGTCCATCTGGATCAGATAAGATGATCATGAAACAACTTGACATTCATCAGTCAATTGGTTTCTCCAGTCAGCATGTATACCTTGCTAATGAATGAATGAATGAATGAATGATCTGACCAAAATCAAAGTTCTCATCCTGATTCCAACTGGCAAGACATTCACCAAGTATCTTAAGTATTCAGGCAGCTTTCTCATTCACACCAGAGCATATACATTCTTAGCACAATTCCCAACCCAATCAACACTATCCTTTCCTTCTGTGGCCATTGTCTGCTTTCCAAGCCCCAAATCATTAATCATTCTGCTGCCTGGCAGGCCCTCTCTGTCAGCCACTGTTCCCCTCTGACCCACTCTGTCAGTCTCTCTGCTTTGTTCCAGACTCTGACAGAACAGAGCTGAGGGTCACACCTGTTGGAATGGATTGGACAAAACCAATCAACAGGGTTATGACTCTCCTCTGTTGCCTTCCCATGCCCACAGATATTTTACTCCTCTACTTCTGACTAACATGCTAAGACTTAAGGCATCTGTTTTATTGTTTTGTTTTAGTTTCTTCTGGGATTAGCTAAGGGATCAGAGGAAGCAGGGAAGAATTTAGGGAGGGGAAATAGAATACTTAAATGCTGCTGCTACATTTTGGGACATTCTGATAGCATATTATCCCCACACATGTGGGAGTTTGGGCCCAGAATCCACAGGAGGAAGATGCCAATGCTAAATGGGACTACAGAGGAGAGGCAGAATCTGGTTCTTTCCTTGTAACACTACTAACCTTATTTGTGTTAAAGTCTGTTGTCTAATTTCTTCAAGGCCCTGGTCACAGGGCCATGAATGAACGGAGTGACTGGTGTCTCCGTGGGAGGCAAAATGACAAACTAGGGCACTCCTGTGCGCTCTGAGCTTCTGGCAGCATTAGCTCTTTGTACTGAAAGGGGCATAGACAAGGGCCTCTCTCCCTCTACCTACTTCATCCACAGGAAACCTGCTTTAACGGTGACCTGTTGAGAAATATGCCCACTTCTATGTTGTCTAAGACCTTTGCAACAGGAATGGTAGGACTTAGAGGCCTGACAAGATGGAAAGGTGCCCTAGGCAGGTGGATAGTAGAGATATTTTTAGGTAGGCAGAGCAGTAGAGAACCCATCAAATCCCAGAGGCCCACCCACTCCACCTGTGTGTCAGCTTTAAATTTGGATTGCATTTTTAGGGATACAAAAGATTCTATGTCTTCTGGCATTAGGAAGGTTTGTTCTCCTCTGGGGTGGTCTCTGGTTATTTTGCCTTTCCACCATCTAGCTGGCTTGACTCATACTAAAGGACAAGCCTCTCTAGACTGGTGATTGGAACAAGTGGAGAGTGGTGGTGTTCCTTTCTGGATAGCCTTCCTGGGCTGTAGACACAAGGCCCGTGTTTACCTGGGTGCTACCACCTGAGAAGATCCAGGTGCTGAGATAGTCATGTCTAGCACTTCAGGAGAAGCAGAACACTTCCTCAGTCCCTGCACGAACAATTTAGAAAATGGGGTCCAATGTCATACAAGGGAGGCAAAGCAGAATGAGAAGGATAGAGCAGCAAGAAACAAAGCTTCTGGCTTTGGCTCTACCACTTATGAACAACATGACCTTGAAACTCACTTCCCCTTGCTGAGCTCAGTTTCTTCCTCTGTAAAGTAAGAAATTTGATAGGGTGTATCTAAGTTTCTTTTAGCACTTTACTTTTCTGCATACACTATGATCCAACACAATTAAATGTTTGTATGGGGCCTCCTGGCAATATATAATGACTCGGTAGACATTGTGACAAATGTCCAGACTTGAAGCGTATATCTTTTAAAAAAATTTTACTGATATTTGAAACAGAAGTCTTTTGCTATATTTGGGGAAGGTAGGGATATAGCTTGGATTGTGCTTTATACTGTTTTGTTGATTGACGTAGATACGGCAAAATGGTACTGATTAATTTGTGTGGACTGATATCCAAAGTACTAAGATCTCTAGTCTGCTTTGAGATGACTTTCTCACTGAGGAGGCCCTATTCCTATATTTATCTATCTTTTTTTCAACTAGTCTTGAATCTTGAACTCTGGGTCTGAGCTCCTTTTACTCAAGGCTAGCACTCTACCACTTGAGCCACAGCTCCTTCTGGCTTTGTCTATGATTTAATTGGCAATAGGAGTCTCACAGACTTTCCTGCCCAGGCTGGCTTGAACCACCATGATTCTCATATCTCAGCGTCCGAGTAGCTGGGATTATGGGTATGAGCCACTTGTACCAGCTTCCATCTATATTTATTAGATCATTTTGTGTTGTAAGGCATAGAAATCCGAACTCTATAAACTAAAGCCAAGCAGAGAATCTGTATTGTCTCATATATTTGAAATATTGTCACTAAGATCCAATTCTCTCTCCCTGGCTCTTCATCTTCTGTATTTTCTCTAAGCCTTAGCGAAAAGTTTTCTTTGTGGTTAGAAGAGAATTTGCAGAAATTCCCAGGACTACATACACTCATATTGAAGTGTATGTCATCTGGGATCATATGAGCTGCAAACAACTGAAAAATGCGACTCCAAGTGACTTAAACAAAATAAAAAAAAATATTCTACTTCATATAACAGAGATGCAAAGACAGAGAGAGCAATGTCCAGGAGGTTTACCCAAGTCTCTCACCAATGTCTTCAAGTTGCCTGGTGGTATCTCCCCCTTCATTTTCGGTGTCAGTTCTCCCAGGAGAACTTCTCTCATGGTTACACAATGGCTGTTAAATTTCAAGTGTCATATCCATATTCCAGATAAAGAAGTGGAACTACCTCTTTATTCTTTCTGCTCTTTCCTTAAAAAGAAGGAAATATTTTCCAGAATCTGCCAGAAAGCTTTTCACATCTAATGGGACAAAAATATATCACAGGTCCAATGTTCAAGAAACCATTGACAAGTGGGATACAATTTTTAACCAGAAGTGGTAAAATTTCTTACCATTTCTGGGTGCACCAATGGTTCTTGATCAATAGAAATATTGTCCAGTTGGTGCTACTTGGCAATACTCAGAGTCATTTGTTGTTGTTATCACAAGTATAAGGATGAAAAGGCTGATTTTCAAAACCACATCTTTCTGAATTATGTCATATCCACTAGGATGTACTGCTTCTCCTTGCCTATTTATCCAGAGAGATTTCTTGGAAATTGTGAAACAATGAGAGAAGAATACAAAGGAAGTGGTATTCACACACATTATTATTACTGACGAAGAAAAGTGTTAAGAGGGATGAGTGGGAAATCATGCCTCACTTTCCTTTGTTATCCATACCAATCAATTGATAAAGACAATTAAAGTCAAGCATGATGGTGATGTCTACCTGTAATCCCTGGGGAGGTTGATGCAGGAAGGTTGTGAGTTGGAGGCCAGCCTCATCTACATAGCAAGTCTCTGACTCAAACACCACCCCACCCAAAATGAAACAAAAAAAAGAGAATTAAAAAGATGTATCTTTAGAAAAAATATTTATAGACAGGGCCTCTAGGATTTTTGCTGTTGGCCAGGGAATTAATTGTGGTTGCTCATCACTGAAAATAGTTTTGCAGCCCATCTCTAGGGAAGTATAAATGGGAATGCTGTCTACTTTGCAAGAGAAGTGCCAAGCCACAGCCTTTGGAAAGCAGGACAGAGTCTCCATTCAGGTCACTGTCTCCCCTGTGTAGTTTCTCTCCTTCTTGGTCCAATAAGGACAATTTATTGGCTTATGACTGTTTATTAATCTTAGCCACCTTCTTGTTTTAGCCCTCTATCACTCATCACTCTCAAATCTTAAAAAGAAAAACAAAAAACAAAACGACAGGCCAGGCCTTTATATCTAATTCTGTTTAGGAACTCAGGAAATGAGGCCAGGGTCCATATTACCTAAAAACACTTTGTATAAGCACAAGGTTACCAGGAAACGTGAGTTTAAAGGGATTGCATAAGAAATGGAAAGGCTAAAGTGATTTCTCTTTTCTTGAATTAAAAAGGTAATATTTTCTGTTGAAAAAAAAACCCGAAAGATCTAATAAAGAATGGGGTATGGACTGCTCATACATGCATGCATGAATCTATTCATATTCTTTAATATTTGTACACAGATCCCCAAATTGGGCACCACTATGAGAAGAGTTACTAATTAACATCATGTTTACACATCTATTGTCGGCTATAATTACCTGTTGGTTTGAACATAGACTTCCACAATCCTTACATATGTCAGTCAGAGATACATTGATTGAATTTTACAAGGTGTACAAATTGCACAAATCTTGCCAACCTTAGCTAGGACCAAATCTCAACAACAATGCCCAAAGAGATTTTGTTTTAGCTGGTAAGGAGCTCTTTGTACAATAGAGCTGAAAACCTTCTCCTAAGCAAACTCCTTATTTAGTGCAAATACATGTCTCTCTTTGGTAGTGATAGTGATGGTGCTTGCATTGCATAAGGCACTTCCTCCGTATGTGTGTTCTCTTTTCCATTTGCATACAACCCTCTAATATAGAAACAGAGGGTTGTACTTTTCTTAATTTAAAAAATTATCCTTAAGTAGTTGCACACAGGGGTTTTATTTCAGCATGTCAATGCTGAGTACAATGCATCTTGATCAATGTCACCCCTTTCATTATCCTCCTCCATCTCTCCCAGCCCCAACTCATGACCTCAAATTTCCTAGTTCCATCTTCACATATATACATTGAATATGATGACTGCATTCACCCACCTTTTCACTCTTCATTTTTAAACCCCACTCCCTGACTCTCTCCTCCACACCACAAGATGCAGCTTCTTGGTATTCATTTTGTTAAACTAAGTTAGTTGATCAAAGAGGTTTACCATTGGAATTCTTCCCTGCATATACCATACTTTAGTTGATATGTTTGTGTATTTATGCATATGACATTTACATGTTTACATATATTTCTAATTTAGATCTAACTTCTACATATGAGAAAAATTTGTAAATGTGTGTGCACACACGCACGCACACACACACACACACACACACACACACACACACACACACACACACACGTATGCCCAAACTAGATCTTGAAGTCAGGGCCTGAGCACTCTCCCTTAGCTTTTTAGCTCAAGGATGGTGCTCTACCACTTGAGCCATAGCTCCACTTCCAGCTTTCATTTGATGATTTATTGGAGATAAGATGTCACAGACTTTTCTACCCAGGCTGGCTTTTCAATTGTGATCCTCAGATCTCAGCCTCCTAAGTAGCTAGCATTTCAGCTTGAAGTACAGCACCTGGCTGCATTTTCTAGACTGTAAAGCAAGGACTACACAGTCTCAAATGTCTCGCAGGATCTGAGCCTGAATCCATGTTTTGCTCATTGTACACACTTATCTATGCTTCATTCTGCCCACTTTCATACATAGTGCATTGGATGAGAGCAATGGCTGGGCCAGTTTTTCCAGTTTCAATAACTGCAGGATGTTCTGGGAGGACCTGGGCCAGGAAGTAGAATCTTTCTATAGAAAAGAAGTACTATTAAGGTTAAGGCAGCTTGCAACAAGAAGAGGCTGAGGTTTTGCTGAGAGAGTTAGAAAGCATAAAGCCTTGCTAGGGTGTTGAAGACCACAAGGTTTTTGTCCATTATGGATGACGTGGCCAACCAGGACATTTAAAATCACTAGTTAGGTCTCTGGTTATATGTAATCCTTTTTGTTCTAGGAAGCAGAGGTTGTGGCTCTTAAATGTCACTGTGCATTGAGTAGGTTCTGCCTGTGTTAGTGCCAGAAGTAGGGGTGATGACTGTGATCTTAATGGAACTACAGAGTCATGTGCCAGACACCATTCAAAGTGCTTTCCATTCATTTTTTTCTTATTTAATCTTTATGTAGGCCAGTGTAGTTAGTTCATTTCTCATTTTCAGATGAGAAAACAAGCACAAGGAGGTTCAGTGATCAAGATGACACTATAGTGTTAGATCAAATTAAGATGAAGTGCTCTATACTCCATATGCATTAAGAGAGTTCTGAGATGGGCCATATGTATTAGTATTCTGCATTCCCCTGATCCCAGCTTAGAAGAACAGGTTGCTAGCTTTTCTTTTGTGGGTCATGGGGCTTGAATTCAGGGCCTGGGAGCTGTCCTTGAGCTCATCAGCTTATATCTAGTGTTCTACCACTATGAACCACAGTGACACTTCTGGTTTTCTGGTGGTTAATTGGAGATAAGAGTCTGGAGGACTTTCCTGCCTAGGCTGGCACTGAAGTGTGATCCTCAGATCTCAGCCTCCTGAATAGTTAGGATTATAGGAATGAGCCACCGGTGCCTGTCTCAGTTCTTCATACAAGTCTGTATTCTTGGATGCTGTATGCATTCAAATGCTTAGGGCATATATAGCTAGACAAGAATGTGACAGGACTTTTAAACATTTGTGTTTACATTAATTCTGCCTCACATCTCATGCACAGATACACACTGGTGCTCTCTGCATAGAAGAGACTAGACACAGTCTGTGAATTCCCCCAGAGAAGAAGGCATATAAATTCAAGGTTTTATTATAGTTATGTACGTATTTAAAAATCAATATTTCTATCTGTCTGTATATCGATCTACATGTACACGTTGGGTAGCCATTTGAAACAGACTCTTTTTTTTTTTTTTTAAAGCGATGTTGCATTAAGTACTTAGGCCTACTGTTACAAGGGGTTAGGTACCCATGGCTAAATGTTGGGTGTCATTGTGCATCATGAAGTAAATACAGATTTTATTTTAATTACAGACTACAGATATACACATTAATATCACACTTATAACCTATGTATACCCATGTCACTCAAACAAGATATATTGTCATTTAGGAATGGTCTGTAGGGGTTTTTGTTCTAAAGAAGGGCAAAAACTCTTACATTGTGGGCATATTTGCAGAGAAAACATGACATAAGAGCCCCAGGAAGCAGCATCAGCTGAGAAATCCCTCCTCTGCTCCATGATGATTCTGAAGCAACTGCCCCCTTCATACAATTGACAAGCAGCTTTTGTCTATCATGTCCACAGTCTCATGTCAGGCTTACTGAATATTTAATAGTACATTTGTCTTCTCAGAAAAAATAGCTTAGAGAGGCTGACACAGTTGTGGGTACAGAAAGTAGGCAGTAAGGTTGGTGCTGATCCAAAGCAGGCTGGCCAGTAATGTCCCTTCAGGAACATCCCCAAACTGGAAACTCCAACAGATGGTTCAGAGCTGTGGCTGCAGCAGGAAGAAGAGGCCATGCATGTGGGTGGCTTCAGACACCATTCAGAAGCCTTGGGAAGGTGGAGAAAAGGCTGAGCTGGTATCAAGTGATTATGGAATACTGTGAGACAGAAACTGGAAACTTAGTTTTCTACTCACTTAGAGGGACTTGAGTCAAATTCAGGATACCGGTGTATTTCACAGGATGGTGTTGTTCTTTTGATCCCAAGCAACTACTTCACTGATTGGGAAACTGAGACTCTGCTTGTATCTATCTCTAGGTCCTACAGCTGAACAGTGGGCAAAAACAGTCTCTACTCTTGACTATTTCCAGTCTGTTTCCTATTTAGCTGTCCAAGGGATCTTTTAAAAGCTGGAAATCCAAACCAGACATGGTAAATTATACCTGTAATTCTAGTTATTCAGGCAACAAACATCAAGAGGGTCACAGTTTGAGGCCAGTCTGGATGAAAATCTCATGAGATCTCATCTGAACCAACAACTAAAGTTGGGCATGCCACTCCTGTGATATGGGAAGTGTAATCTCAGTGACATGGGAAGCATAAATAGGAGGGTTGAGTCTAGGCCAGCCCAGGCAAAAAAATACTTTGAACAAGCACTATTGATCCTCATGACGCGCTCAGGTTGGAGGCATGGCTCAAGTGGCAGACCACTTGCCTAGCAAGCCCAAAGTCCTGGGTTTACTGCCAGGAATGCAATACTCTTAGTTCATGAGTTCAAGCTCACTCACTAAGCATACCAAAATACTCTCCTCCACCCCCACTGAGTTCTCACTTTTGTGCTTGCATTGCCTTATGAATGATCGTATTCTCTGAGGTCAAAGTGGAGTACCTTGAAGCACTTAGAAACCTGGGTGTAGTGATTAATACCGAGAATTTAATGTAGGAGTTATCAATTGCTGTGCCACAAAATTTCCCAACTAATGTGCAACTCTCAGTTAGGGACACTGCTTTCTTAACTACTAAGTCTTTGATGAGGACATGAGTCAAGAGCAGAAAAGGAAATTAAAATCTTCAAATGACCCTTGTCAGTGGCCTAGTAAAAGGCTCAGGTAAGGAGGAAGCTGGGATGTTGGTTAAGGATGAAGATGTAAAAGAGCTTGGAGTGAAATATTTATTGAGCACCTACTATGCTCCATGGTCTAGACACATAGCATCGAAATAGATAACAAAAATTTCCTTCCCTGTGAACTTTATATTCTAGAAGAGGAAGTGGAAGGAAATGGTGCTAGCATTGTTTTTCCTGTATGGAGCACTGTCTTTTGATGAATTCTTCGTCATTTTTTGTTTCTATAATGTCCTCAGGTTCAATAAAGGATTCTCAAAACTTTGAATTCTAAGGTTTGCAGATTGGTATTTGTTCAAAATGGGCTAGAAGTGGTCCTCTCTGTATGTGTCTTGGACACAGGGGCCATAATAGAGTTTACAGGGCTTAAAACAAATGCTTGAGTTTTTGTGGGTGAGGAATTCAGGCCTACCTATCTGAGGAGGGTTTCTTGGTTTAGGCACTTTCATGAAGCTACAATCAAGATGTGGCCAAGACTGCTATTATCTTAAGGCCTACCTCAGAGAGAAATCACTTCCTAGTTCATTCACATAATTCAGTTCCTTGTGGACCATTGGAGGGAAGACCTTGATTTCTCATTGGCTGGTGGTTGGAAGATGCCCTCTGTTCCTTAACACTTTGATCACTCCATTGGAGAGTTACAACACCACAACTGGCCCATCAGAGCGAGCAAGTGAGACAAACCAGAGAGGATGTGCAAGTAAGGTGGAAGTTATAGCCTTTTGTGTTGTTTTCTGAAGTAACTTTTCCATCCTTTTTGGTGTATTCTATTTATTAGAAATAAATCTCTACTTGGATACCAATGTTTCATGCCTGTAATCCTAGCTCCTCAGGAGGCTGAGACTTGAGGCTCCTGGCTTAAAGTCAGTGTGAGCAGGAATGTATGTAACACTCTTACCTCTAATTAGCCATCAAAAGTCAGAAGTGGAACTGTGGCTCAAGTAGTAGAGCAATAGCCTTGAATAAAAACCCTCAGGGACAGTGCCTAGGCCTGGAGTTCAAGCCCCAGAATTAACACACACACACACACACACACACACACACACACACACACCACCAGGTCCAGCTGGGCACCTGTGGGTCATGCTCATAAATCCTAGGTACTCAGAAGGCTGAGATCTCAGGATCATGGTTTGAAGCCAGCTGGGGCAGGAAAGTCTTATCTCAAATAAACTACTCAGAAAAAGTCAGAAGTAGCTCTGTGGCTCAAGTGGTAGTGTGCTAGCTAGTCTTGAGCAAAAGAAGCTCAGGGACAGTGCCCAAGCCCAGAGTTCAAATCCTAGTACTGACGAAAAGTCACCAAGTCAATCACATACAATGGCATGGCATTCGATAGACCAATGGGAGAGATTTTAAAAGCTCCTTAAGCCATCTTAGCCTGAATTCTGAACTAGTGTCTGACATAGTATGACAGAAAGTACGTGGGAATTCCATGTAGCACACAGAAATTTAATGAAAGGCAGTGTTGCATAGTAAGGGCAGCCTGGACTTCAGGCTCAGGGAGTCCTCTGTTGGAATTTCATCTTGGGGATTCACCAAGTACACAACTTTCAACTTAGTTTCTTCAAGTTTGTTTTCATATCTGAAAAAAAAATGGTAGGAAAAAAATCACTACCTGCTACCTAAGGAGTTTTGAGGATCAAAAATCACTTTGGTAAGATAATTGCTTCTGAGAAATCATTTCCTTCCCTTCTAGCCTCCCTCTCTCCTCCCTGCCTGCTACAAGCACCTGACAAGCGCCTGGCTTTCTTTCTTTTTTGGACATAGGATCTCACATGTCGCCCGGGCTTGCTACTTATGATGATTTTCCTGCCTCAATCTCCTAGGTGTTAGGTCTATAGGCATGTACAATCATTCTCAGTGAACTTTTGTTTTTGTTTTGGGGCTTCAATTCAGGGCCTGAATACTGCCCCTGAGCCTCTTCATGCTCAAGGCTAGAGCTCTACCATTTGAGCCACAGTGCCTCTTCCAGTTTTTGAGAAGTTAGTCAGAGATAAGAGTCTCACGGTGACTTTTCTTCCTGGGATGAATTGGAACTGCAATCCTCAGACCTCAGCCTTCTGAGTAGTTAGGATTACAAGCGTGAGCCACCAGTGTCCAGTGGAATCTCTGTCTTTAGTGAGGAACCAGATACTTCTAAGAACTTCTAAGTCCAGTATGTGGTAGCTATTATTGATTTGCATACTAGTAGCAATTCTACGACTATTTTGAGGCATATATATATATATATATATATATATATATGGATATATATGGATAAACTGAAAATTGGGAAAAGTAAATCATAGTGAGGATTAGAAGGTGTATGAATTCTAGCTCTTGTATGATATTTTTACTTTGCTGTGGAATCTCAGACTCAGCTTTTTAGTCTTTTTAGACTGCTTTGGGTTTTGTTTTTAGGTTTTTGTAAAATCTCCGCTAGTCTTGGTACAAGAAACAACAGCTAGCCTGTAATCCCTTTAGAGAGTCCTCCTTTGGAGAAGCAAGTGCAATGGACTTCATAGTGATTCTTCTCTGAAGCTCTGGGTCTGCTAATATTTCTTCCTATAGGCTATTCCTTGGAGCCTCTCATTCCTCTACTCTTCTTCTAATTCATATGACCTCAGCATCTCTGTAAGTAATGAAATATGTCTGAAAACAACCTCATTTAAAAGAACAAATCTATTAAGGAGCCAAGAACTTTCTGGCGTGAAATGAAAAAATATTGATTGCTTCCCACCTGTTAGCAATGAAATTCCATCCAGTTAATTAACCTGCTCAGCGATAAAGTTTATTTTTGCCCTTCACCTTCAGCTCCAAATCTTTAAAACCATTAAAACAAGTACTTGGTCAATGAATAAATCTTCTCCCAGAGCGGCATTTAGGATATGCTGTAATCTAGCTCCATTCTACCTTCCTGCCTTTACTTTTGGCTACTTACTTCAAAGTACCTTCTGGCCCAGCTAAATGGAAGGACTAAAAAGCAACCAGTATTCCCACTGCCAAGAAATTTTTCCTTCAGCTAAATTCTACTCATTTTATTCCAGTTAAAATGTCACTATCTTTTTTTCTTGTTCCAGTATGGGTCTTGAACTCAGAACCTGAGCCTTATCCCTTACCTTTTCTGCTCAAGGCTAGCACTCTACTAGTTGAGTCTCAGCTCAAGGGTCTAGTACTATAAATATATACATAACCATAATGTAATATATAAAGCATTAAATGCTTCAAAGGTATAGAGTTTTAAGGGTGTCAAAACAGGAGCCACAGCTCCACAGCTGGCCTTTTAGTGATTACTTGAAGGTAAGAGTCTCATGGACTTTCTTGCCTGGAGTGACTTTGAACTATGGTTCTCAGATCTCAGCTTCCTCAGTAGCTAGATTACCGACATGAGCCCCCAGCTCAAATGTCCCTTCTCAAAGAAGGGCTTTCCCACAGCATTATCATCCTTCTCTTCTTCTCACATTTCTCTTAATTGCCACCGGGTTGTGGGTACCATTTTCCTATTTTGAACACTCTTAAAGCTCTATACCTTTGAAGCATTTAATACTTTATGCAGTATGCTATGACAATGTGTGTATTTATAGTACTAGACCCTCCAGGATGCAACTCCGACAATTCATTTTTGTATTTTCCATACCTTCTAACACCATCCCTTACCTATGATTGGTGTTCATAGCTATATTTTGTGAATGTTTAAATGGAGATGCATTGATTTAACATTTTTCTTTATGTTTTCTATTTACTCTTGGGGCTCATGATTCAGCACTGACATAAAGAGAATCTAACTCAGTGTGATGTTTTTCATGATGTACAGTCTATTCAAAGCAGAATTTTCAAGCCTTTCAATCTCTCTGAAGACAATCTTATTGTTTTTCTTCATTTATAGCAACTTTCTGCTTATGGAAATCTTTTCACTTTCAGTTGGGAAAAGCAGTCTTCTTATGGATATTGCCCACTTCTGTGATTCTGAATATGGCTGTTCTATCCTGTCCTGGTGTGCTTGAACTGTACAGTTGAAACAGCATTTCATGAGCATGAGCCCTAAAAATCGATTTTAGATGAAGCAGATATTCAGTCCTGTGTGAAATAATTCACATATGCCTAGATTGAAGGGGAGAAATATGTAGCTTCATTGAAACAAAAGACCATTTATTTGTTCAGTATTTTTTCTTCAGTACTAAGTTTTGAACTCAAGGCCTTATGTATGCTAGGCAGATTCTCTACTGCTTGAAGCATGCCCCATCCCTCAGTCATTTTCTTGACCTAGATTTCAGATTTTGTGTTACAAGCGCTGATGCAAATTGAAAAATACTGTCCACTCAAGAAGCTCTGGGTTGCTGAGTGTCCGTTACTCACGCCAGTAACCCTAGCTATCCAGGAGGCTGAGATTTGAGAATTGAGGTTCAAAGCTAGCCCAGGCAGGGAAGACCATGAGACCCTTATCTCTAATTAAGCACCAAAAAAGCCAGAGAAGAGCTGTGGCTTCAGTGGTCGAGCACTAGCCTTGAGCACAAAAGCTCAGGGACAGCAGCCAGGCCCTGAGGCCCCTGAATTCAAGCCCCAGGAATAGAAACAAAAAAGCAGCTCTGAGTCATGTAAAGGGGAGATGAATATATGATGAATGTATGAGACAAATTTTGTATGGTGATTGGCACAATGCTTGAGGCAGATACAAGGTAATGTGGAGCACAGTGGATTTTAGATAAAGTTCTCTTTGAAGTACAGTGCTCATAGATGTATCAATAATTTAAGTATTACTTTATGGTTATTAAAAGCACCAGCATCATTTATAAACACCTTGGAAGGGTCTCAGCATTCATATCATGTGTTGGGGCATGATTCAGACAAGCAGTGACACTGGGTTAATCAAGACACAGATACATATCCTTGATCCTTAGGGCTCAAAGGGATGAATCATTCATGAAAATGCCAGCAAGGAGGTAGTTTTCATATGATTCATTGGACTGAACTTCAGGCCGGTGATATTTTGGTATAGAGATTTTGCATATTGTTCTATGGTTCCAGGATTTATAAAGGCATTATTACAATTAGTACTGTTGTATGAATGACTCATTGCAATGCCTTCTTGAAATCTACGAACCTAGAAGTGGGGAGTGAGCAGAGAGAGGCACACACACAGGCATGCACACACACACACACACACACACTCACACACTCACACACACACAGAGAAATATATGGACATACACAGAGAGGGAGAGAGACAAAAAGAGAGTTAGAGATTTATGAAAAGAAAATACCAGGAAGTAATCCCTTAGTTTTAAATGACCAATTTCTGCAGTGGCAAATACTGAGTATTTATACAGAATACTTTAAATTTCCACCCTTTTCTGGCCCTTCAGATTGAGGGATATTTTGTTGCCATGTCAGAATCAGAAAAAAAAAAAAAGAAAAAAGGAGAGGAAATTAAAATTCACTTCAAATTATTCCTTGCCAGTGGCTCAGTAAAAAGTTTGGAAGGGAGGAAGTGGGGTATATTGGTTAAGTTGAAGCTGTAATCTGGGTATGGATTGTTATCATTTATTATGTAAAAAGCACAAGACTTGGAGTAATGATGACCATAGTGATGGTGGCCACAAGCCATTTAATGCATATTTGTTCTGTTTCATGCTATTGACATAGGCACATGGGACCCAAAATAAAATGAATCAGAAAACAATCCTCACTACCCATTGGTATTTAAATTCTAGAGAAAGAAAGTCATCAAAAAAGATGCTAAAACCAGGTGCTGGCGGGCTCGCTCCCATCTATAATTTTACCTACATCTGTAATCTCAAGAGGCTGAGCTCCGAGGATCCCAGTCTGAAGCCAGCTAAGGGCAGAAAAGTTTGTGAGACACTTATCTCCAGTTAACCAGCAAAAACCTGCAAGTGGAGGTATGACTCAAGTAGTGGAGAGCCAGCCTGGCAGGCGAAGTAAGAGTGCAAGGCCCTGAGTTCAAGCCCCAGTACCGGGCACACGACCCTGGTATACGCGCGCGCGCGCGCGCACACACACACACACACACACACACACACACACACACACACGATGTGAACCTCCTTCTCCCCGCTTGAAGTCTTACAGCATTTCTTTCTCATGAAGTCTGTCATCAGAGGTTCACACTCCATCAGGTCTCAGCTCTAATGTGGATGGCACAAAACTTTCTCCCCTAGCTGGTAGACTGAGAGCTACTTGGAGTATTTGAATTAATGGACTGTGGTTGGGAGCAATCTGCCCTGGAGTGACGGTAGATGTACAGTCGGCAGAAACCTACACGGATACTTTCCAGCTTCGGTGGGGGGGGGGGGGGGGGAAGGAGGGAGATGGCACCCGGAGCGCTGCCCTCCGTTCCCAGTTGCCTCCAGCGGGTCCTTCCTCTTTCTCTTCACACAGCTCCCTCCTCCCTCCCTTCCTCTCTTCCTTCGCTCCCTTTGCCTGGCTCCCTCCCCTCCCTCGCCTTTTCTGCTGCTTTCGCTCGCCCTAGCTCTGGTCTCCCTTCCATCCCTCCATCCCTTCCATCCCTCCATCCCTCCATCCCTCCGCGGCGTCTGCGTCAGGCCCCCACCGGCGTAACGCGGGCGGGGTCTGGGCGGGAGCTGTCCACTCACCCCGGTGCTGAATGCAGCGGCCGCGAGCGACGGACGGTGGAGACGGAGGATCGGGAGCCTCCTCCGCTCCCGGGACGTCGTCTCCAGCGTCCGGACCGTCCGTGGGCCGCGCCGCCACCTCCCTGCCGGCACCACCCCTTTAGGAACTGAGCCAGGGCGTGGGGAGGACGGGGAGGGGAGAGCGGCAGCCTCGGCGGCGGCGGCGGCGGGCGCTGAGCAACGGCGGAAGACAACACCTGGGATCGGATTTGCTTCCTTTCCGCGTTTTTTCCTCTGCCCCCCACCCCCCTCCAAATAAGAGCTACATTTATATACGGGTTTGGGGCAAGAGGTCAAGAGGACCAAGCCTGAAGTGAAGCCAAGTGCCGGCTGCCTCCCATCTGGGGGGGGGGAGCCCCCACTGCTTCGCGGTCCCCTTCTCTCCCCCCCCCCCCCCCCCGTCTTGGGCTGGCACCGCCAACGAAGCCTTTCACCTCGGTGCCTTTCGGAGGAGAGGTAGCGGCGGCGGCGCCCCGAGCCCAGCCCGCCCCGGCCAGCGGCCAGGAGGGAGGGGCGGGGTGGGGGCAGGGGCCGAGACCGGCCAAGGCCGCCCTGGGTGGGGGCTAGGGGGGTGTGGGTGGGAGGGCAAAGCTGCCGGGGAGGGGGGGGGGAAGCCGCTCTCCTCCGCCCCCTCCGCGCCCCCCCGCCAGCACTCTTCTCGATTATTCGACAACCGAATTCTTCCGTCAGTATTATTTCATTTCGTTTTTTTTTCTTTAAATTCTCCTCCTCTTCACTCATCCCCTCCCTCCTCCATCGCCCCCTCCACACTTACACTCACCCCCAGACACCCCCCCTCCCCACGCCTGGCTTGGTCTCTGGTTGCATGGCAGCACTGCCCGGGCGCGGGGGCTCAGGGCCGGCCCCCCGGGAAAGAGGAGGAGGAGGAGGATCATGAAGCCCCGAGTGGCGATCGCGCCGGACGGCGACCAGCAGCAGCAGCCGGAGGACGTGCCAGAGCATCCCCCGCCCCGGAGACTCCCGGACGCCGCCGACCGGCAGGCGCTCCTGCAGCCACAGCAGCAGCCGCGGCGGCGGACGCAGGCAGACCCCGAGTCAGAGGAGGAGGAGGAGGACGAGGAAGAAGAGGACAAGGCGAGGCCACTGGCTCACCCCGACCTGCCTTTCTTGTGCCCGGCACGAAAAGACCTTTGATGGAATCGAGGGGAGGGGGCCACGGATTTACAGACTGCAGCCGGAGTGGGCTGGGGCTCCCAGATCATGTAACTATCGCTTCCTCCTGTCCCCTCCCACACGCCCCTCTTCTGGACGCCTTTTCTCTGCTTCTCCACCACCTTCCCACCCACAGACACACACCCTTCCCTCCAGTCAGGATCTTAACGCTCAGGAAGCAGGGAGCTCTCCAGGCACCGTCTTTTCTTTCCTGCCCTCCTTCTTGCCCTCCCCACCCGTCCCTAAGCCCCCCATAACTCACCTCTTTGGGGCCTAACTGGCCTTTCCCTTTCGGTGTAGCCCCCTCTGGCTACAGAGGCAAAGCACAAGCCTCCGGTTCAATCCACCTTCACCCTCTTCCTCTCCACCTAGCTGTTCTCTAAAAGCAACTCTGGTGCTTCCAGGGGTTAACTGCCCTAGTTTTCTGCCCAGGAGATTTAAAACTTCTCCCAACATCCTCTCCACTCCCACTTTCCTCCCGCCCAGTTTCCTGCTACCTGAGGAAAGCTGTTTTCTATCTCTCACAAAAGCAGCCCTCAAGTGCTCACTGGGTTTCCCTCAGCCCAGCTCAGTTCACTCTAAATTTGATTTATAATTATCTCCACCCTTTTATATAAAAGAAAGAGATTCCTCCCTACACACACTGCCTGGAGATTTGAGAAGAACCCAGTCATTCTTTCCTGGAAAAAAATTTTTTTTTAACAATTAGACATTGATCTTAAGGCTCTAACAACCCAATTCTCATGCTTCTTCTATTGCTCTGCTCCTGCCAGTGTCCTGGGGTCCCCGGCAGAAAGGAGATACCTTGAGCCAAAGTCTGAGGTTAGGGGAGGGATTGCAAGGGCAACAAAAACTTTTTGTTTGTTTGTTTTGCATTTTTCTAGGTGGGTTTCAGAATCTCTGGCTCATGGTTCTCAGTCCCGGGAGCAATTTATTTGCTGCTTAGAGGGACTGTAAGAAGAACCATTGAGACAAGAGATTCCTTCTAGAACACAGAAACACTGTGGACCCCAAACCCTATCCTGTCCACCTCTTCAAAGACTTCAGCTGCCTTTCGTGGGTTCTGCTCTTCTCCTGGGCACATGCTGATGCCCCTGGGTGGGCTGCTGTGGTGGTGCTGCTGCTGTGGATTGTGCATTCCAGCTCCCCAGATGTTTCGCCACCAAGGTCTCCTCAAGTGCCGCTGCCGCATGCTCTTCAATGACCTGAAGGTTTTTCTACTGCGGCGCCCCCCTCCAGCGCCCCTGCCCATGCACGGCGACCCCCAGCTCCCTGGTTTGGCAGCCAATAACAACACCCTTCCGGCTCCAGGTGCCGGGGGGTGGGCAGGCTGGAGGAGCCCTCGAGAAGCGGTGGGCAGGGAGACCCCTCCTCTGCCACCTCTACCACCGTTGCCACCTTCTTCCGTGGAAGATGACTGGGGTGGCCCAGCCACAGAACCACCTGCCCCGCTGCTCAGCAGTGCCTCCTCAGATGACTTCGGTAAGGAGAAGGCTGAGGATTGCTACTCACTGGGCAGTAGCTTGGACAGTGGCATGAGGACTCCACTCTGTCGGATCTGCTTCCAGGGGCCAGAACAGGTGAGTCACTTTCTCCCTTTTGCTTCCTTGGGGGATCTCCAGGTCTTGCAGGTTGTTATTCACCTGCTTGCCCCAAGGAACCATTATGCTGGTGCCAGTATCAAGGATTTTAAGTTGTTAGAGTTCCATAATGATGTTGCATGTGGCAAAGTTTTTCCCAGTAAGGTGTCTGATTCCTAATGGAGTCATTTGGTGGCTCTGTTGTACTCTGGTTCTTGCATTTTCCTCCCAGTGCTAGTTTCCCTGATTCCATCCTTAAATTTCTGTTTAAAAAAAAAAAAAACCCTCAGAATAAAAGATACAGAAGCAATGAAATTGAAATGAAGAGATGTGGTGGTACATTCATGTTTGTTGTAAGGATATACTTTCAGCAGATTTCAGGCTAGTAAAACTTTTCCCAGCCTATCTTCAACCCCTTGTTCAAACTGTTTCCCTTCTGAAAATGAGGATCTTTTTCTTTCCCTCTTCTTATATGTGGAAATACAATAGTTCTAGGATTTTTTCACTTTGAGGTTACTTCTGTTTGCCAAGACACTTTTTATCAGTCTCAAACTGCCCCATATTGAAAGCAGATAGGCAAGTCAAGGCCAGAGTGAGTTTAGGGGACATTACGAATAGAGCGGAGAACGCTGCCGTTCTATCCCCCTTCTCAGGCCTGAAGTACATTGACTAAGAGTGAAGCTTAATCTTTCCCCATACAGGATAGGGGGTGACAAGTACCTCCTGGAGCAGATCCTCCTTAAACTTAAGTCTGGAAGCTTCTCCCAACCCTGTCCATTCAGGCTTTCACCAATACCACATTTACTACTGCACTTACAGTTCAGTAGCTGTAGTGTGGGGAAGCATGTGTTCATTTTTCACGAGTCAAGAAATTTGAAAATAAGAAATAATCCCAGCTTAGAAAAGGCTTGCCTGCAAATCTGATCTAGTGATTGATGCAGGACAAAGAACATTGAATTCCAATGTGGACAGAGTCCTGTGCTCACATCAGCCACTTCAGTAATTTCATGACCTGGAGGGAAGATTCTAGGTACTCCTTGAACAAGTGGCAGTGTAGCAGGATGCCACACTATTGCCTCTGGCTCCTACTGAGGACTTGCTCTGTGAGATGCTAGCTTAGATGACATTTTCATTATTTTGTTTTCTTTTTGCTATGAATGAACAAACCATTTTCAACTTGGATGATGCCTGGAGCTGTAGCTTGGACATTATGAGGGGACATGATAAAAATCTCACTACAGGTAAATAAGTGTTTTTGAGAGGCTGAGGCCTAGCTTCTTGCTTGCTGTGTTGAAGACCACCTGAAGCATTTAAAAACATGGTGCTCAGCCGGGCACCGGTGGCTCACGCCTATAATCCTAGCTACTCAGGAAGCTGAGATCTGAGAATCGCAGTTCAAAGCCAGCCCAGTCAGGAAAGACTGTGAGACTCCTATCTCCAATAAACCACTAGAAAACCAGAAGTGGCGCTGTGGCTTAAGTGGTAGAGCGCTCGCCTTGAGTTGAAGAGCTGAGGGTCAGCGCCCAGGCCCAGAGTTCAAGCCCCACAACTGACAAAAAAAGATGTTGCTCAGAGTTCTAGAAATACATATATATATATATATGCATATATCTATACACACATATATATGTATAAAACACCTAGGTTGGCTGTTTATGCCTTTCTTCTAGCCCTTTCCCCCACTGCCAATGCTGAGCCTCTCTGCTAGAACTCTGTAGAGTGTTTGGCAAGAGTGAACCTCCCATTGGGGGTGCTCTGGGTCATGATCTTGTCCAAATCAGAACTTCATCTTTTCCAAAAGAAAGAATGATTAGCTTCTTAACTTTGCAAGCTATGTCTTTCTTCTCCCACATGGGCTGGCTGAGGAGTGCAGGGAGTATGCCTTGTGGCAAAAGCATTCATCTGTAGAAAATGGCAGAACTTGGACTGGGTCCTGGGATAATATCTCACCTGCTGTGTGAATGTCTTCAAATAGCATTACCCCTCTGGGCTTTTTTGCCAACTTCTGTGAGATACCATTTACTAGTCACATCCTTGCCTTCCAGGAGAGGCCAGAAGACAATGAGTGTGAAAATACCTTGCAAGAGATTAATATATAAAGAATATGTGGTTTGATGATGGAAAAGCTGTATTTTTCTGCAAAAAAGAAAAAGAGTTCATTAGCCATATTGTGAAATGTCCTCCTGTGACACAAGGTCTGGTCAGGGGTAAGGGCATTCCTTTTTGTGCATTAGTTTTACTAGGTGTCATAGACATAGCTCTGAATTAAAAGGCAAACACACTTATACAAAAATGAGAGGATTAGGAAGCCTTGTCTCTATGAAGACTGGGTCAAATGAAACCCTTCTTGCTTATGATCATTATATTTATAGGGAAGATTGTTTGTATATGAGCCAAGAGGTTTTAATGGGTTACTGTTGTAGTGATAGTAAGAATGATGTGTTATACTGGCTGTGGAGAGCATCGGTTTCCACTTTCTTCTCTTTCTTCCCAGCATTTCAATAATAAAGAAAGACAAAAAGAGGGAATGGCAATGGAGAAAAAAAGAGTGAGGATGGAGGAAGAAGGAAAATTGGGCAGGCTGAGATTTCTGTACTTTGGCATCTATTCAGGGAGAGAGCTGTCCAGCAATTGCTTACACCTGGTCCTAGAGGGAGCATAGCATGCAGTCTCAGTAGCTGAATGTTTTGGTCTTTTTCCTTCCCAAACAAAGAAACTACAAAACCTTCCCTCTCACCCATCACCCCGCATACTAGTGCTCTAGGATTTGAAATGATGCCAAGAATAAAGACTTAGTCTTTTCCCACAAGGGGTTTACAATATATGTGGTGAGGGACAACAGGAAGAGTCAACTCGTTCTACCTTTGAAGGTTTCTACAAAGGACTTTACAGTTCATTTATTTGTGCATTCCCTATTTAACAAATGTTTATTGGGAACCTATGATATGCCAGATGCTGTTCTCAGTACTAAATATCCAAGAGTGGACAAAACAAATGACTGCTCTGTTCTTCTGCTACCCTAGTGAAAACACAAAAATAGACAAGCAAACTAGTAGATAAATCAGGTGTTTTCAGGGAGTGTAGACTGCCATGATGAAACAAAGTGAGGCAAATGAGTTAGCCTTGAATGAAAGGGAAGGGACGAGACAGGTACAGCCAGAGAGCAATTGGGAAAAGCTTTCTTAAAGATGTGCTATCTGAGCTGCCTCCTGAATGGCTAGAAGGGCCCAGCAATGTGTGGATCTGAGAAGAGCATTCCAGGTGGATGAAAGAGCAAGCTCAAAATCTAGAAATGAATAAACTCAGTGCAGCTGAGCAACAACAGAGAAGACAGAAGGAGAAAGAAAGGGATGATTTGTGTAGAAATACTTTGAGAGCCCACTTGATTCCATGCTGCAAAGTTCCTGAGTAGCCACTCTCTTCTCACCCATTCATTCATGTAAGACAGGGGTCAAGCACTCATGAAAGTGTAGCTCAAGAGCCTTCTTGGCACCTTTCCGTTCTCCACTTACGGGTTCCATGAGGAACAGTGCATCATGGTGGGTAAACTGAGGTGTCTGAAGCCAGAGGGTTGAACATATCACACAGCCTCTTCATGCTTCAGATTCCTCACCTGTAAAATAATGATAGTCACCTTCATAAGATTATTCTGAGCATCAAACCAGTACCATGGGAGCCACGTAGTGACAATGTAGTGTTAATGTGCTTATTATCTCATACATAAAAGAATGCTCCCTTGGTTTTGTTGAAAACATGTGCCTGAGCTCACAGACTGGGAGGAGGGTTGGCTGTGGCTGTGGATATTTCTTTCTCACTTAGAATGCTCGGGGTATAGTATAGTGTTCCTCTACTTCCATCACCAAACTCTTTATTAAGTGCCATTCTGTCTCTGCTGCTTTGCTGAGCAGGGACGAGAGGTACACGATCAATTTGGCCCTACCCTCTAGGATGGCACAGTCTAACCCAGATATCACAAGGGCTGACAGAGATCAAGAACACACAAGAGAGTGAGCCAGGGTGAATTATAGTAATATCAGTACAAGAAAGAGAGACACATTTAAAAGCAGTCTAGTGGGTGGGGTGCTTATTCACAGAGACAGGAGCAGGGAGAATTTGTTTCCATTTCCCCAGTTAGTTAGGAAAGGCTTGTCTCTTATTGCTGCAGACCAAGTGAAAAGAAACCGATTGAGACTGCAAGGCTGAGGTTAGATAGAAAGAAGCAGAAGAGAGAGGAAGCACAGAAACTTTCACAAAGAAGGGAAGCTGCCTGCCAGGCTGGGCTGCTGGAAGCATTTGGAGCTGGGTCCAAGGATGCTATCCACCATGGAAGTCTGGATCACGGTGAGGTGGAACCTGTATTAGACCAAATAGAAAGCAGGATTTTAACACCCTTTTCTGACTTTCTTGAGGCTGGGAGTGTTTAGAGAGGACAAGAATAGCATGGAATGTGTTCGCCAGTGTGTTGGATTATTAGGGAGCTGGATAAGAGCTTGTCAAGATGCTTTGAGAACCCTGGGAATAAAGATTAACATTGCAGGAGAGACACAGACACTGTAGTTATCTTTCTAAGCACTAGAGTTTATTTTTTACATTTCTTTGTGTGTTTATTTCATTTATATCTGTCTCCACAAGAACAGATATACTCTAACTGTTATAGGCCTTAGGGCAACACTACACATGGAGGCTCACATGCTGTCGATCAAATGTTTACAAGTAATAAAGCCAGTTAATGAACTTTTAAATACAAAACACTACCTTCCTGTCCTGACAAATACACCTTTAAAAACAACCTGGAAGACACCTTTTTTATTTAGAACTTTGGAATCTGTCTGAATTCTGTGTTAGGCAAAGAAGGATGTCTGGCCCTTTGTCTACAGGCTACTTTGATTCTCTTTCCATGCTGATTCCACCATCCAAACAAGTGAACTTTTGGATCCACACACATGAATACTCCCACTGGTTTGCCCATCCATACTATCCCCAGAACAATGGCTCTTTACTCCAACTCCCAGATTAGAAGAGAGATTTATAGAGTTGAAGAAGAGAATGCTGTAGGTCTTAGAAGCAGGCTGATGGCAGTCTGGGCAGGAATTCCAGGAGCATATTCCAGAAGAGGAGTGACCTGGCAAACTGCCCTCTTGGGAACAGGTATAGCTGAAAAAGAGCCAGAACAGGACATTTTTGCCTTGGTCTACGGCAGACAATAGAAAGGGATATCCAAGGAAGCAACCTGTGTGAGTTCATTCATCACTGGATCATCAGCTCTTAACCCAATGCCTGGCACCTGCTTCATGCCTCATACTCTATAAATAATTGTTAAAATATTTGCTCATTGAACAGGTAGCTCAATGAACAGGGGACCTGGGGAAAAGGGAACAGTTAGGAGTAAAACATTCACTGGTCTTGAATGCTGAAAGAATGCTTTGAAGAAGGGATACACAGGGCACTGTCTTGTCCAAGGAGGGCATCTCCAGGAAAATCAGTTTGATAGTAGAAAGTATTCTATGAAAGAAATATGCTACAAAAAACAAGTATAGGTTCTTTGGAAGGGGAATCTTATGAATAACCAGGACTATATGATCCTCAAAATCTCTTCTGAGCCTGAGAGTTGAATTTCATGAGATTGCTCTTGGGTCCAGAGAAGTGTGTGTGTGTGTGTGTGTGTGTGTGTGTGTGTGTGTGTGCGCACACGCGCACGTGCACGCACACACGCACACATGCACATGCCAGTCCTGGAGCTTAAACTCAGAGCCTGTGGACAGGTGTTGTATCTGAAGATTACTACTCAAGGCTATTGCTCTACCACTGTGTCATGACTCCATTTCTGGCTTTTTGGTGGTTAATTGAATAAGCGTTTTACAGACTTTTCCTGTACCAGTTGGCTTTGAAACATGATTCTCAGGTCAGAGTAGGTAGGATTACAGGCATGAGCTACTGGCACCCAGCCAGAAAGGTTTTCAGTCTAAGCAAGAAGAAATCACTGGGCCTACTGGCTCACACTAGGATAATGTTTATAGGAGGATTATGATTTTGATGCCAGCCTGACCTACATAACAAGTTCCAAAGTTCCAGGCCAGCTTGAGATACATAGGAAGAACCTTTCTCCAAAAATAATTAATCTTTAAAAATGAAAAGTAAGTGAACCCTGAGCTCTCTCCAATTCAAGACTTCATCTCATGTTAGAATATCTTGTCCCAGGATACTTATTCCATGGCATATACAAATATAGCTTTAGAAAGGATTTCAAAGATGTTTCTGCTCTGTGCTTATAGAATGTTCTAATTGTTGACATTCACATGATTACTGCAATTGTGAATTGTCACCAGATGCATATCATGATAGGAAAGTAAGCCTTTCATGGCCAATAGGCAACAGATACTATAGTATACCCAAAGACAAAGAACCATCCTAGAAAATGGGGAACCTAGTTACTTTTCAGTTTTTCCATTGTTGCCAGTTAGTTCCTACTTCCACTGGCCCTGGTCCTACTGCAAACTTCACAGACTTTTTCTTCATTCAAAGTCCTTACCCAGGCTCTTGTTGTTTCTTGGGAGATGGTGTCAGGATGTTCAGACCCCACTATCTGGTCCCTGATTACTCCACTGATTTGTCTACATATTACTGACTTGCACACAGTATCTGCTACTGACATGTGCACATCCTCACGCAAACACAGGAATAAAACATGGAGACTGCACTTGTCGCACATTCTCAGAAGCAGGGATGGATGGGTGGGAGATACACAGCCATGACACATGACATGTGCAGCAGTTCCCAAATCAGTCTGTTGATGTGCTTTGGAGTAGCCTCTCACTTGGCAGCCTGCATCCTTTTGGGGTGGGTTGGCTGACTTACTGGGTATGGCTTCTAGTGAGCCCCTCATACAGAGAGCTACTTAATAAGTCTGGTAAGAAAGAAGAGTGTGAAATATAAATTTGAAGACTGTCTAGAAAAAGAAAGCAGAGATGCTGGGAATCTCTCTGCTCCCTCTCACTGTCTATCTCTCTGTCTCTGTCTCTCCTTCTTTCTCTTTTCTAGAGAAAAGACAGTCTGGTATATCTTAGAAGTTCAGCTGTGGCCTGTGAGTTGGGGGATGGGGTCTATATGAAGGGGAAGGAGATACTCAAAGGAATGTGGGGAAGAGAGTGAGCTGTTTCTTATTTGCTGGGAAGGCAGCCAAGTTGGAAGTGAGCCCCGATGTAAAGGAGCTGGCAAGTGAATACTGTATGGTTCGAGCTTCATTCCATCCCCCTCCTGAGATGTACTATATGTAAAAGCTAGCATTTGTATTTGTGTATTACAAATAGTACACATTTGATATCAACCTCTGTGTAGGTTTTAAAAGCAAAAGTGGAATACATACTGGGGAGACTGTCTCATTACGAAATAGAAAAATGGTATAAATTAGTTAGGCAACAGTTTGAGCTACAGGTAGATGCCATCAGAAAAAAAGAAGGGGACCTCTGCTAAGTCCAGAATTTTGATTCAAGGGATAATCTCTTCCCCAGAAGAGAACACATAAGCCTCAGTCCCAGACTCGGCCAATTGTTCTTATGAAGATTTCTCCAGAAGTTTCTCCACAGAATTGTTGAGGATGGATCAAGTTATTTTCCTCCTTTATGGAAAGGTTGATTTGGATGGAGTTGAAGAGAACCAACACCTAAAGAGCCTTCTTGAAGCCACTCTCATGGCCAATATACTGTGTGTGGAAGGGGCACAGTCTGTTGTTCTTTTTCCCTTCCTCTCAGCTTGTGTTCATTCCAGATAAATCGTTTTATCTTTGATCCTTGGTATGTGCATGCTAGAGGTACATTTGAACGGGCGTATGTCTATTTGTGTACAAGTTTGTGTAAATTAAAGTGCTACACAATGGCCAGAAATAGTGGTGTGTACTTGTAATCTCAGCTATGCAGACACAGAGATAGGAAGAAATCAGTCTGGAGTAGTTGAGGCAAAAAGAGTTAGTAAACATGGTGGTGCACACCTATAACCCTAGCTACACAGGAGACAGAGGTAGGAGGATTGGATCTGAGGTTGGAGCTGGTGAAAAACAAAAGACCCTATATGATATATAACTAAAGCAAAAACAAAGAGTCAGGGGGCAGGGTGAGTGGTCTAGTGCCAGTCAAAATAATAACAATAACAACAACAATAATAATAATAGCAGTAGTAATAAAGGGTCAAACAAAGAGGATATGGATGATCCCTTGTTCTTATCCAACTTCATTTTTCTGATTTTATAATGACAAGTAATAATGATTTTTGTAATCATAGTGAATATTACCCTGGCTTAAGACCATGTTGCCAAGAATAGATCTTTCTTCATCTGTTCTAGATGGATGGGAAGAACATATAGGCTTTGGAAACAGAAAGATGTGGATTTCATTCCCATTTTGGTTCCCTCTCAATTGTCATCTTGGGCTACTTATTTAACTTCCCTGTTTATAACACAGAGATTCAGAACTGAATTTCAGTATTTGTAAGGAGGTGACACAGTGTATTAAAGAACTAATCACACAACTACTGCTCCTAAGTTGAAGCCACTGTTTGACCTGTTCCAGAAGTGTGTGTCAGGAGCCTGGAATGGGGCTTCCTCATCACACAGCTACCCTTCCTGCTGCTCTTATCTTACTACTACCTTAAACATGCACACATTCTAAGATTATATGACAGTAACATCTCAGGTGATTCTGTGCACATTTAGACCAGGTGTAAATCTTGGTTTAGCAGGTTTTCTACCTCTATGTTGTTTGTCTCAGCTGAACTCTGTTCTCTCTTCCCTGGGTTCCAGACTCCAACAGAGTTGTCTTTTACCTATTTCCACCAGTACCACCATGGCCCTGATATGATTAAGAAGTACTTCCTGGTTGGCACAATTGTGTAGAAGGACACTCTTCCTGAGCCTAGTTCCCATGGGTAGAGAGCAAACCCAGCATGCAGAAGAGTTTGTAGAGGAGAAGCACAGAGATAATGATTTCCCAACATTAGGGTCATCACTCGACTAGTGAAGACCCGGTATTAGATGGATACCCTTAAACAGTCATGATGTTAAATAACATTGACCCACAAGTGAGACTTGTTCCTTCTGTGTGTTTTCATACTTTATAACTATAGTTAAGAGAAAAAAATTTCATTGTGGTAATGTCTTTAACACCTTTCTCATGCTGCCAATCTCCTTTGTAAACAAAAAGAGAAGGCGTCAGACTTTTTGGATATACACCAATAACTAGCTAGAACTTGTTGATCTTAATTTGTTTACATTTGCATCTGTTATTTCTAGTAGACTTTATTCTTTATGTTTTAAAGTAAAAATTGAACAGCAAATACAGAAAGTTTCCATGTACTCTCTGCCTCTCCTCTACCATCTCCACCATAGGGTACCGTTTGATACAATGGATTAATCAACATTGACCATCATTATTACCCATTCCATGGTTCCAGTTATGGCTTACTCCTGGCTTTCTACTTTCCAAGTAATTTTTTTTGTTTTTTGATTTAACTGCTGATTATTATTTGTATGTGTAGTTTAAAAAATTCCTCCATTAAACTATGTAGAAACAAGTACACAAAAGTTTGCGAAACAAAACACACCTCAAACATGTCCACATAGATTAACTGAAATTCTGTCTTTATGCTATAGCAACCAAGTTGGAGGGGCTTTCCTAAAGCCTGCTCCATGGCATATCCAAACTTCAATGCTACCCTCTGTTACTTGACCTTTGAAGCCTTCCTGTAGGGTTAAGATTAATGACATCTTCATGTTCCAGTATTCAGAACTGTTCTCAAGTAAAGTCTCTCCTCTGACAGCGATAGTTCTGCCTTCTTTGGGTAACTGTGAGAACTGAATGGCACAAGATCACAAATACTGCCTGAGCCATCAGTACATGCTCAATAAATAGTGACAATGATTTATTGTCCTTATTTCCTCACTTATAAAAGGAGAAGGCTGTGCCCAGGACTACCCAAGCCCCTTCCAGTTCTGCTGTCCTTGTTTTACTGCATCAGGGGAAACTGATGCACTCAAAGAACAGAGCACCAAAGGCTGCCTTGAAGAAGTCTGGCATAGTGGGATAACAGGCATTCACCACTAAATTGGTGAAAGACTTTGTAAAATGGGAAATGAAGACTGTTCCAGGTGTAGAAACAACAGAAACCAAGAGTCAGAGATGCTTCAGGAGCAAAGTAGTCTGATAGATTAAAACCATGGAGATTTTGGCTAAGACCCTTGATCTTAGCTGAAAAGACCAAGAAGCTAGACCATGGGATTTTCAAAGTTAGGCCTCCAAATTACAGTGTTGCTGTGTAGAAGTGTCACATTGGATGAGTCATTCACAGACTTGGGGTTCTAATTTCCTCTGCTTTGGAATTCAAATGATCATAATAGTTCCATTATAGATAATATTGTGGGGCTCAAAGGTATTGCATGGAAAACACTTATTTCCTTGTGGAATGCAAGTATATATAATACAAAAATCACCAGCATATAATACACATTTACTGGCTGTTGATATCTGACCTTGTCCCTCACTATTTTCTTCTTTAAACTTTCTTTGAGAATTTCTACTTTGGTCTATAGATATAACTTTAAGCTGCAGACTGGGGCTGGGGAAGAGCTGCCTACAGATATAGGGGTAAATGAAATTAACATCCCAGGCATTATCTGTCAACTAAATACAAATTATCTCACAGGTATGCTGACCGTTTTTCAAATAGCTGAGAAGACATTTGAAGAACAATGAAAGCTATAGCTTTTTCTTCTGTTTTGTTTTCATGCCAGTATGGGTGCTTAAACTCAAGACTTTGCTCTCTTCCATATACTTTCCCTCAAGAATGGCACTCTACCACTTTATGCATACCTCCACTTCTGGCGTACGCGCGTGCCAATCTTGAAGCCTGAACTCAAGGCCTAGATGTTGTCCTTTAACTTTTACTCAAGGCTGGTGCTATGGCACTTGAGCCGCAGCTCCATTTCTGGCTTTTTGGTGCTTAGTTGGAAATAAGAGCCTTATGAACTTTCCTTACCAGGCTGGCTCTGAACTGCCATTCTCAGATCTCAGCCTCCACACACGGGCTTCAGTAAAAGCTATTATGATGAACAGAATCAAAGTGCCCTGTAGTGTCGTGCAGTTTCCTTGTCACAGAGCATATCCTGAATCAACAGAGTACTCAAAAGTATAGCTACAGTCACTTGAGGGTTTGGAAACTTTATTTTTTAAAGCACAATACCAGTTTTGTTTCTTTTTTCTTTTCTTTTCTTTCTTTTTTTTTAAAGTTTGTTATAAAAGATATAAAAGAGCAGCCAGGTAAAAAAGTACTAAGTGATTTGAAGCTTTTTAAATATTAAAAGAGATTCATGTTAAGGGGCCTTCTACAAAGTAACTGACTATGCCTCTGATCATATAAAATAATATTTATCGAAGTATACTCTAGGAAATAGAAAGAAGAGGTTTTGTTTTTGGTGTTGTTTTTGTTGTCTTTTTGTCTTATTTGTTCATTTATGTCTTTGGAAGGGCAAGGAAGGGCACAGAAATGGAGAGACAAAAGGTGAACAAATGCAGCAGTGATACTCACTAGACACTATTTTGAAAATCAACTATACAACTTATGGGTGGGGATAGAAGGGAAAAACTGGGAGAGAGCGAGGGAAGGGCGTGACATTGTCCAGAAAGAAATGTACTCTTTACCTGACTTATGTAACTATAACCCCTCTGTGTATCACCTTTCTAATAACAACAGAAAAAAATTAAAACTGGCTAGTACTTTTCAAAGGTGTCAAGGTAATGAAAGATGAGGAATGATGGGCTGATTGTCTTAGATTACAGGAGTGACAACTAAAATACTTTGTGTAATCTAGACTGGATTCTGGACCTGGTAAGAGACTAAAGAGACAGCTAGTGAAGCCATAACAAAGTATGTAATTAAATCATAGTCTTATTATCGAGGTTAAATTCCTAGTTTTTGGTTATTGTGTTACAGTTACATAAGATGTTAGCCCAGGAGAAGTTGGGTGATGACTACATGGGAATTCTTTGTGCTGTGTGTGCTTATGCATATATGCATGCGTGGGTCCTGGGGCTTAAATTAAGGACCTGGCTGCTGTCCCTGAGCTTTTGTGCTCAAGGCTAGCTCCCTACCACTTGAGACATACTCCACTTCAAACTTTTTGTTTATTTATTTTTGTGGGTTAATTGGAGATGAGAGTCTCATGGACTTTTCTTGTCCAGGATGACTTCGAACTGATCTGATCTGATCTGATCTTCAGACCTCAGCCTCTTGAGTAGCTAGGATTATAGGCATGAGCTTCTGGAGTCTGGCTTGGGATGGATACTTTGATTTCTCCCGTAGCCATCCCTTCAGGAATCAGAGATCTGAGTCTCTGTGAAGCAATGTGCTTGTTACTTGACAAAGAAAAACTCTCTGGTCCTGGGGCTCTTTGAGCTCCAAAGTGTTTAGAACACAATTACCAGAACCAGGCAGCTGTGGTGAATGAGGGAGAGTAGGGTGTGTAGGTGTTATTCCCTTTGTGTGTGTGCTTTTAGGTGGGAGTGAGCGAGGGGTTGGGGTGGGCATGTGTCTGGATGTGGAATATAGTATTTAGCACAGGAGTAAAAGGCACTCCAGAAAGCTGGTCCTTCTGATGACTCTAGCTCTAGCCTTTGGTGCATCTTTGTTCCAAAGACAGCCTAGAGGCTTTGGTCTCTGAAAAGTCAGTAATGACATTGCACACAACAGTCACTCTTGGGTTTTACTTTGAAGAAGTATGTAGTATAATTTCAAAGGGTTTTCATTTCTCCTCTCTGAAACCCCACTTACTGGGAAGTAACCCTAGAAAGAGGTTCCATATGATTTGAATTTATTTTCATCCCTCTTATGAATGCAGTTCAATTCAAAAAGTACTTGCTTGGTTGGGAGCTTGTGGCTTACACTTATCATCCTAGCTACTCAGGAAACTGAGATCTAAGGATTAAGGTTCAAAGCCAGACCAGGCAGAAAAGTCCATGAGACTCTTATCTCCAGTTAGCCAGCAAAAGGCTGAAGTGGAGTGTGGCTAAAGCACCAACCTTAAGCAAAAATACCAAGTGAAGAGTGCAAGGACCTGAGTTCAAGCCCCAGTACCAGAATCCACATACAAGAAAAGTACTTGATTGACATGATACCTGGAATTTGCTTCAGTACAACCCAGTGACCATAAATGAAATTAGTGTAGAGGTACAGAAGCTGGGTGATGCCCACATGAGATTTATTCGAACACTGCTCTCACTTCATGTAATTAATTAAGTAATTTTTGCCAGTGCTAGGACTTGATCCTCAGGGTCAAGATGCTGTCCCTCAGCTTCTTCTTTTTTCTCACAGTTGAGCTACACCTTCACTTTCAGCTTTATGTTGGTTAACTGGAGCTAAGAGTCTTGTGGACTTTCCTTCAGATCTTAGCCTCTTGAGTGCCTAGGATTACAGATACGAAGCACTAGATCCAGCTCTCACTACCTTTATATGTGCATTTTTTTATAATAAAAATATATTGCCTAGTGTTTGGTTAATAAAAATGTAAAAAAAAAACTAGTACTGAATAGATTTTACAAAAAGGCAGGTAGAGCTAGCTGAGGTTAGGTAGCTGGCTTTGAGCTCAATTTTATGAAAGCCAGATTGGAAGACAAGACCTGAGCCAGTCCCATTGTTATTTCTGCACAAGGAAAATACATTTGTTGGCCTCTTAAACAATCTTTCACACTCACAAGTCATTTCCTTTTGGGTCACAGAGGTCTGGTAGAAGTGAAAGAGCCAGTGTGTCATTCAGCTGACAGTGGAGTGAACATAGCTGGGTGACAGGCCCTGGCAATCCACAGGTCAGATAGAAGCTCCGAGTCTACTGCAACAGGCTAGGGTAGTAAGATGCCATCACAAGACAACACAGTAAGTAGCACCTGGGCCAGGCTGTGAAATGACCACTTCACAGGAAGGGTGACTAGAAGAGCTGGCAAAGGTCCCAAAGAAATAATCATTGAGTGGCAGAGGAGGCATGAGAGAAGGTAGGCAGTTAAGGGAATTCTCCAGGTAGAAGTGTGCACTAAAGTATGACCCTTACTCTCCTCACCAGAAACTTACTCCTTCTAGTTGGCCTAATGCACTAGTCCTCTCATTGCCTTTTAGTTTCCCCCCTATGCTTTAAGACTCACTAGTTTTCTCCAAAAATCTGAGTGATTAAAGAGTGGGTAGTTACTCACTTGTCCTCTTAGTGCTAGCTTTTCTAGACTTGGTCCTTATGGCCATTCTGTAGTACAAAAGTGGTAGTCTTTGCTTTTGAATAGTAACAAAAAAAACCCTCTTGGTTGAATGGAGTTTTTTGTTTGTTTGTTTGTTTGTTTTGGGTCGGGTTGTGGGCCTGAATTCTTGGCCTGGGTGCTGTCCCTCAGCTCTTCAGCTCAAGGCTAGTGCTCTACCACTTGAGCCACAGCGCCACTTCCAGCTTTTTTTTTCTTTTTGCTTATGTGGTGCTGAGGAATCGAATCCAGGGTCTCATGCATGCAAGGCAAGCGCTCTACCACTGAGCAACCTTCCCAGCCCTGAATGGAGTTTTTATATTAAGCTTCCAGAGTTTTGGTAGAATCCTTGGGAATTCAGAAGCTTCTGTATCCTCTAACACATTAGGAACCATCAGTTCAGTTGAGCACCTATGGCTTATGCTTATAATTCTATCTCTTCAGGGGGTTGAGACGAGAGGATTGTGGTTTTAATCCAGCTTGGGCAGACAAATCTGGGAGACCCTTATTCTCCAGTCAATCAGTAAAGCAAAAAGGCAGATGTAAGGGTGTGTCTTAAGTGGTAGTGTAGCAGCCTTGAGTAAAAAAATCAAGTGAGAGTGCGAATTCTAGAGCTCAAGCCCCAGTACCTGAAGAAGAAGGAGGAAGAGGAGAAAGAGGAGGAGGAAGAGGAAGGAAGGAAGGAAGGAAGGAAGGAAGGAAGGAAGGAAGGAAGGAAGGAAGGAAGGAAGGAGGGAGGGAGGGAGGGAGGGAGGGAGGGAGGGAGGGAAGAGAAGAGAACTGGAGAGGAAAAGAGGGGAGGAAAGAGGAGAAGGTTCAAGATGGAAGGCAAACTACAAAGCTGGAGTCTCTCTGATTCTCAGAGTGAGAAATGACAGAAGAAAAAAAACTTCCTTCTTCACATTTCAGAATTATCCATCCATTCACTTGCTAACACGTTAATATATTGACATAAAGCATGGAATGTTTAGTAAATGGAAGAGATCAGGAAAGGAGGACTAGGCAGGGTAGGGTGAGTATATGGTTAATTTTATTTTCTAGTAAATTTGTAGTTGAGTTTATAGCTTTCATTCCAACTTTTATTGTTGAAAATATTTACAAAATTTGAGGCCTCCTTGTGGTATATTTGAACCGTGCCCAACATTTCCTTCATGTTGAAGAAATTGTTATTTAAAGTTTGTCTCTGTGGTTATAGAAGATACAGCAAATGAAGTTCCAGCTTCATAGACCATGGTTTTTTCTTGTAAGAAGTCTGTGGGTGGATTTTACTTAAACTGTGATATCAACTTGTTTTATCTTTCTCCCTTGTGAGTAAAGATTTCTAGTTTGCTCATAGCATGTGTTTATTGAGCAGCCGCTCTGTGTCAGAACCAGGCAGAAGATTCTGGAGACCAGGGCAAGCCCGAATAGAGCTGCTAATCATGTAGCTGCAGAGGTGGTCATTAAGATCCAGGAGCATCAGGATGGGATTGTATAAAATGCTACAGAAGTATAGACGAGAGGACCAGTGTGGGCTTCTCACTGGAAGAGGTATCCACACCAGATCTGAAGTGGGCCAAGACAACAGAGTGGCAGGCATTTCAGGCAGAAGGTGGAACTTTATCAAAAAAGCACAGAGAGGGAAAAGGAATGTCCCTCTTGGACGAATGGAAAGACCCAAATACTTCAACACACACTCCTGTGTCAGCAACTAGCCTGCCACAGCAACAGCAGTTGCAGCTGTTTTACTCCAGGTCCACTTGGCAGTTTCTTCTGTGGAACTGGAGCACACAGGTACCTCCATTTGGAGTGTTTACCATGATAACCATCACTTCAGTTGGCTGGGGGAGTGCCACAGGTTGATAAAGGATAGTGCAGAGAAGCTTGAGAAGTCTAAATGTGCCTAGGCTCCTCCAGTACTTTTGGCCAACAGGGCCTCATTCAAAACCCAGGTACTCTTTGATCTCTTACCTAAAGGTCACTTTGTAGATAGAGAGCCAAGAGAAAAGGTTAGTCCTGTGGTACCTGCTCTGTGATTTGTCCATACTTTTGGCTTATTTGATTCATCTCACTTCTCTGGGTGTCTTCGATCTCTGAGGATCTGGTAGACACAGAATTAAATACTATGTTTGCTTTGTCTTTCTCTTTTAATATTATGATTCCTCAATTGCCTTCAATATTATTACTGCCTACCCTCACGCTAGAGGAGGCTTATAGGTTTCATCACTTATAGAATAAAGTACTTTGAAAATGGAGCCTTCATTTTTTTTTTTGAAACAAGGAAATCAAGGCCGACAGAGGGCAAGTAATGGGGGTCTGCATGATGGGCTAGTTGAAGCAGCACAGTCAGGATAAACAGACAAGGACTCCATTCTCATGGAGAGTACAGTCTAGAGGTGAAATCCAGTGCGATTGTGGGTCCTTGGGTCTTTATAATGGCCTTGAACTCTCCAGGAATCTTGGTGAGTTTCAAGTCCACTGGACTTCTGTTTCAAAGATGCCTGTCTTCCTTGCACTTGATGACATCTGGCACACAGCATATTCCCTATGGTAGTAATATCTAATCTTTACCTAAGGCCTCTGAATAAGTAATTATGGGCAAGTAAGCATGATGGACAGAAGTACAGCCGTTATGCTTCAGGAATATAATAGAGTCTGCTAAGACAAATCTATGCAATATTGTCATCATATATCCCTGTGTGGTGGAGAGCTCCTCTCCAAAGAATCAGGTAACTTGTTTTTTGGTTGTAGGACTGGGATTTTGATTCAAGGCTCTTGGCTCCCAGTCTATTGCTCTTTTTGCTACGTTATTAAACATAGTCAAATTATGCAGTAATGTTTTTTTCTAGTATCTACAATGTGCCACGCGTGGTGTAAGCTCTAGGAATGAAGATAAATAAGTATGGCTTCTTCTCTTAATGACCTTTCAGTCTAATAAGAGAGACAAGCATGAAAGCAATAACTGTCATAAAGATCATGATGGAGAGACAGCCTCACTGCAGCATATGCAGAAAGGGAAGAAGGGACTAATTCTACTTTAGTGAGTCCCAGACAGATGGCTTCCCTGAGAGAGGAACCAGAACCTCTGGCTGATGGCAGGAAAATGACCAAGGGTTCACTAGAGATGGGTGGAGAAAGAGGCATTTTCACCCTTACAAAGATGAGGTGTTGTGGTACAGCATGGTAGCATGGCACAGTGAGGTACCCTGGTATTAGCGTGGGGGCTGTGTCATGCCATGATGTGGTATCATGATGTGGTGGTATGTCACAGCATGGTGCAGCATGATTGGGTGGTGTTATGGCAGGTTGGGTGTGCTGGCATGTCTGGACTGGTGCTCAGCATATGAAAGGAGTGCATGTGAGGAGTGTCATGAAGCAGGTGGGCCAGAACCAGAGGCCCCCTGAATTCCATTGTGCTGTTTCTCTCAAGCTGTCCCTAGCAGTGAAGAGGCTGAGGCAAACATCTGGTCTACCCTCTGCCCCAGTGTCCCATACTGTGTGGGGTCCCTGAGAAGTTCACTCTTTAAATTTTTTTTCTTATGGTAGTGTTAATATACAGAAGGGTTACAGCTATATGAACCAGGTAATGAGTATAATTCTCTTCCATTTTTTCCCTCCCTTCCCCACCTACAAGATATATAGTTCATTTTCCACATAGTGTCTTGTTAAGTACCACTGTGGTATTTGTTGACCCTTTGTTCTAGCTTTTCTGCCCCGCCCCCTTCACTCTTAAGGTTATTTATTGTCACAGAAGAACATTCTTTGTCCTCCATCCAATGACAGTCAGGGACTGCTGAGTTTGTCCTGACCTCTTAGATCAGGTTCCAGACATTCCAGCCAATCCTTATAGGCTGCCATTCCCCACATATGCCCAGGGTCTCTCTGCCTTTTGATTTCTTTTCCCTGACACCTATTTCCTGTTCTAGCCCAAACTCCAAACTCCTCCAAGAAGCCCTGCCTTGCCCATCACCTCATCCACAAAGCTTTCCTCTGCACTGCATCTCCTCCCTCACTCCAGTCCTGCCTGCTGTAGGTGGCTTGCCCTGTTGCCACCTCGGACCTCTGTTTCTTCTCCTCATACAAGATGGGCTCTGGGGAATGTGTTGAATGTGTCCAGTTCAGCCTCACTCTGCCCTCTGTGTAGTACCTGATAACTCTAAGGCTCAGAAAGGTAATGCAATTTGTGCAGGCCAAGCCAGATAGGTATTTGAATTCTTTCACAGATCCACTCAAGGGAAGCATTCCTCCCGCCCATCCCCCTCCCCCTCAACCAGCACTAAGGTTGGGGAGGGAGATCTGTGAACATTGTTTCTTACCCTCTCTGTGACTGTCACCCTCTGTGGGTCCCTCTCACCCTCCCTCACATTCCTTCAGCAGCTCAGGCCCTATGCTGATGTCCACACCGGGGGTGGGGGTGGGGGGTGTGGACAGGGAGTAACTCACAAGTCCTCTGCTCACTGTCAGAAGCAGAAACCTGAGAACAGCAGACAAGCCTGAGGGATACCTTGCCAAACAACTGAAGGATGGAAGAGGTCTGCTAGGCTATCCAAGTCCTGAGGACATAAAAGGCTGAGGGACTTTTATAGTCTGCTGGAAATCACAGATAAATAACAATGAAATGCAGTGTGGGGTGCTACACATACACCTACCACCACCAGCATCAGCAACAACAACAAAGCAATAGAACTAGGATGCTACTTTTCAACACCTGGCAGAGAGACTGGCACACCAAGAGCACTCAGTAAGTTTTTGTTGAATGAATGAGCTGACATTTTCTTTTTTTCTTTTTTTTGGGGGGGGGTCTGGTTGTGGGGCCTGAACTCTGGGCCTGGGTGCTGTCCCTCAGCTCTTCATGAGCTGACATTTTCAAGTGTTAATAATGCTCACAAAATACCTAAAGCTTCTAGCTCTGTGTTCAAAAGAGGGCAGAGTTCCCAAGGAAACAGAAAACCTTACCTTTGAGGTTGTATATGAATATGTGTAAGTATGTATGTATATGTATTGTGTGTAGTAGGGTAAAACCAATTCAAAATATTATTTTGCATTGTCATCAGAAATTCTAGCTTGCCCAGGACTGATGACTATCCCCAAATATAGGACTTGCAGTGCTAGCACAGGGACAGTCCAGACAAACCTGGACGGTGGGTTATCCTATAAGACTGCTTCAACTCAAGGGTAAAGTGTTAAACCTGAGAACCTCCACTCAGGTGCTGAGAGTCTGTTTGATCATAGGCAGGAAACACTTGATGATTGGCAGATCATGTCTGTTTCACTCTCTGGAGAAAGTAGCCATCAGGTCTTTACATACAGGCTGCTTAGAAAGAAGGAGATGTGATCTCTAAGACCTTCCTATTTCTCTTGGTTCCACAGGGTAAGCAAGAACATTTAAGTGATTAGGTACTCATCACAGAGCTTATCAGACTTTAGTGTGGAACTACCTGAAGACCTTGCTAAACTTCAGATTCCAAAGGTGTAGGGAGTGAGGCTGAGATTTGATGGGCTGCTATGGATGCTTCTGGCCCACAGGACACACTTTAAATAGAAAAGGGGCCGGTGGTTCAAATCCTCAGATACTAAAATTAGCTGGGAGGATTTTACTCATGCCTAGCTACAAAACCAGGTCAATTAGTCAATCTCTAGGAGCATTAACATCTACCAGAATACCCTACCAGGCACCAGGCATTTCCAATGTGCAGACAGGGTTGCAAATCCCAGGAAATGGAAGCGGAGAAAAATATCACTTGATGATAAAAACTGATTGATTGGTCCAGATGGGCTAGACCGTGCTGTCAAGAGATTTATTGAAAGTAAAATCAGAAGGAGCTTATTTTGGAAACCCTAGAGGCAAGATCCTGGAGAAGGGAAGAAGGGGGAAGAAGAAGGGGAGGAGGGAAGCAGAGGAATAGAGTAGGGAGAAGAGAAAAGAGAAAGGAAGAATAAGGAGGAAGAGGAGGAAAAGGAGAAGGAGGAGGGGGAGGAGGGAAAAGCAAGTTATATGGTCTATATTACTTGGCCATTCAGTGGGGACTCAACCATATTTCCTGAGCTCTTGGGGTAATATGTGAGCCTGGTATGTAGGCTTGTGGAGAAGAGGGGACTCCTACCTCAATAATGGCCAAGGGGAAAGCACAGAGACCCTCGAGCACCAGTGAACCACAGGTTTTGTAGAGCTGAAGCTTCCACTCTGGTCCTCCTAGTGCTCAGCAACTCTTTTATTTCCTTGCTGGTTGATGCTTTCTAGCAGCTGTTGCAAACATATTCCACTCATTTGAAGTTGCCAAGCAAGTGACCTTGCCTCCTACTTTACTCAGAAAATTGGGGTCAGCTGTTCACAGTCCATTATCTCCTGCTCTGCTTCTCATCAGTCCTGCTTCACCTTTGCAAATGTCTGTCTTTACCTAGCCTGCCCCTTTCCCTGTTTGAAAAGAAGCAGCACAGTGTCATCTCCTCAAGGTGACCCCACATCAAGTCACCCCAGCACCTTCCACTTCCGTGTGGACTTGGCTTCATTTCTTTCTACCTCCCGTCACATGCATCCGTCCTGGATATCTTTGATCCCTTTCCATTCACAGACTCTTTTGCATCTGGTCTTCTTTCCCTTATATCCTAGGCTCATTCTTGTTTTTTCAGCTTAGTTTTTAACTTCCATCAATGATTGGGAAATCCCCAGTGACTTAATTGTAAGGGTAAATGGCCTTTTATAGGTAGTGCCTGGCTTCTGCACATTAGTGACTCCTGATTCTCTTTTTCTTTTTCTTTTCTTTTTTTTTTTTACTTCACAGTGTGTGTTTCTTTCTTTCTTCACGTGTGTGTGCAATGGCCAAGAGGACTGGCTTGCTTCCTTTCACCTTGTCTGTGGTGGAATCTTATGTAATTTTAGGGCCATTCTTCATTTGTGCATGAATTATATGACTGAATTGCAACCAGCATTTTCCTTGTCTCCCTTCCCCAACCTGCCAAATAGAGTAAATGGAGATTTAAAAAAAAAAATTAGAGCTTGCTGTAATCCTAGTTATTTGGGAGGTTGATATCTGGGGATCATGGTTGGAAGCCAGCCCAGGCAGGAAAATTTGTGAGACTCTTATCTCCAATTAACTACCAAAAAGCAGGAAGTGGAGGTCCAGCCTAAGTAGTAGAGGACCAGCCTAGAGCAAAAAGCTAAGGGACAGTGCTCAGACCCCAAGTTCAAGTCTCAGTTCTGGCATGCGCCTGCACACACACACACACACACACACACACACACACACACACACACACACACACTCATCTGATTCCTTTTTAAAACTTGGAAGATTGGGACTCAGTGTGCGACTTTTTGCCATGGGACAGCTGTGGTCCCTAACTGCAGTTTGTTGTAGCTCTTTCCATCCCTACCCTTGGACCCACTGTGGATATGGTTAGCATTTAACATCTCTAATACTGCTGATCTGTGATGGTTGGTGAACCAGCAGCTAAAGGGTTAGTGGCCAGGCACAGCAAGTAGCCTGTGGGACCCTTTCTTGGGGCTAACAGCAGCTGATTGATTGGTGTCTACATGAGTCCAGTTGGTATATACTTGGAATGAACACACCAGGCATGTACTAGCATCACTCACCACTCATGGCTGGGCTCCCAGCATGGAGGGCACAGAAAACAGACTAGTGAGTCCTTCCTGTGCCCTCACATCAGCTTCCTCTCCTAGTCTTCCCTCTCCTTTGACGTGAACAGTGAAAGGAGCCATCGCATCCATCCCACAGGACCACCCGGAGGCAAGCAGACACGGGAGAAAGATTATTACAAGGTTTATTAGAGGGACCATATTTCCCCGAAGAGGGAGCACATGGCATCTGTCCCTATTCAGATAGCAAGAGGATCTGGGGGCAGGAAGTGAGGTAGGTGGGTGCTCAGGTGGGTCTGGGCAGAGAGAGGGTATGGCCAGCTGTAGGGCAGGAACTCCAGGGCAGGGAGGAGCTCAGGTATGGGTGGAGCTAAGGACTAAAGGTGGGCATAATGCTAACCAACAGGACCCATCAGGGCTGCTTGGGCTTTCTAGCCTCTGTCTACACCCAGCAGTGGGGGAGGGAGGGTGAGTTCCTCAGCCCAAGGCCCCCAACAGCAAGCTAATGTTTGAGATGGGTACAGACGGTGCTTTCTGCCTGTGGGCAGCCAGAACAGTCATTCACAAGAGACCAGAGAGACCGTGGGTGTGATCAACACCGCATCATTTCTCAGACAATGGAAACAAACAGAAGAGCCATCTCAGTCAGGCCTGGAGAGCACCAGCAGGGAGCCGGCCCAGTAGAGCAGCGTGGAAATGGTTATAAATTAATGAAAACAATTTCTGCCCACACCTCTCCTCATCTCCCTGTTTGTCTGCCTCCTCCAAATGGTTCTAACAATTGCTTTCCTGGGTCCCCACACCTGGAGGCGAGCACTTGGAAAGGGCAAAGCCTTGAAGATCAGAAGGGAAGAGGGCAGGGTGAGGAGAGGGAAGGAATCTGGCTGGCATTGTGACACATGGATAGAAATTCGGAGGCACAGAAGGTGTGTGTTGTGATTCCCCTGCTGGCTTGGAGGTCTGGGATGTGGGCCTCAGTTTTCTTATGACTGCACTAATGGATCCTCCAAATCTCTGCTAGCCTATTCCTTAGCTACTACATACTCTTTCAAAAAGCTTCCCTTCCATTTTCTCGGTTGAACACGCTCTCTCTCCAACCACTTCCTCTCCCTCTTTGTTCCTGAGGTCCTAGGCGCATGACAGATGGTCAGTCTGAGCTACAGTGCTGGCAGAGAGAGATGACCAGGTAGTGAGAGCGTGTTGCAGACTGCTCCTTACAAAGCAAGGGTGAGCTTGGCAGAATCAGTTAAAAATCAGTATCCATTTGTTTCTGGTATATTTCATTAGGTCCACCATGAGATTCAGACCTGGAAGGTCCTGGGGTCCTTCTCCCTGTCCCCCTCCCTTTCCCCCTTCCCCTTACCCCTCCACATCTACAACCTCCAAGACAAAAGTTGCTAGAAGAAATTTAAGGGGAGGCTTGGCTTGGAGTTCTTGGTTGAACTGAACTGCTAGCCCTTCAAAGTCATTTTGGAGGGGTCCATTTAGGCGAAACTTAAAGAAGCACCTTAAGCAAACAAAACTCATTTAGCCACTAGCTAGCCCAGCCAGTGGTGGCAGGTTTTGGCCAGGAGACTTAAGCAAGGCTTCTGGAGCCCAGGACCAACAAACCTGGCAGCCTCCACTCTCTCAGGTTCTGGGTCCTTTGTTCCTGGAGAGAAGGATGGCTGGGAAGGAGAGGGGGCAGCCCTGCCCAGAGATGAGTCTCCACCCAGGCAGACTCCTCCCAGGGGAGCAGCTCAGCAGGGTGTGAACCAGCTGCTGCTTGATTTAAGAAGTTGTTTTCAAACTGTCCCAGCAGGAGTTCAGAAAGATGGTAGAAATTAAGTACTTGACTCCCCCTAGGCTCCTTGGCACCCTGTTGCTCTTGGCTGAGTGCTGGGTGATAATGGGGTCTTCTGGTGGGTCTCCTTGGGGGTCCCTGGTGAGATACTTCCTTATTGTTGAAATACCCCAATAAAACTTAGATCCCTAAATCAGTGGCAGCACCATAGTGGGAAAATGGATGAACAATTGAACAGATGGATGGATGACCAGGAAGGCAGATGAGGATTTGAAAAGGATTGTAAAACTGCCAGACTCCCTGTGTCCATGACAGTTTCTCTCTTGCTAAAGAAACACACACACACACACACACACACACACACACACACACACACACACACACACACACACACACACACACACACACACACACACACACACACACACACACACACACACACACACACACACACACACCCAAGAACAACAACAACAACAAAAAATCCCACTTCCTGGCTGAGCAGCTCCGAGAGAGAAAAGCATGTTTTTCAAGAAAAGGGGAAGGGAGGGTGGAGAGGAAAGAATGAATGGATTTTGTGTTTTGACATATTTACTAAGAAATGTGGAAACTGCTTAGCACCTGCTAATTAGAGTCAGAGCAACCTGAATTCCCTGCAGTGTGCAAGAGCTGGAGCTGAAGGATAGGTGGCATTTCCCAAGAGGATTGTGAACTTTTTCCTTTCTCTCCGCTTCCTCCCCCGCCCCCCCTTTGATTTGGGAAAACCAATGGCAAACCACAGGAAGTGGCCAGGGTGGGGATGAGACATTGAAGGTCATTTGACATTGCAGCTTAGATTTCTCAGCATCTTTCCATCCATCAGAGCCCAGGCAGTTGCTTTTCTCACAGATGCTCAGGATGGGTTAGATGGGGTGAGGGTGTTGTGGATAGGGGTTCTGGGGTTCTAGGGAGAGAAGATTTGGTGATCAGGTCTATCCTGTCGAACTATTGCTGTGGAACTTGAAGTACTGAGGTCCTCCTTGTGGTCCTTCTCTGTGCTTTTCCCTAAGTCTTGTTATATAGGACTTCCATCAGCAAGGTACAGATAAGCCACACTTTGAGAGGTTGAATCAGGTGTCTTTATTAGAAAGCGAGCAACTGCAAGTAGACTCATGTCCCAAAGACTTGTAGCCTTGAATGCAGTTCATACTGTTAGGAAACTGAGCCATGAAGGTATCAGGGTGAAGAAAGACCAGAAAACAATCTCAACAGACCAAATCAACTCTGATGGAGAGTTGAAGAGGGATGCCATGATGACCTGAGAGTCAGGAGACAAGAGGTATGGCGAGAGGGTGCAGGGCTGGAGAGGCTTAAACAGGGTTATGGTCAGGGAGCTTAAGGGTTCAAAGAGTCTGAAGAGTTTATGGTACTGGTCTGGCAAGTCCAGGAACCTACTGTTTAAATGCCTTGCTCCATCTACTTTTAGGAATTCAGGCACCTATAACCTGGGGTGGGGGTGGGGGGAGGGGAATGGGGAAGTAGAATTTCACCTCTATAGAGTTTTCAGAAAGTTCCCCTCATGTATGTATTAAGATTCCAAGGTGGCAGTGAGGACAAGATGGCCTTACTTAGACCTAGTATCCATATTTCAGACTTACTTCTCTGTCTTTTGATGCAGGTACTGGGGCTTGAACTCAGAGCTTTGTGTTCTTACTTGGCTTTTTTGCTTAAACATGGGGCTCTCCCACCTGAGCCATACTTGTTGATTCTGGCTTTTTTGGGGGTGGTTAATTGAAGATAAGGGTCTCACAGAGTTTTTCTACCCAGGTTAGCTTTGAATCACGATCCTCAGATGTCATCCTCTTGAGTAGCTAGGATTACAGGCGTGAGCCACCAGCACCTGGCTATTTTCACCCCTCTTGAGAATCTTTTCCACCTCCCTTTTTCCTTCCAGTCCATCCAGAGGAAGGCAATTGGTTAAGAGCACAGGCCCTGGATTCAAACTGCCGAAGTACTGCTTCTCTTAACCCCACTTGATCGTTGTGTTGTTTGGGAAATTTTCTAGGTCTGGGAGATAATAAGAGGACTTCATAGGATCGAGAGGATTAAACGATATGGTCCATCTAAAGCCCTTGACACTTGATAAGTGTTCAATGAACTGTGGCTGTCATCTTTGAAGATTTGGGATTTAAAAGAAAAATTTTATTGTAAAGATGCTGTACAGAGGGTTTACATTTTCATAAGTAAGATAATGAGGACGTTTCTTGTCGAGCATTGTTAACCCCTTCTTTGTTTTTCTCCTCTAGCCCTTCCCTCCCCTGCTTCTCTCTCGCTCCCCGCCCCCCAAGTTTAAAGTTCATTCCCAACAAAGTGTGTCTCATTGTTGCAATGGGCCATCCTGTGTCCTTATTTCAGCATTTTGTTATTCCCTTTCCCTTCCCCAAATTAGATAACTGTATATACAAGATGCAGGGTACCAAAATCAAATACAGTGACAACAGGGGCTAAACCATAGGGGGAAGAACGTACAAACAAAACAAAAGAAAGTCAAGTAGTACACCAAAAACAACAATGACAAAGAAAACCTCTTGTGTCCATATCTTGGGGTTCATTTCACTTGGCATCATCTTATGGTCATATGCACATAGCTTTTGAGTTTTTCTGCTTATCTGATAAGATTATCCTAGACATATACTAATTATTACAAATAAAGGAAACCATGGGACCTATATTTCTTTGGGTCTGGAGATTAGGGATTTTTTTTAAGGGATATCAGAAACTAGCTCAGCCAGGATGGGCTATTTAACTAGTTGAGTCAAGTTCTGTTTTCAGGAGGATGTTCAAAGGTGTTGTGGGGCTTTAATTTCAAGGGAGAGAGATTTAGACAGATGAGAGATACAATAAGCCATCTTTTTGTTGTTGTTGTTGATGGTCATAGGGCTTGAACTCTGGGCTTGGGTGCTATCCCTCAGCTCTTCAGTTCAAGGCGAGTGCTCTACCACTTGGGCCACAGTGCCACTCTGGTTTTCTAGTGGTTTATTCTCCAATAAGCCACAGGAAAGTCTCATGGACTTTCCTGCCTGGGTTGGCTTTGAACTGTGATCCTCAGATCTCAGCCTCCTGAGTTAGCTAGGATTACAGGGATGAGCCACCGGCGCCTGGCTCAATAAGCCATCTTCTAAAGGTACTGTCTTTTAAGCTTTAGGAATAAGAGAAAGAGGTGGATTCCTAGAGCCTGGGAATCCAGACTTCTTGGTGAAAGCTGGGACTACCCAGGAGGAGCTGCAGGGGGGTTGTAGGGGTTGAAACCATTAGAACAAACAGCCACCATACAAGTTGCTACCTGCAGTTGGAAAGTTCTACTGTGGTTTCTCTCTAACTCCCATCCTAATAATACATGATAGTATAGGAAGTACCCTAAGAGATGTAGCACCAAGAAAGTGTAGATTGTAAGAATTGGTGCCTTACTGTGCAGACAAAAGAAGACAAGGCAAGAAATGACCTGGGCAAATGACTTTCCCTCCTACACTTTCTTGTTGCAAACTCCTTGAAAGAAATGAACTAGGAGTGTGGTTCAAGTGGTAGAATATTTACCCAAGGCCCTGAGTTCAATCCCTTGCACCGGAAAAAAAAAGAAAGAAATAGGCAGAGGAAGCAAATGGCTGGCATCATCAGGAGGATTAGAGGAGATGGGCACACAGAGTCTGTAATCACAGTGTCTGAGAGTATTCACTTACCAGGGGCTCTTAATATTCCTACTTTTTGGACTCAACCCTAGGCTGCCTTACCTTTCTGGGAAGTCTTTTCTGAACACTGTAATCCCACTCTACTCTATTCATACTCTACTGGAGTGTTTTTTCATCATAGTGCCATTTCTTATCCAGCATCTGTTTCTTCCATTAGAACTTGGGCTTCTAGAAGCATCTTTCTCCTCTTGGCATCTCTTAGTCCTTGAGCACCAACCACACAATCATTGGGTGCAAATCCTGTATGGCAACATATAACAAATGACTGTTCAGAACAGGCTCCATGAAATTCTGAGCTTGGGGGATATGGATTCCTAGGAGTAGTGAATCATAAACAGATGTGTGTGTGTGTGTGTGTGTGTGTGTGTGTGTGTGTGTGTGTGTGTGCCAGTCATGAGACTTGAGACAAACTCAGGGCCTGAGCACTGTCCCTGAGCCTTTTTTCTCAAGGATAGCTCTGTACTACTTGAGCCACAGCTGCACTTTTGGCTTTTTGGTGGTTAATTGGAGATGAGTCACTCACAGACTTTCCTGCCTGGACTGACTTTGAACAGTGATCCTCAGTTCTCAACCTCCTGACTAGCTAGGATTACAGGTGTAAGCCACTCCAGCACCTGGTCCTTTAAACAGATTTTTAAAAGAGGGAAGAAAGAAAGCCAGAGGAAAGAAAGGTATAATTCAAGAGGGGGTGAGGCTTATTCAAGGTCATTTGGTCAAGGCTGTGAAGTTTCTCGGGTTTTAAACTGATGGGCTGTTAAAAATTATTGTTGTCTTGTTTATAAAAAATAAGACAAACTTAGTGTGAATATTTTAGAAATTTCAGGTAAATAACAAGAAGAAAATAAAAATCATCTGTGCTAACCTCTAAAATAATAGTAAATATTTTGAAATTTCTTCTTGCAGTCATAAACATACGACAGTTTTTTTACTACAGAACTATCAGTCTGTTTCACAACCTGTTTATTTTTAAACTTAATAATGTTTGAACAACTTTCCAAGACATTCTTCTATCACAGCACATATTTGAAAGCTTTATATCAACTGTCATGTACTTTCACTTGATTTATTTAACCAATGCCTTTGTATTGAAATTTTAACTTGTCTTTAATATTTTACTGTATTGGATAACTCTATTAAGAAATCCATGTAACCTAATCTTTTCTCACATTGTCATTATTTCCAAGAAGTAGAATCGTTGGTCAATGAAATGCACAATTTTTACAGCTTCTAACAAGGATTGCCAAATTGCCTTCCAGAAAGGCTTTTAAAAAAAATCTATTTGCATTCTTTACTTGCTGTAGAGGAAATGGTTCTGGGTAAATTTACAAACGCTGAATTGATCTAAAGCCATTTTGCAAAAATTCAATTCATAAAATGACCAATTCATAAAATAGCCAGGTAAGAAGGCAGATAGATGATAGAGAGACAAACGGACAGACAGATGGACAGAACAAGCCAAAGGCAGGTCATAAGACAACCAATTAACAGAATAATGTAACAAATGGACAAACTAACAGAATTATAGAGCAATTTCTGTTGCATGGGAGGGTTCTCTCACGGATTTTGGGAACTTCCACTGAGTTTGGGTGGACTGGTTTTCAGTTTAAGAGTTGCTTAGTTGGTTGTGACAATGGGGGTTTGTGTGTGGGGATCTAACTTCCAAAAACGTGCATTTCCTTGAGCAAAACCAGAATGTTGTCATTGTAAGTGGGAAGCTTTCAGTGCTTATTGATTTCTTTTGACTCCTTTATGTCATTTTCTGACAATTAAAAACAATCACACTTAAAATTTTTATGAGTCTTTAGCTAATTTCCTAGTCGTTTCTGTTTGCTTGTACCATTAGTAAACAAAGCATCCTGTGAACTGTGAGGACAGCTGCCCTTTCTTAGCACCCCTGTAACATTTTTAGGGTGAGCAACCACCAATCTGTGGTTTTTCACCTTGATTTCACATTGCTGATTAATCTGTGCTGTTCATCATAGCGATCTCTTCTAGCTTCTGTGGTCTTCTGCTGCTTTGAACTCAGCCTCTTTCATCCCAGCCCATCTTCAAACTGCTCCTAAACCTCATAGTAAATGTCTTTTAATTTTTTTCAATTATATGCATTTGAGCACTCGCTTGCTAATTTCTTCAGATTGAGCATCAACTTTAATGCACTTACTTCTGACTCTCCCCTGTGTTGGGATGTTTGGGACACTCTTATGTGTCATTCCCTATTTTCCTAGTCTTCAGTCATTTGGGACATTCTTTCACCAGCTTCTCAAATGACATTTCAGCTTTAATGTTTGAATTTCTGGAATTAAGTTGATGTGATTGTTTTTGTCATTTTCTTGCTGAGCCTATCTTCTGGGATTTATAAGATTTGAGACCAATTAATGGTTAGTTCTTCCCTGTTATTTGGATTTTTGGTGACTTTCTTTTGAGACTTGGTAATTTGGTTCTTTCTGTGTAATACCTTCTTTTTTTTTGTACAGAACTGTGGACTATACAGACTTTCTGCAAATTGTTGCCAAGTTGCTTTTATACCATTCATTTTGATACAGCATAGACTTCATACTATGGCTGTTTACGTGAACAGCTCAGAATAGCAGGAGTCATCTGGAAGGTTCCAGCAACTCCTGAGTCTAATAGGTTACTTCTGACATTGGGGTTGTAAATCAGCAAGTTTTGTACATTTCCTAACTTTGACTAACTGGTTGTTTGGAAACCTCTTGTTTTGGCAAATTGATTTCTGATAAAAACAGATGACTATCTTAGGAAACTCTTATTTCCTTGTCTCTTGGCCAACTGTATTAGTTTTCTGTTGCTGTTGTATCAAATTGCTACAAACTAAGTAGCTTTAAACACCAGAAATTTATTTTCTGCCAGTTCTGTAGTTCCTAAGTCTAGTATGGGTCTCAAGGGACTAGAAGCAAGAAGTTGGCCCATTATATCTCTTTCTGGAGGCACCAGGGGGACATTTATTTTCTGCTCATTCAGGTTGTTGGCAGAATTGAATTCCTGGAAGATGATGTCCCTGTTCCCTTTCTGCCTGGAAGCTGGGGGCCCTTCCCAACTTCTGTCAGCTACCTGTTCCTTGACTCACAGCGTTGGTCCTACATCCTTATAGTCGGGAGTTGCAGTTCGCTATTGTCTCCCTGGGTTTCCTTGATCCAGTCTTCTGCCTTCTTCCATATGAAAGAGACCAGATCTAGGTTCCATGGTTCAAAAAATAGACAACTTTTGGGTGATCATAGTTTATTTTGCCTCCTGACCTTAGGTATTTGTGTGTGTGATGTGTATGTGGGGGGATGGGGGGGAGAGCAAGAGAAAGAGACAGAAACAGAGATGGAGAGAATTAGCCCAGCAGAATTATTCTATTTCAGGCCTAGATTTAGGGGTATTTCAAGGGAGACCCAATAGTTTATTTTATCCTGTGTTACAGAAGATTTATTCCCAAGTCCTATATGTGAGTGAGTAGTTGCCACTCTAGTCTATTTCTGAGGGTATTGAGCTGTGTCTTGCAGACCAGTGCCTCTCAGTGGGGTGCATGTACTAAATATAGAAGAAATGCTCCTGTTATGACTGTGAGACGAAATGGGGAGGATTTTTAAAGAAATGAGGTCAAAAGCAATTATTCCAGAGCCAAGAGAAATGAGTAAAGCAGGAGTACCTGATGAACTGCTTTTGTGATCCACACATCCAAAAATTGCAGAGGTGGGGAGTATGTGTGTTTAACTTCAGCAGAACCCACCAAACAAGTTTCAGATTTGTGTTCTGTTTTATGTTCCTACCAACAATGAAGATGTTCCACAGCTACTCCAACACTTAGTATTTAATGTCTTTTTTTCTTTTTTGATAGTTCTGAGGTCTGAACTCAGGGCTTTATGCTTACTAACTAGGCATTCTACTGCTGGAAGCATAACTCCAGCCTTTTTTTTTTTTTTGCTCTGGTTATTTTTTAAAGTGTCTCACTCTTTGCATGGTCAGGTTTGGACCATGATCCTCCTATTTATGCTTCCTGTTATGGCTGGGGTCACAGTTATGTACCATCATACCAGGGTTTTCTGTTGAGATGCTTGGTTGGGGGAGGGGGCAAGAGGTGATTCTCATCACCTTTTTCCTCAGGCTGGCATGGATTTCAGTCTTCATCTTAGTCTCCCATGTAGCTGGGATGCCAGATGCACCTACCTACCAGTTAAGATGGGTCTTATGAACTTTTTCCCCCCAAATGTCCTCAAACTATGATTCTCTAGATCTCAGATGCCCAAGTAGCTAGGATTACAGGCCTAAGCTCAAATTTGACTACCATTTGAGCCAGTTCCCCACTTTTGTCTTTTTACTGGTTAAGTGGAGAAAAAAAAAAGTCCCTCTGATTTGCCTCTCCAGGCTGGCTTTGAACATCAATGCTGAGATCAGCTTCCTGAAGTAGCTAGGATTAAGCATGAGCCACTGGCACCCAGTCATCTTTTTTGTTTGTTTGTATTAATTTTTATTTCTTCCTTTCTGTTAGCCTTTTTGTTAGACCTTCTTTTAATTCTTTCCCTCACTGGTAGCATAGGTGGCAACTAATTCACTAAGATATGAACAAGGGCTCCACAGATCTCAGAGGACAAAGTTGGGATGTAGGGAGAACCGAACAACAAGGCCTGGGTCTGCCAGCCGTATAGCACAAACTAGTTGCTACTTCCCAGTCTCAGTTCTTTCACCTCTTAAAATCAGGATTATACACCTGCTTGCCTTACCGGTCTTACAAGTCTACTCAGGGCAGAGTGAGACAGTAGAGGTGAAAACAAAAAACAAAAAAAAACAAAAACAACAACTACATAACCTAAAGCAGGGATTACAAATCTGGCAAAAATCTGTCCCATGGGCTACATTTAGGCAACCCAAAGGCTCTTTTGATTTATAGAGAATTTTCTGTTGTAAAGCAAACTATGATTCTGAAAAGATAATTCACCAAAAAAAAAAGAAAGAAAACAGAAAAAAATATGATTTTTTTTTCTCCCTGGAAAAAACAATCTGAAGATCTGGCGACTACAAACCTAGCTTCAGACCTGTGTATGTGGCTAGAGCTCCATTCCCCTACCACCCCACCCCCTTCTGCCTGTGCACCAATCTCACTTGTGTCAAAGCACACTCTTCTCTACACATGCAGCTCTGCCTCTCTCCTCCTCTCCTTCCCTCTCCCCCCCCTAACCTGGTTTGTGGCTCTGCTAAAGCATAACATCAATATTAGTTGTTATTACTCATTTAGGAGCCAGGGACACACAGGGACAGACCTTTCTAGTGTTTGGTGTTGCTAAGCGCTGAGACAGGTGACTGAGGGAGCATAGATCTAAAAATACAACAGCCATATCCCCAGCCTCTCTGGGATGCAGAGAAGGGCAAGAGGGCGGTACCACATGCATTTCTTCTAGGTTTTACATTGGCTGAGGGTAGGGAGGAGCTATTTTAGAATCTGTCTTATTGGAAGGAGATAGATTTATAATCACAGTAAGTTATATATTTTGTGGATCTCGTGTTATAATATAATCCAGTTTGGAAATAATCCAATGTGGAAATCAGGAAACATTTTCTAACCTGGTCAATGGATACAGCACAAGGCTTTTAATTAAAAAACAGACATGGATTTATTAAAAATTAGTCAAGTTGTCATTTATTTCTTTGTTGCACAGGTATTAAGACTTGTTAGAAACGTCTCGGGAGATTGGGGTGTCCCATAGGAATAAGGACACCAACTCAAAAGGAACTTGGTAAGGCAAAGTTTACTTCTGCAGAAGGGTGTGTCATTGCCTGCCTACTGGCAGGCAAGCACACAGAAAGGGCAGGCTGCTTCCTTTTTATCTCTAACCCAGCAGGCCCAGCCCCTCTGCTCACATTGGCAGAGCTCAGGTTCACAATCTGCAAAAGGATGCACCTTAATAGGATGTAACTAAAATTATCTTCTAACAGGATGTGTTAATTAAAGTGCAGCAGAAAAACATGTAACTAAAGTGTAACTAACAAGGGTCAAGCAACCTGCAGCAGAAAAACATGTAACTAAAGTGTAACTAACAAGGGTCAAGCAACCTGGCCAAATCAGGAATCGTTCAGAAAAAACAATTCTTACAAGATTAACAGAAAGGGAGCAAAATACTTCAAGAGAAAAGACTTTTCTCAGAAACTCAGATTTTGTTTTTCACAGCCGGCACAGTGCCACTTAAGCCACACCTCCAATTCTGACTGCTTGCTGGTGAATTAGACATGAAAGTCTCTTAGATTTGTCTGCCTGGTCTGGCTTTGATCAGATCCAGGATCAAAGCCAGCCCTAAATAGCTAAGATTACAGGCATGAGCTACCAGTCCATTTAAATTCTGTGAATTTCAGGGCATATAAACTATACCTCAATTAGTTCATAAACAAAAATGAAGAAAAAGCTTAAAATAGAAAAATTAAGGGGGAGCAGGGTGGGGCACTGGTGGTTCACACCTGTAATCCTAGCAACTCAGGATGCTGAGATCTGAAGATCATAGTTCAAAGCCAGCTGGAGCAGCAAAGTGCATGAGACTCTTATTTCCTTAACTTAATTAACTACCAGAAAACCAGAAGTGGTAGAACACTAACCTTGAGCAAAAGAGAGCTCAGGGACGGCACCTGTCTGAGTTCAAGTCTCATGACTGACTAAAAAGAAAAAAAAAGGGAGGGGGGAAACAGGAACTGAATCATAATTGTAGCTGGTATCACTGTACTAAATATCGACATAGGTTGAATTGTTTTTTCCTTACAATATCTTGCAAGGAAGGTTAACTGTTAGTTTTCCATTTTACCAGGTATTGAAACTGAAGTTCACAGGATGAAATAGTGTCCCAGCTGGTAACACTCCTTAAACTCCAGATGGAAGGAGTTCGCCACCCAAGGTTTCTCTCACTCTGTGTTCTAATCGTTTGCATGGTTGCCCAGAAGGAGAAAATGATCATAACTCTGTGGATACAGAGGTGATGAAAATGTAGCTTACTTCATAGCAGTTTGGAGCCTGATGGCAGACTCAGGGTTAAGTGAACACATTCAGAAAAACTCTACCACTTGGGGAAGAGCATAGGGTTCCAGCAGGTCAGGCCATGTTTAAGAGAGAAAAGTTTCTCCTGGAGCACTAATTTATTTTTCCCAAGGAAGGTGATGACTCTCCTGGCCTTCCTGGTAAATATAGATGTTACCATCTTTGCAGCACGTCCGGTGACCCACCCAGCCAGGCTAGGCAGGAGACTAGCTCTGAATCTGAGGATCTGGCTAAACATTAGAACCCTTCCACAGGATAGGGGAAGGAATGCATGTACAGATGTATGCAAAATAATACTATATAATTTTAGGAGCTTCATAGATCCCCTGAAGATCACTGATAAGCCCCAAGTTCAAATCTTTTCCTCTAACCCTTGGGACTAGATTCCAAGGAACCCCCCTCCCCAAAAGCTAGCCTTCAATTTCTCCAATGATTTCAGGTACCTCATCATCAGTAGACAGTAGACCATCTTGTTTTACCTTCACTTGACTTTTTTACTTAGGCTAGCGCTCTACCACTTGAGCCATGTTTCTACTTTTGACTTTCTGATGATTAGAGATAAGAATCTATGGACTTTCCTTCCTGAGATGGCTCCAAACCTCTATTCTCAGATCTCAGCCTCCTAACTAACTAGAATGACAGGTGTGAGATACCAGTGCCTGGATCTCCATTTACTTCTTGCATATCTGCTGGTAACTTGATACTGTAACTTGATCTAGCATCCAGGAGATGCTGGTTTTGTTGATTCTCATTCTTCTTACTGCCCTGGAATTCCTCTAGCCATCTCAGGCAATTTACCTTTGTTCATGAGGGTGGGCATAGATACACACACACACACACACACTAAATAAGCATGAGACCTAGCCGGACGCCAGTGGCTCACACCTGTAATCCTAGCTACTCAGGAGGCTGAGATCTGAGGATCATGGTTCAAAGCCAGCCCAGGCAGGAAAAGTACGTGAGACTCTTATCTCCAATAAACCACTAGAAAACCAGAAGTGGCTCTATGGCTCAAGTGGTAGAGCTCTTGCCTTGAGCTGAAGAACACAGAGACAGCACCCAGGCCCAGAGTTCAAGCCCCACGACTGACAAAAAAAAAGCATGATACCTGAAGTATGTATGCCTCAACTCCATCTCCTAGGACCCAGGTTTCTGCTGGGACAAGCTGAGTGGGAAAGACAAAGGAATGGCTGGAGGACTTCTTTAGAATTTCCCTCTTCTCTGCCTAGTTAAATCATAGCCCTCATTTATACCATGGTTTAAGCATCCCTTCTTCAAGGATAAACCAGTCTCTTCTCCCTGTGTATATAGCACTGCATTTTCTGTCTTGTGTAGGATATGTATATGTATATATATATATAATACACACATATATGTATATATGTGTATGTGTATGTGTGTGTGTGTCTGACGTCTGTCTGTCTGTCTATCTCCCCAAACCATGAACATCATGAGAGTGGGAACCATTGTATTTTAATTTACTATTGTACCTCTGTTGCCTCCCATATGATAGGTGTGTTTATCTCACCATTTGTTTGAGTAGATGGATGGAAGGTAATTATTTCAGATTGTAAGAAGCCTTGGAATTTTGACTAAGGGTTTATGTTCACCATAGATAGGGTTAAATAAAAACAGATCTTCTAATAATCTAGATTCTTGTAAGACTGAAAGATATATTCACACAACCCAAAGGACTTGGTATGTAACAAACCTTCAGATAATAGGAAGCCTGTTTTCTAGGCTAAATGACTTTCACCTTAAATTTCTAGTTTTGAGCTGTGTCTTAGAGCTCTGGCATTTTTATTATCAGTCTCTTCATGATTATTTAACCTCAGAAATTATTTAACCTCTAAAGTCTTACTTAAGGGTTAAGAGGTTATTATCTGTGTCTTTATTTTCCCTGAAAAAGCATATCATATTGTGGCTTTAACCATGGGTTTTAGACTCAGGTAAATCTAGGAATAAACCTGGGTTGTCTACTTGCTGGCTCTTTCAGTTTAATCAAATGGTGCAATGTCAGCAACTGATTCATACTATAAAATGGAGGCAATGCTGTCTCTAGGACAAATGGAATTCTATTCTGTGAAATGCTTATCCTGACCCATAGTCAGTTCTCAGTGCTCAGGAGATCCCCATAAAAGAAGTAGAGAATTAAGCATCCATCAGAACTAGGACCAAAAGGGTTAATATATAACTATCTTCCTTTCTTGTTTCCTAGAAAACAGGAGCAAACAATACCTTTAAGATCTGATATGTTTTGTAGGTTAGTTTAATACTGAGTGCTTTGTGTTTCCTGAATAGATCTTTGGGTCTTACAAGGATCTGGTCTCTAGCAGATTTTTACTCTCCATTTGACACCATCCAGGACACTGGAGAGAGAAAGAAAAACACTGGGGAGATGAACCAAGCCAAGGCATCGACTGATGATAAAGATTATAAACCCACCGAGGCTTCGAGGTTAAGGTAGCCTGGCAGGGAACAGCCAAACAGCAAGGGAAGCCTCTGATGTAGTCTGGCTTTCTAGATGGCAATGTCATGTGCTATTGATGAGGTTAAGCAGAACTATTGGGGGTGTTATTTTCATTCATTACTCTAAGAGAGATGAACCTGTGGTGGTGGCAGGTGGGGATGGTGGTGGCAGGAAATCTCATATACACGTATAACCTTGCAAGACCTTGAGATTCAATGCTTGGAGACCACTTGGCCCCCCCCCTTCCCCCAGGAGATTTGAGTCTAGTTTCTTGCTGTAAGAAGAGATGTTCTGATGAGCCTTACACTACCATTTCTGTAGCTGGCCTCCAAAGATCAAGCAGGAAGGATGGTTCCATTTGTATGGTAGAACCCTTCTTTTCCCTGGCAACCTTAATATGTGTTCTCACTACCTATGTGATGTCAAACAGTTGGCATCATGGCTGGTAATTTTCCATTAGCACAAAATGCCCTGGGATTGCCCAATTCTCTGGGCCACCAATGTGCTTATGGTTCATTCTTCCATCTATATCCTCCCTGCCATTATTACATGACCTGGTCATATTCTTTCTCTCTTTGACTTGACTAAGAAGCATAGAATTTGTTGGCTTCAACTCTTGGCCATCTGTCAAATCTGATACTTATGTAGTGTGCAGACTGGTTCATTATGGGAGGAGAAGGGCTTTAGTGACCAGTCTCAATTGCAGTGGGTGTTTTAGAGCTCAATTTTTCTACTGTACTTTCCTGATAGCATATGATAAAAACAAAAAACAGACAAAAATATTCCCTGTACTTAGAAATAGCAATGAATATAATATTGCCAAACAATAGCTCTGCTCTAAGGTAATTGTCTAGCCAATATATCACTGGAGGGAAGGTTTTTCATAATCACACCAATTGAATATTATGGCTTGTCTGTATGCTGTGGCTTGAATATAGCTTGTCCCCCTGAACCTCTTGCTGGAGTTTTATTTATCATTAGGAGGTATTAAGAAGGCAATCATCTGACTATATTGTGCTTAGGGGGAGGGTCTTTGGCAAGTGATTAATATTAGAAGAGACCCTTAGAATGAAGATCTATAATTGAATCCTAGTGACTTTATAAAAATGAAGAGAGAAAGAGAGAGAGAGAGAGAGAGAGAGAGAGAGAGAGAGAGAGAGAAACACAAAAGCTTGACTCTGATGGATCATGCCTGTAAGCCTAGCTACTTAGGAGACTGAGATTTGAGCATTGCAGGTCAAAGCTAGCCCAGGCAGAAAAATCTATGAGACTCTTCAGAGATGGAATTATAGCTCAAGTGATAGAGTACCAACATTGATCAAAAAAGCAAAGTAAGAGTGCAAGATCCTGAATTCAAACCCCATTACCAACACACACACACACACACACACACACACACACACACACACACACACACACACACACCAGAGAGAGAGAGAACAGAGACACACACACATACACACATGTTGCTTGTCTGTTGCCTTGCCTTTCTGCCAGCAAGGAGTCTACCATGAATGTGGCCCCTTGACCTTGTACCACCAGAAGCTTGCTGTGGACCATAACAAACCTCTTTTCTTTATAATGAAACCTACCCTGAGTGTTTCACTATAGTAATGAAAACCCAACAGATACAGGGAGGCACTCACAGCAGGATGATACTTGACAGGCTCAAAAGCTACTTCCTGGCTAAGTTAGCCTTAAAAAGATAGAGGTTGTGCATGTCACATCCCTCTGTCCCCAACCAGCTTACTCTTCCACCCCATCAACATACTCTTTTGCCACATGATTTCCTCTGTTGTGCCCAGCAACTACTTTCTCAACATGTCTTTGTCTGTTAGGATGGGATTCCTAAAGCAAGATGCTCAGACCACCTGTCTCCAGAAGCACCCTGGATGCTTCTTGAAAATGTATTTTGTGGGCAGCAGCTTTGGCTTCAGAATCAGAGGTTATATAGGAGGGACCAAAAGCCCATAGAGAGCTGAGAACTTCAGCCTCTCTCTCTGGCACTTGTCTGAGTTCCCTGCTGTACTAGGTTGATTAGAAGGTGTGTCTGTTTTCTGCTCCCTGACCCACCAGCTCCACCATCCCCAGGAGCCAGTGTTTCTTTTATCCTTCTACCACATGACACTCATTCCTAGAAATCCATTTTGCACTATTTTGTTAAATCTAAGAGATGTCCTTTTTTTTTTTTTGCAGGCCTTGGTCGTCTCCTCCTCCTCCTCCTCCTCCTCCTCCTCCTCCTCCTCCTCCTCCTCCTCCTCCTCCCCCCCCTTCCCCCTCCCCCTCTCCCTCCCCCTCCCCCTCCTCCCCCTCCTCCTCCTCCTCCTCCTCCTCTTCCTCCTCCTTCTTTTTGGGAAGAAGTGAGAGAAAGGTGGAGCCTATGTTATTAGAAGGAATGGAGCAGGCAGGCACCTACCACAGGAAGCACAATTAAGAATGTTCCCAGCAGGAAGATTGCTCTCTGGGAAGCGCAGAGAGCTGTCAGGACAAGTGACCTTTCTAATCATGCCTGACATTTCACAGCCTTGAAGGCGGAAGGGCTGCCCTGGTTCCGGGAGGCTCAGCATTGCTCTGTGTCATCCCAGACACCTGCACGCAGGAGGCCCCAGTGACTTGGCCTCCAGCCGGGTGATGAATCAGAGCTCTTAAAGGCTTTGTTTCCCAGGAAGAAGAGAAAACATTAAGCCAGGGGGGCTTATGTGGCTGGTGACAGTGTCTAAACTAGGGATAGAAATGCATCAGGAAAAGATATTGCCTCCCCCAGGTTGCTCAGTGCTGATGGTCAAACACGCATGTGCCCAGAAAGCAAAGCAGACAGGATCATCTTCCAGCCCTGCTGGCCCCCAGGGGCCTGCCATGACTCACTTTTTACCCAACTTAATAGGAGAGCAGCTTTATCTTTTTCTCAGCATATAGAGAATGCGTGCGTACAGCATATAGTCATAAGGAAGAAAATAAAAATTTACATGTAATCCAGCACATCCTTTTGAGGATATTTAGATGCATATATACAATATCAGAAAACAAAATAGAATCAATCCTATCATAAAGACTGGTTTATAAACTATTTCAAAAAATTAGTATCTTGAATACATTTTCATGTCAACAAAATAAGTCATTCTTAGTGATTTCACTGTAATCCATTGCATGAAAATAGCCTCCGGAGGTGGTCTCTGGGTTTGGTTTTTCTTTTCTTTTCTTTCGTTTTCTCTCCATGTATGTATGTGTTTGTGTGTATGCGTGTGTGTGCGTGCGCGCGCGCGTGTGTGTGTGTGTGTGTATGTGTGTGTCTTGTGTCCCCCACTATGCAGGCAGTGGAGAGCAGCCCCAGAACTCAAATAGCTTAGGGTAGTTAAAGTAAAAAACCACAAAGCCCACTTGGAGATGACCAAGATTGCAACCCTCTTGAGCAAGCAAGCCATCTACAGAAGCAGGATCTTGAGGTTAGGCTAGCAGGATATGGTCAACCTTCAGCACAAAGTTAGCACATAGTTTCATCATATCTAATACAGAAGTCCTGTCTCAAGGCTCTGGCTTGTTTTTTCCAGAATTGCGACCCTACTTGGTTTTGATGTCCTACTTAGGTTTTTTTGGCCCCCCCTCCCTCCTGTTTCCCCTAATTCTATGGTCTAGTTTTATGCTCAGGTTTAGCAATGGTTTGAAGCCAACTTGGGCAGGAAAGACCATGGAACTCTTATCTCCAATTAACTACCAAAAAGCTAGAAGTGGAGTTGTGGTTTAAGTAGTAGAGCTCCAGCCTTGAGTGCAAAAGCTCAGGAATAGCACTCAGGCCTCAAGTTCAAACCCCAGTACTAGAAAAAAAAAACCCAGAGGTTTAATTTAAATTTTTCAGAATGATGTCTTAAAATTACAACATACCACTGCAATGAGTACCTGTCTGATAGTCTCCATTTCACTTTACCTGCCACCAAGGAAAGAAATCTTGAATGCAGGAGGAGGATGGAATCAATGGCTTTCATTTCTTTCTTTCTTTTTTTTGGGGGGGGTCTGGTCGTGGGGCCTGAACTCTGGGCCTGGGCACTGTCCCTCAGCTCTTCAGCTCAAGGCTAGCGCTCTACCACTTGAGCCACAGCGCCACTTCCGGCTTTTTTCTTTTTGCTTATATGGTGCTGGGGAATCGAACCCAGGGCCTCGAGCATGCAAGGCAAGCGCTCTACCACTGAGCCACCTTCCCAGCCCCTGGCTTTCATTTCTTATCATGGCTCTTCTCCAGCCCATCATCTTTCCTCCCTGCAATCACTTCCCTTTTTCCATTATTGCCTTTGTCTTAAGTGCTGTTTTCCATCATGCTTATTTCAGGGCTTAGCCCCAGTGGATCCTTAATTAATGGTGTTTATTAGCCAACTCAAACCATTGAAATGGCAGCAGTATCAAATATCTGTGCTGTGTTTCCTGCAATCTTCACAGCCGCCTTTGGAAGGCACAAGAAATCTCAGTTCCCAGAGAAACCACAACTCTGAGAAGCTGGAATTTTCTACACCTTCTACTTATCTAGGTATCACCTCTCAAAGTTGTGAACAAAGATGACAGCTGTGGAGGGTTGTCAGAGATAAAAAGAGGAAGATGATGACATGTGCTTACATGTGCTTTTAAAGTTTCAAGTGCCACCTCATGCCGTGTGCCATTTACTCCTCCAGAACACACCTGTGAGGCAGCTCTGGCAGATTTACAGGCCTTGGGAGGCTATACTGGGGATTAAATTCAGGGTTTAAACAGGCAATCAAGTATAAGCCACACCCCTAATTCCCTATTTTACTTTGGTTATTTTCAAGATAGGTTCTTATTTTATGTCCAGGCCAGCCTGGGCTGTGATCCTCCTACTTGAGCTTCTCTGAGTTGCTTGGATGACAGGTATGTACTACCCTGCTACTGTGCTTCCCTTATGGCTGGGATAATAGGTGTGTACCACGGTGGCCAACAGTTGGTTGAGATGGAATATGGCAAGGTTTATTAACCTGGGCTGGGCCTAAAACCAAGATTCCCTGATCTCTACCTCCCAAGTAGTTAGGGTTACAGGCTTGAGCCACTGTTCCTGGCACAGTGTTGTTTTTTTTTTTTTCAATTTATGAAAGTAATATAGTAGACACAGAAGATGTAACAAAATATTTTATTCCATTTAAAAATCATTTTAATGAATTTGATCACCAAAAGAATACGATTTAAAAAAAGAAAATAAATACCACTTACCTCAGAAACAATGGCCAAATTTATTCCATTTAAAATTGTTTTATTAAAGGTTAAAAAATCAACTTTACAACTAACCAAAAGACACAACTTAAAATTGCAATTAGATACCATTTGTTTCTAATAAATTCATTACAATGTAAGCAATGATAGTACTTAGCACTGAGCAATGTATTTAAACAAGTGCTTTATACATTTTGGAGGGGGGAAAGAAATAAATACATTTCCAGAATTTTCTGGGATGAAGCAAGAGCCTTTATAAAAGGCTACAAGCTCTTAATCTTTCATCTGTAAATCACCTTAATCTCCTTCACTTGACTGTTTACTAAGCTACAAAATATGAACAAACCTTTAAGGATGTGATTTAAACATTTATGTGAACCATTATCATTACCATAATGTTCCCAGAGATTATTAATGACATGGGATCAGCAAATGAGTAATAATATTCAATGTACATTATGTAAAAATTAAACTATATAAGGATAAAGGGGAAAGGGGAAAAATAGGGACAATGAAGGAAAAGGTGACATTGATCAAGATGCATTTACTCATAACCTGACTTATGGAATTGAAACTTCTTTATACAACTGCTTAATAAAATAAAATAAAATGACTTAAAATATGCTCCTGAGTCTAGTAAGCATCTGGAGTTTGACTCCAAATTTTATTTGTAACAATTTACTTTCCTTATCCTCTTTTTACTTTTCCTCTTCCCCCTCCTCCTTCTTTTCCCAATTTTGAGGTTTGAACCTAGGGTCTCATGCTTGCTGAGCTGATGCTCTACTGCTTAAGTCATACCTCCAGTCTAGCATTTTGCCGATTCATTGGAAGTGGAGTGGACTTTTGCCTGAGCTAGCTTTGAACTGTGATTCTTCGCATCTCAGCCTCCTGATTATCTAGGATTACCGGTGTAAGCCACTAGTGGTCAGCTTGTAAATTATTCATATATTTTTATAGAATATAGATTACACTATAACAATGTTAACACTATCTCTAGGTGGTAGGGTTATTGGTGAAATTATTTTTCTTGATAGTTATATTGCAGTCCAGTAAAGTTTTTTTTGTTTTAGTTTTTGGTTTTTTTTTTTGGTAGTGGGGCTTGAACTCTGGGCCTGGGCGCTGTCCCTGAGCTCTTCAGCTCAAGACTAGCGCTCTACCAACAGTAAAGAATTTCATTTTTTTAAAAAAAGAACATTCTCTCTCTTTTCCCTTTGTTTATCTTCATGATGATAATGGGATCTTGGTCAACAGTCACTGAAATCCAGACAAAGGAAGTAAGAGAACTCCTATGCTAACACCTCAGTGTACAAGATGGACGGACCCCTTAGGGATATACTTCCAGAAGTAGGTTAGTGATAGGAAGATCACAATGTGTGGGGGAGGAGGGGAAGACTTAAAGCCATGTGACACAAAAAATGATTGGAATACTTAGGCAGGATTCAAAAGACAGATGACTACTGCCTATTAGTCCCTGAAGTTATCACAAAGCAGAGACTAAACTCTTTCTCTCATCTCAGAAGACAAGAACCCAAGGCTAGAAATAAATAGATGCTTTTGTATAAGAAAGAACCATGTAATGATTGAACTGCCCCAAAGTGGAAGAGTAGCTCTGCAAGAAGGGTTACTGGCCTCCAGGGAGAAGGAGGGCTAACCACCTGGTGTCAGTGTTGATGGGAGTTGGTACACCAAGGGGTTGTTGGGGAGAAGATGTCTTCCAGGGTCTCAACCAGGCCAATTATTTCTGCCTCATGCACCCTAACGTCCTGGGGAAATCATTTTGTCATTTTCTTCCCTCCCAGTCAGGTTCCTCTGTTCCAAACAGGAATGCATCAATGCCATTTTAAATAGATTGGGTGTGATTACAGATGAGACAGTATAGGATAAAGCTTTGGGACCAAAAAATAGAACTATGTAAGTTAGAGCTCTTTTGATTGCAAGTGACAGAAAACTAACTGGGATTATATTACGTAAAATAGGAGTGAATTGGCCCCAAATCAAGGAAAGAACAAACTACCTGCAGCATGGCTGGAACCAAGGGCTATACTCCAGTTCCATCCTTTGGCTTATGGAGCTGAGTGTGGCTTGTGTAGCTGACTGTGTGATGCAGAAGCATGGTGGACTCCAGCAGCCTTAGTTGACATTGCACTTGAGTTTCTGCAGTCAGCGCAGCCTGAGAGTGTCTTCCCCTATAGCTTAGGAAATGTCCTTGGGGAGACCTCCTAAAATGGCTTGGGTCATGGGACCCATTTCCAAACTAATCACTGTGGCCAAGGACGGAAGTCCTCTGATTACTTAGGTTGGGTTATGTGTACACACATGGAACCAGGATGTGGTGGGGAACAGATAAGCCTTACTTGGACTAGATAGGCTGAACAGGCTATAGAAAGGAAGTTCCTATGTCCACTCTAAGGAGCTCTTACCTGTGTTAAAAATATTTAGAAAAAACCCAGCCTTGCTGACTCAAACCTGTAATCCTAGCCACTTGGGAGTTGGATGGGGGAATTGTGGGTTGAGATTAGCCTGGGTATAAAGGAATTTGCTAGATTCTATTGATCAATGATTGGGTTGATGGCACATGCCTATTATCCAAGTAAGAAGGAAAACACAAAGGCTGGGCTTAGTGGAGTCTTGTCATCCCCAATGGCATCGGGAAGCACAAATAGGAGAATCCTAGCCCAAGTCAGACCAGCCACTGCCTTGCCACTAGTTGCTCATGTTACTCAAGAGGCTGAGATCTGAGGATCGTCGTTTGAAGCCAGTCTGAGCAGGAAAGTCCAGGAGACTCTTATCTCTAATGAAACACCCAAAAACCAGAAGTGGAGCTGTGGTTCAAAATGGTAGAGTTCCAATCTTGAGCAAAAGTAGCTCAGGGACAGTGCCCAAGCCCTGAGTTCAAGCCCCATGACCTACAAAGCTAAAAAAATAAAATGAAATAGAATATCTGCCTTGAAAATAACCAATGCACCCCCCACTAGCAAATGGGGCTAGACTAAGTGAGCTCAAGGCCCTGAGCTCGATACCCAGTACTGCCAAAAAAAATCTGAAAAAGAAATGTAAACACCTGCCCTAGAAATCTACTTTATGTCCACACCATCTGGTAATTCCACCTCTCTTTTAGCTTGAATTCCTCCTGCTGCAGCTCCTACCCATCTTGTTCTGCTCCATCTTCAGGATAGATTTCTGTCAAAAACCTCATCCCTCACAGACACACTGTGAGGGTTAATTAGGTTTTCCAGAAGCCATCTGTAAAGTGCCACAAGATCTTCAGGGCCAGATGCTTTGTAGAGATACATTGCCATTTTTTAAAATGTTTCTGGGGGGAGGTGAAGAGAACCAAGATCGATCAAAAGTAGAAGGAAATCTCCAGAATTATCCCAAGATTTTATTTTGACTGTGATAGCCATTCTCTTCCCTCTGTAAGCACTTTGCCTCTGCCGGTCACAAGGAGTAAACAAGGAGTAAACCATGAATGGATTTGAATGTTCACACCTTTCCCTTAAAAAAATAGGAAAAAGTTAGGAATGGGGAGTCAGTGAAAGGATCAATGAAGGGATCCATCACATCCATACCAAGAGACCACGCAGAGGCAGGCAGGCACAGGAGAAAGATGATTACAAGGTTTATTAGAGGAGCCCTATTTCCCTCTGAGAGAGAGCACATGGCAGCTTCTGCTATAGATAGAGCAGGGTCTGGGGGCAGGAAGTGAGGTAGATGGGAGCTCAGGTGGGTCTGGGCAGAGACAGGGAGGGGCCAACTGTATGGCAGGAACTCCAGGGCAGGGAGGAGCTCTGGTCTGGGTAGAGCTGAAGATTAAAGGTGGGCGTCATCCTGACAGTCTGGAGAGCTAAAGGAGTTGTGTAATCTGAATCAAACCAAGATTGGTACCTGAAGGATTAGCAGCTGGCTATGGCTTCCCTCATTTTTTTTTTTTTTTTAGCTTAGGTTAATGAGCTATGAATGATAAATAACTGTCTGGACAGTATGGGGGCGTCATAGTCTGGGCTTTTCTATCAGCTTTCAAGATGCCTTTCTGGGGATTGTCAGGGACAAATGCTGGGCAGCACAGTGGATTACTGCGAGGATGACAGCTCAGGAATCAGGACGCAAAGGGCAGACTGACTCACAACCACGCCTCAGGCAGGACCTGACAGCACATTAGAGGTCTCCTCTGCACAGTTGGCTCATGCTGGTCACGTGTCCCTCTCATCAGCCTGCTTCCCATGGTTGGTCTAGCAAGGCTGGAGGGCCAGGACAAAACTGCATGCATGACTTGAAAATAATACACTTTCCCCAGTGTTTTTATTTTTGAAAACATTCAATGACATGTCAAAGTTGAAAGAATAGCACAAAGAATGAGCACCCACACTCCCTTCATTTTGATACATGGTGCTTTCTCTCTGCTACTCTTTCTATGAGAATGTCTCTATCTATCTATATCTATATATATATGCACACATTCATATTTTTATATTTTTTCTTAAGCCATTTGAGAATAAGTTGCAAACTTCATGATGCTTTACCCCTAAATACTTCCCTATTCCTAAGACAGACAATATTTCTCTATCTCCTAAGAACAAGCTTATTCTCTTCAATAAACACCTTGCAGTGATTATGCTCAGGAAGTCCAGCATTGATATGGTATTAAAAGGAATGCAAATCGGGCATGGTGATGCAAATCCATAATCCCAGCAGCTACTTGGAAGGTAGAGGCCGGAGAATCACAAGCTCCAGGCCAGCCCAGGCAAAATTAGCAAGACTCTGTCTCAAAAAATATAAGCAAAGGGGCTGTGGGCATGCATGAGGCCTTGGGTTCAATCCAGTACTGAAAAAGAAAGCTAATATTAAGTTTGTATTCGACAGAGTTGAATGTTCTCATATGTCCTTGAAACTAATTTTCTTTCCATCTAGCTCCTCTACCTTTTTCCAGCATTCAGGAAGTTGGCTTTTTTGAAAAATGAAGAGGCAGGTTAGTTGTTTTGTAGACAATCCTACAATTTGGATTTGTTTATTTCTTCAAGGTCAGATTCAAGTTAAATGTATGAGTTCTTAGCTGTGAGACCCTGATCAAGTCACTTGACCAAGAGCCCTGATTTAGAGGTAATGTTACATTCACAGAGTTGCTGAGAGACCAACAGAGATAATGACTATAGCTCTCAGCATGGAAACAGGCAAAAATAGGCATCGGAAAAATTGTTCGCTTTATGATCGGCATTATCATTGTTATCACCATGCAGAGCCTAATAAGTCCTGTCCCTAAATAAGTTTTCATTTTTGTGGGGAGCTTCCAGGGTTTTTAACTTCAATGTTCTCATCTGCAAATGGGAATAATCCTAATTTTGAATAGTTTTCTGGGCTGTTACAAGAATCAACATTTTTTTTTAATGTGATATACATAGTATGTAAAGAAACATTATTATTGTTTGCGTTATCTGTGTTTGCGTACTTTTAAATTACTCCTCAACATAACAGAAAAAACCCCTCCAAGTGAGGGTTAAAATGGTAATATCTATAACCCCAATGATTTACTCAGCTTGCTATTAATCATTATTCATTGCTTATAAACATCTTTTCCTGGAAATAGCATTAAAAAATAAATGCCTTGCGCTCAGCAAAGCAGACATTGACAGTGACCTAGCCACATGTGTGTGGCACACATCTCAAGCTGAAGGCTAAGCATTCCTGTAGCTCTTACCTCCCCCTGCCCTGCCTTAATTTGCAAGCAACCTAGTCTTCCCGACCTGGGTGCTGACCCTCAGCTCTTCAGCTCAAGGCTAATGTTCTGCCACTTGAGCCACAGCGCTGCTTCTTGTTTTCTTGTGGTTTATTGACGATAAGAGTCTCATGGACTTTCCTGCTCCGGCTGGCGCTCTCTCTCTCTCTCTCTCTCTCTCTCTGTCAATTGCAGGGCTTGAACTCAAGGCCTTGGCACTGAGCTTTTGTGTTCAAGGCAAGTGCTCTACCACTTGAGCCACAGTGACATGTATGGTTTTCTGGTGGCTAATTGGAGATAAGACTTTCCTGCTCGGGCTGGCTTTGAACTGCAACCCTCAGATCTCAGCCTCCTGAGTAGCTAGGATTATAGGCATGAGCCACCAGTGCCTGGCTTCCTGCTCTTCTTCATGCTCTTGGTATCTGTCTTTCCCACTCAGCCTACACATGGCTCTTGAAGAGTAACATTTTTTTTAATAGCATGCATCACAGCTGCCATGTACATTCGTTGGTATGATTGCATGACGAATGTCTGTTTCGTCTACAAGAGTATAAGTAGGGCCCACAGTAGCCCTATTCCTAGCCTGTCATGTGGTACACAATAAGTACCAAGTCCTTCATGAATGAATGGATGAATGAATGCGTGCTTGGACGTGTGATCCATGTCTTTCAGCATAGTTTCAGCAGAGCTGTACCAGAGGCTGCTGTGTGCATGGTGATGCTGCCAGGGGGTGGGTTGGTTCTGGAAGCAGCTACCTTTGCATCAATAAGCAGTTCTTTTATTTGTTTCATATATTGGCATTCCTCATAGGATACACTGGGGAAAAGGTTCCAGCGACTAGAATAGTTATGTCTAGAAATTGCTCCCCTCAGCTTCTCATTTGCTGTCTTCCTTCCTCACAGAAATTTCTATTGAAATGAGGCCCCGCAAGGGTTTAAAAATAGAAACTCCTCGCTCTTTCTCTCTCCCTCTATTTCCTTTCCTTCCCACCACCCTGTAATTTGTTGCTGCTGTTTTGTTGTTGCTTTTTTTAAGAAAGAAACTGCATGTGCTCCCTTGCAAAGGCACGCAGACATTCTCTTTCTGACAAAATAAATGGCACACTGACACACTCTCAGGACCAGCCTGAGCCCATGGAAGTCAGCGCCAGCAGTGAAGCTGAGTTTGGACTCCTGGCAGCAACATGATTCCTGCTCCCTCCCCCCCCGCCCCCGCCATGGGATTTAGTCATGTGCACACATGCATGCACACACATGCAATCAAGCTCATATGCACAAACATATACATACAACACACATCACCATCACTACCACCACCACATGCCCACTTCTTTCAAGAAGTCCAGCTAGAGCTGGGTTGAGTCTAGGAAGGCCAACCTGAGGAGCTGGCAATTGGAAGTCCTCTCAGGCTGTCCCCTGGGACTCTTCTACTGGGAAGAAAAATGTAAGTCATGCTGTCCCTGGAGTAACGTCTGGAGCCTGGTGGCAGCCTGGTGTGCTTTGTCAGAAGCCCAAGGTGTGTGTGTGTGTGTGTGTGTGTGTGTGTGTGTGTGTGAGAGAGAGAGAGAGAGAGAGAGAGAGAGAGAGAGAATGAAGAACAGGTAGGCAAGAGCAAGGAAAAAATGAGATAGGATATAGCATATTTATGAATGAAGTGAGAAATGCTGTAGTACAGTAGATCCTTTTCAATCCCCGAGTCTATCACATGGTTTTGGCATGCTGCTGGGCAAATGACCTCACTTCTCCATCCTTGGTTCTCCTACCTGTACCATGGGGATAATGAGACGCACCTCTCAGAGCTTTCACTAGATTGAACTACGTTTACTTGATACCCACATGTATAAGAGTTACTAAAGGACCCTTGCCGTTACGTGGCAGACCTCTTTGCTGAAGAAACATTCAGTAAGATCAAACTGAAGACAGCTAAAACTGCTGCTTTCAGTAAAATTAAAATCTACATCTGCAAAAACTTCAACTTAGAAAAAAATTAGATTTGGAAGGATAGTAAAGCCATAAAACAGAGTCTTCCATGACAAAACTATAATTAGTAAGTTGATATGGATCAATAGTTAATGCTCATTTTACTTATAAGATGATTTATCTCAACAAGAAGTTTCAATAACACTGACAAGTGAGAAACACAGAACCAGTTTACTATGTATTAAAGGAGGATTGATTGCTTAAGGGAAGTCTCTTTGGAAAATATATTCTCAGTGAGAGTGTTTCAGTGCAGCTATAACCCTGACGAAAACTTTGCACATATAAATACAGAATCAAAATGTGGGAATCCAAATAAAGAAATCAAACAATTTGTTGCATAATGATGATGATGACTATGACATAAAGATGATGCCTATATTGACAAATATTTTGGTAAATGGTGAATTGTTTAGATGTGTTAGGATGTCCTGGGAAGGAAAGAAAATGTTTAGATACCCAAGAGCCGAGAAAAGATGGATGTGGTCACTGTGCCTTGCTATTCTTTGGGACTTGGGCTGTCATTCCTTTTATGGCTCAGGTGAAGGAAAGAGAGATGGGTACAGAATGATGCTTAGCAATGACATCCAGCCCTTGATTCCTTTCATGTGGGCAGGACTACCCAGGGCAGCATCAAGAGTAATAAATACCCTTTGATGAGGCAACTAACATTAAGAGGAATTTTGCCCTATGAGATTGGGCTGAGGGAAGCCATATTGTTTGTGGTCACTCTTTTCAAAGAGCTGCTCTTTCTTTCACTTCACTTTATAAACTTTTTCCTTTTTTGTGTCAGTCCTGAGGCTTGAATTCAGGGTCTGGGTACTATCCCTGATCTTCTTTTCCTCAAGGCTAGCATACTACTACTTGAACCACACTTCTGGCTTTTTTTGGTAGTTTAATGTAGATAATAGTCTCACAAACTTTCCTGCCTTGGCTGGCTTTGAATCACAATTCTCAGATTTCAGCCTCCTAAATAGCTAGAATTATAGGCATGAGCCACCAACACCCTGCTTAATAAGAGTTTTCTCTGAGTGATCATATTCTATACAGACAAACTTCAGATCAAGAAACACTACAAGAAATAGGTTTCTCTGTTCAGTAGAAGATATTCCTTCTTATTATCTAGAGTACTTATGTCTCTATGTTGAGTGAATGTAGTCTAGGATCACTGGAGAAGCTGAACAAAAGAAAAGAAACTTGTTTAGTGACTTGGGGCATACATAAGTGCTTCAAAAAAGTGATCTGAAGTGAGCAATAGAAATCAACTTTTTCTATCCTAGGAAGCAATTCTTTTCAGTGCCTGAAGTATTTCCATAGCTCCATGCTTCTACTATATTATATGCACACAAATCTAAACTGATCTCCAGGTCCCTTGTTTCAAGGTTCCAGGGATGGATTCTGTGGTCGACACTAACATTTCTAGGTGTCCTTTTGATCTGCCTATGAAGTGTGCTCTCTTCAATTACAAAGAGTTTCTGCATCTATGCCTTTGGCCTAATTTATCTCCAAGAAATTCCTTAGAACCTGGTGTTAAGTCATTTTTCATCTAGGAAGCCTTTGTATAATTTATAGAATTGTAAATAGAAACTGCCATAGACAAGTAGAGATGATTAATTTAATTCCCTTTCTAGCATAAGGGAAAAAAAAAACCAATAGTCTCAGAAAGAGAAAGCCCTACCCAAGTGTAGGCCAAGGGGCCAACACTGAAGCCAAGCATTCACCCAACTGTCTCCAGAATGCATCAGCACGCTGGAACCCCAGTGTTGACAACTGTATCCTCTCTCCCCATCAAGTATCCCAGTCATGCATCATTTCAGTACTTCAGACAGAGCAAGGCATGGCCTGTGCTCCACATACCTTGTCGCCCTACTGTAGAACCAGGAGGCGTAAGAGAACCATTCTTTGAAGGGGTGGCCTGATTTGTGCAGTGGACTACTTTAAATGGCATTCTACTCGTTTTTCCAGCATTGGTGGCCCACTGGGGACAGATTGGGCACTCAAACTTGATCCAATAACCAGGTTTAGTGAAGAAAGGGCTGTTTCCAATAACAGAAAGCCTGATCTGTCTTCCACAGGTGTGAGCCAGGGCCATCTCCCATGGACTCTTTTTCCTACATACCAACAACTTCCTACTTTTTTTGTTTTTGAATATCAGGTTCTCATTACTTCAGAGAAGATACTATGTTTTGGCCACTTCTCCTCCTCCTTCTTCTTCCTCTTCTTCTTCCTCATCTGCTCTATTCCTTTCTGTGTTCTGAGCTAAGGCCAGACAGATGTCTTATTCCTTATAAAGCATAAACAGGAGAGGGGCATTGAGTGGGGAAATGGGATTGTGTTGTGCTTCTTCTTTTTTCTTTTGGTTACAAACTAGAGGCTTATCATTGTAGCTTTATAAATTATAAAGTGCCATTTTCAATGATCCCGTCAATGCATTGCTCTCCTACCTAACTAAATTAGTGATGAACTTGCAATAAAACTTTGATAATAAAACTCAAAATGTACAATAAAAATAAAACCACTTAGTTGTTATAAATGATGGTTCATTGCCTTGAGTTTTAAAGTATTAATGCAGTCAAGTTTCCTTGAAAACTCTGAATTTTTATTAAGATTTTCTCCCCTAAAATAGTTTTTGAAAAGTATTAGCTATTAAAAATATTCTCCCTTGGTTTTTGCCACTAGGCTTACCATAACTAAGTCAACAGAGAAGGGTAGGTAAATAATTAGTTCTAAGCCTTCATTAGAAGTTATCATGGCCAGAAGTTGATAGCTCCTGCCTATAATCCTAGCTACTCAGGAGGCTGAGATCAGAGGATCATGGTACAAAGCTAGCCTGGCCAAGAAAGTCCATGAGACTCCTATCTCAAATGAAGAAGTGGGAGAACATATAGCTCAAGTGGTAGAGTGCCACACTTGAGAAAAGAAGAAAAAAAAAAAGTCCAGGCCCTGAGTTCAAACTTCAGCACTGGCACATACAAAATTAAAAGTCATTATATAAACAGTTAATGAGTTTCTGTTCTACTCTAAGCACTTTATATCCATTATTCACTCTTGTTACCCTCAGTTCACCAACAAGGAAACTAGGGCACAAAGAGGTTAAATAATTTGCCTTACAGTTTCTGAAAAGCCTTATGCATCATTGTGTGTGTGTGTGTGTTAAAAACTTACATTCATAGCTGGGCACCAGTGGCTCATGCCTGTGAACCTTCCTACTCAGGAGGCTGAGAATCAGAGATGATTGCAATGTCAGGCCAGCCTGGGCGAAACATTAGTCAGACCCCCATCTCAACAAACAAGCTGGGCATAGTGGCATGCCCTTGTCATTCCACCTGCACAGACGGTGTAACTAGAAAGATCACAGTTCAGGCTCTGAGGATTGTAGTTCAAAGCCAGCTCATGCAGAAAAATGTTTAAGTCTCTATCACCTATTAACCAGCACACATACACACACACACACACACACACACACACACACACACACACACACACACACACACACACACACACACACACACGAGCTCTTGTTGTCTGCTTGTTAATGGTCACATCTGTTGGCCTTCATGTGTCAGTTCTTTTTACATGTATTCCAGGACCTGCCATAGCATGAAGAACATACACATTACCATGAGAACTCTCAAACATTATCATCTGAAGGTATCTGAGTGAGAAAATATTAACATCTGAGTATTAACTCTGAAACAACAGTGCAGAATGCTGTGCGATTGCGTCAAACCACACAGACCAATGAACACAGACATGCTCCCTGCCCATGGGCATGTGCACACTGGCAGGCTGAGCTTCTGCTTGGAGATATCTCTGAAGGAGGAGCTTGGTTATGCATGTGACAGTAACTATGTCATGCTTCTCTCATAGAAGCCAGAAGAAGTACAGAAGTGAGGTTTACAGGGCATGGTGCACCTCCCCTCCCTCCACCCTCAGTGTGCTGTGGAAGACATCTGGAATCCATCCCTCTAACTGAACCAGTAGTTCCAGGACCACCTCTTAAGGGCGGTGGGTCCCTGCTGCCATGCACCTCCCTGGGGCCTTTCTCTTGAAGCTCTCTCACCTGCTTTGGGGGAGGATCCACCCTTCTCTTGCATCTCCTGCCATGATGCCTTCACAGCCAATAATAATTCTATTCCATTCTCAGCAAGGGAGCTGGCAGCTTTGGGTCTTCCCAGCAGGACTGGCTGGCTACAATTAATGACTCTTCTAGAGCCTGATTAATCTAAGCAGAGGCCAGAATATGTATTCTACACCCAAGGCTACATTTAAATTAGGAAATGGAGGTTTTACTATCCTGTTGCCTCAGTTCGTATTCAAATGTGTTAACCCTTTAGATTTCACTCCTGGTATTTGATCTGGATCACAAAGCCAACAGATCAACTCTTGAGTGGACCGCCCCAGAATTAAAAGGGGAAGACACTTCTTGGTTCCTTTGTTCACCAAATTCCAGATCATTTGGGGGTAAATAAGGACCTATTTTACTAGGCACCTGCTAAGAGCTGGAGAGCCAACCGAAGTCATAGATACATTGTTTAATGTTTCCTTAGACCTCTAAGGTAAAAAATAATGTGTAAAAATGTTCTATTTAGGTGAGCACGTGGCTCATGTCTATAATCCAAGTTACTCACGAGTCAGAGAGATCACAGAGAATTGCAGTGTCAGGATAGCCTGAGCAAGAAGTTAGCTAGATCCTATCTCAATCAATAAACTGGACATTGTGGCATGCCCTTGACATTCTAGCTACACAGGGAATGTAAACAGGAGTATTGCAGTTCAGATTTTCTTAGAATAAAACGCAAGATGCTATTCAAACAATAGCAAAAGCAAGAAAAGCTGGGAATATGGCTTAAGTAGTAGAGCATCTACCTAGCGAGCATAAAGCTCTTAGTTTAAACTTAAATATTGAAAAAAAAAAGTTCATGTGAAAAGGAGGAGGGAAGGAAATTGGCATAAATGAATGTTTATTATGTGGCAGATACTTTACATATATTACAGCGAGGAATTCCTACAAAAATCTCTGCACTTGAATGCATGGTGGAACTGAAGCTCAGGTTGAAATTGTCTAAGACCAGATAGCTAATGTGGTAGCCTGGTTATATTATTGGTCTTAGACCTTTAAGACTCCTTGTTGCCTCTTCCCTTTGGTGATGCCGACTCACACACTTTGGTCAATAGGACCTTAGACAATTTGATGTGGGCAGAGGCTCCAAATGCTTGTGCATTGGGACTTGCTTTCTCTCTGTCTCTCTGGCTGATGGAAACTCTTCTACCATCATGCAAACAAGCTGGACAATCCAACTCGGTAAGAGGCATGTGGAACAGAGCTTGAGTCATCCCTTCCTAGATCAGCTAAGCAATTCTAGGCAACTCAGATCCCTGAGCAAATCCAGTCAAGAGCAACCAAATCAGATCAGCAGGAGCCACTGGACAAACTTGTAGACTTGTGAAAGAGAAAAAAAAAACAAAACAAAACAGTTGTTGTTTTAGGCCTCTGATGTTGCAGTGCATATGCTTGAGCAGTTGGAGTGAGCTGGTACAGTTGGTAAATGGTAGAGCCAGAAGTTGTTTGATCTTAAAGCCTGTGTATTGTCCATTTGTCATGAAAACATAGCAAAGGATGAAAACTACAGAACAACAACACAAAAAAAACACAACTTGGATTAAGATACATGTTTAGCTACAAAGTTACACAACGAGGTTTCCATATTTAGGTTTTTTTAAGGGCAATAGTGGGCAGGTATTTGGCTAACAGGTCTGCAGTGTGGGACCCTTCAGTCTCCAGTGGCTTTGCTCTATAGTTTGCCATCTGAGTCTGACCTATATGGAGACTTGACAGGAATTCTCAAGTCATTCCTATCCTCTACCAGTTCCTTGGAGAATGAAAAAGCACACAGGGCTTAGGGCCTCGTGGAATTTTCATAGCTGAGACCTTCCCCCTGAGAATTGCTGTGCTGCTCATTCCTGACTCAGCCTTACCCCAGTCCTGAAGCCATGTCCTGATCCCTCTCTGCAAGGGAAAGAAAGGTAGAAAAGAACAAGTTGTTTATATTTTGGCCTATCCACAGAGACACAGCTGTGGAACCACTGATCATTGTCTAAGAACATGACTGTGATGATATGGAATCTCTGAATGCCAACTTAGCAACATGTATCAACATCCTTAAAAATGTGGGCTGGATTTATGACAGACCAATAGCCAATATTATACTTAATGGGGAAAAGCTACAACCAATCCTCCTAAAAACAGGAACAAGGCAAGGATGCCCACTGTCTCCACTCCTCTTCAACATAGTCCTAGAACCCTTAGCCAGGGCAATAAGGCAAGAAAAAGACATTAAAGGGATCCACATAGGGAAAGAAGAAGTTAAACTATCCCTTTTTGCAGACGACATGATACTATACCTCCACGATTCCAAAAACTCCATCCCCAAACTTTTAGAAATCATAAGTCACTTCTGCAAAATAGCAGGATACAAAATAAACCCACAAAAATCAGTTGCCTTCCTATACACTGATAACGTACAGGAAGAGAGGGAAATAAAGGGAGCAACCCCATTCACAATAACCTCCCAAAAAATAAAATATTTAGGAATTAACCTAACCAAAGATGTAAAAGAACTATTTAATGAGAACTATAAAAAGTTAAAGAAAGAAATTGCAGAAGACACTAGGAAATGGAAAGACCTCCCATGCTCCTGGATAGGCCGACTTAATATAGTAAAGATGGTGATACTTCCAAAACTAATATACAAATTCAATGCAATTCCTATTAAAATCCCAATGACGTACATCACTGAAATACAGAAAACAGTCCAAAAATTTATATGGAACAACAAAAGACCTAGAATAGCCAAAACAATTCTAGGGGATAAAGACAATATGGGAGGGCTATCCATGCCGAACTTCAAACTCTACTACAGAGCTATAATCACAAAGACAGCATGGTACTGGCACAAAAACAGACCCGAAGACCAATGGAACAGAATAGAAGATCCAGATATAAATCCACAGGCCTACAGCCAGCTGATATTCGACAAAGGACCCAAAGACATACAATGGAAGAAACACAGCCTCTTCAACCGCTGGTGCTGGGAAAACTGGGCAGCCACATGCAGAAAATTAAAAGTGGACCCCAGCCTATCACCATGCACCAACATCAACTCAAAATGGATTAAAGACCTTAACATTAAACCTGAATCTCTGAAACTACTGCAGGACAGAGTAGGAGAGACACTTGAACTAATAGGCACAGGAAGGAACTTCCTGAACAGAGTCCCAGGGTCACAACAAGTTGGAGAGAGACTCGACAAATGGGACTACCTTAAAATAAAAAGCTTCTGCACAGCTAAATCTATCGCAACTAAGCTAGAAAGACAACCAACTAATTGGGAAAAAATATTTACCAGCAATATATCAGACAAGAGGTTAACATCCTGTATATACAGGGAACTCAAGAAACTAATCCCTCCCAAACCTAACAAACCAATTACTAAATGGGCAAGGGAACTAAAGAGGGACTTCTCAAATGAAGAAATAAAAATGGCAAAGAAACACATGAGGAAATGTTCATCATCCCTGGTGGTGAAGGAAATGCAAATAAAGACAACCCTGAGATACCACCTTACCCCAGTCAGAATGTCCCACATCCACAAATCAGCCAACGACAAATGCTGGAGGGGATGTGGAGAAAGAGGAACCCTATTACACTGCTGGTGGGAATGTACACTTATACAACCACTTGGGAAAGCAGTCTGGAGGGTCCTTAGAAAGCTAAAGATTGACCTCCCTTACGACCCAGTCGTACCACTTCTAGGCATCTACCCTGAACAACAGGAACCAATATACAAGGACACGTGCACCTCCATGTTTATTGCAGCACTGTTCGCAATAGCTAGGATATGGAAACAACCTAGATGCCCCACCACAGATGAATGGATCCAAAAATTGTGGTATCTATACACAATGGAATATTATGCAGCCATTAGAAATGACAAAATAATGGCATTTGCAGGGAAATGGATGGAGCTAGAAGGAATCATGTTGAGCGAGGTAAGCCAAGAACGAAGAGACAAACGGTACATGGTCTCCCTGATAAGTGGATGCTAAATCCAAAATGTTAGGTGATACGACAAAACTAACAGGACTTAAGAAACAAAGAACTCCCGCTCATCTGGTTGAACCACTACTAAATATCCCCATGCTGCTGATCACAAATATGGTATATAACATGTGAACACTGTTATATATTACAGACTGTGGTAGACAATTTGCTCCAGGGAAGTTAGAATGAACTTGTGACTTTGAAATTATGTAATCATTTAATCACAATCAAAAAAAAAAAAAAAAAAAAAGAACCTCGGGGAAGGGAGGGAGGGAGGGGATGGTAGGGGGAAAACAATGGAGGGGGTAACAATGTTCAAGAGGAAGTGTACTCATTACCTCACTCATGTAACTGTAACCCTCTGTATAGTAGCTTTACAATTAAAAAAAAAAAATGTGGGCTGGAAGCCAATGGCTCATGGCTGTAATCCTAGTACTACTCAGGAGGCTGCGATCTGAGGATCACAGTTCAAAGCCAGCCAGGGCAGGAAAGTCTGTGAGACTCTTATCTCCAATAAACTAGCAAAAAAACAAAAACAAAAAAAAAACCCCCAGAAGTGGGGCTGGGGCTCAAGTGGTATAGCACTAGTCTTGAACAAAAGTAGCCCAGGGATTGTACCTAGGCCCTGAGTTCAAGCCCCAGGACCAGCAAAACTCCTTTGTATAACTACTTACAAGAATAAATAAATATTTAAAAATATCTATGGATTGGTAATCCCATTCTAGACCTACCTTCTACTGACACTCATGGATATGATCCCTAAAATCATAGAACACTGTGAGAATTTTTTTTCATACTGTAGTATGAATAGAAAACTGCAAGTTACAAATAAGTTGTATATTATGTTCCTGATTTTGAAAAGGGGGAATTATGTGTGTGGGAGGAGGCTATAGTTATAAGAAAAATTTAAAACCAGCCTCTATATTTGTGTGTGTGTGTGTGTGTGTGTGTGTGTGTTTGTGTGTGTGTGTGCATGCGTGTACAGTATTAGAGCTTGAGCTTGGGCCTGGGCACTGTTCCTTAGCATTTTTGCCCAAGGTTGTTGCTCTACCATTTGAGTCACATCTCTACTTCTTCCACCTTTTTGGCGGTTAACTGGAAATAAGAGTGGCTTTCCTGCCCAGCCTGGCTTTAAACCATGATCCATAGATGGCAGTGCCTCATAGCTAGAACTATAGGTGTGAACCATGGGTACTCAGCTCTCTGTATTTTTAAGGAATAGCTTTTCTGCCCCACTCCAGTCTCAGCATATGCACCCTTGACTGTCTTAGAGCAGGTAATGTTATCTTAAAATCTAAAAAGATGTAGAGGAAAAAGTGGCTGAAATAATCAGTAACATGAGAATAATACCTAAAAATAGGGCTTTTGAGTGTGAATAGATGATGGCTGAAGGGAAAATGAGTAGTTTTAATCATCATAAAGTCTAAGTAAAAGAAGAACACAGACTAAATCACTAAATCCCAGAAAACGATTGAAAGCAGCAAATCTTAATTGCTGATGAGTTAACAGATACTAGAAAAGATTAATATGTCAGCGACCAGCCTCTAATTAAGTAAGATGCAGGCTAAAAATATGGCAGTAGCTGAAGAATCTGGATGGGTTGGGGATGGGTTGGGGAGTGTGTGTCTTTTGTGCGAATGGCTCTCGGACCAGAGCTGTCCTGAGTTCTCCATGCATGCGGAACCCCACTAAGGCCATTGAATGCTTCCTAAAAGAAGACCTTGGGCTATGGCCTCATTTATTTGGAAGAAAACAGTAGACATTCCCCAATCCTTCAATGCAGAGGCTCTGGCTATTCCGTCAGTTTTAGTTTTGCTTATATCCAGTTTCATGTTTTATCTATGATCTCAAAGGGATTTTAAGAGTTGCCAAATGAACAACAGAAACCCTTGGGTTTCTACCATCTGTCAAGATTGGGGTCAAGAGCCTCTGAGATCCCTACTCCAGCCCCTCCCAGCACCAAAAATAAGGAGTACAGAATTATTTGAAACTGAAAAGGAAGTTGCCAAGATGACAGAAGCTACAGGCCCTTGGAGCAGCTTAGCAGAAACCTGGAGCCAACAGACAGGAGTCTACTCACATGCCAGATTCATTCAAATTCACTTAGCATGCTTTCTCCTGACAAGGAGCGGGAGCCAGGATTTCAGGAATAGTACACTCCCTTGAGAGGTGTGAAAAAGAAATGGGCCAGATTTGTAGCAGACTGTGGCATGGACAGCCCTTGCCTGCACAGAAGTGAGACCCACTCTTTGGAGCACTGAACCTGTAGTGGGAGTTAAGTCTCCAGCCTAGGAAAGGCCAGTACTATCTGTGGGCTTCTAGTTCATCAGTCTAAATGAAGTGTATTGAGAGTGGGGCTGATCATGAAGAACAAAGGCAAATCCCAAAGAGAAGAACAATTGGGGGAAAAATATATGTTTACCACAATCTCTTTAAAAGAGCAGGCAGAGGAAATTATAAGGCAAAAATCTTTCCTCTCTTCTCTTCCCTTTTTATTATTAAATTCTTTAAAATTATAATTATTAATGGGTATTCATTGTACCAACTAATGGGTTTCACTGTGACCTTCTACACATGTGTATATTGTGCTTTGATGTCTACCTTCCTTTCTAGTCTTCCTTTTCCTTCTCGTCCCTTTGTGTGTGTGTGTGTGTGTGTGTGTGTGTGTGTGTGTGTGTGTGTGTGTGTGTGTGTGTGCATATACATGTACATGCCACTGGGACTCGAGGCTTGAACTCAGGACCTTATGTTCTCACTTGGCTTTCTCACTTCCTCTCAAGACTGGCATTCTCCCACTTGAACTATGCCTCCACTTCTAACTTTTTGCTGGTTAAGGGAGATAAGATTCTCACAGATCTGTCTGCCTGGGCAGACTTTGAATCTCAATCCTTAGATCTCGGCCTCCTGAATAACTGGGCTTATGGGTGTAGTCATTGGTACCCAGCTTCTATTTCCTTTTTTGTCCTTCTGGCCCTCATCTTGCTGTCCCTCCTGTCCCTTAGGCATCAGAGAAACCTCAGTTGGCCCCGTGAACACAACTTAACCCCAAAAGGACAAAAGGGAAAGAACCTTTCCACTTTCCATTAAGGAGGTGGAGATGCCTGCATGTGAAAGAAGAAGGCTTCTTCCCCCAGGGTGTAACCCTTGTTTTCACTGTATTTGATTCCAGTGCCCTGCATCTTGTATATACATGTTTTTCTCACTTGGGGAGGGGAAGGGAAATAACAAAATGCTGAAACAAGGATACAGGTTGACCCATTGTAGCAATGAGATGTACAAGACACTATGTTGAAAACGAACTTTACAACTTCGGTGGGGGTGTGGGGGGGAGGATGAGTTGAGGAGGTGGGAGGGAAGGGATAGTATGAGAAAAAGGAGGAGGTAACAATGCTTGATAGGAAATGTACTCATTACCCTATTCATGTAACTGTAACCCCTCTGTACAGTATCTTTACAATAAAAAATATATATTAAAAAAAGAAGAAGGCTTAAGGAAGGCTGGACCCTCTTGGAGGCAGACAAGAGAATGATGAGCTAGGATCCCTGAAATGCCAGGGCAGGCATTCCAGCAAGAGCACCTGGAAATGCCTGGCTTTTCCTACAGTGATCACCTATCGGCATCATCCTGGCTTGTGGATGGGCAAATTCTGACTCACAGTTTTCAGACTTGTGAACTTTGTTTTTCAGGCAGTAAAGCAAGGTGCTTGGTAAGGCCACAGACTCCAGGGAGCCTCTCATCTGCAGAGTGGGAGCACAGCATCTGCTACCTCTCTGTGTGTCAGGATGTAAATAGATTCAGTAAGAGTAGGTGGGTGCAGGCAGGACAGTTGGTAATGATGTCATGCCACATCAGCATCCCTATGCCAAACAGGGTTCTGACCATTCCTTACTGTGTATTTTTCTATTTAATTGTCTTGAGAACCTGGGAATACAGGAAGTATCTTGAGTTCCTCCTTTATCTCTTGAGAAATTTGCCTGGGGTCACACATACAAGGCATGGCAGAGTAAAGACCCAACCTAGTCAGTTGGGGTCCAGGAGCCTGGCTAACTATGCCATGCTGCCTCACATGTATTGGGTGCTTAAGACAATACTTGGGCCCCCCTGGCACACACTCAAAGGCAAGAGCTAGCAAAAGAGGCAGCAACAGTAGAAACACTAGCAAGGTAAAACAATATAGATGACAGTAACTGTACAGGAGCTCAGAGAGGGTGATTTATCCCATGTTCTTCACCCAGTAAACAGGAGAACTTGAATTTGAACCCAATCGTCAAAGCTTGCAAACAGATCTTGGCATCCAGTATGTACTCAAATATGCTTTCATTATTGGAACTTATTTTTTATCTTTGTGTATATCCAAGTCTTAAAGTGGAGACAGAAGAAGGTTTGCTAAGGATGATCTGGTCCAGCACTTCACCAAGTGAAGTCTACGCCAACGTTGTGTTGAGAAGTAGAGAGCCAGTTTTCGTGGCATCAAAGTCTGTGGAGCAAAATCAGCATAGAAGCTGAAAAAAAATCTCCCAAGTGATTTTTTTTGGGGGTCAGTTGTGGGGCTTGAACTCTGGGCCTGGGCACTGTCTCTCAGCTTTTCAGCTAAAGGTTAGCACTCTACCATTTGAGCCACAGTGCCATTTCTGGCTTTTTTTTTTTTTTTTTGCTTATGTGGTGCTGAGGAATCAAACCCAAGGCCTCATGCATACAAAGCAAGCGCTCTACCACTGAGCCATCTTCCCAGCCCCCACAAGTGATTTTTATGCATGCTCAGATCTGAGAACCAATGAGTAGAGATGCAGATCACTTAAACCATGGTCACCAGCCAGAGGGTGGCAGAGCTGGGGTCACACACAGGGAAGATCAGCCCTTCACAGAGGTGTCCCTAAGTACCTAGGACTGTGATCAGGAGGATTGGGGAATGTCATGGGTCATCACAGCTTATGTGTACCCACAACATCTGCTGTATCCCCCAGATTTTCAGAATGATGTCTTAATTTCAACAAATGAAAATTAATTTTTGAAGAATGTCATCACAACCTCTTCAAAGAGCCTGAGGGTGTGCACACTTCAGGGCTGGACCTCCCTCTGCCATTGTGCAGGGACTGCGGAGAGTAGAAACAGGACTGGGTGTTTTCCCCTTCACCTGCCAATTATGCCCTGGCCTTGGCTTGTTTGGAACAATGGCTCCTGGCATCTTCGAAAATTCAGCCTAGTGGCCTAGAACCTTAGAAGCGAACCCTGTCCACTATAGGCAAATAGCCCAATTATGGCTAATCAGGGTTAATCTAAATTATGTTTTTTCTATTGAGAAAAGCAAAGAAGGACTAAGGGTAGATCAGCTTTTAATTTTAGTTCTTTGGTAATGCTAGCAATGGTCATGATGAGTTATACAAAAGACAAACTGACATCATATTGCACATTTAGGTTATTAGAAATACTGATAAGATTATAAATGCACACATTAAGTATAACCTTCTTCCTTCCCACCTCGTATAATGTGGTTTGTTTGCTATGCTGATCATGTTTGGCGTCCTAGAATTGGATGTTATTTAAATTCAATTATAGTGAGGTTAAGTTCTTCTCTCGAGTACCAGTTGAGTAGATTTAGAGGCAGTTAGAGTGAATAGGTACATTTGTCTTATACCAGTTAAATATAGGGAGAAAAGCATTAGGGGAATTGAATAATTATCATGAAAATGAAAATCACTGTTTGGAGGGCTTGGATGGGTTTTCTGTTAGTTTTGTTTTTCTTCTTCTTCTTTTTTTTTTTGCATACCACCACCCCTCTTCCTGAGATGATGACACAGATAGGCTAGAAAATGTTCTGTGACTATGGAAGGAGGTTTTATGTATGTGTTTCATGTGTTGGTGTGATGTGAAAGTAAGCTGTGATTATGAGAGTAGAACAAGAAATAATTATGGGGTTAATTGGATTTAGGGTAGATAAGTACTGCTCATTAAGGATTTAAATCATTTTTTTCCTTAGTAATAAAGTCATCTTTTGATTCAAATTATCTCACAACACTTCCTAATTTCCTTCTGCCAGTGTTGACACATTGTTGGTCCCTGGACACCAGGATTTGGTCTTGGTGTTCTTGAGCAGGTGAGAAGTCTAGGCATAGCTTTACTGGAATAAGAGTGGTTAAATGCTACAGCTGGCTGTGGAGCTGGAAGACTGGTTGGAAAAGTCTCTAGTCAGAAAACAGAGCTGCCGCACACTGACCCAATATACACAGGGTTCAGACTGGCTTGTGTGTGAACAATAGTAGATTCTAGGATCTTGGGGATCTTTGTAATTCGTGGAGATTTTTTTTGGTTTGGTTTTGTGAATATGTGGGCTTATTTCTATACATACATATGTACACACATACACTGTACTTTGATTATATGCAGTCCATCATTGCTCTCCTTTTCACAAGCCCCTCTTTTTATACTTTCTTATGAATTTTTATTCATATTTCATACGCATGTCCACTTAATATTCTTCTACCATGTTCCTCCCACTCATCCTCTCTTACCCTCCCCCTTCGCTTACTGCCCACCCAAGCATTGTACCCAGTTGTTTAGATTTTAATTCCTCTCATGAAAGAAAGCAAACATGCAGTATTTGTCTTTCTGAGTCCAGCTTATTTTATTTAATACGATGATCCATAGTATTACCCATTTTCCTACATGGATCATAGTTTCAGTTTCATTCGTCCTTAAGGCTGAAAAATTGTGTGTGTATACACATTTTCTTTACCCATTCATTGGCTTATGAGTACCTAGGTTGATGCTAAAGCTTGGCTCTTACAGGTAGTGCTGTAATAAATACAATTGTGCAGGTATCTCTACAGTATGTTGTCTTACTAGCAGGATCATATAGTACTTCTATTTTACTTTTGTGAGGGACCTTCATGCTGATTTCTATGGTGGCTGCACTAATTTACATTTGAACAGTGTATACAAGGATGATTTATTTCCTTGTATCTTCATCATCATTTGTTGGTATGTATTTTCCTTGAAGGTTGACATTCTGACTGGTATGAGGTGGAATCTTTTTTTAATATATATTTTTTATTGTAAAGATAGTGTATAGAGGGGTTACAGTTACATGAGTAAGGTATGAGTATATTTCCTATCGAGCATTGCTACCCCCTTCTTTGTTCCCCCTACAATCCCTTCCCTCCCCACCTCAACTCCTCCCTCCCCCTCCCCAAGTTGTAAAGTTTGTTTTCAACATAGTGTCTTGTACATCTCATTGTTACAATGAGTCAACCTGTATCCTCATTTTGTTATTTCCTTTCCCCTCCCCAAATTAGAAAAATGGAATCTTATTGTAAGATTTGCATTTCCTTTATGTCTGTTGATACATTTCTTTTTTTGAAAACTGTAAAAAATTTGAAATAAAAATTTTGTTGTTCTTTTAGGGACAGTGTCTTGCCATGTAGCCCCATGAACCTCAAATTCACTATCCTTCTGCCTCAGATTCCTGAGCTCTGAGATTATAGAAAACTACACTTGGTTTTATGGAGATCATCTTGCCAACCAGGCTCACTCCCACCAGTAACACAGAGCTTCTTATCATCATTTCATGGTTTCCCTCTTCATATCCCCTTCATAATATTTGCTGGCAAGATGGTCTTCACAATAATCATTTTTAAAAATAATCCTGATATGAAGGTACATGGGCCTTTCACAGGCCTACAGAGTAAAGAAATCATTGCCTATTATTCTGATAGAAAGAAAAAACACAGGTTCTCTGAGCCTCTTCCTTCTGCTCACTGGCTCCTTTGGGGCACATTTTTTGTGTCTTCCCTTCCAGCCCTCCTCTTCCAACTCAGATCACAGCTACACAAGTAATTGGTCAGTATCGTGGACCAGTTACGTGGTTGACCGTGCCCATAAAGTTCAAAGAGTGTGTTATAGATAAGCCTTCTATTATCTAGTCCCCTGAACGCAAAGGGTCCAAGGAGTGACCAAAGAGTTCCCTATTTTTCCTATCAAGTGAATCTTTTTTTTTTTTTTTGCTGAAGAGAGATTTTCATATTCATATTCAATGCAAGAGTATTCACAATGTTTGATTTGAATAGCAGTCTAAATACCTGTGAACATATGCACACATTAAGAAAATGTGATATATAGGTACAATGGAACATTATTTAGATTTAAAAGAATATAAAACATTATTACATGTTACAACATGAAAAGACCTGGAGACATTATACTAAGTGGAATAAGACAGTCACAAAAATATAAATACAGCATGGTTGCAACTGATGTAAGTTTTCCAAAATAGCTAAATTCATAATCAAAGAGTAGAGTGACAGTGTTGCAGGATTTTGTGAAGGGGGAAAGCAAACACTTTTTATTTTCATAATACATACAGCTCCAGTTTTGAAAAAGATCTATTGTAACACACTGTGCATATATATTATTGTTGTTTCCATATCAAGTGAATAATTTATGGTCCTGGGAACGATCTACCTTCTTTAGCATCCTTCTTTTTCCTCTACAATCCCAAGGAATGTTTTGTACTCCTCTGTCCATTCCTCCCCACCCCAATACACACAGGTTCCAGCTCTACCCTGGAGGGGGAAGTTCTGATTTTAAAGCTTTAGACGCTTAAGGTCTTCTCAATGGAACAAGTACAAGGCATCTAGACTCTTCCTCACTGATATAGCCTCCAACTTAGAGAAATTTTAGTGGCTTACTATTCTTACAAAGAAAAGTCTCTGTCTCTTGACTTTGTCTTAACACAAGTCTCCTCCTCATCAAGAGTGGGGGTGTGACTCCCTACCACCACTACTACCACCAAACATCAGTTGAAGCCAATTACACTGCCTAGAATTGGATTCAAAGAGGAACATGAATGAAAGAACAGGAGAGTTGTCTTCGTGTTTGTGTCCTAATGGGAAACAATAATGACATCTCCCATATCAGGATGGGAAAAGTAAGGATCCGATATAGTGTTCTGTGGATGGGAGGAGACCAAGGACAGGTCACACAGGGTGGGCAGACACTATTTGAATGCAGGTGAAGCAGTCTGATGAACAAACTTGTTTCAGACCCCTGCTCTTCCATTTTCTTGAGCAGGTAACAAACTATGGGTGAGTATCTTCCACTGTAAAGCAGAACTATGTTATTAGCCTTACTGTGTTATTGAGGTAGCAAGCAGTATAACTGGCTAGGGAAGTGTTCTGTATATCTGTGAAATATTTGTAACATTAAGATTATTAAGGAGAGAATGTTACAGAAAGGAGGGGGCGGGAAATGTTTAACATTTGAAGGAAGTGAGAAGTAGATTCAAAGACAGGAAGACCTCTTTGCATCTCTTGTAACCCTCTGCAGTATTATCTGCATTTAGTATGTGCTTACTGTGTGCCAGACATGCAGCTAAATATAGTCTCCTACTAGCCTTCCTCCCCTACTTTCACAGACGAGTCATTTTATTTGATAAAATGAAAATTTTCCTGATGACTGTTTTAGTCCAGTGTCAGATACCCTTAAAAAACTTCATCCTCCTTTTTACTTTTAACCCAAGACTTTTCTTCATATTTCACTTAGAAAAATAGGAGAAAGTTAATCTTGCCAAGTCCATGGTTAATTCTTGGATTTTGTCCAACTTGATCCATCAACAGCATTTGGTAAGGACAACAGATCCTTGTTTTCTTAAAATACTTAGTGTTCTTCCTTGGCTATTGGAACATCATGCTCTCTTCTCATCTCACTGACCTTCCCTCTAAATCTCTTCATCTAGTTCCTCACATCTCCTGACCTCTACACATGAGCATCTCCCAGTCTCAGCCCTGTTGTTTCTTTGTTTTCCTACTTAAGACCCTTGGTGATCTCATTCACTGTCATGGATTTAAACACCATCTCCATGCCAGCAACTCTCAAGTTTATATCTTGACCTTTTCCCTAAACTCTAGGCATGACATGCATTATAGTCCTTGTTTGGCATCTCTACTTGAAGAACTGATAGGAATGACATAGGTGATGCTTCCAAAACTGAGCTTCCAATTTTTTTTCCCAGACCCCCGTACCTGTCTAGTTAGTAAATACACCTTTCACACACATCTGCCATGTGCCAGATCTATGAGGTATAGGAGTAGCCTGAGTCCCAGAAGATTTGAAAATGGTGAAGTGCCAATCTGTGGGTAATGATGCAGGGAGAGGAGACAGGTCCACAGCTGGCGTTGATGGGAGACTTGGCTGCAGGACCTGAGCTGAGCCAGGAATTGGGTAACATCTGGAAGGGAGGAGACAGACAATAGATTTGCAGTACAGGCGTAGGCAACAGAAACAGAGGCAGCAGTGGTGCAGCTCAGAGGTTGATCTCAGTCCAAAACACCTGGCTTCCCATGCTACACATGCCACGGTGTGACTCAGGCTGACTCAGTGACCTTGAATTAGTAATTCAACTTCATTTTCACTTCAGCCAGGACTTCTCTTATAGAGATTTTATACAGCTGCCATGTTAAATCAACTTAACTGATATCGGCATTGAATCCAAGGCACATCTTCATTAAGTCTAATGTTAATCCCTCTGTCAGCCATTTCTACTCTTGTTGTTCTTGGAGACACACTGATTAATCGAAGGTGGTGAAGGGACCACATTAAAGCCTTTTAAAATATTAAAAAAGATTATGGCCCCAAAAGAAGAAAACTCAAAGGTGCACAAAATGTCCTAAATAATAAGTATAAAACTTGCATGAATGCCAAAGCTAAAATAGCTTATTTCTGGGTTTTTTTCCTGCTAAAATTCTGGATCACTTTTTAAATCACATATGAACTTCTCACACAGTTTGAGTGTCCTTGTTTTCTATTATGGGCAGTGCTGGAAGAAAATCTTCATTTTGTCTTTGGGTTGTCCAGCTCTAAGGGACATGATTTGCTCCTGAAGAATCTGTACAGCTCTGATCTCTTTATCCCTTAGCCAGGCACTGGGACTAGGCCAGGCCATGTTCCCTCCTCTTCCAGGCAAGGCTTAGGGACCTCTCATAATCCCTAATAGTCCCACACATTCACAAGCAATCTTATTATTAGTCATTCCCCAGCCAGCAGCAGTTCCTGCCTTTTCTCCATGGCTGCTGCTCAGGAAGCAAGGAATGTAGACTTTGCTGTCACTTGGCACCGTTGCCAGGGACCAGAAGTAATGTCTTTTACCTGATTGGCAATTTGACATGGATGCTTAACAACCCGATTAATCAAACCCAGCTCATCCTGTTAGAATTAATGAGCCTAGGAAATGCTGTCATGAATAATGAGGGCTTTTGTCCCTCCCCCAGCACCTCTTCTTACTCTCTTCCTCCCATCTCTTTCTCAGAGCCATAGCAGAGCTACTCAATATCAAGAGCCATTAGGCCTTATTGGATGTGGCGAGTAGTCAGCAATGTGAATATCTTCTGTCTGTTTCTCCTTTCACAGGCACCACAGCAGCCTACCAGGAGTCAGAGGCTAGCCATATCCTAGGAAGGTGCAAAACTTGCCACTTGCTTTGTTTTTCAATCCACTCATTCAAATATGAAAAGTTATTGTGGGCCTTCAAGTTATTGTAGGGCTTGGCACTGAGGGAAAGGGATAGAAATATATAAAACTCATCCTTGACTTCCAGGAGTGCTTTGGAGGGTGAATATGCATCGATTCTTATAGTTATGTGCTGGATATTCTAACAGGGATATACCCCAAATGACATCACATCAACGTACTTTTAGTTAAAAGCACTTTTACATCCGAGCACTAAACTCACCCCATAGAAATCGGAGATGGTTCTCGATAGCTTAGGATCTTCTTGAAAATGGATAGTGACAGATAGTAAATCAGGGGAAAGAGAACATTGTTGACTTCATCCAGGCCAAGATTTGAATTTTGAGTGACAGGAGTTGAAGTAGAAGGGAAAGATGATTCCAGAATTCTTGGAGGCAAATGACTAGTTTTGCAGTCTGTAGTGAAGGCCACGATTAAGTGTGCAGATGGAGATTTGCAGGGGCTCTTGGACTTCTTTTTCATGGTTGGGGATAAGGTGTGGTTTTATTATTATTTTCTATCAGTTGTGGGGCATGAACTCAAGGCCTGGGCACTGCCCCTGAGCTTTTTTGCTGAAGGGTAGCTCTCTAACCACTTTGAACCACAGATCCACTTCTGGTTTTAATTCAAGATAAGAGTCTCATTGATTTTCTTACTGGGCTGACTTTGACCCACAGGCCTCAGATCTCAGCCTCCTAAGTAGCTATGATTACAGGCAAAAGCCACCAGTGGTTTTATGAATGCTGAAATACCTAAGTTGCTAGAGCTGTGTCTTAACTGGCTCTATCCCAAACACACCAGCATGGGGAGTTGCAATTCACCTATGCAAAGTATTTCATGAGTGCTTTGATTAGTGGGAGGCAGAGAATCTAAGTACACAATAAATGAGTTGGAGTGAAGGCATGAAAAGTAAGGAAGAACATGGGCAAGACCAGAGGGATCATAGGCCAGTGTGTTGGACCCAGTTGTTAAAAGTCCTGAGAAGGTAAAGGAAGGAGCTGAGTGGATAGGAATGTGGTAAGCAATGGTGAGTTTGAGCTACATGTGAGAGAAAGAGCAGATAAGAGGAGACACATCTGAAAGTGGAAAGGGAAGACACCCAAGAGAGGCAGGGCTCATGGAAATACTTTGGAGGGATGTGTCAAGCAGCACAAAGCATGGGATTCAGTTATGCCTCTCTGGCATACCACAGGGAGCTCCAGCTCTGTATTGTACTCAAAGGGTTTCAAATCTTTACACTGTGTAACCTTTGCCTCTCAGTTTCCAGTGTTCCCAGCCTTGCTCAGGGCTGGCTGGAGTGATGCGGGCCTCCAGCAAAGGTATTTGGCCCAACCTCCCTAGGATTCAGGCCTGTCCATACTTTTGTCATTCAAGGACCCAGTGTAAAATGCTTCACCAGAAAGACTTGGTTCTCTGTGCACTGGCCTGCCAGGAGGACATTGCAGTAATTCAAGATCAGAGCTCTACATTCATGCAAAATGAATCCTGTAATGTATTTTTAAATTGTTAAATGTTGACTGTTGAGAGGTTTTATGTGAAGATTGCTTGTAGATCTAGGTATATTGCCTAGTATATCTGAAGCCCTGAGTTTGGTCACCAGAAAAAAAAAAAAAAAAAGGATTTCTCCCAGACTCCTTTATCTACAGCTGGTTAGAGTTAGGGTTTTGTTCAGCCTGTGTTGAACCTTCTAGATCATCTCAATCTCTACCAGCTAACAGTCAGTGTCCTTTACCTATTTGCCTCACTGGCCCTACAGGTATTTGAATTTGGAAGCCTTGGCTGAGCTTTCAAAGAGAAAATAATGGTGCCTGACATCCTCCTTTGAACTACAAGAGGACTTCCACAGAAATCCTACAACTTGGCTAGCACAAGAATGATGCCCTGTGTAATACCAACTATGAGTAGGGCCTAGGAATTTTAGTTGGGCTGACTAAATTCATGTGGCTCCTGCTGAGGGGACACTAGAGTTCAGGCCTGCTGTGGGGACACTGGAGTCTAGGCCTTCTCTGTGGAGTCTGGTTACTCAAGTCAAAGCCTGTGGCCTGGTATGGGGACCTATCTGGCTTACTGAACGGCTCAGATAAGTGGATCAATCTCTCATCCACTATTCTACCACCTACCAAAGTATTCACTGCCTCTCTCCCTGCAGGGGGAGCTGCTGAGCCCATGCCGCTGTGATGGCTCTGTCAAGTGCACACACCAGCCTTGCCTCATCAAGTGGATCAGTGAGCGGGGCTGCTGGAGCTGCGAGCTGTGCTACTATAAGTATCATGTCATCGCCATAAGCACAAAGAATCCTCTGCAGGTAACAAGGGTCTGCTTGAGGAGGGCTGGGTGTGACCTGGCCCTTCCATTGCCACTGGCTTTGCATGGGGAGAATTAGTTCATCCTAGACTCAGGGTAGCTTGGAGCTTAGAAACAACTTTCAAGAAGGAAAGGGTGAAAGATCTTTTTGTTTTATTTTCTCTGAAGCCTCTGCAAGAGGAGGAAGATAAATAGATACTGAAGAAAAGAGTATCAGACAGAAGAGAGAAAATAGGAGAGGGAAGAAATGAATGAGCAAATGGGGAAAGGAAAAGAACAAGGAGGGGAAAAGAAAGAGTGAAGGAGAAAGAGAAAGGGAAGCGAGGAAGGAAAGGAAAAGAGTGAAGAAAGGAAAAGAAAAAGAGTAGAAGAGAGGAAATGGGGAAAGGAGGAAAGAGGAGAGAGGAGGGGTGAGAAAGGAAAAGGGAGCAAAGGAAAAACCAAGAAAAGCCAAAGAGCGGAAGACTCCCTGAGAAAAATGGAGATGAGACAGGGAAGCAGAGAAATGGTTGGGAGGGGAGGAGCAGAAGAAAGAGCAGAGTATGAAAAACCTACTAAGAGGGGTGAGGGCAGTCAGGGCAGAGCTGGGGTAGGGCTTGCCAAACACATTTCCACATAACTCACAGCTCCCTTCACCCACCCTCTGCCCCCTGTTCTGTTCACACATCCATCTTCCCTGGAGGAGCTGGGAGATCCTGTGCCTCCTTTATAAATTCCCTCACATCAAGCGGTTTGCCCTGTGTGGTGCCTGCACACATAGAGAACATTTCACTTCTGAAAATATCTCCATACATGTATGAAGCTGCCACATAATCAATTAGCCAGGATGGCAACAGTGAGGATGAGGAGTTCAGTTGCCTGGCACAATTTCCCTCCTCCTGGAAAGGAGGGGCAGAAAGTCAGTCCTGCAAGCCCAGGAGGGCAGGCAGTTTGGTAATAATAATGTGGTAGGGTCTTCACTTAGAATGGCAGCTGGCATCTACGTTGCTACGGAGCCTGCAGTTGCTGTGTCCAGTGTGGTTTATTTTAGACCCTGTGGAGTTTTCTATGGGGCACCTTTAAGAGTGTGTGTGTGTGTGTGTGTGTCTGGTGGTGGGGGAGGGGTGTGCATGCACACGCATGTGCAGATGTGGGCTAGGATGGGGGGCATTTTGGGGAGAGGTATTGAAAGTCCTAGATACCTCAGCCACCTTAATGGTGAATCACAGCACGAGCACAAGAGGTGCCCCTCCCCACTGTGGGTTCCATCTTCAGCCATTCATTTCCAACTCATGAAGTATCTTAAAATAGCCGTGTCACCAGACAGCTGATTCTGTGTCTGCTGGGTACCAGCAAAGGTCTGAGTGCATTAACCCACACCTTCCTTTTCAGCTGGCCAAAGCCTCCAGAAAAGACCAGATCACAAATCTACCAGCCGAGTCCAAAGTACCTGGCTCTTGGTTTCATCCTTGACTCATTTAATGAACAAACAAACAACAACAACAAAAACAGTCAGGGATAATTTTTTCCTGGGGGTAAAAAAAAAGAAAAGGTTATTCTAATCTTATGAGTCAGGAAAGCACATATCAGTGTTTGGAAATATTGGTCGGTTCATCATATTCTTAAGTCATTATCCTGTCTCCTGTTGTGAGGTTTTAGACTCTTGGGACTCCTCTGATTCTGTTAGTCTTCAAAAATGCCATGGTGTATGCTCAGTAAATGTCACCTTTTTAAATACAAAAGTAGTTTGGTTTAGCCTGGCCCAGTGGCTCACACCTGTAATCCTAACTAAGGTTATGAGAACAGTGGTTTGAAGCCTGGGCAAAAAGTTCATAAAAAGCCACCTCAACAAAAGCAAAACAAAATGAAAAACCCAAACAACAACAACAACAACAAAACTGTTATCCCAGCTACACGAAGATGTAAATAGGAGGACCACAGTCTAGGCCAGTCCAGACAAAAAGCAAGACCCTATTAGAAAAATAATGAAAGCCAGAAGGATTAGTGATATGTCCCTGCCTGATTAGGTCAAGGCTCTGAGTTCAAACTCAAGTGCTGTCCAAATAAAAACTTGTGTCTAGTTTGAGTTAGAAGCTCTGTTGTATGGTTGCAGCCTGAATTGTCCTAATTGTCCATTGTGAGGCAGCTGCCTGCTCAGTCATGGTAGGCAACTCTGCTTTCAGGAGAAGCTGGACCTGGCAGGTCAACCACAAGCAAGTGGAATGTGGATGGGGATCTGCAACCACTGCAGATCTGGAGTGCTCCCTCCAGGTCTCCTGGGTCTCTCATCGACTGGCTCATGCTCCATACAAAGCTGTGAGAACGGCACAACTATTCACGATAGGACAGCATTTCAGTCACCTACGTATTTCTACCTGAAAACCCACAGCCTTGTGAATCTCGAGGCTCTATTAGTCATTTTCTATCTAGCTTTTCTCTGTGACATATGAACAGCAATGTTAGTATTGCTATCTTATCTGTGGTTTCCCTTTACAGTTTCAGTTAACCATAGTCAATTGAAATCCAAAATATGAAATGGAAAGTTCCAGAAATAAGCAATGCATCTGCCTTATATTGAATGCCATTCATTGAAATCTCATACCTTTCTACTCTATCCTTCATGGGATGTGGGATCTTTGTCCCGTGTATCCATGAAGTGTATACTATGCATCCATTAGCCATCTCAGTTACCAACTATCATGGTATCACATACTTATATGTAAGACTTGGTACTATCCAAGGTTTCAAAAATTCATTGAGGGGACTCTTCATATATATCCTTTTGGTTTAGGGAGGACTATAGTATACTGATAAACTGTTAGTGTCTATTAGGTACCTTATTACTGTTCTAAATATTTACATATATTACCTATTTTAATCATGGAATGAAGTAGTTGTTAGTATTATTATTCTCAATTTACAAATTAGACAATGAAGGCACAGGAGGGTTTATCAACTTGCCAGAAGCTGCCTGGTATTTGGTAATGGAGTAAGGTTGCTGACTACACTAGTAATTCTCACGCTTGGATTCAAGCTCTTAACTTCTACCCCATCACGTCCAGGCAAATTTAGGATGGCTTTTGCCATGTCATGCTTAATCTATATTTTTTGCTAAAACAGCAAATTTTTGCTAAAACATCCTATTTATAGCACTGGATTGATAATTAACCCACATAATAGTCTAGGAAGTAAGGAGAACCATTTCCTCCCATTGTGACAGAAGAGAAAATTGACGGTCTCCCTGACAATCAACAACCAGGTGACACCCTGCTACCTGGTATAAGGAAGGCAATATCCAGTTTTTACTCTCTACCTTTTATTTTTCCACTCACTAGTGCCCCAGGAAATGAGTTCAGGGGATGGAGAAGTCTCATGATATCAATGTCAGAAACCTACTTAGAACAAGGCCCTGAAGTTTCCGGTGTTTGAGAACAGTAGATCCTGATCCCACGGATGCCTTCTTCTCCTCAGTCTGCTTATGAGATGTCAGAGGGCTCTCATTCTCTGTCCTCTCCTTACAGTGCCTTGTCCCTCACCCCTCTGTGAAACTTCACCTGGGACAGACAGTTAGACCATTTTCTTTCCCCATTCCACTTTGTTCCACTTTGCTCATTTTTCACCTCATGGTCAGGATCCCCCTTTAGGTCCCATGGATGGCTTGGGTTGGGCTGTAGAAAGGAAGAGGGCCCAAGTGTGCCTTCACATATGAGATGCTTGATGTCAGGAAGAGTAGGAGTAGGTTTTGAAGCCCTCCTTCCTGACTGTGGGGCAAGCTGTGGAAAAACGCATTCATTGTACATGATCAGGCCATCCTCTGGAAAGTTCCATCCTTATGTGTAACCTTAAACTGGGGGAATAGTGGAAGATTGTCAAGGCCCAATTCCCTGTAATGGGATGTTATCTGTGTAATTAAATGTCAAGGCCAATGTCCTACCTTGAGATGGATAAGTCTAGTTTTCCACTGGCTATTGTTCCTTGGAGGTCACTGAACAGTCCTGGCTGAAGCTATGATGTCGGCTTCCCTCCAGGCCTTTGATGGCAGTGAGAGAATCCCTGTTGGCAGGAGGAAGGCATGTGGCTCTCCCTTGCATTCAGGCTGCAATGCTTTGTAGTGGTGTTCTCGGTAGAGCATTATGCAAATCACCATCCACCCAATCAGAAGTTCTGCCCTCTGCCTTCCCAAACCTAATCAGTTCCCTACTTAAAGCTACTCAAAACATCAACATTGATCAAGACATCTTGTATTCATAAACTGCTTTGTTGAATAATTCCTTTGTACAACTACTTAAAGATACTAAAAATATTTTTTAAACAAAAACCATCGTGTTTACTCTCAGGACAAAAATCCAAATATGGTTAACAAAACTGTGGTTTCTCTATACCCTTCACGCTTTTCCTGTTGTCCTATTGCACATGTTTTCTCCACTCGGCCCATTTTGGTTCTTTTAGGTTTTCATACTCATCGTGTTTTCTTCAGACACAGGGCCTTTATACATGTTCCTGCCTCTGTCTGGGGTACTCTCCACCCTTCTCTATGCCTGGTAATCTCCTACTTAGCTCAAGTATGGCTTCCTATGTGATGTCAAATGCTTCTGCCACAGGCCCTTACAGTCCCTTTCTCAACTCTGATGGATTACAATTGTAAATCCACAGGGCTGTCTGCTCCATAGGCTGGCTGTCAGTTGTAGCTGTCTGGATTGACCTAGAGTTTTATCTCCAGCACCTCACATAGCAAAAAATATTCAATACATCTATATTGAGTGAATTGTATGAATAAACCCCGCACTGTAATCCAACTCCTGGCTTTTTAAGGTCATTGTTGCCTAGAACATCCATGAAATCATAAAATTCCAGAGCTGAAACTCACCTATACTCCATCCTCAGACTATTCATCCATCAGTGCTGCTAAAAGTACAGCGCTTGTTTTGTAAAAGAGGAAAAAGGAAAATCAATGTTAATATACATTTCATAAATTAGAAACTGTTTTCCTTATCTCTACATCCTACATCCTACCTCCTCTCCTGGTCTGTTGACTTGGTAGTTTCTAGTATGTACATTAAATGGCAAGGTAGTGTTGTGGTAGGAACAAAATAGACCTGTGCCCTCTTAGCACCTATTAGTAAGAAAATAGACTATATTGCTGCTCTGCAAAGAATATTCTGGAGCTCTGCAAAGCCACCCACACTAGCTCTTTGTTTTCTCTTTTTCCTTCCTGTTTCTGTTTGTATCATAAGTAAAAAAAAAAAAATGTCTCCTCAGCTATGCCTGCCCCAGAGCCCCTCCTTACAGATAAGTTTTAATCATTCTATAATATAGCTTTCCTCTGCTTCAAAAGTATAATGTAAAACTGTAACCAGGTCCATTATATACTACCAGTTGGGAAGTCCTGGCTTAAATCCTGCCTCAGAGAAATGAGCTCTTGGAATGGAAGAAGGAAGATGGGTGAGAATGGGGTGAGGGTAATCCAAGCAATAGCTAATCTGCCACTCTTTCCTCCCCAGTGGCAGGCCATCTCTCTGACAGTCATCGAGAAGGTTCAGATTGCGGCCGCCATCTTGGGTTCTCTCTTCCTTATTGCCAGTATTTCTTGGCTCATCTGGTCGACCTTCAGTCCCTCAGCAAAGTGGCAGCGCCAAGACCTCCTCTTCCAGATCTGCTACGGGATGTACGGCTTCATGGACGTGGTATGCATAGGTGGGTCCAAAGACTTGTCCCCATGGGAAGTTTGAAACAACATGCTGGGAGTCCCCCAGGATTCCTCTCACTGGGAGGCTGAAGCAGAAATGACACCAAATTTGAAACCTGTGAACCCAGGAGGTATCATAGCTTAGATATGAGAGTTGGGAGGGTGAGAATGAGGCAGGGCAAAGAAGAAAGATTAGAATCATTCCTAAGCAAATCTGACTTGCCCAGTGGAAGAAGATAAGGAGGCTGAGATCTGGGGAAGGCTGGTTGAGGAAGGTCCAGGGTAGCCAACCTGTAATAAGAGATCTATGCATAGTTCACTCCATTTTCTTTCTAGCACAATGCCATCAAGCAGCCATGGTGATATTTGTCTCTTCATTTCCCCCAGCTGCTAATAAGTCTATTCCAGGGCCTTATATTTCTGTAGTCTAATGGCTCAAAACTGTGTGTAGGACTTCAGTTCCACACTTAACTCTAGGAGCCAGTCTTGGGAGTAAGAAATAGAATGCCATACCGAAAGACTCTGTATATGTGTTCCTGCTTTATCCTGAGATTTTAAAAAAAAATCCTTATTCTACATAAGATTTTGTTGAAAAGGGTTAGTTTTCAAAAAAAAAGTTGAAACACTGCTTTGGTTCTCCATTTCTTCCCTTATCCCATCCCCAAATCTGTGTTTCTCCTCTTCCGCTATGGCTGGTGGAGGGTTGAATCATTTTTGTTTCAATAAGTCACTGTGGCTGTCAGTTCCAGAGATATGGTTTACACAATGGTCTGGGCAGTGCCCTTGTTTCTCTGAGTAAAAGGAAGCATGCTTGAGCACTGGTCATACTTCCTTACCTGGAACTCATGGTGTATTCCCTAGGCCACAGTACTGGGATTGTTAAAATAACACAGTTGTGTCTTCTGGACTTGTGTGTGTGTATTACATTAAATATGCTATATTGCTCTGTTTGGCAGGAAAACATTCATTAGCTAGGATTTGGCTAGGATAATGTTGTTATGAATCTCTTTGGAGTCCTTTAATATTAGAAATGAGAAAGACCTGGAGACTTGCATACTGTTGGCAGCAGCCACAGACCAGTGATGCTAGATCTTGTAAATCTATCCAACCCATCCTTCTGCCTCTCTAGGCTAACTAAATCAACGCATCAACCCCAATTTCAAGAGTCTTTTAATGATTGCACCTAGGCAATGAGAGAAACAGCTCAAGTGTGGAGGACTGGAAGAGAGAGGACTGTAAATAGGAAGGATTTGACATTGATGCATTCTAATCTACCTTCCCCTCCCACCAAACTCCCTTCCTATCCCTGCAGAGGCCTGAGTTGCTGATGCCAAAAGCCAGGTGTGTCTCCATATGGAGAAATACAGCAGCTCTGGCTTGGAAGGAGGAACAGTAGAGGGGCTTTCTGTGGAGGCCCCTTCAACTGTCCTTTACTGTCCTTCACGCAGGTGGTAGATCAGCTCGGAGGTAGGCTTTTATGAGACTTTCCCATCAGGTGATGCATCAGTTAGCTTTAGGTGCAATAACAAGCAATCCAGCCAGGTACTGGTGCCTCACACCTATAATCCTATCTACTTAAGAAGCTGAGGTCTGAGGCTTGCATTTTGAAGCCAGCTTGGTCAGAAAAGTCCATGAGACTCTTATCTCCAATAAACTACTCAGAAAAAGCCAGAAGTGGTGCTGTAAGAGACTTGAGGATGGCACTCAGGCCCTGAGTTCAAGCCCCAAGACTGGCAAGACACAAGCAAAAAAAAAAAAAAACAAGAAACCCTAAATCACAGTCCCTTACAATAAATATCTTTTTCCCATTCATGGATCTGTGATATAGTCGAGCCTGTGCTGAGTTTACCTGGGGTTAGCTAAACTGGGATTAGCTTGTAGCTATGCAATGTATTCTTATGCTGGTACCCACACTAAAGAAGCAGGGATTACCAGACTACTCTTCTCTTAGTTGAGAACTGTGCTCTCCTCCTCTTTGGGGAGCATGGGCAAGAGAGAGAGCATAAATACCATTTATTATGGACAGCTCCACAAATGTGAGGACTGAGAACACAGAAGAAATCATGGTAGTCAATCAGTAAAACTCCCTTGTTTTGCTGCTAAGAGAACTGGGGCTCAGATAATGGAATCTGTTCAAGGTTCTTGGCTGAAATTAGAAAAGAGAGGTTTCCTGACTCACAGTCCAGTGTTCTTCCCATTCAGATAGCAGGAACCCCATATCATCACTTGTAGGAAATTTTCAGGTGCCCAATATGCCCTGTGTATACCAGGGCCCATTAACAGAGGGAACTCTCATGAGCAGGCCATTTCTCCATGCTCTGAGCCGCCCTGCAATATAGCTTTGGCTCCTATGTGTCTCTGATGTCTCTAGAACCAGGATGTCTCTCTGAGCCAGGATCAGTGCCATTCTTGCCCCCAATGTCCCTTTTCTGGCTCCGTTCCCCCTACTTGTCTTCTCCTTGGCCTGCTCTATCTTTGTCATTCCTTTTCTTCTTATGCACATGTGGCACTTAGTCCTTTAATTTCTGAAAGAAGCAGAATTCATTGGATACTAAAAGTTTTCACATTAGTTTTTCTTTCTTTCCTGCTTTTAGGAAAATAAAATATCCTAGGGTGCAAGCTACACCATAAGCCATTTATCTAACCTTTAAAGAGTTCCGGCTGCTCTATCATTTTATTGGTTATAACTGGAACTAATTCTACTTCTGAGTATATCCCTGAGGACAAAGATTATTCTTCCCACTTTTCATATCCTGAAACTCTGTACCTGAAGGATTTGTCTTAGGCTGACTCAGGCATTATATCAGGACTCCCAGATCAGTGTTTGCCTTATAGATGCTGTCTACAGGAGAAAATGCTGGGAGACAAAATGAAACAGGAAGTGACATTTGGTCTAAAGAAAGAAGCAGGAGGTGACTGGCAGCAGTGGGAATTCACTGATTCTTGTGGTTATTTTGACGATGGTAATTTTAATGATGGTAGTGATCAGTAGTGATGGATGGTAGTATTAAGGGTGAAATTCAAGTTTCAGTTATTCCTCTTCTGCAGTGTTCTGGAAAAACACATAGCAATGCCCATGTGAGTATAAAACTACCTGCCTTTTAGGGGCTTTTTGGAGGAGAACGAACTAGAGGCTGTAGTGCCCACCTAATGTAATGCAATATCTAGTTTTAATCTCAATGTAGTCAGACTAATTGGGACTACCAGAAAATGCATTTGGCACCAGAGTCACTGACAGAAGGGGGAGGGTGGCAAGTTGGGCTTACTCTGAAGGAAAATTCTCATGCACTCCATAACAGTCCAGGGCTCATTTCTTGATTCAGAGCAAAATTGCAGATTCAACCTGGGAATAACTTCCATGACTCTCCCAGTAATGTTGGTTGAAAAAAATATATGCAGTGAAAGAATCCATATTCTTAGACCTAAGCTGTGCAGTTTAGCACCTGGCTAAAAACATTATCATAAGGAGAAAGGAAACTGACTCTAGCCCTATGTTCACATAAAAGACTTAGTAAGAGAAGAGAAATAAAACCTTCTGCTTCTATGAGTCTCTGGACTTTATTTTTCAGATCTCAGGAACAATTTATCTCTTCCCTAAGACTTCCAAATGGCCACAGATAGTAAAGAATAAGAATAGATATAAAATGGATAGTTCTGATGAATATATACATACTCTATTGAAATAGTATGCCAAGGGAGAGTTCATGGAAGTGTGAGAGACTCTGAGGAGAACTCCCCTGGGATATAACAGCAAGAATCCAAGAGGATGAGAATCTGGAGCACAGTTGCTGCTCATGAAGTCATAACAGTACTATTCATGGTTATATCTATCTAGCTGGGTTCCAGGGACATCAGTGGCCAATGAGAAGCTTCCAGGAAAAAAATTACTGTCTCAGAGAATGGCCTTTAGTGCTTATCAGAGGATTTTTGTCTGAAATGGTTTTCCAGAAGTTCTGGGTTCCTTGTTTGAAGGTGAAACTCAATGTCTCTGAACTTGATTATATCCAAGGGTTATACATTTAGTGACAAAAGCTGCTCCTATATCTGCCTTAGTGTTAATCCCCGAGAACAATAAATGCTACTGTAAAAACTAAATGTAAGTTGTCAAGGACATAAAATTGACTATGAAGTCATTACAAGGAACTGAATATAACAATTCTTAAAGATGTGGATGGTAAGTATTATAATCCATATTTCATAAGATGAGAAAAGGTTTTAAGAAATTGTGTTCCAAGCTGGGCACTGGTGTCTCATGCTTATAATCCTAGCTACTCAGGAGGCTGAGATCTGAGGATTGTGGTTCTAAGATGGCATGGGCAGAAGAGTCTCCATGAGACTCTTATCTCTAACTACTCAAAAACTGGAAGTGGTTCTGTGGCTCAAAGTGGTAGAGCACTAGCCTTGAGCACAAAGACGCTCAGGGACAGTGCTCAGGCCCTGCGTTCAAGCCTCACAACTGACAAATTATATATATATATATATATATATATATATATATATATATATATATATATATATATATATGTATGTATAAATTTGAGAGAGAGAGAGAGAGAGAGAAAGGAAAGCGAGGGGGAGGGAAGGAGAGAGAGGGAGCGAAAGGGAGAGAAAAGGCACTGGATATACACACTCAAATAAGCAAGTCACCTCCTTATAAGGATGCTTGATTTCATGGGGTAGGTGGGAGAGGTCATCACTGATTCTCAGGTAAGAAGAGCTGGGGGCCTGGAAGGTGGCTCAGTGGTAGAACACTTGCCTCACGTGCATGAGGCCCTGGGTTCCATTCCTCAGCACCACATAAACAGAAAAAGTCAGAAGTGGCACTGTGGCTCAAGTGGTAGGGCACTAGCCCTAGCTGAAGAGCTCAGGGACAGTGCCCAGGCCCAGAGTTCAAGCCCCACAACTGACAAAAAAAGGGGGGCTGGAACTGAGGCCTGGATTTGGAGAAGTAAGCACTTGGGGGAGGGGGAAGCAGCCTGCGTTGGAGGGTGTGGGGTCATACCCATTCACTCAGGAGCATTTATTGCCTGCCTATTTTGTTCCTCAAACCAGGAATGATTAACAGAGATGGGTAAGACACAGTCCATTACTCTCAAGGAATTCATAGTGCATACTTGTATCACACACAATGAGGGTCAGTACAAGGCAGACAGGAAGGTGGAGGAGAGAGGAGAGAAATTGTTTCTTTCTTGGGGGGGGGGGGTCTGAGGAGGCTTACTGAAGGAACTCTATCCTTGAGCAAGCTTCACAAGATAAATGAGGGTTTTCCAAAAGAGGGTGTAGAAGAATGCTCCAGGCAGAGGCACTTCTCTAAGGAGAGACACAGATGGAGCGAACAAGGCATGCATAGAAACCTTTGGGAAGGTTCAGGGCAAAGATTCAGGGTTGGGGATGGATAATGAACAATGAGGTACAAAAGCTTGGCAAAACCTTAGAAGGTCCCAGGGGTCATGAATCATGTGTTAAGAACTCAGATTCTACTTTGCCAAGGAGGAGGAAACATTGGTAGAAGTTTACATAGGAAAGAATTTGGATCTGATGTGCATCTTATACCTAAAATGTGGACCATTTGGGGACATGGGTCAGAGTTGGGCAGAGTAGAGGCAGGAGGAATCTGTTGGGGAATGCTCAGAACCATTTGAGCAGGAAGTAAAGAGATGTAACACTGTGGCAATGGAGACAAAATAAGACACACGAGAGATACGGACTTAATAGAATTGTCAAGATTCCTTCTACCAGAGTAGGAGTCCCAGGGCCCTGACTTGAGTGGGGAATTGAGCACCACATCTGATCACAACAGTGTCAAAGGTAGTGGGTAAAACAAAGGGATCCTAAGGGGCATGCCTTACACCTAAAGTCCAGAAGCATGAGCCAATTCCCAAGCTGAGTTTGCAATAGAGACAAGATACATGAAGGAAGAACAGGCAATGCCATGAAAAATCTGTCAGGGAAGGAAGAAGGATTTTCATAGTGCCTAGCTGGTTCCCTCCTGTGATATTGAGGGTATCAGGCCAGTTCTTACACGTGCCAGTGATTGATGGGAAATGGGGGAGGTGACAAGGGAGGGATGAGATTCTCTAGTGCATGCCCAGGTTTCTACCCACAGTTGGATGAAAGTTGATGCAGATTTAGAGGTAAGCAATAAGAGGTGGTTGAGGCGGTTGCTTTTTAATGAGCTAACAGAGGACTGTTCAGAAATGAGACTGCTAAGGACAGAGGCCTGAGGGATGTTAAACACTTAATACCTGTAATCCTAGCTACTCAGGAGGATGAGATTTGAGGATCATGGTTCAAAGCCAGCCCAGGCAGGAAAATCCATGAGACTCTTGTCTCCAAGAAACAACTCAGAAAAAGCCAGAACTGGTGCTGTGGCTCAAGTGGTAGAGCACTAGCCTTGAGTAAAAGAAGCTCAGGGACAGCACCCATGCCCTGAGTTCAAGAACCAGGACCAACTACAAAAAAAAAATGGATGAAGATAGCAAATGATAAAAATAGTAGAGAATCCCAGAGTAGCAGAAGTGATGCTAGAATATTCTAGAGTCCATGGCCATGTGTTGCTCAATTCTCTTCTAACCCTGTGACCTTGAGTGTCTCTGCTTCTCTTCCATGATCCAGGAAAGGGTCAATAACAGAACCCTAAGAGGGTTGGTGAGCATACTGAGTAAGATGGCATATGTATGGTAAACAGGTAATCACATAGGGTACCCTAGCTCAAGGGACATTTCTCTTGTTCTGAGGGCTGGATGAAGGGTGGCAACATAGTTGCAATCTGAATCCAGTTACAGCTCAGAGGTAGCCAAAGCCTAACTCCACACCTCACATAATTAAGAGTTTGCTCTTATTTGGGGCAGCACCTTTTCTTGAACATTCTTTGAGACTCAACGGTTTTATCTCACCAAGAAGATCTGATTATGTCTAACAGTCTCATTCCACCTGCCTCCTCCTCCGTCATCTGTAATGACACTGTCTGCTATGGCCAAGAGGCTGACAGAGCCTCCCTGCAAACAAATGGGGTATTTTCTGCTCCAGTGGGTCAAGTTATTAAGACTTAACAAGAATAAATTAATTAATGGCTCTGGTACCTGAAAGGGTTCCCCACCCCCAACTTCATACACCTAAGACATTGGCCATCCAAAAGTGAGTTCTACAAAAATAAGGACCTCCACTTCATCATGTTTGTGTCCTATTCAATGAAAGGAGGAAAAAAAAGAACGTTTCTGGGCTTGCTACCAATACTTTATACCAGTGGAATATGGTAATCCTCAAAAGTATAGAATCCCCTGTACATCACCTTTATAATAATAATGAAAATTAAGTTCAATATATTTTTAAAACCTAAAAAAATATAGAATCATCTTTTGGGAAAGTTTCTTCTCTGTGTAGTCCTCTGAGATTCTTTCCAAAGATGCTGAGTTGCCTGCTCCTTTCTCTCTGTGATAAAGAGATTAAATGAACAAATAGGCAGGGGATAGAAGCAAGATTGTAAAACATTTCTGAAGCTTAATCTGCATCCACATTAACTTGAAAACATACATATATTTCACAAAGGTTCTTCCTTTTTTTGCCCCTTCTGGCTTCAAGTGACCCCTGTCAAGCCTGATGATTCTCTGATTAGGAAATTTTGTAAATAAGGCAGAGGCAGCTTGATGCATTGGAAGAGAACAGGAAACCAGGTTGGCCACTAATGACCTCTGTGACCTTCGTCAAGTGACTCTGCTCTCTGTACACGTGGTTTCATCTATACAGTAGAAGACTTGACTCGATAACTTTTAGGATCATTCCAAGTCTTGTGTGCTAGGATTTGGAAGTTGCTCCCCCTGTGCGATGATGTCAGGCCAAGCCAGGCCAAAAAACTAGAGAAGCATTAACTTATATAAATAGACAAGAGGATGTTTAGTCCATGCTCTGTTATCTACATGTGGCTTGTCCAGTATTCTAAACTGTTAAACTGTATTCTACCTCCTATGGCTTCCTATGCATCAGCATCTCTCTCCACATTGAGCCGGTGGATCCTTGGAGGGGGAATGCAACTGATTTAGAAGCAGATTTGCTAACACAGTACTGTCTACTTCAAAGAAGACTTGAAAAGAGGCATTTCATTTGTTCTCAGAAGCTCAAAACACATTAGGACCTGTTCTCAGTACTAAATCACTTCAGAAGTGGCATATCTGGTGGCTTTGTGATTAGGGATAGTCCTAATCCAATAAATAAGGTAGATGTTTAAGGAAGTTCATACATTTTGAAGACTGCATGAAACATGGCATTAAGCTATATAAACTGCTCTTAAGTCCTTCCTAGCTACAGGTCTATTTGTTAGGATAAATTCAGCAGACTATATATGATAAATTCCCAACTGTCAGTAGTTGAACCCAGTAGAAATTCCTGAGCAGTACAAGATTCTCCTCCACACAGTGATTCAGTTCTTTCCAGCTAGTAGAAAATCTTAAACGAATAAGGCAATGCCATTTCCCACCCGCCACTTTTCTCTCAAATACCTATTTCTTTCTTGTAAATATAATTTTATTATTATTATTAAGGTACATATGATTTGCCATTTCCTGTCAGGTAATTTCCTAACATTTCTTTTTGGACAATACCACCTCTTTCTTTGCTTTCCCTGTTACACGCCCACAGAAATACCTATTTTGTAAATGCATTCACTACTAGTTATCTGGCCACCATGGGTACAAAGGGCTAGAAAATAGTATCCTTTCTCAATGGCAATTATATAATTAAGGAAACAGAGTATAGATTTTTGGTGAACCATCTCTGAGTAGCCCATCTCTAAAAATGTTCTGAGAGAGGATAGTCTCAAAGGATAAAGTACCTTACTTCTCAAAGGTAATCTTTTGAAGTCCCCAAAGTTTTGACATGTCAGTTTGAAAGAATAACTTTAAAACTTTATAATAATGTATATGAAGTCCAGCCTAGCCATACCTCAGAAACATGAAGATGTCTCCCAGGAAACATGAGGGAGGTGGTGGTACTGCCAATCTTGAATCTCCCAAAGCCATAAAAAAATAGCTACTTAAATTTATTTATTTATTATTTATTTCAGGTGAAATCATGTGATATTTACATAAAAATAATGATACAGTAACTAATATTTATTTTTCATTATGTTCTAAGTACTGTGAAAAGTGCCCTATGTGTCTTAAGTGCATTATCTTCTACAACTCTTGGTTGCAATTGCTAATGCAATGCCCATTTACTGCTGAGAAAGCCAAAGATGAGAGGTGAAATCACTCAAGGTCTTCCACCCAGAAACCAATATCATCTCACTGCAAAGCCTAAATTTTGTGTTAAAACAAACTAATTAACTAACTATATATATTGCAAAACAAGTCTTAAGGATTCAAATGGAAATTGCATAAACACATATGTGGTTAAAATTTTATCTTGTCAGCCAGGCATCAGTGGCTCATGCCTATAATCCTAGCTATTCAGGAGGTTGAGATCTGAGGATTATGGTTCAAAGCCAGCTTCGGCAGGAAAGTTTGAGACATTGTTATCTCCAATTAACTAGTAAAAAGCCAGAAATCACATTATGACTCAAAGCAGTAGATCACAAGCCTTGAGCACAAAAACTCAGGGACAGTGCCTAGGTCCTGAGTTCAAGCCCTAGAACTGGCACACAAAAATTTTATCTTCATATATTTATTCACTGTTCAGGGGTACATATGACCACATGTGCACATTAACTCACATGGAGGAGGAAGCAGTCTTGTCTTGGCCCTGTTCTATTTCAGATGAACCAGCCTAGGGTTGTGAAACACTTGATGAAAAAGCAGTGTGTCCTTGTGCAACACATTTTTTCCCTCTACAAAATAGAGATCACATGGCTTACCTCACTGGATTTCTGTGAAAGGGAGCTTATTTGGCAAAGCCTCTTGAGAGTGACAGTGCACAGCAAGCATTCAGTAAAGATTGAGCATTGTCCTATCACCTCCATCAGGACTTTCATCCTTACCTGCACACCACTGACAGCATCTAACGTGGCTGAGGAAGGCCCAGTGTCTTGGCATTCTTCCCAGGGAGTGAGAGCTCTACACCCCACAAAGAAGCCTCTACAGAAAAAGACCCAGTGTCTTGCTATATGACTTCACAAACCTACTTTCAGGAATGGATCCTCTGATATAAATACAAACTTGGGGTTCTAAAATTTCTTCTATTCAGCCGTATTGACCTCACTTCACTTCATTTCAAAGCACTTCATGATCTCTCTAGTTTCCTAGGAAAGGGCCTCTCCCAGGTCAGTGGAAGGTCAGTGGTTCTGACTTGGGTGACTTGAAATACTCTGTGGACGGCCTGACGGCCAGAGGACAAAAGCTCTGAAGAAAGTCATCCAAGAGGACACTTTCCCCAAGGCCCAGGCAGAGCATAAAAAGAACAGAAATAGAAGGGAAGGTAGCTTGAATTCATCTTCATCAAATACTTTTGCCATTTTTTTTGTCTTTGAGTCTTTATTGCTTGAAGCATTAGAGTCAAGCTTAGCCTGCCCAAGTAGGGTTCCTGATCTATGTCTCACCCCTTCCCTGGGAAGTCCCCAGAAGCACATCCTGGCCATACTGTGAGAAGCTTGATTGGCAGGGGCCAATCTGGTGTCTCCCAGAAGCAATCCTTTGAACCCACCAAAAATAACTGGTTGTGTGTCTTTCTCTCCCACACTTTCCCAATGTGTTCCTTAGTGCAGGTTCCAGAGCTGGGTCTTTAGGGGGAGGGGTGGCAGTTGTCTGAGTGTTTGGTCATGATGGAATACCATGGAAGACAAGGCCCTGCCTTGTAGCTATCTGATAGTGGAGAAGTCTGCAAGGGACTGGGGGTGGGGGTGGGGGGTTAATGGGCAGTCAGTAATGAAAACTTGGTGGTGGAGGATAGGTCCTGGAGGGGAGGGCATGTCCCCACTTTAGTACAATCAGTTGATATCTAGAATACTTTTCAGTTCTGGCTTGTTCTTTATTTATAAACAATCACTCAATCTAAGAATTGGGAAGGAGAGCAATTCCATGGAATGGAAGGGCAGGTGCTAGTGGTGGTGATGGGTTTGCAATGAAGAGAGAGGAAGAGGTGTGTGTAATCTATGATCTTTCCTATAACAGTCGGTTAATGTGGCCTGAGTGTAAAATGTGTCCCAGACACAACATGCAGGACTCATCAACTCATCTGTTCACACAATGATTCTGTGAGGAAGGAGATACTGGCTCCCACTGTCTCATAAGAAATGGGCCCAGAATGAGCAGGTAACTCATTAAAAGCCAGTAGGATAAGTGGCAGACTAATCTAATGTTCAATACACACTCATGGGCTCCAAAGACCTCATGGGGTCTTTGGGTCTAGGAGAGGAAGTTCACTTCTACCGTTTCTCTGTTTTTAATGTCTGTTACATTTATAATGAGAGCATTTTTTCAACTGTATAGCTTATGTGCTTGTGTGTGTGTGTGTGTGTGTGTGTGTGTGTGTGTGTGTGTGTGTGTGTGTGTCTGTGTGTGTATGTGCCAGTACTGGGGCATGAACTCAGGGTCTGGGTACTGTCACTTAGCTTTTTTGCTCAAGGCTGGAACTCTACCATTTGAGCCCTACTGCCACTTCTGTATTTTATGTGTGTGGTTAAATTGAAGATAAGAGTCTCTTATATTTGTCTGCCTGAGCTGGCTTTGAGCAAGGATCCTCAGATCCCAGCCTGTTGAGTAGCTAGGATTGTAGGCATGAGCCGCCAATGTCCAACCCTTTTTTATAATATTATTAAGGTGTTGTACAGAAGGGTTACTATGTCATGTCAGGTCATGAGTACATTTCTTTTTTGAACAATGTCATCTCTTTTAAAAATAAAAATGTAGGGCTGGGAAGGTTGCTCAGTGGTAGAGTACTTGCCTTGCATGCATGAGGCCCTGAGTTCCATTCTTCAGCACCACAGAAGCAGAAAAAGCCGGAAATGGCACTGTGGTTCAAGTGGTAGAGCACTAGCCTTGAGCTGAAGAGCTGAGGGACAGCACCCGGGCCCAGAGTTCAGGCCCCATGACCAGCCAAAAATAAAATTAAAAAAAAAAATTAAATGCAGAGCCTTGTGTGCAGCAGAAGGCAGGGTAAGAACCAAGCTGTAAGCAGTACTGTTCAAGTGTGGCCAAACTACAGGCAGCATCAGCATCACCAGGGCCTCTTCAGACACTCAGGCCTCACCCAGACCTACCGAGTCACACTTAATCAGACTCTCCAGGAGTGGGGCCAGGAATCAGTGTTTTAAGGAGTGCTCTGAAGATTCCATTGCAGGCTGAAATTTAAAGTGCACTGCTTTAGAGCTGACAGAAATGTTCATGGCCCCTTAAATCAGGATATTAGCAAGAGGTGTGGGCTGTGGAGATGGATATTGGCATAGCTGAGGATGTGTGAAGGTTCTCTACAGACTTCTCAACTTGTGCTGGCCTGCTTTTCTACTCATAGTGAGAGCTAGTGTTCTGGCCCATGCCTGGTATTCATAGAAGGCAATAGCTCGCTCTCAGGAAAGTGATTCAATTTCCTCTTAGTGTATGGATATACAAGAGTTGATGGCCAAAATGCAGCAAGGATGGACAGGGATGTGTGAGGAGGCTTCTCTGTCCCTGTGGTGTAGAAACGGAAGGAACTGTGTGGGCAGGAACACCCACTCACCATGCCCACCTTCTCATCCATCCTCCTGGGCTGAGCCACAGACTGCAGGCAGGGGATGGGAGGAGATATGATGACAAAAGAAATGGCTGACAATCTGTGGACCTGTAACTGTGTAAGCAAAAGGGTCTCCAAAAGGCAAAGAGATGTTAGAAAGATGGAGAATTTGTGGAAACTGGATTTCTCACAAATACAGCCCAGGGGGGTACATTGTATGTAGGTTGATATTAGAAGATGTTCAATAGAAAAACCTCAGAAAAAGACTCAGTCAGAATTTACTGGGTTTGATTTTTACCATGAATCTTTTTTTTTTTTTTTTTTTTTTAGTCAGTCATGGGGCTTGAACTCTGGGCCTGGGCACTGTCTCTTAGCTCTTCAGGTCAAGGGTTGCTCTCTACCACTTGAGCCACAGTGACACTTCTGGTTTTCTGGTAGTTAATTGGAGATAAGCGTCTCATGGACTTTCCTACCTAGGCTGGCTTTGAACCATGATCCTTAGATCTCAGCCTTCCGAGAAGCTAGGATTATAGGCATGAGCTGCCGATGCCTGGCTTTTTACCATGGATCTTAATTTCCCATTTTCTTCTCCATCTCTATTCCCTCAGTTAGTAACCATCTTTGCTCCCTATCTAAATTCTGCACCTTTCTCCATACCCTGCCATTTCCCACCCTGATCCTTCTTTGCCACCTTTTCAACATCACCTGTTCCATCAGATAAACCCATACCCTCTTCCCCATTTAAAAAAAAATGTTTCCGTCTAAGGAATCAATAAGTAATCTGTAGGCTAGGAAGCAGAGGAAGAGCTGAAGGCGGGGGGGGGGGGGGGCTTGCAAATGAGGTAGTTTGTGTTTTTCCAACTTTTGCCAAACAAGCGTTATCTAGAAAAACAGGTGCACTTTCCTCCCCTTCGGCCACCCATCCATTAAAATGGTTTAATTACTTCCTGACACTAGAAAGTTAGGTAATTTAAAGGCAGTATTCAAATGAAAAAATTTAAGCCACCCTCTTCAATCAGAGGAAAATTGTCTGATGAAGAAGCTAATTAAGGATGGAGTACAGTGGCTCTAGCTGGAAAGAGATTGGGGCCTCAAAAACAAAATCCTGTCTCTCTTCCCCAGACCTAGGCTCCTCCTCCTCCATCCCCCAGGCTTCAACACACTCTTGGTGCTGTGTAGCAGCTGAGTCTCAGCCAGACCTAGCCCTGTTCACCAGAGGCTAGAGTCTGGAGAAAACACTACAATAGCATGCAAACAGTCTTGTGGGATATATAGACAGATGAATAGTTTCAGTGCCAGTGATTCTTTGGTATATATTCAAGGATTGACAGAAATAGCAGGAGGTGGCACATTTGGGAGAAGATGATAATGAGAGAGAAACTTCCTCGTCCAGAAGCGATCAGACCAGGTCAGGGATCCACAGATGGTTCCAGAGACTTATTTAGCCTCTCCCACTGTAAGGACAACTTGGATATCCAAGCCTTCCCTACCCCAGAGAGATGGTTGCCTTCATCACACCCCTAAGGAGGCCAGGAACCACAGAAAGTCTCTCAAAATAAACTCTTAAAGATCTGTAGCAGATCTCAAGTTCTATAATTTTGGGACCTGTGGGGATACTGGAAGGCAAAGTGGCAGTGGGTGCCTGCTTTTTCTCCTGCTTTTGTCTTCTGTGTTAGAACAAAAAGAACTTTGAGGTGTTCCCATCCAGTCACTTTGCCTTACAGTGAGGAGTGGGGTGACAAATGGTTTGCTCCTGTGAGCCAGCTCCTTTCCTAGATTCCATAGCTAAAGGATAAGTCCCACACTTCCTCAAGTCCTCAGCCATCCCCCTCACCCTCACAGGCCTGGCCTCTCCACCACCTCACTGTATGGATAATCATCTTGTTCTGTTTTGCTTTCCACCACGCGCTCCGGACCTCACCATCGAACATTAATGCCCATCTTCTCTGTGTTTCATCTTCGTTTGATGAAGACATAGTTGTCTTCTGGGGACACTGTTCCCTCATGGCTGTCTCTCATACTGGCTGTTCTTTACACACACACTGTATTCTAAGGGACTTGGAGGTGAAGCCCATGTGCTTCTTGCTCCCAGCATTACTTCCACACAACCTCTCCAACTTCTTCTTTCAAGAGCCCATCCTTTGAAGTGAGTGCCTGGCCCCTTTCATTGCCTCCTTTCTCCTAGGATACTGGCTGCTGATAGCCTTCTCAGTTTTCAGTCCTTTCTGCTGCTGGCTCATATATTCCCTCCCACCCCTCCCACTTCTGTCCTCAGCATCTGTATACACATCAGTATTCCATCTTCTAGAAGCTATTTTGGGATGTATGGGGTTCATGTTTGTTTTTTTAATGTAGTTGTGCCCCGGCACTTACACAGAAATTTATATTGTTTTGTTACAAATGACTTCCCTTTTAACTTTATGTTATCTGTAAAGGCATTCTATTGATTACAAAGAAACCATAGTAGCTTATGATACCTTATGAATTTCATTTCAAGTCAGGAAAGAGATATTGAAATAAACATGTTATTAAAATTTGGGGGATGGTGGTTGTGAAGGAAATGCAAATAAAGACAACCTTGAGATACTACCTTACCCAGTCAGAATGGCCCACATCCTCAAGTCAGCCAATGACAAATGCTGGAGGGGATGCGGAGAAAGAGGAACCCTATTACACTGCTGGTGGGAATGTACACTTATACAGCCACTTTGGAAAGCAGTCTGGAGGGTCCTCAGAAAGCTAAATATTGACCTCCCTTATGACCCAGTCATACCACTTCTAGGCATCTATCTTCAACAACAGGAATCAGTATACAAGGACACATGCACCTCCATGTTTATTGCAGCACTGTTCACAATAGCCAGGATATGGAAACAATCCAGATGTCCCACCACAGATGAATGGATCCAAAAATTGTGGTATCTATACACAATGGATTATTATGCAGCCATTAGAAACGACAAAATAATGGCATTTGCAGGGAAACGGGCGGAGCTAGAAGAAATCTACCTGTTGAGCGAGGTAAGCCAGGTGCAAAGAGACAAACGGCACATGGTCTCCCTGAAAAGTGGATGTTAAATCCAAAATGTTAGGTGAAACGACAAAATTAACTGGACTTAAGACACAAAGGACTTCCACTCATCTGGTCGAATACTACTAAATAACCCCCATGCTGCTGATCACGTGTATGGTATATATGTGTACACTGGAGGGAAACCAGGAGGATGACACAGAACTAGAGGGAATCAGGGAAAAACATACAACAGCAGGAGGACCCATCAACTGCACTGGACATTGACAAAAATGAACTAAGCAACTCAATGGCAGCAATGGGAGGAAGGGAACAAGTGGGAAAGAGGGAACAGCTGATGCTATGCAAAACAAAAGAAATGTACATATCACTCAATGTGGAAGAAATAACTGTATCGCAAAGCTCATAGAAGTCATAAATGTTATAGACTATGATAGACAATTTGTCCTAAGAAAGTTAGAATGTGTTTGTGACTTTAACTAAGCTTCACTATCCCACAATACTGTGAAATTTGGGAAATTATGTAACCACTTAGTCACAATAAAAAATTTGAAAAACAATTGGGGGGATGGGTATTTTGTACAACAGTACCGTGGATGAGTGATGCAGAGAGCCCACCCATCCCTTGGCTTCTCTGTTGCTACAAAGATTTTTTTCACCAGCCCACCTCATTTCCTATTTAACTAGTTACCCCAATACTCGTCATGATGAATCATACCACTTCCAAAATTTGGACTTATAACATCCAGCCCTCAGACCATTATCTCCTGATCTTTTTAGTTTATTGTTTCCAGTAATTCTCTAGTCTCATGAAGACTACCTGACAATGACTTTGTCACTCTTCATGTTCTATATTCCTGTACCTTAATTGCTTCAATTCATTCCTCTTCAGCCTAGGCTCCATGATCCAATGTGATAACCACTCCCTTGCAAACCATATCTAATTGTCATGTCTGGTTCCTCAGAACAACCTTTTCATCCCACATATGCACCTGAACAGGCAATTGAAGATGTGGATAGAAATCAGTAACTAAACTCACTTAAAATGTATGGCTTCAAATCTGAAGTGGGCACTGAATACAGTCAGATAATCCTACCCCATCTCCCTCATAAATATGTGCTTGCTTTTCGAGCGTGCATCTTTCCGCTTGAATGTAAACTCTCTTAGGTGAGGCTCTGACTGTCTCAGTCCCTGAAGGATTTCCAGTGTTTAGTGCACAGTAAACACACAATTGATATTTATTTGTCTAGTTGCCTAGTATGTCTTATTTCCACTCTACCACTGCCTCTGGCCAATATAACTGCATGAATGTTCTCCCTCCCAGGGGAGTCTGTATTTCAGTCTCACTAGCTATTTGTGCAGAAAGCAAATTGGTAGAATTTCTGACATCATTCAGCAGGTCTAGAATGACCACAGGGTTTCTTTCATGTTTCCTTTAAAAGCACACGATTCATTCAACATCTGCTAAGTACTGGGTGCCATGGATACATAATACAGAAAGGAAAAGATGTTTATACTACTTTCAACCAAAGAATTTAGGTTGTGTCAAGCCAAGACAGAGGTGGGATAGAGTAGAAGAGACAGGCAAAAGCGTTGCATACAGGTGTCCAATTCTTTTATGAGTATGGTGTGGTAATCCTTCCACCTTTCCTCTTCTAATAACTTGTTAAAGTCTACTAGAAATCATGTGGCTTAGAGCTGGAAAGTAGATTTGAAAAACACAAATCACACTAGCAAAACTCTGCTTCCCCAATGCCTCTATTTGTACATGAAGGCAGATAGTGTTTATTTCTTCTGGTAGTGGCCTTGCCTTCTGCTTAGCCTTGTTTTTCTCCTCTCTGCTGCTTCAGGTCTCATCATCCACGAGGGACCCTCAGTGTACCGCATCTTTAAACGATGGCAGGCTGTCAACCAGCAGTGGAAAGTACTGAACTATGATAAGACAAAAGACCTGGAGGACCAAAAGTCAGGAGGCAGGACAAATCTGCGGACCTCCTCATCTACCCAGGCCAATATCCCCTCCTCAGAAGAGGAGACATCCAGCACCCCTGCCCCACAGGAGGGCCCTGCCCGGGCTGCTGGTCACCCTGCAGGACCTGTGTCCCATCACCACTGTGCTTACACCATTCTGCACATCCTGAGTCACTTGAGGCCTCATGAACAGCGGACCCCCCAGGGCGGCAGCCGAGAGCTTGTCATGAGAGTCACGACAGTGTGAAAGGAGACCTGGGAGGAAGGCCAAGACCATGCACAGCACAGGAGAGATGCTGGGCTAGGAGGGCTCCAGGAAGCAGGGTTGGGGAGGCCAGGGCAGACAGTGAGCAGAGAGAGGTGGGCCGTTAAAGAGCCAAGAGCAAGTGAAGCTGGAGGAAGGCTGCCACCTGAAGCACTTTTCTGATTAGTCAGTTCCATTCTCCAATGACAACAGCAAGAAAAATGAACAGAAACTCAGCCACCTTAGGTAGTGCAGACAGAACCTACCCTAATAAAATGACCATCCAGATCCTATCACTGAAAAAACCCAGTAGAGGCTGGAAGGGCAAAGCCTATATGGTGAATGGTACCTGTGCATGCGCAGATGACAGAAAGAAGAGGCAGAAGCCACTGCCACCCAAATGAAGAGAATTTGTTAGCCTGCTTATTTCCACCTTGAGTTATTTTTGTTTCTCCTCTGGTGATGTTTCTGGGAAGTTGGGGGAAGGGCTGCTAGAGGACATACTACAGGCTTTGAGATCTCTGACTTCAAATGACTCAAATGGCTTTAGGGACCCTGGAGTGGGTGGTGCTAGGAGAGGTGGATGTGAAGAGCCAGAGAGAGGGGTGTCTCTCCTCCATAAGACACTTCCCAACTGGAGCTCCCAGTTTCTGATGAGCTTTTCAAAGAGGGTTGAAATTTGGAGATTGGTGTCTTTCTGTGACCTTGTTAACTTTATTTTATGGTGATTTAACTGAAAGATGTTTACACACACACACATACATACACACATGTTCAGATTTCCCATGGATATCTCAAGCACAGTTCTCTGCTAGGGCTTCAATAAAGGAATAACTTTCCAAATTACCTAGCCCTACATTTGGCCTGGACAGCTCAGTGCCATATTCTCATAGCCTTGGCACATGCACAGGACCAGGCCAACCCATGCTAAGTCCCTTCCATTCTGGTCTCCCAGATCAGCTGTTGTGGTTGTACTGTGGCAGGAAGTTGGCTGATGCATCCCAAGGAGCAGAGTAGAGACCAGTCTAAGTATTTATTTATTTATTTATTTTTGCTGCCCGAGAGGCAGTATGGTTCATGCTCAATGATGTGTGCTCCCTGGTCCTTCCTGTGTAGCCAGGCAGGGGGAACTGTCTTTGGAGCCCGCCTGTTCATTCCCAGGATGCTGCCAGGGAAGGCCACTGAGTGGTCATCTCAGTTTCTTGTCATTGCACAATGGCCACATCCTCCTTGGGTATTAAAAGGACACTGTCAAGTACTTTTTTAAACTAGTTTTTAGGGTTTTTTTTAAACTCTTGTTGTTTGTACTATTCTCTTAAAAGCTTGAAAATAAAATTTCTTTCCCTACCACTAGTCTCCCTCTCCCTTTCAGCTTTTGCTTTTTTCTCCTGTTCTGTGACAGAACCTATTTTTTTTCTCTGTTCTGTCAGCTCTATCCCTATAGTCTCCTCTAAGCAAGAACTCAAGAGTGTTTCCATTTCTCCTTTGAGGGTACAGATGAGGCAAGGAAGACAGGTAAGTTCATGTCAGTGTGGATGCATGTGTGTACATGGTATGTTAGTATATGTGTGTGTATGTAAACCTCCAATGAAACACAAGAACTCCTAGAAGATGGCTTCCTAGAAAATGGTATAAGAGTATAAGAGCAACTCCAGACTTTCCCAAGGATCCAGCCCAAGAAGCCAAGAAGCCAAGGAGGTACTAGTACTATAAGGAAGTTTGGGGAGCTCCACCCTATCAGGTCATTGCAAAGAAGCTGAAGAAGCCCCAGGAAAAAGATGAGGGACTGCCTTCCATGACTGTTTTCCTTTGAAAACAGGGCACCAAAACAGGATTTACATAGATCATAGGCAGTTGACAAGAACTTTACTTCACTTGCCTTCCTTGGGGTGGAAAGATGGTCAGGAAAGATCACCAATGGGATGTACACAGACTTAAGAAAGTTCCTCCTTGATGAAGATTAAAATGTAGAGGGCTAGAAAAGACATCATCATTGTTCAGAGACTAGAAAATGCACAGGGAAAACATAAAACAAATGAAAACCAACACTCTACAAATAAACTTATACTGATTAGGAGTTTGATTTCTCATTGTGGCCTAGGGATAAACCATTCAGTTTAATGAAATACTTATAAAAACTATGATATCTAATTTCAAGAAAGTAGTGGAGTGAAACAAAATATATTATCAGAACTATAGTAGCCAAAACATGCCATGTTTCTTTGATGAGTCACAAGACCCTTGAGAATCTTGTGATGATCCAAGGTCATTGTATTGAAGAAGAGGAAATTAATGAGAAATGGTCATAAAATGCTACAGTTTTTTGGATACTCATAATATGAGCTCAAGAGAGTACGATCTGATCTGTCTTGTTTATTGTTGTATGATCAGGACTTACAACAGTGCCTGGCACATCTTAGTTACTCAATGATCTTTTTGAATAAGACACTTCTAGAACAGTACACTGTCAGCATCCAGGAGACATGCCTTCTCTCCTTTTAGTTTATACTCTAGTTATCAAAATCAATCATGCAGTTGAAATGAAAAGTCAAGTTTTTACTTCACTCAGTAGTATGGTCAATATCTTGTGCTTGGGAATAGAATTTAAAAGAATGGTGTTTGTCTCTTCTGAATAGCTGTGCTCCAAACACCTGGGAGAACAACTTAAAAGAGTTAAGATTTATTTTGGCTCATGATTCAGTCCTTGGTTGTTCTGTCCCATGTGCTTGGGCAGAACATCATAGTAAAGGGACCCTGTGATGGACGAAGTTCTTCACCTCATGGTGGACAGGAAGCAAAAGCTGAGGGAGGACTTGGGCACCAGATTTTCAAGCATATGCTCCCAATTGCCTACTTCCTCTAGCTAGGCCCTACATCCTAAAGTTTCCAACACCTCTCAAAATAGCATCACCAACAGGAGAGAAGTATTCAACACATGAGCCTGTAGGGGTTATTTCATATTCAAATCTTAATGAGCACTATGCATGGAACAAGATATTAGCTAACACCTGAGTTCTTACTATGTGCAGGTACCAATTTAAATGCTTTATATGCTGGGTGCTGGTGGCTCATACCTGTAATCCTAGGTACTCTGGAGGCTGAGATCTGAGGATCACGGTTCAAAGCCAGCCCAGGCTGGAAAGTTTGTGAGATTATTATCTCTAATTAAACCACCAGAAAACCGGAAGTGGTGTTGTGGCTCAAGTGTTAGAGAGCTCGCCTTGAGCTGAAGAGCTCAGGATAGCACCCAGGCCCAGAGTTCAAACCCCAAAACTGACAAAAAAAAAAAAAACCTTTATATGTCTCAACTCATTTAATATTCCAACAACCTGAAAAAGAAGATGCTTTTTTTAATTTGTCACTACCTTATTTTATAGATGTGGGCACTAAAGCAACAGGAAATAACTCAATCACCAGCCACAATTCCTTCCTAGATATTCTGGGCCTGATCATAACCACATCATCATTTTTCACTAGATAATCAATTTAAAGGAAATCTGGATCCAGCCAATGCAGAGAGGTTGTCCCTGGTAGATTTATAGACGAGATTTGGAGGTTGGCGAAATTGGGGATCAATGAAAATAAACTTTTGACCACTACAGAAAAAATAGCTCAGTTTACCTGAAAATCAGTTTTTGCTGTTATCTAGATAATGTCCTATGGTTGGCCTATCTACAGAGCTGGCTATATCTGGCAATTGAGGCATGCTGAACCAGTAATAGACACATTTTATGAGAAAATGGCCAGATTTCATAAGGGTTTTCAGAGACCTTTCCTTCTAGGAAAAAAAAAAGTAAAAATAAATTACACTGGTTGGGGACCAGTGTAGCTCACTAATAGTAGCAGGCTGGGGGTTCTAGCCATGGTCCAAAGCACTTAGGAGGACCACACATATGAGACCCTATCCGTATCTCTGCTGAAAACCCAGATCTTTAGTATCTTAGAGTGTAAAAGCTCTAAAATCATAGCATCTTAATTTCTATGAGATGATTTATTGCTATTCCCTTACTTTGTCTCCAATCCAGATGCACTACAGAGGGTAAGATTATTTGGAATGACAACAACCAATTCCTAAGAGTAATGATGTGTTTTGCAAGCAGAACTCCTTATAATGTGGAGGTGAAAGGGCAGAGTGGGAGGGGAAAGAATTATTCCTCAACAACTCTGCTTAAACTGCATGTTAGTAACAAGCAATCAGGATGATTTTCTGTATGAGGGTCTGCTCCTAAACCAGGGATACAATCATTCTAACACCTCCTGGAGCCCAACATTAGCCGGATGTAACCAAAATACCATCTATGTTATACGCTGTTAGAGTTGGTCCCAACCCTTTATTTCTTACCTTATGGGAAGGTTGAGACTCTGATCAGGATTTTTAACCAATCAGTCCCTAAAATCTTTCCTAATTGTGCCTGTTCCAATATCCAGACTCTCCTGAACTCAAGATTTTGTTCTCTGCCTTCTAGCAATTCCTTTATTTAGACTCAACAGTAAGCCTAAATGTTAGGCATGATTCCTCTCCCTTGATTCTTCTTTACACCCCAAAGATTAGCACATACAGTTGTGTTTAACACTTTTCCTGAAAATTTGGAGGTAAGTTACAGTTTATTCATATTGAAAACCCATGGTGACAAACTGTTCTGTGGGAAGTTTTTGCCAGGTGGGTATCTCAAACTGAAATAAGATATAGCCATGTTTCAGAATTCCATTGCCTAGTTTAGACTCTAGTAAGAAGCTTAGTCTTTCTCATCAAAAGCTTTTCTCACCAAAAAATAAAAATGAAAAAATAAAAAGAAGCCTGCCTGGCAAGCTTATTCTTACTAACAGTAAATAAGTACGCTAACAGCCTTCTCTTGGAGAATTTGCATTTTTAGGAGAAGATAATGCTTAAGTAAGAGGAGTAACTCTGTGAAGGAATTTCAATCACCCCCAAGCAGATGGAGAGTTAGACTGCATTCTTTGGAAGGGTCACAGTCCTCAGATAAACATATACAGAAAGATACAGAGTATAGGTGACAAATGCATCCCTTTAAAAGTGTACTAGGTCAAGGCCTATTCACTGAGTAGCTCTTGAATTCTTAGATTGAGACACCCAGGCAGCAGTGAAGAGGGACTAAAGATCCCTCTGAGCTCTGTAAAGTCACATGGTTTGCGCACCCTCATTTCCTAGAGGTTCTATTTGAGGTATCATCTCTATGGGTTCAACCTGTGGCTGTTCCAAGAGGTGACTTGCTGAAGGGTAGCCCTTGGACATAGCCTGCTATATCTCTTCCAGAAGTTCTGGAACTGCCACTTCCCTAAGCATGCTATGAATGATGGTGGCATCATAAGCTGTAGCCTCTCCCTCAAAAGCCACAAGGCTGAGGTATTATTTCATATTGTCCAATATTCCTTAAATCAATTCAGAGGACACCTATTTCTTTTGTCTATCGGACAGAAACTCTTTTTCCCACAGGAAACCATGTGGCTTTGATAGGAATGAGTACACTAACAATTCCAGCCACAGAAATAGGACTATAATCCAGGCTTGAATAATGTAAACATCTTAATTCCTTTTCCACAGAAACATGCATGTGATAGAAGCCAATGTAAGTCTACCCCAGGATTTATGCATCATGTCTGCAGGAAACACTGTTTCATTCCACAAGGGTTGTGGGCTGGGGAAATCTGTAAGTCCCAGAAGTTCAAAATCCCTATTTCTTGATACATGGAGAGCACTTATCTTCAAAATTAAGTAGATATATGCAGAACAAAGAAGAGCAGAGAGATGGTCCTGATGCTCCTGGATTCAATTCCTTCTCTACAGTTCCTACGACATTAGTGAATAAATTCGTTTAAGTCACTTGTAACCAAAAAATACAAGATTTTCCAACAATCCCATTAGAAAACTTTAGGTTGAACCTATAGAGTCTTGGTTAGGAGGCCAAAGGAACTCTAATGAATAGTATGGAGTAAGGGCTCAGGTTTTGTGTGATGCTAGTGTTTACAGCTGTTATTTTGCCTTAATTCTCTATGACTCTGTTCTGGTTAGCAAACAACAAAATAGAAAGATAATGCATATAGACATAATACACTTTAAAGGGGTATTTAAAATCTTTTTGTAAAATTATATCAGAGCAGGCAATGCAATGACCTAGAGTAAAAACCTGTTAGACCTATGATCAGAATTTTGATTTAAGGTCCTACAAAAAGACAAGATCTAGTTGTAAGGCAACAAGACAGAACTCAGGATTCTAGAATTCAGAGGAAGAGGCAAAGCTAGAAGTAAGACCATTGATCTACTCTCAAAAGCAAAGAAGCTCTTCATTATTTCTGCTATTTACCATGTTTTTGGAAAATATAACCTTCAGGATAATATGCACAGTGAACACAAATTTATAGAAGAATCAGCAAAACACTTAAAATATGTTTTATATTCAAAATACCAAAGGTCACCTGTTCATATTAGATTAGCCATGCCACTATGAGTTCCAAAATGACTTTAAGAATGAAAACCTGTGGAAGCAACCAGAACAAGGTCAAAATCTTGTGTAAATATGGATGTTACAGCACTTCTGGTCTCTGGTTTCCTTATCTTTAAAATAATCAATTTGCCTCCTATGATCTTTCCAAAAACCAGACACAACATATATTAAGTAAGCAGGGAATAAATTATTGCTAGTATCATTTTATTATATCATGATAGCATATAAAAATTAGTATGTAGCATCAAAAATCTCTCACTTAAGTTCTTATTCAGCTGTAAGTAATAAATATCCAGCTAGCAGGAACTTAAATAATTAGGACCATTAAGAATGTACTTTTAGAGTTGTATGCTGGTGGCTAACACCTGCAATTCTAGCTACTGAGGCGGCTGAGATCTGAGGATAGTGGTTTGAAGCCACCATGGCAGGAAAGCCCATGAGACTCTTACCTCCAGCCAGAAGTAGCTGTATGGCTTAAGTGGTAGAGTGTTATCCTTGAGTATAAAGAGGCTCAGTAAATTACTCAGAAAGAGCCAGAAGTAGCAGTGTGGCTTAAGTGGTAGAGTGTTATCCTTGAGTATAAGGAAGCTCAGAGAAAGTGTCTAGACCCTGAGTTCAAGCCCCAGGTCTGGCAAAACAAAAACAAAAACACAAAAAGCAAAAAACAGGGTATTTTTCTTTTATAATGAGCTAGAATGGGCTGCTCAGCTATGCCACTGGTAATCTAGATTCTTCCTTAGCAGGTTGATTTGTCATCTGCACCTATAACCTCAGAGCCTGAATTAGGATCTTGTAGCTCAAAGCAGGAAAGACACGAAAGAAGTAGTTCAATATCAGCCCTCCTTTCTATCAGGAAAAGCAAGAGTATTCCCATAGTCATGCCTCATCTCCTAGCTGATTCCTCATACATCATTTTGGCCAAAACTATGTCATATAGTTCATTGTGAGCTGCAGGAGGGACTGGGAAAGTGATTATTTACCCTGTGCAGCATCTGCTATGAAATACATAAAGGGAAAAGCAGATGGGATTGGATGCTGGGTAGGAATGCTGGGGGCATCTTCTCCACACTGAGGTAGGAGGATAAATCAGTGTGCTATCTTCTAGGGCCAATTGGTACTATTCTATTAAACTTAGAGTACACATCCCCTTCAACCCAGGAATCCCATTCCTTTTCAACTCTTCTAGAAAGATAAGTAGCAGACTGCGCATGTGCAAGGAGCTTGGGAAATAAGATTGGGTGTGGTGTCATTGCAAAGATGGAGAAAAGAATCAAAATTTCCATGTTAGAGTGAGAAAGTCGGAGATAATGAAAGCCTGGGGCACCATCAACATCTGAGAGAATGTCACAGACTTGGAAGGACTGACAGGGAAGACCTCAAGACCAAATTGATTGAAAATATTACCTGTAGGACATTAGCACAATGATGATGTATTTGTACAATAAGCAATGCCACATCTACATTTCCAATTTCAAAATGCCATACTTTATAAAGGATATAAAAAGCTACCACCAAGTTGATGAGAGTATGAGGCTGAGGAATGCAAAGGGAGAACTTCCTGGGTGTGCTGTTTACATTTTAGTAATAAGAATGAACGTATGTATTTTGAAATGTTACAGCGGAATAGTATGCAACCACTAAAATCAACGACTAAAAGCTTTTTTCAGAAATAGGTACCAAGCCAAGTGAGCCAGGCATTTGGAAGACTGAGAGGAGGATCTTGAGTACAAAGCCAGCAGGAGGGACGGTAGGGGAAAAACAAAGGAGGAGGCAACAATGCTTGATAAGAAATGTATTCATTACCTTGCTCATGTAACTGTAACCCCTCTGTACAGTATTTTCACAATAAAAAAAAAAACTTATAAAAAATTACTGATAAAAAAAAAAAGCCAGCAGGGCTACACAGTGAATTTGAGACCAGGTTGGGCCACATAACAAGGCTCTCTTAAAAACAAACAAGGCCAGGAGCTATGGCTCAGACCTGTAATCCCTGGTACTCAGGAAGTGGAGATTAGGAGGATTGTTGTAAGAAAAGAAAAAGAGCAGAAAGGGTGAAACTCAACAGACTATCAGGTTTTATTTGGGAGGAAAGGGCAACCGAGTCTCCTTCAGCTTGGCTAAAGGGGAAATGGTGCGTTCCTCGCCCCCCACCCCCACCTCTTACAACCAGGGTTCCTTTAAATATTCGGCAGAAAGTGATGTCAGGCAGGGTGAGGTGGAGGCGAGGTGAGTGAGCAGTATTGTTTTGATTGAAGAGTTTCAAGGTTTCAACAGCAGCTGTGTCTGACAGGAGTGTCAGAGTCAGAGATGGCCTTGGTCTCAGGCTCTCTGCCAAGACCACCAGATATGTCTGTTCAGAGAGGCGGGGAGGGGAGATGATTCAGCAAGGTAGGTAGCAAAGACAGTTCTAAGGTAAGTGCTTTTCGTTTAAGTAATTTTTCCATCAATTGTGCTTTGAGGCCAGCCAGGGCAAAATGTTGGTAAGGCCTCATCTCAACCAATAATGTTGGGTATGGAGGTACAGAACCATCATCTTAGCTATGTGAGGATTGTGATTTAGGCTAGCCCCAGGAAAAAAGCAAAAGACTCTACTTGAAATAACAAAAGCAAAAAAAGGAGTATGGCTGTGACTCAAGTGGTAGAATGCAAGCACAAGACCCAGAGTTCAAACCCCCATACTATAAAATACATGGGGTAACGGTGGGGGCGTTGGGGAGTGTAGAGAGATCCTATAATAGTCTAAACAGAACTAGCTCCTGAGAACTTACTCTGCACCTGTCCTGAGGGATATGGAGTGGACAATGCCAGGGGTTTCCAAGTTTCTGTTTCTTTATTCTAGGGTAAGGAATGTTAGAGAGCAAGGAAATTTACACCTGGGAATTTATTTGCTGTTCTAATGGAGGGAATGGGCCAGGGAGATAAATCTCATGTTAGATTGTTGTGTGTTGGCTTACCACCTTCAGTTAAGCCTTGGGCATCCAGACTAGTTGTCTAGAGCAGAACAACAAGGAGCCTGGAGTTTCTGCTACCAGCACAAGCTCGAGAGAACAATGTCTGGCCAGAAGGCTCTGAGTGCATATGCAGACAGGCAACTTTGAGGCCTCCTGGTAGCCAACTCTGTCTGTACAGGCAAAGCTGGCAAACAGAGCAAGGGAGTGAAGACTGTAGGCACTGGCCCACTTCTGCTCTTCCCTCCCACCATCCAAGTCCTCCCGACACTAGGGTTTTCCTTCCAATAGAAAAAATGACAGCAGACAGTTGTATGGTGCCAACACCCTCACCCCATGCTCAAGGCAGTTTACAACCTGCAGGTACCACTGGTCTCTGACAGCAGGAGCTAGTAGGTCTTTAGTCCAGGGATATGTCAGCTGGAGACGTTACTGAAGACTGTGCGTGTCTAGCCCCATGCCATAGCCTCCCAGGTGCTGATCCTGGCCTCAGAGCCTGCCAGATGTGACTGGGAAAGACAATCAAGGAGACTGACGGTAAGAACTACTCAAAACAAACAAGGCAAAGGCTGTTTCTGAGCTGGAAGGCAGATGGAGACCCCAGGGAAACAGGCAGAGGACATAAAACAAACATCAATAAAGCCTTCTTTGGCTAAAATAACAGAACAGAAAGTAAAACAAGCCAGGCACCTTCTTTTTCTGAACAGAAAAATTCTCATAATAGAAGTTGACACAACTGTCATCACATTCACACTTCTGTGCCCCTGTTGGTGCCATCTCTCTGGCTGGCAGAGGAGACTCTTCCTCTCTTCTTCCTTGTGTATGAATTCTGTAGATCCTACATGGCCCAGCCCACATGCTATGCTTTCTGGGAAGCCTTCTCTCATTCTGCCTTCATCCAACACCCAATGTGCACCATCAACCTTTTCTCCAGGCTCTGATTTCATTCTGCTTGTACCATTTTGATAGGAGCAGCTCCTCTACTTTTACCTGACCAACTTAAGAGTGTATTAAAGGCAGAGATTCTATTTTAATCATCTCTTTATTCTCAGTAGTTAATATAGTTTAGGCCACTCATCTAAACTGATGAATGAATAAACAGCCCAATCATTCATCCATTTCATAAGCATAGGGCATCTGATCATGTCATCCACTGTACTAAAGAGTAATATAAACCACAGGTAAGTGGATAGTTAGTAAATTCTTTGGCTTCACATGGAATCTACAGCCTGGGAGATGGAGACAACTATTTAAACAAACTATAGTAAAACCTAATGATGCGATTGTGAGAATAGAGACAAGGTAGAGGAGATGTATGAAGGAGAGAGGGCTCTGTTTTACCCAAGAGAGGAAAGTCTTCTGGGATGAGGGTGAGCTAACTTGGTATATTAGGCCCAGGGAAATAGGCATCCAAAGGGAGATACATGGTCTGAATGGGTGCCCAAGTTTATGAGCTGGAAACTTGGTACCAATGCAATGTTAATGTGCAGTGGGACCTAGTAAGAATTGTTGGAGTCTTGCTCTCATGAATGACTGACTAATGCCATGATAGCGGGAGTGAGCTTCTAATAAAAGGTCAATTGCTCTCCTCCCTGACCCCCACCCCATTCCATGTAATGCTTCACCATGTCACAATGTGCCTTGCCAGAGGCCTTGCATTTGGACTTCCCAGCCTCTGGACTGTGGGTAAACAAATTTCTTTTTTTAATAAATTTACCTAGTTTGTGGCATTCTGTTATAGCAACACAAACAGGATATGAGAGAAGGTAGACGGTGGGGGGGGGGGGTAGGGAAGAAAGCAGAAAAAAGGAGGAAGAGCCTTAGGCTACAGTACAAGCTGACATAGATGGGGAGGAGAGAGAAGAAAAGAAGACTAGGGTTGAAAAAGCTCCAATGCAGAGCATTCCCAAGAAAATTCTGGCCAGACACTGTGAAGTCCTTGAACCCATTGGGGGAAAGAAATCTCCTAACTTGTTGGTTGAGGCTGCCAACAAAGCCTACTGAGCAAATTCAGTCCTTGGCTGGAACAGCCCACACACATCAGGAACATAAACACTGAGGCAGAGCCAGAAGGACAGCAGCTGGGGGCACTGCCAATTGATGCTCACCTTGGCAGGAAGTCTCAGTGGCGTATTTTTATGGCTGCTACACTTGGTCTTTCTCAGCAGGCTGTAGGTGAAAGAATGTGGGAGGAGACAAGAAATAGAATATTCTAGGATGAGAGACCTACGTAAGCAAAGACATCAAAGTATGAAACAATGCAGCTCATTAGTGGACCTGAGTGGGGAGGGCGATGAGGTTAGATAGTTGGTAGGAACTTGACCATGGTAGTTATTGTAGGCAAGCAACAAGGAAGGGCTGGTATCAAGGGAGTATTAGAATGGATTGTGCAAAGAGGCTTTCATCACCATGTAGAAGAAGATTCACAGGGAGAGAGGCCAGCAGAATGGGAGGACCTAGCAAGCGAGGAGTGGATTAAAGCAATAGTGGTAGGTAGAGAAAAGAAGAAAGAAATGAAAAGATGGATGAGTGCAGGAACAAATGAGTGCATTCAAGTGGTCAGTTGCAAACGAGTGTTGCATCTTGCCCAGAATGCTCTGCAGAAAAGTATTAACACTTGCCCCAGTCCAGGTTAGCCTTAGGTGGGCACGAAAGCAACCTGTCCCCAGTTGGAGCACTGATTCCCAGGAGGAGAGGCTCCATTCCTGTTCAGGACCAGATGGTGTTTGTCTCATTGACTTTTATTACTGACTTAGTCTTGTAGGCGAGGCTTTCACGGGTTGTTTTCATGCTCCGTATTCCAGTTCATTCTTCTACGTGTCCCACTTTGTGATTTGCTCCATGTTCATCACTGTGGCAGAAAGGCAACTGGAGCTCTCAGCAGGTGTAAGTTTCCAGGGAGCCAACCAGAGCTGAGTTCCCAGAGCTCAGCCCCACCTCTATGGGAAAACACTGACTTGGGAAAAAGTAGTAGACACAGCGTCAATGAAAACACTGTTGAGAAAGCAAGACAGTAGGCCACCAATTACAGGATGAATTCAAGGTCTCCATTATCTCCTTTCTAGCCTCTGTTATTACCTTGCATGAGGACTAAGTGTAAAGAGCAGTCTCAAGGACGTTTGCCATCCAGGTAAGTGTGATGCTGACTCATTTGGCTACCTGGAAGAGAATCAGGTTCTCTATCTGCTTCTTCCATGCCTTCAGATCTCACCATGCTGATTAGGTTATCTACCTATTTACACGATGTCTTCAGACCTCACATGCCTACCCAAGTCAAAAGCCCCATTGTTCCTTCCTAATCAAACAAAACCCTCTTCTGATTTTAAAATCTAGTTCTTCCTTATGTCAGAATCACTGTTCCCAGCAATCCTCATTACTCTACAGTCCTGTCTAGATTGTGTTGGTTATAATTTTCCCAAACTTCAGGTGTTTCTGTTCTAACTTGTTTTCCAGACTCCTAGATCCTTGGGAGAAAGAATGAAATCTCCTTCTAGAGCCTCAAACCTCAAACCTCTTGTAACAGCCTGGTTCAATGTACAATTGAGTGTCTGTGACTTCTCATTTTGTTCTAGCTATGCTGTAAGTCTCAGGCCAACACTTGCTCAATCCACTCAATGAAAAGAGAAGCTTGTGCTTACCCACTGTGTAACATGAAAGTGTCTGAGATTCTAAGCAGAAATAGATCAGAATGAGCAGGGTGCAGTGGTACACAACTTTAAGTATGTATGCACCTGAGGTAGGGCGATCACGAGTTTAAGTCCAGCCTAAGCTGCACAGAGAGATCTTATGAAAAAGAAAAAAGACAAAGGGAAGAGGGGGAATGAGAAGCAAGGGGGGGGGGGTGAGGAGGGAGAACAAACCATAGCAGTTTCCAGGAAGTCATCAACATTGAAAACAAAAATCCAGCATAACATTTTCCTTATATTTTTATTACTCTTACCAATCTGGTGCTTATTTCTGTTCATGCTCATGCCCTATTTCTTGAGTGTATTTATGATATTATATAACTGTCTCACATTTGGATTTGACTGTAAGTGTATTGTCCCAGAATCTTTTACTGATTGGCACATGGCTCTCTGAGCACCGACTCTGCCACTTTTCTGGTGACAGTAATGGTGGTAGTGGTGATGATAGTGGTGGGGTTGGTGGTGGTGGTGGTGTGTGTATGTTTGTGTGTGCATGTGCATGAGTATATGTATGTTAGTAAAATGGAGAGAAAGCAACCCAGCAAGTGCCAACTGGCAGCCTCTCTAGACCAGTAACATTAATGATTTCAGAGACTTCCAAAGACATACTGCCAACTCTTTTGGTTTTTTTGGATACAGTTACAATATTATGAGGACATCCCCAAGGCCTTTTTACTCAAAATAAACGACCAAATGCCCCAAATGAAAGTACTGGTGGTTTCTGTCTTCAATTCCAATTCTTTCTATGGAGTTCAGATCAGATGTAGCCTTAATTGGGAGTCAAGGTATTGGAGGGAGGTTAGCGCCATCTCTTTAAGAGATGTTTGTGATGGATACCCATGTGGCCATTTATTCTGCCTGAATGTTTCCACCCATCTTTATGAAGTATGTTTATATATTTGTTTGTATAGTTTCATTGGTAAAATAACAAGGCAGAATGTAAATGTACGGGCTTTGGAAAAGCCATTCTGTTTCTACTCTCTGCTGTCACTGACCTGCCATGTGTTTTTACCTGCATCTTTCTGGGTCTCCCTTCTCTGTTTATGGGGAGTATGGGACTGAGACATTGACTAATGGTGAATGACAGCCAAAATTCACTATAGAAATAGGGGAGGGAAAGAGACCGCATAGCTCAAGAGAGAAGACACAGGCCTAGGACCTGTGCTATTCTTTTATTCAGTATCTGTTTCCATGTCTAGCCATACTCTAGCTTTTAGATGAATATTGAAATTTAATGCAAGTCACATATGCAATTTTAAACTAATAGGCACATTAAGTGAAATAGGTGAAATTAATCGTAAGTATATTTTAGCCCCAAATATCCCAACAATTATCACTTCAACTAACGATGACTATGGAAAGTACTAATGAGGCAGTTTATGTTCTGGTTTTCTACACTATAACACTGAAATCCAGGTGTAGGTCACACTTCTGGCACATCTCATTTCCAACCCCCACCAAGTGCTCAAGAGTCCCATGTGGATAGCTGTGACGGTACTGGATAGCATAGGTGAGGAACAATTTCCTGAGGGGACTATGTGGATGAGCACGCCTGTCTGACGGGCCAAATAGAAATAGTGGGAATGGTAGTGATATGCAGCAAAGGCCTCCACTCCTGCTCTATCAGCCATATAGGCTTAGGCATCTGACCATTTGAACCTGAATAATATAAACCTAGTGTTTATGAAGAACTTATTGTGCTAAGTAAGCACTTTCCATACATAATCTCAGCCTACAGCACATCTAATAGAAAATGGCTTTGCACTTACTTTAGGAGATGAGGAAACACAGGCCTTGAAAACTGTTAGTTGTCCAGACCATATGGCTGCTGAGTGAGTGGTAGGCCAAGAAAACCAGTCTGTCTGCATTTGGGCATGTGTTTACTGTGGTACTTTGGGGGAGTTAGGCCGTCTGAATCTGTTAACAACATGTGCTTGTTTCTTAGCTCTTAGGGCTGTTGCAAGGGATAAAATGCAACTGTTTGAAGTGGTGTGAATTGCTTGCTTCACTTCATGCAGGATGCCAAGAGTGGTCACATCTTTTCTACTTCCCCAATCTATAAGTAAAGCCACCCCCTAAGTGATATGGGAGGAATTCAACTTCAGAGCCCTCCATGCCCCTGGGACTGATAAGAGATTAAAGATCTACTTAATTCTAAACTACCTGCCACTGCCACTGGCCCTATGACAGAGCACCCAGAGCCTTGTGGCTCTAGGCTGCTCCCCCCTCCCCGCCAACTGCAATTTCATACTTGAGTTGACTAGAGATAACATCACAGATCACCATCCCCCCACAGTGGATTCCTCAAGCCACAGCAGAGCAAACTTAAAAATGTACATTAAAGAAAAAAAATCAAGAAACTGGCCAGGTGCCAATGGATTATGCCTGTAATTCTAGTAATTCAGGATGCTGAGATCTGAGGTTTGCAGTTCAAATCGAGTCTTGATGGGAGAGTCCATGAGACTCTTATTTCCAGTTAACCACCAAAAAGCCAGAATTGGAGCTGTAGCTCAAGTGGCAGCGCACCAGCCTTGAAGAAAAAAGCTAAAGGACAGTACCCAGGCCTTGAGGTCAAGTCCCTGTACTGGTGTGTGTGTGTATGTGTGTGTGTGTGTGTGTATGTGTGCGCATGCGCACACATATGCACATGCGCACACACACACACACACTATCAAGAAATTTGTGGATTTAGAGTTTCTCTCAAAAAAAAGTCCAATGAAGTTCATATTCCCACATGGCTAGCATTAGCTGGGAATAACAGCTGTCTCCTTTAGACACAGGTACACATTATGGTTGGCCACAGTCCTTTCCTGCTCTTTCTTGATTTCCAGATACATGAGATAATACTATTCATTTATTATCTCCTTTGTTGTTGTTTGTAGTTAGAGATCCATCTTTGTATGTTTGTCTCCATAAGACAGATCTCACAGAGACACACAGTTTCATAAGGCCTGCAGATTTATTTTTACTTACCTCTAGCACTTGAGGAGCATGTCTAGCCCTCAGAGTCCAATCCTCCAGAACCATGTACCGGCATTTTAAGCAGAGCCACCTTCTAGAAGGTGGTGGTAGCTGATATCATCTGCAGATCCTGCAACTTCCATGCTTCTTCATATTTCTGAAGAGGAGTTTTGAAACACCAAATGTTCATCATGCTCATAGTTTAAGTAGGAGGTAAGTGTGCCTCTGAGAAAGGAAATTACAATATTTCCTTGTGTGAGAGGTTGGGAAGTTATCTTTCTATGAAGACAGTATAATAGAAGTGGCTCAGAACAGACTACAAGTCAGACCACCTAAGTTTGAATCTGGCTTTCCACAAGGCATAATGCCTGGTGTGACTTTATAAAAGGGGCTTAGTCTTCCCATGCCTCATTTTCCCAAATGGGAATCCTGAAGCATATGAGGAATGTATATGAGTTCCTGGTACCGATAGTGCCAAAAATACAAACCAAATTTTCAGCAGGTTACTTTTCACTCTGCTACTTAACCTAATTAGCAACACTAGTCATAGCAAAAATGGTAGCTGTTTTCTCTCTCAGTACCATTGCCAGAGTGCTAACTCTGGGAAAGACTTCTTTTGGACGGTTTTCTGATTTCAAAGTAAGTATTAAGGATAATTGATCACTTTTCAGTACCAGCAAATATTTAAGATGGCAAGTTACTAGGAGGCAGGTCCAAGAAAATGGTCTCTGCTTAGTCTGGTTACTGCTCAAGAAAGAAGGGGCTATCCCCCACAGAGAACAGCAGACATCAGGCCTTCTTGCATGAGGTTATATGTCCAATTACACTCTCATTACCCTGGCTGCACCATGAAATGGGGTACCTGACAAAGGGTCCAGTCTAAAAGCCACAGGAGAAAATTGGGGCTCTGTTCTGTAGAAGAAAACCCAAATGCTAATTCAAAGGGCAAGATTTGGCACGGTAGGGCCAAGGTCAATGGGACACATGTGAAGCTGCTTTGACTGCCCTGGGTTTGGTGTGCAATCTGGAGACATGGAAGGAAAATGTGTGCAGGCGCCACAGGTTTGTGTGTAGTAGACCAGCGGAATAGCCTTAGGAAAGACCTCTGCCCTGCTGGTCCTCAACACTCTCATTCACGAAGGGGACTGGACTGGACTGGCAGACTATAGTGTCTGCTAACTGTAACCCTGTGACTAACTGTGACTATTCCCTGGCCAGCCTCACATACTGGAGTGAGTGGGCACACTCATTATCTATTTTGTCTGTCCCAGTGCTGTTAGGGGTGTCTGGCAGTTCTCAAAAGCAAGAGCTGTGTATATGACAAGATCCAGACTCCTTGGAGACTTCTGAGACTCTCAGATCCAAAGTAGGCTAAGTGAAAGCTTTTTGTTTCACAAAGACAACCTTCATGCTAGGCACTCCACATTCAGGTATTCATTTATCTAGCCTTTCATTCATTCAACATTTATAACATGGTACTGGCACTAACGAGAATGAATGAAACAACCCAGGAACATAAAATCCAGCCATTTATCCATAGGAAATGACCTCTGACCTGAAAACAGTTGGGTCAAAGCATCCCTATCAGACTCCTGCTTAAGAAGATATGACATAGCATACCCTATATCACCTTAAAGTTACTGATGAAAGTGAAGGGCACCAGTGAGCTAGGCCAATTCCATCATCATCTGAGGCTCTATGTGATCAAGACTTCTTTCTACAACAGTACTTTTCTCAATGGAAAAGTACTAGCCTAACATGTGCATGGATTTGATTTCTAGCATTGGGGCAGGAAAAAAAAAGAGCTGAGTGTTTTGGGTTCATGCTTGAAATCCCAACACTCAGGAGGGTGAGGCAGGAGGATCCCAGGTTAGAGGCCATCCTGGACTGCATAGTAAGATCCTGTTTCAAAGGAAAAAGGGAAGTAAAGGAAAGAAGGCTTTTTCTTCCAGTCTGATCCACAGTCCCATATTCCACATCATACCCTCCCTCTTCAATGATTTGTAGGCTCTAAAATGGAAATATTTCCAGAAATTTTCTCCAGACTGCCCAGATCCTGCTATCAGAGCATCTCTTCTTTTCCCAGCAGCCTAGGAGCCTCCCATTAATGGAGCCAGATAATAAATGAGTTCATTACTCTGGCTTCTGGGGCCCATGACAGCCCATCTATGGGCATGATTAATTAAAACTTCGACTAATGATGGGGGTGCTATCTCAGGGCCTAAAAGCAATTAATTGGAGCATCTTCCAGATTGTCATTTCTGCTGGATCCCAGAGAGACCCAGGCCAAAGAAAACAGGGTTTTCATGGGTCAGCCCCACTGTCTCACCCTCTTTTATATTCCCTACAGGGTCTCCTCCCCCAGGCAAGCTCATCCTAGTTAAGTGGAGGCAAAAAAAGAAACAGATCCTTAAATTCTCTGTAGAGAGAACTTTCCACTCTCTGGCCGTCCCAACAGCAGGAAATATTGGAAAGAGAGCTTTACCCTCTTTTCCTGACCCTGGGTACAGGCACAGGGAATTCTCATTTTCCATTTCTGTATTTTTCAGGTTAAAAAAAAATAGCTACTGAGATATACATACATGCATGCAGAGAGATGCTTTTGACTTATAATGCTTACAATAGGGTCATGTCCTCATAAATGTATCTAGGTTGACAATATAAGCTGGAAATTCACTTCATATGCTATTGAGCTTTATAAGTGTCCCCCCAAAGGCTCATGTGTTAAAGGTCTTGTTGTTAGCCTGTGGCACTGTTGGAAGATGGAAGAGCATTAAGGAGGTGGAAGCTGGAAGAGGGTCACTCAGAGACCTGCCGTCGAAGAAGTGAGACCCAGCCCCAGTTGCCAGAAGATGGACACCCGCCTCTCTCACAGGCTCCTAGGATGTTCTGCCTTGACACAGGCCCCAGAGCAATGGGCCAATCAGCCATGCAAATAAAACCATCAAAACCTGTGAGCCAAAAGTATCTTTTTTCTCTTTTTAGGTTGATTTGTCTCAGGAATTTGGTTACAGTAAGGCAAAGCTGACTAACACACTTATTATGTACACTATAAGAGTATCAACTTTTTTTTTTTTTTGTCAATACTGGGGCTTGAACTCAGGGCTTAGGCACTGTCCCTAAGCTTCTTTTTGCTCAAGGCTAGCACTCTACTACTTGAGCCACAGTGCCACTTCTTGCTTTTTCTGTGTATGTGGTATAGAGGAATCGAACCCAGGGCTTCATGCATGCTAGGCAAGCATTCAACCACTAAGCCACATTCCCAGCCTAAGTATCAACTATTTACCTTGTGTTCATATGGCTGACTGGGAGCTTGCTGCCACTGCTCAGAATTCAGAATTCATTGCTCTATATATCACTAGCCTAGGAGATTAAAACTCAAAATCCCAAATAAAATTTCTATTTGAATGAATATTACTTTCACAAAGTTGAAAAATCATGGAGGCTGATGTCCTGTAATCTACCATCTACAAGTGGGAGAATATTTAACCATCTCTCTGGGGTATCCCTTAGCCCACACACAAAATTAATCATCCAGATCCCCATGTAGAAACATTCCATCACTTTGCTCCTTTGTCTTGACGTCTCTCCATTCTCCTCAGTGTTTGCCATCTCTCTCAAAACCTCTCTCCTTTCTGTATGCATGTGTATGTATGTGGGGAAGACACTAGTCTTGAGACATCATTCAAACAAAGCCACAGAAAATGACTAGGTATTTCTTTTCTTTTTTTTTGTCAGTCGTGGGGCTTGAACTCTGGGCCTGAGCGCTGTTCCTCAGCTCTTCAGCTCAAGGCTAGCACTCTACCACTTGAGCCACAGCACCACTTCTGGTTTTCTGGTGGTTTACTGGAGATAAGAGTTTCACAGACTTTCCTGCCCGGGCTGGCTTTGAACTGTGATCCTCAGATCTCAGCCTCCTGAGTAGCTAGGATTACAGGCATGAGCCACCGGCACCCAGCTGTGACTAGGTATTTCTTTGTGCCCTCACAATCTAGAAAAGCTATTTCTGGTCTACAGAAATTGTTCTTGCTTTACATCTTAGCCCCAAGTGCTGTTTCATTATTCCTGAAACATCACAGTCTGCAGTGAGGCCCCACCTGTATCTTAATACAGGTAGCTGTTAACAGTTTATTACTATTAATGCTATGAATAGTTTATTAGATATAAGAAGGACCAAAGCCTTGAGCTGTGGGAATGAGATAGATGCAAACTATGGTTTGAATGTGTTAAAAAGCTAATCCCCAGTGCAACTGTATTTTGTGGGACCTTTGTGAAGTGACTAAGTTATGAGAATTTTGCCCTTATGGATTAATGTTACCATTGTGAAAATGAATGTGTTACTATAGGATTGATACCTAAGGATGAGTTTAGGGATGGGCACTAATGTCTCATGCCTATCTATAATCTTATCAATTCAGGAGGCTGACAATGAAGGATTAGAAAAGTCAGTGAGACTCTTATCTCCAATTAGTCACCAAAGAGCCAAAAGTGATACTGTGGCTTAAGTGGTAGAGCACCAGCCTTGAGTGATAAAGCTAAGGGACAGCACCCAAGCCAGGAGTTTAAGTCCCAGTACTGGCACCAAAAAAAAGTTTGTTCCCTTGCCCTCTTACCATGTGATGACAGGCACCACATAACAATAGTTAGCAAGGCTCTCTCCAGATGTCACCCCTTGACCTCAGACTCCTCAGCTCCCAGAACAGTGAGCAAATAAACCATAGGCTGTAAATTACCTAGTGTGTGATACTTTATTTATAGCAGCACAAAATGGCCACTAGAGTGAGGAAGATTCAGAAATTCCCAGAAATGTTCCACTCTGTTTTACTACATCTTCAAACATTACCCCTTATTGGAATTAGCATCATTTCACCATATTCTTGCTGCTGTGATTCATGGAGATACCTTAGTCTGAGTAGGCCTTTGAATTAACCCACTTGTATACTCCAGGAGGTCTGGTACCAGGAAATGAACAAGAGATGGTTTAGGGACAAGCATGGGAGGGAGTCAGGGTGAGAGAGCACTGGGCAGGTATAGCTGAGAGCAGGTAGAGCTGAGAGGAGAGGGCAGGCAGGAACTTGGATATATCCAGGTGGGACTCTGACTTACACCAAGATGGCTAAGACTTCACTTTCACCAGACTGGTGGTACATTCCAGGACGCAGAGGCCAAAGAGCCTTGAGTTTGAGGCCAGGTGGGTAACATAGAAAGATGCTGCTTCAAAACAAACAAACAACAACAACAACAACAAAAAAGAAGCTGGGCACCAGTGGCTCACACCGGTAATCCTAATCCTAGCTACTCAGGAGGCTGAGGTCTGAGGATCGGGTTCAAAGCCAGCCCGGGCAGGAAAGCCCATGAGACTCATGAGACTCTTATCTCCAATAAACCACTCAGAAAACCAGAAGTGGCACTGTGGCTCAAGTGGTAGAGCGCTAGTCTTGAACTCAAGAGCTAAGGGACAGCGCTCAGGCCCAGAGTTCAAGCCCCATGACCAACCCCCCTCTCCCCCCCCCCAAAAAAAGCTCAAAGAAAGTTAGCTCCCTGCCCCTGAGTTCAAGTCCCAGGACCAGCACAAAAACAACAACAAAAAACAAACTAAAACAACAACAACAAGAAACTCCAACATGAGTGCTCCTAGGAGGGACAAACTGCACTTAAATCATAGCAGGCAGGATTTGAAATACAGGCAGTTTGAGCCTAGTCTGGCTTAGTATTCATATTTGGTAGGCATCAAAAAGCAGGAAAAGGAGTTGTGAAACCACAAACTGCCACGGAAGCCTTGGATTCCAGAACTACAGTTCTGTTTCCTTCTGATTGCCCCTTCAGCTCCTACCACTGCCAAGAGTGAGCTACACCCAGGCCACTAGTGATGGCACTGAAAACACTCACTGAAACTCTGGGGTATAGAGAGGTAAAAATGCTGCAGAAGGTACCTGGCATGACTTCCTAGTCCCTTCTGCAGGCTGGGGCCTTCATGGATGGCAGGAAATGTACCAGCTATCTCTGCAGAATCTCTGGCAAAGACACAGGATGTGAGGAAAGACAGGTGGGTAGGATGGCCAGGAAGGAATGAGGTATCTGGCTCACTCAATGGGAGGTGCTACTCCAATGAACTGATTTTAAACCTCAAACCAATCTACCAACTACCATAAATGTAGCAAAACTGAAATCTAGAAGGCTGAGGCAACTTCTCTCAGATTGCCCAGTGCTAGAGTCTGAATGTAACCCCCAAAGTTCATGTGTCAGAAAACTCAGTGCAGCAATGCTGGGGTAGGCTTTCAAAATTAGAGTTGATTATGGGGGAGCATGCCTGCAGTCCCAGGACTCAGGAGCTGGACACAGGAAGATAAGTTCTAGGCTAGATAGCCTGGGCTATACAAAGGAGAGACTACCTCAAAAACAAAACTAACAACAGTGGTTAAGGTCTCTGCCCTCCGGAATGGATTAATGCAAGTACCTCAGGAATGGGCTAGTATTTCAGGGAGTGGATTCCTGATGAAAGATGGAAGTGGCCCCTTTCCCTCTCTTGATAAAAGGGTAAGTTCAGCCATACCCTTTATGTTCGTTTGCCTTCCACTTTTCATCAGAGGATGGATGAGCTGAGCTTTGCCAGAGGTAGGTTCCTCTACTAAGGATTTCCTGGCCTCCAGAATTGCAAGAAATTGATCTCTCTTCTTTAGAAAATACCCAGTCTCAGGTATTCTGTTACAGTATTACAAATCTAATTAAGACACACAGGAAGGGAAGGAACAGGGTGACAGCAGCTGTTATCTAACAACTCAATATCCACGCTCTTCTTGATTTTCCTTAGACTGTTTCAACTGAAGTGACCAAAATAATACTGGTCTCACTCTCCTGGTTGTCTTGTTACTAGAACTGGACATGTGACAAACTTCTGCCCAAAGATATCTGCTGAGTTAGGACTAATAGTATAGTTCTACCACAGACGGTGTGTTCTTTCCCCCTTCTTTTCTACTTGGAAAAGGAATAAAAGGGAAAGGTCCAAAGCACTACAAAGTCTTCATGCAGGACATTTCTGGTAGCTGTCTTACCCAGATTTCTTGCTGTGCGAATAAAACAAGGCCTTACTTCATTTTAAAAACTGGGATACAAAGTAAAATGGCCACCAGCTCCCCTCACCCCCCTTAATAGCATTAATGGTATTTTTGGATCCGAAGAAAAAGTAAATGGTAAGACCACCAACGATCGTGGTCTTAAATTTTACTCAAAAGAACTTCCAAAAACAAAATTTCCACATGTACATTTTGCAGCTCAGTTGATGTGAAGCTCTTGTCACTCGTGGGATATGATTAGCTGTGTTGAAATTACTATGGGGGGCTAGGAATGTGGCTCAGCAGTAGAGTGCTTGCCTAGCATGCACGAAGCCCTGGGTTTGATTTGTCAGTACCACATAAACAAAAAATAATGGAAAGAAATTACTGTGTGATCTGAGAGTTCCCTTGTATTGAATTTTGTGAAAATCTGCCTCCCCAAAGCAAGCAAAAGATATGGTAATCTTGTCTTTCCCAAGACAAGAAACACAATGTGCTTAATTTAAGTTACAGAATGAAACTTTTAGCTTTGTTGAAAGGCAATATGTCTTTAACAACATGTTGGGCAGTATTATGGGAAAAACAACACGTGGACTTCTGTCTTGAGACCAAGAGTATGAAATAAGATCTAGTTTACACCTTCTTTTATTATTTTACTGCATGGGCAGTATTAAATGTACACCAGTAATTTTGGCACAGCAATGTAGTCTACTCTGTGTAGTTTCAGGTTATGAATGCTCAGAACTACTGTATGTATGATAGGTAAATTTGAGTAATCATGAGTAATCGCAATGCGAGGAGATCCCTAACAGTGATCTCCTTGGAACAGTACACAATGGTTGCCAGGCATCTACTGTATTTAAACATCTTCTGAAACAGACTGCTAGTCCTGTCAAGGTTCTAGGCTTGCCAAAGGTCACGTTGTCCTTCCCACTGCTTCAGTGTGCCCATGACAAATGGAGACAGCGGCAGGGTGGGTGTGAGGAGTTTGTAGATCTGTTTAAATAATGAGAAGCCCTCTCAAGCCTTCTGCTGCAAAAGAACAAGGTCTCTTTGAAATAGAAACTTTAAATTGTCTTTGGAACATGTAATACATTCTTTTTGTTATCTGAAGTAGTCTCCAACTTTGAGAGTATATTTGATGTTTGAAAACAGTATTAAAAAAAAGTTACCTCTGGTAACTTTGTGAATAATGATCAAAACAATGCATATGGCTTTCTTCAAAAAGATGACTAAAACAAGTATACTGCCTCCCAAGATTACTTTGAAGAACATCAAGAATTTGACCCTTTTGTCTTTTGAAAAGTCCTCTACCTCCCACCAGCTTTAGATGACCTACTAGTTAGTAGAGTATTCTCAAAGCCAGAGGCTCATTTTCCCCTACTGTCCACACAAGCTGTTTCTCTGGTCTCTCCAACACAAACATTTAAAACAAAAACAAAAATAAATACAAAAAAACAAGCTGAGAGCCAGTGGCTCACGTCTGTAATCCTAGCTACTCAGGAGGCTGAGATCTGAGGATCACGGTTCAAAGCCAGCCTGGGCAGGAAAATCCGTGAGACTCTTATCTCCAATAAACCACTCAGAAAACCAGAAGTGCTGTGGCTCAACAAATAGAGTGCTTGGGCTGGGAAGGTGGCTCAGTGGTAGAGCACTTGCCTTGCATGCTTGAGGCCCTGGGTTCGATTCCTCAGCACCACACAAGCAGAAAAAAAAGCCGGAAGTGGCGCTGTGGCTCAAGTGTTAGAGTGCTAGCCTTGAGCTGAAGAGCTGAGGGACAGCGCCCAGGCCCAGAATTCAGGCCCCACAACTGACCTGAAAAAAAAAACAAACAAACAACTAAACAAACAAAAAAAGGTCAAGTGGACTGGTATTTCTACAAGTGCAATAGATCTGAGACCTACAATAGATTTACAGTAGATCTCAGTCCTCAGCTTTTTATCTGGTCCAAGACAGAAAGTGATCTTCTGTGAGGTGAGTGGTGAACATCATCTGGCAAACATTGGGCCACAGGCCACAAGAACTCATGTTGACAAAGATGGCTCATGGGTGATGTTAAGGTAGAAGAAAGGACAGCTCAGGAAACTTCTGCTGGGACATTATGCCATATGGCTTCAGCACTGTCCTGTGACAATCTTATGTCAATATCAACTGGTAAGAAATGGAAGTGTGCTAATCTTTTTTTCTTACTACGGCAGAGATAGAGAAAAGTCATGCACACATTATAAAGACTGTCTATATTGGTCAGAGATTAACATTGCCTGTCCCTCTGACTGCAGTGAGTGCTGTTTCCAACCTAGTAGAAGGCTATCAGAGAAAAGGGAGCAGAAAATCTCTTTTCTGTTTTGAAGATCCTCAATAGCTAAGCCTTAACATTAGTAAAAGACATGGCATCTTGGGTCAAGAAAAATAAACAAAAGCTATGTAGTCACATGGAATCTATGTGATTCTTTGATGTTGTATTTGATCTTGCCTCGGTTTGTGCTAACTTCATCAAATTCAAATCAACAGCTTGGAATGCAGTTTGAAAACTCTGGGCAATAACTATGCATCACACACATTACCTTCTGTGCTTCCCTGGTTTGGCTGTTATCTACAGTTACTTTCAAGAGCACAGTTCATTTCTGTTCTTAATTGTGAACGTGGTGTTCCAGAGAGGCTTGATTTTGGCCATAGGTAGAAGCACAGGGCATTTATTTCAACTGCTAAGAAGGACCAGAGTTCATAGTCACCAACAGTTGCTGGTTTCAGGTCTAAATAGTAAGGTGTCCATATAATGGAGAGATGAGTGGACTTTTATTTATCAGGTATCAGTTCATAGCATTGATAAGCCTCCCCCAAAATAACATCTGTGATCCTCGCTAGCTGCCCCAGCCCTCTTCTTCCTCTTCACCTGCCCCGCTCACTACAGTTCCAGCCTTACTTATGACATGTTAGCATGTAAGCTGAAAAGCAGACACAGCACTACAGCTACCATCTTGCCATTAAAGCTCCCCAGGGCATCACCTTCCCTCCACACTCTGCTCCCTGTCTTGTCACCACTCCACTTCCAAGTAGTTCATCAATTTACCCAATAAACCAGACCTGTTTGTAAAGGGGTCATTCTTCTACAAAGTACATTTTATTTCCCATCCTCGTCTGCCAATAGACTGAATGTTGCTACAGTATGCACTCACTGTCATAAGAACCGTGCAATTCCCAGCATACAGGGAGGGAAAGTAACTAGGCAACAAAGAGGGGTTTAGAAAATTACTTGGGCTGGGTGCCAGGGTCCCACATCTATAATCCTAGCTACTTAGGAGGCTGAGATTTGAGAATTATTGTTCAAAGCCAGTCCAGTCAGGAAAGTCTGTGTGACTCTTCTCTCAAAAAAGCTGGAAGCAGAGCACTAGCCTTGGGCAAAGAAAAGATCCGAGACAGCGCCCAGGCCCTGAGTTCAAGCCCTAGGATACACATGAAAAAAAGAAAGAAAATTCCACAGTCATCCACAGGAAACTTAATGGCAGGTCGTGTTGGGGCCCCAATCAGCACCTTTACCCATTCCATAATTCTGTAGTGCAAAAGTAGGTAGGTCTGGGAATGAGTTGTATGTCCAATGCTACTTAACTCTACCTGGTAGAATGGCCCATTCCCATTATCCAACCAGCTCCTATAAAGCCACCTATGAACTCCCTTTGAGAAGATCCTGTTTTTTTCCCCAGCAACTGTATTCACAGATTAAGTAAGATTTCACTATTTTGTTGTTTACAGAAGTTAAAGAACTCACATAAGGACCTGGGACTGGAAAGTGCTTTCTGCCACTTTTATGTAATAGGAATATCTAATATGCAGGTGATATTTTCAAACACTATTCCATTATACCTCTCTAAGTTTATAGTCTTGGGCATATTTAGATGGAGAAAGGCGCATTTTCTTCCTTTCCACAATAACTGCAGGAAGCCAACACTAAACTCTACTTCTGATTACAGGGACAGACCTATTTGGAGGTGAAAGTGTAAGGAACCAGAAGCACCCTTTCTCTACGTCCTTTCTATCAGACCCTGCTTGCTACTGAAAGGAAGACTTATCAAACATGACTGGTGATGGGGCCACGTTAGCTAATATCTGTTAAACATCATACACATTTCCACTTTCTGCTTCATTCTGCCAGTTGGCCCAGGGCAAGAAAGCCAGGGTCAACTCCTAAGCAGGACCAGGAAGTTGCTTTGGCTTGGCAGCCAGGTGGTGGCAAGGTTTAGGTGCAGGAGGCAGATCCCAAACCTTAGCCATGAGCTATATAACCTAGACTTCCCAAAGCTCTCTGAAACATGGCAACAAAAATGCTGCATAGGGACTCCCATCGTGCTGTTTGCTCCCTGTCTCTGCTTAGCTCCACAAAGAGGTACCAGAAAAACGGCAAAGCAGCATATGGCCACTGCTTGGGTTTTGGTTTTGAGACTAACAGTAAAACCTAGGTGATCTATAGTACACACCAAGATACTTTTAAGAGTGAGAACAATGGCCCAGTGTTGGTAGTTCACGCCTGTAATCCTAGCTACTCAGGAGGCTGAGATCTGAGGAACGTGGTTCAAAGCCAGCCCAGGCAGGAAAGTTTGTGACACTCTCATCTCCAATTAACCACCAGAAAACCAGAAGTGGTGCTGTGGCTCAAGTGGCAGAGTGCTCACCTTGAGCTAAAGAGCTGAGGAACAGTGCCCAGGTCCAGAGTTCAAGCCCCACAACCAACAACAACAACAATAAATAAATAAATAAAGAGTGAGAACACTGTCTACTATGCTAGGAAAAATCACTAGTAAACTAGGATGCATGATCACCTTGCCAAAATTACTAAAACATACCTTTGGTCCTAACCCCACTACTTTTGATTGCAGGTACTTTAATTTTTCATGTAGTAACTATATAGGAAAACCTAGTATAATCGCAAGAGAGTTATCAGCACTGGAAAACTCAGGTTCTAAAAGAAGTAAGATGGAAGACAGGAGGCAGACCTATTAAAAAGTCCATCTGTCCTATTTGAAGTATTAATATCTCCTATTTGAAGTATTAATAAACCCCTTTGCTGTAGAAAGTATCTTTGTATTCATAGAGTACTTTCATGAGCATGCCCCCAGCTAAATAAGCCTGTTACACAGCCAATGGATTGAGCACTGACATATGCCACATAGCAAGAAATAGAGGCAGGACTCAAACCCGGAATTGGGGCTCACCAAGTATTTTCTCTTTCAACTACACATTGTCACCTGATGGCACTTACTATATGATGAGTCAACAACTTTGTTCTGAACAGAATACTTGAAGGAGAAGACAGAAGAAATGAGGCACAAAGAAGATAAAACCAACCTGAATATCCATTGTTTCAATCAAATCAAAACCAACAATTAAGCCCTATACACCTTAAAGTAGAAGTATAGATTTGTGGTATAGATCTGTGTTCATTTCTCTCTCTCTCTCTCTCTCCCCCCTCTCTTTTGGATTTTCTGGAGATTGAACCTAGGGCTTCATGCATGCTAAACAAGCATTTTACCACATGAGCTATGCTCCTGGCCCTTTTGTTTTTGTCTTGTTTTTCAGAAAGTTTTTTGCTACCTTTACCCATGCTGAATTTGAATGGTGATCCCCCTGTCTCTGCCTCCCAAGTGTCTGAGATTACAGGAATGCATTACCATGCTAGCCTGGATTTGGTAAACAAAAACAAAAGCCAACAAACCAAACACTTGCCTACTCCAAACAGCTTTTCAAGACTGGAAACTTTATCTAAGTTAAAACAGTGGTTCCTAAGAGGGAGCAAGAAATAGTCTCAAGAGGACATTTGGAAATGCATAGGTCATTCACATAGTGAGTGGTAAGCAGCACTCTTTTATCCGTGCCTCCTCTCTAAGTCAATGAATTTCAGTAGGACCAGTAACAGAGAATAGATCAGTGATTTCTAATTCACTTTGAAGCTTATCACATGGAGTTCTACTGGACTACTGAGGAACTAGCCTATGTCTAATGGATGCCAAAACAATGCTTGCTGCTGTCTGAGGCAAAATGCCTGCAGATCATTAAGGATTTTTGTTGATCTGAAAGTCTCATTTCAGGGAAGTGGGACCTTGATATATTCATCCTAAACATGATGCCTCCACTCAAAATAGTACGCTACAATGAGATCCACACAGCTCATATGCTGTGCCTACATGCAGTGGATTTGTAAGTTACACAGGTAATTTGGTCCTTTCCTCTCCTTTCTCTTTTCTTCCTGTGATGTATTACCTAAAACAAAAAGAATCAAAAGCTCTATAGGACTAGCACAATGTAAGCCTTTTCTGGTTTGCTAGGACTGATGTTTCCAAGAGAAATTCCTCAATCTGTCGGAAGACAGGAAGTACTTATGAGGTCATACTGTACTGGTAAGAATGCAAAATTTAGAGAACCAAATTATATTCTCTGTGAGTCTAAGAATACCTCAATTTTGTCCAATTTCCAAACATCTAACATGGCATCCCTTGCTGGGGTTAAGTGGGCTCTTGTAGGTCAAATTTGACTCAAGTATGAAGAATATCAAGGAAATAATCTTAGAAACCCACGGTAAACCAGTCTCTCTCCTTAGGAGAATATTACTATCTTGAAGATCCATTTTAGATTAATACATGGAGGTTTTATCTGTTTATTTTTGAGACACAGGGTTTCATTAGACAGTCCATGTTGACACTGAGCTTGCAATCTTCTTGCTTTTGCCTCCTGAGTGCTGGGATTACAGGTGTGCATCACCATAGGAGGCTATACAGACTTTGTATTCTCAACAGAGCACTACATTTTTTGGGAGGGGGACAAGGGAGACAGCAGTGATCCACAGATGAATGAGACACTTAAGCCTTTAAAATAGCATTTGCAGATGGGTGCAGATGGCTCACACCTATAATCCTAACTACTCAGGAGGCTGAGTTCTGAGGATCACAGTTTGAAGCCAGCCCAGGCAAGAAAGTCGGTGAGAGTCTCTCTAATCTCCAATACACTACTCAGAAAAAGCTGGAAGTGGCACTGTGGCTCAAGTGGTAGAGCACTAGCCTTGAGCACAAAGAGGCTCAGGGATAGTGCCCAGGCCCTGAGTTCAAATCCTGGGACCAGTAAAAAAAAAAAAAAAAAGGCATTTGCTAAATAAAGTCCATCTGTGACCATTTATGAGATGCTGACGATATGATCAGCTGAGCATCAGGAAGTCTGTGACATCAAGGAAGGAGGAATAAGAATTTGGGGGAGAAATGAGAACAGAAAAGAGAAAGTCGGAAAAAGACACACACAGAAAGAGACACACAGAGACCTAGGGGAAAATGGCTTGGCTATTTTCTGATTTTGGGGAAAGAAAATACCCAAAGGAATATAAAATTTGACTTAGGTAGAGATAGGAAGGTTGTAAAATTATAGAAGTGTTTTAATACAACTAGACTTCCTTTTTTTTTTTTGTCAGTGGTAGGGCTTGAACTCTGGGCTTGAGCGACGCCCCTGGGCTCTTCAGGTCAAGGCTAGAGCTCTACTGCTTGAGCCATAGCACCACTTCTGGTTTTTTTAGTTGTTTATTGGAGATAAGAGTCTCACTGACTTTCCTGCCCTGGCTGGCTTTGAACCATGATCCTCAGATCTCAGCCTCCTGTGTAGCTAGGATTACAGGCATGAGCCACCAGTGCCCGGCTCAGACTTTCTTTTGATAAGGTCTGTAAGTGGAAAAGTGGGATAATACACTCCTAATCACTGGTAGTAAATTCCTCAGTTTTTCTTTTTGTTTTTCAGGCTCACTGATATGGGCCTTTTCTTCATTAGAACACACTAGTCTTTGCTTACAATGCTTATACAAGGAAATGGAGCTCCCCTTCCCACCCCACTGAAGGAAAACTACAGTACACAAAAAACCAAAGTCATGAGGTGATTTAAAAGGCCTAACTAAAAGAGAAACAGGTTGGGTTGGCCTTTCCTCATGATATTCCTACCTTGGGTATTGGTCATAAGAAACAAATGCTACCTCAGTCAGCACGAGTTGTAGTTGCAGCTGGAACATCAGACAAGTGGCTCCTAGAAGGTGGAGAATCACCAGTGGCCATGCCCTGGTGCCACATGAGATACCAGGGACCTCGCAAATATACTAGTCTTTACCAGTATACCACTCCAGACGGAAGCTATTTCAGAAACTTCAAAATATGTGTGTCACATACTGAGAAAAATAACACCACAAAAGAAATAATGTGCCAGTCAGAAAATAATGACTAACTTTATAAACATGTATGGGGTCTAAATTATCCCTTATAATATATGTGTATGTGTTCACTCCACAGAGCCAGACTCTGATTCAGTTCAGAGTAACCTGCTAACATGATCTTCAGAGCTTCTGGTCCCTTTGAGTGGCCTCTTCCAGGTTGTTCTAGTAGAGCTCCCAGGACCAAAGAGATGGCAGCCCTGGGTTTCCACAAGCCCATGGCCTATATCATGTCCAGCTGCAAACAAGAACAGCGTATTTAGAAAGGAACCAGGCCAAATTCAGAACAGTGCTGCTTGTGTGAGAGGGCTTAATGAAAATTACGTTGGTGTCCACTATTTAGATGTTAAATACTTGCTCACTTCAGTGCTAAGGACTTCTTTGCAAAATGCTGATTGCACAGTATGTAGTTTCTACTGGATAGTCACCATGGGGGGCTAAAAGGTATCAAGTTGCCAAACATGAGAGATGGGCTCAAAAGTCGCCATTTACACAGCTTGCCAGGCACCCACCAGGCAGGATGAGGTCCAGACACCTTCTAGTGCCTATCAGTCTGCTTTGTTTATATTAAGTTAATTGAGAACATTTAAGAAGTAGGCTTTTTAAAGGCTGTTTGTATTTGTCAACCCACACAAATTGTATGTTGTATTGCTTATTCCTAGCTAAGAACAATTTCAGTAAATTATAACATTTTGTTACTTAGGAAATAGCCTCCCCAGCTCTTTTTAGCTTTTCAAAGGAGAGGATTATCTGAATGAACAATATAATTGAAACCACAGACCACAGGAATTTCCATGATGAAATTGCCTATCTGATTAAAGTGTAAAGGTAATAAATAATAGCGTAGGTTGTTTCTAGTGTGCTAGAAATAATTACATAATAAAAAGCCTATGATAAGCAGCTTTTGGACTATATTCACAGATCAGGTAATTGTGATCTTTAAGTATCAGGTCCATATTAAAAGTACTTACTAAATCATCCACATCACCACCTTCTTCAAATGCAGCTGCCACATCTTCATTTGGCTTTTCTTTGGGGGCCAGAAACTGTGAACAGAAAGTTGGAGATGGTCCTCAATTGATTCTTTGATGGAGGAACCAGTCCACTAACATTGCCACAGACAAACCTAGGAAGACTCGAGTCAAGTCTCACTACAAATGGCCCCAAAGAAACATCATTTTGGCACATTTTCCTTTGCTCTGTACAAGAAGGCCAATTTTGAGGTTCAACATCACACTAACTAGTCACCAGAGAATGTTCTTATGAAGAGAGAGGAAATGTCAGCTTGTCTAGATTGTGTCTTCAAAGGGCACAACATCAGAGCAAAGCACACCTGGTATTTCATCATTCAGGAAATAATCATGATCCTCAAACCAGTGTATCTTTGTCGCTTTTGAAAGGAGCATAAGAATAAAGTAGGATTAAAATCATCTACTCCTGAACCCCACTGAGCACAAAAAGGGGTAAAAACTTCTTGTGAGCAATGCGAAACACAAAAATGCATCTGCTTGGGAGTTGTCTATCCATTTCACAGAAAGCCTTCCATTTATGTTAGAAATTGCTTGAAAACAGGCAGATGAGAACTTTTCTCCAGTGCTCTAAACCTAAAGCTTCTAAAATACAGAGAAAAGAAAAATGCCCTGAAGCCAAGTCTGTGAGGGCCTACAAATGACATGTGGGCTTTTAAAAAGCAGTGGATGCCCCTCTAAGTCATCTGAACACTCTTTCTACCCTACTCTTCTACCCCGTTCTTTCTACTCTACCCTAACATTATGGTGGGAGTTTTTCTGTCCTGTCCCTAAAGATACAATGGTGGGAATCTTTTCAAACTTCAAAGCATGTGGCAACTATATCTAAGAGCTAGGTTCTACCGATGCCTATCTATCCTAAGAGGAAAAAGGGATCTTCTAGTAGTATCTGTACTTCAGGTGGTAGACAAGTCTGTAGGAGTGACTGCCCTAACATGGGTGGAAAAAGATAGGGCAGGCCTCTCTGTATTAGCATCCTCAGGTAGCAGTGGAATGCTATGTGGCAAGTGAGCCTTCTAGTTCACCTCTGCTCTCTTGCCTCAACCCAAAACAGGAAAGCATGAAAATCAGTCAAGAACTGCTTTCCCTATACATAGTACATCGCTAACAAATCATAACCCATTAAATATTAGGCTGCATGCAACAAGTGGCGGGAAGCAAGCTGTTCCTATCCTGTCATTTCTCATGCACACAAAAACACATACAAGTCACAGCAACGGCCGTTTCTGCAAACTGGGCACTGGTTCCATCAGTACTGTGGCCTTATCTTTTAAGGATACTTATAGATCTTTCCATCATGCTTTGCTGACACTAAAATGGACCATGCGCAGTATTGGGAATCAATGCTACAATAGACAGAAAATCCTAGCAGCAGGGGGGCAGTCTATAACAAGACCCTAAAGTAGCTTCTGTATCGTTAATTCCATGTGTTGATTCTGGGTGATAATCAATAAAGCTATGTGAGAATCAAATACAAATACATGAGCAAAAAATTCATGCATCTATTTGCACATGGTTTGTGGCTAAGAGTTGGATAAACAGTGTTTACTCTAGATATCTATTTGTTATGATTAAGCGTTGCAGTATTTTCTGTATATCAGAAATAGACAGCTACAGGGTAAGACTTAACCAGTCATGTTGAAAATGAAGGCAAAAGTGTGTCTTGCCATCAACTTCTGTGAGGCAACAAATGGCCAGTAACTCTCAAGCAAATGATAAACTCCACATGTTCAAGGATGCAACAGTCTACTACATTTGTTACCTCAGTAAGCAGAAACATGATAATAGCTTATTGATAAAGCTAGAAAACTAGTGGTTTTTGGCACCCATTCTCTAAAAGCTCCAATTCTCATACCCCTCCACCTGCAATGCGCTTTCATAGTGCAATTCATATAAGATAGGACCATCTGCGCAGTAGGACCATGGTATGTACAATTAAACACAGACAGCACATCTTTGAGACGAGGCCAAATTCCTAGGAAGAGAGGAACAGTAGCAAAAGAAACCTTCTTTTCCATCAAGGATTAAGCATTTGCAGCTGATTTCCTGACAGATCTGCTTCAAGTTTCTGCATAAGCATATTATGGCTAAAAGCTAGGCTGCCATCCATTATCCTTCCCAAAGCCCCAGGCAAAGCTGATTTCTTCACATGTTGCTCCTTCTCATCAGAGTTTCTAACTGCAAGTCATTTCCACACTGTGCACTGACAGGAAAGCTAGAGGCCAAGTGGAAAATTCAAGAATTGGCCTGCTTTCTCAATAAAAGAAAAATTCTCTGAGTGCAGCAAAAAGGGGTAGGCATCAATTTTCATCATGTCTTTTTTTTTTTTTTTTTTGGTTGATTGTAGTGCCTGAGCACTGTCCCTCAGCTCTTCAGCTCAAGGCTAGCACTCTACCACTTGAGCCACAGCACCACTTCTGGCTTTTTCTGCTTATGTGGTGCTGAGGAATCGAACCCAGGGCCTCATGCATGCAAGGCAAGCACTCTACCACTGAGCCACCTTCCCAGCCCATCAACTCTCTTCTTTTGTCCTGTTCTTCCTTCTGTAATATGCTGAAAAAGTAGAGAGTAAATAGAACAGACACTTGTGTAATACATGTCCCCTTCTTCAAACCACCAGCATTTACTTGAGGTTACCACAAAGAGCCTCTTTACCTGGTGATTTCTGTGAAATGAACAAACTACTACTTTTTAAATACAAGGAAATACAATCCTGGCCATATGCTGAGAAATGGAATCAGTAACCTCTATATTGGAACTGTCACCCATACCTCCATACCTCTCCATTAAAGCTAAAAGCTAACACATGACTTTTTGCTTAGACCCTTACATGCTCAACTTACAAGCACCTGGCTTCCAAAGAGCTGATTTCAGCAATGTCAGGTGATTCCAAATATACAAATAGCATCAGGCTGGGCACCAGTGGCTCACAACTGCAATCCTAGCTATATATACAGGAGGCTAAGATCTGAAATTGCAGTTCAAAGCCAGCCTGGGCATAAAAATCTGTGAGCCATAACTAGAGCCAAAGCACATGAGAACACACACACATACACACACACACATTTAACTACACTCTAGGCAAGTATGGAAAAACCACAAAGAAATCCCTGTACAACTAAATATGCTAAGGAAAGCATTAGGTTGGTGGCACTGTTCAGTAATAGAGCACCTGAATAAACACTAGGTTGAACCCTTAACACTGCAAAAAGGAAGTGGTGCTGTGGCTCAAGTGGTAGAGTGCTAGCCTTGAGCTGAAGACCTGAGGGACAGTGCCCATGCCTAGAGTTCAAGCCCTGTGACCAACAAAAAACCAAAACCAAAACCAAAACACTGCAAACAAAATGAAATTCAATACAAATAAAAGAGTGCCTAAAAAGACATAAATTGGGCTTCATTAATGATATCTATGCATTCATTAATGTTATCTATTTCATTCAATAAAGGCAAGAGAGAAATCACATAGCACAACAAATCACATAGCATGCTGCAAACAGTACATTCATAACCTTAGGCCTTGGTTTCTCAGGAACCCTAGGAAGCCATCTGACAATTTTATAATTTTTCTCAAAAATGAAATGGAAATACTATATCTCATGGAAAGATATCTCCTATCTCATGGGGTTTCATGACTATGAGATGAAATAAAGCATGCAAAATGATTTGATAGTATAATTCTATGTTCTAATTATTAAGGGTATACCAATACATTCATCAAGTGATTCATATAAGAATATCTACTGTGTATTTATTCATAACTGCCAAAGTTTAAAAATAATCAAATTCCCATCATCAGGAGAATGTATGAATGAACTGTGGTATGGCCTTAAAGGAATACTATATAGCTATACATAAGAATGAATGGCTGAATGTGGTAGACCACTAAGTTTTAAGCATGGGAGAATTGTGATTTAAGGCAAGCCTGGGCAAAAAATTAGTAAGACCCTATCTTAATCAACAGTCCAGGTGTGGCGGTTCATGCCTGTCATTCTAGCTATGCCAGATGCACAGGTAGAAAGAGCATAGTTGGAAACTGGTCCCAGGCTGCCAAAAAATAAAATTACTAAAGCAAAAAGGGGCTATGGGTCATGAATCAAGTAGTGCAGTTGCCTAACAATTTTGACCCTGAGTTCAAAACCAAGTACCAATGGGGGAGTAGGGGGGTAGGGGGAGAACAATAATGTGGATGAATCACAGAAAGCATTATTAAAAGGTCAAGAATAAGCAAAACTACTCTCATGTGACAGAAATCACTTGGCATACAAGAAGGTTCTGACTGGAAGGTATCAGGGAGCTTTTAAGTAGTGGCACTCAGTTGTATGAAAGCATAAGAATTCATCAAATTGTATCATGTGATGAGTGTATTTACTACACATAGAATCCACTTATTTTTTTTAACAGGCTCAAGTTTATACTCCTAGCTACCAGGAGGATGAGATCTGAGGATTGAGGTTCAAAGCCAGCCTAAACAGATAAATCTGAAAGACTCTAATTAATCCACAAAAAGTGAGAAGTGAACCTGTGGCTCAAGGAGTAGACACTAGTCTTAGGTAAAAAAGTTGAGAGAGAAAAAAAAAGCTATGAAGTTTTTTAGCATCATGCTCTGTAAATGCAAATTAAGTCAACTGATGGATAATCTTACTCAAATAAAGTGATCCATGTTCGTTTGCTTTCTTTTGGTGACTTGTTTCTATTTCTCAGAGATGAATGTTAAGGTCTTTTAATGATTGTGTTGTTTCTTTTTCTCCTCAATTGGGCCTGATTTTGCTTTACATAAAGTTCTTATATTGAAAAAAATAATTAAAAACTATGAATCTTAAAAAACAAAAGTTAAGAGTCAGCACTCAGGTCCTGAGTTCAAACCTGATACAAGCATAGAAAAATGTTTTTGTTTTTAAATTAAGTGTATCAAACTCTGAATCAGTATTAGGTGCATTAGGATGTCATTGGTTTTATTATAGTGACATATGGAAAAACTGTACACCAGAGATTTAAAACAGAAAAGAGCTAAGTAAAATATTATATAGTCTAAAGAGTCCAACAGATAGAGAAATCTTTTTTTCTTCTTTTTATGCCAGTTGTGGGGCTTGAACTCTGGGCCTGGGTGCTGTCCCTGATCTCTTCAGCACTCTACCACTTGAGCCACAGTGCCCCTTCCAGTTTTCTGGTGGTTAATTGGAGATAAGAGTCTCACAGACTTTCCTGCTTTCCTGCCGGGGCTAGCTTTGAACTGTGATCCTCAGATCTCAGCCTCCTGAGTAGCTAGGATTGCAGGTATGCCAGCTCTTTTCTCCTTTATTTCTTTTAAGACAAGGCTTGCTATGTATTCCAGGCCAACCTTGAACTCATGATCCTCTTGACTCAGTTTCCCAAGAGCTGGGATTAAAGTTGTGTATCTCCACATCCAGGGACAAATGATTCTTTAACTTTGTCTTAGAATTCTTCATAAAGCTTTACATACTCACATACAGTTATACACTCACTGAGAGTATTCTTAAAAGAGGGCACGTGAATATTTCTTCTTCAGGTAGGAATAGCTGAAGGAGACAAGGAATAGTGGCACCTCTGTGTGGTGGAAAAGTGGTGGGAGTAGTTGGCTCTCACTTCTGCTAGTGACAAACTTGCTGTGAGACACTGAGCGAACCTACTTTATCTCTTAGACCATATTGATGAAATAACCTGGCCATTAAGTTTTGAACATTTATGGTCTGAAGGTGGAAAATCAATGAAAGTCAACAATAAAGGAAGATCAGGCAGTTAACAAGGAAAACAAAAGCTCAAAACCTTTACAACCAATCTAAAGCTTGTCTCCAATGATTATATATTAAACAATGATTATATATTAAACACAGCACAGCTGCTTGGACTCCTATGAACAGCCATTGTGATAAATCCTCTCCTAGAACTGGATTCCGAGACAGCTGATGTGCTGTGAGTCACACCATGTTTATTTTCCTACCTACCACAGAACTAGGAAGTGAGAATGAAGATGGATGAAGGCACACAGGGCCAAATAAAGACGTATCCAACATTAAATGCCAATTGTAAGTCTAACTACTACAAACAGAAAAAGTGAAGAAAAAAAGATGACAGGTTACAATTATAATAAAAGTTATCAGGGAAGGGTAATATATATGTGTAAATTTCAAAGTACAATGAGAGGTATCAAGAAATTTAACCAAAAAAGTGTCCACTAGCCAGGTGCTGGTGGCTCCCCCCTGTAATCCTAGCTACTCAGGAGGCTGAGATCTGAGGATCATGGTTCAAAGCCAGCCCAGGCAGGAAAGTCTGTGAGACTCTTATCTTTAATTAACCACCAGAAAGCCAGAAGTGGTGCTGTGGCTCAAGTGGTAGAGCTCTAGCCTTGCTGAAGTGTTGAGGGACAGTACCCAGGCCCAGAGTTCAAGCCTCATAACCAACCCTCCCCCCAAAAAACAAGTACCAGTATTTGGAAAATGAACTATGCAACTTGTGGGCAGGGAAGAGAGGAAGAAACTGGGGAAAAGTGAAGAGAATGGTGACACTGTCCAAAAAAGAAATGTACTTATTACTTGAAGTATAGAGTAATCCCTTTATACAACACCTTAATACATAAAATTATATATATTTTTGAAAAGTGTCCATTGAAATGTGCTCATTACCTGAGTTATCTATACATCATGTTTATTATAATAAAAAATGTTTAAGTGTCCATTTAATTTACAAATGAATTTTCCACATCTACCACAGGGCTGACTTACCTGTATTTCTCAAAGAACCATAAAATCCACACAAATATATAAGAAGGAAATGGTTTTCCTTACTGTCATGAAGGTAAAGTAATAATTTCATTGAATATAAAATGATCATCTTGGGATAATTATTTCCTCATAAATGTATGGAAGTGGTGCTATGGCTCAAAGTGGTAGAGGGCTAGCCTTCAGCAAAAAGAGCTCAAGGAAAATGCCTAGGCTCTGAGTTCAAGTCCCACAACCAACAATAACAACAAAAAAGTCAACATTTAATAGCAAGAATTCAAGTTTTCTTACTTTAAATAACTCATGCTAAACACATAAAGAGAATTTAGATGGACTATGAGGATTGCTCTATCTTTCTGATTATAAACAACTTTTCTTTGCTGGGGGCCAGTCTTAGGGCTTGAACTCAGGTCATGTACATTATCCTTGAAACTGTTTTTTTTTTTTTTGCTAAAAACTATCACTCTACCACTTGAACCACAGCTCTACTTCTGGCTTTTTTTTTGGGGGGGGGGTAGCTAATTGAAAATAAGAGTCTCACAGACTTTCTGCTGGAACAGGCTTTGAACCATGATCCTCAGATCTCAGTCTCTTGAGTAGCCAGGATTATAGAAGTGAGCCATAAGCACTGGGCATATAGAAGTTTTCTTAAAAGATTATATGGGATCTAACCAAACCTAACATCTGAAAGCAATGTAAATGAATATTTCCATGTCTGGTCAAAAGTAGCTGTACTTCCTTAACCAGCTAAGTGAAATAACTGAACTATGTCTCCCTTATGAAAATCAGAGAAAGCTAGGAGTATTGTTGCTTAAGCCTGCAATCTCAGTCATTAAGGAGGCAAAGATAAGGTGGATCGCAGCTCAAGGACAGCCCAGGCTGTCCATTCAACAACAACAACAAAAAGCTGAGTATGCTCACATGTGCCTGTTATCCCAGGTATTGGGAGGATATTGGTAGAAGAATTGCAGTGTAAGGTCAGTCTTAGGCAAAAACATGAGACCCTATCTCAAACAAAAAAAGGGCTGGGGATGTGGCTGAAGTGGTAGAGTACCAGCCTATTAATGGCAAGGCCCTGAGTTTAAGCCCTAGTACCACCAACAAATCAACAACAGAAATAAAACCTTGAGCCAGAATCTTAATTTATAGGTCTCCTCATCATCTGTATGTACATTCTCCCTTTTACACTTCTCTCCAAACACCAGCAGATGCTGTTTTAAAACATTTTTTAATACAAAAAAATCAAGTTTTATTCTAAAAGCAAAAAAACAAAAACAAAGGTTTCACTTAATATTAAAGCAGACCTGACAGAGTGCATATTGAAGGTGAAACAGAATTCAGCTCCTACTTTATAGTATTTAGGTTACTCCAAGCTCCACCTGGCAGTGAGCAGACCAACTGATCATAGAGATGAAGCAGCAGGGACTATTGCATTCCAGAGACTGTTAGTCTAAGGTTCCACTTGTACAATCTGATCTATTCAGGAATGAGAATCTAGAACAGTACACAGGGACCACATGTTAATCCTCTTGCTGCCTCTGAGTGTGCACTGTGCAACCCACTAAATCCTTCTGGAGTTTGGCTTCCCAGTGATAACAGGGATTATATTCTGTCCTTATCATTTCTTAGCAAGCCACTGAAAAAAAATCACCGAGCTGGTGCCAGGCTCTATGGTTCTAGAGTTAGACACATTCAACTTGGTAACTGCTACTAACGGCAACTGGAAATTCCTACCAATATTCAGATATAACATATATGATGTATGTGAATACCATGTAATGTGAATGTTCTTTAAAAATGAAAACTATTTGATACAAATACTAAATTGGGAGAAGCACTAAGTAAATGTAGAAAAACAATCTGCAGAGTTAAAAAGCAATACACTTTTTTCAGAGGTTATGAGATAATATATATCAAAGGGCCACACAGAGATGGGGTGCCATATGTTTCCACTGTACTTCCTAACTTCTTAGTGACTATGACACTGGAGTTTTGCTAGAAGCAAACTGACCATGCCCCAACTGGGAGGAGCCGGCGTCAGATCCAGGCGGCTAGAGGAGAGAGGAGACTTCATTTGTTTCTCACTGATTACTCAAGATGGTTAACATTCCCAGAGCTGGGTTACACTAAAACTCAAGTCAGCTCTGCTAATATTAAATCATCTAAGTACATCATTTCATTCCTACCAATTAGCTGAAATTTCCCTCTATAGCTTAATGGTTCAAACATTAAAATTTCCAGGGCTGGAAGGTGGCTCAGTGGTAGAGCGCTTGCCTTGCATGCATGAGGCCCTGGGTTCGATTCCTCAGCACCACATAAGCAAAAAGAAAAAAAGCTGGAAGTGGCACTGTGGCTCAAGTGGTAGAGCGCTAGCCTTGAGCTGAAGAGCTGATGGACAGCGCCCAGGCCCAGAGTTCAGGCCCCATGACCGGACCCAAAAGAAAAAAAAAAAAAAAATTAAAATTTCCAATGCTTAGGTTCTATAGGTGCACTTCAATTCAAAATATTCACATTTGCGATATAGAACATGCATGGTACCATTTTTAAGTGCATTATCTTTGTTTAGATTTTTTTCTTCTATAACATTCTGGGTTCACTGAACTATGACTCTTTTTGGTTAAAATGAATTGTGTGGAGGAAACATTACCTTTGGTAGATCAGCACTTTACAAAAATTATAATATATATACAACTCTCACTTGGATGACAGATTTTCATGATGCAATAATGACAAATTAAATATATGTCAACTTATTTTCCTAGAAAATGATAACTGATAAGGTTTAACCTGTGTCAACTTGGCTAGGCTATAGTGCCCAGCTTTTCCACCCAGCCCATTATAAATGTTACTATAAAAGTTTATACATGAAATGAGTATTTATAATAGTTGACTTTAAGATTATCCTTGATAATGTTAATAAGCCCTATTTAATAAAGGCCTTAAGAGAAAGAAAGAAACAAACAAACAAAACCAACAGATTTACAAAAAAAAGAATTCTACCTCAAGAATTCTGTAAAAACATAGAAATCCTGTCAAAACTTCAGGCATATTGGCCTGCTCTACAAATTTTAGACTTGCCAGCCCTGACAACTGTACAAGTCAGTCAAACAGTCAAGTTTTTTCTCCCTCTTTCTCTCTCTCCCTTCCCTCCCTCCCCCCCCTCCACCATGCATCTATGTATTCTATTGGCTCTATTTCTCTGGAAAACTAATATACCCTCTGGTTCAAGAGGGAAATACTATCACAACACTGCATAAAGTAACAAACAGAAATAAAACCAAACAGTGAAGTGACATTCTTTTTTTTTTTTATTTTTTTTATTTACTCCCTTGGGTCAAAGAAAACTGACTGACCACTTAAAGATCAAACTTGTGGCTTTGACCATGCTTCACCTTGCAGGAATAAATGTAATATATATCCCACACCTATATTAAATTTATTCTGTAATATTTTTCTCTCATGTATACATGAAAATGTATTTCCTTGGGCATTATTTTAGTAAAATGCAATATAATTGATATGCTTTATAACATATATTAAGTGTACATATATTTTTAAAAATATGGAACGCTTCACGAATTTGCATGTCATCCTTGCGCAGGGGCCATGCTAATCTTCTCTGTATCGTTCCACTTTTAGTATATGTGTTGCCGAAGCGAACACTGAAGTGACATTCTTAAGCCCATGGTACACAATATAGAGTTGTAGAAGATGGCAGACAGTATGGAACCCTCTAACACAATCACCTTAGTCAATGTTTACAAGATTCCAGGATCTTACTCCCTGAAAGTAAGCCATGTCTGTTCTTTAAAAAAAAAAAAAAAAAAAAGGCCAGGAAGGTGGCTCAGTGGTAGAGGGCTTGCCTTGTATGCATGAGACCCTGGGTTTGATTCCTTAGCTAAAGTGACCTAAAGCAAACACAATGTTATGATCTATAGCTTTCAAGCTATTCAGTTCAATTTCATCACAACCTTGAGATACAATGATACAATGAAGGACTACTAACTAAACAGCACATGTATTTGACTCACAGCTGAATCAGATTCAATACTCATACTCCAAACAGGAAGGCCTGGGCCTAACAACTGTGCCAATCAAAAACCTCATGGGGTCTCTTTGATTGAAAACATCTAGTTTCCATTTTGCTAGAATATTAGCATTTCTCTACTTACTGTGAATTATAATCATTCAAAGGGCTCCAACAGGGCTGGGAAGGTGGCTCAGTAGTAGAGTACTTGCCTTGCATGCATGAGACCCTGGGTTTAATTCATCAGCACCACATGAGCAGAAAAAGCCAGAAATGGTGCTGTGGCTCAAGTGGTAGAGTGCTAACCTTGAGCTGAAGAGCTGAGAGATAGAGCCCAGGCCCAGAGTTAGGCTCCACTACCAACCAAAAAAAAAAAAGGCTCCAACAAATGGGTCCCCCAAGACCCATTTCAGAACAACAGAACCTGTAGGTTGATTCTGTGCTGCTTTTTTGTTGTTGTTATTGTTCAGTTCTGGGAGTCAAATCTAGAGCTTGTACATGCTAGGTAAGCACTCTAATACTGAGCTGTAAGTAATCACCCAGTCCTTGTTTTTACTCAGTATTTACAAGAAGGAAAAAAAAACTCCCAGGTGACTCATGCAATGGCCTTGGTGAAAATTACAGTCCTTTCTGGACTCTAGTTAAACTTGGTGTACCTTGGGCTCAGCAGTTTACAGCCACAGAGACCGGGACTATAAGCTAAGTTCTTGAAACCTAACCATGAGTCAATGGGAAGCCAAGAAGATTATATGAGGAGGTTGCAGGTAGAATAATTCACCTGTTGGTTGGGTTTCCCTAATTTAGTTACTCTATTTTTTTATTTTTTTTAGTTAGTCTGAAAATTTAACTTCTTCAAGGGCTCAAGGAAAAGAGTGCCCACTGCAGTAAGTCAGCCAAAGCAGGGAGACAGCTCTCCTTACCTGTTTGGCTTCTTCAGCTGTGATGGAGCTTCCAGAGGCTTCATCTTTGGAGATCAGTGTAATTCCATCTAGAAAGCAATTCATAGGACAAATTTCAGTCAATTCAACTTCTATTGCCTTTCTATCATACCTCTGTCCATCTTTACCCTGGAGATGTTTGTAAACAATAAATGCTGTTCTAGAGAAAATATAAAACTGTAATAGCAATTAATGTATACTATCCTGTCATCTCACATTACTTTCTCTCCTGTCTTTACTAGTATAATGAGCAAGAAAGCTACATCTTAAGTTCTACCTGCTCCATGAAGTTCTTCCTTGATCAGCTCCAAACAGAAATAGCCTCCTCTTTAGAATTCTCAGGTCACTTTGTTTATGTCTTTGAAATGCCTTTTATTACATCCTGTATCACTATGTGTACCTATGTTATCTCTCCTAATGGACTATACTTGTCTGAAGGGTAGGGGCTATCTTATTCCTCCTTAAATGCCTCTCCATGTACTAAATGTGTGATACTCAATAAATAAATGACTGAAGGACTTTATACCCAGTGTGGGATTCTGCAACATTCTGACTTATGTCTACTGATGGAATAGCCAGAGGACTAGATCAGGTGACCTCATGATTTTCAACTGCCATATGTATTTAACACAGTTCTTTGATTTTTACTCTGTGAGGGTCAATCAAGGATAGATATCTATTCTCTAGTTTTCTCTTCCCCTAAGCTATTTCTCTATCTCAAATGGTTGATGAAGGATACACTTTCAGAAAAACACATGAATTAAGATCTATTTGAACCTAGAAACGGCACAGATTATGTGTATTCTCTCAATGGTAGATAAGCCCTTAGAAAATGCGTATCCTGTAAGTTTCTTTTCAGCAAATAATATGCTATAGCATTCAGTAATCACCAGAATCAACCTATTTCATCTACGGGGTCAGCAACAGAGACATAGAGAGCAAGCCCTATTTACCACCCATCCTAATTGCTTTTGCTCCCGAGTGCAGAGGTTAAAGGGCTGAAAAATTAACTGTCAGGGAAATGGTTGCCTGTGTGATAAAATGCTGCCTGCTAGAAACAAATTCTGGCTTCTGATCAAAAGTAAAAAAGTTTCATTCCATCTCTAAGCATGTTTTCATAATATGTATTTCTAATAAATAAGATCTACACTTGGGTTCTGAAAAAAAAAAACTGGGTTTTATATATACACATATATATATTTTTTTTGGGGGGGGGGTCGGTCGTGGGGCTTGAACTCTGGGCCTGGGCGCTGTCCCTCAGCTCTTCAGCTCAAGGCGAGCGCTTTACCACTTAAGCCACAGCACCACTTCCAGTTTTCTAGTGGTTTATTGAAGATAAGAGTCTTACAGACTTTCCTGCCCGGGCTGGCTTTGAACTGTGATCCTCAGATCTCAGCCTCCTGAGTAGCTAGGATTACAGGTGTGATCATGCCACTGGCACCCAGCCTTGGTTAAATTTTTTTTTTTTTTTTTTTTTTAATGGGAAAGGTCAAGAAAGAAACTAAACATCGAAAGTAACACTGAGCTCCATTTACATTGGCTGCTGTCAAGAAGGGCAATTGAGTGGCTTTGGGGCATGAAGATGCTGAGCCTTGACATGGAAAGCCCAGGAGCACAGTAATGAAAGGTGGCAGGGACACAAAATGAAGGTGAGTCATCTGTTTTGTGTGACCCAGCATGGCCAAAATGGCCAAGAATCTGAGAAAGGGGAAACATTTGCCCACATAGCTGCTGAGCTCAACAAACAGAAAAGAAATTTTAGAATTCTGGGCACAGTGCTGAGAGTATAATGAGATGGGATATCTGATGCTTATTTCTTATTTATTACTGTGTTTGTGCTCATTAAGCAAGATTTTGAGTTCAGTAAATCCTAAGCACTTTCTGAAGTTTAAGTAGAAATCCATCTAGTACCATCAAAGACATTATACTATGTAATTTAAATTTAGAAGTTATGTGTACATTTTTTAAAAATAGCATAAAAATTTGATGGGGAAAAAAAGCAAATAATACCTTACCCTGAACCACAATTTCCCAGAAATGACTTAATTTTTTAACTTCCACTTTTTCTCGAAGGGCTTTCAGGAAAGTGTTGAAGCGCTGCTCTTCTGAAAACTGTGAGAGGGAATAGGGGCAGAGGAGGCAACGAGTCAGAGCAAATACAAAACTGACAAACAACTATTAATTTTGAAGCCATCCTATTTATATTAAAAGAAAAAAAACCCTACACTAAAGGTTTCACTTTGGTAAATAGAAGCTGGCAATTAAAATTTGCTTTGTTCATTTTTTTTTTAATTTTATTTTATTTTATTTGAGAACATACTGTACAGAGGGGTTACAATTACATGGGCAGGATAATGCATACGTTTCTTACCAAGCATTGCAGCCTCCTCCTTTGTCTACCCTTCACCTCCCTTCCCAGCCTCCCCCCTCCCCCCCACCCAATCATACACCCCTCCCCCCCTCCCCCCCCACCGACTGCTTTGTTCATTTTGAACCAGAAACCTTTTATCCATGGAAGACACAGAGATTTTCATAGCCACACAGGATTTTTTGGAAGCCTACAGTTCTGCTTTAGTATTTATTTACAGATAATTTCTAATGAAACTAGAGAGAATGACTTAGTGAGTACTAATGTGCTGATCACTCAGCTTCAGTAACTGTCAATCCAATGAATCTTGACTCAACCATGCCTCCACCTTTTTTAAGAAAACATATTCAAGTGCCATTCTATATCACATAAAATTATCAATTACTTGTGAAGGTTAAAATGTGTTTGTGACTTTAAGTGTCACTATTCCACAATACTGTGAAATATGTGAAATTTATGTAACCACCTAATATCAATTTTTAAAAAAAGAAGAAAAAAAAGAAAGAAATATCCCAGTAATTCAAAAAAAATCAATTACTTAACAAGACCAAAGAATTGGCTGGTGTTTATTTTCTTTTTTGTCATTTTTTAATTAAATATATTTTGTTGTTACTATAAAGATGATGTACAGTGGAGTTACAATTACATAAGTCAGGTAAAGAGTCCATTTCTTTTTGGACAATGTCACCCTTTCCTTTGCTCTCTCCCAGTTTTTCCCTCTTGTCCTCACATGTAAGTGTATAGTTCATTTTCAACAGTGTCCAGTGAGTATCACTGCTGCATTTATTTGCCCTCCATTTCTGTGCCTCTTTTACCCCCTCAGAGACAGATAAAAGAGCAAAGACAAAAAGGAAAGGAAAAAGAAACTCTTTTCCATTTCCTGGAGTTCATTTTGATAAATATTATTTTATATGATCTGAGGCACATAGGCATTGCGCCTTTGTGTTCCTCTCCTAAGAGCATCCTCATTTGGTCTCAATGTGTGTGATGCCTGGAGTCCTATATAATTCATCATGTTCCAGTGTACTTTAGACCTGGCTTCCTTCTGCATATGAGAGAAAACCATACACTGTCTCTCTGAGCTTGGTTTCCCTCACTTAACATGCTTTCTAGGTCCTTTCTTCCTTATTTTTCAAAATTATTTTTCAATTTAAAAAAAAGTCTACATGTCCAGGCACAGTGAATCAAGTCTATAATCCTAATTACTTGAGGCCAGCCAGACAAAAGTTTGCAAAACTCCACCTCAACCAATGGCCGGATATAAGGGAGTGTAACTCTTATCCCAACTACAAGAGAAGCACAATGGCTATATGGCGAAGCACAACAGGAGAATTATGGTACCGGCCAGCTTGGACATAAGGCAAGACTCAAAATAAGAACACAAAAGGAAGAGTGGCTCAGGTGGTAGAATTCCTACCTAGAAAGTGGAAGGCCATGAGTTCAGACCCCACTATCACCCAAAAGGAGGGGTGATTACATTGATTGTTGTATATCTAGTCTCTTAGGCTTTTCCTCCATTTCTCATTTATTGTTTTGCAATGATGGGGACTGAGGTGCATGCTAGGTCTGTGCTCTACTACTGAGCTATGCCCTAGACCTGTTTTTATCGCGCGTGCGTGCGTGCGTGCTTGCGTGCGTGCGTGCGTGCGTGCGCCAGGGCCTGGGCCCTGTCCCTGAGCTTCTTTTGCTCAGGCTGTTTGGTAATTATTTATTAGAGTCCTACAGGCTTTCCTGTTCAGACTGCCTTTGAACTGCGAATCTCAGATCTCAGTTTCCCGAGTAGCTAGGATTAGGGGTGTGAGCCACCAATGCTGGCTAGACTTCTCTTTTTTAGACACTTAATGTCACAGACATTAAGCAGCAATAGCCAGCAGAATGTTATCTGATGCTCCATCAAGCCTGGGGGCAGTGCTTTAAAAAGCAATACATTTTTTACTGTCATTTTCTTTCCTTTCTAGCTAAATCTTTCTCTATCCAAATGAGTCATCCTTAGTCTAGTCTAGTCTAATCTTGTCTTTCATCTGTAGACTATTTGGGTCATTTACTTCTAAATCTTTTGTTCTAATTTTAATAAATTTCTCATTTTCTTGTAATTCTCTGTAAGCCCTTAAATTATTCAAACATTAGTTAATTCATTTATTTAGCAAATAACCACACAAGAATATATACTAGCCCAAGCCCAGAGTACAAGCCCCTTGACTGACAAAAAAAAAAAAAGAATATATACTAACAACTGTGCCTACTTTAAAAATATATTGAGATTTGAGGATTGCAGTTCGAAGCCAGCCCAAACAGGAAAGTTTGTAAGACTTATCTCCAATAAACTACCAAAAAAAATCTGGAAGTAGAGCTGTAGCTCCAGGGGCAGACCACTAGCCTTAAGCCAAAAAAAGAAGCTCAGGGATACCACCCAGGCCCTGAATTCAAGCTCTAGGACTGGCAAAATAAATGGATAAATACATAAAACTGTAATTTCTATTTCAAATTTGCTTGGCTCTTGCCTAGCTATAAATACATAGGCCTATACATAATTTGGAAGACTTTTTTAGAAGTGTTTTCTAAAATTTCGCAATTGAAAATATGAATAAATTGAAAATACACACAAATACACATAAGGATGGAGAGGAAGACAGTAATTATTTTTCAGCGTTTTTTTTTTTTCTAGCATCTAGATTCTTCATCCTGTCTTTGTAAAGAACTTCTTGATAACTACTGCAATATATATATATATATATATATATATATATATATACATACTTAGCTCATCCTTCACAATAGTGACAAAACCATCAGAGGTTACCATGGAAATTTCCTCAGGTTCTCTTAAGTAGGAAGCTAAAGCCAAGTCTTTAGAGTTCTGAAAAGCTAATTTCTGGGAATAAGATACCCCACCTAACCACCCATTGATCCTCAGAAATGACAAAGATGGCAGTAGTATTACTATGTCTCATGGATTATAGTGCTCTGTACACCTAGAATGAAAACTTGGAAAGCCTTGGCTTATTTGTGGGGTGTTTGCCTCTCCCCATGACAGATGGGGAAAGATAATACAGGAGAGGACAGTTACCTGAATAGCTTCTTCTCGGAAAGCTTTGATGCAATCCATGCTCTTCATAAAATATGGTGTTTCATTTGTCTCCAAAAATTGTTCAATGTGATTTATTAGCTGGTGACTTACTAGAATATAAGATAATACATTTATTTTCCTCAATGTGAGTGATAATTGTTGGACAAAGTTTGCTTCTTGGTAAGTGACAACAAGAATGAACTCCTGGTCAGTGTGCACAACACCACATTTCTTTTAGGAGTGATAAGATATAAAACTCGGACTTCACAAGTCTATACTTGAATTCAGGTAATACTGACTGGCATTTTTCAAGAAATAAAATTTAATTTCTAAAATACTTGGAATTATAGTTTTACCTTTGAGATGATAAGTACTAGGTTGTAGCGTTTTTTTTGTTTTGTTTTATTTTGATCTTATTGTTGCTTTATACCACCCTTCCCTGCCAGAATCTAGGGGCTGGTTTGGACAACTCAAAACTATGTTTCCTAATATAATCAAAGAAAATGAATTCTCTAGTCCCTCCCCAACTCTACTCAGGATAACTGTTAGGTTGTGCCAGGCAGTGCAAAGTACTGAGCCACAGACATCCTAGCTTTGACTGATCCCAGATTAAATTAGAGAAGAACAGCCTTGGTCTTAACATAGCATCCATTAGAAAGAAAAATCATTACTATATATCTTATGTCTTTAGTTGGACCTGATTATTTCCTGTGTTGCTCCCACTCTACCAGCTAGCAAACTGCCAGCAAGCAATGTATAGGGGGAAAACTGCAGGAAAAACAGAAAGTGTAAAGTAATCAGGGAACTTAATTTGCTGAAGTCACAAGTGACCCTTAAGATCTTTATCAAAGAACAAATGAAAGCAAGGTGACCAGGTACAACCTGAGGCTCACAGTTTCTCCTCTGAAAGCACCCACTAGCTGGCTGGTAGGGGATTAATGCCAAATGGTCAAGATATTCTAAAACCGCCATGTTTACCAAAATCATGACCTCATTTCAACATTCTAATAATTAAAAATGTATTATGAATATAATACTAAAGCAAACTACTTAGCAGAGTGATCTGAACATTGTTCAATGCTTATGAAAGATATGAAATTGGTGCCAAGGATCTAATAGCATTAGGAAAGAATTATAGAACTGAACAAACCATTTTCCAATATAGTGATTACGCCACAAAGGAAAAACATCCCTCAGTAACCATTTTATCTCTTCTACCAACCAGATTATGATCTCCATCATAATAACAAATTTCAGTTAACAAACTTCAAGAATTAAGAAAATATTTCTCTGCAATTTCAGAAGCCTTTACCTATGTCTCTTCCATCAGTGGCTTAATATCCAAGTATAATTCAAAGGAGACAAAGCATGTTCAGATGGTCTTTTCAGACAAGGTAAATAATGCAACCCTGATTAGCAGGCTGAGCAGAAAACTCATCAGCAAGAAGCTCAAAGCAAAAAAGAAGTGATCTTTCCTGCTCAGAAAGGCAAAGTACCAGAAAGGTTTGATATTTCTCATATCACATACAGCAGCCTACTTTCTCAGAGAGTTTGGTGTAACATTTTTTCAGCTGGGCACAGGTGGCTCACGCCTATAATACTAGCTACTTAGGAGGCTGAGATCTGAGGATTGCGGTTCAAAGCCAGCCGGGGCAGGAAAGTCCATGAGACTCTCATCTCCAATAAACCATCAGAAACTGGAAGTGGTGCTGTGGCTCAAGTGGTAGAGTGCTCACCTTGAGCTGAAGAGCTCCAGGACAGCGCAGCGCAACAGGCCCTAAGTTCAAGCCCCATGACCAACAAAAATAAAATAAAATAAAATAAATTTAAAATTCAGCATTATATATCTAGGCACAAATAAAAACCTCTGCAGCCAAAGCAGCAATCTCAGAGATTCCACATTCTCCATTCCTTTTGAGACGTGAATAAAGAATCTTAAGATGCTATAATATAAATATTTCCCTTTGATTTATTTAATGATTATTTTCATTAATTTATCCTAGCCTTTTTTTTTGTCCTGTAACAACTATGGAAAAGACACTTTGCAGAAATCAAGTGCTAATGGCTCATACTTATAGTTGTAGCTACTTGGGAACTGAGATCTGGGGGATTATGGTTCAAGACAAGCCTGGATAGAAAAGTTTGCTAGACTCACATCTCCAGAATAACCACCAAAAAAGCTGAGCTGTAAGTATGTCTCAAGTAGTAGAGCACCAACTAAGTAAGCAAGCACAGTGAGCAGGAGGTCCTGAGTTTAAACCTCAGTGTTAAAAAGAAGAAAAGAGCGGGGAGCTGGTGGCTCACGCCTGTAATCCTAGCTACTCAGGAGGTTGAGATCTGAGGATCACGGTTAAAAGCCAGCCCGGGCAGGAAAGTCCGTGAGACTCTTATCTCAAATAAACCACTAGAAAACCGGAAGTGGCACTATAGCTCAAGTGGTAGAGTGCTCGCCTCGAGCTGAAGAGCTGAGGGACAGTGCCCAAGCCCAGAGTTCAAGCCCCACGACTGACCAAAAAAAAAAAAAAGAAGAAGAAAAGACATTATTGTTATGTTCTGAAGGAAACACAAATAAGTTGGAAGACCCTTGCCTTTAAGGAATTTACAGTCTACTAGGGAATATAACATACAAAAATAGTAACAGACAATAAACATCAAGAGGGATGACTTACAAAATCATATTAATTGATCTCAAAAGTTTTGCATATTGCTCTGAATTTTTAAAAAATCTTGGGTAATTATAGCAAGCTTTGTGAATGAACATGGACCTCTGATTGAACAATAAAAAGAAGAGCTGGCTACTGTCTAGCAAGAAAACAAAATGACCCTAAGTATGAAAAGCAGAGGTGAAAAAAAAATCTACAGGATATGTGTGACACAAATCAAACAGTCCCCTACCTGGACAAGAGCAGAGGAAGAAAAAGGAGAAGAACTAGGCAAGAAACGGTAGAAGGGAACAAAAGGAACACATGTGAGGCTCCTGAGGGAAGGATGCGGCTTGATTCCTTAGAAAGCCTGAAGAATGAAGTGGGTCTAGGAATTACAGCACTGAGAAATTCTGGATAGAAGAAGAGAGCTGCTTCAAGTAACTAAAAAGTAACAGGAGGGCTGGGAATGTGGCTTAGTGGTAGAGTGCTTGCATAGCATACATGAAGCCCTGAGTTCTATTCCTCAGTACCATATAAATGGAAAAAGCCAGAAGTGGTGCTGTGGCTCAAGTGATAGAGAGCTGGCCTTGAGCACAGAGAGGAACAAGTACAGTGCTCAGGCCCTGAGTTCAAGCTCCAGGACTGGCAAAAATAAAAAATAAAATAACAGGAAAGGAAAATCAGTAGGATTCATATCACAGATACGAAGAGAAAAGATTTTAATAATAAATTAAAAGTTTATAAAGAGACCAAGGAATTAAAGGTTGAAGTTTAGGGAATCCTATAGGCCAGGAGCCCTGAAGCAACTAGAGCTATCAAATTCCTCTGCAAAAAATACAGTTTTCTGACTCATTTTATCTCAAAATATGAGAGAATAAGCATGAATGTGCATACACACATGGTGGGAGCGGGCACATTTTATTTTACAGAAAAAGTTATTCAAAAGAAATAACAATAAGCAAATGCCAAAGCCAACAATCCATTTGCAATCACTATTTGTGAAAGGCATATAAGGAAAATGAAGTAAGGATTGCCACAATCTACTTTCTAGTTAGGAAGGAAACCTCATGTATCTGTGCTCTTTTCTGGATTCAGTTTTTCTTATTTACATGTCAGACTATTTTGTCCTTTCTTCCAGATTGTTCAAAAACACAGGCAGGTATACACATCCAAACATTAATAAATAGAGCCAGATTTTGCCTGTCTGGAAATGGTTAGTCATAAGGCCAGCACATGTGGTCCATGATTCTGAATGCTACCCCTTTACCTACGAAGACTTTCTTGTGGTTCCCTAACTATAAAGAACCATTTAACACGAGGGAATAAATGTGATAAATAATGCTTTATATAGTGAATAATAGGATGAGATGTGGACTTTCGCTTCCCAAGTTTGGTGGCACTTTCCATTTTCCTGTCATTTTTGACAAACATGAAATGCAGCAGGAGCTAACAAAAATAAGATTATACCTTGGTTGGATTATGCTTGGCTCCTTGTCCTCCTCTGCCTATGTACAGAAAATACCGGCTACCAGGGTGCTCTTTTCTGCTTGTACAGAAATTATAAGCCTAAGTCAAGTCTTCATACTCAGTAAGTCATAGCCCCAATTATAATCACCAAACTTCTTCATCATTAGCCAGTGACTCAATAACACTCATTAGTAGCTAATGTGAAAAATGGCCACTGGAAGGACCATCCATCCATCTTAGGATACTAAGTCAGGCACAGGGCTATCAATTATCTCAAAGAAGACTTAAAAAATGTCTATTTTAGATTTTGAGGCTTTATATATGAGCTCTATATATTGGCCCAGTATCTTACCTAAGTACAAATGCCGATATACCAAGTTAACTTCAATGCACTCATACCTCAGTTACCTTAAAAAATTTTGTGGATTCATGTATCTTGTAAGAGGAAAATGTCCTTTTCCTTTTTTTCCTCTGGTCCTCCCTCTCTAACAGAAGACATTCAATACCATCCAAAGTCCTACAAAATGGACCACCTTCCTTCTTGGTACATATAACAAGAGCCAAAAACCTAAGGCTGTGAGCTTCTGGGATTTGGACTACGTTTACTCACTACTTTGGCTTAATACAAAAAAAATTTCCAGTCCAGTGAAAGGAAATCATCTATTATGGATTTTTCCCTTTATCTAACAGAGATAAAATAGTAGTAGAGTCGTTCATCGATCACACACCATGTATGAAGTTGTTGAAGGCATCTAAAATGATTTTACCAAACCCAGGATGTTTCCCAATTTAATTCTCACTATCTCATGGTTCATATAAATTTTCCTCCTTGAAAACATCCCTTTTGCAGATGTCAGCAGCTAAATCATTTAAAAATGTTAAGAACACATTTACATACCCAATAACAATATTATCTTTATAAAACAAAATTAAGCCTGGCGCTGGTGGCTCACGCCTGTAATCCTAGCTACTCAGGAGGCTGAGATTTGAGGGTTGCAGTTCAAAGCCAGCCCGGGTAGGAAAGTCCATGAGACTCTTATCTCCAATAAACCACTAGAAAACCGGAAGTGGCACTGTGGCTCAAGCGGTAGAGCGCTCTCATGAGCTGAAGAGTGCAGGGACAACCCCCAAGCCCAGAGTCCAAATCCCATGACCAACAAAAATAAATAAATTAATTAAAAGGCCACAATAAAAATTGAGCATTTAAATCAATAAACATAAGTTCAGGCCACTCACTATTGTTAACAGAATAAAAAAGGAGTCCTATTCATCAGTAATAAAACTCTAAGCAAGGAGTCTGTTCCACTATCAATCAACCTCACATGTAAATCACTGTTGGTTTTGGATTTTTTTTTCACCTCATCGGTTGGGGCTTGAACTCAGGGCCTGGCTGCTGCCCCTGAGCATCTCTGTGCTCAAGGCTAGCGCTCTACCACTTGAGCCATGGGGCCACTTATGGTTTGGGGGCAGTTAATTGAGATAAGAGTCTCCTGGGGACTTTTCTGCCCAGGCTGGCTTCCAACTGCAATCCTTAGATCTCAGCCTCCCAAAGAGCTAGGATTACAGATGTGAGCAACTGGTACCTGGTGTAAATCACTGTTTTAAGCAAGACACTTACAAGAGGTCTTTGCCTGATAAGCAAAGCAGTCTCTGATTTTAATATAGGCAGCTCAAACATGAATAGATCACAAGCCCACAGGTTTCCTTTATGCCTTTTTTTTTTTTTTTTGTCAGTCTTGGGGCTTGAACTCTGGGCCTGAACACTGTCTCTCAGCTCTTCAGCTCAAGGCTAGCACTCTACCACTTGAGCCACTGCACCACTTCTGGTTTTCTGAGTGCTTGATTGGAGACAAGACTCTCACAGACTTTTCTGCCCAGGCTGGCTTTGAACCGCAATCCTCAGATCTCAGCCTCCTGAATAGCTAGGATTACAGGCGTGAGCCACCGGCACCTGGCTTATCCTTTATGCCTCTTTAAGATACAAATTGGACATTGTGGAAAGATGCTGTGTGTTTATCAATCAGTATGCAAACCAGAATAAAAGAGATGACTCTTGTCAGTGCTGTGACAAAGGGCTGAAAAACTGACTGAGAATGGTACTGCAAGCCAGACATCAACAACAGCAAGAAGCCTTTAATATGTGGCAAAGGTGATGCTACTAAGAGACCACAGATCGTCCTGTGGGAGGCAAAGCTGTGATGGCACAAATACCGTGCCCTACACAGAAAGGAGGAGGAGATTCCTGGTTCCTCCCTCCCTCTCTCTTCCAACAAACATTCTTCCCCCACCCCCCAGGATCTCCCATTGGCTGAACAAAGCTGGAAGCCTTTAGCCATGAGAGTCTGGGAAAGTCGACCTATAGAGACCAGGCCCGTTCACCTTTTCCCTTCCCTAGATCCAGTGTGCACAGGGGAACAAGAAGAGTAGATCTAAGGGCTACTTGGCACAGTGTGTTATTTTACTCTTACTATTTTATGAACTAGATATTTCCAGAACACAGAAATAACAAGGCATTATTGAGTTTAAGTAATAAGGGTAGATAAAATTTTCAAAGGTTTTTCATTCTTTTGTAGTGAGATAGGATACAATGAAATCCAATTAAGTTGCTGAAAAAGGTTCACAAGCATATCTGAAGCTATTCCTAGCCACTTAAATTGTTATAAGTTGTATTTCTGCAAAAACAGAATTATGTAAAAAACATCTTTTACTTCTAACTAAAATATCCTTAGAGCTGCATACATTTTGCTTTCCTTCAGTTTTAACTATTTCTCCTTAACAGTTGTCACACAACCATGTTAACCATGAAAATACGAGAAACCAGAAATAACTAAGTATTTCCCATGGCTTTCATAGAAAATTTATTTGTACAAAAAACAAGGCATCCTAAATATCTTTCCTCTGACAAAGATATGCTGGATTATTTAAATATCCTTTCTGCTTCCTTTCAAAAGAATTCAAATTTAAGATTCCAGGAAGAATTTGCCCTGAATGCTTTTCTTCCTTGCTTTGGTATTTCTGATTAGTTTTGTAATCTTTTTTGTTGTTTTTTTGGTCCCAGTCCTGGGGCTTGAACTTGGGCCTAGGCACTGTCCCTGAATTTTTTAGTTCAAGGCTAGTACCTCTTGAGCCACATTCAACTACTTACTTTTTGGTGGTTAATTAGAGATAAGTATCAAGAACTTACCTGGCTGGGCTGGCTTCAAACTGTAACCCTCAGATCTCAGCCTCCTGAGTAGCTAAAGTTATAGATGTGAGCCACTGGTACCTGACCAGTTTTCTTAATCTTTAATGAAATATTCTTCTTTGGGGGGGCAAAAAGGGGAAGAGCCTAGTAATATGTACTTTAATCTTTTTTTTTTTTGGGGGGGGGGGGGTCTGGTCGTGGGGCCTGAACTCTGGGCCTGGGCGCTGTCCCTCAGCTCTTCAGCTCAAGGCTAGCGCTCTACCACTTGAGGTACAGTGCCACTTCTGGCTTTTTTCTTTTTGCTTATGTGGTGCTGAGGAATCGAACCCAGGGCCTCAGGCATGCAAGGCAAGTGCTCTACCACTGAGCCATCTTCCCAGCCCCAATGTACTTTAATCTTATGCTTAGCCAGTATTAATTATTGCAAGTATGGGATAATGCTTGTATTAGTCAGAATTACAATACTGGTTATACTAATATATACATCCATACCCAGATATACATAACTAATATAAACCAGGGCTTCCCAAGCTGTGTTCTCAGGAACTCCGGAGTTACATACCAATATATAATCATTGGAAAATGGGGTTTTGGCAAATATTTTTGGTAGACTTTCCATCTCTTTCTCTATTTCTCTCAATGAAATTTTTTTTTTTTTTTTTTTAAAGCCAGTCCTGGGGCTTCAACGCAGGGCCTGGGTGCTGTCCCTAAGATCCTTTTGCTTAAGGCTTGTACTCTACTACTTGAGTCACAGCACCACTTCTGGCTTTTTCTGTTTATGTAGTACTGCGGAGTCGAACCCAGGGCTTCATGAAGAATGCTAGGCAAGCACTCTACTACTAAGCCACCTTCCCAGCCCCCATGAAATATTCTTACTGGGGGGGGGGGGGGGGGGAGACTGGGTGGCAAAAAAAAAAACCTGAAAACTATGAAAAAAGCATAAATTTATGAATCTGACAATAATCTACAGACGTTTTCTCACTTGGCATGATGGCCCATGCCTGTAATACTAGGTGCTTAGGGGATGGGAAGATCAGAAGGATTATGGTTCCAGGCAACCCAGGTCAAAATGTTTGAGAGACCTCAATCAGTAAAGGTGGGAACAATGGGGCATATTTGTCATTCCAGCTACTCAGAAAGTGTAAATAGGATCATAGGCCAGATTGGGCTGGGTTTAAAAAAATTTTTTTAAAGGGAAATCCTATTCAAAAACTAATCAGAGCAAATAAGGTTTGAGGCATTTAAAGAAAGGTTGTCTTTTAAGCAACTAGACTGTAAAGTAGACAGAACTTAATCTTGTCTTTTGACTTTCTTGTCTTCCACCTTGAATTTTTTTCATCCACAGCTGCTCACATAGCGCAAGTGGTCTGCCTTCTTAGAAGAGCAGAAAGCCATCATATCTGCATGACCAAGGGGCAAAGGAAATTGAACTAAGGTATGTAAAGTGCTAACACCTCAATGGTACAGATTCAGCCCTGTTTTTTTTTTAAATAATAATTATTTTTCTTTCTAATAACTAAAAAACTCAATTAAAACCTTACTATTTAAGCTCTAAAAGTTCCATCACAGCCCATTTTTTCATGCTTAACGATTTTCTCATTAAATGTAGTAATTTCTTACAAATTGCACTAATAAAGTAAGTCCTGCTGGGTGTTTTCCCCCCTTTTTAAGTGCTGCCTTTTCATTGATGTGTTAAATTAAAACCCCAGGCACAAGGAGCAGAGTAAATGCAAAGTCTTTATTGTCAGAATCCACTCCTGCAGACTATGAGATCTTGCTTGTTTTATTTTTGTTTTTATTGAGTTAACTCAGTGTCCTACTTTGTAGCCACAGGAAGAATGATATTGAAGGCCTCTTGGCCTTGCTTACTCTGTAGTACGAAACGGGAGTGTGAGCTAATGAGAAACTAAAACAACATCTAGTTAGTCCACTGGCTGTAAGCTTACTTTAGCTAAGAGGACACAATGATGTATCCTTTATATCCTGGATGAATAATATTTCTCATCTTAAATAGTTTGGCATAAGACCAAATCTGTTCCGAAGGTAGGTGTCAACTTTTAACTTTCATGGTCAATGAATGGTTTCCATGACAGTCTACAATCTTTTAGGGGTTTTGTAAATTATTAGAAACATGGAATTTAACCCACTAAACATGTGCCACAAAGCTAAAAGGCCATCAATTAATATTTACAGGACATATAGCACTTAAATACAGAACAAAAAATATCATCACTAATTTTTTACAACTGCAGAAAGGAGTACATTTAAAGTATAAGACCATGGCATGGCTGGGCACCAGTGGCTCACATCTATAATCCTAGCTACTCAGAAGGCTGAGATCTGAAGCGATTCAAAGCCACCCTGGGCAGGACAATTCATAAACCTCTTATCTCCAATAAATGACTGAAAAAGCCAGAAGGAGAGCTGTGTTCAAGTGGTAGAATTCTAGCCTTGAACAAAAGAAGCACAGGAACAGTTTCCTGGCCCTGAGTTCAATCCCCAGGACTGGCCCCCCTCCCAAAAAAATTATAACATTCTAACATGAAAAAGAAACAAGGAAGACTTTTAAATATGAAATCTATATGCTCTACTCTTGCAAGAATGTGTGAGGGGTAAGGTGAGGGGTAGAGAGGGAAGAGAATAGGGTTTTTACAATGTTCCAAGGTCTTAGAATTCTAAAACGTGGCAAAACTTTCCAAAATAAAAGTGATATGGAAGACTTAAGAACCTGATCATCTTGATTTGAGCCTACTCCAAATGGGCAATAGGAGGGTGGGTGCAAGATGACTGTGTCTGGTATTCTAGCAATTTTGGAGGGAGAGAGAGAGACAGAGAAAGAGAAAGAGAGAGAGAGAGAGAGTAGCTTCATACTTGAGTAGATGACATTAAACTAATGTAGGAAGTAATCAGAAGGAACCAAGCAGCTATAGTAACAGTGCTGCAAGAAGAAACAGTCTGGAACAGGAGACCAATCTGGATTGGTAGGATCCAATTAAAAGTTGGTAATTGAATGGAATTGAAATTCATGTGTCAGTTGATGAGATACAATGAATGATGAGTCAGACTCCTGATCAAGGAGCGAAAGAGGCAGACACTGGTTGAATGTGCTTTTGTGCATATTGAAGGCAGAGGGAGCACACTACATTTTACAATGCATCATGAATGAGTCATTCTGGAAAGAAACTATCAAGTACTCAACCATATACTACACAAATCCTTCTAAAAATCTATAAATAGTGAAAGTATATTTATGCTGTATCTTTCCTGAGTGAGCTCTTTAATTTTTTACCTTCTATTGTATCATAGTTTTATGGGTAAAGTTTTATAACAGGTCTTCTTTCATGGACTAGGAGTTAGACACTGATACAAAGAACCAGGGATACTTCCTGTAATTCAAAAATGCTATAATTAAAAAATTCAAATTCTTGTTATTTCCAAGAAAACTGGTATTTTTTTCTAATTCAACAAATAATCTACTACTAGCTGTCAATACTAAGAATATACAAGTAGATGGAGGTTGTTTTGTTTCACTGATGGTTGTCTAGCATGGGAAAGCATCTATGATAATGAATCACACTATGAGAAAGAAAACTATGACCACACATTGGTTCCCTAAAGATATCAGTTGTCAAATCACAGACATCTCTTCAGAGTGGGATTTGGTGAGAGAGAAGAATGAATATTTTTGTGAAGAATATCATGAACAAAAACACAGAGGGAGAAAAGCCAGTGTCAAAAGGGTATACAGTTTGGTTGAGCACAGGGTTCATCAAGACACCTATACAAGAATCAGTTGAGAGTAGCAAGATGAGATCAAATTGTAGCAAGCCTTAAATGGACTGATTTCAAAGACCCAGAGAGTGATTAAGGAGAACAGACCCAAAATAAAAGCTAAAATATAAGAAGCTAAAGCTGTATAAAGACACAGGCTAGCTGGGACAAGAACTTTGAGTATAATTAATGGAGGATGCTAGAATCAACCAAAAGTAAAATAATGAAAGCTGTAATTAACATAATAATAGCATGGAAATATAGATGTAATTGTACTAAATAAGAAATGACTAGAAAGTCAAAGAGAATTAAAAATAGATACAAGTGGTCAGATACGCTTAACAGTAAAAAGAAAAAGAAAAAAGAAAAAGCAATAAAAATAAAGCTAATTTCTAAGCAAAGTCCCAGTGACACACTAAGAACCAGGACAAGTAAACACTCAGGCTGAGAACTCACTTGGGATACGTTTTTAGGCCCTCTCTGGGTCCTTTATGCCCCAGGTTATGTCAACATCCTACTCCATGAATTCTTCTTGAAGCTGTCACTCACCTGCATCTGTACCAATATAGTTTGCCTTCCCTCATACTGTCAGTGAAGCTAAGTCACTTCTAGACCTGTGCCCTGCATATCCTACCTCTCTCCTATACAAGGATCTCATCTAGTCTTATGCCTTTATAGACCATCTCTACTGAGACTTCTCCCAGAAAGGCTTATACCCAGGCATGTTCCATCAATTAAATATGCCTTTCTTCTCTCCGTTAATGGCAGTTCCTTCCAGATGTTCCACCAAAAAAAACTGGGAGTCATCCTTGACCTCTGGCTTACTCCCATACCTATATTACCACATACATAAATGGATCAAAATATGATCACATGACCAAAGCTGTCAAGTATGCTTTCAAAACATCAAAACAATTCTGACCTCTTCTATTTCCACACTCCTTCGTCCAATGAGATTAATACAGTAGCCTTCTAACTCTACATACTTCAATCTTGCCCTTCTTCAATGTGACATAAAACGTGAGGTAATCAGAGCATCCTCTACATAGAATTTTCATCCACTGTACTCACTACGCTCATCGTAGACGTCATTAAACTACTGCAGGAAGTAACTCGATATCCCAGTTACATTTCTGATCTCTTCCTCTACTTCTTTCCACCAGCCACAATGGTTTCCCTGATGGGGAACTATGAACACCCTGCTTCAGAGGAACATGCTCCTATGCTCCTCCGTCTGTCTACAAAGCTCTCTCCACTGATACCTACTGGGACCTCCCCACCATCTTCAATTCTCTGTTCAAATGATGCCTCAACATGACAGCCTCCAGGTCCTCTACATGAAAACACAAGTCCGATTCACTCCAGTATTTCTTACCCTACCACCCTACTTTAATTCTTCCCTACAGTGCTTTCCTGGGTTAAAGAATACCTCTCCAAACTCATGTCCTTTTTAGAACCTCAGAATTTGACCTTATTTGACTCAGACATATACTAGATATTGCAAATATCTGAGTCAAGCAGAAAAGGTCAGATAAGGTGATGTTAGGAAAATGAACCCTAAGATATGTAGCCAAATGTTTTTTTTTTCTTTCATGCGATTGTTTCTAACACATTTATAAGATTATTTCTTTGTTGCTTTGTATGTCCCTCCCCCACAGTATAACCCCTGCTTTCACTGTATTTGATGTCGGTATAATTTGTGGAGGGGAAGGGGAAAAACAAATCGTTTAAATACAGATACAGGTGGACCCGTTGCAACAATGAGATGTACAAGTCATTATGTCGAAAAATGAACTTTACAACTTTGGTGGGGGGGGAGGGGAGGGGAGGGGAGGGGAGGGGAGGGGAGGGGAGGGGAGGGGAGGGGAGGGGAGGGGAGAGGATAGAAAGGGATGGGAAGGGGAAACAAAGGAGGAGGCTACAATGCTTGATAAGAAATGTACTCATTATCTTGCCCATGTAATTGTAACCCCTCTGTACAGTATTTTCACAACAAAAAAATAAAATTTAAAAAAAATTTAAAAAAAAAGAATTTGACCTTATTTGGAAATTAGGGTCCTTGCAGATGTAATCAAGTTGAGATAAGGTCATTATGGTGAGTCCTAATCCAGTATGACTGGATTCTGTATAAAGAGGCAAATTTAGGACACATGCTCATGTTAAGAGAAAGCCAAAGACTAGACTAATGCAGGTACAAATGAAGGAACTCCAAGGCTTGTCGGCTATCATGAGAAATTAAGAGTCACTGAACAGTCTCCCTAAGACTCTTCCAGGAGAAACCAATCCTGCCAATTTTTTATTTTTTTCTAGCCTCCAGAACTGAGAAAATAAACTGGTGTTTTAAGCCACTCAGTTTGTGGTACTCTACTACATCAGCCCTACAAATTAATAACAAGTACTTATTACCATATCTAGTATTTGACATAGCTAGTATTTTCTTACTTATTTACTCTGTGTCTTTCTCTAACAACTGGACCATAGAAGACGTTCAACTTTTTCTAAATAGATGAATAAATCATCCAGGCCTCACTGGCTTGTCCACCTAAAGGACTGTGCAATGAATTTCCTGTTGTTCCTTCCATTTAAACCCACATACTGTGTATTTAGCATTCTATTCACTTAGGGGAGTGGAGAGTCTGGAACTGTTTTCATTACCTCTCCCTTTAATTAATTAATTAATTAATTTATTAATTTATTTATTTATTGCTGGTTGTGGGGCCTGAACTCTGAGCTTGGGTGCTGTCCCTCAGCTCTTCAGCTCAAGGCTAGTGCTTACAACTTGAGCCACAGTGCCACTTCCAACTTTTTCTGCTTATGTGGTGCTGAGGAATCGAACCTCATGCATGCAAGGCAAGGAATCAAATCTCATGCATGCAAGGCAAGCACTCTACTACAGAGCCACCTTCCTAGCCCCACCTCTCCCTTTATTATACAGGAATGGAAATAATGAAACTCTACGGAAGGGGAACTATACAAAGTATAGCAGGTTAAGTAATATATACATACTGTATACATACATATACGTAATATATACAGATGCAAATATGCAGGGTTGAAACATCATGTCCAATGCAGCTAGTAACTACATGCATGTGGATGTTGCAAAGTATGACTTAGCATTATTGCATCTTGTAAGCTCTTTTTCCTCTCTAAGATACTAACTTGTGTGATCACACTGGGCTTGAGGGTGATTCTAAAAGTACTGCCTATAGTTACTACTTACTGCTCCACTTACCTCACCCTGAAACAATTAACACCTTGGTCACAATAGACAGCATTATAAGGGATTAACAGTTATTCCCATGAAGAGAGATATAGAATCTGTGGATGGAAAAGTTTTGAAAGGTAAGGACAAGAAAGAAGAGGTGTTTTTTTTTTTTTGGGGGGGGGTAGGGGAAGGATGCTGGTCCTGGGGCTTGAACTCAGGGCCTGGGTGGTATTCCTGAGCTTTTTGTTGTTGTTGTTGCTGCTGCTGTTCAAGATTGGAGCTGTACCACTTGAGCCCCAGCTCTACTTCTGGCTTTTTTGGGTGGTTAATTGAAGATAAGAGGCTCATGGACTTTCCTGCCCAGCTGGCTTTGTTCACACTGCAATCCACAGATCTCAACCTCAGATTATACATGTGAACCACTGGCATCTCGCTGAGAGGACATTACTTTGCAGTTTTCCAATGAACATGTGCTTAATTTTTAATAAAGAGAAGCCTAAAGAACAATTGTTATCTTAATATATGTAAGACTTAAAAAAAACCAATGTTCTATAAAGAAAAAAAATATGTTAAGAGATTGACATATAAACAATTGTTTCTGTGGGCTGGGAAGGTGGCTCAGTGGTAGAGTGCTTGCCTTGCATGCATGAGGCCCTGGGTTCAATTTCTCAGCACCACATAAGCAGAAAAATAAAAAGCCGGAAGTGGCGCTGTGGCTCAAGTGCTAGTCTTGAGGTGAAGAGCTGAGGAACAGCGCCCAGGCCCAGAGTTCAGGCCCACGACCGGACCCAAAAAGCAAACAAACAAACAAACAAAAATTGTTCCTGTTTTTACAAACTGTCAGTTGCTGATAGTTACATTCAGAATACTATTTCATTGATACATTTATTTATTTTATTCTTCCTGCACTATTCGTTCTGTTTATTATTCATATAGTCATGAAGAGAACTGGCAAAAAGAACCTTTGGAAATATATTATACTTTACCTACTGAGAAATATATTATACTTTACCTTCTGAGAAAGTCTACTGATTTGTTCCAGATTTGTTGTAGGGAAATCTTTTTTTGGGATCAGGTTGTGGGGCCTGAATGCTGGGCCTGGGCGCTGTCCCTCAGCTCTTCAGCTCAAGGCTAGTGCTCTACTACTTGAGCTACAGCGCCACTTCTAGCTTTTTTCTTTTTGCTTATGTGGTGCTGAGGAATTGAACCCAGGGCCTCATGCATGCAAAGCAAGCACTCTACCACTGAGCCACCTTCCCAGTCCCTGTTGTAGGGAAATCTTATCTTGAGGTTATGAATTCTATTCTCCTTATAATCTCAGACATTTAAAATTCTATTGGGTAAGTCTTATTGGCTTCATTGCAGCAATTAGAAATCGGACTAAGTTTTTATGGTCTTTATTTGGTGACATGATCTTGTACACAGAAAGTCCCCAGGAATATTTAAAAATCTATAAGAACTAATAAACAACTTGAGGGTAGAAGCAAGAATTAACTCCTAACAGGCACAAGGAATTTGGAGGGAACAAGCAAATATTCTTTAGCTGGATTGTGGTGATGAATAATTGTATAGTATAATTCATAGCAGAAAATTTTACTATAATAAAACTATATTTAAAATTGTTTTAAATATAAGTTTTATTATAGTAAAACTTATCTGAGATTTTTGGAGAGGAGCTTTACATAGATAATAAAAGCTACTATATGTTTCTACTACAAAATAACTATTAAAGTTTAGCAAATCTTACCTTCAATATAAGAAAATAATACCAGATTCCAAGGGTAATTATAAAAAAAATACTTACAGGAGGAATAGCTTCACTAAAAAAGTTAAATTTTCTACTTCAAATCATGTCTATGCTGTAATATTTCTAATCTCTGATGCAAATGTATACAACTGAATCAAGCTGCCTATCCCCTTCTAGACAAAAAAGCAAATTGCGTGGCCCCCCCCCCCCTTTTTTGTCAGTAGTGGGGCTTGTACTTAGGACGTAGGCACTGTCCCAGAGCATTTTTTGCTCAAGGCTAGCTCTTTACCACTTTAATCCACAGCTCTACTTCTGGTTTTCAGATGGTTAATTAGAAATAAGAGTTTTACTTACTTTCCTGGCTGGGATTGGCTTCAATCTGCAGTTCTCAGATCTTCCTAAGTAGCTAGGGTTAACATGCATGAGTCCCCAGGGTCCTACCCTGCCCCCCTTTATTTAATGTTTTGTGTAGACATTCATAGACAGAAGAGATAGAACTGTACCAAATATTACTTGCCACTTCTTTCTACATCAGCGTATTTTGGTCTTGGGGGGCGGGGAGAGAGCTTGCAATCCAAGAGGACCAAATACTTTCATTACATTTAAGTGGGATTCCAAGCTGTTTCTAGGCTTCTCCTCTTAACACATTTCAGCTGATTAGTGCTTATTTTAATAAAAGTCTAACATCCTTTCTTAAACTTCTTAATTGGTTAAGAGCTTCTGTTGTTTGCCACAAGCAGTCACTTCGTCATTGATTAAAGTAGTTTGCACATCAGCACAATCTGAAAATCAGTTTTTTGGCCAACCAGCTGGGCTTTAGAAGCAATCTCTAAGATAGCCCAATTTGAGGGGAACCTAGGGTAATGCCATGAATGATAAAGACAGGAGGTAGAGGAAATAAATCAAACTGCCATGACAAGTAGTACTTCAACTGTTTTCTGCCTCACAAATCATACACATGCTTACTTACTACACGTTGGGTAACAGTTCCTTTTCTTTCATGTATCCGGGAGCTCTGTGCATTATTGCACTGGTGATAAAGGTTCAGTATGTGAAAGGCAGTTTTGAATGGTCTTTGGCCTATTTTAGCTGTTCTGATGCAGGGCAAGTCATAAGACACACATTTTCAGCCAGAGGAAAAGCCATGTTTAAGGCTGGCCACTTCACTATGAAGCATGAGAAATCAAAGCACTGGGAGAAAACAGAATCACTGTCATATATTACATACATGCAGACCTTCTTTAAAGCTCTCAGGACAGATCTAAGCACTCACCAAGAACTTAAGCCTGGCACACTGCTTTCATTGACATGCTAACAGTTGTCTTTCTTAGGGGACAGCCACATCACATTTTCTAAAAGCCATACCTTATAATTGGAGATGTGATGTACACAATGATGACAAATATTGAAAGGATTTTAGAACTAGAATAAGAATGGATGGAAACCTTTTAGGGAGAGTGGCCAAAAAATGAAAATACTTTAACAACGGTTATGATGTCTTTGGTTTCTATGTCATGTCTTTTTTGTTTTAAATTTCCATCTTTATTTCAATGATTCATTTTAGTTATCTGGCTGAAGAGCTTTATTACATTAAGATGTACCCTTCAGGATAGTGCTGTGTGCCATCTAATGGAATGTATGTGGCCAGTAAAGAAGTCTAAACTTGATCTGAATCTCTGGAATTTGACCCAGTGTCTTCCATACATTTGCAATAGTCTGTGGAGTCCTAAGCACTCTGGACCTCTCAGTCCACCCACATGGAAGGTGAACAAGACCGCTGATGCATAATTACCATGTCAAATAATAACACTCTTTCAGCAGGTATCCTCTAACCCTCCAAACAGGCTGATTTTCCTATTAGAATGGGATGATTTGCCTTGATAAATGAGACATAAAGTAAGTCTGGATTGTCAAGTTCTGGGTTTTAACAATTTAAAATACATCAAAAAGGAAGCAAGTGAAAATATTTGGGGGGAAAAAAAGCGAAATACAGACTAGAATTGGCATCCATGTGCTTTCTTCCTCATGACTAGATATATCAGTGCTATTTTGGGAAAGGAATAAGTATGTCAAGCTCATGAAAGATTCCTATAGGTCCAAAGATCTTTAAATTTCTAGTCATTGCATTTAGTATCTTTTAAGATATTCTAGGTATTTGACAGACCTTATTTTTCTTACTCATATCTTTGTAGAAAAAGGCCACATATTAATTTTATCTGTATATGGACAGAGCTCTGATAGATTACATATTTCAAATCCAAGATTACATAAACCAAGGCCAATTACCAAAGGAAACAAACAGATGAAAACGTCTTCTAGATCATAATACTATAGGATCCAATTTAGTTTTTGACTCATGGCAGAAAAATCACATAATCCACCCAAGTAAACTGCTACACAAACTGGAAAAAAAAGTCTATTTGACTTTGATGAGTAATGTAATGCTATTATTAATTACAGCATTTTTATCATGTGCTAGGAGAACTTAGAAAAATAAACTTTCAGAAATACCTTTTAAAGTTGAAAGAAATGTTTTTGATGATCAGAGTAAGGCAGATTACAAAAAAGACTTAGGGATAAGTTTTGATCCAAAGTACAAGGAAGAGGGAAAAAAAGAGAGAAATTCTGTGCCTTAGCAGTCACAGAATCAACTGATCACTTTCTACCAACTGGACAGGTGTGCACTGTGGCTTCTTTGTATATTAGTCTAATGTTAAACAGCAGCTGTTTGGGTGGATGTGAGCTCTCCTACTTAGGGTGTCTGAACTGTTGTTCTCTTTTTTTAAGCCAGTTATGCTCATATGAATTTGATTTGGTTGAATGAAGCTCCCCCACCCTGACACTATGAAGAAGCATAATATATAATCTGCTTAGCAAAAGCAAGATCCAGGAAAAAGAAACTCATCTTACTATAAAATAGGTTACATTTCATCCTATTAGTTGATTCTATATGTCTATCTTTTCTGGCAGGCTCCAAGAGCCTTTTTCTGAAACATGAGGAACATTCTGACATGCTATCCCATAGTCAGTGGGAATTTATAAAATTCAGACATATATCCATCACACACTCAGGAATTGGGTGACTCTTGCTTCTAGATAGATAGTTTGTTGTCTATCTTTAGCTGTTTTAGCACTCTTCCTAAGTAAAGCAGGGAAAAGGCAAATAATTGGAAATCTATGGTGTTCTTTGGCAGCAGAGTTGGTAATGGACTTGGTGGAGGAGGCATGTTCAAAGAAATGAGTAGACTTGATATGAGTGACTGCTCAGATGTGTGGACCCACAGCCACAGATGATGGCAGTGACACCCTTATGAGTAGTGTCATGAGGAAATGGTCCTACTTTCACAACGACAGATAACTACTGTAGTCAGGGCACGTAAGGAAGAAAGAGAGAAGGGGCTGGAATAAGGGCACTCACAGAATACTTGGCAGCCAAGATGTGTTGTTTTCTCTCTGTCAACAAGGTTAAAACAAAAAGCATCCTTCATACTGAACACCAGAAGATAAGAAAATGTGCAGCTGCCTACTGTGGACTACTGATAACATAAGATAGTATCACTAAGCTATGATTAGGACTGACAGAGATGTCTCATTTCTGCCTAAGGGTAAAGCAATTTTACCAACTATCTGTTAGTCATAGTTTTGGCTTCCCTTCCCCTCTTTCCCTGCACAGACAACTCTCAGGGATAAAGGAGATCATTACTAGGGAGGGTACTTAAAATCTGGAGGGAGAACTCTATAGGACAAAGAAAGTGAGTCTGGGCTCATAAAGGGCCTTACAACAGAGAAGCTGAAGCAGAACAAAAGCAAGGACAAGCAATGAAGAGACCGAATTTCAAGAGGAGGAGGAATAAAAGGGGAGCCAAGTGAGAGCCACAAAGCAGAAGCATGGTTAACCAGCAGGCCACCGCTTTTCTACAGCCATGTGGAGGGTCTGGTTTAGCAACTTCACTGGAAAGCTCTGATTTATTACCAAGTCCTAGGTGGAGGGACAGAGGGACACCCACTGTTACAACATGAGCAATGTGCTAGGACTCAGTGTCACATTCAGCAAGACTGGACAGTCTATTCATCAAAAGGCTATGGATAGGCATGACCTTATAAAGATTTAAGTGTTGAAAGGAGTCCATTAGGAAGCAGAAGAAAGAGTCTGGCTAAGCAAAAAAATAAAAATAAAAAAATAAAAAAGCAAAAACAAGCAAACAAAAAAAAAAGTGTATACAGGAGAAGGGTATCTGAATGCCTGTGTGGTTGGAGGGGAAATCTATCTCTTCTAAATTTATAGTTTTTTCACCAGTTTTTTCCTCTTGTGGCCTATATATTATAGGGATCCACTTGGCTTTGTCATTTTAACATGACTGTTTAAAATCTCTAGCTCTTTGGCCTAGAAGAAACTATGTTTCCTAAGACTGAGCAAATTCTCAGGAATGTACACTCTCATGGTTTCTCAGACTCTGGCCTCCTACAAGTGTCTTCTCTGTCCTGCTTGAAGTAATTCCCTCTTCACCAGTTTTCTTCAGTAGAATACATAAATATAATACTCCCATAGAGTTTTGTAATCTGAGTCTTTGTGGTTATATCTATAGATAGATTCACTCACTTCCTTTCTCTCCTTTCATTTTCTCCTCCTCAACCCTGTCTTGAATGTGCTTCTAAACTTCTACTTTAGAAGAATTAGGTGCTTTCCCTGCCATTCAAGCTTCAGCACTGGCTGACTGCCAAGCCTGGGCCATATTCTACTCTCAGAGCACACCCAAATATTTTTCTCCCTGAAACTAAATCTCTCCTTCAGAAAACTGACACTAGCTCTTAAAACTCTTAATGTTTTCTTTACTTCCTCATGTGACTTTGCTGGGTAAATAAAACAAAGACTGACCCAATGCAAGGCTAACATATGTCTTGCGTTGACATAAAATAACTAGTAGACTCCATATAACAGTGATCATAACTACATTTAATTGCTAAGAAGACCATTCCTACATCAAGATCAATCAGTTCCAGAAAAGGATCATGGACTGTGGCTGGACAAGGTAGTAGTAGGAAGGAAGCATGGCTCCCACCTATAATCTTAGCTACTCAGTAGGCTGAGAACAAAAGAATCATAATACAAGGCCCCAAAACTCCATCTCTAAAATAAAAGCAGGATGAAAGGCATGTCTCAAGTGGCAGATCACCAGCTAAATAAGCAAAGCTAAGTAAATGTGAGGCCCTCAGTTCTAACCCTGGTACTGACAAAAAAAAAAGTTCAATCTTTCTTTAAAATCTTAATTATCGGGTGAGATGGCTCGTTCTATAGTCCCAGCTATAGCTACCCAGAGGTGAATGTCATAGTTCCAAGACAGCTCAGGACAAAAAGTCAGCAATCCTCATCTGAAAAACCAAACCACAGGGGTGATGGAATGCTCTGGACAAAAATGAGACCGTATTTGAAAAGAATCACAAAGTAAAAAGGACTTAAAAACATGGTTCAAGGGGATAGAGTACCCACCTATTATAAGGCCCTGAAGTAAAGCCACAGTACTGCTAAAAACAAACCAAAAAATCCTCACATTAATCATGATATAGTCAGGGTCAACTTGTCTGTCCCTTTCCTAAGAGTTATATACTATGTGGTCAGACAATAGTGCAGGATTCTTCTGAACACCACAATTAACAAAAGAAGAAAATTCTGAAGCACTGCTTCCACCAAGCCTTCCAGAAAACTCTCACCTAAAATTCTGGGTTCCTTTCTTATATTTAAATGAAGTTTTGTTTGCTGTTACAACTGAAAAGCTTTTCCCCATGTGGCAACACCTAGTTTTAAAAACAAAAACAAACTCTTCCTCCATCTCAAACCACAAAAAATACACAGCCCCATGGCTATGATCACAAAGCTGGTCTTCCTTAGGAAATTTTCATGGGTTTAGTCTCTAATGTTTGTTTCAACAGGATCTGGCTTAGTAGATTCTTTGCCCTCTCTAACCAATAGATCTCTGTGAGGCCATAGTATTTCCAGGCATTTAAGGGTCTATTTCCCCCCCATAATGCCACTCTGCCGAAATAGAAAGTTCTATGCACATGGGAATATAAACATATACAAATAAACGCACACATAGAAGGTAGCTCACAAACAGACCTCACCCTGCAGGATTAACAACTGTCAATTGCTACTGTTGAAAAGGAAGCTGAATGCAATCAAGTGAATAAACATAGCCTAAATAGAGTTTTAGGCTATGTTTGATTAGAAAATGTGAGGATAAGGTTAACTTGAGAAGGATTAAATCTAGAGGTAGCAGTAAGATCTTTCTGAGCCAATATAAATGCAGCCCTAACTCTTAGAACCAGAACCAAGAATTGTGCATCTCTGAAAACAGAAAGATAAGACCAATTTTACACACAAAACCCCAAAGAACTTCAGTGAAGTGAAACTGAAAGTTCCATGATTCTGGTAAAAATTTCCATAATAAGGAGACCAACAAATAACTTCTTTGTATGAGTTAACTTGTGCTGCCTTTACCCTCATGAGTCCAGGTTGTCTCAATGAGCCCCTAACAAGGAACAATCATGAAGGTCTGCCAGTAAAAAGAAATATGTAAAGCATTACAACAAATACCAATATCCAGACATTAAATCACTCAGCCTAAGTAAGCACCTTTTGTTGAATACCAAAGCCAAATGGTAGACCACTCACCTTCCTCAAAGCTGACATTCTTCTGTCTCACTAGAGCACGAAAGTTTCCAGCAGGATTTACACTTCCAACCTAGAACAGACCCAGACAATAAGCCTACAGGTCACTTCTCTTTGGCAACAGTCCGCAATGCAAGATGGCTTAATGTAATCAGTATGCTGTTTAAGACAAAGAGAAGGCCTTTTCTATCATGGTCCTTTCTGTTCGAGGCTAACAGATTCATCAAGTCACACAGCTGCCCTGTCTACTTTGACTCAACTTTCTCTATGTAAGCTAACTCATCTACAGAGGGGTCAGAGGTATTAAAGTGCACACCATCAGCCAGCCTGGCTTGAAGGCTTTCTGTGCTGCAGACTGCTTGAACTTCCAGATATTTCCCCACTTAGAAGGGGAGAAGGTAAAATTGTAGGTCACACTACACACATCTGCCCACTACAATGGCATGAGAAATAACCATTTAATGCTTGCTTCATTGAACATCCCTGTGAGGGAGACTGCTACTGGTTTTTTGGCACTTTAGTTTTGGCAGGACACACAAATATGCCCAAACTGAGTATGTCTTCAAAAAGTAAAAGCAGACCATGTTAAGGATTTGCTAGGCATTTTAAAACAAACCCATGTCTTTAATCTGCTGGTCCTACCCTGACACAGAAAAAAAACAAAGGAGTAAGGCTGGTAAACTTAAGTACAAATGTACTTCTCTTTCCAGTTTGCTTTCGATTAGCATGTAGAAAAGGAAGATCTTTCCTCCTACACTATAAAACGATGTCCAAATCACTTTTCAGACATTTGATTTTTCTGAGAGCATTTCTGTCTGAAGTGAGCATAAAGAGATGCCTAAGAACTGATGATCTTCCTGGTGTAATCTACTAATAAGGGGAAATTTTAAGACATGTGGATTCAAGATGTTGCTTTAAAAAGATACTATTTTCAAAAACAAACAAATAAAAAAAAAACAACTTTTCCTTGTATCAAGCTATAAGTGCCAAAAGAAGGGTATTTGGTTTGGAAAATTCTATTTAATTGAGAACATTCAAACTTTAAGACTCCTATTCTGAAACTGTATATTACAAAAGATGGTGACTAACTTAAATTTTATGTACTTAGAATGAAAACCTTTCCACCTGAGAGGCAGAAATAAAGAGGATTATAGTTCAAGGCTAGCTTAGGCAAGCCTCAAAAAGCAGGCAAGCCAGGCATTAGTGGCTCACTCCAGTAATCCTAGCTAATCAGGAGGCTGAGATTTGAGTTCAAAGCCATCCAGGCAGAAAAAGTCTATGAGATTCTTATCTCCAATTATCCACAAAAAGCCAGAAGTAGAGGGATGGATCAAGTGGTAGAGCACCAGTCTGGCATGTTACCTACTTATCCTTTTGAATAAATGGAAAGCTGAAAAATGAGCCCCCAAAAACTCCATTAAAAATGCTATTATTGATAAGTGTGATAACCCATAGCTATAATTCCAGCACTCAAGAGTCTAAAGAAGAAGAGTCCTGAGTTTGAGGTGTGTCTGGATATGTAGCAAGGTCCTATCACAAAAGATAAACAAACAAAATGTCATTGGTGATGTCTACTGTGTAATATGTTATTTAGAGCCTATATGCTACATACTTAAGTAAATGACTGATAAAAATCACTTAAAAAAAAAAAAAAAAGAGTAAGTGTGGGATGGGCCTTTATAGTTCCCATAGAAGACCAGAAAATGTTATGTTAGCAGACTCAGCAACCTTGATGTAATCACCTAGAGCCCTGGCCTTTGAAGCATACTGGAAAGCTGCTTACCTTAGTGACAGTGCCTTCGGCCAGGCTAGAAACACTAAAGTTGGCTTCCCCTTCCTCAGTTTTAGATTTTTTAGCAGATGGCTCTTCTTCATGACTAAAAAAAGAAAGAAACGTTAGAGATTTTTTTCTCCCCTTACAACAAAGAGACTGAGATCTGAGGATCATCCAAATTCAAAGCCAGCCAGGGCAAGAAAGTCTGTGAGACTTTTATCTCCAATTAACCACCAGAAAACAAAGAGTGCAGCTGTGGCTTAAAGTGGTAAGAGTATTAGTCTTGAGTGAAAAAGCTCAGGGATAATGCCTAGGTCCTGAGTTCAAGCCTACAACAACAACAACAAAATTAAAAGTTAAAAAACAGAGTATTTCTGTGAAAAGTATAAACTTATTTTTCAAGCAACAAAACTAGATAGTCCCTTAACTTACTTGGTCCTTTAATTTACAAATAGACTACCTCCCTCTTCCTGCCTCAGGGCTCTAGGGACCTAAGAAAAGCCCTGACTATCTTATAGCAAGACAGAAATCAGAGCCAGGCACTGGTGGCTCATGCCTGTAATCCTAGCTACTCAGGAGGCTGAGATCTGAGGACCAAGGTTCAAAGCCAGTCCAAGCAGGAAAGTCCGTGAGACTCTTATCTCCAATAAACCACCAGAAAACTGGAAGTGGCGCTGTAGCTCAAGTGATAGAGTGCTCACCTTGAGCTGAAGAGCTGAGGGACAGCACCCAAGCCCAGTTCAAGCCCCCATGACCAACAAAAACAAAAAACACTGCAGTCAGCATTAGCAGCTATAGCACAAAATCATTGCAAAAGATGAACAGGTAGTGGAAACACCATTTACAAAAGAAATCTAGGTAGCAGAAATACAGTTTAAGAAATAAATGTGGAGCCAGGTGCCAGTGGCTCATGCCAGTAATTCTAGCTACCCAGGAGGTTGAGATCTGAGGATCGCAGTTCAAAACCAGCCCAGGCAGGGAAGTCTGTGAGACTCTTATCTCCAATAAACCTCTCAGAAAACTGGAAGTGGCGCAGTAGCTCAAGTGGTAGAGCACTAGCCTTGAGCTGAAGAGCTGGGGGACAGCATTCAGACCCAGAGTTCAAGCCCCATGACCGACCCCCCCCCCCCCCAAAAAAAGGAAAGAAATCTGGGCTGGGAAGGTGGCTCAGTGGTAGTGTCTTGCCTTGCATGTATAAGGCCCTGGGTTCAATTCCTCAGTACCACATAAGCAGAAAAAGCTGGAAGTGGCATTGTGGCTCAAGTGGTAGAGCACTCGCCTTGAGCTGAAGACCTGAGGGACAGCGCCTAGGCCCAGAGTTCAGGCCCAGGACAGACCAAAAAAAAAAAAAGAAAGCCATCTGCTCTTCTGATATTATTTGTCAGGCTTTAGCTCAGAATTGAAACATTAGAATGAACAGACCTTTCTGTGTGCTAACCCTTCTCTTCATCCTATAGGTGATGAGATTACAAGATTTTGCTTATAGCTGTCAAAACTTGCCAGGCTATCAATTAAATATGCAGGAGTTTAAAACATAAGTCTTAAACTATTTTTTAAAAACTTTTAAGTTGTTTTTTTTTTTTTTTTTGGGGGGGGGGGGTGCCAGTCCTGGGCTTGAACTCAGGGTCTAGGCCCTTCCTTGAGTTTTTGTACTTAAAGATAGCACTCTACTACTTAAACCACAGCTCCACCTCATGCTTGGGGTGTGGGGTACGGGTAGGCTGTGGTGGTGCTAACTGGAGATAAGAGCATGTGTTTCACAAATTTTCTTGTCCAGACTGGCTTCAGAACTTAACCTCCTGAGTAGCTAGGATATAGGCATGAACCACTAGTGCACAGCCCCAAAACCTTTTAATTTGTTCTTTATAAACCTACTAATGTTCTGAGAACTTTGATAACAAGTCCAATAGCATCTGTGTGCTAAGGGAACAATCACTGAGAGAAAGTCTATCAAACATCTTGCCCCAAGTAACACACTGGCTTTAATAGCTTGCCTTAAAGTTAAGAGGAGGTCAAGTTAATTGCAAAGAAGAAAATCAAATCCAAAGGCTCTGCCCATGATCTCCCTTATACTGTGAAACATAAAGATAGGAAAAAATTTTTTCTCCAGAAAATAATCACTTAGGCTACAAGTAGACCTCAAGAACTGGATGAATAAAATTAGTAACTAAAAAGGTTGATGTTTTAAAATATGTATACAGGGGCTGGGAATGTGGCTTAGTGGAAAAGTGCTTGCCTAGCATGCATGAAGCCCTGGGTTCGATTCCTCAGTACCACATACACAGAAAAGGCTAAAAGTAGTGCTGTGGCTCAAGTGATAGAGCGCTAGCCTTGAGCAGAGACGCTCAGGGACAGTAACCAGGCCCTGAGTTCAAGCCCCAGGACTGGCAAAAGAAAAAAAAAAAAGTATGTATCATGAAATGGCTGACTTGTCACTTAACATTTATCTAATGTTGTTGGTGGTGGTGGTAGTGGTGGTGGTGATGGTGGTGATGGTGGTGGTGGTGATGGTGGTGATGGTGGTGGTGGTGATGGTGGTGGTGGTAGTGGGTAGTGGTGGTGGTGGTGGTGTATATGTGTGCATGCACTGATAACAGTTAAAATCTACTCTATTTAGGATTTTCTTCTTTCTTCAAGAATTGGGGACTGGACTCAGGGCCTTATTCATGCTAGGCAAGGTGAAACCTACTAACTACATTCTTCTATAAGGGTTTTTCAATACTAGCCTATTTTTTTTCTTCCAAACCATACCTTTCAGACAGTGAGGCTTTAAGAAAAGGTTACTTTAAAAATAAAGAACAATAAATCTTAATAATAAATCTTGAAACTCACTGAAAACTGTTGAATAATAAATAGTGTGGAGGATAATTAGAGTAGGCAAAGAGGGTTGCTCTGATTAAATACTGTATATGTATGTGAAATACCACAGTGAAACTCCTTTGAACAATTAACATATACTTAAATAAGTAAATGACAAGAATGGAAAACAGGTCTAGTTCAGAATGTAGGTAATAGCGAGAGGGGGGAAGGACAAACAGTAAGAAGGGGAAAAATGATCAAAGTATCTTATACACATATGTGAAAACAGAACAGTGAGGCATATTAAGATTGATTTGAGAAAAGGGGGAATGAGGATGAGTAATGAAGGGAGGGAGTCTGGTCAAGGTACATTTTATGCATACATGGACAGGTCAAAAACAAAAACCCTGTGGACAATATTAATGCTTATAAAAAATGTGAGGAAGTTGAAAGGGGTGACATTGATCAAGATATATTGTATTCACAAACTGCTTTGTTAAATAGCAACTCCTTCGTACAAAAACTTAAAGATAACTTTTTTTGTAAATGGGGGAAAGCATTGTTACTAGACAATATATTAACTTGAAGTAAAAGGGGTGTATTTGATGTAAATTTAATACAATTTGGTGTACTGGAGATAGAGAGCTAAAGAAAGTGACTCCCAGGAAATTTGGTGTCGTGCACAGAAATACATGGAATAACATGGAAGAGGTGTTTGAAAGGAGCATAGAGGGAGAGATGATTAAGTCATTTCTGAGCATATTGAACTTAAGGTAACACTGGATGGGATGAAAACCTGGGCTACAAGCAGTCAGAGGTTTTTGAAGCCCTGGATGTAAAATAATAAAGTATCTTGGAATATGCATTGTTAAGGTGATAATGGTATCATGGATAAGAATCCAGAGTTAAGATTTCCTAAACTTGTCTTTTTTTCAATTAGCATACATTAGTTGGTCAAAAGAGATTTCATTATGACATTTCCAGTCTGTATACCATGCAATCTGATCAACTTCATCCCCTCTGTATTAAGTCTCTCTTAAATCTTTACTCAACATTTACCAACTGGGATCTTGGGCATATTTCCTTTCTTCTCTAATCCTCAGCCTCCTCAGCATTAAGATGCTATCAATAAAGCAAGCTACTTCACAGGATAGCCAAGTGGATCCATACAGATAATGTAGGTAAAGTACTCAGCCTTATACTTGTGTTAAATGTTAGCTATTTCTGAACATCATCAGTGTTTAAGGTTGGTGGGGAAAGCAAAGCAAAACCCAGAGGAATCTGACGGAGAAACGTCAAAGGTTAGGAATAAAAATCTAGAGAGGCTATAAAGTTAAGGAAGATACACAAATGTTGAGGGGAAAGAAGAAAAGAATAATTGGCAATATCAAGTGCTACAAAAAAAGTCATTAAGAAAAAGACTGCAAGGTAGGTAAATGTAGTCATTATATTTAGTGTACATTATGAAAAATATGAACTATGTAACTTGAGGATAGGGATGGGGAAAATGGAGAACAAAGAAGGGCTGACATTGACCAAGAAGCACTGACCTCAAACCTGACTTATGGAATTGTAACCCCTTTGTACAACTTAATAATAATAATAACAACAACAACAACAACAAAGAAAAGGACTACAAATTGTAAGAGAAGTTAGCAATTTGCCTTTTAAAGACCATTATCAAAGAGGTGGAGGGGTCAGCAGAGAATGAGACTGAAAAAGGCAGCAAGTGTAGATTCTTCTTCCAGTAAGCCAGGCATATAGAAGAAAGGATAATAATTAGATTAATAATCAGTAACAGGTAGTAGTAATTAAATAGAGGAACCTGTAGGAATTACTTTGTTTTAGATTAAAAGGGAAGACAAGAGGTGGTAGAAAGGGAGCTCCACCAGTGGACTAATGCAGCAATAAAATGGAAGATGGAAGTTCTGGGCCCAGGTGAAAGGATAAACTGGGTATCATATATCCACTGAGTAAGGAAATGAGAATAAAGGTAAATGTGAAATAGGTTATGTTTTTAAGTAAGGGCCAAAAAATAACTAAGGAGTTCCCACCTATAGGCCTCTTACTTTCTCTAGAAAATCATCACTACTATCATCACCATTGTCATTGTGACTCATGTGCTAGGGACATAAGCAGCTTTAAAAAAAAGATTATTTACAGTTTTATTATGTGCTAGGCCTTGTGTTGAGTTTTAGGTAAACATTACTCAGTTAGCCCCAATGAAACTTATGAGGCAGATATTACTATAATCGCTATTTTACCAATGAAGAAACTAAAGCTTAGTTTTCCTGAGGACACACTGCAGAGCAAGGTGACCAGCTCTCATTGGCTGACTCTGGAGTCAGGACTCTGGCCAGGACTCCTAGTCATTAACCAGGTAATGCTGACTGATGAGCATGGGTGTAAAGAAGTCTTAGGGATTTGAAGAGAAAGCCTTAGAATGACTTACTGCATAGGGCAAAAGGAAAGCAAGATTATACAATCATCAGTTGCACAAGTGGACCGTAGATGCCCCAATTCTCAGGCAATTCTCTGGGAAGTGATGCTTTTCTGTAAGGGTAGTATTTAGTATATTGTGACACTGTGAAATGGTACTCTTTCCCTCCTGAAATGAATAAATCATTACGACTAGGTATTCAGCAGGTTTCAGATGAATGGCAGATCTCAGACATTCAATGTTTTGCTGACAATGATACTACTACTGTTTGAGTTTTATTTATTTATGTATTTTTTGGGTCCGGTCGTGGGGCCTGAACTCTGGGTCTGGGCACTGTCCCTCAGCTCTTCAGCTCAAGGCTAGTGCTCTACTACTTGAGCCACAGCGCCACTTCGGGCTTTTTTCTTTTTGCTTATGTGGTGCTGAGGAATCGAACCCAGGGCCTCAGGCATGCAAGGCAAGCACTCTACCAACTGAGGCACCTTCCCAGCCCCCGAGTTGTAATTATTGCCTTCCATCTATATAGTTCAAAGTGCTTTAACATCTGTGATTTCAATGCTATAATCTCTTGATATGAGGCTGCTTTCAGGTGGAGAAAATCTCAAAAAGATAAAATAACATCAAAATCAGAGCAAGAGTGACAATTTGGGACAAAAACTAGGCTTTGACTATGAAACTTCCTGAACAGACATTTGCCACCCCAAAGTTTATACCTTCTCTCTCCCATTGGAAATGCATCCTCTGAATACAGGGATGATAAACATGTACTAAACACATCATAATGTTAGCAATCTTGTTTTTCCCCTGAGTGAATTTACCCCCAAAGTTAGCTAGAGTTTTTTCATTAAAATAGAGTTTTAAGAACTTTGCAGAAGGGACTGAGTCATGCCTTTAGAATGCAGGAAGTTCTTAGTAAATATGTGCTAAATACATCATTTCTGCAGTTCTTAAAAGCTAAAACTTCTAAAGAAAAAAGGGCAGTGAATAGGCATGTAAATAGGTATGCACAAAGGAGACAATTCCCATGCCCCAGGCAGGTAACTGGGCTAAGTCACCAAATATAGGAGCAAAGAACAAGAAACCCAGTATGCCCAGGCTTCTAGAACAGAGTGATAGGACTACAGCTGAAGGTGTAGTCACCATCAAATCTCAGCACAGCAGCCTTCTGGATGTTTGTGGTGAGTGTTTTTTTTTCCCTTAAATCAGCTAATTTACATTTTAATCAAAGGAGAAGGAGAAAATGGCCCATTTCTTTCTCACAACACCAGAAGGTAATCAAGATCATGAACTAGAGCTTTAATAGAGAAAGAATAGCCCTGTGATTGCAGTGAGACTATAGCAAGGTGTCATGGGAAGAAAAGGCTTCAGGTTTGTATTGAACTGTTCTAATCTAGGCACCCAGAGACATACAGGTAGTCCAGGATGGCAGAGAGAGGGGGTATTTTTAGGGACAAGCTTCCTGTATAGAAGACATGATAGACTAAGAAGAGCTGTAAATCTCTCCAGGATGTGCTAGGAGTACACATGACAGAATCCACTGACTACATGATTTTTTTTTCAACTCTAACAAAATGTGGGGTATTTCCTCTGCAAAAGGAGACACAGAACACATGCATGCACATGCATGTGCATACACACAAATGCATACTCAACTTGGACAATAATTCACTAATCAGTGCTTTATAGAAACTAGTGAAAATTTCTCAATGTTTTACCACTAAGGTATTTATAAATAATAATCTTCACTTTGTCAATAAAGATATAGCTATGTGGAAGAAATCAAAGGAAAATGAAAAACAAAAACAAAAAATCATTGTCTAAAGTCAGATCCCAAAATGCAGCATTAAAAAATGAATAGATTATTGTGGTTTGAGAAGAAAAATCACTTAATAACCTTTGACTGAAACCTAGTAAAGGCAATACTATATACCCAAATGATTCTGTCTATCAAGGGACAATTTATTTTTGTTCTGTATGTATGAATGGAATTAATACAGATTCTTCACAGAATGTAATGAGGAAAAAAACTTAACAGCCTATTTGCATGCTTGATTAAAGGATCATATGAAAAGCACTTTACAAATCTTTATCTACCTCCCTAACAACATAACCAAGTGCACTACTGACATGCTACCAGAACATCTAAAGGACTACATTGGTCATTTTCCTTGCTTTTCCTCCAAAAATGTTATTAATAAATAACCTCCCCACCAAAGAAACCTCATGATCTTCACCTCATCCCCAGCTCCTTACTTTAAAAAGGGAACATTTTCACCTTAAATGTTTTAAAACTTTGCTTAGCCTTCTTGTATATAATTCACCAAAAATTTCATCCCTCATCCAAAGTCAACAACCCAGAAGGTTGTTCTAAATCTCAAGTGAACAGCAAAGATAAATTATGACTACAACAGACAAACATGAGAAATCAGTGCTTCCATGCCACCAACAGATTACAAAGCTTCTTCCTCCAATCTTCGCAAATGCCACAAACCCCTTGTCAACACCTGAATTCTAAACACCTCCAAGACTGCCTTAAATCTTAAGCACAACCACACTGAGCACTTACTTGTCTTGGAAAATATCCTGGGCAGTTATTTGATCCTTTTTCTTGATGGCTTCAGTGAGAGGGAAAAGAGTCTTTATTTTAGAAAAAGAACTCTGACATTTTGCTCTCACTTCAGTGGGAGGGTCCAGCATATTCAAAAGATGCTGCTGAATTGGGGGCAGAGGCTCCTGGGGATGTAAAGCTCTGTGCAGCAGACACTGTTGGCAAAGTACAAGGATTTTAAAACACAGACGGCGATATCATATATGGCTTCTATTTTCTGGCCGGGGATCTTCCTTCCATCTTTAGTTTGGAAGGGTTATGTGACTTGTATCATAAAGAACCACCTTTGCTAGAAGGACACATCTAAAACCAAGTATAAATAGACACAAGCTCAGCAGCAGTGACTTCTGTAGACTTTCTAGTGCCTTCTGTAGACTTTCTAGAAGGTAGCATCATCTTACCAAACGAAGCTGTAGCTTCTTGTGGGGGAATATACAAGGTTCCCTAAAAAACATAATTCAAGCCAGGTGCTGGTGGCTCCTGCCTATAATCCTAGCTGCTCAGGAGGCTGAGATCTGAGGTTCATGGTTCAAAGCCAGACTCGGCAGAAAAGTCCATGAGACTCCAATACACTACTCAGAAAAAGCCAGAATTAGCGCAGTGGCTCAGTGTTAGCCTTGAACACAAAGAGGCTCAGGGACAGCACCCAGGCCCTGAATTCAAGCCCCAGGACTAGAAAATAATAATAATAATAATAACTCAAAGGATGTCTGAAAAATCTGAGATGAAAAATCATTTTATTTGTCCTTGAAAATTGGATCACTTTTTTTTGTTGTTGGTCATGGGGCTTGAACTCTGGGCTTGAGCGTTATCCCTCAGCTCTTCAGCTCAAGGTGAACACTCTACCACTTGAGCCACAGCGCCACTTCTGTTTTTTTGATGGTTTATTGGAGATAAGAGTTTCATGGACTTTCTTGCCTGGGCTGGCTTTGAACCACGATCCTCAGATCTCCACCTCCTGAGTAGCTAGGATTGCAGGCGTGAGCCACCGGCACCCAGCCAATCACTTTTTAAAATCATATTCAAATAGTTGTAGATAAGAGGGATTCAATTCAACATGTACATTTATGAGTACAATCAATCTTGAAGTTTCTCATCTTAAATCTACAGCAGTTTCTCCTTCACTGAATCTTAGAAGTCAATCTGTAGTGAATGAAACAGGTGGCTAAAGGGGGGCTATGCACGCTCAGAGAGTTCTAGGAGGAAGTCTTCCAAACCTGTCAGGAATACGGACTGTGACTTTATCTCCATTAGTCTGTCTACCTCTGTCTGTCCCACTGCTACCATTCTTGCAGTCCCCTGCCCAACCCAATCACGTTCTGATTGGTCCTGTGTGTCAAATAACCTGCCAAAGAGCTTCTTACCATGTCTGGAGAAGTCCTGCAGGACACAGCCCCTGCCTGTCTCTCTGATCAGAGTACCTGCCACTCCTCACTCACACCCAGCAAGGATGGGCTCCTTCCAGAGTTACTCATGTGTCTTATTCATGGCCTTAATGATCCATCTCTGCCTTCTGCCTCCTCAAAGACCTCAATAAAGTTGGCTCTTCCTTCTTTCCCCTCACCCATTCCCCTCCCATCTCCTTACCTCCCCTTTCTGTCTTCATTCAATTATTATCTCTTCAGAATCTTTCTCTGACATTGTATATGAAGTATCCCCTCTACTCATACTCTATCATTTGCTTTACTTTATATTTTGACAGCATCTATTATTGCCTAAAATTATCTTATCAATTTATTTTATTATCCAATCTTGCTCTTTCAGAGTAGAGATCTTCTCTTGATTACTGCTGAATTCAAGCGCAGAAATCATGTCTGACACATAAGCACCTAACAGACTGACTGAATGAATGTCTTTCCCAGGGCTCTCATCACTGACAGCAGTATACACAGAAGCAGCACCGAGAGCAGGGGCAGATCAAGGCTAAGGCAGGCTCTCTGCTCCTTATAGAAGTAGAACTGGTCATCAAGCCACTTCCATCCATCCCCTGTACTGCTTGCGGTCTAATAAACTAGGCCTTGGCAGCACTCTGCCAAGAAAAGTAAATACTCTAACAGCAATGAAATGCTATCAAGAAAAAAGGACAATCAGCAGTTGGCTGATGTTTCCTTTCTGAGTCAAAGATTAATTCTACCACTGATCTATACCCAAGCTCTATTTCTCATTCTAAACAAATTATTAGTAGTTTTAAAGGAAAAAAGAGGACAGGGAGCTGAATAACTCCTACAATTTCAAACTACCATTTTGTATTTTTCCTTAATGTAAGCTACAAGTTTTAATCCCCCTCTTAAAAAAAGCAGATACTGGTCTGGGAAGGTGGCTCAGTGGTAGAGCACTTGCCTTGCATGCCCGAGGCCCTGGGTTCGATTCCTTAGCACCACATAAGCAAAAAAAAAAAAAGAAAAGAAAAAAGCCAGAAGTGGCACTGTGGCTCAAGTGGTAGAGCACTAGCCTTGAGCTGAAGAGCTGAGGGACAGCGCCCAGGCCCAGAGATCAGGCCCCACAACCGGACCCAAAAAAAACCAAAAAACAACAACAACAAAAAAAGCAGATACTTAGGTCTTAATAGTGAATATCATTCATGAGTCAATGTCCTACAAATTCAGAAAACCCTTGTGGAGGAATTAAATACCAAGTTCCCTCTAGAAATTCCATGTTTTACTCCCTTCATCATCCCTTTCCATATACCAGCCCCTTTTCCCTCTTTAAAGCATACTCATTTGTTTCAGGGTCTGATTTCTTCTTTCTTCTTTCCTAATTATTTGACTTCCCCTGAGTATCAACAAGCCTTTTCAGTTTAAAGCAAAAAGAGAAACCAAAATACCCAAGCTCTCCAAATCTACCTGTAGCCTTTTCATGTATAAGCCCTAATCCACAATGTTTCTCCCTTGGTTAAAAAATATCTCTGCTTAGAAAATCTGAACAACTAATGTACTAATGTATGTAAGTGAAAACATGATTTTTGGAGGGAGGGTAAAGGGGTGGAGGGGTGTATGAATGAAGGGTTAAAGATTGGCCAAATACAATCATTATAGCCAATGTACATCATGTACGTTGTAGTACATTGGGTAGGGATGGGAAGTGGAAAACAGGGGAGAACAACGGAAAGGATGACATTGACCAAGACGCACCGTACCCATAACCTGACAGGGAATTATAGCCTCGTTGTGCAACTACTTAATAATAAGTATAATAAAATAACCACTGGAGGGAAAAGGAAAAAAATTCCTAAAGAATAAGCTATCAAACTGGCAGATGTCCCCAATTTCTTGAGTCCTGTTCACTTTGTCATATCTCCTCTAGTGTCCATGTATCAGGGAGACCACTGCACAGGTTATTTTTGAGACAGAGTCCAGCTGTACACCTGGACCTCGATTTTGAGGTTTCCCATCATAGTTGGGATGCCAGGCACACACCACCATGCCTGCCTTCTTTTCACTGAGATAGAGTCTTCCAACCTTTTCTACTCTGACTAGCCTGGAACTGCAATCCTCCCTATCTCAGAGTTCTCAGGCAGCTAGGACAACAGGCATGTGCTTCTGCATAGAGCTATTGGTTTGAGTAAATGGCCAGCACAGACTGAAAATACAATCCTCCTGATCTCAGCCTTCCAAGTACCCAGCTAAGGACTGGTTTGGTTTGGGTTTTTTGGGGGGTTGATTTTCAATCAATCACAATTATTATGCTAAGAGTACATTATTCACTGAAGTAGCCTTTAAACTTACTATTTTTAATTTCAGCACCAAAGTTTTTTTCAGTCTTTAAACAAAACTAAACATCAAGAAAATAGGCAGCTTCTTCTGCGTAGAGTTCCTAATGGGGATCCCAATATGGATTTAGGTTAGTTATAAATGTTTGTAAGGTAAGTCAAAGGGACAATGTCTGCTTACCCCATCACATATTTGCCCACTTAGACTGAAAAGCAATGCTCCATTTGGTGTCAATGTCCTACAGTTATTACTTTAACCGAGGAACAAACCCCTGCAGCCCTGGTCTTTCCCTTCCTTTCCTCGCCATAAATAAGCTTTCTTGTCAACTCCTCCAGTGTTCCTTAATCCAATTCCTGCCTTCCAATTTCTCTGGCCTAATATCCAGAAACATTTTATATTTTTCTCCATTTTAGTTATTCTTGAATCATTTCATAGCTATAACCTATGAAAGATTCTTTTTGTGTGTGTTTGTGTGTAGTACTGAGATTTGAACTCAGAGCCTCATGCTTGCAAGGTGGGCACTCTGCTATTGAGTTAAAATAATCAGCTTTTTCCTGTGCTGGTGATTTTTGGTAGGTTCTTCCTGACCAGATGTGCACTTGGGCTGTGATCTGCTTATTTTAGGCCTCTTATCATTGCTGGGATAACAGGCATGTACCACTTTACCCAGCTTCAGATGAGAAGGGGTCTGTGAACTTTGCTGCCCATGCTGACATTGAACTGAGATGCTCCTAAGTAAAAAAAATGATTCACGTATGGGGAAACAAAGGAGGAGGCAACAATGCTTGATAAGAAATGTACTCACTGGGTGGGAAGGTGGCTCAGTGGTAGAGTGCTTGCCTTGCATGTATGAGGCCCTGGGTTCGATTCCTCAGCACCACATAAGCAGAAGAAAAAAAAAGGCGGAAGTGGCGCTGTGGTTCAAGTGGTACAGTGCTAGCCTTGAGCTGAACTGCTGAGGTTCAGCGCCCAGGCCCAGAGTTCAGGCCCACGACTGGACCCAAGAAAAAAAAAAAAAAAAAAAGAAATGTACTCACTATCTTGTCCATGTAATTGCAACCCCTCTGTATGATATTTTCACAATAATTAAAAAAAATGATTCAATTCTACTTTTTAATTTTTCTCTTTTTCAGTAAGGAAAGAAAATTATTCTTCTATTAAATAGAGCAAATGGGAGCTGGGAAAGTGGCTTAGTGGTAGAGTGCCTGCCTTGTATGCATGAAGCCCTGCGTTTAATTCCTCAGCACCACATAAACAGAAAAAGCCAGAAGTGGCACTGCGGCTCAAGTGGTAGAGAGCTAGCCTTGAGCAGAGAGAGGCTCAGGGACAGAGACCAGGCTCTGAGTTCAAGCCCCAGGACTTGCCTCCCCAAAAAAACAAAAATAGAGCAAATTGGGCCCTCAAAGGAACTGGCCAGGGCCACAGCTTCTCACTTAACATTGTTTTATTTAAAAGAAATGATTGTCTCATTTTCCTCTCTTACCTGGAATAACCTCTGAAATTCAGGATTTGGGATTTTGGTGGTTTGAAACAAATCTTCAATAGTGTCTTCTTCTTCATCTTTCTTAATCAAGCTCATGGAGTCAATTAGCTCATCAATGGCACTCAATTGTGCCTCTAAAACAAAAGCAGAAAGAAAAAACACGATCATTTCCATTACTCAATGAAAAAGAAATGCTTCCCATTTATAAATACTTATAGAATTTTGGCAGGTTTTATGATACTGGCTATGCTAAAAATATTCTCTAGTTATACAAGTACTTAAGTTGAGTTTTGGTTTTCTTATTTGTGAAAAGAACAATTTGACTTCTTAGGTCTTTCTAAATTCACTCCTCAGTTAACCTTTGGCAACAGAGTATGATAACAAGAGTTTGTTCTCAAAAAATACACTACACCATATAAACACCAAATACTCTATGGAGAGCTGAACAAAATATTAAGTATTCAATGAGCTAATATTTTTAAAGTAGCAACTAGCAAGGCAGAAAAATATTTTAAAAAGAATAAACTCGCTAGTAGTGAAGCATAAACTTCTAAAGACTTAATAGAACTTTTATCAGAGTGCAACACCTTCACAGGAAGATGCTCTTAGAACAGAGTAAGTGAATTTCTTCATAATCTCCAGTCAGCTCTCTCCTTCTGCAAAGCATCATGACACTAGGCACACTGCATATGCTCTTACCTGCCAACATGTCTTAGTCCACTCCATTCAAACCCTAAAGCTCCTTGATGGCAAAAACATGACAACTACTCTTCTTTATGTCACACTGAATATCTACCAGAAAAAGCAAGTGCTCCTCAGTAAAAAACCTATCAAGTCAACAAAAATGGCACAGCCCCAAGCAATGTGACTGAAAGGTAACTTCCCCAAACTGCTTTGAGCCACGGGTAACTTTCACTCTGCTGATTCACAGCAGTTCAGTTATTGAGCTGAAACACTGATTTGGGATTTAATAACTAGGTAAAAGGTGGAAAAGGGTAAACAATTCCATAAAAGTACTTTATTCTTCTGCTCCTCACCTTTTCAGGTATGCCTTTCATATACACACACTTATTGTGAGACATTGCCTTACTGTGTGTGAACTTTCCAGGGAAGGTTTCAAGCAATAGCACAGCCATCTTAATCTTAGGCTGATTAGTCTAGTGTCTACCTGGTAATAGTTAAGAGCTGGACCTAACATAAGACCATTCTGTAAACTACCAGCTAGTACCACTAGTTAGCCTCAGGCCAGATCACTGACACTGCAAACCCCACAGAAAAAATAAACAGAATTGTCAAATTGCAGAATTCACATCAATGGACTGAAAGATATTTAATGTTTTAGACTCTGGATGATTTATAAAATAATGTCTCAACAACATTCTCCTTAAAATAGTCTACTCATTGAAAGTTTGGAACCATAAAAAGGCAAAGCCATACTGTAACACAATGCTAACAACACATTATCCCTTCTTGCCTCCATCATATCATCAAGTGACAGAGGGACTTATCTCTAGACAGCAGGTAGACACCAGCACTAAGGAGCCACTTCCAGCTTTTTATTTTTCTGCTTATGTGGTGCTGAGGAATCAAACCCGGGGCCTCAGGCATGCAAGGCAAGCGCTCTACCACTGAGCCACCTTCCCAGCCCCTTATTACAACCTTCTTAAGCAATGAGCTCTCTGGAACACTGGACCTGAGACTATAACAATCACTCTATAGTCAGATGCTTAAGAACAGTTTTCTCATCAAACACAAAGTAATTGCTGAAAGCAGGAAATACATAGCAATGAGACCTGGATCATTGTTGTTAATTACATAGGAAGGGCAAAGAGGAAAGTTAAACCTTAGCACTGCCACTTTCATTTCAAAGATATATCTGATTTTATGTAGGCCAGTAAAGACATAAGTTTAATGCTACATGCTAATTCACTTTAGCAGGGGCAAATTTTCTGCTCACAACTAGAGAATAGACATTCCACACCAGCAGGCTACTCCCTGATACATACTCAAAGTCAGAAGTGAAACATGACACTGTGGACAGTTTAGGGGAAACCAATCCCCACTACTGGAAAAATAGCTGGTGAACTACCATCATTATTATGTGGGTCTGTGATTAGAATCTAACTCATTCTATCCTGTACAATCACGGCCTCCATCAATGGCTGCAGCCAGGTGGTTTCCCAAGGTCAAGCTGCATGTAGAGTCATTAGAGAGCTACATGGAAATAACTCACCCGAGGGAGTGAATTTCTTATTATTTTTCAGTGATGAAAACATGTACTGCCGCAAGTCTTCCATGAAAGGCAGCTGCACATACACTAAACACTAATGAGAAAGAAAAGAGATAAGAGCAGAAGCAATCAAATTAATGGCAAAATCTATTTTTTTAAAAAAAGGTCCCAATACAAAAGTATAATGCCTACGTGCCTCTGATCATACAAAACAGTATTTATTGAAATGTATTCCAGAAAATGGAAACAAGAGGATTTTCTTTTTTTTTTTTGGGTCCGGTCCTGGGGCCTGAACTCTGGACCTGGGTGCTGTCCCTCAGCTCTTCAGCTCAAGGCTAGCGCTCTACCACTTGAGCCACAGCGCCACTTCCAGCTTTTTTCTTTTTGCTTATGTGGTACTGAGGAATCAAACCCAGGGCCTCAGGCATGCAAGGCAAACGCTCTACCACTGAGCCACCTTCCCAGCCCCAACAAGAGGATTTTCTTTGTGGTTGTTTTTATTTTTTTTGTCTTGTTTGCACATTTATCTGTCTTTGGAAGGGCAAAATAGGGCAAAGAAATAGGGGGACAAAGGGTGAACAAATGCAGCTGTAATATCCACTAGACAACATGTTGGGAACAGGAGGGAAAAACTGGGAGAATGAGGGAAGTGGTGACATTGTCTAAAAAGAAATATATTCCTCGCCTGACTTATGTAACTGTAACCCCTCTGTACATCACCTTTATAATAATAAAAAAAATGTTTTAAAGTTCCCAAATGCTGTGAAAGTGGCACAACAGAAATATTTTAAAATCTGGCACATGAAAAATAGTGTTTTGACTTCTGTACTGACTATTCACAAGTGCAATAAGCATAAAGGAAACATAAAAGAAATGCTTCAAAGAAGACTGCTAAATTCTAACTGTAAAATTGCATGACCAAGTAGAACAAAGGAGAAAAGTCAGGGTGCCTGGAAAGCTGACCTGCAAGTACAAGACATCTGCCTTCTCTTTATATTTCCACCACACTAAGTTCTCTGAGAAATAGGAAACAACATAGAGTTCTCATCTCCATTTGATTTTATTCCCTGACATGCGCCAAGGTTTTTTTATCTGCATCAATACAAGGGGATTACATTTGATGTGAGATGCATATAAATAATTAGACTCACCCCTCCTCTATCATTCTCCCTTCCTTTTTCCTCCCTAGTCCTGTATTGTAAACAGAGAAGCCCCAAATAAACTGAATTTCACAAAGTTCATATCAGAACCACTTCCTCAACCTTTACTCATAGTCTTATTTGTTAAAATGGAGGTGATTTCTATACCCACATTGGATTAGAAAAGGTAAAAGAAAAGAAGGCCGCAGTTAACTTGTATGGATTTAATAATAACTAAAAACACAAAACAAAACAAAAACCAGTAGTATCAGCAGCATTAATTTGAGAGCTTGCAAGAGTGCAGAATCTAGGCCCAATCCTAGACCTACAGAATTAGAATTTGCATTTTAACAAGATCCCCAAATAATTCCTATACATGTTAATAATAAAAAGACATGTGGGTTTTACCTCATAAGCTTCTTTGATGAGAGGAAAAGCCACACCAACTTGAGGGTTAGTTTTTTTGCCATAAGCATATCGAATTATGGCAACCATGTCTAATTCATCCAAAGCATGAATCAAGGAGGAGAGTGCAACTGCTGCTGCCTGTGAAAAAAGATGTGGCTATTATAACACATCCAAGGTGTAAGAGGGTCAAGCAAAGAAAAGTACCTTTATATAAGCACCATCCACTTTCTTTCTATCTCAAACCTTTTAACTTAGCTGGGCATCAGTGGCTCATGCTTGTAATCCTAGCTACTCAGGATGCTGAGATCTGAGGATCACGGTTCAAAGCCAGCCCAAGCAGAAAAGTCCGTGAGACTCCTATCTCCAATTAACCACTGGAAAACTGGAAGTGGCACTGTGGTTCAAGCGGTAGAGTGCTTTCCTTGAGCTGAAAAGCTCAGGGACAGCGCCCAAGACCTGAGTTCAAGACCCTGACGGACAAAAAAGACAAAAAACAACTTTTAACTGCCCCTAGGCACTGAAATGTAGTTCAGTGATAGAGGCCACTTAGATTTGTAAGTCCTGGATTTGATCACCAGCACTACCAAATAGAAAGGAAGTTCGAAGGAAGGAAGGAAGGAAGGAAGGAAGGAGGAAGGAGAGAAAAAGAGAGAAAGAAAGAAGGAAAGAAAGGAAGAAAGAAAAGGAAGGAAGGAAGGAAGGAAGAAAGAGAGAAAGAAGGAAGGAAAGAAAAAAGAAAGAAAGAAAGGAAGGAAGGAAGGAAGGAAGGAAGGAAGGAAGGAAGGAAGGAAAGAAAGAAAGGAGAAAGAATACTTTACCCACTTTAATACTTTATTCACTTTAAGGCCAAACTGTACTTTTAGTGTCCTTCTTTTAGGACTTTATGAACAAGTCTTCCACTATTGCTTCATTCAACTTTCCTTCTCATCTGAATTTATATCTTTACCCTATAAATTTAAAGTTGTTTTAACAAATCTTTGTTCCACTCTCTCCATAAATTACTGCTATATCTATCTTTCCTTCTCTTCTCAAAATTTAATGGATGGGCTGGACACCAGTGACTCATACTATTATCTTAGCTACTCAGAGGGCTGAGATCTGAGGATTATAGTTTGAAGCCAACTGGGGCAGAAAAGTCCATGAGACTCATCTCCAATTAACTACCAGAAGGCCAAAAGTGGAGCTGTAGCTAAAGTAGTAGAGTGCCAGCTTGAGCAAAAAAAAATCTAAGGAACAAGCCTCAGGACCACAGCATGCACACATGCACACGCACACACATGTGTATGTGCATGCACGTGCATACACACATACACAGTATCATGGAATAATAGCTATTTCTACTTGCTGTTTCCACTGCTTTGAACACAATTATTCTTCAATCTAACTCAACTGCAGCCCCCACTTCCTTACCCATCCATGGCCTAGTTGCTGGATCCTTGGCTCCCAATGTTGCTGCTGCTAGATACACAGTAGCCTCTACCCATCCACACACCTATTTCTTTGACTACAGATCTGGAGCCAGATGCCAGTGGCTCACACCTGTAATCCTACTCAACAGGCTGAAGTCTGAAGATGTTGGTTCAGAGGCAGCCCAGGCAGGTGAGACTCTCATCTCCAATTAACCACCTAAATACCAGAAGTGGAGCTGTGGCTAAAAGTGGTAGAATGCTAGCCTTGAGCACAAAAGCACCCAGGCCCTGAGATCAAGCTACAGGACCAACACAAAAGAGAGAGAGGAAAGAGAGAAAGATCCAGAACTGCTTATAACTCAAACTATACTTCTTATCCTCCTTGCTTTTTCCTCCTACGCTCCCACTTTCAATAACACTACCAACCACTCAACCAAATAAGAGCCTTTAGTAATGCCACTTTTCTCACCCCTCAACTCTATGTGCGATCTCTCAAATCCATCACTGCCTCTCGCATTCAACAAGGTGATTGTGTTGCTCCCTTCCATCAAAACAGCCAATGATTCCAGACTCAGTGAGCAATCGGTGACCTCAGGTGGGTCTTAAACTTCCCCCATCTGGTTCTTTTGCTCATATAACTTCCTCCTGGCTATAATGTGCACTCCAAAGCCATTTTCAAGGTTCTCCATTAGATTTGCTTTGCTCAGCCCTCTCTCTCCCAAACTCCCCAAACAAAATGTACTTTCCTAGTGTTACATCTTTGATACACCTGTATCAAAGCTAATCCCAATTTCATCTATAAAAACTATGGCCTCTGTACTTTGCCATGGAAAGCCTCTACAGATATCTTAATAGATAAATTCAGCTCAATGTAAAGAATACTTACTTAGTGCCTATTCTTTGTTAGGTACTCTCTTAAGTCTTGTCAGAAAACAAAAGTCCCTACCCTTACTGAGCTAATACCTTCTTTACTAGCAGAAATAAAAAAATGTGCCTAATAAGTGGTATATGTTCTAATCAATCCTATATGAGAAGATCAGGTAGCACAAAGGGAATCTGAAGAAGTAATTAATTACTTCCAATTTGTTTGGATGCTTTTATTTGTATCTGACAGGACCAATTAGGATATCTTACATTAAGTAAGGATAGAGGTTATGAACCAATTAGGATATCTTACATTAAGTAAGGATAGAGGTTATGAAAGACTACTACATTATAATGCTGTACTCTACCTCTGTTTAACTCAACTGCAGTCCCATTTCTTCTTTCTCTTCTCCCCTTCTCTTCCATATAAAATGCAAACAAGTAATGTACAGATTTTTTTGGAGGTATTAGAATTTAAAGCCAGGGCTTCTTGCTCCTTACACAGGCTCTCTCTACTGATGGAGCCACACCTCTTGTTCTTTTGATTCTGGTTATTTTTGAGATAGAGTCTTTCTGTTATCCTGGTGGTCCTGGACTGTGATCCCATCTAGTTATAGCTAGGCATACACATCATTTCCAGCTATTAGTTGAGATGGGGGGTCACTCAAACTTTTTGCCTGAGCTGGCTTTAAACTTAGTATTACAGGCATTTATCATTTGCACAGGGCTACAACAAAATTTTTTTTGGGGGGAGGGTCTGGTCGTGGGGCCTGAACTCTGGGCCTGGGTGCTGTCCCTCAGCTCTTCAGCTCAAGGCTAGCACTCTACCACTTGAGCCACAGCGCCACTTCCAGCTTTTTTCTTTTTGCTTATGTGGTGCTGAGGAATCGAACCCAGGGCCTCAGGCATGCAAGGCAAGCGCTCTACTACTGAGCCACCTTCCCAGCCCTACAACAAAAATTTTTAAAGGAAGCTATTCACAGAATGTGAATATTTTTAAATAATGCTCTCCATCTAGTTTAATAACCCACATAATGCACGAAACTAGTGGCATTAGAGGCATTAACAGGGATGGAAATCTGACCAGCTCACAAGAAAATAAGTAATCCTTGCTGACAAAATGATTCTTCATCTGGAACAAAACTCACCAATTCACCTGTCTGGTAAGAAGCATAGATTATTTCTATTCCACATGATCATCCTTTAGATGTGTGAAGAGTGCTATTATGTCTGTCATCCTTCCTACTCCTTTATCTACCCACACAAGCCTTCCCAATGCAATTATTTCACTGGAAGTGCTCATACAACATAGCTTCCTCCTCCCCTGCATAGCTCAGAAGCTCTCGGTAGATATCACCTTTTGGCCACCACATCAAAAACTGACACCACAGAATAGTCTCCTGCCATTAAGAGATGAAGGCATCTTTATCTGAATAACCTCAAAGTGACACTACAATATATAATGTGAAAATTCACCACAGAAAATGGAGGTATTCTCATCACACACCACAAAAACAGAGTTAAGAGGGAAATGCTCATGGGACGGATGCCATCTGAGACAGCCTGCCCTATCTTTAGAACTACCTGTACTTTGCAAGCGACAATAATTTTAACCCTAGCTTGACTTGGGAACCTCCAAAGCTCACCAATTCAGAGCTCATCTGCTCCCTCAGATACTCAAAGTGCTAGGGAACCTTCTTTCATAATAACTGGCATAGATTTTTTTGACCTAATAAAACCCTCAAACTTTCCTATGTTGTTCTTACTAGAGGCCATCAGGTCTGTGTATATATGTGTCAGAGTGTAATCCTATCTGGGTTTGTTTGTTTATTGCCAGTCCAGGGACTTGAACTCAGTGGCTAGGTGCTGTCCCAGAGCTTTTGTGCTCAAACCTAGTGCTCTACCACTTGAGCCATACCTCCACTTCTGGCTTGTTGGTGGTTAACCAACAAGCCAGGGCTGGCTTTGAACCATGATCCTAAGATCTTAGCTTCCTAAGTAGCTAGGATTATAAGCATAAGCCACCAGTACCCAGCTGCAATTCTATTCTTTATTCCCAAATTTTTAAGAGTCTCTTTATTGGAGAGTTGACTTGACATAAAAATTAGTTACCTATTAGAGGCCAAATCTGAACTACACAATTCACGAGGCTTCTCTTAGTGATGAAGTCTACAGAATCATCCAGCACATGAGTCTCAACATATCCTTGTGATATAATGTTCTTCACTGAATACCCAGCAATTTTCATGAAGTGATTAGAATTCTTTGTGTGAAGGGATAAGTGGTAGTTAAAACTTCAGCAGAAATTTTTTTTAAAAAAAATTACAAGCCAGGCTGCAGTAACTTATATCTATACTACTAGCATCTTTGGACCAAAGATTATGGTCCAAAGCCAGCCAGGGCACAAAAGTCAGAAATTCTACCTCCAAAATAATCATCAAAAAGACATTATCACTGAACTGAGGAAGCAAGAGGAATGAGGTCCTGAGATCAAACCACGGCACTGATAAAAACAAAAGAGAAGTCATACCTTGACAACATGTATCAGGCTAGCACAATTTCTAAGAGGACTAGATTCAAAATATGATTAGATTCTTGTCTAAGGTGCTCTACTAGATTCATTTAGAGTAGAAACCAAGCATTTTCTTTGCCTAATTTTAAGTGCTTTCATAGAACAATGACATATCCCATCTAGATGAGCAGCCAGCTACTCCCTTTCAGGGTTAAGGACAGTCGGAGCAGTGGTGGCTCACACCTGTAATCCTAGCTTTCAGGAGGCTGAGATCGGAGGGCTGAAGTTCAAAGCCAGCCCAAGCAAGAAAGCCCATGAGATTGTTATCTCCAGTTAATCACCAAAAAAAGCTGCAAGTGGAGCTGTGGCTCAAGTGGCACAGTGCTAGTACCCGTTAATACAAAAGCTCAGGGACATATTCCAAGCCCAGAGTCCAAGGCCTAGGATGGGCACTTTAAATTTTAAAAAAAGAAAAAAGAAAAAAAAAAAGACTAAACTCCCTGTTACATCAATACCTTAACAAGTTCTCTATATTGTTTGCACATTTCAAATGAAAGTTCTTCTTAACTTAGAAACTTACTTAAACTATTGTAAACAGATACAAGATCAAAATCTCCCAGTTATGACGGACATCTTTAAAGGAATAGTAAGCTCTAACTTGGAGGTTAGAAAGAAATATGTACAAAGAGGGTAAGTATTAGAGTAAAAAAATGCAAATATCAAGGTCTGCTAGCCATGCAGAAACTCATCTAAAAAGAGAAAATCTTGGGAAGGTAGGAAAAGAGAGAAAGAGAGGGGGAGTAGAGAAAAAACAAATGCCCCCAGTGATAAAGTTGTCCAATGAGTCACTGAAGTACTCTCCAAGGTGCTTACGCAAACACTTAATGTTCAAAGCTTATAAAAAAATCTAATTTTAACCTTACCCCAATCCTTCTTAACATTTGACCACGAAATCCCAAACCTAAACACAACTGTTCAAAATAGAACATTTAATACTTACCTGGTCTTCAACTGTATGACTATACCCTCAGTTCTTGTGTTCATGCTAAAACAAACTTACTTATCATTTCTCCATTTTCAGAGTTAAAGGTCAATGAATTTTACAACTGCTGTTGCATTAATTCATGCCATTTGAAACTATAACGCCACAAACAACCTACTTTCATAAAACAACAATTTAATGACATAGCACTACCTAGAAGATCCACAGCCAACTCACCTCATCACCTTTTGCTGCAAAAACCTTTAAAACTTGATTTCCCATAAACAATCTCCTCTCGACCTACAAGATTAAGAGAGAGAAAAAAAGTGGTCTTGACTCAGAATAAGAAACAGATGTCCTACATTGCTAAGATATTCTCTTTAAAATATCCTTAATGGAAAGCATATTCACAGCTACTAGAAACAAGTTATTATATTATTTAAGGCTCAGTTCAGTTCACCTTAACACCTAGTATTGTGCCCTGAATTGTCCTGGGCATTACAAACATTATGGCGTTTGTTAACAGGCCATAATTACGTCTTTGAGGCGCTTATATGGATTAACATGAAACTAACGGCAATGTAGTACTGCAGACCAAGGTTATAGGGTATCAAAGAATGTGGAAGAAAGGAAGTAAAGTTGGTCATGAGGGTTTCAGGAAGTTGACATCTAAGCCTACATTCAAAAGATAAGGGGGAACTCACAGAGAAAAATGTCTGGGCATAAGGTCCCAGGCAGAGACAAAAGTCTGGAGTGACATAAAAGCATAGGACATTCAGGAAGATGCTGCTGGAATAGTGTGCCAGAAGAAAGATGGGAAATTAGATTAGAAATTTAATAGACCATGAAATCTCTTAGAAACAAAGTCAAATCAACTGGACTTCATCCTTAAGACAAGTGATGAGGCTCTGGTGAACTGCAGTGGACTCAAGTGAAGAACAGATTTTAGAAGGTCAAGATTGGAGAAAGTGAAAGTAGTTAAACCAAAAATGAGTACTGCAGGTCCTATTCACTCTTTAAATTCAATCAGCGTATCTAGCAGAATACAAGGTAAGTGAGGTATAAGAGCTCTACCAATATTTGATTAGAAAAAAAATACCTAACAGTTCCTGAAATCATAACCCATCCTCCTCTACCAAGATTAGCTTCTCTCTGATATATATAATCTGGAGCCTGGAGTTTATTTATAAGAACATGCCATGTGCTATACTAGGTGACATTTTGCTCCATTTTTTTTCTGTTCTCCCACCTCTAAACTAAAAAATTTGGAGCACTCTCACAATAAATAGCAGCTCAAGCCAGGTGCTGGTGGCTCACACCTATAGTCCTACCTACTCACAAGGCTGAGATCAGAGGATCAAGGTTTTGCCAACCTGGGCAGAAAAATCTTATCTCTAGTAAACTACTCAGAAAAAGCTGAAGTGGCACTGTGGCTTAAGTGGTAGAGTGCTGGCCTTGAACACAAAGAAACTCAGGGGGCTGGGAAGGTGGCTCAGTGGTAGAGCGCTTGCCTTGCATGCCTGAGGCCCTGGGTTCCATTCCTCAGCACCACATAAGCAAAAAGAAAAAAGCCGAAAGTGGCGCTGTGGCTCAAGTGGTAGAGCACTAGCCTTGAGCTGAAGAGCTGAGGGACAGAGCCCAGGCCCAGAGTTCAGGCCCCACGACCGGACCCCCCCCAAAAAAAAGAAAAGAAAAAAAAAGAAACTCAGGGACAGAGCCCAGGCCCTGACTTCAAGCCCCAGGACCAGGAAAAAAAAAAAAATAGCAGCTCAAGAAGTCTACCAGCTAGGGTATGAAACAGATATAAGTTCAAAGTCCTTTCATCTCCATATCTTTTCACTATGTGAAAATCAGTATTCTTTCAGGTATAATGCCACATGCCTATAATCCCAACACTTGAACACAGGTTCAAGGCCAACCTGGCTACATAGCAAGATAATGTCCCAAAATTAACAAAAAGAAGAAGAAAGAAAGAAAATCATCATTCTGAGGCATATTTGAATAATAATTTTAGTTTGCTATATTCATATAGATTTACTTGCCCTTTTACCTATTAGAATTTGTATATTCTCTATTAAAGAATAGCTAATGGCCAGTGCTGGTAGCTCATTTCTGTAATCCTAACCACTCAGGCCAGATCTGAGGATTAAGTTCAAAGCCAGCCAAGGTAGGAAAGTCTGTCAGACTCTTATCTCCAATTAACCACTAGAAAACCAGAAGTGAAGCTGTGGCCTCAAGAGGTAGAGCACTAGCCTTGAGCTAGAGCTCTAGCCTCAACTACACTCAGGACAACCCAGGCCCTGAGTTCAAGCCCCATGACCACTCCCCGCCCCAAAAAACTAATGGTATCTCTTCTTAATATACCTAAATGACTTAAAAAACAAAACAAAACAAAACGCCAGCCAGATATTTGGAAGAAATTCTGGTTAAATTCTTTCCTCTCTAATACTTCAATACTCAGAACACTTGATAACTTGTAAAGAAAGAAACTGAGCCAGGTGTCAGTGGCTCACTGGCTTACATCTGCTATCCTAGCTACTCAGGAAGCTGTGATCTGAGAAATCCTGTTCAAAATCAGCTCAGGCAGGAAAGTCTGTGAGACAGGAAAGACTGAGACTTATCTCCAAGTAAGCACCCAAAGAGCTGCAAAAGTATAGCTGTGGCTCAAATGGGAAAGCACTAGCCTTGAGCACAAAAGCTCAAGGACAGCGTCCAGGCCCCAAGTTCAAGCCCCAGGACAAGCACAAAAAAAGGAAATAATAAAAATAAAAGAAAGAGAAATTCAAAGGGTCTTGAAATTTAAAATAGTTCACAATTAAGAAGCAAAACAAAACAGAAATTAGGCTGGGAATATATCTCAGTGTAAAGCACTTGCTAAACATACAAGAAGCCCTGGGTTCCATCCCTAGTATCACAAAAACAAAACAAAACACAATAGAACAGCACTAGAGACATAAATCTAAAAGCATGAACATTTTTACATTAATTCAATCCAGAAATGTTACACTTGTCAACACCCAGTTTCAGGGAAGGGAGCATAATGTATCATTTTACTGGTTTAGAAATAATCAAGGAATGGAATTTTAATATGTGTGATTTTATTGCTTTGGAAATCATCACTAGTCTGTTAAAATGTGTATGCTCATATTTTATAATAGTTGCTATGGAAAACCCTGTGCTCTTAACATCATGTATCCTTTTGTTAAGCAATATATATGAGCACAAGTATGTAAGCTAGACTATTCAAAAATGAGTTTGTGCTTCTACTGAACAGATTACCACTAAAATAATAGCATAATCCAGTAAGAGACCTGGTTTAAAATCCATTTTTATCATCTTTCAGTTATATGACTTTAGGCTTGTTACTTAACAGTATGGAACCTCAAATTCTCAATCTAAAAGATGCCTATCATGGCACCTGTTAAAAGGGAAGTATGGATTAAATGAGAATTTATACAAAACATTTCAAACAGTCTAGAATACTGTAACTATTCAAGAGATAGTAGTTATTATACTTCATCTTCACTGTATTTGTCTGAGGTTGTACTTAACATAAAGTTGATTTTTAGCTTAAAAACAAAAAGGTGGACATGTTAAACAGTCACTCCTTTCTATGCCTACTTTTAAAATCTATTGTTTAAAAAGTTGGCTTACAAAACATTTCATGATTTTTATAAGTTAATTTTAGGGCTAGGCATATAGTGCATGGCTATAATCCCAGCTACTAAGAAGGTAGATACAGAAAGATTGTAATTTGAGGCCAGTCCTGGCACATTAGTGAGACCCTATCTCAAAAACAAGCTAGGATTAGTTGAGTCTAAGACTGGTCCCAGCTACTCTAGAGGTGGAGATAAGAAGATGGATGTCTCAGAGAAAATCAGCACCAGACTATCTGAAAAACAAAGACTGGGTCATGTGTGTGCAAGCAAAGCAAAGATACTTTTCAATAGGACGGTTTCTATATATTGGTCTAAATGAAGTGTCTGTTTCACTGAAGACTCATAATAAGCATTGCCTTTAATAATGATGTTATACATTTGTATTTGTTCTGAAGTAAACAATTCCTTTAGTAAATCTTTTCAGAGCATTGTTTAGGGACTCTCAACTTCCCGAAAGTATTTATTCGTACCAGTAAAATCCTACAGTTTAAGTAAATATTCTTTAATTTGTTTGGCTTATGAGTTTAAAGACATATGTAACAGTCTGGACAGTCATAAATACAATTCTCCACCTTGCTGTTATTCTAACACCAAAGGGCACAGGGAATATAAGCCAAAGCAACATGAACAAGCTCAAACTCAGAATACAGAGTCATAATTATTTTCATTACAATTCTCATGTGAGCTCTCCAATTAAAAACTCTCTGTCCCTATAGATAAACTGCACACAAAAACGTAATATATATGTCTATAAATATAGATAGATAGATAGATAGATAGATAGATAGATTTGCTCCAATTTATTTCTTTGCTACCTACCTCAAGAATTTAATCTAGATCTCTTAGAATCTCTGAACAATTCTTTCTAAGAGTATAAAATATCCCACAATGAATTATTTCATTTCCTATTGTGTTGATTTTGTGAACCCAGCTTTGGTGCCTAAAAAACGCGTGACTTATGGATGTTTACATCCTCTAACACTACAATGGACATTGAGAAGAGTTGATGCAAATTCAAAAACTCTCAAACATTCTGTTACACATGACAGTTTGGAAAAACGCAATACAATAGCAAAGAACTAAGTGCTGTTTCCTTAAGGGGACTGGAAGCCATGCAAGTCAGCAATGGGAAGAATGATTAAGTTGAATCTACTCTTCTAATTTATTCTGAGACTTCTCTAAATTTTGACTTTTCTCTCCAAAAAAAAATCAAAGATACCAACACCAACCCCCAAGCAACATTTTAGAAATAAGTATACATTATAAATAAAATACTCAATCAAAAGCACTACATTTCAAGTGCTTTTTTTTTTCACATTTTGTTCACAATCGCATTGTAATTGCTGTACCTGAGAAGATTTACAAAATCCCAAAACAGAGAAGCACTTTCCATCTGATTTATATTTCATTTGTTCCTCATCCACTTTAGAGAAAGGAACTATATCACTTCCATAGCGGAACCCTAGAGAACAAGAGAAGAGCATCTGTTAGGCATATGGGGCCTCATTTTCTCCAAGCTGAAATGAGCTCTGTGCTACATTAACAACACATGCACATTCCACAGCCAGTCTCCATCTTCTAGTCCCTGGAATCAAAATTACTGCCCCTTGTGATCAAGGAAAAAAGCACAACCCACATATATACAATATCTAATCCATTAAAATCTAATTACATTTTTTAAGTAGCATCTTCTGTAACTTAAGTTACCTTACCAACTACTCAACCTAGATTAACAACTGTAGCAAATGCAACAGACTAGTTATACTCCAAAGATAAACCATGGCTGACTAAAGTACAAGCATGATTTGTCAACATAATAAAAACACATTTATCCAGAAATCTGGAGATTCACAAGAGAAACCACTCCTAGGAAATTTTCAGAACAAAATATTTTTTAAAAATAATAATAAACAAATTTGTTTTTTCCCTTCCGCTCCCCAAATTATACCAACATCAAATACAGTGAAAACAGGCGTTATACCGTGGGGGAGGGACATAACAAAGCAACAAAAAATTCACGTATAAATACGTTAGAAACAATAGCAAGAAAGAAAAAAATCACTTGTGTCCTTATCTTGGTTGACCCATTGCAACAACGAGATGTACAAGACGCTATATTGAAAAACGAACTTTACAATTTAGGTGGGGTGATATAGTTGTGGAGATGGGAGGGAAGAGATGGTAGGAGAAAAACAAAGGAGGAGGCAACAATATTTGATAAGAAATGTATTAATTACCTTGCTCTTGTGATTGTAACCCCTCTGTACAGTATTTTCACAATAAAAAACTTATTTAAAAAATAATAATAATAAAAACATCTGCTAGAGAGTCAAATACCTAACAGAAGAAGCCAAAGCTCCTCTTCTGTTTAGAAATTTTCAGTTAATGGGACATGTATTTTTCTCCATTTATTGCTGGGTTTTCTCCCCCAAGACACACACTTTTTAGAATATTTATATAGACTATTGGCTTCAAAAAACAAAAAAAGACAAAAATTTCAACCCCGCCTCTTCCTTATGCAGTATCTATTGTATATTTTGAGGAAAAGGATCATCAAAATGCAAAGATGTGGGCTTTAGGTAAATGCACATCTTTATTCTAAGAAACAAAACGAAAAAGAACTTGTAGAAAAGAAAAGTGAGAGAAGGGGTGGGTTAGGAGCAATGGGTGACAATGTTGTCAGACACTTTGTATTCATATACTGTTTTTTATAATGGGAACGTCTTTGTACAACTACTTAAAGATAATAAAAAATTTAAAAAGAAGAACTTGGAGTCTGGAGGCAGATTCTTCTTCAATCTAGTGCATCACGTGTTCCTGTTAGTCTAATGATGCCATGTGTTTAATTAAAAAGAAACGTGTTGCAATTTCATGTACATATTTTTTAAAAAGACAGCAACAAAACATATGGCACATGATTAAGAGCTGTATGTAAACCAAATGTTTTTCTAAATTTTCTTTCATCAGTCATTTATTTCAGTTGTTTAATCGGACAACTTGAAAGTTCAAATTAAGATGTGGTTCTTCTATGTAAGGGAAAATAACTCTAACTTTGTACATGGCAAAATATACAAGAGACTATAGCATACAGTCACATCTCTTTGCAATGTGTGCACACTAATTCCTCTGTGTAACTTTAAAAGTTACTGAATGTCCTTCCACCTTGTTTCCATATCTATAAAATAGAATAGCAAGACTGCCTACTTCATTAAGTGGCTATGACAATTAAATGACAAAAAGCAGGCTGTCAGTTAGATATACTCTAAAAGCTCTACTTCCCTGCTCTTAGTCTTTTTCTTCCTTCCTTCCTTCCCTCCCTCCCTCTTTCCCTTCCTTCTTTTTCTTTCTCTCTCTGTCTCTCCGTCTCTCTCTCTCTCTTTCTTTCCCCCTGGTTCTAGGGCTTAAACTCAGGGCCTGGGTGCCCTGAGATTTTATGCTCAAAGCTAGTTTTCTACCCCTTAAGCCACAGCTCCACTTCTGATTTTTTGTTGGCTAACTGAAGAGTCTCATGGACTTTCCTGCCTGAGCTGGCTTTGAACTGTGATCCTCAGCTCTCAGCCTGTTGAGTAGCTAGGATTACATGTGTGAGCCATTGGTGCCTGGCTTTCATCCTAGCTTTCAATCATGCTATTCTTACACTATAGACCAGTACTTAGAACAGGTATAAACTGATGGAGTCATGATTCTAACCCAATTCTTCTAATTCTAAATTTCATGTTCTGTGCAACTAAATTGAGATTAAAAAATAAAAATAGTAGAAATTTTGGAGTGTTAACTACATCCCACCAGGAGAAAGGAATCATAATCACCACCACCTTTAAGTTACTGTAGTCCCTAAACAATGAACTATACACAATGAAATACAGTGTCATAGATGTAATTTTTTCAAGACTAGCAAATCAAAACTATACAAGGTAATACATAGCCTGGCAATAACTTTACCTAACGATCCTGGTGGTTGTTTTAACTATCATTTGGGATCTTATAACTTCTAGTTCTGGGACATTCAGAAATTCTCAATTACTTTCAAAGTTGTTGGGACAAAAATACTACATAGGAACTGGATGCTGGTGGGCTCACACCTGTAATCCTATTCAGGATTACTCAGCCATTCAAGAGGGTGAGAGCCTAAGGAACTAAGTTTGAAGCCAACTCCCACAGAAAAGTCCATGAGATTTTATCTCCAAAATTACCAGCAAAAAGCATGGCTGGAGGAATGGCTCATATGGTAGTATAGAATGATAGCCAAGCAAGTACTGAAGCCCTGAGTTCAAACTCAAGCACAAACAAAATAAATAAGTAATATATATAATAGTATATATGGTAAACAAAAATTATATATTACCCTATATTATATATAGTAACATTATATTACATATTAGTATATAATATCATATAATACATAGTATAACAGCAATAATATAGTAATATGTATTAATATGTATTATATGTTATATATATAAGATAATAGGTACAATTTTGAAGATCTTAGAAAGCACAAACCATAATCACACAAATATTTTCTTATTCCACTAAGGTAGCATAACTAGTAGGATCCAAAACATGAAACTGGCACTTGGAAGAATAGTTATCATGGAAGTAAAAATTAAAATAAAGGAAACAAACAAGCAGAAAAAAAAACCTCCCCTTACTACCTTGTTTTAGCCAGTTTAGCTATTCTCATAGCATGGGAGTTTCAACTAGAATAAACTTACTACACCCTGTCACTCCAGAAGAATGCAAGCTTCAGTTACCCTCCTAGGAACCATCCTGCCCACTGATGGATAGGACCAGGATCTTACTGTCCCCTCAGAGTTGCAGCTCTGTAACTCAGAGGAGTATCTCCAAGTGCACATTAGTATAAGTCTTAACCTGCCTTACACCATCTTGAAGACAATCTCTTTTAAGCAAAAGTGCAAACTCTTCCCAGCATACCTTGAATAGTATCCTCTTTGGAAACTTCTGTTTCATCATCATCATTTAAGCAATAAACTGTTTCTCTTCGTACATCTTCTTTCTTAAGGGTTCTTGCATCCACAATTATCCAAGTCTTTCTAACTTTTGTCTGTATAATCTTATCTCCAAATGACAAATAAATGGAAAAATAAGGAAAGACTGGATTCTCGTTGATAGCAGATGAAAACCTAATGTGCTCTCTCGTTCAAAAACAAACACTCGGCACAATTACTCTAGTTATATTGTTTTGAAGTTTTTTTTCTTGCCTATTATGCAAAACCTTAGTTTAGTTCCTAATAAAAACATCTTATAATTATTTCTACTGCAGATCCCTCCCCCACAGTGTAACCCCGCTTTCACTATATTTGATGTCAGTATAACATGTGGAGGAGATGGGGACAAACAAGTCGTTTAAGGATTCAGGTGGACCTGTTGCAACAATGAGAAGTACAAAATGTCATGTCAAAACCAGCTTTACAATGTCGGTGGGGGGGGGGGGGGGGGGTGTAGGGAGGTGAAGGGTAAACAAAGGAGGAGGATGCAATGCTTGGTAAGAAATGTATGCATTATCCTGCCCATGTAATTGTAATCCCTCTGTACAGTATGTTCTCAAATAAAATAAAATTAAATTAAAAAAAAAAAAGATAATCTGCAGATAATTATTAATACCTGGATAAATATACTCCTTATACAAAACCCTCAGACTGTCTAATAAAGGGGACTGTATACTATTTTTCCAATAAAAAGAAATCAATAGATTTTGAGAAGAAAATCAAAATAGTAAAGGAGAGACTATTCATATATCTAGGGACACTATTCTAAGCCTTGATAGAACCCAAATAAATATTTAGCTCCAAGTTTCTCATGATATGGGCTGGGAATGTGGCTTAGTGGTAGAGTGCTTGCCTCACATGCATGAAGCACTGGGTTGATTCCTCTATACCACATAAACAGAAAAGGCCAGAAGTAGCGCTGTGGCTCAAGTGACAGAGTGCTAGCCTTGGGCAAAAGAAGCTCAGTGACAGTGCTCAGGCCTTGAGTTCAAGCCCCAGGACTGGGGCAAAAAAAAAAAAAAAAAAAGCCGTGAGCCAGTGGCTCACACCTGTAATCCTAGCTACTCAGGAGACTGAGATCTGAGGATCACGGTTCAAAGCCAGCCAGGGCAGGAAAGTCCGTGAGAGTCTTATCTCCAATAACCCACTGGAAAACTGGAAGTGGCTCTGTGGCTCAAGTGGTAAAGAGCTCGCCTTGAGCTGAAGAGATGAGGGACAGTGCCCAGGCCCAGAGTTCAAGCCCCATGACTGGGAGGGAAAAAAAAAAAAGATTCTCATGATATATAATGTGTTTGAAAGAAAGTACTGAAATACATGTTTTTATATTTATTTTTTATACTGAAAAAAATTTCTGACCAGGCACTGGTGGCTCACCACTGTAATCCTAGCTACTTAGGAGGCTGAGATCTGAGGATCACAGTTCAAAGCCAGCCCAGGCAGAAAAGTCCGTAAGACTCTTATCTCCAATTAATCACCAGAAAACCAGAAGTGGCGCTGTGGTAGAGCACAAGCCTTGAGCTGAAGAACTCAGGGACAGCACCCAGGCCCAGAGTTCAGGCCCCAGGACAAAAACAAAACAAAACAAAACAGCTGGGCACCGGTGGCTCACACCTGAAATCCTAGCTACTCAGGAGGCTGAGATCTGAGGATCGCAGTTCAAAGCCAGCCTGGGCAGGAAAGTCTGTGAGACTCTTACGTCCAATAAACCACTCAGAAAACTGGAAGTGGCACTGTGGCTCAAGTGACAGAGTGCTAGCCTTGGGCGAAAGAAGCTCAGTGACAGTGCTCAGGCCCAGAGTTCAAGCCCCACGACCAACAAAAGAAAAAAGAAAAAAAAAAAGAAAGAGACAGAGAAAGAAAAAAAGAAAGAGAGAGAGAGAGGATGGATGGAAGGAAGGAAGGAAGGAAGGAAGGGAAGGGAAGGAGGGAGGGAGGGAGGGAGGAAGGTACGGGAAAGGGAAAGGGAAAAGGAAAAGGAAAGGAAAGGAAAGGAGGAAGCTCATGTTGGGGCTTGGGAAAGACATGCTTACTCATACTAGACTTTCATCAAATAATCATCACCAGCAACTCACTCTTGAAACTGTGCTATTATGTACAAATGTACATGTATTACAAAACGCAATTTCACACTAACAGCTCACCAGTTTTTGACATTTTAGATGCTACTACTCTCAGATCACTAATAAGTAAATTAGGTGTGAAGAAATCTTCAAACTCTGAACTCTGGTATGTCAACTACATTCCTGACATATTACAATGACAAGTTAATTCATTATTTTTCTTCCAAAAAGACAGAAAAGCCCAAAGAGAAAGAAGAAAAACTCAAACTATATTATACACAATTCTTAAAACTTCTCTTGCTAGCATGCCTTTTTATATAAAAAGCTAAACAAAGATTAAATAAAAAGGGAGAACTGCCAGAGAAGCAGTAATTATGCTCTGAATAACCCACACATGAATTGCCAGCTCCTTACATAAGCATCTTGATCTGCTCTAACATTATTTTTTAAAATGTCTACTTGTTACTTACCGATTTATAAGCCACAATCCTTATAGACAAATTGGAGCCAATGGTCAGTTGGCAGGGCCAGGGCATGGAACGCCTCTCAATTTTCTTAAAGGCATTCAGTTGTCGCAGGCTCTCACTTTATAAATAAAAATATAAAATGAAACATGGCTAGATGATGATGCACTTACTTTTCCTGAATGAGAAATGAACTGTTGATGATTATAAAGAGAACAGCAGGGGATGGCAGGAAAATGACAACCAAAAGTTGAGAGAGAGCCAACACAAGTTGGCTTAGAAGGGAGTCAAACTGGGATTTACTATACTGACAGGTGAAAAGGAACAGCTTTATCTTTATTCAACCGTTTCTTTAACTCTGCCAGTGGCTCTTAATGTTTTTTTTAGGACCAAGACACCTTGGAGCATATGGTAAAAATGCATTTACAAATAAGTTGATACACAATGTAAAAGGTTCACAAAAAACAACAGACCTAAGGATAAGAACATCTACTCTGAGTGGGGAGGGAAGGGATGGTAGGGGAAAAACAAAGGAGGGTGTAAGAATGCTCAATAGGAAATAGACTCATTACCTTGCTCATGTAACTGTAACCCCTATGTACAATATCTTTACAATAAAAATATATTAAAAGAAAAAATAAGAGGCTGGGAAAGTGGCTCAGTGATAGAGCGCTTGCCTTGCATGCCTGAGGCCCTGGGTTTGATTCCTCAGCACCACATAAGCAATAAGAAAAAAAGCCAGAAGTGGCACTGTGGCTCAAGTGGTAGAGCACTAGCCATTCAGGCCCCACAACCAGACCAAAAAGAAAAAAGGAAAAAAAAGAAAAAACAAAAAGAACATCTGCTCTGGATGTCAGAGGAGCCCCACTAGAACCTTCTTGCTCAAAACACGGACAATTCATTTCTTAAAGCCAATTGTTTTGCCGGGTGCCGGTGGCTTACGCCTGTAATCCTAGCTACTCAGGAGGCTGAGATCTGAGAATTGTGGTTCAAAGACAGCCCAGGCAGGAAATTCCCTGAGACTCTTATCTCCAATAAACCACCAGAAAACCAGAAGTGGCACTGTGGCTCAAGTGGTAGAGTGCTAGCCTTGAGCAGAAGAGCTGAGAGACAGTGCCCAGGCCTCCTAGAGTTCAAGCCCCACAACTGACAAAAAAAAAAAACAACAACAACAACTAATTCTTTTAAATAAAAGATAGTATTTGTTTCTATATGCATACAAAACAAAGTTAAGTAACAACTACTAGGGGATAAAGGAAATAGTCTATATTTAGTCTTTTAAAGGAAAAAACTCTATATGTTTTTTTATTAGTGAGAAGGAGGACTGGAGGAGGGAAAGGTACCGCTTCATTTAAACAAAAGTAAAGATCACTTCTATTTTTACCAGTTACCCATCAAATCCAACAGAGAAGATTATAGACAAGGTAGTATCTGTGGTATTCATTAAGATAAAGGGCAAAGGAATTAATGACCAACTATACTTACCACACAACCCAGGCCTTACGGTTGATTTTCTTGGTACACATGAAGTGCAGATATAGGAAGACGTAGAGAACTATCTTACATTATCCACTGAGTTATGGACAGGGAGATTTCAAAAGACTATTTCTTCATTAATTTATAACAAATAGTAGAACAGATAACACATCTGGCATACTGCTACCAAAACTTATACTACAGCTAGGCTATGAATTTGTTGGGGAACAAATGGGTCTGAGACAGGTCAACTCTGTCTCATAAGACATTACTAATCCAAGCATGAGTCAGGCCTAAAACCTTGATGGACTATGGATTCCATTGTAGGGAAAAATTCTAAATATCAGAGTATAAGATATAACGTTCAAGAACAGCCAGATTCATTCTGCAGTAGATTTTACCAGGTAAAAGTCAAGTTGTCTTCCTAAGATCCTCACAGGGATAAATCTGTTCAAGTGCTGCTCAGTACAATCCACTTGTAATTATGCCTGCCCAATAGACAACTAAGCACTTGAAATATGACTGCTGTGACTGGTGGATCAAATTTCAAGATTTAATTTTAATTAACGCAAATAGTCTCATGTGTCTACTGGCCACTATATTGGATGGCAAAGTGCTTGTCCACACCTTCATGGCAGACCCAAAGTCAAAGTTGCTTCAAATTGCTAGGACAATGCACAACAAATTCCCTGTTTGCTACGCTCTACAGAGGAAAAAAAAATTTTAAATAGTAATTTATATAGGCCTATAACTTTTCTTCATGTTACTATGGTTAATATGCTAGCTTAAGGCATATTCCCAAAATTGAAAGAGAAATAGCACACAAACATAACTGCACAGACTGTGACAAGAACACAAATTATTCCAAGATACTTAAGGATTCCTATTGAGTTTTTAGCAATCACTAGGAAATTACAACCCCATGTATAAACTTTCCATTTACCTATAATTTGTCAAGGGGGTTCATATTTACAAAATGAAGATGTACTACTTGTCAATTATGGCTCACCAGAAAAAAAAATTTTTTTTTTTGATCAGTCATAGAGCTTGAACTCTGGGCCTGGAAGCTGTCACTCAGCTCTTCATCTCAAGGCAAGCTCTCTACCACTTGAGCCACATCACCACTTCCAGTTTTCTGGTGGTTAAGTCTCACGGATTTTCCTGCCCGGGCTAGCTCTGAACTGAGATCCTCAGATCTCAGCCTCCTGAGTAGTTAGGATTACAGGCGTGAGCCACCGGTGTCCAGCACCAGAAATATTTAAAAACATAATTAAGAAATAACTTAGAGCAGATATATATTACAGCTACTTAAAAATATTCTAGTTGCTGAATGTTTACTTTGAGAAGTTGGCCTATACTGCTTTTATTTTGTATATTGATTATTAAACTAGAATTTATTTATGAACATCAAACAGTACTAGCCCTAAGAATCTGAGTTCACACAAGCCTGTAATCCCAGCAACTCAGGATGCTGAGATCAAAGAATCATGGTTCAAAGCCAGCATGAGAAAAAAAAAGTCCAAAACATTCTATCTCCAATTAACCAGCAAAAATCCCAACTGGAAGCATGGTTCAAGTGGTAGAGTGCCAGCTAGGAGCAAAAACTCTAGCAAGAGTACAAGGTCCAAGTTCAAATACCAACACATATACACACACAGGGGAGACCTGTGACTGAAAGAAATTTATGTAAGATTAAAAGTTGTCACCAGTGTCTTCACTTCTTACCTGAAGGAATAAATTTCTTCCAGTCCATCTTCACCTTCTAAAGACATCATCATCTTTTCTACCATCTGAATACCTTCTTTTTGCTGCTTAGTAAATCCTTTTAGAGGAAAGGACGGTTCAGAGTGGTCCAAGCTGAAGTTGCCATCTCCTCTGTCTCCAGTTCCATCTTTCTTGCCGATGGAGAAAGGCAAACTATCCAGAAAAGACCAGCAATAATTAAAAAGACAAGCTCTGATGCTAAATAATCTTGTTACTGTTACCATTAGCTATGAGAAAACAAGCATGTCAGTCAACTCACCAAACTTCATATTTTTCATCTACCAAATGACTCATCTACCTCACCCAATATTGTTTCAATTTCAAGTGACTAAAACTCCTTTAACTTAGTAACAGGGAGAAAAGGATATTTACCAGCTTACATAACAAAATAATTGAAAAAGCAAGCATGGCCTGAGGGTCTCAAATGCCAGAATATCTGACACTCTCCATATGTTCAACCATATTTCACCTTTATTTGAAATCAATCAGTAAACCAACCATGCACCAAGTAATTATTAATGAATTCCTATACAGAAATCAGAAAGTTACTTGATATAAGGAAAACTAAACTTTATTATGTTTTACTCCAGTTATCTGAATTGAAACCAAAATTAGGTTGGTATTAATAGTCTTAAAAGCTATTAAATAATCAATATATAAACTGAAAAAACCACCAAAATGTTTTATGATAATACTTTATATGGGTAATATAAATGCTTTCATGAACACAATCCCATTTAATCCTTACATTAAAATATAGATTTCTATCTCCACTTTTTTTAAAAGAAACTGAAGGAGTTTGGCCAAATTGAAATAATTTGGCCCAAACCACATAGCTAATAAAGAACAGAGCAAACAATCACCTGATGGAAGGGCATGGTTCTTTCCACTGTAGCACACACTATCTTACTTTATCCCTGGAAACTAAAAGCTAAATAAAGGCTCTAATTTCTTGGAGAGCACTCAACATTGTCTGTGGTCATTCCAAATAGGATGAATATTTTTTAAAGCAATTTCTCTATCATTTCACTTCCTGTATTTAAAATGAGGCTTTTGTTTGTATGTTTTCTACATATAAGCATAATAGATTTGAGTGGCCCACATTTCCTATCAGATATAAAGCTCCTCAGGAGCAAGGAATAGCACATAGGGCTTACTTTAGGTGTTTGGTTTTGCCATAGCATTAACCAGAAGAGAAAAATGACATGAAAAAATAAAGTCAAAATTTTATCTTACGGCTGGGAAGGTGGCTCAGTGATAGAGCACTTGCCTTGCATGTCTGAAGCCCTGGGTTCGATTCCTCAGCACCACATAAGCAAAAAGGAAAAAGCCGGAAGTGGCGCTGTGGCTCAAGTGGTAGAGCGCTAGCCTTGAGCTGAAGAGCTGAGGGACAGTGCCCAGGCCCAGAGTTCAGGTCCCATGACCGGACCCAAAAAAAAAAAAAATTTTATCTTAGAAAAGCAGTTATAGTAGCAGTTCTTTCTAGTCCCTATTTGATCAGAAGTAAGTTTCTCAATAGTCAGTAGAAACTGAAAACTAAGTTCAAGGACCAAGCAATCTAATCCAACTAGAACAATCAATCATATATGACTATATCAAACAACAAAATCATAAACTCTTTATGTTGGTGGGTTTTAACACAAGAAAACCTATTTCCTAAAAACAATAACAACAAAAACACAACTAGTCAAATAGTGAGCAATAGATGAAAAGGTTGTCTCTCTTTTCTACACACTTTGCTGTGAGACACACACCAAGAAATAAACAGATAAGAAGCTTCCTATTAAAAGAGCAGTATGGTATGCTTCAGCCTTTCAGAAGCAACTTGAGTTCATGAACAAGGAATAGGAAACAGAAACTAAGCTGGGATTCTGAAGTACTGAAAAAAATAATTCAATTAGAAGTGTCACTTCAAAAGTACTTAATCTCTCTGAAGTACTATCTTAAGTACCAGTTTGATGGAGTATTCTGAACTTCTTTTCCTATAGTCCTACAGAAAGGAGATGTCCCTTAACAGTCTTAAGAGGTGTATGTGTGACAGAGAGAAAGAGAGAGAGAGAGAGAAAGAGAGAGAGATTCTTAATTCCCTATGCTAGACATTTTAAGAAGCCAAAAGCTTACCTCTAGCTACTGACATCTCAGTTTGGAAAAATGAATGTCCTAGAAGATTGATAATTCAACATCTTATGTTATCACTCTATTTTCACCAAAAATGGAACAAAAAATAGGTTTCATAGTAGGATTAGTGTGTTGAAAAGAAATTTTTTATTCGGGTGTGTAAGACAGAAAAAGTAATTCACAGGAGGGGACATTCAGGTTATTATGAGAGAATGGACTCTCCCTAAAAAATTGTGAAATACGCATTTTCTTCCCAAATTTGTTGCCCATCTCTAAGTTATAAAAGTACATTGTATTTTATGTATGTTACTGCATCCTTTAGATCTGAGGAAATGCTAAATATAAATATCTATGAATGGAAAAAGTACTCCTAGCTTGACACCTTTGTTTCCCAAATCTGATGAGCTTGGTTCTCTGAGCTGTTTAAGAAAGTATCAATCTGATAACTACTGCATAAAGTTTTTACTTAAATGTTTTGTGCTGTTTTTACTATTCAAAGCACAAAACAATGATTTGCTACTGAGCTCAATTATTCTGTATCATAGTGACTCTCACCTCCATGAAAACAGAATAATCAGTAAAGCTCAATTCTTAGTCATCTGACCAATCCCAACTATGCTACAGAGGAAGATTCCCATGAACCAAGCATTTGGCAAGGTCCCCACTCACTACATTAGAGATAACAAGATTTTTCTGCATACATGATTCTTAGGATCTTACAAGAATTGCAGAGAAATGCCAGATTTCTTCAGGTTTTGAATTATAATATCCACTTGGTCTTTGCTGAACGGACTGCTCAGGTCAGTGAACACTTCAATATGCCTCTTCTCAAACTTCTTTCCTCTGAAATGAGGAGTTATCATATTAATAACTCATTCTCCTGAATTAATTTGTACAAATTCAAATAAAACTTGGTCAATGAGCAAAGATAGGCTACAATTACTAAAGGATTAGATTCTAAAAGTCTACATATTTTGGGTGCTCAGTTGAGTTCCTATCAAACACATAATCAATCCTGGCAGACGTCCTACTTAAAACATCTTGGGAGGAAAATTGCCAACATCATAAAAATACATGTTTCTGAATCCCTAACTCAAAATACTAACACTTAAAGATGCAATAACTGATGTAAAGATCCCTGTCCAGTCTTCATGTGTACAAAGTGTTAACAAGGAACTCTTCTACAGTAACAGAACTTCAGTCTATCAGGTTCATGTTCTAAACATCTGCTCCAATTCTATGCACAGAATTAGTGGCAGGATGTGCCATAGGACTGTACAAAAAGTAAGAAATAAGAATATAGATGCAGGCCTGGGATTTTAGTACAAACGTCTTCCCAAACAGCCAAGGGGTGTGTGTGTGTATGCATGTGTGTGCAAAGATACACGTTTTCAAGGCAGAGTAACTAAGTAAATAGTGACTTCAAAAGTTGCTCAGAGTTAGTATATACAAAATATCACTTATGGATCATACCATTTAGAACTATTGGAAGTTTTTGGTCATTAGTTTTAAGTCAAATAATAAAAACTGAAATAAACCAAACGCTTGTTTTTCCCAGAGATAAATTTCTACCAAATGTAGTATTTTTTCGCTTTAAACTTTTAAAAACTAGAAGTTGAAGCTGGGCACTGGTGTCTGGTGGTTAGCCTACAATCCTAGTTACTCAGGAGGCTGACATCTGAAGATCACAGTTCCAAGCCAAACCAGCCTAGGCAAAAAAGTCTGTGAGACTCTATCTCCAATAAACTACTCAAAAAAATCTGGAAGTAGAGCTCTGGCTCAAGTGGTAGAGTGCTAGCCCTAAGTGAAAGAAACTCAAGGATAGTGCCTAGACGCCTAGACCCTGAGTACAAGCCCCAGGACCACCACACACACACACACACACACACACACACACACACACACAAGAACCCAAAAAACCCACTCACACACACACACACACACACACACGAACCCAAAACACACACACACACACACACACACACACACACACACACACACACACACACACACACACACACACACACACACACACACACACACACACACACACACACACACACACACCAAGAACCCAAAAAACCCACTTAGAAGTTGAACCACTGAATTCTATCAGATATCCATTTTGCCATATAAACATATTACCTGTTTAACAATAAATCACAAAGTACAACCAACCCATATAGTTTTAGCAGAAAGGCTCATTTCTAGCTTTTTTCAGATGAAACACTTACACAGTTTCACGCTGAATCACATCCATGCACACGATGAGGGCATCCAGAACTCTGCTAGTTAAGGGTAGTGAGAGCACCAAACAATCCCTGCATGCCCAAATTTGTATTCCCCATCTCCACAAACAACAACTTTTTATTTTTATTCCAGAGGAGCTGGGAATTGTAGACATTGGACTATGTGATAACCAAAAAAAAAAAACAAAACACCTAAACTACAAGCACTTACTCAAGTGCCTTTCTTCCAAAAATTTACTCATTAACCATATTCAGAAATGTTATAGACCCAAAGTATAAATCCTGACACACATAGTATGACAAAGAAAATAAGCAAAAGGTAATCTCACATATTTCACTCATTAAACCAAAAAATGCTGTTTAATAGTACCTTTAACTTATTTTTGGTGATCACAGTCCATTCTCAAATATGAAGCCTTAATGCAGCATTTATAATTCACTTCCAACACAACAGCACCTCCCAGTGACCAGAAATGGTACTAATTTTGTGAAAGATGCCCAAACCTTGAAAATTAGTTTAGGGGCTGGGAAGGTGGCTGAGTGGTAGAGCAAATGCTTCATGAGGCCTTGGGTTCGATTCCTCAGCACCACATAAGCAAAAAGAAAAAAAGTCAGAAATGGCGCTGTGGCTCAAGTGGTAGAGCACTAGCCTTGAGCTGAAGAAGTGAGGGACAGTGCCCAGGCCCAGAGTTCAGGCCCCACGACCAGACACAAAAATAAATAAATAAATAAATAAAATTAGTTTAGATGGGGAAAAAATTTAGTTTAGATGTTAGAAATTGGAAATCTCAGTTTGGATATTAACCTAATTTTCACCCAATAACATCCTCCATTAAAGGGCAGAAAGAGCTAAAACTATAATCTTTTAACAAGTTTTTTTTATATTTTCAAATATTTTGGTTTTACTTCTAAACTTGTTTTGTTTGTTTTTGTGCTGGTCCTGGGCTTGAACTCAGGCTCTTTGGCTCAAGGGTAGTGTTCTACCACTTGAGCTACAATTCTATTCCTGGTATTTTTGGTGTTTGGAGGTAAGAGTCTCATGGACTTTCCTGCTTGGGCTGGCTTTGAAACATGATCCTCGGATTTCAGGCCTTCTGAGTGCCAGGATTACAGGCATGAGCCACAGGCACCTGGCACTTCCACACATTTTTAACCAGAACCAGAACCAAACCCTTTATAGATGGTCAATATGCATGTACATTTCCTATCATTTTTCCTTACCTTTAGCTCTCAATCCCTTTATATCACTAATAAAAAGAAAGAGCAAGTAGAAGACCTGAAGTCGGGCATCCAACCTGATTAAATCTTAACACATATTACCTCTCTCTCCAGAGCAAAAATCCCCAGTTGCTCCGAGCTGGGACTCTGAGAGAGCCCCCCCAGATTGTATTACGATTTCTCAGATTAAAGGAAATTTCTTCCATCTTCTCTGGTTAAAAAAGGATACAGTCAGCTTGTTGAGAACCTGGTTGGATTTTGTTTTCAATGTCCTCCAGCAAGTCAAAATCTGGTAGCATCAGGTGTCTGTGCACTGTGATGTTTTGATACTGGTCCCCTCTAGCAAGGCTATTCTCAGTGCCATCTGTACCAAACAGGACTAAGGCAATCTCATCCTTGCTCTCAGAAAACACCTACAGAAGAGTATAAGAAGGCTGAAAAACATATTAGAACCACTTGAGGCACTAAGATATCTAAGCTTCAGGAAGTATGTCCCTAGAGTCACAGAAATAGATGAAACTTGGGTCTTATTGACAATGACAAGGTTGTCTTTATTTCAGTTCAAGTAAGTGTAAGGGAATGGGTAAGGAGTAAATGCTCTTGATGACTTCATGGCAAGGTAGAATCTCTTTTTTTTTCTTTCCTGTCAGTTATGAGGCTTGAACTCAGGGCCTGGGTGCTTTCCTTGAGCTCTTCAGCTCAAGGCGAGCACTTCACTACTTAAGCCACAGTGCCACTTCCAGTTTTTTGGTGGTTTATTAGAGATAAGCGTCTCACAGACTTTCCTGCCCAGGCTGGCTTTGAACCATGATTCTCAGCTCTTAGCCTCCCGAGTAGCTAGGATTACAGGCCTGAGCTACGGATGCCTGGCTAGACTCTAACTCATTGTTGTTGTGTTATTCTTTGGTGCTGGTCCTAGGGCTTGGGCACTGTCCCTGAGCTTTTGTGCTCAAGGTTAGAACTCTACCACATTGAGCTAAAGCTCTATTTCTAGATTTTTAGTAGATAATTGGAGATAAGATGTCTCACAGACTTACCGTACTGGCTTTGCACTACAATCCTTCCTCATATGTCAGCCTCCTGAGTAGTTAGGATTCTAGGTATAAACTACCAATGCCTGGACAAACTTAATTATTAATGAAAACTAATTATGGATAATTTGAAGACGTTAGCCTGTCTTTCTAGAATATTTATTCAAAGTTACCATTTCCATTCAAAGTAACAATTTTAAAAGACCAATAGTTATCCAGGCTCTTGCCTGGCTGAAATTTGAGGACTTCAATTCAAAGCCAGCCCAGGCAGGAAAGTCCATGAAATTTTTAACTCCAATAAACCAACAAAAGGCCAGAAGTGGAGATGTGGTAGAGCTCCAGCCTTGAATGAGAACGCTAAGCATAGCACCTGAGTCCTGCGTTCAAGCCCAGTATCAACACTCACACATACACATGCACAAATAACCTGCAAGTTAATATTCCATATTCCAGACATTTCATGGAAGTTACATATGGCTTAGAGAGACTCATGTACACAAGGAGACAGTGAACAAGGAAGCTTATACTTCAGCAATGTTTATAACAGAGCAAAACATGTAAGCTACCCATCCATCAGCAGAACACAAAAATACACTGCAGGGGCTGGGAAGGTGGCTCAGTGGTAGAGCGCTTGCCTTGTATGCTTGAGACCCTGAGTTCGATTTCTCAGCACCACATAAGCAGAAGAAAAAAAAAAGCCGGAAGTGGTGCTGTGACTCAAGTGGTAGAGTGCTAGCCTTGAGCTGAAGAGCTGAGGGATAGCGCCCAGGCCCAGAGTTCAGGTCCCATGACTAGAACCTCCCCCCCCCCCCCAAAAAAAAAATACACTGCAGAGCCAGTCACTAGTGTCTCAGGCCTGTAATCCTAGCTACTTAGGAAGCAGAGATCTGAGGATCCTGGTTCAAAGCCAGCTTAGGCAGGAAAGCCTGTGAGACTCTTATCTCCAATTAACTACCTGCACCCCTGAAAAAAGCTGGAAGTGGAACTATAGCTTAGGTGTAGAGTGCTCCTGGAGTAAAAAAGCACAGGGACAGTAACCAGGCCCTGAGTTCAAGCCCCAGGATCGACAGAAAAATCAAACAAATAAAAAATCTGCAGAATTATTTTGTTATTGTTGTTGGTTGTGGGGCTTGAACTTAGGGCCTGGGCACTGTCACTGAGCTTTTTTGCTCAAAGCTAGCACTCTACCACTTTGACCCACAGCACCACTCCAGTTTTCTGGTGGCTCATTGGAGATAATAGTCTCATGGACTTTCCTGCCTGGGCTGGCTTTGAACTGCAATCCTTAGATCTCAGCCTCCTGAGTAGCTAGGATTACAGGCACAAGCCACCAGTGTCCAGAGCAGAATTTTTATACAATGGACATTATACTCAATAAAATGAATGAATCTGCGCAACATTTGTCAACATGAGTTAAACTTAGAAACGTAAGTTTGAGGAAAAAAATATGTACACATTAAAAAACATGTTCTTCTGACAGCTTTGCAAAACACAAAATATTACTTATGAATACTTATGCCAAAATAGTATAAATTATGCATAGTGATAACTACTTAAAGCTAAGGAAAAGGAAAGAAAGTAGGAAAGGCTTAAAGGTTGTCTATAATACAAGACATTTTAGTTTTTAAGAAAATAAGGAACTAAGGAAAGGACTGGGAATGTAGTTTAGTGGTAGAGTGCTTGCCTAGCATGCATGAAACCCAGAGTTCAACTCCTCAATACCATAAAAAAGGAAGTGGCGCTGTGGCTCAAATGCTAGCTTTGAACAAAAGAAGCTCAGGGACAGTGCCCAGGCCCTGAGTTCAAGCCCCAGAACTGGCGAAAGGAAGGAAGGAAGGAAGGAAGGGAGGGACGGAGGGTGGGAGGAAGGGAGGGAGAGAGAGGGAGAGAGAGAGAGAGAGAGAAACAAAGAGAGAGAGAGAGAGAGAAAGAAAGAAAGAAAGGAAAGAAAGAAAGGAAAGAAAGAGAAAAAGGGTTCAAAAGTTCACCTCAAAGCAAGATAATCCTGCTCCAATCAGAAAACACCAGGTATGGAAAAAAAAAAATCGGAAGGAAGTAGAGGAATGGACACAGATTTTATCTTCCAGCTTCCTAGATTCACTTTAGTTCTCATGGAAGAGGCAGAATAAAAAAATAAAGTACTGCTTCTCTCAAAACAACAGCAATAAAAAACTCTATGGGTTAAATATGGCTCAGTGCTTCATACTGCTAGGCCCTGGATTTATAATCCTTAGTACATTTTTTTTAAAGCCTCTGAACTATACTAAGATATAGCAGTACTATTTCAATAACAAAATACACATCAATAACCAAAGATGGGTTGCTAGCACTCTCTTTCTTGATACCTCAAGAACTCTAGGTCATAAGACTAAAAGATCTAGAATGATAGGTGAGATGCAATAATGCCCAAGAAAGTAACAACACCCAGAAAAACAGCAGAGGTGTCTAGGAGGGGCTGCAGCTCCCAGTGAATGAACCAAGGCCCTGTGGCCTTAGCAAACTTGGCAGTTGTACCAATCAGAAGAGGTAAAAATAAGAGCTAAAAATTTCATAGTGTTTGAAATATGCCAAGGACTCTTCTAAGCACTTATCTACATCCACTCTGTTTTCAATGCTATGTGAGAGGCATTATTATTTTCTCATTTTATGAACGGGGCATTGAGACACTGTGACAGATGGCATCAAGACAGCCACCATGAATTCCTTTTCTGGCTCTAGCTATTGTACTTTTAAACATTACTTTATACTGCCTTGTCTGATAAAAACTGAAACATCTAGTGAATGAGCCAGAACAGGAAAACAAAAATCAGACTCTAGTGGTAGGTGAACTTGTATGTAAAGGCATGAAAAAGAACGTCCCAGATTTCTGACAACACTGAGGCTGGACATTAGGAGGAGACTGGTATTTCACATTAGTAGGTAAAGCCGACAAATGGTTAAAACACAGATTACAAGCTCAAGATCAGGCTGAAATTTACCTGTCGCTGGATAAACATGGTCATCACCTTCTTTGCTTGTTCAAATGGGGTCTCTTTACCAGGAAAGGAGTTATTCATAGTAAAGCCCACGTCCATACACAGCACAACAGCTGCCTAGAAACCAAGTCCAAAACAGAATATGAGAAAATAAGTCATTAAAAAAGACTCTGAGAGGCTGGAAATGTGGCTTAGTGGTAGAGTGTTTGCTTAGCATGCATGAAGTCCTGGGTTCGATTCCTTAGTACCACATAAACAGAAAAAAGTGGTGCTGTGGCTCAGTAGTAGAATGCTAGCCTTAGAAGCTCGGGGACAGTGTGCAGGCCCTGAACTCAAGCCACAGGACTGGGAGAAAAAAAAAGATTCTGAGCCTGGCACTGGTAGCTCATAACTGAGGAGGCTGAGATCTGAGGATCTCATTTCCAAACCAGTGCAGGCCAGAAAGTCTCTGAGCCTCTTATCTCTAATTAATCACCAGAAAACCAGAAATACAGCTGTGGCTCTCAAAGTGGTAGAGTACTAGCCTTGATTAGAAAAGCTCTGGATCAGTGCCTAGGCCCTTAGTTCAAGCCCATGACCAAAAAAAAAAAAAAATCAGATGACCAAAAAAAAAAAAATCAGAATTATGACCCTTGCTTATGATACTCAAAGAACTTAGTTAGGCAAGGCAATAATAAAGGAGATGATCTGTTCTATATAGAGAATGCATGTACAACATTTAAAGTTTCACTTTAGATAATGCTTAAATTATCCTGATATATCCTAAAAGACAGAAAGCATTGCTTAGGAGAGGAGCATGTTCCAGGTAGCTACGGTATATTTGGCCTGAGCCCCAGAATAAATTTATGGTAAACAAGTAGGAAGCCAACATGCAGAATATACTTGTCTAGCCCACTTGAACCTAACAAACATCAAACTGCAGTTAATCTGCAGACCTATGTGCATAAGAATAGATACTTTTGATGTAAGTTACTGAAAGGGTGGTTTGCTATTAAGTATTTGGGGGGCAATAGGTGACTATGTATGCTAAAATGATACAGCCTGACAATTTAAGTAAGGTTGTAAACTGAGGCTCTGGAATAACCAAGATACCAAACCTATTCTGGAAGACACAAGACACAACAAATACTGTCAGGACAATGCTATATGCAGACGTTTACGGTGGCTACTAAGAGGAACGAGATAAGCATCTACCCAACAGTGGGAGATGGAACAGAGAAGCATATGAGACAGAAAAGCCTTCTTGAATTTGATCTGTGGGTGAATTTAGAAAGTAAGGAGTCAAGCTGGGCACTGGTGGCTCTTGCCTAGAATCCTAGCTACTCAAGAGGGTAAGATCTGAGGATCAGGACTCAAAGCCAACCCAGGCAGGAAAGTCTATGAGACTCTTACCTTCAATTAAACATCAAAATGCCAAAAATGGAGCTATGGCTCAAATGGTGAAACATCAGCCTTGAGTGAAAAAGCCAAGCAAGAGAGTGAGGCCCTACGTTCAAGCCCCAGTACTAACATACACACATACAGGAGTTAGGAGTTATATGTGTAAGGAGTAAGTTATAGGAATAAGAAAGTTACAGAGGGCACTGCATAAGCAAAGACACCAAGTCAGTAGATGGGCCTCACGAAATAAAGCAGACAAACTAAAAGAGATATATGTAAAGTTCTTACCCTATTCTTGACAACCAAAATTACTTGAATATTAGTTGCAGAAGAATGAGGTAGAAGCAACTCACAATTTCAGAGTATACCTGATTCAACATTATAGTTTTTGCACTCTATCACATTAAATATTTTAGGCTGACTCAATAGTAGAATAGATTCCAAGAGTCGGGGGAGGAAAGAGAAGGTAATGAGGAGAGATAGGAAGGGATAGAGGGAGAAATGACAGAGGGAAAGAAGGAAGAGACCTAAGTTATAGACCCAGCTCTACTTTTAATTAGCTGTAAGTCCTTAGGTATGTCAGTTAACCTTAGTGTTATATCACTGAGGTACAAAACTATTGAAGTAGCTGTTTCCAGAAATAACATTCCTTGACCCTGACTGCCCTTCTCTTCTATGTTTTGTACTGATCAGACTTAAGCAATTCTAAGTATCCTATGAGGAAGATTACCATTGGACATTTGATGAAGGATCTAAAAAATGTGACATAAAGAAAAAAAACTGGATATTTGTGCCAAATGGAGAACAATGAAGGGAACAGGTAGACGCTACTAAATGTTTGACAGCTGTCTTACGAAAGGGTTGGTCTTCAGGAGAGGAAATAGGTTCAACAAATGGAAATTATGGGGAGACTGGTTTGACTCAATGTAAGGGGGAAAAATATCATTTAGAAATGATCAGTGAAGGGGCTGGGAACGTGGCTCAGTGGTAGAGTGCTTGCCTTGCATGCATGAGGCCCTGGGTTCGATTCCTCAGCACCACATAAGCAAAAAGAAAAAAGCTGGAAGTGGCACTGTGGCACAAGAGCTCTAGCCTTGAGCTGAAGAGCTGAGGGACACCGCCCAGGCCCAGAGTTCAGGCCCCATGACCGGACCTCCCCCCCCCCCAAAAAAAAAAGAAATGATCAGTGAAGGAATCACTGTTTCCTGAAGTAATAATCTCCTGTCTTTTAAAGTGTGAAAAATCTGGATAAGCTCCTATTTCAGGGAATTATAATTTCCAAGTTTAGTTATAGCTTTGGCAACACATGCAAAAGACTATTTTCAATTCGGAAAATAATGTCTAATACCAAAGAGATTTCTGGAGTAAAGATAGGAAAATTGGTTGAATTCCTTTCTGGAAGCAGTGCCAAAAAAAAAAAAAGTCAGGAGAGAAAAAACACCAGCTAAGTAACTTCACATCTATACTGAAACAATATATCCTGTTAAGATTTTACTTCATCTAGATAGGTCCTTTGCTGGAACTACAAATTTTTCAGCAACTAAAAAGGGGACAGCAATGCAGACCAGCATCATTGTAAGTTCAGAATTGCTTAATCAGCATTTCCCAACAGGGAGCTGAAGAGACTGGATGTCAGTCGCTTAACTCTTACACTGTCCCTGAATCAGTGAATGGCTGGATCAATGAAAGCATTTCTGGAATTATCACTCTTTCCAGTCATCCCAAAAATCAATTTAATTCATTATCATTTCCGTTATTAATATAGAATACCAAAGGTCATAGATTCTTTTTTTTTTTTTTTTTTTTTTGGGTCCGGTCATGGGGCCTGAACTCTGGGCCTGGGCTCTGTCCCTCAGCTCTTCAGCTCAAGGCTAGCGCTCTACCACTTGAGCCACAGCGCCACTTCCGGCTTTTTTCTTTTTGCTTATGTGGTGCTGAGGAATCGAACCCAGGGCCTCAGGCATGCAAGGCAAGCGCTCTACCACTGAGCCATCTTCCCAGCCCCCAGGTCATAGATTCTTAACAACAGAGATTCTCCAGGACTCTAAAAAGAGGCCTGGGTTCAAAAATCTGGATTTTTACCACTATGGACTGGGCGACCATGGGCTAAGCACTTCATTTCTTCATGCCTCAGTTGTCCCACTTGCAAACTGCATGTAAGTTTTCACAGCACGGGGTTGTGAAGATTAAAGGAAACAGGAAGATCTATTATGCCTTACACCGAGTAAGATTTCAGTGAATACGAGATCACTTTACATTTCAAGTTAGTTCACTCTCGGTTTTGCAACAAGCCACAAAGGTGATTATCTTGGCTAAATGCCATTCTAACATAAATTTTAGGAACCCAGGTTCATAAGCAACATGGGGAGTAGGGTTAGCAAACGGAGAGGCAATAAGGGGCAGAAAGGAGGAGGGAAGGGAGCCTGAGGGGCCAGAGTGTGGGAGGGATGTGAAAGAAGGGGGTTAGAAAACGGAAATGCCTTTGCACAACTAACGATACGTTTTTAAGGCAGGAGGCGGTGCAAGTCCACGGTGTGATTCTAGAATTACGCCTATAATCCTTGGCTGTTCAGAAGGCTGAGAACTAAGGATCCAAGCCAGGCAGGAAAGTCCCAGCGACTCTGATCTCCAATGAACCACCCAAAAAAAAAGAGCTGGAAGTGGAGCTGTGGCTCAAGTGGTAGAGAGCTAACCTGGAGCACAAAAGCTCAGGGACAGAGTGCAGGTCCAGAGTTCAAGCCCCAGAGCAGGCACAAAGAAAAAAAATGTAATTAAAGGAGGAAAAAAAGTTAAACAAGAGGGTGGGAGGAGGCCTTCCAAATCGCTCGCCCAGGGCATCCCCCGGCCTAGGCCCTCCTACTCCAGCCCAGCAGCATGACCGTGCCCCTCGCCCGGCTGCTGGTCACCGCTGCGATCTCACAAGTCCTGAGGCCGAGCTATGATCACCTCCCAATCCCAGGCTCTAACAGGCAAAGCCCAAACCCACCGCCCGGCTACCTTACTCCCCATCCGCTCCATGTTGCCGGTCCTCTCAGGCGCCTGGAGGCCTCTTCCGTGCGGGAACGTGTAGCGCCGCAACTCGGTTCCGGCGGACTCTCAAGCCCGGCGCACAGCCGGGAAAAGCGTCCGGGGAGCCGGGCCGGGGGGGGGGGGGGGGGGGGGGAGGGGGGGTGAGGGGAAGCGCGCGGCAGCGCTGAGCATGCGCACATTCCTTCTTGCAGTTTTTGGTGGGTTTGTGTGTTTTATTTTCCCCCCGCCTTCCGGGTCCCTTGATGTGGAGCTGCAGAAACGCTAGTTATGGATTCATACTAATGTTCTGGATTCATTCTAATCTGATTGCCCGAAACCCTTCCCTTTGTGCTCATTAGCAGTTACGCCTCCAGAGCTTTGTGTCCGTGCTTTGGAGTTATATTTCCTTGAGTGTGAATTCAGAAATCACTTAAACCCTTGTTTCTTCTTTAAATAGGTGCTACCGAAGGTCTTACAGATGCAATCATCGTAGGACCAAAAGAGTAGGAGTTTTTTGACAAATAAAAGAAGGAAGGGCATTTGACATCAAAGAGGAGATGGGGGTCTATAAACGCCTTGGAAGCAATGTAAGACTCTCCTGATGATGAAGAGTTTAGGGCAGCCATCATAGCCATCAATCATAGTGCTGTGGCATGTCCAGATCCCCTTTCAAGAAACTGTCCAAACACATGGCCTTGCCCCTGAGGTCCCAGCACAGAAACTGGCTATTTTCTATGTCAAATAGTCCACACTACAGGTGGTTTATATAAAGGTCTGCAGAAATCTGCAAGGAGTGTCTGCAAACCTCCCTCCAAATTGGGTAAAGAAAGTCCAATCAGATTCTCTCCCTTTTGAAAACTCAGCCTGGGAAATGAAGGAACTAAGGCTGAAATGAGAATCCATGCAGAAAAAAAGAAGCCTTGTGAAGGTGAACACATTCCTGGTGCTCATAGAACCCAGGAGATTCTTCCTACTCTCTATTCAAATTCAAAGTTCTTTCAAAGATGAAGTATTTTTAATAATACTTGTAGTATGGGTGGCAATTAGAATGACTAGAGATGTGGTTCAGTGAGGGAAATGCACATGCCTGACCATACTGGAGAGCAGGAAATGTTTCTTTCGCCTCCATTCTTCCCCACTTTCTGCTGTTACACTTAAATAAACCCTTGACTTAAAAACAAAACAACAAAACAAAAAATAAAACAGCTGGGTGCCAGTGGCTCACACCTATAATCCTAGCTACTCAGGAGACTGAGATCTGAGGATTGCCGTTCAAAGGTAGCCTGAACAGGAAAGTCTGTGAGACTCTTATATCCAAAAAAACACTCAGAAAACCATAAGTGGTGCTGTGGCTCAAGTGGTAGAGTGCTCACCTTGAGCTGAAGAGCTGAGGGACAGCCCCCAGGCCCAGAGTTCAATCCTTATGACTGACAAAAAAAAAAAAGTCTTGGAAACATCAGTATCACCACACTGGATAAAGTTAGATAAACTTAGATGAAGTTTGTCCAGCTCAGCATATTGTGGCAGCTGAGTAATTAAAAAACAATCTTCCTCTGCAACATTTGCTATGCAAATCAAGAAACTATGAGCTCACGGAATTATTCAAATATATTTAACTGTCCAATGTCTTTTCTGAGGTTCTCCAGGTGCTAACTAACAGAAAAGGTAATAGTGTTTCAGTTCTGACTCAGTTTTCCTTCTTCTAGGCTGGGTGTTTACGTACCACTTTAGAACCCTTTGTGTGTGTGTGTGTGTGTGTGTGTGTGTGTGTGTGTGTGTGTGTGTGTGTGTGTGCGCGCGTGCGCGCACGCTATCAAGCCTATACATTTTTTGCAAACCATAGCATTCAAAGTTATTTTGGAGAGCCTCAAAGAAAAAATGAGCAAGCATGCATCAGATTTTATTTTTATTTTATCTTCATTACAACTGTTTATAACTTTGCAAATGCACCAGAGAGCACCAAGTTTATCTTCAAAAATTGTTTGACATTTCCTCTGGCCAAACTAATAACATAAACAACAAAGAAAGAAAATAAGAAAGTAAGGGAAGGGAGGACAGAAAGGAGGGAAGAAAGGAGGAAGAGGTAGGAAGGAAGGAAAGATGGAAGGAGGGAGGGAGGGAGGAAGGAAGGAATTGCTCTGAAGGTGAAGTTCAGCACCATACACTAAGCAGATAGTCCTGGCCTCTGGTGGGGAAGAAAGGCCAACCTCTGATTTGTTCACAGACTTTCTTTCAACTGCTTCTTTTTGAGATGTAAACAAAAATGAGCACCGTCTTCCCTTATAAAGACTTAAACTTCCCAAATTACCTGACCTCTTAAATTCAGTACTTTGAAATTAAGAAATTATAAGGGATGAAGTTTTTAACAATTAAATCTTTATAAGAAAAATCTGGTCTACCTCCCCTATTCCAGGAAGTCAAGTTTTTCAGCATAGAAAAGGCCATGATTATCATTAACCTAGAAAGTTGTGAGCAAAACTCTTGAGTGAAATTTTGCCAAACCAAGAAGGATAAAATCTGGCTTGTACTTAGGGCTACTAATTCCTGCTGGGTATATATTTGGCATATGCAATCTATAGATTAAATATCACCAACCCCTATGATTGTATAATTATCATCTTGTAGCCACTATGTTCCCAAGAAACCTGAAACCATGGGACACTACAGAAGTTTACTTGAAAAGTATATGAGAAGATATTATCTAGTATATGAGTAGCATATGCATACTATATACAGTTCATGTCTATGTATAAACTCACTTGTAAGATTCAGGCCAAAATAAATAAATAAATAAATGAGCAAACAAATAAATATTGTGTTAGCAAATTGGGATTCTGAATGTCCTTAAGTAAGTGTTGTAAGGCAGAGAGTCTTACTAGCCTACCAAAATTGCCATTCTTGCCTTTTCTTTCCAATTAGAATTATTCCCAGTATTTCACTGAGAATATAGTTACTCAAACAAAAGATTCCATTCCCCCAGCATTTTTTTGTAGTTGTGAGGTCATGTGACTAAGGTTTGACCTATGACACATAAGATATATTGAGGGGCAATCTTCCAGGAAGTCTCCTTAAACAGGAAGAGTTGTTCTCCTTTGTCCTTTCTGTTATTGTTGTTTTGCAAGAAAATATGGATGTGGTGGCTGAAGATATAGTCATTATTGGAACATTAAACATAAGAGCAATAAGAGCCATACCCCACCATGCAGAAACCTGGGGCCTGGGTGACTTCACAGATTTCCAGGATGGTCTGCCTCTAGCCTTCTCTCTGAGAAAGAAACTCTGTCTTGGGGCTCTCATTTTGTGCAGTTCAATCTAAATGTACATGATTCTTACATATCTTCGCTTTCTGCTACAATATACTATAGCCCAGTTCATTAAATGTGTCACTCCATCACTACCTTCTTCATGGACTTTGTCACCCCTGAGCTTCTTTATTCTCCCTGTCACATTTCATCACATATTCCCCTGGGTTACAGGCACCAGTAACAACATCAATCTCCTCATCCCAAATAAATGGTCATTGTAGGGAAGAGTCAAGAAAAGTGTGTCCATTGGATGGACTGATTTGGCACAATGTGGTTTTCTGTTCCCTCCCTTCCTGGAACCATCAAGATCAGTACCAGTATCAGCTAAGATCTTCCAGATCTATAGCAAGCAGAAGATGATTTAAAGAAAGAACCTGCCAGAATTGCAAGATGATGTCTACCTGGGCCAAAAAAGCAAGTCAGTCATTGGCAGTTTAGACAGTGGAGGTTTCTACTTCCTGGGTGGGGTCTTTGTTGGAGAGACTGGCTGAGATAGTATCTGATTCAAGCAGCTCCACAATGCTGTAAGGAGAACAATCCTCTAGACCGAGCTTGCTGCACAGCCAACCACAGAAGCCTTTTTCCATGTCTCTAGCAGTTTGCCACCATGCCCCCCAGGACCAGGAGAGCTGGACCACAGCGGCATAGATGCCCAGGGATGAGGCCATGGCCATGATGAGCACTGGGTAGAAAAGGATGAGGCAGGGGCAATAAGAGATCTTATGCCAGAAAGTTCTTTCCTCATTGTACACAAGGAAGATGTTGTACCAGGTGATGGTGCCGTAGTAGAAAGAGACAACAAAAGAGAGGATGAAGACCACAGGCAGGCAGACTATCGTCCAGAGGACCACGTGGGGCCCTTGGTCTGCTCCCACCTGGCATGACTTTCTTCCTTCGGGTGCTGTTTCCCTTAACAGCTCCTTGGGCTTGGTCAATTCCTGAATTTCCTTCTCTGTCAATGTGACATGGATGTCCACCATCTGACCCTTCTTTTTCCCTCGAGTGATGGTTCCCGTTAGTGTGACATAACGGCTGTCCAAAGGCATGTTCCATATACCTGCAAGGCACAAAGGAGGTAAAAGTTAAGATCTAAAGGGTGGAATTTGTGCCCTCCCCTGAGTTTAGGGTTGAGATGAGCATCATTTCTTTTATTATAGCATTTGGCAGAGGAGTCAGTGGCTTATGGGTGGACTGAAGCGGTCTCCCTTGGAAGGCAATCACTGTTCTGTGACATAATTCTCATAGTAAATTTTCACTCCATATGTCTAGGCCCTGATAAATTCTGATCCAGATTGGACTTATTTTTCCTATTTGTTTCCCTGTTTTTATGGAACTGAATCTTGGAACCATCTCTATGATATAAAGAGCATGAGAAAATTTCCCACAGATACCACTTCATAATGACCCTATTTTTAGTTAAGCAGAGCTATAAAGATATTGAGTATCAATCTGTGTGTAAAGACTGTGTGTGGACCAGGATGATGGGCAGCCTATTCTTTTTTTGTACACTTTTTATTGTAAAAATGTTGTACAGAGAGGTGACGGTTACATGAGCAAGGTAATGAGTACATTTTTGTATATTTTTATTGTAAAGATGCTGTACAGAGGAGTTACAGTTACATGAGCAAGGTAATGAGTACATTTCCTATTGAGCATTGTTGCCTCCTCCTTTGTTTTCCCCCTACCATCCCTTCCCTCCCACCTGGGCAGTCTATTCTTTCCTTCTCATGCCAAGCTCTGCACTTCCCCAGAGGGACCACTGTCATGTGCTTGTGGCTATCCCAGACCTCATACCCTACTTCTGTACAAACATTCACTACACACACACACACACACACACATACACACACACACACCTACCATACACATCTGTACCTACCCCACACAATCTATCTTACTTCCATAGTATTCCAACTTCCACACCATACACACTTACACATATTATATCCCCTACTCCACCACTTCACTAACACCACACACAGATATAACACACAAATATTCCATACATTCCACATATACCACATACCATATACTACACATATACATGCATGTATGTATATATATATATTTTTATTTTTGTCGGTCGTGGAACTTGAACTCTGGGCCTGGGCACTATCCCTCAGCTCTTCAGCTCAAGGCTAGAGCTCTCCCACTTGAGCCACAGCACTATTTCTGGTTTTCTGAGTGGTTTATTGGAAATAAGAGTCTCACAGAGTTTCCTGCCCAGGCTGGCTTTGAACCATGATCCTCACATCTCAGCACATATATTATATGCACATATATTATCTGTGCCCCATTGGGAAGACTACTGCCTCACAGCTGGAAAAAAGCCAATGGAGACCCCCTAAGAGGAAAGTCAGGACAATGGCATAGTCTCTGACTGCCAGAGAGGATTGATTGTACTGTTCTCTCCAGGCCTAATGGTGTCATGGTCTCCATCTGAGCAAATGACATACTTCTGTCCTTTCTTACTACCAGATATCCAGCAGTCATTTCTCCGTCCCTTTCCCTCTCCCTACCTCTAGTCCATCAGCAAGTTCCAAGTTACATTGGTACATTCTGCTCCAGCCTCTCTGCTAGCTCTCTCCTGCTATCACTCAACCCAAGCTTCTGCATTAGTGCTCTTGTGTCTACCTTTTACTGTCCTTCCTTGTTCCATACACTCCCTACCAGAAACAACATCTTTCAATCATTTGAGCAGATATTGATCTTACCTCAAGGCCTTTCCCCTATCTGTTCCCCTTCCTTAAAAAGCTGGCTCCCTGCCGGGTGTCAGTGGATCATGCCTGTAATTCTAATCTCAGGAGGCTGATATCTGAGGATCATGTTTCAAAGCCAGCCCAAGCAGGAAAGTCCATGAGACTTTTATCTCTAATTAACCACCAGAAAACTGGAAGTGGTGCTTGTGGCTCAAGTGGTGCTCTAATAGAGTGCTTGTCTTGAGCTGAAGAGCTCAGGGACAGAGCCCAGGCCCTGAGTTCAAGCCCCAGGACTGAAAAAAAAAAGAAAAGAAATAAAGATAAAAGCTGGCTCCTACAAAGGGTGAATAACCACAAGACACTATGTTGAATATGAACTATACAACTTGTGGATGGGGATGGGAGGGATCAAGAGAGCAAGGAAGGGGTGACACTGTCCAAAAAGAAATGGACTCTACCTCACTTATATAACTGTAATCCGTCTGTATTTCTTTATTTTTCTTTTTGGTCAGTTATGGGTATTGAACTCTGGTCCTGGGCTCTGTCTCTCAAATCTTCAACTCAACGCTAGCACTCTACCACTTGAGCCATAGCACCACTTTCCTGACTGGGCTGGCTTTGAACCATGATCCTCAGATTTCAGCCTCCTGAGTAGCTAGGATTATAGGTGTGAGCCACTGGTGCCCAGCTTTGTATTTAATCTTTATAATAACAATAAAAAAATAATTTAAAATAAGAAAAGCTGGTTCCTTGGTGCCACTCAAATCCACTCAATGTTACTTCTTCAGAGAAGCCTTCAATGACTACATCTTTGCTCCTCCAGATCTCTTTAGGGTTTTATTCTCTTTGAAACACATGTGACTACCTGAAATTATCTTTTATTTATTGACTTATTCCTATTTGTCCTCCCCTGCCTAGATGGTCAACTCCAAGACTGAAGGAATGTCATATATATCTTAGATACCTATCCATCCACAAAAATAAACCTACTCCAGGGGCTGGGAAGGTGGCTCAGTGGTAAGAGCGCTTGCCTTGCATGCATGAGGCCCTGGGTTCGATTCCTCAGCACCACATAAGCAGGAAAAAAAAGCCGGAAGTGGTGCTAGTGGTAGCATGCTAGCCTTGAACTGAAGAGCTGAGGGACAGCGCCCAGGCCCAGAGTTCAGGCCCCACGACCGACCCCCCCCCCCCAAAAAAAGAAAGAAAAATAAACCTCCTCCATCATAGCTATATAATAACTCTTTTTTGGGGGGGTGCAGTACTGGGGATTGAACTCAGGGCTTGGATGCTGTTCCTAAGTTTTTTTCATTCAAGACTGGCACTCTACCATTTGAGCCACAGCTCCACCTCCAACTGGATATAAAGTCTCATAGATTCTCTTGCCTGGTCTGGCTTTGATTCATGATCCTTAGATCTCAACCTCTTGAGTAGCAAGGATTATTATAGGTGTAAGCCACCTGGCATAATACGAACACATCACAGTCTTATGAGCAGCAACAAATATTCTTATATATGCAGAACAGGAGCATATGTTTCATGGGGGAGATTTTTAGAATTTTTGGCACTTGGGGTATACATATTTTGAATTTGGAGGGTTTTTTTTCTTGTCAATTGTGGGGCTTGGACTTGGGACCTGGGCACTGTCCCTGAGATTTTCTTTTCTTTTTTTTTGGGGGGGGGGGGTCCAGGCGTGGGGCCTGAACTCTGGGCTTGGGCACTGTCCCTCAGCTCTTCAGCTTAAGGCTAGCACCCTGCCACTTGAGCCACAGCGCCACTTCCGGTTTTTTCTTTTTACTTATGTGGTGCTGAGGAATCAAACCCAGGGCCTCATGCATGCAAGGCAAGCACTCTATCACTGAGCCACCTTCCCAGCCCCGTCCCTGAGATTTTCTGTTCAAGTCTAGCGCTCTACCACTTTGAGCCATAGTGCCACTTTTGGTTTTCTGGAGATAATCGGAGATAATCTCATGGACTTTTCTGCCCAGGACTGGTTTTGAACCACAATCCTCAGATTTTAGCCTCCTGAGTAGCTAGCTAGGATTACGGGTATGAGTCATCAGCTCCTAGCTTGAATTTTGAGTTTTTTTGTTTTAATTTTGATTTGTTTAATTTGTAAATTTTTTATTTTTAACGTAAAAGTGCTATACAGAGTAGTTACAGTTACATAAGTAAGGCAATGCGTGCATTTGTTTTTGAACAGTGTTACCCCCTCCCTCATTTTCTCCCACTTTCCCTCCCTCCCACTTTCCTCCCCGCAAGTTGTAAAGTTCATTTCCAACATAGTGTCTAGTGAGTGTTGCTGTTCCATTGTTTTACCCTTTTGTCTCATAGTTTATAATGAATACTGACAAATTCCCTACAATGTGGTTAAAGTGACTGCCACTTCTAGTTGAGGTATACGTGGGAGGATAGTCATTTCCTTACACTATTATTACCCAATTTTTGACAGTCCTTCATGTGAGTGAAAAAATACTACATCTCATTGTCATCTTGTCACCTTCCTAGTTATTTTGAAAGTCAACAATTATTATCTTGATCTTAATACATCCAGTTATTATAAACTCTGCTTGTGTTGACTTTTTTCTGGTACTAGGGCCTTAAATTTAGAAGCCCTATACTTATTAGGCTGGCTTGATCATGCCTGGCACTCTTCCACTTGAGTCATGCTTCCAGTCTTGCTTTTTTGTCGGTTGTGGGTCTGAACTCTGGGCCTGGGTGCTGTCCCTCAGCTCTTCAGCTCAAGGCTAGCACTCTACCACTTGAGCCAAGCACAATTCTGGCTTTTTCTGTTTATGTGCTGCTGAGGAATTGAACCCAGGGCCTCATGAATGCAAGGCAAGCACTCTACCACTGAGCCCCCTTTCCAACACCCCAGCCTTCCTTTTTGCTCATTAATTGGAGATGGAATCTCACAAACTCTTCTATCCAGGCTGACTTCAAACCTCAATCATCCATGTCTCAGCCTCCTGAGTAGCTAGGATTACAGGCACAAGTCCTTAGCACCTGGTTTTTGTTACTTATTTCTATATATGAATCAGCTTCTTCCTTTTACTATGGATAGTAGTGATTTCCTTCTCCCTAGAATCGAACATAGTAGGGACTAAATGAATGCAGTATTTATTGAAAGAATTCCAAAAGCATAACAGACTGAAACACTGCAAGAAATGTATTACCAAAAAGAAAGAGATAAATGAACTGATAGCCCTTTGTTCTTCTGGAGAAAGCATCCTCTCTGAGTTTCCTTCTCACGGCTTTGAACAAGTGGCCCCCTGAGAGACTCACCTTCATCCATAGGACAGTCTAGGAAATCATCTCCCTCCTCTTCTTTAGGCCGATCTCCACCTTCTGCTTCCTCTGGCTCCTCATCTGTTTTCTCATTATCTGACCGGTAGATAATGATAGATTCTGGTCGAGACCCTTTCCTTTTCTTTTTCCTGCGACCTATGGTGGACTCCCCATCGAAGGCCAGGGCAGCAGCTACAGCCCTCCTCAGAGAGCCCTGGTGAGAGCTTGGGAGTTGGCCTTCCTCTGGCGCCGACTCCTCCATCCCAGCCCTAATATCTAGTTGTCCTTTATAAAGAATCTGACTTGCTTGAGCAAAATCACAATCCCAACATCACAAACCTTCCTGAAAGTGGTTCTGTAAAAATATCTTGAGGAAATGTGCCGCCTGAAAGATAGGAGAGCAAAGGCATTAGTGGGGAGAAAACAGTGAGATGGAGGACTTGGAAAATCATCCTCAGCTTGGCAGAAGCCTGCACGCTCCTTGACTTCCCACAGTACTTTATTTGAAGAGGCTAGAGGAAGTCCTCTTACATTATGGGCTGAGCACCGGTGGCTCATGCCCAAGAGACTCTTATCTCCACTATAAAGCCAGAAGTGGAGCTGTGCTTCAAAAAAGCTCTGAGATGAGGAGGAAGAAAAGGAGGAGGAGGAGGAGGAGGAGGAGGACATTGCAAATATTTTTTCCGTGCCCCCATACTAGGATCAAATAGTGGGTACTGTCCTTTAGCTTTTTTGCTCAAGGCTGGCACTCTACCACTTGAGCTACAGCTCCACTTCTGGCTTTTTGGTGGTTTAATTATAGATAAAAGTCTCAAAGACTTTCCTGTCAGGCTGCCTTCAAACCTGATCTTCAGATCTGAGTCTTCTGAGGTGAATAAAAATTTGTGTTTCAATATTATAGTTTGTCATTTATGTAAGTATATGATATTACCACCAAAAAAAACTCATCAGGCCTTTGAAAGTACAAAGTATAGGGAAATTAGTTGAGAAAGGTTTATAAGGAGGTGGGGTTTAAAAAACAACCTTCCCAGGTACTCCTAGTTAGTAATCTTAGCTCTTCAGGAGGCTAAGAACTGAAGATTGACATTCAAAGCTATCCAGGGCATAAAACCCATGAGACTATTTCTCCAATTAACCAGTCAAAATCTGAAAGTGGATGCATGACTCAAGTCATCCAGCCAACTAGGATTACAGGCATGAGCTACCGGTACCCAGCTTCTCATGTAATCTTTAAATCAATTCTTTAATATCACTAAGTATGAACCCATTCATAAACCATGACTAAGCCAGGTGCTGGTGGCTCAACTTGTAATTCTAGCTACTCAGGTGGCTGAAATCTGAGGGTCCCAGTCTGAAGCAATCCCAGGGAAGGAAAGTCCATGAGACTCTTTATTTACAACAAAAGTACTCAGAAAAAGCCAGAAGTGGTGCTGTGATTCAAGTGGTAGAGCATGAACCTTGAACACAAAGATATTCAGGGATAGCTCCCTGACCCAGAGTTCAAATCCCAGGATAAGTTTAAAAAAAAAACTGACTAAACTAATAATTTAATATTTCTGTCTATTTATTTGAATGACTTTCTAAGTAAAATATATTTCTAGAGGCTACTGGCTCATGTTTATAATCCTAGCAAATAAGGAGGCTAAGATATAGATAGTTGTGGTTGAAGCCAGAAAAGTCCACAAAATTCCACCTTCAAAATAATCAGTAAAAATGAGGCTGGGAGACATGGCTCAAATGGTAGAGCCCCAGCCAAGCAAGCACACAAAACACACACACACACACACACACACACACACACACACACACACACACACACACACACACACACACACACACACCATCTAGACTGCAAATGGAGACTATCCCTTTTCCTTATACCAGTCCTCTCCAGTGGAACTTTCTGCTACTGTTCCTGAAATGAGGCTGGTGAAACTGAGGAAAGGTGTCTTTAAATTTATTGAATTTTAGCCGGGCGCTGGTGGCTCATGCCTGTAATCCTAGCTACTCAGGAGGCTGAGATCTGAGGATCGCGGTTCAAAGCCAGCCCGGGCAGGAGGGACCGTGAGACTCCTACCTCCAATAAACCACCAGAAAACCGGAAGTGGCGCTGTAGCTCAAGTGGTAGAGCGCTCGCCTTGAGCTGAAGAGCTGAGGGACAGCGCCCAGACCCAGAGTTCAAGCCCCACGACCGACCCAAAAAAAAAAAAATTTATTGAATTTTGACCTGTTTATATTTAAATAGACACATGCCGCCACTGACTATTATCCTCTCTCTCTGTCTCTGTCTGTCTGTCAGTCTGTCTCTCCCTCTCTCTTTTTCGATGCCAGTCCAGGGGCTTGAACTCATGAGGGCCTGGGGGCTATCCCTGAGCTTCTTTTGCACAAGGTTCTCTACCATTTGAGCCACAGATCTACTTCTGGCTTTTTTGGAAGTTTAGTGGAGATAAGAATATTAAAGGCCAGGCGCCGGTGGCTCACACCTGTAATCCTAGCTACTCAGCCCACGTAGGAAAGTCTGTGACACTCTTACCTCCAATTAACTACCAGAAAACCAAAAGTGGCACTGTGGCTCAAGTGGTGGAGCACTCACCTTGAGCTGAAGAGTTGAGGGACAGTGCCCAGACCCAGAGTTCAAGCCCTACAACCGACCAAAAAAAAAAAAAATCAGACTTTGAATTGCCTCCCTGAGTAGCAAGGATTACTGTTGCCCAACTTGTAACTTATTTCTTAAAGAATCCAACAGGCTTCCTTGTTCCATTTTCATAGCTACAAACAATCAGTTTCAGCAGTATTCAACCTCACATTGGAATTTTCCCTCGTTGCTTGTTTATTTGAGCAGTTTTACAAGTTGTGTACAATACTTCTATCAAAAGTCTTTTTGTTTCTGTTGGACTCTTTTCTGTGAAGTCAGTAAGCATTAAAGATAATTTTGGTTGCACCTGTTAACTCATTGGCACTGACGAAATTATTCTATTCTATTTTTCTTATTTGATCTTTTGGCCAGAATAAATACCTCCATGACCCTCTAACACACTGTTTTAAACTTGCTAGAGGACACAATAGCCTTTGGTTAGGCAACATTATTGGCAAGTATCTTGTGGAAAAAATAGATTACCAACAGATGTGAGCTATCATAAGCTTCTACTGACAGTAAAAGTTTCCAAACTACCAGAACAGTTCTAGTTTTAGATTAGCTGTGTTTATTATTGAGAATTGCTCAGTTCTACACATACTCCTGACCATCTCAGCCCACCCCTCTACTGCTCCTCAATATCTCCAGGTTTCTAGCTTTCTTCCACCTCTATTTTCAGTCCTTCTCTTCCTTCCATTTCTTTCTGAGTATTTGTTTTCAATGCTGCACACATAGCTTTGGTGTACTATTATTCTCAAGAATAAAGTTTTCTTTCTTCATACTTTAATGGTCTTCTTACATTTAATGGTCTCAATATCTAGTGAGATTGGACCCATGGACATAGTTAGGGTGAACAGAAAGAATCAAAAACATAAGCTTTAAGTGCCATGCAAATCCCATGTCTGAAAATTATTTATCTTTGCTATTACCATGTGAAGACCTCTAAACAATATTTCTTTAAATGCCAAACCCTATTTTTTCAAAACCCTATGTTTTCAAAATTGAAGTGCACGTTTATGTCCATGGAATGACTATTTTGACCTTCTGAGCAAACAGCTGTCCTTTGACTTCTCACCCATTTCTTCTAACTTCTAATTATTGATTTTCTTATCTGATTCCCTGGAAGATAGGTTGTTGAGTCCTTTTTTTTGGTTAGTGGTGACGGTTTTTTTGGTTAGTAGTGGTGGTTCTCAGGCTTGAACAGGATTTGTATAATATACTACATGAGTACTTTCTCACTTGAGCCTTGCCCCCAGCCAGTGTCTTTTTTTTTTGGTCAGTTGTGGGGCTTGAACTCTGGGCCTGGGTGCTGTCCCTCAACTCTTCAGCTCAAGGTGAATGCTCTACCACTTAAGCCACAGCACCACTTCTGGTTTTTTGCTGGTTAATAGAAGATAAGAGTGTCACAGACTTTCCTACTTGGGCTGAGTAGCTAGGATTACTGGCATGAGACACCGGCGCCCTGCTATGGCCAGTGTCATAATGGCCCACCTAACCAGAATGAACACCATTATCTTGAGGATCTCATTCCATCTTCCAAAGAAGGCTCTGTGTTCATACACTTTTCTGTGTTGTGTGTGTGTGTGCATGTGCGTGTGCGCACACACATACGTGCTAAACATTTTGTGCTAATATTGCTTTTAGGAAAGGATGAATATTAAGAAATCTCAACTGGAAGCCAGGTGCTGGTAATCCCAGCTACTCAGGAGGCTGAGATCTGAGGATCCCAATTCAAAGCCAGCCCAGACAGGAAAGTCTATGAGACTCTTATTTCCAATTAACCACCAGAAAACCAGAAGTGGCACTGTGGCTCAAGAGGTAGAGCACTAGCCTTGAGCTGAAGAGCTTAGAGACAGCACCCAGGCCCAGAGTTCAAGCCCCACAACCAACCAAAAAAAAATCTCAACTGGAGTTTGAGCACAAAGGAAATCAAGAATAACTTAGCAACTCCACGTCTCATTTCTTCCAGGAGGTTATTGGCCAATGGAAATAAGTTGGCTGAGGAATCTGTGCTCACAAAGATAATAATCAAGAAGAGTTAATACAGGACTGGCCAAGGCAAACATCTTCAAAGACTAAGGAAAGCAACATGAGACTGCTGAATAAGTCTAGCATGATAAGCTCAGCCAGGCACTTTACCCTAACAGGCATTTCTGTAAGTGCTTAACAATGATGTTGCTTAATCCTCAGAATAAACCAATGAAATAGGTACTATTATTGTATCCAGTTAGAGGAGCAATTATGCCAAAAGTCAGTGGTAGGAAGGCTGACATTCCTATCTACGTTGATTTCAAAGCCCAAGTACTTTTCACTGTGCCTTAGTGCCTACCAACATTTACTCACAGTTTTCTACTTAAACTTCTTGAACTTAACTTTGATGAACACATTTTCTATTTTCTTTTGTGTGTGTGTGTTGGGGTGGGGAGGATTGGTGGTATAAGATTTGAACTCATTGCTTCACCCTTCCTTGAAAGGCAGTCTATTATTTGAGCAATACCCCCAGGCCTCTTCCACTTTAAATATTTTTCAGAAATCTGGAACTGAGATCCTCCCAAGTAATAAGATTATAGGCATGAGCCACTACATCTGGCAGCTAGACAATTTTCTTCTGTTCCTGGAACTTGAACTCAAGGTCTGAAGCTATTTTCCTCAAGGCTAGCACTCTACCATGTAAGCCAGTTTCGCTTCCAGCTTTTTAGTGGTTATTTGGAGATAAAAGTCTCACAGACTTTCCTGCATGAGCTGGTAGCTAGACAATTTTTAAGTCTGTTGATCATTCTGATGAAATCTCTTTATTAATCTGTGCATTTGGACTTTTACCCCACCATATACTAGAATATAGCCCTCAATTACTTCCTCAGAATTATGCTTATACTATTGTAAGTTTGATTAACAAATAAAACAAAATATCATGTTCATCTTATCCAGTAATCATTACTATCTTGGCATTTCTGACTTCTCATGCCATTTCCGGCAAAAAGAGCTACTTGTTGTTTCAGGTTTTCTGTGTTCATCCATTCTAAGATTCAGTAGCAGATTTCCCTTTCCAATGTGACAACTGAACCTAAGAGGTTGCCTATGTCGGTTTTTTTTTTTTTTTTTGGTCAGTCATGGGGCTTGAACTCTGGGCCTGAGCACTGTCCCTCATCTCTTCAGCTCAAGGCAAGCACTCTGCCACTTGAACTACAGCACCAATTCTGGTTTTCTGGTGGTTTTTACTGGAGATAAGAGTCTCATGGACTTTCCTGCTCAAGCTAGCTTTTAACCGTGATCCTCAGATTTTAGCCTCCTGAGCAGCTAGAATTGCAGGCACGAGCTACCAGCACCCAGCTCTATGTTGGTTCTTAATCCCCCTTCTTTCCTCTTCTCTAGCTCTTCCAAGACTGGCTAAAGACAGACCCAACCCCTTCTGTGACTCCTCCAGCCTACACACATCTTCCTCTCATCCCCTAGGGCTCATTGTTTCAAGTATGTAGTGAGAACATTAGAGGTAACTGGACATTGGTGGGTCACACCTGTAATCCTAGCTACTCAGGAGGTTAAGATCTGAGTATTGTAGTTCAAAGCCAGCCCAGGCAGGAAAGTATATGAGACCCTTATCCCCAATAAACCACCAGAAGACAAGAAGTGGCACTGTGGCTCAAGTAGTAGAGCACTAGCTGTGGCCCAGAGTTCAAGCCCCACAACAGACAAAAAAAAGAAAAGAAAAAGAGCATTAGAGGTGGATTTTGGCATACTTTCCACCCTGAATCTGAGCTCCCAGGGCTGTAGGGATGAAGGATCAACATTCTGAAGTTAAGATGTCATGTCTAGAGTAAACTGTCCTTAACCCTAGCATTCCTTCAGCTCTTTTATAATTTGTGGATCTGCCACCCATCAGGTCACATATCACCTGTCTGCAATGATCAGACTCTGCAAATTACATCTTTTTGTTGTTGTTGTTTTTCATTATTTTTGTGGGTTTTATTTATTGATTTTTAATATATATATATTATTGTAAAGATATTGTACAGAGGGGTTACAGTTACATGAGCAAGGTAATGAGTCCATTTCCTATCGAGCATTGTTAGCCCCTCCTTTGTTTTTCCCCTACCATCCCTTTTGTTTTTGTTTCAGTACTGGATTTGAACTCTAGGGCCTAGACACTGTCCCTTGAGCTTTTGAGCTCAAAACTAGTGCTCTACCACTTGAGCCACAGCTCTACTTCTGGCTTTATGGTGGTTAAAGGTAAGTTTCACAGACTTTCCTGCCTAAGAATCACAGTCTCCTGAATTCTCAGCCTCCTGAATAGCTACAATTACAAGCCACCATCACATGGCTTTTTTTTTTTTTAAAAAAATAGTACTGGATTTGAAGTCAGGACCTTGAGCTTGCTGGACTTGTTTGTTCAAGTCTTGTTTGGCACTCTTCCACTAGGGTTATGCCTATGCTTGGATTATCCTAGACTTTTCTGCCAGGGATGCCCTTGAACTAAAATCCTCCAGATCTCAGGTATGAGCCACTAAGTCACAATTACAATCTGAATTTGCTACCTCCTAGGCAACTGAAATATGGATACTGGGTCTAAGTAGCACAATCTTGTCCTTACAGCTATCTTGATGTCTTAATAGATGATGGGAACTTTCTGAGAACTCTAGAGGTGATGTAAGTCATTCTTTGAACTACAGCTGTGTTAAGGGTTATTAAGCACAGGTGATATAGGTCATTCATTAACTGCTGATATGTCATGGACTATTAAGACTTTGGAAAATCTCTACCCCTAGTTTTAATATTCCGACCCCTGATTGTTCCCCCTAGATGACTTTTACAAACTCTAATGATCTCTAACTGCTCCCTTTATTTGGCCCTTAACTGGCTTGTTTTGCTTCTGTAAACATGCTTTGCTTGTCCCCATACCATGTCTGCCTTGATCTGGTTTATGACTTTATAAATTTTGTGCTGGCTACAGTCAAGAGTGCAAGTTTTTTGGGAGGGACATGAGTCTGCTTGTTGTTGCTAGATTTCTTCTTTCTTTCTTTCTTTCTTTCTTTCTTTCTTTCTTTCTTTCTTTCTTTCTTTCTTTCTTTCTTTCTCTCTCTCTCTTTCTCTTTCTTTCCTTCCTGCTTTTTTTGTTAGTTGTGGGGCCTGAACTCGGCCTGGACACTGTCCCTCAGCTCTTCAGCTCAAGGCAAGTACTCTACCACTTGAGCCACAGCGCCACTTCTTGTTTTCTGGTGGTTTATTGGAGATAAGAGCCTGCCTGGGCTGACTTTGAACCATGAACCTCAGATCTCAGCTCACACCTGTGTGTGAGCCACCAGTGCCCAGATATTGCTGGCCTTCAATAAAGACCTTTGATTTAACCTCTCAAGGTGTGGCACTTCTCTGTATCTTGCTGATCAAATGCCTATATAACAACATGTTTACCATTTTGTCACTAAAAATTACCATTAGCCCCTCTCAGAAACAATCTCATCTAAGTAAATGTGGAAAAGAAATTGACTCAGAGTAGTGTCAAAGGATTTAAAACCTACGATGGAACAGCACCTCCAAACTCCCAGCTTCAGGCCAGTTGCTCGAAGCGGGTAGAGCAAAGTAAGTCTGTAGATTGTTCCTTCCTGAGCCTCTTGTAATCAAGAGAAAACTGAAAGGGAATCTCCATCCTTTCTTTTTCTTCTCTCTCTCTTTTTTTCCAGTTTAGGACTTGAACTCAGGCTCTGGGCTCTATCCCTGAGCCTCTCTGTGCTCAAGGCTAGTGCTCTACTACTTAAGTCATAGTGCCACTTCTGGCTTTTTCTGTTTATGTGGTACTGAGGAATCAAACCCAGGGCTTCATGCGTGTTAGGCAAGCACTCTACCTCTGAGCCCTAATTCCCAGCCCTCCATCCTGACTTTCAGTGGATATTTGTGTGTGCATGTGTGTGTGTGTGTGCGCGCACTCACGCAGGAGTGTGTGTGCATGTGCATGCGTGTATGCATGCTGTTCCCAGGACTTGAACTCAGGACCTTGGCTCTGTGCCTGAGTTTTTTGCTTAAGGCTAGTGCTCTACTGCTGGAACCACGGCTCCTCTTCCAGCTTTTTGGTGGTTAATTGGAGATGAGATTTTCCTGTCTGGGATGGCTTCAAACCAGGATCCTCAGACCTCCTGAGTAGCTAGGATGAGAGGTGTGAGCCATCGGTGGCAAGCTTCAGTTGACTTTTAGAAACCACTTCTTTTAGAGGTTACACAGCTGAGTAATTCATTATTAGTGTCCTAATAGCTCTGACTAAAGCTGCCTGGCAGCTTTTTAGAACTTTTGCCTTTCACTAAATCTTATTTTCCAGTAAAATATGCCCTTTGGATCTTAATGAGTAACTGTGAGGTTAGCTATTTCTTCTAAAAGATACTAAAAGCCATGAGAAATAAACCTTTTTTTTGGGGGGGTGGTTTGGTCATGGGACCTGAACTCTGGGCCTGGGTGTGTCCCTCAGCGCTAGTGCTAGCCATCTACCACTTGAGCCACAGTGCCACTTCTGGCTTTTTTCTTTTTGCTTATGTGGTGCTGAGGAATCGAACCCAGGGCCTCAGGCATGCAAGGCAAGTGCTCTACCTCTGAGCCACCTTCCCAACCCCAAAAGAAATGGGCAAATTTCTAGAGACAAACAATCTGCCTAACCTGAACCAAGAAGATATACACCAGTTAAACAAACTAATAACACCCAACGAGATAGAGGAAGTAATCAGAAGTCTAACAAGGAAAAGCCCACGGTCTGACAGATTCACAGATAAATTCTGTAAGACTTTTAAAGATGAAGTAACACCAGTGTTCTTCAAGCGTTTCTGCAAAATAGAAACAAAGGGGAAAATTCCAAACTCATTCTATGAAGCCAGTATCAAACTCATCTCAAAACCAGGCAAGGTTCCAACAAAAAAAAGAGTACTACAGACCAATTTCTCTGATAAACACAGATGCAAAGCTCCTCAATAAAATATTAGGCAACATAATCCAGAAACAAATTTAAAAAATCATATGCTATGACCAAGTAGGCTTCATCTCACAGATTCAAGGTTGGTTTAACATATCCAAATCAATAAATGCAATTCACTCTCCAGCAGAGCCAAGGATAAGACCTACATGATCATTTCAATAGTTGCTGAAAAAGTCTTTAACAAAATACATCCATTCGTGCTAAAAGCTTTGGAGAAGCTAGGAATGGAAGGAACATTCGTTAAAATAAGAAAGGTTATATATGACAGACCAACAGCCAACATCATACTGAACATGGAAAAACTAAAAGTATTTTCTCTAAAATCAGCAACAAGGCAAGCATGTCCACTCTCCACTCTTCTTCAATATAGTTTTTGGAATTTATAGCTGGAGCAATAAGGCAAGGAAAGTACATAAAAAGGATTCACATAGGGAAAGAAGAAGTGGTGTGATGGGAAGCGGTAGCCTTGGGCAAAAGAGCTCAGGGACAGTGCCCAGGTCCTGAGTTCAAGCCCTGTGACTGAAAAAAAAGTCAAACTATCCCTATTTGCAGATGACATGATCTTATACCTAAAGGACCAAAAAGACTCCATCCATATACAAGGAGCTCAAGAAACTAACCCCTCACAAACCTAATAAACTGATCACTAAATGGGCAAGGGAGCTTAAGAGATACTTCTCAGAAGAAGAGGTAAAAATGTCAAAGAAAAACATGAGGAAATGCTCATCATTCCTGGCCATAAAGAAATGCAAATCAAAACAACGCTGAGATTCCATCTTACCCCTGTTAGATTGGCCAACATTGTGAATTCGAACAAAACAAATGTTGGTGGGGATGAGGGAGAAAATGAACCCTACTGCTGCACTGTTGCTGGGAATGTAAACAAGTACAACCACTCTGGACAGCAGTCTAGAGGTTCCTCAAAAAACTAAGCATAGACTTTCCCTACAACCCAACCATACCACTCCTGGGCATGTACCCTGAACATCAGGGGCCAGGATATGATAAGGACACCTGCACATCCATGTTCATTGCTGCACTCACAATAGCCAAGATGTAGAAATAGCCCAGATGCCCCACAATAGATGACTTAATTGAAAAACTATACATAATGGAATTTTACAGAGCCATTAGAAAGAATAAAATAGGGCTGGGAAGGTGGCTCAGTGGTAGAGCGCTTGCCTTGCATGCCTGAGGCCCTGGGTTTGATTCCTCAGCACCACATAAGCAAAAAAAAAAAAAAAAAGCCGGAAGTGGTGCTGTGGCTCAAGTGGTAGAGCTCTAGCCTTGAGCTGAAGAGCTGAGGGTCAGCGCTCAGGCCCAGAGTTCAGGCCCCACGACCGGACCCCCCCCCCCCCAAAAAAAAGAAAGAATAAAATAATGTCACTTGCAGGGAAATGGGGATAGAACTAGAACAAATCATTGGCTTACTTCAGGTTCTCTCTGATATGCAGAAATCAGATCTACAATACACTGAGATATGATATTATAAAGGATTCTAGATACTCACACAGTGAAACCAAAAGAGGATAGTCTTAGGAGAGAAATACAAAAGCACAATGCCTAAGTGCTTCTTCATATTTATATAAAATAACCTACATATTGAAATAAACTCCAAGATATGGAAACAAGAGATCTCTGTTCTTTCTCTTTCTTTTTTTGAGTTTTTAGTTTTTTATTCTTCTTTACCTTATAAATGGCATATTCAAACGTGTATCTATGGAAGAGTTGGGGGAGGGTGCAGAACTAGAGGGGAAAGGTTAAAAAAGTACAGCAGTGTAGCTCACTGGACACTGATAAAAGTGAACTATACAACTTGTGGATGGAGACAGGAGGGAGGAACTGGGAGAGAGTGAGGGAACAGAAGACACTGTACAAAAGGAAATGTATTCATTACCCGACTCTCATATCATTGTAATCCCTCAGTACATCACCTCTATAATAAAAATAAATTAATAATAAAAAAGAAAGAATATGAAGTTTAAAGTAAAACCAAAACAATTAATTCTCTAATCTCTTGGTGTGTGCATGTGTGTATGTGTATGGGCACACATACACCAGTACTGGGGCTTGAACTCAGGGCCTGGAAACTGACCCTTAGCTTTCTTGCTCATGGTTGGCACTCTACCGCTTGAGCAACCTCCACCTCTGGCTTTTGGCTGAATAACTGGAGATAATAGTCTCATGGACTTTCCTGCCTGGGCCAGCTTTGAACTGAGATCCTTAGATCTCATCCTCCTGAGTAGCTAGGATTACAGGTGTGATTACAGGTGTGAGCCCGGCTTTCTGCCTCAGTCTTGTAACCAAACCAAGTCCATTTACTAGCCATTCTTGAAGGCCAGTGCCTCAACAAGTTGTTGGAACAAGTAAAAGATTTATTTGGAGCCAGAACTCATGGCTCACGCCTGTAAATCCCAGCTATTCATGAGGTTGAGATCTGAGGATTGCAGTTAAAAACCAACCCATGAATGAAAGTTTGTGAGACCTCTTGTTAACCGGCAAAAAGTTGGAAGTAGAGCTGTGGCTCAAGTGGTAGAATGCCAGTGTTGAGTGAAAAAGCCAAGGGATAATGTCCAGGCCCTGAGTTCAAGCAACAGTATTGGCACCAACAAAAAGGGAAGAAAAAGAGAAGGAAGGAAGGAAGGAAGGAAGGAAGGAGGGAAAGGAAGAAAGAAAGAGAGAGAGAGAAAGAAGGAAGAAAAGAGGGAAGGAGGAAAGAAGGAAGGAAGGGAAGAAAGAAAAAAAGAAGGAAAGAAAGAAAGAAGGAAAGACTGATTTATTTGGAGTACAAAGGGCTTTTGAAGAGAGGGAATGGAGGAGCAGGTAGGCAATGTGTTGAGCAAAGTCTTCATACTCAGGCCATGTATTTTTTACTAGAATATCTTTTGGGCTAATAACTTACTTTCATCTCCTAAGCTAGTCTCTATTTTTTTAAACCAATATACTGTATTCCTGCAAGTTAAATATTAATTTACTTTTAATTAAAGAACAAGATTTGCCAGGCATCAGTGGCTCATGCCACTGAGCACAGATAGCTCACACCTGTAATCCTAGCTACTGAGGAGGCTGAGCTCTGAGTATCACAGTTCAAAGCCAGCCTGGGCAGGAAAGTCCATGAAACTACCTCTAATTAACTACTAAGAAAGTTGGAAGTAGAGCTGGAACTCAAGTGCTAGACTTCTGCACAAAAGCTCAGGGACAGTGCTGCCCAACCCCTGAGTTCAAGGACCAGGATTGGTGCACACGCATACACACATGCGTGCACGCATGCACACACGCACGCACGCACGCACGCACACACACACACACACACACACACACACACATAGACCTTCACCTTCTGTTTGGCTATTGTCCTCTGTCTTGTGGCACACATACTTCTCAATCCTTCACTCCCACTATCCCTACATGCTAGAATATAAACTTACAAGACAGTAAAAGCTAACTGCATTTTGTTGACTACACAGAATTCTCCATACCTACAGCATTGCCTGGCAGACTGCAGTGCTCAGTAAGGACTGGCTGAATATTATGAATTGATTAGGAATCTTATTCATGGTAGCTGGCTCAGGAATGGTCATGTTTCAAGGCAGGTGCACAACTAGATGCCTCATTGGCATTCTATTCTGTGAATTTGCATGTTGAAAAGCCCAAAAGCCCCTGTCAGTCTGAGCCAGCAGCTGTTATGCAGAGGGGAGAAAGTAAGCTTCCAGGCAGATGGGGTGGAGGAGGGGTGGGGAGATGAGTGGGCAGCAAGAGCATCTCAGAAACAGAAGGGAGGCATTGCTAATGAGCCATGACAGAACAGGAAGTATGCAGGGATCATGGTTACAGCATGTCTTTTCCTCTAGGACAAAGGGAGCCGTGATGCAGAGCACAGAGAAGAGCAGTGTTTGATTCAGCCAAAGGAGTGTGGTCAGTGCTGTATGTAGTGATGACCCCAGGAAGAAATGGCTCAAGCAGGGATCAGAATTAATATCTGAAAACAAAGTGCTTCCAAATGGGAGAATTAGTGTACATCCAGGCTTTGGGGGTGGAGTAGGGGCTTAGCAGTTTCCAACTCCAAGGTTAAAGGTACAAACAGGGAGACAAAGTCTCCTTGCATTAAACAAAATATCTCTTGAAGGGACTTCACCTCTGAATCACACATCCTACCTGAATTGGGAAAATGACTGTTCTAATTTATCCTAAATTTCCATGAAGCAGAGACATGACTAGCTCTCACTCCCCAGTCACTGGAAAACTTCAGAATCCTCTCGGTTCACTTAGTGGCCACATGGCTGTGGTTGCAACCAGGCCTCTGTTGATTTACCTTGGCATCTCTCAATTGAACACAATACTTTCTTGAGGGGTGTGTGTGTGTGTGTCCTGGAGCTTGTCCCTCAGCTCTTCAGCTCAAGGCTAATGCTCCACCACTTGAGCTGCAGCACCATTTCCAGCTGAACATAATACTTTCAATTAAGTCCTCTTCAAGGAAATTTAAAATGCTTCTATACCCAGGAAAGAAAGTATGGCCTTTTCTAGATTAAAATACACCTTAGAGTTGGAGTCAACATTTCTTTTTCTGTTTAAAAATAATATATTTGGGAGTGGGAGTTTAGCTGAGTGGTGGAGTGCTTGCTTAGAATGTGCAGGCTCCTGGGTTTGATCCTTAGTACCACAAAGCACAAAACCAAGTAAAACCACTTTGCCATTGGGATCAAAGTACTAGGAATTCTATTTTTTTCTGCAATGATACTTTGAACTTTCCTATTTATTTATTCATTTTTAATGGTTAGCAAGGTGCTGGTGGCTTACGCCACCTAATCCTAGCTATTCAGGAGACTGAAATCTGAGGATCATGGTTCAAAGCCAACCTGGGCAGGAAAGGCTGTAAGACTCTTATCTCCAATTAACCACCAGAAAGTGGCACTGTGCTTCAAAGTGGTAGAGTACTAGCCTTGAGCAAAAAGCTCAGGGACAGAGCTCAGGCCCTAACTTTAAGCCCCACAACCAACTAACCAACCAACCAACCAACCAACAAAAAGTGGTTATGGTGATGTAATTTTTTTTTCAGATTTTGTTCTAAGTATTTAACAGACTAAAGTAGAAGTGTTAGTAATTTCTCACCCCCTTCTCCCCATCTAGTCAATGGAAACCAGAAGGGCGTTCTTTCTTTGTCTAATGACTGTTGACTAGAATCTGTCAGCAACTAGGATAGAAGGGAAGAGTTTATAAAGGCAGGCTGAAGAAGTGGCGAGGAACTTGGAAGAACAGAGACTCTAAGAACTGCACAGATTTGCTGGTAGGAAGGACCAGGGTAGAAATGATGTCTGCTTCACTCTCTACTAGCTCTATTTCCAATTCACTTTGTGCATTTTTAAGTGATGGAGCCAAGCAAACTGAAAAATAATGGAAGAAATGGCTTTAAAAAAAACTTTTGGGGCTGGGAAGGTGACTCAGTGGTAAAGCACTTGCCTTGCATGCATGACGCCCTGGGTTCGATTCCTCAGCACCACATAAGCAGAAAAAAACAGCCAGAAGTGGCACTGTAGCTCAAATGGTAGAGCACTAGCCTTGAGCTGAAGAGCTGAGGGTCAGAGCCCAGGCCCAGAGTTCAGGCCCACGACCGGACACACACACACACACACACAAAACAACAACAACAACAACAAAAATCTTTTGCATAGGGGCTGGGAAGTTGGCTCAGTGGTAGAGTGCTTATATGGCATGCATGAGACCCTGGGTTCGATTCCTCAGCACCACATAAGCAGAAAAAGCTGGAAGTGGTGCTGTGGCTCAAGTGGTAAAGAGCTAACCTTGATCTGAAGAGCTGAGGGACAGTGCCCAGGCCCAGAGTTCAGGCCCCACGACCAAGAAAAACAAAACAAAAATCCCTTTTGCATTAATACTTGTCAGGGGAAAATATGGCCCTCTTGCAGCATAGTTAGAAACAGCATCCTGCCTGGATTAAGTCCATATCACATGACAAATATTCCCTGACACAGTCCCTAGATCTATCAAATTTGTAAGACAAAAGTGGCAGAATCTGAATTAATACATCCTGTTAACTGAATGTCAAGTCATCGATGGGAAATTTCCCCCATTCTCTCAGCAGGTTCGACTTTATTTATTTTTGCATAAAGAATGAACTAGAAGACAGATCTGAAACAGAAAACCTGCAGAGGGGTCGTGCAGGAAACATGGCATCCTCCAATGAATGGTCCTCTTTTTTGACTTGTTATGTGGCCCAGTTGAAATCTATGAGATCTCAAATCCAGCCAAGGTTGCTCCGTTCCTCCATTCCTGGGTGGGGCGCGGGAGATGGGGGTGGGAGAGGGCCCCAGTGTATTTTTAAAAATACAATTTTTATTACCTATGTGAGTAACTGCAACCGCAGCTCCTTTCTCACCTTACACCTTCCCCTGGGCTGCCTCCCTGGAGATGCAGGGATCTGGAAACTGGATTTCTGGCGCCCCTCTCCCAAGCCTAGCCCATCTCTTGTCCCCCGCTTCCCAGCACATAGCAGCTGGAGCCCCAGCCGCTGACGTCTGCAGCCGGCGGGTGCAGCAATAGCCGTCTTTCTCTTTCCAGACGCGCTGGAGATTTAATTTTAATTAACCGTGATTGCTATGGCCCTAAGGGCTGGCTTTACAAAACAGACATGCTCGCTATCAGTCTGTCTGTCTGTCTGTCTGTCTGTCTGTCTATCTATCTATCTATCTATCTATCTATCTATCTATCTATCTATCTATCTATCTATCTATCTATCTAATCTTCCTTCCCCCTCCCCAAGGCACCCAGAGAATATCATTTAAAAGCGAACGGGAATCTCACCCACGGGTGCCCGAGGACCCACGCCGGCGGAGGATGCGGACGGCAGCGGGAGGCGGTGGCATAGAGCGGTCCAGCCCTGGAAGGATGCAGAGCGGCGCAGCGGGGGCGGGGCCAATGGGCGGGGCCCGGAGCGACGGGGCGTGACATGGATGGTCACGTGTGCGTTTAGCCACACCCACACACTGGAGTCCTGGCAGCCTCGGGAGACTGCTCAGGAGGTGGATAATTGCCCTGCGTTAGGCAAGCTCACTCAGACGTTCCGGGGCGGTGATGGGCTCTTGGGTCAAAGGCAACAGCTGTTTGGCGGCTGGACTGCTGCAGAACAAAGTGGCCATCGTCACCGGCGGGGCCACGGGCATCGGAAAAGCCATCTCCAAGGAGCTCCTGCACTTGGGTTTGTAGGGCCTGGGCACCTTAGAGCCAGGGTCTGCAGAGTTAGCGGGGGCGGGGGGGGGGTGCTGAGTGGGGGGGGGGGGGTGTTGAGTGGTGGGGGGTGTTGAGTGGTGGGGGGGAGGGGGATCTAGTTCAAGAGCCAGGGGACGCTGGTAAAGCCGGGACAGGGTTGTTTGGAAAGCTAGAGGGGACTATAGAAGTGACTAAAATTACTATCCAAGAAAGGGAGAGTTCTTCCTGACAAATCATGGCTTAAAGCCAATGATACTATGCCCCGAGGTAGGTAATAAACAGACCTGTGAAACTGTGCTGTGCAGTTTAAGTTAATCCCTTCTAAATGTTGCCCAATCCCCTCAAATAGGAGACTGAATTTAACTGGGAAAGCTTCCCTCATTGAGAGGCTCCCATCCTACTGTCTGCTCACACTTCTTGTCATAACTATAGCAAGAAATATAGTGAATATCTTACTTGAGGGAAGGAAGTGCCTTATATACACAAACACAGGGAAAGAAGCTACAAAGGGGGAAATAGTTAAATTTTTAAAACTCATTTGTGTGTGTCTGTGCCGGTACTGAGGCTTGAACCCAGGAATTTGGGGCTACACCTCATATTTTCACTCAAGGCTGGTGTTTACCACTTTGAAACTCAGCTCTGCTTCTGGCTTTTAGACTTTTCTGCCCAGGTTGGCTTCAAACTGCCATTATCAGATCTCAGACTCCTGACTAGCTAGGATTAGGATTAGGTATGAGCTACCAGCACCCAGCTATAAAACTAATTTGTAATGAAGATCTAAATCTTCAATGAGTTTTAAAATGTAAAGTATAAAGATTGATGGAGAAATATTGACATGAGACAAATAGTGTTAGTATATTTTAAGTATTTACATGCTTGTAATCCCCGAACTCTGGAGGTGTAGCAGGAGAATAACCACTCATAACCACTCTGGACCACACACAGTAAACACAAAAAGAAAAAGAAGGAAGAGGAGGAGGAGGAAGAGGAAGAAAAGAAAGAAGAGCTCTTAGCTGAGCACCTACCCCATGAGGCTTGTATCTCCAATTAACCACCAACAAGCCAGAGGTCGAGCTGTGTCTCCAATGGTAGACAACTAGCCTTGAATTAGAAAGCTCTTATAAGGTTGCAGCACCAACAATTTGGTGGTTCATCCTTATTTTCTCATTCTTTTGTCCTTACTTAACAGGGATCTTTCTTCTTGCTTCTTTTGTTGTCCCTAGCTCCCATTTCATGGTCAGGTAGCATTTCTGCTCAAGGCTAGCACTTGAAACACAACTCCACTTCCAGTTTTCTGGTGGTTAATTGGAGATCAGAGTCTCACAGACTTTTCTGCCTCTGCCTGGGCTAGCTTAGAACTGCAGTCCTTAGATCTCAGCCACCTGAGTAGCTAGGATTACAGGTGTGAGCCACCAGTGCCTGGCTTTTTTTTTTTTCTCCCAGTTGTGGGGCCTGAGTTCTGAGCCTGGGTGCTGTCCCTCAACCCTTCAGCTCAAGGCTAGCGCTCTACCACTTGAGCCATGGTGCCACTTCTGGCTTTTTCTGCTTATGTGGTGCTGAGGAATCGAACCCAGGGCCTCATGCATGGGAGGCAAGCACTCCACCACTGAGCCACCTTCCCAGCCTGAGCCATGCTTTTTTGCGCAGTTTGGCAATCTGCATCTAGAAGTGGGGCATTTGCATGTAATGTGATTGTCAGTAGAGTTGAATCTGAATCTGTCTTGTTGTTTGCTCCTGTGTTCTGCTGTCCCCTTCACTTTTGTTTGCTTCCTTAATGTGGATTACTTGTTTATGGTTTTCCAATTCATCTCTTTTGTTAGCTTCATGCTAGTGACATATTTGCCATGTCATAGTCTTTCTTTCCATGCTATTTTGCCATTTTACATAGAAGGCAACAATGCCTTAGTAGTTTACAAAGGGTCCTAGCTTTACATACATTGAGGTGCCATAGAAAAAATGGTGCAAGCTGATACCATGCAAAGCACACTGAATAATCAAATTGTGAAGCATTCCTTAATTTTAAAAGTATTCAGTCAAAGCATTATAGATTAATTTTCTGTCAGTTATGGATGTATAAGGAAGTATAAAACAAAAAGTAGAACTAAACCAAGATAGTTTTACTGGGGTGATGTTAGGCAAAAGCCACGTTTCAGTAAAACAGGAGGATTAAATTCTGATAATTTATTGCATAGCAGGGTGACTAATAACAGTGTGGTGTATATGTCAAAATTGCTAAAAGTGTGGATTTTATTTTATTTATGTGGTACTAAGGAATCAAACCCAGAGCCTCATGCATGTTAGGTAAGCACTCTATTACTAAGCCACATTGTTAGCCCCAGTGTGGATTTTTTTTTTTTTTTTTTGGTCGTGAGGCTTGACCTCTGGGCTTGGGCCCTGTCCCTGAGCTCTTCAGCTCATGGCGAGCGCTCTACCGCTTGAGTCACAGTGCCACTTCTGGTTTTCTAGTGGTTTATTAGAGATAGGAGTCTCATGGACTTTCCTGCTCAGGCTGGCTTTGAACCATGATCCTCAGATCTCAGCCTCCTGAGTAGCTAAGATTACAGGTGTGAGCCACCGGCGCCCGGCTCAGTGTGGATTTTTAAATGTTCTTACCACAAAGAAATGTTTAAGTATGGAAGATGATATAATGATTAGCTTAATTTGATCATTCCATGGTATATGCTGATATTAAAGCATCATATATCCCATAAATAGGTACAATTAATTTCCAGGAGTAGTGAAATCCAGAAGCCTGGAAACTGAAGCAGAAAGTTGAAAGTGGAACATTGGCTTGGGCCTCATGGAAAGACCTACGTATAAATTAATTAATTGAAAAGATAGTAAAATGATATTATAAAATTATAAATTATAAAATTATAAAACCAAAAAGATAATTCCTTCCTTCCTTCCTTCCTTCCTTCCTTCCTTCCTTCCTTCCTTTCTATCTTGTTTTCTTTCTTGGGTACTGACTACTTTTATGTTCTTATACTTTTGTGCTTGCTTCACTCTTTCCTTCCTTCTCTCTGCCTCTCTCTTTTTGTCTCTTTCTGAGGCAATTACTTGGAAATAGGTTGATGTTCTGAAAGCATGCTTTTAAATTAAGTGTTTATCTGAGCAACCTTTAGTCCATTGCTAACTTTGCCCCACTTCTGAAGTTATACCCTTTAACCAGGGAAAGCCCTTTTATCTGTTTGGCACACTAACTATTCCTAGCTCTGTGTGAATGCAGGGTTTTGAGTGATTTTTTTTCCTCAGTCTGTTCATTAACTTCTAGGTACTGATCAGAACTTTGGGTGAACTCAGAAAACTGGAGGTGGCGCTGTGACTCAAGAGGTAGAGCACTTGCCTTGAGCTGAAGAGTTGAGGGACAGCGCCCAGGCCCAGAGTTCAAGCCCCACAACCAACAACAACAACAACAAAAACAACAAAACACTTTGGGTGAAAATTCAAGGGGACTCTGCAGATCTCTCTTTCATATCTGTCTATACCCTCTTGAACTAGCCTTGCTGTTCTTTTCCACCCAGGAAAACTTATAGCTCTCTCCCAAAAATAAGCAGCGTAGACATAGAGTTCATGTGTGTTTCTCCTTTCTCAGAGATGACTACTCATTTTCAGTTCAATGCGACAGGAGGTCCAATAGGCTTTGGCATGCACTGTTGCTTGTATGCCATGCAGTGTTTTAGTTGTTTCATGATCAACACAAGTACTAATTCATCTTTTTTTTGTTTTCCTTTCCTTTTCAGGAGCACACATTTTTTTCTCTTATTGTTGGACTCTGAGTAGCTCATGAAAGCCTATTCACTTGTTCTCTGGCTTTTTGTTTTTCTTTCTCTCCCTAGGATGTAATGTGGTCATTGCTTCTCGGAAGTTTGACAGATTAAACTCTGCTGCAGATGAACTAAGGGCCACCCTGCCTCCCAATAGCCAGACTCAGATCACTCCCATACAGTGCAATATCCGGAAAGAAGAGGAGGTAATACCACTATATCTGTATCATTTATTTATTACTCTTTTTTTTTGATCTGGTTGTGCTTCAGGTTCCCCTGTAAGGAGATTCCTGTGAGTTTTTGAACCGGTGATCTCAGGAGAAAGGAGTGGGAGGGAAGCAAGACAGGGACTAAGACATGACATGGTCTTTTGTCTGTTAAGGCATTTCTTTCTTTGTATTGTTATTTTTAAGGAGCTGTGCAAAGGGGTTTTAATCCCATAAATTAGGTAGGTTATGAGTACAAATGCTTATTGGTCAATGTTACTCTTTCCTTTGTTCTCCCCCATTTTTCCCTTCTGGTTCCTACCCACAAGTCACATAATTCATTTTTTTACATAATGTACATCGAATACAGTGCATTTACCCACTCTTTTGCATCCCTTCCTCCATCAAAAAAACCCATGTTTCCACTTCCTAGTGTTCATTTTGAGAAATAGTACTTTAGAGCCAGGAGCTGGTGGCTCACGCCTGTAATCCTAGCTATTCAGCAGGCTGAGATCTGAGCATCATGGTTCAAAGCCAGGCAGGGCAGGAAAGTTCATGAGACTCTTATCTCCAATAAACTACTCAAAGTGCCAAAAGTGTTGCTGTGGCTCAAATGGTAGAGCGCTAGCCTAGAACACAAAGAGGCTCAGAGACAGTGCCCAGACCCTGAGTTCAAGCCCCAGGATTTCGGGGAAGAGAGAATGGTAAGGAGGGGAAGAGGGAGAGGAAGAGGAGGAGGAAAGGGAAAGGGAGAGGGAGAAAAGAAATAGTACTGTAGGTGTTTAGAGAAGTTATGCTTTTGGACTCCTCCCTAAGTATACCCCCTTTTAGTCAGTTCATTTTCATGTAGCCCTGTGTATGTTATCATGCCTATTTATATTTTAGATCTAGTTTCCACGTATGAGAGAAAATGTGTTCTTTGTCTCTATGAGTCTGGCTTAATTCACTTAATTAGAGGAGTAAAATTCCATTGTGTATATGTACCACATCTTCTTGATCCACTCATCTGTTGTAGGGCATCTGGGATGTTTCTGTAACTTGGCTGTTGTGAACAGTGAAGCATTGAACATGGATTGCAAGTATCTTTACCATATCCTGACTTGTATTGCTCTGGGTAGATGCCTAGGAGTAGTATGACTGTGTCATAGGGCATTTCTATGTTTCATTTTTTGAAGAAACTCTATAAACTGTTTAAGGCATTTCTTAATGTTAATTTTGCCCAATTTCTTCACTGTATTTTGAGGTGCTTATAAATTAGTACAACAGATACCATACTTAGCAGTGATTCAGGCCCTTGGATAAATCTTGTCATCAGAATTGCAATTTTACCTTTATATATGAGTATTAAATATTGGGAAATTATTCATGGTATCAGAATTTTAGGTTTGTTCATTGTGACTTCCTGTTCATTGGTTATGCCTCTCAGTTTCTGTTTCACTTCTAGAATAAGTGACTGGTCCAATTAGCAAGGTAGGTTATTAAACTTTGGACTTTTGTTTGTTTGTTCTGTATTTTTTTTTTCTGGGGCTGTGGCTTGAACTCAACGTCTGAACACTGTCACTGAATTTTGGTGCTCAAGACTAGCACTCTACCACCTGAGCTTACAGCTCCACTCCTGGCTTTTTGATGATGAACTGGAGATGAAAGACTCACTGAGTTTCTTGCCTGGGCTGGCTTTAATTCTTAATCTTCAGATGTCAGCCTCCTAAGCAGCTAGTATTAGAGGCCAGAGCCACCTGTGCCCGCCTTAAACTTTGGACTTTTAGTAACCTTACTTTGACTTTTAATTTTTTTTTCTTGTCAGGTGGATAATTTGATAAAATCAACTTTAGCTGTTTATGGTAAGATCAATTTCTTGGTAAACAATGGAGGAGGCCAGTTCCTGTCTCCTACTGAGCATATCAATTCAAGGGGATGGAATGCTGTGATTGAAACCAATCTGACTGGCACCTTCTACATGTGTAAAGCAGGTGCGTGTCATAAAAGCTGCAAAAACCAACTTGCCTTATTGAGCTCCATGAGGTCGTTGAGAATGCTGAATGAGCATCAATGGGGGACTCAGAAGCCTGTCATTCATATTTAACCCCCATTCATTTTTTATCCAGTATTCTATCAAAAATCATACATTGCATTTTTAAATGTTTCTTTCATTTTACCTGATTTTTTAAAAAAATCCATTTTCTCTTTAATTCTGTGTGTACATGTATGTCCATACCAGGGCATGAACTCTGAGCCTCACAATCTCACTTGGCCTTTCACTCAAAGCTAACACTCCAAGCTGGGTGCTGGTGGCTCACGCCTATAATCCTAGCTATGCAGGAGACTGCGATCTGAGGATCATGGTTCAAAGCCAGCTCAGGCAGGAAAGTTCTTGAGACTCTTATCCCTAATAAACCACCAGAAAACCAGAAGTAGCACTATGGCTCAAGTGGTAGTGTGCTTGCCTTGAGCTGAAGAGCTGAGGGACAGTGCCCAGGCCCAGAGTTCAAGCCCCACAACCGAAAAAAAAAAAGCTAGTACTCTACCACTTGAGCCTACAGCTGCATTTCCATCCTCTCTATGGTTAATCAGAGATAAGCATCTCTCAGGTTTGTTTGCTTGGGCTAGTTTTGCACCTAGATTCTTAGATTTCAATCTTTTAAGTAGGTAGGATTATAGGTATGAACCACCAGAACCTGGTCTTCTTTTTTAATTTATTAACATATTTCATAACATTGATTTAGACAGTGTATCAAACGTTGTATTCTTTTTACTTTGTGGTGATATGAGTACTTATATTTGTTTATTTTGTGCCTATACTGGGGCTTGAATTCAAGTATTGGCTGCTGTCCCTTAGCTTTTTTACTGCAGGCTGACATTCTGCCACTTGAGCCACAATTCCACTTCTGGATATTTGGTGATTAGTTGGAGATTAGAGTTTCATGGACTTTCCTATCTGGGCTGGCTTCAACCCCTGATTCTCAGATTTCAGCCTCCTGAGTAGATAGGATTATAGGTGAGAACTACCAGCATCCTGCAAGCTTTATCTTATGATTTATCAAATTATCCTCCTGAGTATTTTGTAATATGCTATATTGTCTAAACACAACCACTGTATTCTAAAAATTAAAAATGATATTTATAATTGTAAGATTCCACCAACTATAGAGACTGTAAATTCACCAATATAAATATAATGAAAAAATTGTCTTAGACTTAAAAATAATATATGTGTGTCTTTTCCAGAACTTACCTTCTTTTTTTCCTGTTATTTTTATGAATTGGTATGAATTCACAGGGAACCATTAAGTAATGACCAAGTTTTCTTATTTTTTTCTGTAGTGTATAACAGAACTAGATATCAAATTTTCTCTCATCTTCTAATTCTAAGATTCATATTTCACTGAGCACTGGTGGCTCATGCCTATAATTCTAGCTGCTCAGGAGGCTGAGATCTGAGGGTTGCAGTTCCAAACAGCCTGAGAAGGAAAGTCCATGAGACTCTTATCTCCAATTAACCACCAGAAAACTGTGGTTCAAAGTGGTAGAGCACTAGCTTTGACCAAAAGAGCTCAAGGACAGGGACAGTATCCAGGTCCTGAGTTCAAGCATCATGACTTACATCAATAGAAAGAGGATATTTTTATTAAAGACTGTCTAGAGGCTGGGAAGGTGTCTCAGTGGTAGAGCACTTGCCTTGCATGCCTGAGGCCCTGGGTTTGATTCCTCAGCATCACATAAGCAAAAAGCCGGAAGTGGCGCTGTGGCTCAAGTGGTAGAGCGCTAGCCTTGAGCTGAAGAGCTGAAGGACAGCGCCCAGGCCCAGAGTTCAGGCCCCACAACCGGACCCAAAAAATAAATAAATAAATAAAAAATAAAGACTGTCTGGAGTACATATCTATCATTATCTTGTTTTGAATGAATAGCATAAATGCTTCACAAAGAATAAACCATTTAAGAAGGGAATTAACAAAAGATGTGTAAGATCTATATGCAGAAAACTTCAGAAAACCAAAGAGAGAAATTAAAGATTTAAACAATGTATAGGTATTGTGCTGTGGATTGAAAGAATCAATATTGTTTAGATGGTAGCTCTTCCCAAGTTGATTTACAGAATGAATACAATTCCTGTCAACTTTTGCAGAAATTAACAAGCTGATCCTAAAATACCTATGGAAACATAAAAGCCTCAGAATCGCCAGAACAGTTTTGAGGCTTGTATCTCTTGATTTCAAAGCTACTTCTTGATTTTAAGACAGTATGGTACTGGGCATAAGAACACATGTGTACATCATCACCATTGATCATTAGGGAAGTCCATATCATAACTCCAACAAGGTAACACAGCACCCTCAGTAGACTTGCTACAATCAAAAAATAAGATGAGGGCTGGGAATGTGACTTAGTTGTAGGGTGCTTGCCTAGCATGCATGAAATCCTGGGTTTGATTCCTCAGTACCACATAAACAGAAAAATCCAGAAGTGGTGCTGTGGCTCAAGTGCTAGTATTGAGCAAAAAGAAGCTCAGGGACAGTGCCCAGTTCAAGCCTCAGGACCAGAAAAAAAAAAGGCATGTATATACATCCTAGCTATTCAGGAGACTGAGATCCAGAGGATCACAGTTTGGAGCCAGCCTCAGCAGAAAAATCCAGATATCAGTCTCCACAATAGCTACCAAAATGCATGGCTCAAGTGGTAGAACACTTTCTGAGTGGCCAAGCTAAGCAAGTCTGAGTTCAATCTCAGTATTGGAGTGTGGGGAGAGGGAGACGGGGCGGGGAAGTGGTAGGGAAATTAAGTGTAAAAATTTTCTGATGTGTTGGGCTGGGAAGGTGGCTCAGTGATAGAGCACTTGCCTTGCATGCCTGAGGCCCTGAGTTTGATTCCTCAACACCACATAAACAAAATGAAAAAAGCTGGAAGTGGTGTATGGCTCAAGTGGTAGAGCGCTAGCCTTGAGCTGAAGAGCTGAGGGACAGCGCCCAGGCCTAGAGTTCAGGCCCCATGACCGGACCCCCCCCCCCAAAAAAAAAAAAATTCTGATGTGTAAATTATGCCAAGCCACCGTCAGGCTTTTTATAAAAATAAAGGCCACATAAATTAAAATGTAGCATATAACAGATAGAGATTGTGCTACAACAGTTGTCAGGGAAGAGAAAGGACACTAATATTGTCATTTGTCTGTATTCCACAGCTTACAGTTTCTGGATGAAAGAGCATGGAGGGGCTATTGTGAATATCATTGTTCTTCTTAAAAATGGATTTCCAGGGTTTTCGTAAGCATTTTATACTTTTATTCTTCCTGTTGTTAGATTTTATCTTCTGAGTAGGGAAGAGCTGGTAGGGAAGTTTCCTTTACTCAGTATGGCTCCGTTTAATGAGTGAGACCTCAACATTTACATTTGCTTTTGTTTGGACTTTAAAAATGTTCTTTGGAGGGGCTGGGAATGTGGCTTAGTGGTAGAGTGCTTGCCTAGCAAGCATGAAGCCCTGGGTTCAATTCCTCAATACCATATACACAGAAAAAGCTGGAAGTGGCGCTGTGGCTCAAGTGGTAGAGTGCTAGCCTTGAGCAAAAGAAGCTCAGGGACAGCGCCTAGGCCCTGAGTTCAAGCCCTTGGACTGGCCAAAAAAAAAAAAAGTACTTTTGAAACATATTCATTCAGATTAAGATTTGTCATATTTACTATGACAGGAGGAAAAACCAGGATGTCTGGTTAAATAATTTTTAGTGTAAGTATGTCCCAAATAACATGTAGGCATACTTACACTAAGAGCATGTATTACTTATCTGTGGACATGAAACACACGTATATATTAAAAATATACCTATTTACTGTTGGGGCTTCTAAATTATGACTCCCAACAGTAAGCTCAAATTTTATCCAGTAATTTTCTAGGGTTTTGTACTTTTTTTATGGTTGGTCATAGGCTTGAACTCTGGCCTGGGTGCTGTTCTTGAGCTCTTCAGCTCAAGGCAAGTGCTCTACCACTTGAACCACAGCGCCACTTCTGGTTTTCTGGTGATTAATTAGAGATAAGTCTCACGGGCTTTCCTGCCCAGGCTGGCTTTGAACCTCGATCCCCAGATCTCAGCTTCTGAGTAGCTAGCATTACAGGCGTGAGCTACCAGTGCCCGGCTAGGGTTTTGTGCCTTAATGATGTTAAACAATAAGAAATACTGAGATGAATCAGATACACCCACATTCTTAGGGAGCACACAATTAGTGGGGAGGGGAGCAGGAGAACCATCAGATGGAATACAAGATGTAGTAACCTGAGAAAGGTACTTGCAAGTGTGCAGGCTGGGAGCAGGAAGGGTCAACAATTCTTAACACATCCCAAAAGTTAACTTGAACTTGGGTTAACACAGGAGGAGAAAGGAAGGCAACGGGACAAGATGTTCCATGGGGATGTACAGATATTTGAAATGCTTTGGGGAATTATAAATAATTCCTTTTGAAGAAGTGGGGGGGGGGGTGGCAGAAGGGAAGTTCAGACTTGAGCATAAAGCAGGAGTCACAGGATCTTAAACGCTGTAGAGAAGAGGTTGAGCATCATCTGCAGATCTTTTCTTTGTGCTGGAATTGGAATTTGAACCCACAGCTTTTTGCTCTCACTTGACTTTTTCTCACACTTGCTTTTTTAGATACTTGGCCTGCCTATCATGGCTGGCACTCTACCACTTGAGCCATGCCTCCAGTCCAACATTTTTGCTGATTAATTAGAATGTCTCATGGGCTTTTTTGCCTGGGCTGCCTTTGAACCTTGATCCTCAGATCTCAGCTTCTTGAGTAGCTAGGATTACCGGCGTGAGTCTTTGGTGCCTGGATTATCTGTGGTTCTTCTAGTGGGGACTGTGACTCTGGGGCTGTCTGTACATGATTGTGGGGGGGACATTGTTTATGCAGTGAGAGATTTGTTTGATAGCTGAGATTTCTCTTTAATATTGAAGGACCAGTTATTTCCCCATTGTAGACAGAGACTCAACAATGACGCTTAAAAGAATATTTTTGTGGAGTTGAGCACTTGTTAACTTAGCTAATGAGAAGAATATTCAACAGAAGCTAATCACAATGTTTCTCTTGGGTCTTTAAAGGCATACCGGAGCTGCCAGAGCTGGTGTTTACAACCTCACCAAATCCTTAGCTGTGGAGTGGGCTAGCAGTGGAGTAAGGATCAACTGTGTTGCCCCTGTACGTAAATGTTCTAATACGAAATCTGTGGACAAATTGGTGTCCTTCTGATTCCATTTGTGCTGTTAATCTTATCATTAACTGCATAATAGGTAGTATTTATTAAAAATATATACTAATTACATATATATATATATATATATATATATATATATATATAAAATCTCTGAGACTCTTATCTCCAATAAACTACTCAAAAGAGCTGGAAGTGGCAGTGTGGTTCAAGTGGTAGAGCACTAGCCTTGGGCATAAAGAAGCTCAATGACAGCATGCAGGCCCAGAATTCAAGCCCCAGGCAGGTCTGGCAAAAAGAAAAATTGTTATTGTGAAATAAGCTACAGCTTATTATATGAATAGTTCACTAATCCTATAGCTATCAGTTAAAGTCCCACGTTGTCAATCATGTCTGCTTGTTGCTAAGGTGGAAATAATCTCTCCATCTGAAGCTCCATCATACCTATGGATATTATCCACAGATCTGACATATGAAAGTTATAGATCTTCAGTCTTGATAGCAGCAAACATCCACCAAACTAAAAATATGTTTAGAATATTTTACTTACTGGGGGCTGGGAAGGTGGCTCAGTGGTAGAGCGCTTGCCTTGCATGCCTGAGGCCCTGTGTTCAATTCCTCAGCACCACATAAGCAAAAAGAAAAAAGCCGGAAGTGGCACTGTGGCTCAAGTGGTAGAGCGCTATCCTTGAGCTGAAGAGCTGAGGTATAGCACCCAGGCCCAGAGTTCATTCAGGCCCCACGACCGGACCCAAAAAAATAAAATAAAATAAAATAGAATATTTTACTTACTGGTAGTAATACACAGTCCATGGGATACATTTGACAAACATCATAAGAAAAAAATTGAAAATAAACAACTCCACAAACACATTTTTTATTTTACTCAAAAAGAATTAATTAAGGGAAATACAAAATAGTCTACAAGATTTGGAGTATTTTAAAAATTAACTTGACAGAGCCAAGCATCTTTCTGTGAATTTGTGGTTTTGATCTTTCTCTAGAGATCTTCATTTTAAAAATTATTTCAAACATTTTGGTGATTTAGTTTAAAATATAAGGATTTAGGAGTAAAATCTATTATATCTATCTAATGATAGCATACTGCGTCCATGAGTTTGTATTTTTAAATGCTGATTAAAAAATGACACATCTATAATCTTAAATAGTACATTTGTGTTAATAAGACATAATTTTCCAATGATTGTTTAGCAAAATATAAAACAAAACCATACACTGTCAGAAAAAGAAAGTAATATCAACTGGAAACAAAAATTACTTTCTTTTCTAATTACTAAGAGAATAAAATATTTTATAATACTAAAAAAAAAGTTATAGATCTTTTTATCCAGGTGGCTCAGAGCATGAACTGACTTGCTGACATTAGTAGAGAAAGATATGAAGTTATGGTATTATGGCCAGAAACTTCGTTAATTCTTTAATCCTCCATGTGTGCTATTACCTGCCCTGAGTTTCACTCAAACATTTACAGGGAAAATAAATGACAGTTCCTTTCTTAATGTGGACAGCTTGACATACTGGCTTTTAAACATGCATTTCTTAGAAACTCTTAATGGCATATTGTTAGGAAATACATTACTAATTCATTTTTGTCCACGGATGTTTTTAGGCTTAATATCTAAATTTTCTTCTTCTTCTTCTTGGTTTTTTTTTTTTTTGGTCTGTTTTGGAACTTAAACTCAGCCTGGGCGCTGTCTCTCAGCTCTTCAGCTCAAGGCTAGCACTCTACCATTTGAGCCACAGTGCCATCTCCGGTTTTCTGGTGGTTTATTGGAGAGATAAGAGTTTCACAACCTTTCCTGCCCGGGCTGGCTTTGAACTGTGATCCTCAGATCTCAGCCTCCTGAGTAGCTAGGATTACAGGCAAGAGCCACTAGTGCCCAGCTAAATTTTCTTCTTTTTTGGAGATTTTGTCCTCCTTAAATAAAATGTTGTGAATTGTATAATTGGGATAATTAATACTGACAGACTTCCTTTTTTGGCTGAGTCGTCTTTCCTCCTCTCTAGTGACAGATAAATGGAAGAATACTTAAACAATTAAATTTTAAAAGTTTATTTACTTTGAATTCGAAGTTTGTTTTTTGTTGGTTTGTTTCCATTTTTGTATTTGTCCTGGGGCTTGAACTCTGGTCTGGGTGTTGTCCCTGCGCCTTTATGCTCAAGGCTGGCACTCTGTCAATTGAGCTAACTTTTTGGTGGTTAATTCTCATGGACTTTCCTTCCCAGGCTGGTTTCGAACTGGCCAAAGGTTTCATTTTTATTTCACTCTTGACAAAAAGCTAGCTGGGGGTATGGTTCAAATGGTAGAACACCTGCCTGACTTGCCTCAGGGTCACCAATAACAAGAACCACAAAGTATTCTACAGGAAAAGCCAAAAAACCCACACATCTCTTTAAGTGTCACACATAGGCATTGCTCAGTTTTCTCTGTAAAGATAGGATATGTAACGGAAGATAAAGTACATTTTCCTCACTGGTCCACTTAATGTAAGTATGCTCTTCAAAAACAAAGTCTTTTATGAAAAGTCCAGGTCTTGGCTGGCCCTTAAGGGAGAGGCGATCAGTCAGTAGATGAGAATTCAGATGATACCATTGTGGATGGTGGTTGGTTTTGACTTCGAGTAAAATTGATATTAGAAATTTTAAACCATGTAATTTTTTATATTGGCCAATGGATGACCTTGATTTTTTTTTTAATCTCAGTGTTTTCCTTGCTGCTTTCTTTTGCAGTGTGAGGTCAAACCCAAGTCCTTACCTCAAGCATGCTAGGCAAACATGACCGTCATGCTACAACTTCAGCCTGATGCCTTTTACTTACTTTATCTTCTTGCTTTATTTTTCATCCTAGGGTATAATTTATTCCCAAACAGCTGTCAGTAACTATGGTGATTTGGGACAAGGCATGTTTGAAAGAGCCTTTCAGAACATCCCAGCTAAACGAATTGGAATTCCGGAGGAGGTAATATTCATTTCTTTCATTTTTTAGAATGACTACCTTTCATACATAGGAAACATATCAGCCTTTTAATGTGGTCTGATTGCTGGTAGAGATGATTTCTCCCACTGCCACCAACCCTGTCTCCTGAGCTTCTGGACGTGGGAATATCCTGATGTGCTTCAGCTGCTAAGAGCCAACTCTTCTTGAGACTCAATGCAGTGTGATTTAAGGACAACAGGCTTGGAAGTGGCGCTGTAGCTCAAGTGGTAGAGTGCTCGCCTTGAGCTGAAGAGCTCAGGGACAGTGCCCAGGCCCAGAGTTCAAGCCCCATGACCGACAAAAAAAAAAAAAAAAAAAAAAAAAAAAAAAAAAGGACAACAGGCTTTGGTTGTTTCATGTGACTTTTCAGCTACATTATTTTGTTATATAACATTTGTTAGTGCACAGAACCCTAAACAAGATAGATAATTTATTTATTTATTTATTGCTTGTGGGGCTTGAACTTAGGGTATGGGCACTGTCCCTGAGCTCTTTTGCTTGAGCCTAGTGCTCTATCACTTTGAGCCACAAAGCCACTTCTGGTTTCCTGGTGGTTAATTGGAGATAAGAGTCTCACAGACTTTCCTGCCCACCTGGCTTTGAATCTTGACTTTCAGATTTTAGCCTGAGTAGCTGGGATTACTGGTGTGAGTCACCAGTGCCTGTCAAATCAGATGATTTTTGTCTTTATAAAATTGCACGTGAAATTTCAGTAAGGGAACCTGACTGAAGTATGGAGAGATCAGTATCTTTCTCAAATGTCAACAATAGCTGGGCGCTGGTGGCTCATGCCTGTACTCCTAGCTACTCAGGAGGATGAGATCTGAGGATCATGGTTCAAAGCCAGCCCAGGCAGGAAAGTCCATGAGACATTATCTCTAATAAACCACCAGAAAACCGGATGTGGTGCTGTGGCTCAAGTGGTAGAGCGCTTGCCTTAAGCTGAAGAACTGAGAGCGCCCAGGCCCAGAGTTCAAGACCCACAACGGACAAAAAATAAAAATAAATCAGTGTTTTCAAATTGGACATTGGTGGTTCACACCTGTAATCCTCGCTACTTTAGGAGACTGAGATCTAAAGATAGCAGTTCAGAGCCAGCCTGGGCAGGTAGTCCATGAGATTCTTTTCTCCAAGTAAACACCAAAAGGAGGAAGTAGGGCTATGGCTCACATGGCAGAGTACCAGCTAAAAAGTTAAGGGACAGTGCCTCGGCCCTGAATTCAAACTCCAGGACCACACATATTTTCACATATCTTCACAAGCGTAATTTCCATAGGAATAATAAAAACCTAAAATACCTAGAAGTAAGCTTAGCTCTTTTTTTTTTTTTTTTTTTGGTCTGTTGTGGGTCTTGAACTCTGGGCCCGGGTACTGTCCCCTCAGCTCTCCAACTCAAGGCTAGTCTGTACTTTCTGGTGGTTAACTGGAGTCTCATGGAAGTTCCTGCCTAGGCTGGATTTGAACCACGATCCTCACATCTCAGTCTTCTGAGTAGCTAGGGTTATAGGAATAAGCCACCAGTGCCTGGCAGCTGTATTTTTAAAAATCTTTTTAAAAAATCTTTTTTAAATCTTTTTTTTTTTTTTACTGAAGAAGAACAATAAAAAAAAATGCCAGAGTTGAAACATATCATATTACTGTCAAGTTTCCCTAAATTGATCTATAAATTTAATACCGTTTTGGAATTTAACACATAGATTCTAAAATTGTAGAAAAATATTTATGAGGCCAGGTGCTGGTAGCTTATGCCTACAATCCTAGCTACTCAAGAGGTTGAGATCTGAGGATCATGGTTAAGCAAGCCCAGGCAGAAAATCATGACTCTTATCTTCAATTAGCCAGTAAAAAGCTGGAAGTAGAGTTGTGGCTTAATTGATAGAGCTCCTGACTTGAGTGAAAAAGCTAAATGACAATGCTCTGGCCCTGAAACTAAACCCTAATAGTAATGCATGCATGTGCATGAGCGTGAGTACACACACACACACACACACACACACACACACACACACACGTGGAAAAATATTTTAAAAAAATAATAGGGAAGTGGCGCTGTGGCTCAAGTGGCAGAGCACTAGCCTTGAGCTGAAGAGCTGAGGGACAGCACCCAGGCCCAGAGTTTGAGCCCCACAACCAACCAAAAAAAAAAAAGAATAATAGGAGGATTTGCCCTTCGAGATGCCATGGAGCTAGGGCTGGGAAGGTGGCCTAGTGGTAGAGTGCTTGCATGCATGAAGCTCTGGATTTGATTTCTCAGTACCATATACACAGAAAAAGAATGGAAGTGGTGGTGTGACTCAAGTGGTAGAGTGCTAGCCTTGAGCAAAAGAAGTGCCTAGGCTCCAGGTTCATTCCCCAGAACTGGCAAAAAAAAAAACACCAAAAACCAAAAAACAACCATAGGGGCTGGGAAGGTGGCTCAGTGGTATAGTGCTTGCCTTGCATACATGAGGCCCTGGGTTCGATTCCTCAGTACCACATAAGCAGAAGTGGTAGAGCGCTCGCCTTGAACTGAAGAGCTGAGGGACAGCGCCCAGGCCCAGAGTTCAGGCCCATGACCCACCAAAAAACAAAACAAAACAAAAAATACAGAGTTATATTAATGTACAGTGTGTAGCACTGATATTGGGGTAGATTATTAGTAAAACTAAATGAATTTGTGATTCAGTACTGTGTACAAATGAGAGTTTAAATAAATATCAAGGTAGCATTTTAGATCTTTGAGGAAAAAAGAGATTCAGCAAAAGCCTTAAAAAATGCCTATTTAGAAGTAAATTAGGTCTTATAACTTGCCTATAAAGTTAAAAACAAAACTTTTAGGCGAAAATGTGCTTGTACATTCTATAACTAGCTCCTAACATGTTTGAGATATATATATATATATATATATATAATTCTAGAAATTCACTCTGCATACCTAAAATAGTAACATTTACTGATTATTTTACAAAAATGGAATGCTGTTCTATGCGCTTTCACATATTATTACTGTAATGGGTTTTGACAGTCTGTTCTGTATATTCAGATTCTACTCATGTTTCTGTGACTGCAGAAATCTGACAGAGAGCATCCCTGAGTTCAAGCTTCAGGACTGGCCAAAAAAAAAATATAAAATAATTCTCACAGACATTTCTGCCCTGGCTGGCTTTGAACCATGACCTCATGATCTCAGACTATTGAGTAGCTAAGGATTATAGGTGTAAGCCATTGGCATTCAGCTTTTCATATTAGAAATTTAACCCCTCCCCCCTAAAATGAAGAGATGTTTACTTATTTGGGAGTCTTGAATTGTTGCTCATGGCTGGTCACTTTCCTGACTGCAGCAGTGCTCAAAGAACGCTCTCTGTGTCTTATCGCTGATGGCAGTTGTAGAGGAATAGCAAGGATTCCCCTTACAGTCCTGTGATTTGAGATGGGTTTGCAGGGGAATGTGAAGCACTGCAGATAGAGAGGAGCCTTTGCTTTCATGTATGTATTTGTGTGCTTCTGTTTCCAGGTCTCTCCCCTGGTATGCTTCCTGCTCTCCCCTGCGGCCTCCTTTATCACTGGACAGGTGGTGGATGTGGATGGAGGCCAGTCTCTCTACACAAATGGGACTGAAATACCAGGTGAGCAGTAAAAGGATGAATTAGTCATTTGCTGTGTGCCTTTCTGTGTGTGTGCCAGTACCAGTGCTGGAACTCAGGGTCTTGTTCTGTTGCTCAGTTTTCTTGCTCACAGCAGGAGCTCTACTATTTGCATCATGGGTCTAGTCCAGCATTTTGCTTGTTAATTGGTAATAGAGCCTCAGAGTTTTCTTTGCCAGCTGGCTTGGAATTATAATCTTCCAGGCTTCCTCAGTAGCCAGGATTATAGCTGTGAACCACCAACCACCTGGCTCTACATGCCTTTTTGTGTTCAAGTGTTCAATTAAAATTTTTTTTTATTGGGGCTGGGAAGGTGGCTCAGTGGTAGAGTGCTTGCCTTGCATGCATGAGGCCCTGGGTTCGATTCCTCAGCACCGCATAAGCAAAAAGAAAAAAAAGCCGGAAGTGGCGCTGTGGTTCAAGTGGTAGAGCGCTAGCCTTGAGCTGAAGAGCTCAGGGACAGGGCCCAGGCCCAGAATTCAGGCCCCACAACCAGAACCCCAAAATAAAAACAAAATTTTTTTTTTTATTATCTTCAAGTAGTTGCATAAAGAAGTTCCCATTCTACAAAACAGTATATGAATACAAAGTGTCTGACAACACTGTCACCCATCGCTCCTAAGCCACCCCTCCTCTCACTACTTTTCATTTCTTTTTTTTTTATGTGTGTATGTGTTATTATTATTATTATTTTTTTTTTTGGTCAGTCGTGGGGTCTGAACTCTGGGCCTGGGTGCTGTCCCTCAGCTCTTTAGCTCAAAGCTAGCACTCTATCACTTGAGCCACAGCACCACTTCTGGCTTTTTCTCCTTATGTGGTGCTAAGGAATGGAACCCAGGGCCTCAGGCATGCAAGGCAAGTGCTCTACCACGGAGCCACCTTCCCAAGCCCTTTTCTTACGTTTTTACTTGCATGATGTGAGCTTTCTCAAGGAGAGCTCTGGCTGTGGGCTCTCAAGGCTGTGGGCTTCTCTGCGTTCCTATCTAGCTGGTCTGAGAGCTGGAGAAAGGGACTTTGTTCCAGTCTAAAATCCTGTTTGAGACTGGCCATTGTACTTCCCAGTTGCCACAGCCAGAAGAATGTAGAGTGCTGTTTGGATGTCTTGAGTTCAGGCATCAGGCCAGAGTGCACACACCTCCATTACTCAGCAGGCACAGGGGTATCCTTCCACAGACAGCAAGGCCGTCACTCAGGAACAATCACCTCCCCAAAATTGGGGAGCGCATTTGCGAAGCCTCTGTCATTTATCCTGAAGATGTCTTTTTCCTTGCCTGGGTGAGGTGAGCGGTGGGAGGTGGTGACAGCTTTCCCCTTCCTTGACAGATCACGACAAGTGGCCAGAAGGACCCGGAGACCTTTCCATGGTCAGGAAGTTGAAGGAATCGTTTAAGCAGAAGGCCAAGCTCTAGGCGAGGGCCAGGCTGCTGCTGCCGTCGTTCCGAGCGCCCTGACATCTTGAGCACTCCAGTCTGGCTTTGTGACTGGGGTGAAGAAGATCGCTTCTCTTTCTCGCGTTATTGATTGTATCTCTGCCAACCCTGTGCCTAAAGTACATGCATTTGAATGCATTTGAACCGTGCCTTCAGACCTGTGACTAGTGAGGTCGACATACTTTAATTCCCTCTAAGGGAAAAACTTGAGGAAAAAAAATTAAACGTAATCATTAGAGGCATCCTGACCTCCCCAGAGGGTTCTGATTGAACTAGAACGGGAGACAGTTCATCTAAGTTGAGTCTGTTGTGAGTGCCGCAGGTGGAACGTACTGGAACGTACGCGGGAGTCTGCGATCGGTGCCAGCTGCAGCTCGTCTGGCCGACGAGGCTGAGTCTGCAGGAGCAGCCCGCGGGGGTCGGGCCGCTCCGCGGGCCGCGGACAGCCTGCGGTCCTGTCATCACGGACCTGCTGGCGGCCTGGGGGCCGGGATCGCCAGCGTGGAGGGCGGTTCGAAGCCAGCCCGGGCAGCCCCGCCGGCCAGACTCGCATCTCCGAGGCACAACCCACCCGGAGGCCGGCACCGGAGCTCCGGTCCCGCGCGGCTCCGCGCCGCCCCGGAGCACACGCGCTAAGGGAGGCCGCCCCGGCCGCGAGTTCAAGGCCTGGTCCCGGCGCGCACGCGCACAGGAGCCCGCTCGGGGCGGGTCCGCAGGCCCGCGCGGCGCTCAGAGAGCTCGGACCTCCGAGGGGGGAACGGGGAGGGCCGCCGCGGATCAGAGACCACGCGGGCGGGGAGCTCGGCGTGCGCCGCGCAGCCCGGTCTCTCGTGAGAAAGATCTGGGCCGCCGGCCGCCGACCGCCGACCCGCTCGCGCACGGTGCACCGCGGGTGTGAAGCCCGCAGCCCAGCCGGCCCCGGCAGCCAGCCCTGGCCCGGGACCCGGGCTCCCGGAGCCGGCCCCGGCCCCCCGGCCGGCGCGGAGGTGGAGCCAGCCCCTCCGTGACCACGCCCCTCAGACGGTGAGGGCGGGGACATGCAGAATAGGGAGGAAGCCTCAGCCCGGGGGACGCCGGGATAACCGCGGACTCAACATTTCGAGTCAAAGGCGACCAAAGTAAATTCGATCGGGAGTGTGATGAGGTTTATTTCTGAATGGATGAGGCGGAGGAGCTAGAGAAGCGAGGTCGTGTTTGTGACCGCGAGTGCAATGTGTAGGAGCGGCGTAGGGAAGCGGTGAGGCGAGACGGTCGGGTATCGCTTCTCGGCCTTTTGGCTAAGATCAAGTGTAGTATCTGTTCTTATCAGTTTAATATCTGATACGTCCTCTATCCGAGGACAATATATTAAATGGATTTTTGGGCTTCGGAGATGGAATAGGAGCTTGCTCCGTCCACTCCACGCATCGACCCGGTATTGCAGTACTTCCGGGAACGGTGCATCCCTTCGGGGAACATTTGTGGTGTTTCAATAGTAGACTTGGTGGGGTGCGGTCTTAGCTTCTCTATTTAACTCTTTTTCCTTCTCATCTATCAGAGGTATCTATGATTGTCTGTCTCGCTTACTTTGTATTTTCTTTTTTTGGCCCTCTAGCCCTTTGTCTCTGCCCGATCTCGCGGGATCTATTTTGCTGCTGGTTTTTTCTTTTTCTGCCTGCCTTTTTCATCGCTTTTCGGGCAGGGTGTCTGCAATACAGTGGCGGTCTTTTTGCTACTTTACCTCGGCGGGGGACGTTCTTTCCCGTTTTTCAGTACTTTGTGCTCGCCAAGCAACTGCCACTCTTCTAAGCTTTCTCGCTTGTGGGTGGCTTTGTATTTTCTGCAAGTCTTGAGTTCACATGTTGAAAGTGTCCTTACACTCAGCCGCTGTGCCCCGTTGGTGGCAAGTAAACGACATGAAGTGCCTCCCAGTCTATGTGGCTTAAAACAGACTCCCCCCTGGGTAGAGACTGTAGGCTTCCCTAGTTCTACTTCAGGAGGTCGTTATGAATGAAACTAAACTGTAAAGGACACATCCTACCAGCCTGCCCAGGTCCGCTGTGGACGACAGCAGTCAGGTGGCGTCGCCCATCTTATTCCTTTACCGTGGAAGGCCCCTGGCTGGAAATTACACCTGACCACAGTCGGGTACAGGACGAATGGCCACGGGTTCCAGGGAGGACTTGTGGGATGGCTGAGGAAATCAACAGCTCTGCTCCTGGGAGAGCAGAATTCTTTGGTTCAGAATCTCACTTGTCATTTTTCCAGGACGCCTGTCTCTTTCTTCTTTGTGGGGTGTCAGGGAAGCCTTCCTATTTAGAGATGAAAGGAAGAACTTACAGCCAGAACAAGAGTTGCTCGTGTGAGCAGTCTCTGTCTGTCTGTCTCTGTCTCCCTGTCCTGTCCTGTCCTTGAGCTCAAGGGTAGCTCCCTACAACAGCTTCTGGCCTTTTGTGATTAGACTTTCCTGCCTGGTGTAGCCAGGGTTACAAGTGTGAGCCGCCAGCACCTGCCTGCCTGCCTGCCTGCCTTCCTTCCTTCCACCATCTTTTTTTCTTTTTTTTCCCTTCAGTTTTTTTTTTTTTCTAGTGCTATATCAAATCCTGGGACTTGTACATATTAGGCTATTGCTATATCCCTAGCTATGCTAAAATGAGGAAGGTACAGAAAAATACCTCTAAGTGTAATAATACTTCATTAAGAGCAACAACAAAAAGACTTTAAAAATAATTCATTTTATTGAGTATATATATGATAGACCATTCCAAGTAATTCTGGTGCAAAAATGTCTAAATCTGGGTCCATACCACTCACAAAGCCAGTGACTTTCCGTGAAAAGTTTGCATATAGCAATGGCATTTATTGGACAGTTGCTGTATTACCTTTGAGGATGAAGGGTTGAACACTAGATAAATGCGTCTGAAGAGAAGCAATGATGGATGACATGCTAAGAAAGATATGTCCAATGTCATCGTGGACATTGTACTCGATAGGAAAATACACGAGAGGTCGTCATGTAGTATTACAGGAATATCTCGAGCACAGCAGGTTCTGGTGGGAGTGTAATGACTACACTGCACTTTCTCTGACTTGATATACCCAACCATCTTCTCAGAACGAGTGAACTGAAATGCTAATAGGGGCCAAGGGCAGCCGGAAATGAAGGTGAACAGCATTCGCTTAGCAACTTTGAAATCATTTAAGGATGTCTGCTCATATTTAAAGGATTCCCAATCATTCTTTTTGTGACCTGCCCACCATAATTGAATGATTAAAATACAGATTGATTGTGAACATTTTATAATCATTAAGCTAGAATGTTCATTTGAAATTAGTCTTGCCGGGCACTGGTGACTCACGCCTGTAATCCTAGCTACTCAGGAGGCTGAGATCTGAGGATTGGGTTCAAAGCCAGCCCAGGCAAAACATCCATGAGACTTATCTCCAATAAACCACTAGAAAACCAGAAGTGGTGCTGTGGCTCAAGCAGTAGAGCGTTCAAGCCCCACAACCGACGCCACCTCCACCACCAAAAAATTAGTCTTGATGGACATGGTGGTTCATGCCTATACTAACTGCTACTCAGGAGGCTGAGATCTGAGGATCAATGTTCAGCCTTGGCAGGAAAGCCTTGAGTACAAAAGTTAAGTGACAAGACCAGCGCACACACAAAAACAAAACAAAACCCTTCCTACTCCTAAAAATTCTACACAACGCCTGGATCCTTCGGGCTGTGAAAAATCGTATTGAACAAAAAGTCAGGACTGGGGATGTGGCTTAGGTAGAGAGCTTGCCTAACGTGCATGAAGACCTGGGTTTGATTCCTCAGTACCACATACACAGAACAAGCCAGAGTGGTGCTGTGGCCTTGGGAGGCTCAGGGACAGAGGCCAGGCCCTGAAGTCCAGACCCATGACTGGCAAAACCAAAGGGCACATAAGAAGTAGAAGTTAAAAAATTACTACTGGTAATTCAATATCCAATCTCACTGCGATCTTGAGAAGGAGAGAGGCAAGTATGTTGCAGGGAATTATATCACAGTGTCAGATGACAAACCTTTTAAGGCTTTACTATGTCACCAAGTTTGCAGGAATCGCACACAGGCCTCTCAGCATAGCCACAGGTTCTTCCAAAAAACCAATGGATTCAAGAGAAATTAGAAAGGCAGTAATCCTCCCGGAGGCGGAGATCTGGGGATAACAGCTCAAAGCCAGCCCGAGCAGGAAAACCCAGGAGCCTTATCGCCAATGAACTACCAAAACACCGGAAGTGGCACGATGGCTCAAGCGGTAAAGAAGAGCTGAGGACAGTGCTCAAGCCCAGAAATCAAGCCCACGATTGACAAAAATAGAAAGCATTACCCACTACAAAGGACAGACACCACTGCACAGAAGGAAACCCCGAAAGAACACCCGACACTATCAATCCTTGCAAGAAATACGGAATTACAAACAAGACCAACATTAACCGAAAAAGCTGGAGCAGCTCCCGCGGGTTCGAGCAGAAACAGAATAGAAAATGAAGTAGAAAAATTAGCCGAGATAGGGACAGTAGTCGAAACAACCAAGAAGAGCTAAGTGGAGAAACTAAAACCGCACCCAGCCAAGTCTGCTATTGAAACACCACAAATGTTCCCCGAAGGGATGCACCGTTCCCGGAAGTACTGCAATACCGGGTCGATGCGTGGAGTGGACGGAGCAAGCTCCTATTCCATCTCCGAAGCCCAAAAATCCATTTAATATATTGTCCTCGGATAGAGGACGTATCAGATATTAAACTGATAAGAACAGATACTACACTTGATCTTAGCCAAAAGGCCGAGAAGCGATACCCGACCGTCTCGCCTCACCGCTTCCCTACGCCGCTCCTACACATTGCACTCGCGGTCACAAACACGACCTCGCTTCTCTAGCTCCTCCGCCTCATCCATTCAGAAATAAACCTCATCACACTCCCGATCGAATTTACTTTGGTCGCCTTTGACTCGAAATGTTGAGTCCGCGGTTATCCCGGCGTCCCCCGGGCTGAGGCTTCCTCCCTATTCTGCATGTCCCCGCCCTCACCGTCTGAGGGGCGTGGTCACGGAGGGGCTGGCTCCACCTCCGCGCCGGCCGGGGGGCCGGGGCCGGCTCCGGGAGCCCGGGTCCCGGGCCAGGGCTGGCTGCCGGGGCCGGCTGGGCTGCGGGCTTCACACCCGCGGTGCACCGTGCGCGAGCGGGTCGGCGGTCGGCGGCCGGCGGCCCAGATCTTTCTCACGAGAGACCGGGCTGCGCGGCGCACGCCGAGCTCCCCGCCCGCGTGGTCTCTGATCCGCGGCGGCCCTCCCCGTTCCCCCCTCGGAGGTCCGAGCTCTCTGAGCGCCGCGCGGGCCTGCGGACCCGCCCCGAGCGGGCTCCTGTGCGCGTGCGCGCCGGGACCAGGCCTTGAACTCGCGGCCGGGGCGGCCTCCCTTAGCGCGTGTGCTCCGGGGCGGCGCGGAGCCGCGCGGGACCGGAGCTCCGGTGCCGGCCTCCGGGTGGGTTGTGCCTCGGAGATGCGAGTCTGGCCGGCGGGGCTGCCCGGGCTGGCTTCGAACCGCCCTCCACGCTGGCGATCCCGGGGCGGGGGAGCAGGGACCCTGGGTGGTGTCCGCCCGCGGCCGGTGGTAGCAGCGATCCGCCCCGATGGCTGAGAGCATCGTGGGTGAGCGGGCCCGGGGCTGGTCCGACGCGGCTGGCGCAGCCCCGCGTCAGCACCGGGCGATCGCGGATAGCACAGCGCTGAGCACCAGGGAGACGCTCGCGGCGACGGCTCGCGTGGCTGGGGTCGGCCCGGGGCTGGGCGGTGGGTGACGCCTCGCCCCGTCCCGTTTGCGGGGGTTCAGGGCCCGGCTCTCCTCCCACACCAGGGGTCACAGGGGCTTCTGGCATTCTCCCGTTCATCCGGGGTTGTCTCGGTGAGGATGCCCGGGACAACCCGACGTGTCACAGAACGCGGAGAGAGAGAGAATAACACGCCCTGGGCCGGGCACGGTGGGGCTGCGGGGCGGCTCACGCCTGTAATCCCAGCTGCTCAGGAGGCCGAGAGCTGAAGAGGAGGGTTCGAAGCCAGCCCGGGCAGACTAAAGGGCAAGACTCTTAATCTCCAATAACCGGTCCCAGAGCGCAAGGTGGAGGCGTGGCACCCGCGGTGGCGTCCCCATCCTGAGCCGGAGAGGCAAGCGAGCGGGAGAGGCCCTGGGTTCAAGCCCCGTACACGCGCGCGCACACGCACGCGCACGCGCACGCAGCCAGCATTCAAGTCTAGAAAGCCCCGGGCGCGCTCGGGTCTGGAGTCCCGGGCGGAGCGGGCCCGCGCGGGGGTCGGACGAGTGGAGAACGCCTTCCACCCCCGCTGGGGAGGGCGGGGCGGGCCTTTGATTCCGCCGCTGGGAAGCGCGTCCGGACTAAGTATAGCTGGGGTTTCCCGACCCGGCGCGTAGCACCTGGCTGGAGTCCCGGCTCCGTCTTTAGAGGGCAGCAGAGGGGCGTCCCGGGGACGCATGCGCCCTAGTTTGCGCCCGGGGAATTAAAAAGAGTAGGGAGAGAAAGACCGAGAAGGAAAGAAAGAAAAAAGCCGGAGAGAAAAGCCGCACCAGCCACCCGCGCGCCCTCCACGCGCCCCTGTGCGTGATGCGCACCGCCCCGGCCCCGGCCGCCGCCGTCCGCGCTCTCCATGGGGCTGGGGCGCTGGCTGCGGAGCGCCTGCTGCTGCCCGTGCCCGTGCCGGGACGAGCCCGCGCTGCCCGAGAAGGAGCCCCTGGTCAGGTGGGTGCCCGGCCCGCCGGCCCGGGTGGGCGGTGGGGCGGCCGCCGGGGGCCGCGACGGCCCGGGCAGGTGCGCCGCGTCCTGGGTCACCCGAGGCGCCCGCACGGCCCCGGGGATCTGTTGGGTTAAGAGTCTTAGACTGACAGCCCCGGGCGAAAGAAGTTTGTGGTTGGTGGTGGTTGTTTTTCTTTTCTGTTTCTTCCTTCCTTCCTTCCTTCCTTCCTTCCTTCCTTCCTTCCTTCCTTCCTTCCTTCCTTCCTTCCTTCCTTTCCTTTCCCTCCCTCCGTCTGTCTTTTTCTTTCTCTCTTTCTTTCTCTCTCTTTCTTTCTTTCTCTCTCTTTCTTTCTCTCCCTTCCTTTCCTTTTCTTTTCTTTTCCTTTCGTTCTTAACCAGGGAGACCCAGATGAGGCTTGTGGAATATGCTAAGAACTTAGCCTAGGTCCCTAAGCAGAGAAATCAGGGAAGAGAAGGAAGTTTCCATGGGGCTTTCTGATGCTTTTCACTGATGGATTTCTCTGTCACTCGCAAAGAAGTTGGCTACGGGATCGTTCAGTGTTATTGTCAAAAAAAAAAAAAAGATCATCTCTGTAAGCAAGAAAAATATTTTTTCTCATGAAAAATGCATATGCGGTCTGGGGCACACGGCTCCTGGTGGCATGGATTCATTAGAGGCCGAGCTATGACATTAGAGGCCGAGATTATGTCGTACTCCCTGGCTGTTTCCGAAGAGGCTTTGTGAGGAAACGCTTCTGCACAGTTTTTTTTCCCCCCCGGGGCTGTGATTTCTTCCTTTCTTTTTTTACACAATGACTTGATAGCTGGAATTTAAGTTACCAGTCCTGCCAGCCGGCTGGCCACAAACAGAGACACATGGGTGAGAATGTTGAAAGGGGTGACAGGAATCAAGATACATTGTGTTCTCAAAGCGCTTTGTTCACTGGCAACGCCTTTGCACAATCTACTTAAAGAGAATAAATAAAGGTAAATAAATAAAACTAGGAAGTAATGTATGAAGTAGGGTTTTTTTTAAAGCAAATCCTGAAGCCATTTTCTTTAGCAGTATGTAAATCACTGGGTGCTGGTAATCCTAGCTACTCAAGAGGCAGAGATCTGAGGATTGGGGTTTGAAGACATCCAGGGCAGGAAAGTCTATGAGACTATTATCTCCAATAAACTAAACTCCAGAAATGGAGCTGTGGCTCAAGTGGTAGAGTGCCAACTTTGAGTGAAAGAGCTAAGGGACAGCACCCAGTCCTTTAATTCAACTACCAATACGCGCGCGTGCGCGCGCACACACACACACACACACACACACACACACACACACACAGAGTATGCCGGTAAGATCCTGCCACTTTCATAACACTGTCTAAATCATGACTTAGTCTTTCAAGTCCAGACACTTCCCTTGATTTTGGAGGCTTGTGTAACCCCTTCCTGCCTGTACCCTCTTTTTTTTTTTTTGTCAGTTGTGGGGCTTGTCCTCTGGGCCTGGGCGCTGTCCCTCAGCTCTTCAGCTCAGGGTGAATACTCTACCACTTGAGTCACAGTGCTACTTCTGGCTTTTTCTGCTTATGTGGTACTGAGGAATTGAACTCAGGGCCTCATGCATGCAAGGCAAGCACTCTACCACTGAGCCACCTTCCCAGCCCACCTGTGCCCTCTTAATAATTCGTTGTGTGCCCTGTGCTGTAGGAAGAATCCACGCAGCACTTAAAGCCGGCAGGGAGGTAGAAACCTTTGCTTCTGTAACCTCTTCCTCAAGCTACTTTTCCAAGTCTCCTCTAGCAGTCTTGTTTGATCACAAGATCCTAGTTCATCTTCCTCCCTCTGATTTAGGAGTTTATCATCAGCTCTTCTCTGTTTAGGAAGCACATATATGCCATGTGTATTATCTGTATATACGGTGATGTATACCCCATCCACATATTGTTTTTTAAAATTGCTTTTGAGAATAGTACTCCCACTTAGATTTCTAGATTGTTGTGGGCAAGCTGAAACCAAGTTGTGTTGGATTTCAGGTTTGGGTTATACATACACTCAACTTGTCAGTGCTCTTAGTTACCACGAAATACACCCTTCCGCTTAGCTTCGTCCTCAGAGCTTTGGGCCATTTCTCATGTTCTCAGATTGCTACTTTAGTCAGTGGTTTTGCTTATTTTCATACCTACACCTTCCCCTGTCTTATACCAGTGGTGAACTTCACGATTGATGGGCCAGGTTGGTGGGAGGTGCTCATGGGAGGTGCTCAGCGTGGCATCCATGAGTCTGCTTGCAATGGAATGAGTCACCCATGTGGGTGAGTGAGCATAGGGTATTAAACCTCAGTTTCCTCATCTGTAAAATGAGGCTGATAATGGTACATACTTCAAAGGATTGCAGTGAAAAATGGAAGGAAACAAGTGTTTAATATAGTGTCAGACACATAGTAAAGCAGTTCAATAAAGTTTAGCTATTAAGTATCATGGTTGCTCTTCTGAGCATGTGGCTATGAGTGGCTTAGTGTCATTCTGGCACCTTTTCAATGGGCAGCTTATTCATGCCTGTGGGGCACTGGTGTTTTGTATTTATGGGACCTACACATTCTTTCCTACCTAGACCATCTGAAGGTCTGGTTTTAAATCTTCCTTTCATCCTTGTTTATTGTGCCAGGCCTGGGGCTTGAAGTCAGGGCCTGCATGCTGTTCCTGAGCTTTTGTGCTCAAGGCTAGTGCTCTTATTAATTGAGCCAAAGCTCCACTTCTGGCTTTTTTGGTGGTTAATTGGAAATAAGAGTGTCATGGACTTTCTTGCCCACAATGGCTTCAAACTGTGATCCTTGGGGATGGGAATGTGGCAGAGTGCTTGCCTAGCATGCATGAAGCCCTGGGTTCAATTCCTCAGTATCACATAAACAGAAAAAGCAGGAAGTGGTGCTGTGGCTCAAGCGGTACAGTGCTAGCCTTGAGCAAAAGAAGCTCAAGGACAGTGCCCAGGTCCTGAGTTCAAGCCCAGGACTGGCCAAAACAAAACAAAAACTCACACACAAACCCCACTGTGGTCCCCAGATCTCAGCCTCCTGACCAGCCCCAGTGTTATTTGCCAAAAACAAAACACACACACACACACACACACACACACACACACACACACACACACACACACACACACACACACACACACACACACACACTGCACTGTGGTCCCCAGATCTCAGCCTCCTGACCAGCCACTGGTACTCAGAGAAGCACATACAAAGTCGTAGACCCATTGCTGTCATCTCATCTTTATCATACCGCAGAGAAATCCCAGGCCCACAACCTCATTCCTCTTCTCATTCCTCCCACCCTCATCTACTATGTCTGTTTCTTGGCACATCAATTTGCCAGTTCTGTATATTTTGTATATGTATATATAACATATAACACAGGGCTTCTTGTACTTAGTGTTGTCATTTCAAGGTTCATTGGGTTCTAGCATGTATCCCCATTTCATTCTTTTTGATGGCTGAATAGTATTCTCCTCTGTGGAGGTATCATATTGCCTTTATTATTTATCAGTTGATGGACATATGGGTTTGTTTCTTTTTCACTTTTTTTTTTTTTGGCTGTGATGAATACTGCTGCTGTGAATGATCCTGGTCAGGTTTCTGTGTAAATGTGGTCCCAATTCCCCTGGGTGAACCCAGTGGTTTTGTGTCATGAGGTAACTTCATCTCTAGCCTTTCAGGAACTGTCATTCTGCTTCTCAGAGCCTTGCTTTGAAATATTGATGGGGTAAAGTCATGTAGCCAGATGGTCAGAATTATTATTTTATGACAACTTAATTCTTGGTGTCATCTTTTCTTCTTTCACTTGGGGGGGAAGCATTTTGTACAGATACCTTTTTTTCTTCCCTGCACTAAATTCTTTATTCTCTGGGAGGATGTTTTCATCTTTGATTTACCCCCTAAGGACTCAGTGCTGGTAAGAGGTGTCAGAAGGGGACATGGGGATTATTATTACCTCCAGCACTTTCTAAAAACACACAGGGTCCCTTGTCAATTCTTGGTCTTAGCTCACATGCAGTCTGACAGTGCCATTTACATTTTGTTGTTGTTGTTGGTGGTGGTCATGGGGCTTGAACTCAGGGCCTGAGTACTGATCCTGAGCTTTTTCTGCTCAAAGGTAGTACTTTGAACCACAGTGTCAGTTCTGGTTTTTTTGGTGGTTAGTTGGAGAGAAGAGTCTCACAGACTTCCCTGCCCAGGCTGTCTTTGAACCACAATCTTCAGATCTCAGCTTCCTGAGTAGCAAGGATTACAGGTATAATCCTTGCCACGGGAGCCTAGCCCTGCTTTAAACCTTATATGCATAGTGTTTCCTGCACATAGGCTCCTGTGTGCGATTTCTTTTCACGCATTGTCACTTAATCATTATGGTGACCAAAATGAGCGTAATATTAATGATTCCATCTATAGAAGGAGAGCCTAAGGCTCAGAGAATTTAATATATTCACAATTTAATATATTCACCACTAATAATGCAGGGAGCATTTGAACCTATATCGATCTGATTTCAAAGTCTATTTCTAGCCCAGCACCTGTGGCTCACACCTGTAATCCTACCTACTCAGGAGACTGAGATTTGAGGATTGAGGTTTGAAGCCAACCTGGACAAGAAAGCTCTTGAGATTCTTATGTCCAATTAAAAAAGCAAAAAAAGTAGGAAGGGCTGGGAAGTTGGCTCAGTGGTAGAGTGCTCGCCTTGCATGCTTAAGGCCCTGGGTTTGATTCCTCAGCACTACATAAGCAGAAAAAAAAAAGCCGGAAGTGGCGCTGTGGCTCAAGTGGTAGAGCACTAGCCTTGAGCTGAAGAGCTGAGGGACAGCGTCCAGGCCCAGAGTTCAGGCCCCACGACCGGAACCCCCCCCCCCAAAAAAAAGTAGGAAGTGAGGGTGTGGGTTAAAACTGGCAGAGCATCAACCTTGAACAGAAAGGCCAGGGATAATGCCCAGGCCCTGAGTTCAAATCCTATAATACTAGTGTACATGCACATGCACACACACAGGCTTATTCCTTGCATTTTAGAAAATCAGAAAACTTACCTTTTACTTTCCACAAGGAATATAATATTCAGGGCTGGGAATGTGGCTTAGTGGTACAGTGCTTGCCTAGCATGCATATATTCCTTGCATTTTAGAAAATCAGAAAACTTACCTTTTACTTTCCACAAGGAATATAATATTCAGGTCTGGGAATGTGGCTTAGTGGTACAGTGCTTGCCTAGCATGCATAAAGCCCTGGGTTTGATTCCTCAGTACCACACAAACAGAAAGAGCCAGAAGTAGCACTGTGACTCAACTGCTAGAGAGTGCTAGCCTTAAGCAAAAGAAGCACAGGGACAGTGCCCAGGCCCTGAGTTCAAGACCCCCAACTGGCAAAAAAAAAAAAAAAAAAAGCAAAAGCCACCCTGTGAGCCCAGGGCTGGGGGTAGGGGGTGGGAGGCTGGGGCCTTGACATGAGCTGAGAGGTTTAGGGCCTCTGTTTAGGGAGGGCTCTCTGGCCTTGTGATCCAGAAGGGATTCCAGGCTGACAGGCCTGTCTTCTGGAGTCCAGGTGACTGGAAGGGAATAGAGGATCCCAGAGACTGAAATGTGGCTCAGAAAGGGTGAATCCTGCTCTTATCTCCAGCTCAGCAGCCTGCTGATTCTCAAGCAAGCATTAATCTCTCCCCCCTTTCCTTTTCCCCTCCCCTCCCCCTTTCCTCCTTCCTGTCCTCCTCTTCCTCTCTCTGTCTTCCTCTTCCTCTCTCTGTCTTCCTCTTCCTTCCCCTCTCCCCTTCCTTTTCTCCCAGTCCTCTCCTCCCTTCTTCTCTCTTCCACTCTCCTGTTTTCTCTCTCTCCCTGTCCCAACTTCCTCCCCTCCATTTCCCCCCTCTCTTTTCTTCCCTTCCTCTTTCTTCCTCCTCCCATCTACCTCTCCCTTCCCCTCCTTCTCTACCCCTTCTTCTCCACCCCCTCCTGTTCAGGGCCAGTATAGAAACCAGGGCTTTGTGCTTCACACCCACTAGGCAAGTGGTGTATCCCAGCTCTTGCAAGGGCATTGCTCACCCCAGGACACAGATAGGGCAGGTTGGGGCCTGGAGAAAGACTCCTGGTCTGATCATAACCCAGGCGTCTGTAAGTCGCAGAGAAAGCCAGTCTCTGAATCATATGTGAGACTGAAGTCACCTAGGGATGGAACCATGTGAGATTCACCGTATCAGCATCTCTGTGAGAGCTGAGGTTTGGTATGGTGCTCGGCCCACATGCCTGTGGCAGGACCATTTGTCTATAACATGTTGCTTGATGCTCTGGGTCAAAATGTTGTGCTAGCAATGAAAAGAAAGCCTCTTTGTGTGTGTGTGTGTGTGTGTGTGTGTGTGTGTGTGTGTGTGTGTGTGTGTGTGCAGGTACTGGGGCTTGAACTTGGTGCCTTGTGCTGTCACTTGACTTCTACCACTTGGGCCACAGCTCCATATTTGTGTGTTTTTGGTGATTAATTGGAGGTAAGAGGTAAGAGTCTCATGGACTTCTTTTTTTTTTTGGCCTGGGTTTGGCTTTGAAATGTGGTCCTCAGATCTCAGCCTCCTGAGTAGTTATGATTACAGGTGTGAGCCATGGGTGCCTGGCTGAAGGGAGGTATAATTCTTATTCACATTCACTGTTAATGACTGAGAAGCATTATTGCCATTGCCTGGTTATTAAAAAGTAAAAAAAGAAATGGAAAGAACAGAAATGGTTATATGCATATATATGTATGTATATATATATTTATTTTTATGCTGATACTGAAGCTTGAATACAAAGCCTGGGCACTGTTCCTGAGCTTTGTTGATCAGGTCTAGTGCTCTACTTGAGCCACAGCTTCACTTCTGCCTTAACTGGAGATAAGAGTCTCAGACTTTCCTGCCCCTGCTGGCTTCAAACTGTGATCCTTCAGATCTCAGCCTCCTGGGTAGCTAGGATTACAAGGTGGGAGTCTCTAGCACCCAGGACAGACATGACCTCGTAAAGGTTTCCTCCTTGACTTTCCAGCCTCCCACAGCAGCCTCCCTCTTCCTTTTGTGACCAGCATTAGTCAGTGTAAATGGCATTGGAAGTTCCCCAGAAGATGAAATGACTTCTTCTCACTCATCATGTGATCCAGGAGGTCTTTTGGTACCTTCTTGAGGTCTTAAAGCAGTTGCATCATCTTTGTTTGAAAACTGACTTCTGGGCACTGGTGGTTTACTTCTGTAATCCCCGATACTCAGGAGGCTGAGATCAGAAGGTCGAGGTTCAAAGTCAGGCTAGGCAGAACAGTCTGTGAGACTCCTCTCTCCACTTGACCAGCAGAAAGCTGGAAGTGGAGCTGTGGCTCAAGGGGTGAAGCCCCAGCCTTCAGTGAGAAAGCTAAGAGTGTAGGGCTCTGGGCTCATGTTCTAGTATCTGTGTACACACACACTCATATACAAGTAAATTCTGCTTGAAAGAGTATATATATAAGCAAGGCTTAGTGTTCATGCCTGTAATCCCTGCTACTTGTGGGGTGGAGATAGGAAGATCACTGTTTGGGGCCAGTCTGGGAAAAAGTTAGTGAGACTCAACAACAAGTTGGGCATGGTGGCACTCACCTATGGTTCAGCTCCTTGGGAGGCAGAGCTGAGAAGTTCAAGGTCTGAGCCAGGGCTGGGTAGAAGGAGGAGGAGACCTTACCTGAAAAAAACATTAAAAGCGAAATAGGGGTTGGAGGCATGCCTCAGTTGGTAGAGCACTAGCCAGTGCGCAAAAGCATCAGGTACCAAGTTTGAGTCTCCATCTTGGGCTGCCCTCCCAAAAGAAAAGAAAAACTAGAAAGTGCCCAACTTCATGCCCTTATACCATTCAAGGTGAGGGATAGCTATTACCAGCCGCTGCCTCCTCCTTGATCAGATCTAGACCTTCCTGAGAGTGACTTCCTCATTTCTTTAAATACCTCTGTGGTATACCTCAAAGATACACTCTAGTTTCTCTTGCTTTGAACCCTGCACAAAACTGTGTGCTCTCTTTCACAGTACTTTCTTTGCCCAGTCTGTGAGATTCCTTGTGTTGTGGCCAGCTTTCTTCACTATTCTTTCATTGCTTTGTAGTATGTTCCATTCCCCTCATCCTTCCCGACTTAGGATAGTTTCTAGTTGGGGACGATGAATATGATTTAGATTTTTTTTTTCTTTTTTGGTCGGTCGTGGGGCCTGAACTCTGGGCCTGGGCACTATCCCTCAGCTCTTCAGCTCAAGGCTAGTGCTCTACCACTTGAGCCACAGTGCCACTTCGGGCACTGAGGAATCGAACCCAGGGCTTCATGCATGCAAGGCAAGAACTCTACCACTGAGCCACCTTCCCAGCCCCATGATTTAGATTTTAAGTCAGCACATCAGGAAAACTATTCATCCTTCTACTCTACTGAAGGATGAAGTCACTCCACTTGGTTCTTTAGCTATACCACACTTAGCCTTGCCCCAGGGTCTTGGCGCATAATGACATTTTCTGCTAAGAATATTCTTCCATTGGGTACCTGCTTGGAAATTCACTTCATTAGATCTCTGCTGAAAGTTATTTTGTCAGAGCATGCTTCTTACAACAGTATCCTTCCCCTCTATCTGAAGCTTATTCATTGTGCATTTCTTCAGTTCTGGTCAGGATCTGACATAAACATTTATTTCTTCCCACGAGACTGTAAACCCATGACCTTCACAAAGGTTACCTTCATAGCTGAACAATGTCCATAATTTGAGAGCAAGGAGACAGATTCCAGTCTGATCTCTACGCCTTGAAGCCTTGTGAAATTGGGAGACAAGAGTTCATTCATTCAGGGAATGTTTATCGACAATTCTCTGTGTGCCAGATGGGACTCTTTAAGTTCTTTTTTTTTTTTTTGTGGGGGGGGGACTCTTTAAGTTCTTGAGATATATTACCAAACAAAACCTGCCGAGTTCTCTCTTCACTCTGGTGTTGGCAGGCCAAGGTCCCAGTAAACACAGTAAGTTAAGTAGGAAAAAAGTAAATGTGTAAGAAAAAGCAAACATAATGCAGGGAAGGGAGGGGCATTGCAATTTTAATTACATGTTAGGTCTGGGTGGGCTTTGGGGGAGAACTTCGTGTTTGAAGGAGGGGAGGGAGGGAAACTTGAGGGGATCTGGAAAGAAGTACCAGAGGCAGATAGAGCAGCCCACACAAGACCCCACTGGGGGAGTGTGACTTACATGTTCTGGGCAGTGAAAGAGGCCAAAAAAGCCCTGGGAGGTTGCTCTCACGGCTGACCTATCGACCTGGGCTGGACTTTGGCAAGTGACAGACATTGCAGCGTTTAAGGATCTAATTTATATTAGGGTAGTAATGGGAGGGGGAAAATGAAGGAAGGGGTGACACTGACCAAGAAGTATTGCACTCATCACCTGACTAATGGAGTTGTAATCCCTTTGTACAACTCTTTAACAATAATAATTGTTAGCCCAGAAGCCTTAACTTAACTTGCTCTTTCCCTAGGCAACACTAGGCCTATGTAGTAAATGATTAGCCCCTACCCCCTTTCCCTGGGAGATCATCCTTTGGGCTAGCTATGGCCTTATAAGGCAGTGAGATTCCCCCCAAATCCCAGAGGTTATAAAAGGTCACCTGAGACAATAGGTGGCACTTCTCACTTCCTCTCACCTGGTGAGACCGGGTCTTGCCTGTCCCCTCACTGGCAATAAGCCTTTCCTTTGTTCTTCCTACTTGGATGTCAGCATGGTTTTCTGGCAGATTCTAATTTACTCTAACAATAATAATAAAAGAAAAACAAACAACAGTGCTTTGCTGAATGCTGATGGTTCACACTATAATCCTAGCTACTCAAAAGACTGAGACTGAGGATTGAAGTTTGAAGGCAGCCTGTGCAGGCCTTTGAGACCCCTAATTTGCAATCTCCAATTAACTACTAGAAAACTGGAAGTGGAGTTGCGGTTCAAAGGTGTAGAACAACAGCCTTGAACAAAAAAGCAAAGAAAAAAAAAAAAAAAGCTCAGGGATAGTGTCCAGGCCCTGAGTTCAAGTCCCATGACAGGAAAAAAGAAAAAGAAAAAAAGAAGCTAGAAGTTGGGATGTGGCTCAAGTGGTAGAGCACCAGCCTTGACCAAAAATGCTAAGAGAGTGCTCAGGCCTTGTAAGCCTGAGCTTACAAGGCTGAGCTTCTGGCACAAAATAAACCATTATACAATTAAAGGATCCAAAAGGATGGGGTTGGCTTGCTATTTTGTTTAAGAATGAGGCTGGTGGGGCTGGGAAGGTGGCTCAGTGGTAGACTGCTTGCCTTGCATGCATGCTTGCCCTGGATTCGATTCCATAGCACCACATAAGCAGAAAAAATCCAGAAGTGGCACTGTGGCTCAAGTGGTAGAGTGCTAGCCTTGAGCTAAAGAGCTGAGGGCCAGTGCCCAGGTCCAGAGTTTAGGCCCCACGGCCAACAGGGGAAAAAAAAAAAAGAAGAGGTTGGTATAAGGCATTCATAGAAAAAAATAGATCTTGGTGAAAATATCACTGTAAAAATTCTAATGTAAAAGATGGGACATCTTGGCTTAGTACTTTTGAGGTTTATAGTGTTTGAACCTCAAGTTCGTAGCTTTTTTCTTCTTCCTTCTTTCCTCCTCCTCCTCCTCCTCCTCCTCTTCCTCCTGCTCCTCCTCTTCCTCTTCCTCCTCCTCCTCCTTGCCAGTCCTGGGGCTTGAACTTTGAGGCTGGGTGCTATATCTGAGCTTCTTTTGCTCAAGGCTAGTGCTCTGCCATTTGAGCCCCAGTGCCACTTCTGGCTTTTTTTCTGAATGGTTTATTGGAGATAAGAGTCTCATGGAGGGGCTTGCTTTAAACCATGATCATCAGATCTCAGTCTTCTGAGTAGCTAGGATTACAGGTGGGCCAAAAGCACCTGGCTTTTTTTTCTTGATGTGGTGGAAGTAGGGGTGGGGAGATGGATGACCAACATTGTGCTGAAGCTTCCCTGGCTGAGCTGGGGGCTGCTGGCAGTCAGTGGTGCGGAGGTTGGATGTGAGCTAGGTCCTAGTTGTCCCAGTGGAAATGACAAGTCTGAAACCAGAAGTCAGGTCGGAGCTGGGGTTCTGGTATTATTTAGGAGCCTTTTCTGTGTGGTTGGTCTTTGTTTTTTATTTGTGAGTCAAAAACAATTGTAGTTGGGTACTGGTGGGTCATGTCAGTAATCCTAGCTACTCAAAAGGCTGAGATCTGAGGATCATGGTTCAAAGCCAGCCTGGGCTTTGAACTTTTATCTCCAATTAACCACCCAAAAGCTAGAAGTGGAGCTGTGGCTCAAGTGGTAAAGTGTTAGCCTTGAGCTAAAAATCTCAAGAAACAGCACCCAGGCCCTGAGTTCAAGCCCCAGGACTGGGACAAAAACAATATAAAGCAAAACCTGTTGCAGAACAAAGTTTAAAACTGGTGTTAAAGTGTGTAAATTTTGGGTCAGATAGGTTAGAAAAAGGACAAGTGGCAGAGAGAACAAAAACATGGGAGACAGAAGGAAATACAGAAAAAGAGGGAAAGGAAAGACAGGAAGAAATGGGAGAGACAGTAGGGGAAGAGAGGAAGGAAAAGAGGGAAAGGAAGGAAGAAAGGGAGGGAAGGAGGGGAAGGGAGGACCAAAGGAAGGGAGAGAAAGCAGGCAAAGAAGGAAAGGAACAGGAAGAGAAGAAGGGAGGGAGGAAGGAAAGGTGGAAGGGAGGGACAAGTAGGAAGGGGGGAGGGAAAAGAAGGGAGAGAGGGAAGAAGGGAAAAGAAAAGAAGGGAGGGAGAGAGGGAAGGGGGATTTTAGATTGCCCTGTTCTTTTGCAGGGTGAGGTGTCTTAAAGGGAGGCAGGGAAAGATCCAGAAGACAGGGCTAGCCAGGTGCTGTGGGGATCACTCACCCAAGGCCTTCAGGGTGAAGGAGGTGGTGGTGAACGGGGTAGCCAGCAGTCTCTTGATGTGTTTCTTTCTTTTTTTTTTTTTATTGTGAAAATACTGTACAGAGGAGTTACAATTATATGGTCTTGATGTGTTTCTTAACCCTGCAAGTTCAATCTGTTTGCTATTTTCTTTCTTTCTTTTCTTTTTTCATCTTTGTCGGTTGTGGGGTTTGATCTCTGGGCCTGGGCATTGTCCCTCAGCTCTACCACTTGAGCCACAGCGCCACTTCTGGTTTTCTTTGGAGATAAGAGTCTCACGAACTTTCCTGCCTGGCTGGCTTTGAACCATGATCCTCAGATCTCAGCCTCCTGACTAGCTAGGATTACAGGCGTGAACCACCTGCGGGCCGTCATGTTTGCTTTTTTCTGAGTTCCACTCTTACCCCAATGCTGGGTGACACACTGCCCATGGGAAGGGCCAGGGAGGTCAGGTCACTGCCGGCATTTGCCAGCAGCTGTATTTTCAGGCCTTCTAAATCTCATCCACACTGACCAAGATAGTGGCCAAGATACTCCCTCCCCACTCCCTCCCCCCTTTGGTAACTAACGCAGCTCTTTGTGACCCTGGCCCTGAGCTTCAGGTATCTCTCAAGCTCCTAACACAGACTCCCAGGGCCCTGGGTTTGATGCTCCCTGGTGGGAATGGCTTGAAATTGGACACCCCTCCGCTTACCTTTTGGGACCAAAGAAGCTTTCAGCTGAGGCTGAAACTTCAGAGCTGCTCTCAAATGCCTGAGGCTAATTAAATATTTATCATCAGCAGATAGATGGGGGGGGGGGGCAAAGCAGCTGGCTCTGACTTTATTCCCAACCTTTTATAAGTCAGGGGGGAGGGGGGGTGAAGAGAAAGTGAAGCTCTTGATTGACAGCCCCACCCTCCCTTCTGTCTGCTCTGAGCTCTGGGGCAACACCTCAGGGCCTTTGCACTGATTTCTCTTTACAGGCCTGGAAGCCCTTTCTTGGTCTGGGCTCCCTGGGGTTCCCAAGCTGTTGCATCTGTTCAGGCTGTTTGCTTTAGATTTTGTTCTGTCCTAGCCTATGTAGAACAAGGTGGATGGATGCTTTCTCTGCTGGAGAGTGCTGAGGTTAAGACCTGGGGGGCGGAGGCCACGCGTGGGAATAGAACATGCAACACAGTGAGAGCCCAGTGGTTATGGCCAGATACTTCCGGAGCTGCTCGAAGAGTCCGCAGCCCTCGTCTTCATCTTAACCAGCCAGAAGCCGGGTGGCAAAATTGAGATGCCCAGTATAGGAGGCAATGGGACGGAGGCTTTGCTGGCGGAGCAGCAGGCCTGGGAGGGCGGAGCTTGCAGGGCAGAGGCCCTGCTCTGCAGGGACAGCTACAGCAGCGGCTGCTTCTAGCCTCTCCCACCCCATCCCCTGGGATCTGCGACCAGGGGACACTGGGAACACAGCTCCTAATTAGGCAGGGCTAGATGGGGTAGGGGTGGGGAGTGCGGGAGGACTCAGGAGGTGAGTACTGTACCTCTCTGGAAACAAGCACTTCTAAACTGGTTGTATTTTAACCTTCCTGTGAACTACCCTCCAGCTTGTAGATTAAGGATTGAGGTGGGTGTTTAACCATTGATTAGTCTGTCTGTCTACCTGTCTGTCTTGTCTCTCTCTCTCTCTCTTTCTCACTCTCTGCTGTGTGTGTGTGTGTGTGTGTGTGTGTGTGTGTGTGTGTGTGTTTAAGAGGGTGGGATATAGAGAAACAGGGATAGTAGCTAGAAAGGAGAAAGACAAAACAGATTAATGAGTTAGCTGGAGAGAAGAAACGGGCAGCAAGAGAAAAGGGAGAGAGATATCAAGGGAGATAAGAAAAGGATTATACTAATTCAGAAGAAAGGAATCAATTTAGAGGTGAGACAGGAGGGAAAGCAGGAGAAGAGGAAGAGGGGGAGGAGTGAAGGAGGAGAAAGGGAGGGAGGGAACCAGGAAAGAGAGGTAGGACTGGAGAGAGGAATGGAAGGAAGAGGGGAGAAAAGCAGATCAGAGAGCTAGAGCTGCCAGAAAGGCAGCTGTGAAAGTCTCTTTAATACTGGAAGAGAAACTGAAGCTCAGTAAAGCAGAAAGTGGCTCAGTTATTCCAAGGCAAGTGTTTTCTGTATGGCTTATTCAAGCTCATACTGGTTCATTTCCTCCCTGCCTCTCTGGGGCCCTTTAGAAGGTGTTATCAGTGAGTTAAGACTGGGATTTCCTTTCTTGGTTAGGGTCCCGGCTCTGTTTGCTCTACTCCTGAGTGCTTTGAAGGCAAGCATGTGGAGGTGTAGAGGAAGTTCTGGATTGAATCCCTGCCTGGAGAAATTTACCAACCAGGAGAGTAAGCCAAGAGTTTTAAAAAGTTAACACATTTGGAAGGAAATGCAAGGCAGGAGAGGGCTAAGGTTTCATGGGGCTAAGCTGACGGTGGCCTTGGGGCTGTGCTGCAGGTCTTGGTGAAGCTGCACACAGGGGTGCAGGGCTCCAGAATGGCGGGGTCCCTGGGAGACGCCCTGGGGCCTTTGCTGGTTTGTCTGGGGAGCCTCCCTACATACCGGGGTTGTCCCAGGTGCTGCATAGGAGGATGCATGCTAGTCCTTACCTTTGGAGATTGAGTCCCAGGACAAGCTGTTACTTGAGTCTTAGCCCGGAGGCCTGACCGGCAGTGCAGGGGAGGGGATTCAGAAGAAATGAGGTTTGTCACTCATCCTAGACATTAAATTGTAAACTAGTGTGTGTGTATGTGTGGGAGAATGACGACAAGGAAAAACACTGTAACAGTGTGGCCCTACAAGGAAGCTGGGATCGATGAAGGATCTCAGCCATTGTTAGAGGTACTGACAAGACCTCCGCTGATTATACCAGGAGAGGACAGAGGGCGGAGGATGATAATCAGGCGTGGAGGAGCTGTGGTCTGGGGGGATTATGATCTCCTTTCTAGTTCTGGGAGGTGACTCTAAATGTGTCCACCTTACTCTCGGCTCCAGGGGGCAAATTGGCTCCCATAAGATGACATGCCCTGCCTGAGGAAGGGGCTGTGTGGAGTTCAGTTCCTGCCCTGTGGCCATGGCTCCCAGTATGGAGCATGCATGCGCTTCCTGTGTGACCTGTCTGTGACACTCCCCCGTTCCTGGAGTCCAAAGCGACTGCAGGTGCAGGGTGATGACTAGAGACTTCTCTGGCTCCACTCACAATTTTCTAGAACAGGATTTTGTAACACCTGCCGAAGCTGACAATTGAGGCTAGCTACTCAGGAGGCAGAGGCAGGAGAATCAGGTCTGAAGGCCAGCCCAGGCAAAAAAAAAAAAAAAAAAAAGCTAGTGAGATCCTCCTCATATCAACTAATTAGCTGGGCATGGTGGTTCACATCCATAAACCTGGCTTCTTTGGAGCCTTTGGAGGAGGCTTATGATCCAAAGCCAGGCCCTAGGCAGTAATGTGAGGCCCGATCTGAAAAATACCCAAGAAGGAAAGGGCTTCGGGTGTGGCTTTCGGTGACCAAGTGCTTATTTGGCAAACAGGAAGTCCTGAGTTTCCCCCAAAGCTTGAAAATACCTTAGTTACTCTTACTGTCTTTAGTCTTTTTAAAATTTTTTTAAAATTTTATTTATTTATTTTTTATTGTGAAAATGCTGTACAGAGGGGTTACAATTACATGTGCAAGATAGTGAGTACATTTCTTATCAAGCATTGTAGCCTCCTCCTTTGTTTACCCTTCCCATCCCTTCCCATCCTCCCTCTCCCCCCACCTGGTCCTCCCCCCCCAGCAAGTTGTAAAGTTCGTTTTTGACATGACAACTTGTACTTCTCATTGTTGCAACAGGTCCACCTGTATCCTTCTTTAAACGACTTGTTTTTCCCCTTCCCCTCCACAAATTATACCGACATCAAATACAATGAAAGCAGGGGTCATACTGTGGGGGAGGGACATACAAAGCAACAAAGAAATAATCTTATAATTGCGTTAGAAACAAATGCATGAAAGAAAAAAAAACATTTAAAATACATATCTTAGGGTTCATTTTCCTAACATCACCTTATCTGACCTTTTCTGCTTGACTCATACATATACTAGATATTGCAAATAAGGGAAATCATGGGACCTATGTTTCTTTGGGCTTGGCTTACTTCACTTAATATAATTTTTTCCTAGTCTTTCCATTTCCTAACAATGTCTTTAGTCTTGAAGAGGGGATAAGATAGGTTAGGTAAGTCTTGGGCTAAGCCACCTGAATCTTAGACAGGCAGGCACCCACCTGCAGCCGGGCGCTGGTGGCTCAGATTGTAATCCTAGCTACTCAGGAGGCTAAGATCTGAGGATCGAGGTTCAAAGCCAGACTGGGCTGGAGAGTCCGTGTGACTCTTATCTCCAATTAACTACATCCAAAACTGGAAGTGGAGCTGTGGTTCGAAGTGGTAGAGTACTAGCCTTGAGCCTAAAAGCTAAGGGATAGAGCACAGGCCCTGAGTTCAAGCCCCATGAAGGACCCAAAAAAGAAAAAAAGTAAGCAGGCCAGCATGCAGAGTTGAGGAGGAATCGGACCCAAAGTTTGGATACAAGGGAGCCGGATACCAAGGGAGGGCACAGCTCCCAGCTTGCCTTAGCTACCCATCAGGCAAGAGCAGCCGCTCTGTCCTTGCTCCAGCCCCTGCCATGCCTCACACACTGCCAGCCTGCTCTGGAAGCCAAACAACAAACAACCCAAACATCTTCGGTTCCTGTCTGCCAAGTGGGGGAGTTCTCCTGGCAGGTGGAAGGCGGGAGCCCTTGTGCAGGTGCTGAGCTGTGGTGCAGGCAGGGTGGCTTGCACGTGAGCCAGGGCCATCTAGGGTACCCGCCCAGGGCTTATCTGATCTTTTGACCCCCTCCTTCCCCAGCCGTCCCTCTTCTTTCCTTTGCCCTCTCCACTCCATTCCCCCACTCGTCCCTCTCCATGGCACCTCGGGGCTGCCTTAAACCCTTGGATACTGCTGCGATCTGTCCTCTCATTTTTCTCTTGCTCACACCCTCCTCCATTTCATTTTAATTAACCAAAATGTAGTTTAAATTTCATTTATTTATTTAGTGGGTTGTGGGGCTTGATCTTTGGGCCTGGGCACTGTCCCTCGGCTCTTCAGTTCAAGGCGAGCGCTCTACCACTTGAGCCACACAACACCACTTCTGGTTTCTGGTGGTTCATTGGAGATAAGAGTCTCATGGACTTTCCTGCCCGGGCTGGCTTTGAACTGAGATCTGAGGATCTCAGCCTCCTGAGTAGCTAGGATTACAGGCATGGGCCATGGGTACCTGGCTAATTTAAATTTAATTCTGTATTTATTTAGCAATTGAACACCAGCCCTCACACACTCCAACGATCTTCCTTGAAGGTTGAGGGTAGTGCTGTGGTTGTGGTTGGTTTGGGGACCATCTCTTCCTGCACTCTTGCTCCACTGGGGCCCTGAGGGTACCCCCCCCACAACACACACACACACACACACACACACACACACACACACACACACACACACACACACACACACACACACACACACACACACACACACACACACACACACACACACACACACACACACACACACCCAGGGAGTAGCCCTGAAAACCACACCGGCCCTCCACTCCAGGGATAGTTCATTGTGACAGTTTCTGAGACATCTCCTTGTACCTGCTACATCCAGTATTCCTCCACAACCCAGACCTGACACACCCCCAAACTCCTTTGGGTAACTTGTCTCAGTTTACAGGAAAAACTTAGCCTGGTTCTTTCTTCAGGCTGACTCCAAGTTAGCTTTCTGTCTTCCTGTCCTATCTCCCATGCACCCCACCCTAGTGCACATGTGCAAACGCATGGAATGCCTCAGCCAAGGGGCATCGGAGGCCTGCTCCGGCCCTCGCTCCTCCTCAGGTCTGTCTACACTCGTCTCCATAAAACCTGTAAAACATTTTTTAAAATTGTTATCATACAGGTGATGTACACAGCGGCTACAGCTACATAAGTCAGTTAATGAGTACGTTTCTTTCTTTTTTTTTTTTTTTTTGTCGGTCGTGGGGCTTGAACTCTGGGCCTGGGCGCTGTCCCTCAGCTCTTCAGCTCAAGGAGAGCGCTCTACCACTTGAGCTACAGCGCCACTTCCGATTTTCTGGTGGTTTATTGGAGATAGGAGTTTCACGGTCTCTCCTGCCCGGGCTGGCTTTGAACCGTGATCCTCAGATCTCAGCCTCCTGAGTAGCTAGGATTACAGGCGTGAGCCACCAGCGCCTGGCTAGTACGTTTCTTTTGGGACATTTCTTTTGGACACCTCTTCCCTCACGCTCCGTTTTCCCCTCCCATCTCCACCCACAAGTTGTATAGTGCATGGTCAACCTAGTGTCCAGTGAGTGCCACTGCTGCATTGTTCTCCCTTTGTCCCTCAACTTCTGTGCCTCTCCTAACCCTCCCCAAGACAGACAAAAGAACAACAAGACAGAAAGAAAGGAGAACAAAAACAGCAACAAAGAAAAAAACCCTCTTATACAATGAGATGTACCAGACACTATGTTGAAAACAAGCTTTACAACTTGGAGGTGGGGGTAGGGAGTTGGGGAGGTGGGAAGGGAAGGGATAGTGGGGAAAAACAAAAGAGGGGGTAACGATGCTTGATCGGAAATGTACTCATTACCTTACTCATGTAACTGTAACTCCTCTGTACAGTATCTTTACAATTAAAAATATATATATAAAAGAAAAAAACCCTCCTGTTTCCGTTTCGTGGCATCATAAAACCTTTTGAACTTCATTCTTTTTTGGGTCCGATTGTGGGGCCTGAACTCTGGGCCTGGGCGCTGTCCCTCAGCTCTTCAGCTCAAGGCTAGTGCTCTACTACTTGAGCCACAGCGCCACTTCTGGCTTTTTTTTTCTGCTTATGTGGTGCTGAGGAATAGAACCCAGGGCCTCAAGCATGCAAGGCAAATGCTCTACCACTGAGCCACCTTCCCAACCCCTGAACTTCCTTCTTGTCTGGTGTGATTTGTCACTTTTTTCTTTGTGCTCCTATGGTATTCTGTATATTTTAAAAGAAAATCACGCTATTGCATTATAGTCAGCTTTGGAAAGAGACAACATCCTTTTTGGTTTTTAGTTTCCAAAGCACCCACTACATTATATATATACACATATGTATATACTATAGTATATGCATATATATGTATAGTATATACATATGTATTTGTGGTACTGGGATTTGAACTCAGGGCCTCACACTTAACTTTCTTGCGCATGGCTGGCAACTCTACCATTTGAGCCAAACCTCCAGCCCAATGTTTTGCTGGTTACTTTAGAGATGGATCCTCATAGACTTTTCTGTCTCATCTGACTTTGAACTGCAATCCTCTGGACTTCAGCCTCTTCCTCATAGCTGGGATGACAGATATCTACCACCATTCTGGGTTTGTTTATGAGATGGAATCATGCTGACTTTTTGTCAGGGCTGGCCTTGTGCTGCAATCCTCCTGACTTGTGATGAGCATCGGCTGGTTGCTCTTGAGGATCAGGCAATGGAACCCTATGACTTGCTAGGTGAGCCTGGGTAAGAACACAGCAAGAAAAGTGTGGCTGCTGTGGGTCTGACTCCTCCTAAGCTGCGCTTTGTCCCTCAATCTCTGTCCTATGACCGGGCCAGATGGGTTTTAGAAGCACCCAGTCCCCAGGTCCTGTGCTGGCCCAGATGTCTGACTCCTTCTGGCCTTGGCACCCACATCCTGTCCTCACCTTTTGCCCCAGCTTTTCCACATGGGCCTTGGCTATCTTTCTCAAGTCTGAGGTCTTTCACTGGCAGCCTAATCTGTACCCCATCATCCTACCCCTGGGGCTCCTCCCTTGCTGGGTCACTTCCTGCCACTGACCCTCAATCTGGTGACTGGTACTTGTTTCCTGTTGTGAGATGTCCTTAGTGCTTACTTCTGACGGTGATGGTGGTGAGCAGCTTGCGGTTTCCCTTCAGCCCACCTGTCAATGGCTTCTGACGGGTGCCATTTGTTTATCTGGGCATCCTCTTGTGTTGTCTTCATTTGTAGTTTCTTAATATCACACCTGCAGGTGTTTTGGCCATCACAAGTCCATGAGGGCATTCTGGCTCTGCCTCAGAGACTGACAGCACTCACCATCCGGGCAACTAAACCAGAGCCTAGCTTGGTCTTTGCCTCCGCCTGCCCCCTTGGCAGTCACCTCCCCCCACAACCCCTACCGGCTTATCCCAAATCCCTTACTTCTACATCACATGGTCTTGAATAATGTACTTGTGTTCAGCTCCGTTGCAATCCTGATACTTGCCAAATCTCACCTGAGAGATTACATGCTTATTTATTTCTTCACTTTGTTGTGGTGATGGAGCTTCATACATGCTAACCTTGTGTCCTGTCTCTGAGCTATACCTCTGGTCCCTTACACTGTATCTTTTTTTTTTTTTTTTGCCTCTGTCCCTGAGCCTCTTTGTACTCAAAGCTAGTGCTCTAACATTTGAGCCACAGCTCCACTTCTGGATTTTTCTGAGTAGTTTATTGGGGATAAGAGTCTCAGACTTTCCTGCCCAGCCTGGCTTTGAACTGTGATCCTCAGATCTCAGTGTCCTGAGTAGCTAGCATTATAGGTATAAGCCACTAGTTCATTAACCTGTATCATAATGAGTCTCCTGAATTCTCTCCGGACACCATTTTAGCTTTTCCACACACCCTGCAAACATCTCTTAAAGATGTATTCCCCTCTGGGCACCAGTGGCTCATGCCTGTAATTCTAGCTGCTTAGGAGGCTGAAATCTGAGGATTGCAGTTCAGAGCCAGTGGGAACAGGAAAGTTTGTTAGATTCTTATCTCCAATTGAATACTAAAAAGATGGAAGTGGAGCTGTGACGTAAGTGGTAGAATATTTTCCTTGAGCACAAAATCTCAGAAACAGCACCCAACCCCTGAGTTCAAGCCACCAGACTGGCACACACACACACACACACACACACACACACACACACACAATCCTGTTTGTGTCACATCACAATCCTACTTAAAACTCTTGTCTTGCTTTTAGTAAAACGATCACACTAGAAGAATGTTTGAAACATGACCTTTGAAAGTGGAGCTGTGGCTCAAAGTGGTAGAGTGCAGCACCTAGGTTCAGCACCTGAGTTCAAGCTCCACAGCTGACAAAACAACCAACAAACAAAAGTATGACCTATGAAGTCACGGATTAGTCCCAAGCTACCACCGTAGCTTCCCTTTCTTTCTCTAGCAATGACTCTTTCTTCCCTGCCGTTCTCCCACCCTGGGCCTTGCAGTACATTGCTTCCTTTGCTTATAGTATCGTGCTCTTATGGCACGAGCCTCCCTTCTCCATGCCTGCCTGATGTCTCCCTCTACTTCTCTTAATGTCTTTATGTGCTCTCATGGCTCCCAAATGCCCTCTTTATAGCACTTATCACCATGTTTAATTATATAGGCATGTGATTGTTCGTTAATGTATTTCTCATCCTTGACTCCAGTGAAGTCCAGGGAAAGGAAACTGCTCCGTGCTGCTCAGTCTTACTGAGCCTGGTGATTAAGGTGCAGTCAGTGCTTTATAGGCATGAGTAGATGAAGTGAGTCGCCCCAGCATGACCATGTCCTGTGCCATGTTATTGGCTGAAGGTGATGTATGGACACTAGGTATGATGCTCCATCTCTAACCATGTATGCCCAAACATGAGTACTGCCTAATAAATGAAGAGTCATGAAACAAATGTTCAAAACAGGACCATTGTTTAGTCTTCTTGTTGTATTTTGCTAGATATTATTATTATTATTTTTGGGTCCGGTCGTGGGGCCTGAACTCTGGGCCTGGGTGCTGTCTCTCAGCTCTTCAGCTCTTCAGCTCAAGGCTAGCACTCTACCACTTGAGCCACAGCGCCACTTCTGGCTTTTTTCTTTTTGCTTATGTGGTGCTGAGGAATTGAACCTAGGGCTTCATGCATGCAAGGCAAGCACTCTACCACTGAACCACCTTCCCAGCCCCTTTGCTAGGTATTATACAACATGTACTTCCAGGTTTATTGTGTATCTTTGAACACAAGAGTTCCCCTCTTCATGTTAATTGTTTCATTTTAGTCACACAGTTATTTAGTTCCCCATTGGATTTTCTTTTTTGGCCTTTTTGGGGAATTTGTTGCTGAATTTCATGTTTACTAGTAGTCATTACCTCTGTCCACATTTCTGGTTATATCTGTTTTCTTCTATTTTAAAAGAGATAAAAGATAACCCACAGAGTGGGAGACAACTAGTCAATGGACTATTCAATGGATAATATATCCAGAATATACAAAGAGCTAAAAAAGTTAAACTGTAAGAGAACAGATAACAAGATAACAGAAAACAAAGAATAGATAATCTGATTAAATAAATTGGACCTTTTTCTGAAGAAGTACAAATGGCTATTAGATACATGAAAAAATGAGCAACATTCTTAGCCATAAGGAAATGTAAATAAAAATTCCACTCAGATTCCAACTCACTGTAGGTGAGAATGTGAACTAGTGCCACCACTACAGAAATAAATATGGTATTTCTTCAAAAAATGGAAAATAGACCCACTTATGACCCTTTTATACGACTATTGGACATGTATCTCAAGGAAAGTAAATTCATATATGAGTAATGCTCGAATACCCATGTTTATTGCAACTCTGTTCACAATAGCCAAACTATGGAATCACACAAGGTTCCCAACAACTGCTTGCTGAATAGGTAATGAAAATATAGTATATATATATATATCATGGAATATTACTGTTTTAAGAAAAATAAGATTATGTCACTCATGAGAAAACAAATAAAGCTGAAGATCATCTTGTTGAACAAGATTAGCCAAGCTCAATAAGCAGCATATGCTGTTTTTACACATTTGTGGAACCTAGACTTAAAAGATACACACACTGACATAGACACACAGACACACACACAAACACAGCATAATTAAACTGTGAGAATGGGAGGGAGGAGAGTGAAAGAGAATGACAGAAGACAAATAATATAGAATACCGGTGTGTATACATCTAGGTGTGTATACAGGTATATATCTGTATAGATGTGTATAAGGAATCTCACTGAAAGATGTTGGACAATACAAGGCAAGGAGAGATGGGGAAAGAGAGCAATAGAGAGAGTTAGTATGAATAAATTGTAATATGTATGTACTTGCAAAATACTGTGGTGAAGCTCAATGGAACAATTAATATACACTAAACATTATGAAAAAAAAGACAGGAAAATTAAACTAGCCCTGTTCTGTGGTAGGTACCAGCAGGAGGAGGGCAGGCAAAGAGAGAGGGTGAATGAGAATGAAAATGGTCACAGTACTTTATTTGCACGTATGAAAACAGAACCATGAAACCTGTTGAAATTGTTTCAAGAAGAGGGGAGAGGGGATAAGGGAAAGCGATAGTGGGAATGAGATTGATGTGGTTACCCTGTATGCATAGATAGAAATATTGCAATGAAGCCCATCCTGCTCAATGATATATACTAATAAAAATTCTTTTTAAGTAAGTGATTATTTACTTTTTGTTTGTTTCATTGTAGTGTTATGCTTAATTATTAATGACTAGATCTTTTATTATAAATGTACATGTATTTATATATTATATACTTTTATTTATATTGTGTGTTATATACATATGATATAGAATGTATTGCTTACATAAAACAAGATCCTTATCCTCTTTTGTATTTTTAATACCACAGTGATAACAACCCGTATTCCTCATTTGGAGCAATGCTGGCCCGGGATGATGAAAAGAATTTATGGAGTCTTCCTCATGACGTGTCCCACACTGAGGCAGATGATGACAGAATGCTATACAATTTGATAGTCATTCGTAACCAGAAGGCCAAAGACTCAGAGGTAAGCACCTGTATTTGTTATATTGGACAAAATCCCTGAATAAACAGCTCAAGGGAGGAAAGCTCTATTTTGCTCATAGTTTCAGTCCGTCATGGCTGGGTTGATGTCATGGGGCAGATCAGCTTACATCATGGTAGGTAGGAAGTGGTACACAGCTGTAGGAGGGAGGGGAGAGGCAGGATACAGCCCGTAAGGATAACAAAGACTTATTTCCTCCTTCCAGGCTCTGTCTTCCATAGTTCTACCCCTCCCAGTAATCTGCTCAAAGTTTGGATCCATCAGTGGATCAAACAAGTCCTAAGGTCAGAGATCTCATAGTCTAATTGTCTCTGCAACACCCCATAGACAAGGCTAGGGATGTGCTTTCCTATTTTCCTAAGTGCTTCTCTATTCAGTTAAGTTGATTATGAAGATTAACTATCATGGCACCTTTTGAAATCTGAAATCTGCTGTTGTGTAGATGATACTGGACATTAAGATAAAGAAAAAAAATACTTTATTTTTTGAGATAGAAGGTCCTTGTTTCCCAGGCTGGTCTCCAATTCCTGGGCTCAAATGGTCCTCCTGTCTCAGCCCCCTGGGTAGCTGTGACTAGAAATACTGGGGCCATGCCTGGATTATTCATGGTCTATTTGAATGAACTGCAGATATTTAATATAGTATATTACCACTGGTTACTAATTACAGCTAATCTTGATAGACCTGCTTGATAAGACACATTTCTAATTACTATCTTAACAGTACGAATTACACTCAAGGCAATATTGTTGAAAAGGAGAAAGATGTCTTAAATATCTTAAATAGTCCATCTCCAATCTCTCCAGTTGATTGACAAGCCAAAGTTAGATGATTTGAGTGGAATTTAAAGGATGCTTTGGATTGTCACTAACTGTAAATTAGTGGGGCTTGAATTAACATTTATTTTTGTTGTTGTTAAAGCATCTTAAATTATACTTATTAACCAGTTAGCCTTGGATATGCTGTATTTAGGATAGTTTTTGGGTGGTAAGGCTTGAACCCACTCCTAAGAATTCTAAATCCAAAGTTATGGGTTTGGGAATGATAGAATATTAGGGAGGAGAGGACATTATAAGTTGAAATAATAGAGGGTTGTGCTCCCCCCATTCTCTCAAAATTCACGCTACAATACCACGTCAAGTGTTATATAAAGTCATTCTCCAAATAATATGACCTGAGATCTCTAACCTCTATCAGCACTCCTGGGTAGAGGCCTATATTAAATGCACACTGCATGTTTCTTTGTGTCTTGTGGTAATTGAGAAGAACAAGGAGTGTCAGTACCCATCCCCAATCGCCATCCCCCAGGTTCTGAAGGAACTGCAGCCTACAAACTCATTTATTAATTTTTTAAAAATCTAGCTTTAATTTCATTTCTTCAGAAACATAGTTAAGTAAGAAGTGATAACCTTTTTTTGGGAGGAGGGGATGGGGGCTTTGAACTGAGCTCTTTTGCTCAAGACTAGTGCTCTACTACTTTGAGCCACAACTCAATTTCTGGTTTTCTGGTGGTTAATTGGAGAGAAGAGTCTCATGGACTTTCCTGCTAAGGGTTTTTTTTGTGTGTGTGTGTCTGATCGTGGGGCCTGAACTCTTAGCCTGGGCGCTGTCCCTCAGCTCTTCAGCTCAAGGCTAACATGCTACCACTTGAGTTACAGTGCCACTTCCAGTTTTCTGATGGTTTATTGGAGAGAAGAGTTTCATGGAATTTCCTGCCCAGGCTGGCTTTGAACTGCGATCCTCAGATTTCAGTCTCCTGAGTAGCTAGGATTACAGGCCTGAGCCACTGGCTCCCAGCTAAGGTTGGGTTTTGAACCACAAACCTCAGATCTCTTAGCCTCCTCAGTAGCTAGGATTATAGCCTTGAGCCACCAGTGCTGGGCTGATGTGAGTGATAGTTTTTATAAGTGCCATGTGTTTGGGGTGAAAAGATGAGATGGATGGAGGGACTGGAGCTGCCACTGGGGAATGATGTGGCCTGCAGATTCTTGTAGTGGCTGTTGATACTTAGCATTCCACTAGTGGCTGAGCAGTGTGCTGATGTCTGGCTTTCTCTGTCCCTTGCGCATCTCCTCCTGTGTGGTAACACTGGAAGTAGGTCACAAGGGTGGCTGCTGCCAGGGACAGCTTGTAAAGGGACTTGCTTGACCTTGTTTTCCCAGTATGGAGAGGAGTAATTGCTATATTGCTGGTTAAGAGTCTCATAGACATTCCTACCCAGGCTAGTTTTGAACTGCAATCCTCAGATCTCAGCCTCCTGAGTAGTAGAATTACAGGCAGGAGTTGTCAATGCCTGGCTGGATTTTTTTTTCTTTTAATAAAACAGAGAATTTTGGTTTTGAAAGAAAACCAAATTCTACCTACTAAGGAACAGGGAACCTAGATACTTTTTCATGTTAGAGCTCAGAAGCTCAAGTGAGGTATTAAGGAAATGGAACAACATATTTTTCCTTAAGTAGTCACAGTGGGTTAGAAATTCTCAGAATATTGAGAAATAATTTCACAACGGTGTGTGTCTGAATTTGAATCAGGTAGATGAAGACTGCAAACAGTCCAGGCTGAGTTTATAGTGGTCCAAATTGAAAAACAGAAGAGGTTTTATAGTGAGGCAAATAATAATGGAGAAAAGGCATGAGCTTTCACTAGTTTACAGAGTCAAAAATGTAAAAAGTAATTTTATTTAACTTCATAGTCAGAATTTACTATTTACTCAAGCCTTTAAGAGCTGATGGAAATCAGACCTTCAGCAGAAGAAATGGTGCTCTGGTAGCCAATTATTGTATTCTGTTCTTTTTTTTTGCTGGTCCTGAGGCTTGAACTCATGGTCTAGTAGGCATGCTCTACCCTCTTGAACCATAGCACCTCTTCCAGCTTTTTCTAAGTAGTTTATTGACAATATGAGTCTCTCAGACTTTCCTGCCTGGGCTAGCTTTGAACTTCGATCCTCAGGTCTCAGCCTCCTGAGTAGCTACGATTACAGACATGAGCCATTGGTACCTGGTGCAATTAGTTTATTCTGTTAAAAACTATGGGTTTAATGTTAAAACAGGCAGATTTGACTTATCATTAGAGTGTTGTGTATTCTTTACTGATCCAAAAGGCTAATTTATTTTAGATTGCATTGAATTCTGTGCTAATAAGGTAGGGAAATCTTTTCTGTGTATGTTAGACTCTCTACTGCTTAACACTGTGTAAAACTAGCTGATTGACCTTGACATGTGAAAGAGAATCTCCTTTCTGAGGGTAGATCCATTTCTAGTTTCACAACTATTTCTAGGTCACTACGACAGGAGGGAGACTAGTTGGCTGTTGATGTCAAGTTCATAGCCATGCAATCCCAAGGGTATGTGATTTCTGCCTAATATCAGGTGATCAGGTCTCTAAACTTGACTTTTTCAGGGGTAGAGCTACTTGAACTTTGTAAGTGTATGAGTCAGTGCTCTCTAAAGAAGTAGAAACAAATGATGTATAGATAGATAGGTAGATAGATGATACATGCACCCAGGCATATATACAAACATGCAAATTTATCTTCTGGAATTGGATCACAGCTTGTGGATGGTAACCTGATAGGATAAGCTGCTGGGCTGGAGACTCAGGAAGAGATGCAGAATAAATCCAAAGGCTATGAGCTGGTAGAATTCTTCTTGGTTGGGAGGGGTCAGTCTTTGTTCTATTAGGACCTTCAACTGATTGGAAAATGCATTAACTTCATGGAGTTATTAATCTGATTTACTCAAAACCTTCTGATTTAAATGTTAATCTCATTTTTTAAAAAAACCTTTGAAGAAACATTCAGAATAATATTTGACCAAATATCTAGACACTGTGGCTCAGCCAAGTTGATACATAAAATTAACTATCTCAATGTTCTACTAACACTATCCACAACCTATAGAGACTAGTATATAATGAGTCTAAACATCTGGTGAGTCACCATTTAACAGATCAGTTCAACATCTCCCACGGGATTAAATCTGTAAGATGGGTTGGTAAGAAGGAAAACCATGAAAACAATTCCCTGACTTTTTTTTTTTGGTAGTGGGTCTTGAACTCAGGGCCTGGGGCACTGTCCCTGAACTTTTCTGCTATAGGCTTGTACTCTACCACTTTGAGCCACAGCTCCACTCCCATGTTTTTGTTGGTTAATTGGAAATAAGAGTCACAGACTTTCCTGCCTGGGATGACTTCAAACTGAGATCCTCAGATCTCAGTCTCCTGAGGATTAAAGGCATGATCCACCACTCCCCGGCTTCACTGACATTTATGAAGCACTCACTGTTTTCCAGGAACTGCTCTAAGTAGCTAATGTATGTATGCCAATTAGTTGGATAACTTGGTGCTTTTCTGCCTAGAACAAAGTTGTTTTTCTCCTTTGGTTAGAATTTCCTGTCCCTTGACAATACTAGATGGAGACTTGTGAACATTGCCTTCTGCTGAACTGTATGCTCAGACACTGGGCACAAACAGGGATTGAGAAGGACAGACAGCAGAAAGTGGGGTCAAAAGAAAATCTAGAGTACTGTAACATGGGCTGGATCTGGAGCTGTGAGCAGGGGAAGAATTTTGAGGAAAGGCTCAACTTGAAGAGCTTCAGAAGATTGCATAGTGCCAACAGGTTAGGAATGGAAGGAAAGAGGCACTGGGCACATGGGAGTAGAGATGTCTAGAGCCTGTGGTCCTAGTGAGAAACAAGATGGCCGCAAACAGAACTTCATGCACTGCTAAGGCTCAGCAAGGAAATGAGGTCCTGTCATCCTGCTGGTTCCATGAGACCTCCTAATCATCTACCAAATTAAGTAACTAGCTCATATCTGTTGCCCATAGATAAGTACATTTTTCCAGTTTAGGGTTTGTTCATTTTCTTGATCTCTTAATAATATATAAAGTTCACTAGAACACAGAAGTCTATCTGTGACATCATGAAGCTTGGAGAAATCTTCTGGAATGGAGTGGGTAGCATTCAGTAAAGATTTAGTACGTTTTTCTTGTAGTTGAGCCTAGAGGCAGTAATTACCCCAGAATAGTACGGCTTAAAGCACTAAGGCTATGTGTACCAGTTTGAGGCTCTCTGTAAGGTATAGTAGTCTAAATGTTGAATCCTCCTCCTCCTCCTCTTCTTCCTCCTCCTCCTCCTCCTTCTTCTTCTTCGTCATCTTCTCCTTTTTTTCCTCAAGGCTAGCACTCTACTACTTGAGCTACAGCTCTTCTTTGAGTTTTTTTTTGGCACTTAATTGGAGATAAGAGCCTCACAGACTTTCCTGCTTAGGCTGGCTTTGAACCCTGATCCTTAAACCTCAGCCTCCTGAATAGCTAGGATAATAGGTGTGAGTCACTGGCACAGGGCTTGAATCTATTTTTATTATTTACATTTTCACTGCTATCCTTACAAACACACACCTGCTGCTTCTTTCACTTGCTCTTCTACTCTTAGGATAAACAAAAAAGGCTCTTAATTGCATGGAGCCCTTGGGAGCCCTTCATAAGGACACATTGGGACTTCCTGATGTAAGTGTGGCTTAGTTGTTGGGCTGCGGGAGGGTTCTGAAGAACATTCTAGAAGGACAGCTTCACCTGCTTTTTGACTTTGATTATGTGGGGAGACAAAAGAGCTCTTACCTAGTTCTGATGGTGGCTGAGATCTGCTGCTTTTCAGACTGAAATCTTTAGAATGTTCTGGAGGATGCCACATTTTTCCTAACAAAAAGCAACCTTTTTACTTTGGGTGCCAGGCTCCTGGATACCTGCTGTTCCATCATTGTTATACATGACTGCGCTGTTTACCACCCAGGAGTGAGTTGTGCCATCACATGGTTGTGCAATCTAATGAGTACACAAGCCATGTAGCTAATGAATGCCAGCTGGCATACCCTGGTGAAATAATTGTCAGGTTTAACTGCAAGCAAGATGAGGTAAAGTCACAAAGCTCCTTCTAGTTTTCTGTTGTTATGGTTATTAAAACAGGGCAATTTCCTGCGGACCTGAGTGGAAATTAACATAGTTCCTTTTCCCCTAAATAGTATGTTTTGCCCTGGAGGCGTTTGTTGAACCACACAGGTTGCCATTCCTGGCTGTGTAATGGCGTGTTTTGATGAGGACCTGAAAATCCAGGTGCTCTTGACGGTCAGCCAGGCCCAGATGGGGCACAGCCTTTTACGCACAGCCACAATTTTTTTTTTTTGTTGCCTTATATAACTGAACTAAATACACTTAAGTCTAATTTTTTTTTTTTTGGTTTTGGTTTTGCCAGCTTCAGTTGAGTTTTACCAGGATGTTTTGAAAACAGGTACAAGTGTTAGGGACACAAGTGCACTACAGTGTGGCTTGTCAGTCAGTCCTGATACGCTTCAGGGACTCAGCCCTTTATCCACTTGTTCTGGTTTCTTTTCCAGCAAGCACTTGAAGTTTTGAGGACTCTGGGGGAGCTAAGAGTGGGACTGGCAACAGCTTGTCTGAAAGGCAGACTGCTGAACCCTGTGGTCTAGGATGTCCACATTTTCAAGATAGCTTTAGCAGTCTGAAAGTACTCTGTCACTATCTATCTATCTGCTATTATTAGTATTCTTTTTAAAAGGAATGGCTCTAGTTCATACTCATAAGCCATTATTACTGTGTGTGTGTGTGTGTGTGCACACGTGTGCGTGCATGCATGCATATCCGTACAGTGGATTGAACTCAGGGTCCTCAAGCCCTTTATTGGCCTTTTCTCTCAAGGCTGTTGCTCTAGCACTTGAAGCCACACCTCCACTTCTGGCTTTGTGTTGGGTGATTGAAGATAAGAACCTTGCGGACTTTTCTTCCTGGGCTGGCTTTGAACTGTGATTCTAACATCTCAACTTCCTGAGTAGCCAGGATTACAGACATGAGCCACTAGCACCCGGTGGAAGTTTTCTTTCAAAAATATCTATTAGAGCTGGGTGCTGGCTCATACCTGTAATCCTAGCTACTCAGGAGGTGGAGATCTGATCATTGCAGATCGAAGCCAGCCTGGGCAGGAAACTCCATAAGACTCTCATCTCCAATAAATCACAGAAAATGTTGGAAGTAGTGTTATGGCTGAAGGGATAAAGGGAGAATGGATAGTACCCAGACCCAGAGTTCAAGCCCCAGAATCAGCAAAAACAAAACCACTTATTAGGCCTGGTATTGGTGGCTCATACCTGTAATCCTAGCTGCTCCACAGGCTGTGATCTGAGGATCGTAATTCAAAGCCAGCCTAGGCAGAAAAGTCTGTGAGACTCTTATCTCCATTTAACCACCAGAAAAACCGGAGGTGGCACTGTGGGTCAAAGTTGTAGAGTGATAGACTTGAGGAAAATCTCAGGCACAGGGCTTAGGCCCTGAGTTTGGACTCCACAACTGACAAATTCCCCCCACCTCCACATGCTATATTAGGAGAAAAACAGAGGAATTGAGTGAGGGATGTAAATGGCTGATGACGTTACCTCCTTTGCAACGTTGAGGGAGGAAACTGAACTGACATTTGTGACAACTGGTGAAATATCAGGCATGAGGAGGTGTTTGGTGTTTTGTTTTTAGAGGCTAGTTCAACTCAGTGCTTTCTTTCTGGGCTCCAAATGCATCCAAGATTCCATAGCACAATTTTTGGACTTTCCTAGATTAGGACCAGAGTGGTTTCCATCACCTTGGAGACACTGCCAGAGGCTTGGGGTCTAGGATTTCTGGGATAGAGATAAGAGTACTGAAGATCACGGTCAAGGCACTAAATGAACATGACTGTTTCTTGTCCCAAATGATCTGGTGAAGGCAAAGGGCTGGATTGTTTAGAGGGATGAATGAGTTAGCAGTCAACATCTGACCCATCTTTGAGGTGATGATAGTTGAATGTGGACAACTAATTGGGAATGTCTTTCCCATCGGATGGTTGGCAGGACACCAGCAACGCTGCTCCTCCTCTCTGGCAGATCCTCAGCTGATGTTGAAACACTGACTCACCTTTCATCCCACCTGCACTGCTTGCTTCTCTGCCCTACTTTCCAAAGGTCTTTTCTTGTTCTCTTGTTTCTGCTCTTCCAGTCATTGGCTTTCGATTCTTCTTCCAGCTACTCAAAATCCAGGGCAAGACAATGTAAAACCACCAGGAAGGGAAGTTGATCAGAGTCACCTCTGAGTTCATCCTTTTCTTCATTGTTCTGCCCCAAACATTTTCGCCTTTGTCCGTGGATGCCTGTCTTTATGTGAACTTCTTATCTGTCATGGAGTAAAATCTGGCCATTGGGAAGAACTGGTTCAGGCCCAAATGTATCTAGGCTCTTTAGTGCTGAGAACCTAAAAACATTTCTTGACTCCTCACTCCTGTTCTCAAACATACCATGAAGTAGATGTATGAGCATGGCATAATATTAACCTTTTTAGTTTTATTTTTTTTTAGTTCCAGTCCTGGGGTTTGAACTCAGGGCCTGGGCACTGTCCCTGGGCTTTTTTTTTTTGTTGTTGTTGTTGTTCAAAGCTAGCACTCTCATCACTTGAGCCACAGTGCCACTTCTGGTTTTTTCTGAGTAGTTAATTGGAGATAAGATTCTCAAGGACTTTTCTGCTCAGGCTTGCTTCAAACCACAATCCTTAGATCTCAGCTTCCTGAGTAGCTAGGATTACAGGCGTGAGCCACCAGCTTCTGGTTTTATTTTGTGTGTTGATATTGGGGCATGAACTCAGGGTTTTGGGCTCTCCCTTGACTTGTTTTTTTACTCAAGGCTGGGTCTCTACTACTTGAGTCAGACCTTCACATCTAGCTTTTTGCTGGTTAAGTGGATATGAGTCTCCAGATTTATCTGCCTAGGGCTGGCTTTGAACCAGGATCTTCAGATCTCAGCCTTCCAAATAGCTAGGATTACAGATGTAATCTCAGCTAAGAATTTTTTTTCTTTTTTCTTTCTTTCTTTCTTTTTTTTTTTCTTATTGTGATATTGTGATCTAATAGTTAGTATTTGCTGATTTAGTCTAGTTTTTTCTTTAGTTGTGAAAAACAAAACAAAAACTTACACCAAACCAAAACCTGAGGCTGGAAGGCATTTTCTTTTGGATCATGGAGTCTGATAAGTCCAAGAGCATGGTGCCTGTAAGAGCCTTGTGCTGCTTTAACTCACAGCAGAAAACCAGACAATGGGCTCATGCCCATTGTCTTTTCTGTATAGCAACCCTCTCTTGAGATAACTAATTCAGTCACTTGAGAATGACATGAATCCATTAAGGAGGTTGGAGTCCTCATGACCTAATCATTCTGGGAAGATCCCACCACACTCTCAAAGCTGTTATATTGACAATGAAATCTCAACGTGAGTTGTGGTGGGACAAATGACATGTAAGCCAGCGGGAATACACAGTGCTTTCTTTATGGAATTTTCCCACTTAGCGTAATTGAGCCTCATCAGGTTGTGGCATGGCAGAGTGAGGATTTCTTAGGGGAAAATGAGACCCAAGTTCCATGATCTCCTGGTCAAGAATGGATCTCTGACTCAGACCCACTTCTGCCTTTCGGGTGTCATTGTGAAGAGATTTGTAGTGAACTTTTGTTATGAAGGCTTTGATCATACTCATTGTATTTAGAAGTTTCTTAGTGGGAAGACTCCTGGTTCACAGATGAATGGTGCTTGGCTGGAGGTTGTTCTACACCAGACATGCCTTCTTCCATGTCTGTGACCCAGGGTTGGTTCCTTCTGAGGGCTTCGAGGGATATGTTCCAGTTCCTTCTTCTCAGCTTCTCTTCATCTTCTTTCCCACATCCACCTTTCTTCACACTTCTTCTGAGAACACCAGACCTTTTAGAACTACTCTAATGACTGCATTTAAGCTTGATAACTTCTTTTTTGCCAGTCCTGGGGCTTGAACTCAAGGCCTGGGTGCTGTCCCTGAGCTTCTTTTGCTCAAGGCTGGCACTCTACCACTTGAGCCACAGTGCCACTTCCAGCTTTTTCTGTGTATGTGGTACAGAGGAACCAAGCTCAGGGCTTCATGCATGTTAGGCAAGCAGTCTAGCACTGAGCCACATTCCCAGCCAAGCTGGTAACTTCTGTAAAGAGACACTGTCTCCAAGTCAAGTTCAATTTTAAAGTATTGGGAGTTAAGACATCACCATAAACCTGGGTGCCAGTGGCTCATGCCTGTAATCCTAGCTAGTGAGGAGGCTGAGATCTGAGCCTAGGCAGGAAAGTCTGTGAGACTCTTATTTCCAATGAACCACCAAGAAGCTGGAAGTAGAGCTGTAGTTCAAGCGCTAGAATTGAAAAAAAAAAAAAAAGTGAGGGACAGTGCCCAGGCCCTGAGTTCAAGCCTTAGTACTAGTACATAGCTCCTCACCCCTGGGCACTGTTCCTAAGCCTCTTTGAGTTCAAGGCTAGCACTCTATCACTTGAACCACAGTGCCACTTCCAACTTTTGAGTGATTTACTGTAGATAATAGTCTCATGGGGACTTTTCTGCCTGGGCTGACTTTGAACCAAGATCCTTAAATCTCAGCCTCCTGAGTAGTTAGGATTACAGGTGTGAGCCACTGGCACCCAGCTATATAATAGTTTTGTATAATGACACTGAGGTCGTGATCTTGGGGCCAAGCTTTGTCATTGGTCTGTGATTTTCAGGCTTTATTTTTTTCTTTTATCTCTGTAATTCTTTCCCCCTAAATAATTTCTTTGGAGAAATTGCCCACCAGGGTTTGGAAAACAAGATGTTAGGGCTGGGGTGTAGCTCAGTGTCTCTACACTGAGCTTGCTTTAAGTATCTGAAGTCCTGGGTTCTGTTCTCAGTACTACAAAAAAATAACAATAACAAAAACAATAGACTAACCATAAAGAATCCCTACTGTGTTGAGCTATTAAAGGGCCCTTTAGTATGTAAATCTGATATCTAGGAAAATAACACCTTAAACTCAGCAAGATAAACTATATTTTAGAAATAAACAAACAAATAAAAGTTTACCAGCTAGGTGTGGTGGTTGACATCTGTAACTCCCAGTACTTGGGAGGTTGAGGCAGGGAGCCTTGTGAATTTGGACCAACCTCTACACAATGTGACCCTGAGGTTGAAGCAGGAGGCCTTGTGAATTTGAGGCCAGCCTCTACAGAATGAGACCCTTTCTCTCTGTCTCTGTCTCTCTCTTTCTCTGTTTCTCTGTCTCTCTCTCTCACACACACACACTGATTAAGTTACCAGTTATGAATAGGTCAGTACAAATGAATTCATGACTTTTGAGTGAGAAAAGGCATGCCCTGGGTGTGGAGTGGATGTTGGTACATTAGATTCCCTCCAGGGTGCATTTTCCTTCACGCTCAAGGCATACCACAACCAAATCCATTTTGCCAGCTGTTTTTGTAAGTAAAGTTTTATTGGCACGTAGCCGTGTCCATTTGTTTACACATTGTCTGTGGCTGCTTTTCCAGAGTTTAGAGTAGCTGTGACAGGGGCCTAAAATCCTTGCAATCTGGTTCTTTACTTAAGAAGTCCGCTGACTTCTGCGCCCAACCCCCCGCCCCCCCCAAGCTTTGTCTTTTGTTGAATGTTCCTGAGACTTGGCTCAGATGATTGTGTGGATTTAATTTCTCACACAAAGAGCAGCTCCTTTGAGGAGGGCTTCTTATGCCCACTAAAGTATCACACACTTTGGAAGAGGATACCTGATGTGGAAACAGAATCTTCTAGTTTTCCACTCCTGGGTACGAAGCATTTTTCATATACTGAAGAGTTTTTTTTTTTTAACCAATGATGAACTGTATGATTTATTATGGAAGCTTTGTCTAAGTTAAAAAAAATAAAATATAATTTCCAAATATGTTGGGATGTACTCCTGTCTTAGAATACTACCATACCACCGGGCGCCGGTGGCTCAAGCCTGTAATCCTAGCTACTCAGGAGGCCGAGATCTGAGGATCATGGTTCAAAGCCAGCCTGGGTAGGAAAGTCCGTGAGACTCTTATCTCCAATAAAACCACTAGAAAACTGGTAAGTGGCGCTGTGGCTCAAGCGGTAGAGTGCTCGCCTTGAGCTGAAGAGCTGAGGGACAGCGCCCAAGCCCAGAGTTCAAGCCCCACGACTGACCAAAAAAAAAGAATACTACCATACCATTCTTTCCAGTCTTATTCTAGGATTTTTTTTTTTAATGCACAAGACTTGTTTTAAAGGCTTTGCTTGAATTCGAAAGCCTGCCAGGGTGACATATATGCTAGAGGGTCTTGAAAACTTGAAATGGCTGTTAAATTCAGAGTTAACAAGCAGCTTCCTGATTGGCTTGGCAAGGAGTCGTCATGTGGGTATGGCTAAGAAAGAATGGAGCAGTGATCAACAAAGGTGTTAACTGGGGAACTTCTAGGCAATTCCAGAAGCCTAAGTGGTTCTTTTGCTTTGAGGCTTGTGACATTACAAAATGCCTTAGGCTCTGTAAGTCAACTCCCAATACTTGAGTCATGAGCAAATACTATGCTATTTCATGCACAGACTGAACTACTGTGGAGTTTGGTGTCTGTGACGCTCAAGAAAATGACTTAATCATATCCTGTTTTGGACTACTTACTATTCTTAATATAATATAAATGGCACACAGATAGTTTTATTGTATTGCTTAGGGAATAATGACAAGAAATGCAGTTTTACTTTTTCTATTTTTGAACCATACTTCGTTGAATCCTTTGATGATGGGCCCTGTGGATATGGAATACTAAATGTAAAAATAATATATAATATATGTTGTTTCACCTACTGTTATATTTTGTTTAGCCCACTGTTTCCAAAATAGTATTTTTTCAGTATATAGTTAGCATAAAAGTTTTTCTTTCTTCTATTTATTTTTTGATCTTGTTACATAGCTCAGACTAGCCTGGAACTTGCTATCCTCTTATCTCAGCCTCTTGAGTGCTATGATTATAGGTATGTGCCACCATGCATCAAAACTTTTTCTTTTGGCTGGGCGCTGATGGCTCACAGCTGCAATCCTAGCTACTCAGGAGGCTGAGATCTGAGGATTGTTAGGTTTTTAAAAAGAGTAGCCAAGTAAGAACAGCACCATGCACGTGATATTCAGGTAAGGGGTAGGTTTATTCATCGTTCTGGCTGGCACCAGGCCATGTTGGCCCTCCATGTGGTGGGGAGAGCTGGGAAAGAGAGAGCTGGGAAAGAGAAGACAGCTAGAAAAAAGAGCTAGAAAAGAGGGCATCTGGGCCTGGGCGAGGCCTTATCTAGGGTATGGGCGGAAAAAGGTGTGGCCATATCAAATTCAGATGTGACCTCAGCGGATGCAGATGTGACCTCTTCCAGGTGTGCCAGTTGCCTAAGTAATGCAGGTACTGGGCGGAGACTTTGCTGAGAGGAGGGTGGAGTCTGCTTGCCATCCAGGAGTGGACCTTACAAGGATCACCATTCAAAGACAGCTTGGGCAGGAAACTCGGTGAGACTCTTATCTTCAATAAACCACTAGAAAACTGGAAGTGACTGTGGCTCAAGTGGTAGAGCACTAGCCTTGAGCTGAAGAGCTCAGGGACAGTGCCCAGGCCCAGAGTTCAAGCCCCATGACCAACAAAAACAAAACAAAAAGCTTTTTTTTTGTGTGTGAAACTGGAGTCTGGATTCAGGACCTTATACTCACTCTCCTCGCTGATGAGGCTGGTGGTCTACCACATAAGCAACACCTGGCTTTTTGCTGGGTATTTTGGACTCAGAGTGTCACAGACTATTCTGCCTGGTGTTAGAACTAAGTCCCCCAAATAGCTATGATTATAGGCATGAGCCCCCAGCTCTCAGCTTTATTGTAAAAATCTCTTTCTAGGGGATTTTTTATTCAATTTGTTTCCCTTCAAAAATTCAGTGTGTATCTTACATGTATAGCACATCTTCAATTTAGACTAGTCTTAGTTCAGGTGCTCTGTAGTGTGTGGCTAGTGGCTACCATAGTATTGGACAGCTCAAGTGTAGCTGCGAGAGGCCTGTGCATTGGATGGTACAGATCTGGATGCTGCATGGTAGCCAGATCTTTGAAAGGTCTGGAATTATTCAGTCCATCCATAACTCTAAACTTGGATTAACCTTCCTTAATGGTACATACTTACTGTAATTGTATGAATTTACTGTTTCTACTGTGCTAGAAATTTAAGTGCTTTCCTTACAACAAACAGGAATTTTGCCACATTGTTCTTTGCCTTTGGTGACAGTACCAAATTATCTTGTCCCTCAATCAAGTTGGAGCCCCAGAACTCTGAGTTGGCTCTAAGTAGACTGAATATAGCGTCCTGTGGAAACCACTTGTTGGCAATTCCAGCCCCAATGACATCCTGAGTTTTGATTCTTCTATCCCTAAAGCTGTACAACAGGTGCCCCCAATCTCCATTAGACAAAAATGGAACTTACACTGTTGCTTAGCAACCCCTTGCTATGGCCTTGCTGGCACTCTTTGAGCAATAGCAGTTGCTCCGAGCTATCCTTTGACTTAATCTGGCTAAAACCAGACAAAGAATTAGGTCAGAGGCTGCAAAGCAGTCTGTTTCTAGAAGTCCAGCAGAGTTATGGAATAAAAATAAACAAGGTGAGTAGATAAAACTTTTGCTTTTGCCCTGTTCTAGGCCAAGACTCTAGCTCTAAATCTGAGCTGGCATTGTAGCCAATGGAGGACTTACTTCATCAATAACCCAGGCTAGTTGTGCTGCTCCAAAGTGCCCTAAGCAGGAACTCAGCATGGTATTTGGAGTTTGAGACTCTGTATGGCATGTAACGACAAATAACCCAAGGGTTTCACTATATGAATCTTGGATGAATCAGAGCATTTGGGTGGGGTGTAGGGCCTTCTGGCAGACCTATAAACTCTAGTAAGACTGATTTTTTTTTTCTGGTTTCAGAGAAAGGAGGAGGTAGCTCCGATGGTCAGTGAAGAGAACTTTTTTTAGGCTGTTTGCTTAGCTCGCCAAACAAGATGAATTTTGACAGAGCTTATTCACGAGATTGCTAGTGTGTGGCAGTGAGGAAAACTAGCCTCAAGTATGTGTCTCCTAGGATATGGTTTAGGTGTGTTTACAGGATAAAGAAGCAGCCTGATCTGAGATGTGGGGAAAAGTAAGGGAAAATCTTGTTGGGAGGTACTGGGTAACCAAACTTAGACTTAAGTGCTCAGGTTCCCGGTCCCTGCTAGCTCCTTCTCTAAGGTTCTTGTAGTCTGAAACTTTACTATTCAATACAGTGGGCTTCTCTGCTCCGTCACTGGAGCTTGTGCTGTTTGGGCTGATGTGGGAGCCTATGGCTAATAAGTAGACCCTCTGTCTAGGAGCAGTGAAATACTGTCCTGTCTCCCCATGGACACACCATGTCTCGAATGGATGCAGAAATTAGGCTTTTATAGTGCTGGAGGATGATATACCTTTTGGGCAGGTGGCCTGACACTGCCCTACTTGGGTATGTTTAAAGGCAACTCAGTGCTTCCTTTGCCTAACTGGCTCCAGGTGAGTATCCCCGGACTGTCCCATTCACTAAGCTTGCATGATCTCGGGGTGCCTGCTGGAATTTTTCACTTAATACTTTTGGATTGTAGTTGACCATGGAAAGCGTGGCAACTGTAGACAAATGCCGGGGTGTGGGGAGGGGGCTATCGTAAGTGCCTATTCCTTTTCCCCTTTTTACAGAAACTTCGGGAAGCTGGCTGAGAAGGGCCATCAGCATTAGATACTTAGAGCAGTGAGAGTCTTTGGAAATGATGGTGTGATGTTGCTGGAATCAGTCTCCAGTGGGTTGGGCAGTGTGGAGCAGTGCCTTAGCCTTTTCCACTGGGAGTGATCCTGAAGAAAGGCAGAATGCCAGAGGCTGGTGAGGAAGGGAGGAGAAGGCAACGAGAGCTGCAGGTGGAAGGAGCTCCCCTTCCTTAGCTTTGCAGGGAGGGGTGAGAAACGGGCTGGGGCTTGCGGAGTTGGAGGGTTTGAGGGAAAGGTCTCGTGACTGCTTTCATCAGTGAAACCAGTGAAGTGGTTCCTCGCAAATCCTTTTTCTCTTGTATTTGGCATATGAGGTCAGACATTTGGATGGTTGTTCAAAGGTGCCAGCTGAGTGGTTGGGAGGAGGCTCCCTGTCATGTGAGAGCGGAGCTGTGGTTTGTCACAAGAGTTCTGAAGTTCTGAGGAAGATTCAGCTGGGTTCTCAAATGGGCATTCTCACAATCCTGTAATCTCTCCAGAGTGGGGGTCAGCAGAAGGGCACAGGCTGTCCACGGAGTTTTCCGAAGCTAGGCTTCCTTTGGAGATGAGAGGTGGGCCATGGAGGGGGAAGAATGGAGGTGGTCCCACAGGTAAGTCTTCCTTGGGGGATTCTCAGCTCTGAAGCCTGAAACATAGTTTCAGCAGCAGCTCTCTGGTGTAGATGAATGAGCAGGGGTTTGGTCTCCTTACTAACGTCACAGACCCGCGCAGTTTCTGCCCTCCTTAGACCCCCTGCATCTGAAGGAGATGGCCTCTATGGTTTCCCTCCTCCAGAGAGAAGTAGACATGGGTGGGGATGAGATGGTGTGTGAGGAGGAAGGGATGGGAAACATGGGAGGTCCTTTTCAACCTTCCTAAGGAGGGAAGATTGAAGTTCCCAGATAGGTACCAAAGAGCAAGTCCACCCTTTAGCAAGAGAACACTCCGATGCCTGGCAGCATTGGCAGTGAGAGTTGGGGAGACTTCGCTTCTGGAAAGGTCTGTTTCCTTTGCAGACTTCAGATGTATTTGGTCCCTTCTCAAACGTCTTTCTCTTCTCCTTGCTTTTCCCTTCTTTCTTTCCTCCCTTGTCTACCATAACCTTCCTGTTTGAAGAGTCAGAGTGGACAGTGGCTAAGTGTGGAAGCCAGAATGCCTTGGTTTACAGTTTTAGCTCCTCACCTTGTGCTGTGTCCATGTGGAAAAGCTACTTAGGCTCTCTGAGCCTCCATTTCCTCTTTCTACCACTTGAACCACACATCCATTTTTAGGTTTTTGTTGGTAAATTGGACATAAGAGTCTCATAGACTTACCTGCCCAGGATGGCTTTGACCTGTGATCCTCAGATCTCAGCTTCCTGAGTAGCCAGGATTATAGGTGTCAGCCAACAGTAGCTAGCTCCTGGATACTTTCTTTTCTAGACCACATGGGGGTTGTTTTTGTGGGCTCCTCATTAATTAGTATCAAATGACTGTGGCTACATGATACATTTTACATTTTTCTGTGAAAGATGAACATGAGAGAATTAGATACAATCAATACAACCTCTCAATCTTTCAGAGAATCCCTCTTCATTTTAGGCAGAAAGTCGCATTAGTTGATATAGACTGGTGAAAATGAAAAAGAAACATCATAGTTACTGTGTTCAAAGAATTCACTTCACTAAGAAGCTAGGCCTGCTGTGAAAATCTTGAAGGCTGGTGATCCATGATTGGGTAGCTCCTGTTGGGCACATGATTTGTTGAACTAATGCCACTAATCTTAACAACTATGTAACATAGGCAAGTTGTCTGTGGCAGGGGAGGCCAGGATTCAGAGATGTGTGATGTACAGATCCATTCTCAGGAGCATTAAAATCTCATTTAGGTGTCTGGGAATGTGGCTTAGTGCTAGAGAGCTTGCTTAGCGTGCATAAAGCCCTGGGTTTGATTCCTCCATACCACATAAACAGAAAAAGCTGGAAGTGGCACTGTGGCTCAAGTGGTAGAGCTCTAGTCTTGAGCACAGAGAGGCTCATGGACAGAGCCCAGGACCAGCAAAAAAAATAAAATCTTATTCAGATGTTAGTTTTCAGTTCTTCTCTATCAGAGAGAGCAAGAGGTGATGAAAGGGAATGAATTTGTATGCCATTCAGTGTTGATATTTAGGAAGAAAAAAAGAGCTGCGGGGTGGACAGGAGGAGGGGAAAGCCCGGAGCCTGGATCATCTAAGGATGAATGTGTCTCCAAAACATAGAGATTTGTTTAGAGAGAACAAGAGCTGAGGTATCCATCACTCTATAGACTTAAGAAAACAATTAGTAGAGACATTCAGATTGCAAGCTAATGAAGCCACCTAGTGGTTTGTTCCTTAAACTAAGGTTGTATGAATATGGTATTAAGTAACAAGTGCAAGTGTGACTATGATTTTGCACTAAGCCCAGAAAACAGGATCAGCTTTTCCTGAGGGTGGGTAAGCATAGCATGCCTTTAATGTTCTGTTTGTAGTTTTTTTGGGGGGAGGAGGGAGTATTGGTACTAGGGCTTGGACTCAGGGCCTCACGCTCTTGCACGGTTTCTTTTGCTCAAGACTGGCTTCCTATTACTTGAGCCATGCCTCTACTTCTAACTTGTTGCTGGTTAATTGGAGATAGATTTTCTCAGTCTTTTTCTTGCCTGTGCTGGCTTTAATCAGAGATCTTACGATCTCAGCCTCTTGAGTAGGTAGGGTTATAGGCATGAACCATCAGTGTCTAGCTTGTTTATAATCTTTTTTTTTTTTAATCATAAAGAATTTAAGGCAGTTTGCATGAACAGTGAGAAAGCACAAATCAGGACTTAGGAACAAAGGAGAAAAAAGATAGTCACAAAGGTATAAAAATAATACAAAGTCATAGTAATTCCTAGATGCATCCTAAATCCTATGTATCTGTCTTAAAAGAGTCTAAAACTTCATGTTATAGTGTCCTTGATCCACCAAAAAATTCAACATCAAGAAAGACGTAGCCTTATTTTGGGGGGGAGGTAAGGGGAGTAAATTACTACTTGATGCTAAGTGTAGAGAAGTCTGAATAGGGCTGGGAAGGTGGCTCAGTGGTAGAGCGCTTGCCTTGCATGCATGAGGCCCTGGGTTCGATTCCTTAGCACCACATAAGCAAAAAAGAAAAAAAGCTGGAAGTGGCGCTGTGGCTCAATTGGTTGAGCGCTAGCCTTGAGCTCAAGAGCTGAAGGACAGCACCCAGGCCCAGAGTTCAGGCCCCATGACCAGACCCCCCCCCAAAAAAAAAAAAAAAAAAGAAATCTGAATAGCCAGCCTCACATGACATACTGCATAATGCAATGCAAAATGTTCTCCATGCTTATAGTAGAAATCTGAATCTTGTAGGACTTTTTCTTAATTGTACCTACACTGATTTGAGGAGGGAAGGTGCACCAACTTCCATTTGAATGGCTTGCATTAACTTAACCGACTTACACGGTAAGTCATGAAGTACAAGGTGGTATTGTTGCCACAGCTTAGATTAGTTAACTGAGTCACAGGGAGGCTAAGAACTTCCCTGTACTCAGGCCGTGAATCAGTTTAGAACTGGGATCCAAACCTGGGCAATGTAGCTCAGTACTCAGAGTCTTTCCAACATGATACAATGAACAGTCTGTTCAGTGCAGTAAGGCCCATCCAGTGCAAAGGGCAATGACTCAGGATTCCCCCTTCTCTTTATCCAGTCTATGGGAACCTGATAGGTATGTTTGAACTCGATGCTAAGATGAAGCCAAGGCTGCAAACTTTTGACATGACTTTGTTTTCTTCCATAGTCACAGGCTTTGTCTTCATTTCCAGTCACCACACTCATAGGCATGTGCCTTTGGTCAGAAAAAGAGGAGCAGATTTACAGCCTCCTGACTTTAAGAAAGTAGCTCAGGGCTGGGAAGGGGCTTAGTGGTAGAGTGCTTGCCTAGCATGCATGGAGCACTAGATTAAATTCCTCAGCACCACATACACAGAAAAAGCTGGAAATGGCGCTGTGGCTCAAGCCTTGAGCAAAAGAAGCTCAAGGACAGCACTCAGGCCCTGAGTTCAAGCACCAAAACTGGCAAAAAAAAAAAAAAAAAAGTAGCTAGAATCTTACTACCTTTTCTTATAGCTATGCTTGGATACAAGATCTGAAATGCAGTCATAATAAAATACAGTTTATTCTCTCTCTGTCTCTCTCTGTGTCTTTCTCTCTGTGCTGGTATCGGGGTTTGAACTCAGAACCTTGTGCTCTCACTTGGCTTTTTTTTGTTCAAGGCTAGCCTTTGCCATTTGAACCATACCTCCACTTCTGGCTTTTTTAAAATGGCTAATTGGACATAAGGATCTCATGGACTTTCCTGTTCAGCCTGACTTCAGATTTCAGTCCTCAGATCTCAGCCTCTGAGTAGGTAGGATTACAGGTGTGAACCACCAGCTCTCAGCTCCCTTTTCTCTTCCAGAGTGGTATCTAAAAATATCTGTGAGTGGCACATAAATTATTTTTCTTAATCAGCCATGGAAGTTGATTAGCAATCAGCAAAAGGAGTGTTAAAGTTTTTTTTTTTTTGGAAAGAAACTTAGTAGGGAAATAATGGAACCAGTGGAACATTTTCAGTTATTGGAGTCAAACTAACATATAGCTTGAGTCTTAAATTGGGCATTTAAAGTGATGTTCTTATAAGCTCTACATTAGGTTAGTTGTGTGGCTAATGTCTTTGCTAAGAAAGAGGAAAATGTGTACTCTGTAAAATGACTTTTCTATATAGATAAGTCTTCCTAAAAGCAATTGCTATGACATTTTGAAGTGAACACTTAGCTCAGAGACAATCATAATGCTACTAAAACATTTAGCTTCTGAATTGGGACCAACATGATGGCCTGCCACATCTGAGACTATAAAGAACTTTTCAGAATGATAACCTTTTAATGGCTTCCTGTGCTCTTGGAAGATTCATCCTATTAATGCAATGTAAATAAAAGAAGAGGGATGCTGAGAGGGTATAGACAACATTGGCTAGAAGTCAAGCTGCTTAGGATTCACTTTCTTATAACAAAGGGAGACCTGGATTGTTGGCATTCCAGTTTTCACCTGAACTTTGGAGCAAGTCTTGGGTTCACACATCCAAAATTCTAATGCCTATTAGAATTAGCTAGAAGATATTGACTTTGTCAAGTAAACTACTTGAAGCTGTTTCTTCCTTTATCAATTGGTCTAACTACATGGATTTTTATTAGGCTTATTATTATTGTTGTTGTTGTTGTTGTTGGTGGTGGTGGTGGTGGTAGTGAGGCCTGAACTCTGGGCCTGGGCGCTGTCCCTCAGCTCTTCAGCTCAAGGCTAGTGCTCTCTCACTTGAGCCACAGTGCCACTTCCGCTTTTTCTGCTTATATGGTCCTGAGGAACTGAACACAGGGCCTCATGCATGCAAGGCAACCACTCTACTAATGAGCCACCTTTCCAGCCCCTATTGGGCTTATATTATGGGCAGAGGTTGTGTTTTTACATTGTTTCAATCTTGAGAAGAATCTTGAATGGCATATCAGCTAAGCCTCCTCTGCAGATACAATTATTGAAGTTGTGTAAGAAGATAATGTGCAGAGTTTAGTAAGATACTCATGTAAAGCATCATATCACTTGATACAGAAACTTGTTCAGCAGTGGTAGATGATGTTGTTTGTATTAGTGCCATCTTGTCTACCCGTTTTTCTTCTTTCAGGCATGCTTTGAAGATCAGTGAAGAGAAAAACCACAGGCTTAAGCAACAGGTAGCTCAGGAATGAGATAGAGGTTATGGCCAGAGGGTATAGATAAAAATGAATTTTTATTTTTCTTACAGGAGTGGCAAAAACTCAACTATGATATCTATACCCTGAGGCAGATTCGGAGAGAAGTCAGAAACAGATGGAAATGCATTTTAGAAGATTTGGGTGAGTCCGAAAGAGATTGTGAAGAGGTTAAAAAGGAACTAATCATGATACAGCTATTTTTTTTTTTTTTTTGGTCCGGTCGTGGGGCCTGAACTCTGGGCCTGGGCGCTGTCCCTCAGCTCTTCAGCTCAAGGCGAGCGCTCTACCACTTGAGTCACAGTGCCACTTCTGGCTTTTTTTTTTTTCCTTTTTGCTTATGTGGGGCTGAGGAATCAAACCCAGGGCCTCAGGCATGCAAGGCAAGTGCTCTACCACTGAGCCACCTTCCCAGCCCCAATACAGCTATTTTTTTCCACCCTAAATTCTGCATGGAGGTCAGTAACTGACTGTCTAAGCTATCATGTACTAATTATTCTTCCCAGTCTGCTCTTATACCCCCAAACATCAGCCCTTGAGCTCCCTTCCTCCCTCCCTTTATCCCTCCCTCTCTTCTTCCCTCCCTTTGTCCATCCCTCTCTCTCTTCTTTCTTCCTTTTTTGTGTACTGTTACTGGGACTTAAACCCTGGGCCTGTGTTCTCGCTTGGCTTTCTTTCTCAAGGGTGGTACTCTACCACTTGGGCCACCTCTCTACTTTGAGCTTTTTGCTAGTTAATTGGAGATAAGAGTCTCATGGACTTTTCTGCCTTGGCTAGCTTGGAGCTGTGATTCTCAGATCTCAGTCTCCTGAGTAGCTAGGATTATAGATGTGAGCTGCCAGTGCCTGGCATTTCCGTGGTCCCTGACCAGCCTGTGTCTTGAAGATACACTGCCCTAGGTTACTCATCTGTCCTTAGTATAGGGTAGCACAGGGCAAAGGCAATGCACCATTGTGCATTGACTGAATTATATGGGGATATTGGCCAACTAGTAATAACTATGGGTGAGACAGAGCTGGGAGAAATATTGTTTGTAAGAGAAATAATACGTCTTCATACAACATTTCAGAAGAAGTTAAAGAAGGAAAGTTTCATGCTTGGAAAAATATCTGTGGTATTGGGGTTGATATTGGGTAATGAGTCTTCTTAATTCTACCAGAGTTGAGATGCCATAAACATGTCCCTCACATCATAAAATAACCTTGCTTGAATGTTTAAAAAGTAAATTTATCATTGTGGGTATTAGAATTTGGAACTCTAGTCCTTGAGCTTTCTAAACAAGTGCTCCTACCCCTGAAACACACCTCCAGCCCACCCTGGCTGGTTCTTTCTTTCTTTCTTTTTTTATTTTTTGGTCAGTCATGGGGCTTGAATTCTGGGCCTACGCACTTGTCCCTCACCTCTTCAGCTCAAGGCTAATGCTCTACCACTTGAGCCACAGTGCCATTTCCAGTTTTCTGGTGGTTTATTGGAGATAAGTCTTACAGACTTTCCTGCCTGGGCTGGCTTTGAATCATGATCCTCAGATCTCAGCCTCCTGAGTAGCTAGGATTACAGGCATGAGCTACCAGCGCCCAGATAGGATCTCACTTCCTACCTGGGTACAATTCGCCTACATTAGGCTTCTCTGTCACTAGAACAATAAGAGAATTCCATCATGTCCAACTCTTCATTGAGAAGGGCTTCTCACAGACTTCTTTTTGCCTGGGTTATCCTTGACCCATAATCCTAACAATCTCAGCCTTCTAAGTGGCTAGAATTTTAAGTGTGAACAATTGACATCAAGGTGAATGTATTAATTTTGAAGCCCTTGATTCTTCTGTCCTGAAAGGACATGGTACTCTGGCATCATAACTTTTAAAGGAGAGATGCCATCTTTCTAGTTCCTATTAGTTGGGGTGAAGTAGGATGAGGTGGAACTCTGCCCTCTAAGTCACCCAATATTGCTGTGGGTTAATAGTCTTTTAATCTGAGTTATTCTAGGTAGGTTTAAAGTCTTTGAGTCTTTCCTACCTTGGGGTAAGACATGTTCACCAGCCAACCACGCTGCCCTGAGAAGGGAAATGTGGGCTTGGAGAAGCAGGGTAGGAGGTGACCCCCTTTGCGGGTTGGGACTGGGGGTGGGGTAATAATTCTAAGGACCTGGGGTGGGGGAGGTGAAGGATTGGGAGGACAGGGAACTGGATTTCCAACTCGGCATAGGACAGCAGGTAGTCAGTGGGTCCTCCTAGGGCAGGGCTGGAACTCAGGGCCTGGGCGGTGTCCCTGAATTTTTATGCTTAAGGATAGCACTCTATCGCTTGAGTGTCCACTTCTGGCATTTTTTGGAGTTTAACTTACAGACTTTCCTGCCTGGGCTGGCTTTGAACCATGATCCACAGATCTCAGAGCTACCTGAACCCGGCTTTACACAAATTTTAATTAAAGACAAATCCCACTGCTCTGGGAAGCAGCATAGCAGTTCTACCTCTGGTTTCCATATTGCATTGTTTTTGTATAATCTGCATCTGGGTCCATTCTATCTCCTGTGGGCACCATATCGCAGGGCAGCTATTTATCTGGGGGTAACATTTTCTACCTTAGGTTTTCAAAGGGAAGCGGACTCGTTGTTGTCGGTGACCAAACTCAGCACCATGAGTGATTCTAAAAACACAAGGGAAGCTCGAGAGATGCTGTTAAAGCTGGCTGAAGAAACCAATATTTTCCCAACCAGCTGGGAGCTCTCTGAGCGGTATCTCTTTGTTGTGGTAAGTGGGTTCCTTTCATGACATACCTTGATTTTGCCTGAGATTTTTGTTGTTGTTGTTTGTTTGTCTTCTCTGTTGTTTCCTGCATTGGTGTTTCCCACGCCACCAGGACCATCATAACTGTGGCTCACGGTGGCAGATGCTGCCGCTATTATCCGCTTTGCTTTCCAGTGACAGGTGCCAGCCATGTCTCTGAAAAGGCTCTGAAAATTCACAATTCTGGATCACACCTAAACCTGTCAAGGCTCAGATTGTAGCTGTGCTTCTCTACTGATTCTGCTGGGCAGCCAGTTTTGAACCATTTGCTGGTCATCACATTGTAATATGAGAACACTTGTTTATATTACCTAAGATTAAGGAGTCATCTGAAAGACCTGTGAGGCTTGATGGAGTGTTGTGAAACAATGGTTAGGAAATGTGTTTAAATCTGTTGAGAAAAAGTTCACGAATATTTTAGTTGCTCAATCTTATTTCTAGGGTGGGTTTGGTGTGTGTGTGTGTGTGTGTGTGTGTGTGTGTGTGTGTGTGTGTGTGTGTGTGTGTGTGTGTGTGTGTGTGTGTGTGTGTGTGTGTGTGTGTGTGTGTGTGTGTGTGTGTGTGTGTGTGTGTGTGTGTGTGTGTGTGTGTGTGTGCCTGGGCACTGTCTCTGAGCTTCTTTTGCTTGACTAGCGCTCTACCACTTGAGCAACTGCACTACTTCCAGCTTTTGCTGTGATTTAATTGGAGATGAGAATCTCACAGACTTTCCCACCCGAGCTGGTTTTGAACTGTGATCCTCACATCTCAGCCTTCTGAGTTATTAGGATATAGGGATGAGCCTTCAGTGCCCAGTTTTGTTCCTGAGCTTATTGCTCAAAGTTACTGTTCTACCACTTGAGCCACAGTTCCCTTCCTGTTTTGTGTGTGTGTGTGTGTGTGTGTGTGTGTGTGTGTGTGTGTGGTTAATTGGGTTTGGTTTCATTTTCCCATCCACAGGGCTTGGTTTCTGACTTGACAATCTATTTTACCTCTCTGTAGGACCGTCTCATTGCTCTGGATGCAGCAGAAGAGTTCTTTAAAGTTGCTAGTCGAACTTACCCCAAGAGTTGTGAGGTTCCATGCCTGGCAGTTGGCCAGAAAGAACCACACTGCCTTCCATTTCCAAGTCCTTAAGGAGAAGCACAGAAGCAGAAAGGGAAATTTCCCACTGGGATGCAACAGCTAAGCAAAGCTGGACGACTGCAAAGTTGGATGGGGAGCGCTTGCTGTGTGAAATGGATTCTGAATTCTGTATAACACAAGGTCTTCATGAGGACCTTATTTATGAAGTGTTCATAGCTACATTGAAACACTAGAGTGATATTACTTTCTAGAAAGAAAGTAAAAGAGCTTCTTAGGGGAAGAGTTCTTGGATGACCAGATAAAAGGCCTCATTTTGCCCAGCTTTGGTTTTAATGGTACAATCAGTTCTGATCATTCAGCCTATGATGGAGTGGGTTATCCTAACTGGTAAAATAAAATGGTTACCAAAGAGAGTGATCAGTTGGGTGCTGGTGGCTCACGCCTGTAAATCCTAGCTACTCAGGAGGCTGAGATCTGAGGATCATCGTTCAGAGGCAGCCTGGGTAAGAAAGGCTGAGACTCTTATCTCCAAAAAACTACTTAGAAAAAAAGCTGGAAGTGGTGCTGTAGCTCAAGTGATAGAGTGCTAGCCTTGAGCAAAAGAAGCTCAGGGATGACACCTAGGCACTGAGTTCAAGCCCCAGGAGCACCCAACTTCCCCACCCCCCAAGAAAGGGAGAAAGAGTGATCATTGAGCCCCCAAATAGATTTTTACTTTTGAAAGAATTAATCTAAAATATAATACTAGAAAAAATTGCCCCCAAATAATATTAGGCATGATATGACCTCTCTTTGACTTGGAAAACTCTGCAGAACTTGGGGTGGTGTTTGAGGTATTATTTTGGTACCAGTTACGCTCACTGAGAAGTGTAGATGAACCAGATACATGTTTAGGAATGCTGTTCAGAGGTGCGTTCCAAAAGGAATGATCCCTTGAGCTGATGTTTCCTGAAGCTTCGAGGAAAAATTTGCACTTGTGGTGTGATACATCTTGAATCCTCAACATGGCTGATACCTGGTCATCTCATTTTTGCATCTTACTTGTTTCCACTCAGAGCCCAGGGCATTTGATCAGGGATAGAATCTGTAAGTGGAAGTGTTTGCCCTGCACTTCCTTCTCCTGTCTTTAGTCTGTTTCTGGATGGCCAGGGTTGCACTTCTCATGCAGACCTACAGGTGGGCAGGAGGCCATGGCTTGTTACTGGGTCTTCTTCCATCACAGAAGCAGAGCAGGTGATATCAGCTTACTGCTATCCATAGATGGACAAGTCCAGCTGCAAAACTTATATCAGTCCAGCAAGGAGCTTGCCCAATGATCCTGAGATCCTGGTTCATTTTGTTACAAAGCCTTTAATAAGGAGTTATAGAGTTTATCAGGAGATTGCTGAGAACAGTGACAATATTTTAAGTTTTTTTTTCAGATTTTGCACTTCTGACTTCAGGTTATAAACTAACTTGTGTTAGTCTCTCCAGGGGATTGTGACTTGAAGAATTTCATATCCTGATTAGCGTTTTATTTTTTTTTGGAGGGGGCATAGGACACACAATGTTTAAAATATTTCCTAGAAGTATTTGTTGATACATTATGGAACAATTTAACTGATGTGTTTCAGGAAAATTTTTCCTAGTGTAGTATGTAAGGAAAGTTTTATTTTTTATACTTAGCATTTAATCTCCATGTCATATTTAAGATTAGTCTTCAGATATTTTCCCCTCACTTCTATAGACTCTTGGGAGATAAATACACCAGCAGTGAAACAAACAATAAAACAAATGAACAAACAGAAATCTTAGAATGTGCTGTTTTAATTTCTGTACTCAATTTGTAGTTTAACTTTTTGTCTTTTATTGATGTCAGAATAGATGAGATTGTTTGTATCTATGGAGTATACGTTTTCCCCATTGTTTCTATGTTTGGTAATAAACAAGGATAAGATTTTCTCCATGGTTGTGATTAAAAATGTGAGATTATACAGGTGATTTTTCCAAGGAATTAAAAGCCTTCTGTATTTACTTTTAAGCTGGATATTTGTTTTATTTATGATCAATAAGAAGAAATGGGCATTCTTTTCATAATCCCTTTAAATCAAAGGGCAGAAAAGCTGAGAGACAGATGGGGTTAAAGACCTCTTGTTACCCTAAGTCCAGTCAAAGAGTGGGTCTATACACTTGAGTAGACAATTGGCCATATCAGGAGGCTTAATGTGATCAGCAGGACCAGGAGCCATGTTAATACTTTCTAAGGTTCATGTGTGTATGCAAGGGGGTTTCAAGTGGTGATAGGAGGGAGTTTTTATATCAGTAATTATTCTAGTGTATACCAGAAGAAAAATCCTGGTAGCTAGCAGATCACATATGTCTATTCATATTTCATAGATGTTATTGCACAGAACTTTAAGGTACTTATACTTTCTTAAGAGTGGAGGGCACCCCAAAAGGCACAGTTACCAAAGTGAGGAGGTAGGCATTGGGAATGGGCACCGGAATCTCTACAAAGCTCCATGGCAGCTCTGTAGGCCAGATACTGTTAGGGATTGGGGCTCACCGGCAGCAAAGGCTGGGAGAAGAGGAGCCATTGGCAGCGGGGGTCCGCTGTCATGGCCACGATGACCATGATGAATGGCTTGTAGAGAATGTGGTGTGGTTAATAGACTAGGGCAAATTAGTTGGGGAAACCGGAATGTTCTTATTGAAGCTACACCATTGATCTCAAGGATGGATGATCAGGGGAATAGGGCACAGCTCCCCTAATAAAGGCTTATGATATCTTGATAAATTTCCAGACATTGGCTATTTTTCAAAGTCATATGTATTGACTAGAGGACTTGTGATGCCCTTGCAGGTGTGTATGACAATAATTCCTCAGTGATTACTGACATTGAGGAAGGGGAGTACACAAAAACTGTGTGGACCGTGACACACAAGGTCCAAGCTGGCACTGGCAGTGAAGGGCCACAATATCACTGTCACCAGCAGAGGCTGTGGGGGCACCTGGGATCCAGGTAATGCATGCGTTTCTCCCCTCAGGTCTTACTGTAGATCCACCTGATTATCATGGTGGATTGCCATTCACCTGTTTACCATTTATTTACTCAGCCCTCCACTGAACACATTTGGGTGTTGGCTCAACTGCCATATTATTTTTGACTTGTGGGCTAAGAACTTTCTTAATATAGAAGTAGAAACCTCTCCACCCCCATTTCCGTGTGGAAACTAAGGAGTAGAAACCAAGTAGAAACCTCTCCTCCATCCCCTTGTCTCATATACTAAATCAGAATTAGTAATTACATTCCAGGGAGATGGCAGACACTGTGATTAACTGAAGATGTGTGTGTGTGTGTATGTGTGTGTGTGTGTGTGTATGTGTGTGTGTGATCACAGGATTCTATCTAGAACAGCATATTTAGTTGTCTCCTTAGACTACTCTTGGCTATGATAGTTGCTTAGGCTTTCTTTTCTTTCAATGACCTTGACAGTTTAGAGAAGTACTGGTCAGAAATCTCGAAGAGAGAGACCTTGAGGCCACTTGTGGCAGAGGGACGATAGGAGAGTCTATTGATCTTCCTGCAGTTTTCTTTGGGAAAAGAAATGCATTGCAGTCCTGGAGGAGATATCCTCAGATCTGGCCATTGAAAACAAGCAGGTCACCGGGTGGCCTGAGCTGCTCGAGTGTGCCCCTTTCTGATGTATTCAGATCCCTTAGCTGATGGTAATACTGGAACTGACCTCTAGGGGTGCTATCAGCTAATGAAGGTTGTATTGTCTGTGCTCACTTCAGCTTCCCCCATCTACTGCTGGTTAGCTGATACAGGCTTAGCCCAGTTCCAGAGCTCCGCATGTGATTGGCTGAGGCCTTTGCTGTGGCTACTTCTTGGTAGAGCTTCCCTTTCCCTTTCTCCTCCTTAGTTATTTGCCAATAAACACCTTGCACGTCTCCCTTTCCGAATCTTTCCCCCTAGGGAAGCCGATGTGACGGTATCTGAGTTACCAATGTAGTGTGAGCGTCTGCATCTATAGCTACCACAAATTCAGTAGTCATAGTGATTTAACATTGTTTGGAATCATTAGTCCAGTTTTACTAGAATTAATCTGTTGAAATATTTCATTGTGAATCATTTTCAGATGCATTCACTATTTTTTTTAAATATGAGAAAGTTCTTTAAAAATTAATCTTAGACAAAGAATTTTCTGATGATGTGTTCATTTTGGTGGAGACAACCATATAATCATTTAAAAAGACATGTACATACATGAGGTGGAATTTACACAGCCTACAAAAGCCTGTTGGGGGAGGGGGAATAAAAGTAATGTCAACTGTAATTATAAATGGTTTCTTTACCAGACGTGAAGTTCTGTGCATGGACCGTGTTACCTGTGCTGCTAATGAACTCAGCTCAGGCGAGCTGCGGCAATTCTTGGCGCCTGTGATGTCCCACTAGCTACTCAGGCACATCTGCTCCCCTAGAAAGACCCTCCGGCCTCCGGCCTCTCCTCACATCTCTCCCTATTCCTGAGCAGAAGAAAGAGAACAGTCTTCCTAAGATGACAAGAAGAAACAAACAGTTGTTGAGTGCATTTTATGAGTACTATCTGGGACATTCCACCACCCCACATCTCATTACATCCAAGGAAGCACATGGCTACCACGATGGGAATGTGCTTTGTTCTCACGACTCCATGTTGCTTTCATGTTCCACTGACCAACCTCTCCTCGGGGACTGCTCCTGATTCTCAGGAAAACTTCACCTCTGACCTTAGGATACCATGCATAAATCCCAAACAGGACAGCACAAATATTCCAAAGAGATGCTTACACCGCACTGTATTAAAAGCCCAACCCCCCATGCCCTTGGCTCCTTGTTTCTCGCGCTCTGCTGTCTGTTACACGGAGTCCCTCTGCAGCGATGACGAAAGCCTGTTCTATTGAAGTCTCTGCCTCCTTTCTCTCCTTTCATCTGCTTAATCTTTCCTAACGTACAATTTACTCCACTGCTCCCTTCATTACAAAAAATGAGGGCGTTACTTCTTCCTTTTTATTTTTGGTTGGTTATGGGGCTTGAACTCAGGACCTGGGCACTGTCTGTGAGCTTTTGTGCTCAAGACTGGCACTCTTAACACTTTGGGCCACAGATCCACTTCTTGTTTTCTGGTGGTTAGAGATAAAAAAGTCTCAATGGACTTTCCTGCCCAGGCTGGCTTCCAACCTCAGTCCTCAGTTCTCAACCTTGGATTACAGGCATTAGCCACCAGTGCCCAGCCTGACTTATTTTTGGTGCCCGGAACAACCAAATATCACACCAAAATACATGTAATAAATACCATTTAATATAAGTAAGAATAAGAGAAAAAAGCAAAATTATAGGCTTTCATTTGACTTAATGGAAAAATGGAAACAATGTGCCCTAATACATACTATAATATCAGACCAATGTGCAATGTACTGCAAAGCTCTAACAATGTGGCTAAGCACAATGCTCAGTTATTAAACTTTTCAAGCATATAAAGATTATCTTCTGAAAGAGTGATGGGCTTCTCTTGGAGTGACCTTTGTGGAATTTTATGAATATTTCCCCTCAGCAATGTGCGACACTGATCTTGATACTTATTAGGAAGTTGGATGTACGATAATGGCATCTCAGCTTCTGGAGATGTTTTTCCCAGTGCTCATATTCAGAATCCAGTACTGGGGCCTCTAGCACTTGTGCTACAGCTCTACTTCAGGTTTGTGCTAGTTAATTGGAAAAGTCTCATGAACTCTTCTGCCTGAGTGGCTTTGAACCTCAGATCTCAGCCTCTTGAATACCTAGGATTATGAGAATGAGCTACCAGCACCCAGCTGCTCATTGTTTTGTTTTCCTGTCCACTTCACTGTCATTATGAGTCAGATCTTGTTGTCAGAAGATATTGCATCTGCTTAAGATGAGATTTTTCACTTAAACATTTCTTTCAATAATGCCTGCCTAAGCGCATAAGAGGCATTTCCCTAGGATTATAATCATGTGTCATTGCTAATAGGTATTATATATGTAGAGGAATTTAGGCTATGGATTGCTTTCCTTGAGACATGCCACCTGGTTGCAAGATTATGAAGGAGGAAATCTATGACCTTTACGTCCTCTTTTGGTTGCTGAAGGTCATTGGTGTCTGTTAAAATCCCAGGTGTTTCTTAAAGGTTACATCAGTTTAGGGCAATTTCTAACATATAAACAACATACAAATAACTCAGAACTTTTCTTTTTTGGTCTTGCTATGTAGCTCAGGCTGGGCCCTGTTGCCTTAGCCTCCAGAGTTGCTAGGATTATGTATATCACAATGCCCAGAACAGAACATTTTAAAGCAAAAAGGGGGGGGGTTGGGTGAGGAGTATAATTCTAGAACTCTAGCTGTTTGAGAAATTGCATTTTTAATGGCTATATTCAAAATTTGTATTTATAATGTTATATCTGATTTTTAAAAGTTGGTCAAAGATGATAGATTCAAATGCTAGGAAGTTTAGCCAATTTCATAGGCCATAAAGATTTTGTTACTGGCCGCACACTGGTGGCTTATGCCTGTAATCCTAGCTACTGAGGAAGCTAAGATCTGCGGATTGTGGTTCAGAGCCAGCCTGGTCAGGAAAGTCCATGAGACTCTTATCTCCAATTAACCACCAGAAAAGAAGAAGTGGTGCCGTGGCTTAAGTGGTAGAGCACTCGCCTTGAGCTAAAGAGCTCAGGGACAGCTCCCAGGCCCAGAGTTCAAGCCCCCCAACTGACAAAAAAAAATAAAAAAGATTTTGTTACTAAGTAGCCTCTGAGAACGTCATTTTTACAAATGTATCTATTGGCTATCTATTCATTCTCTTTTTGGTACCCATACTAGGGCTTGAATTCAGAACCTCATGCTCTCACTTGGCTTTTTCACTCAAGACTGGTATTCTACCACTTGAGCCACACTTCCACTTCTACTTGTTTGCTGGAGATGAATCCCTGGGATTTGTCTGCCTGGGCTGGCTTTGAAGTGGGACCCTCAGATCTCAGCCTTCTGAGTAGCTAGGATTACAAGCTTGAGCCATACCAGTGCATGGTTCAAAAATGCATAATTATGTGAACATTACACATCTTGTAATTTTTCATCTTTTTTTTGGAAATTTAATTGGTGGTTCTGCATTTTTTTTCTGCAACGAACATTCTACACATTACTGTATTCTCAGAGGAATTACAGAATCAAAATGCATGCAGATTTAAGTAATTCTTTATGCACATCATCAAGGTGCCAAGCTCCCAGGTTGCCAAGCTCCCATCATCACCCAGCAGTGCTGTGAGAGGAAATGGTCTCGCAGCAGGAATATATGCTGCTAAAACAACGGGTAAAGAGCCAGGGGGAGGCTCCTTGGCTTAATTTACATGTCTCTGTGTTTGTTAGGTTGGATGTCATTTCATATGCTATAGGCCACTTTTATTTCATTTGTGATTTGTCTAGGTTTCCTTTATCCCTAGACTAGGGGGGAAGGGGGTGAATTCCTTCTCGGAAGTTTTACAGTGTTAATCTATGCGACAGCCAGGTATAAATACACATTGACACCTGCACTACATTGACAACATCTGCTTTATAAGCTTGGGTTTCTCCCCATCTCACATGGAGGCATTCACCACAGAGGCAAAGCAGACTCAAACAAAGGCACCTTCAAGCAGCGGGGGGCCTGGCACAGTCTCTAATTCCTGAACGGGAGGGGGGGTGCCATCCTCCTGGTAAGGATAGTTCATTTATGTTTCTGCTTAGTTCCCTGAATTCTGCTTTATGAATTCCCTGAATTCTGCTTTATGAATTATTGCTTTTTGAAGTTACGTGTACAAGTACTATTTTATTTTGGTTTTGAGACAACAGTGAGAATTCCAGAGCTCATATGGCTCAGTTTGCTAAAATGACACGGAACTTAGATGACATCTACCTGGCTTACTGTCTGTGACGTCCATTTCTAGCTTTATCTTTCTATATTACCACACCATCTTCCCCTGGTGCTGCATGTCATTACATTTTACTTGTGTGTGTATGTGTGTGTGTGTGTGTGTGTGTGTGTGCTGGTTGTGGAGCTTGAATTTATGGACTGGACACTGTCCCTAAGCTTTTGTGCTCCAGGCTGGAACTCTACCACTTGAGCCACAACTCCATTTCTGGCTTTTTGGTGATTAATTGGACATAAGAATCTCAGACGTCTCTGCAAAGTCTGGCTTTGAACTGCAATCTTCAGATCTCAGCCTCCTGAATAGCTAGGGTTATAGGCATGAGCCAACAGCTTCCTTCCTAATTTTTTAAAAATCGTATGAACTAGGCACTGGTGGCTCACACCTGTAATCCTAGCTACTCAGGAGGCTGAGATCTGAGGATTGCAGTTCAAAGCCAGCCTGGGCAGGAAAGCCTGTGAGACTCCCATCTCTAATTAAGTCATAGAAAAAGCCAAAGTGGCCCTGTGGGTTAAGTGGTAGAGTACTAGTCTTGAGCAAAAAGGAGCTTAAGGACAGTGCCTGGGTCCAGAGTTCAAGCCCCAGGACAAGAAAGAACGAAAAAGAAAGAAGGGAAGAAAGAAAGAAAGAAGGAAGGAAGGAAGGAAGGAAGGAAAGAAAGAAAGAAAGAAAGAAATGAGTGCCAGGCTACTGGTGGTTCACTCCTGTAATCCTAGCTACTCAGGAGCTACTGAGGAGGCTGAGATCTGAGGATCGCTGTTAGAAGCCAGACCAGGTTGGAAAATCCATGAACCTCTTATCTCTAGTTAACCTCCAAAAATGCCAGAAGTGCAGCTGTGGCTCAAATTGAGCATATCAACTGAGTTAAAGCCCTAGGACCAGACAAAAAAATTTATAAAAGACAAAATTTATATGAGGTATTGGTTTTATAATGATAATTATATAACATTGATAGGCTGCTGAGCAGGAGAGGAGACAGTTTTCCCCCCTTTCAGGGGGATGTTTCGTCATCTTGGGGGACATTTTAGTTGTTGTGCCTCTGGGACAGGGAATCAACTGGATGTTGCTAGAATCTAACAGTTTACTTCCAGAGAATGCTGTTAAGTAACCGTGGGGAACATCTGCTCTCCAGGGACCGGGCACCCGACATACGGGTTTTGCAGCTTCGTTAGGAGGGGAGCTGGAGTTGGGGGTGGGTGTGCGGAGCGCCCCTCTGGAGCCATCTGCCTCGGTTCAGGTTCGTTCCCTGTGAACGAGTAGGAGTAGGAGCAGACGTGTTCGAAGTGAGAGCGATGAGGGATCGAAGTTAGTTGACAAAGGTAACTGATTTGCATCTTAGCCTAAAGAACCGGCCTCGCTAAGCAGCTGTGGAGGGGCTTGCAGGATTCGCAGCGAGCACTAGATGGCACTGTTGACTCACTCTGCCGTTTGTCAGTTCCACAATTTCCTGCCCAGGGTCCATCAGGACAGTGTGTGTGTGTGTGTGTGTGTGTGTGTGTGTGTGTGTGTGTGTGTGTGTGTGTGTGTGTGTGTGTGTGTGTGTGTGTGTGTGTGTGTGTGTGTGTACAGCCCCCTGCCCAGGGTCCATCAGGATAGGTGTGTGTGTGTGCGGTCCATCAGGATAGGTGTGTGTGTGTGTGTGTGTGTGTGTGTGTGTGTGTGTGTGTGTGTGTGTGTGTGTGCAGCCCCAGTCAGTATACAAAGTTTTATTTTTCGCTCACTTTATTGACTTGGCTTACAATTTTTCTTGTACTTAAAGACAAAATGAATTAATTTTTAGGTAGCAGGGAGGAGACTCTTGTTCTAGCTGGGCTTACACAACCTTTCAACCTTGGCCATTTTTGTATAAGCAAAGTACAGTGGAATTTCTTTCTTTTTTTTTTTTGTACAGTGGAATTTCTTAACGAGTGATTAAGGAATCCACTCTGTTTCTAAAAACATATGACATATTGGGCAAAGGCTTTATGGAGATATCATTCATATACCACACAATCGACCTATTTTACAGTGTATAATTGACTGGTTTTGGTATGCCCATGGAGTTGTATAAAAGCCATCACAATTAACTTAAAAATCTTTCCATTATTCACAAAGAAATTCTGCGAGCAATCACAGAATTGTCCCCTGGACAACCACTAAGGCAGTTTCTACCTCTGTGTGTGTGTGTGTGTGTGTGTGTGTGTGTCTGTTTTGGAGCCTTTTTTTTTTTGTCCAGTCCGGGGGCTTGAACTCAGGGCCTGGGTGCTGTTCCTGAACTGGTTTTTTTTTTCCTCAATGCTAGCACTCTACCAGTAGAGCCACAACATCACTTCTGGCATTTTCTGTGTATGTGGTACTGTGGAATTGAACCCAGGGCTTCATGCATGCTGGGCAAGCTCTCTACCGCTGAGCCACCTTCCCAGTGGGAGACATTTTAATGAATTCAATTTTCCAGTCTGATGGCCTGACTCCCTTCACATGACAGAATGTCTTCGAGTTCCTGCGCACTGTAGTGTACATCCAGGGTTCATTGCTTTGCATTGTCCATCGTGTAGCTCTTCATCGCAACATCATTCCCCAGTTGGCAAATGGGCTTGACTTAGCTTGGGCTGCCATAACCAGTGCCTTAGCCTGTGTGGAGTTTTGTATTCATCCCCTGAAGAGTCGGCTGCTTGCTCAGAGACTCCAGTGATAAATTCTGCTCTGTATGCACCGTTTAAAATAGAATCGCCTGCATAATTGGAAGTTATTATTGATGTTTCCAGCTGTTTACTAATGTGGCAGCAACTATGATTTGTGCTTTAATATTTGTTTCAAAGCCCATTTACTTTGTAAATGTAGATCTAAACAGCTCACGAGAGATTCCCAAGTGGCCCATGCTAATAGATGTGTGTGTTGACAGGACCACCAGAAGATGGCGCCAGACACACATGAATACAGTTCGACCCAGCTGCCCTGAGTCATACAGGCTTCCCTATTTATGAATCAGATCTGTTGTCGTTCTAGTTGGCTTTCTTTTCTTTTTTCCAGGCCAACATCACATGTAAGTATAGAAACATCTCTGTACTTCTGGTGTTGAGAGGGGTGTGTCCCTTCAAACAGGGCATGTTTTAAGGTATGTATTTTGATAAGTGAACAAGATTGTGGTCAAGGTCTTACATCCCTTAATTGTTCAATAAATTGCAGCTGATTAACTAATGGGAGCAGATAAAGAGTGGTTAGCAAGAGGGCAGGTGATAGTACTTTCTTTGCTTTTTTCTTTTTCTTGAGCTGGTACTGGGGTTTGAACTCGCTTAACTTGCATTTTCCCTTAACTTTCTTGCTTAAGACTGGTGTTCTACCACTGGAGCCACACCTCCATGTCTAGCCTTTTGCTGGTTAATTGGAGGTAAGAGCCTCTTGAATTTGCATATTCAGATTAGCTTCCAACCAGGATCCTCAGATCTTAGCCTCCTGAGTAACTAGGATTACAGGAGTGAACCTCTTGTGCCTGGATTTCACTGGAGTATTAATAGGAGATTTTAAGGATATTCATATATTTGTTAACAGTGTAGAACATCACTTGAAAAGAGTCTCACTAGGAGAGGTAAGATGTGAAAGTAGATTTTATTTAATTATGACTATGAAGGTTTTCTTTTTCTTTCTCCTTTTTCTTTTTGCCAGTCTTGGGGTTTGAACTTCTGGGCCTGGCACTGAATCTGAGCTTTTTTGTTCAAGGTTAGTGCTCTACCACTTGAGCTCTACTTCTGGCTTTCTTCTCCCCCTCCCTAACCCCTCATTTTTTTTTTGTTGTTGTTGTTTAATTGGAGATAAGAGTCTCATAGATGTTCCTGCGTGTTTGGCGTTGAATCCTAATTCTCAGATCTCAACCTCGTGAGCAGCTAGGATTACAGTGTGAGACACTGACACCCAGCTTGAAGGTTCTTCTTTAAAATGTTTTATTGTTATTATAATGGTGGTGTACAGAGGGGTTACAGTCACATAAGCCAGGTATTGAAGATTCTTGATCTGGATTCTTTTTGTCATCTCTGCTAGGATTATTAGAGTATAATCCCACTGTGTAGGGGGAATAAAAGAACAACCCTCTGTAGACGCCGCGCCTGTTTCCCAGGGTCATTGAGAAAATGTGTTTATGTTGCCGGCTCCACGGGTGCCCTGTGTGGGTTCTCTAGACAGTTTTAGAGGCATGAGGATCTGCGGGCATTTTGAAATCCACGCTGGTATACTTCCCAGCTACAGCACCAACATAACGCAGAGAGGTTTCAGAGACAGATGAAGAACACTCACAATGTGACCATGTGCAGCACTTGAAGTAGAAAAACAATGTAGTAGTGACCGGATGCCTAGCCCTATTCCAGTGAGTACCTGTAACTGTGTCTCTCCCATGAGTGTGCATTTGCATACAGGACCAGCTGCATAATTAGCAGGGCCAGGGCTGAATGAAAACAGGGGACCTCTTGTTCAAAATGACTGGAACTTTCAGCCATCTTGAAATTATATCAGTAAATGACTAGGACTCGAATAAGCGAGGTCCTGAGCTACTGCACAAGTTTTATGCCCATGAAGTACATACACTCTCTCTTTCCTTTCCTCCTCTCTCGTCTCTCTGTGTAAGAAAAAATAGGGAGACCTAGAAAAGAGCTTTCTTACAATTCTGTTCTCACTGCTGGATCTCTGTCAAGACATTTTGGGATAGGTAATTCTTTGTTGTGGGGCCTGGCCTGGCCATTGTGGATGTTAGCAGCACCTTCCTTCTTTAAACTTTCTAGATGCCAGGGGCATCTTTCATTCCTGGTTGTGACAATCAAAAATATATTTAGGCCTTGGCCCAATGTGTTCCTGTGGGGCAAAATCACCGATTAAGAATAGCTGCTTTGGGGTTGGAGGCGTGGCTCAGTTTGTAGAGTGCTAACCAATGAGCAGAAAGCATCAGGTTTGGAGTTTGAGGACAAGTCTTGGACAAAACAAAAACAAAAACAATAAAAAACAACAATAAAACAATAGCAGCTTTTTTTTTTCTTTCTTTTTTCAGTCAGTCGGGGGCTTGAACTCTGGGCCTGGGCACTGTCCCTGAGCTCTTCGGCTCAAGACAAGTGTTCTACCACTTGAGCCACAGCGCCACTTCCAGTTTTCGGGTGTTTAATTGAAGATCAGAGTCTACGAATGTCCCAGCCTGGGCTGGCTTTGAACCACGATCCTCAGATCTCAGCCTCCTGAGTAATTAAGATTACAGGCATGAGCTACTGGTGCCCAGCAACTATAGCAGCTGTAAGGGAAGGTTTACAACATCCCAAAAGATAGCTCAGTGTCTTATTATTTCCTTTTCTCAACCTGCTATGCGCTGCCCTTGCCAAACATAAGGAAAATAGGAAAGGCAGTGTTTCTGGTGGGGCCAGAATACCAAACATCCACAGTGGACAGTTGTGTTGGAGACTCATTGAGAAGTTCAAGGGCATCCCGGTTCTACCTAGGTCTAGCTTGTCCCTGTTTGTCTTGGGTGAATATACATTTCACAGAGTATCTGTTCTCTAAGTCCTGCAAATGTATCCTTTAATCCTAGACTCAGAAACCCCTTGACTGGTGAAGGAGACACCAAAGGCCTTTCAGTGGCAGGCGAGGAGAGGGCTGTTTGGATTGCTAATTTGTTTTCACTCCTTGGTCTGTTTTCCCTTCATGCTGCTGTTCCTCTGTAGACCTTGAGTATGAATAATTCTGCATAGCCTGAGGGGAGAAACGGGAGGCCGATGTGTAGGGTTGTTTGTACTGTAATGAAATAGAAATTTTAAAAGCTTAGCAAAGCCTGAGCCGTAGAAAAGAGAGGGTGGGCGGGCAGGCTAGCATACAATTTGAAAAATTACTCATAAAGCATAAGAAACTCTGTCTGCCTCTTGGAGGCCAGGGAGCTGAATTGACCATTTTATTGTTTGAAAGTTATCCCCACATTAACCGGCCCCCCTACCCTCCCAAAAAAACTAATGTTGAGTCTGAAGATAGTGTCCCAGTCAATTATATGTGAATGAGGTTGTTTTCTTCACTCTAATTTTGCTTCTATTAACAACTTGAAAGACATAGAAAACATAGATATGTTGTGGGATGTGAGTAGAGTCTGTATTGTTGCATTTATATTTTGGTCTGGGTTTATTCTGACTTAATGATAAAGAAATCAAGACCCCCAGGCTTCCTTGAGGAATCTGTTGGGCCCTTAACTATGGAACTTTGTCCAGAGGTATGGTGGATTTCTTCTTCATGACAATTGTCTGGAAAATGTACAGGTTTTCTTGGTTTCTTTTTATTTTGCTGGTCCTGGGTCTGGAACTCTGGGCTTGGGTGCTGTCTGTGAGCGTTTGTGTTCAAGGCTACCGCTCTACCACTTGAGCCAACAGCACCACTTCTGGTTTTTTGGTAGTTAATTGGAGATAAGAGTCTCATGAACTTTCTTGCCCTGGCTGGCTTTGAACTGCGATCCTCAAGTTTCAGCCTTCTGAGAAGCTGGGATTACAGGTGTGATCCTCCTGTGCCTGGCAATGTGCAGGCTTCCTAAGTGTTTTGGGGCTATATTAACAAGGCTAGAGTGGTGCTGGGTGTTACTGTGTGGATTCCAGGGAGAGGGCAGCTATGTTCTCAGGATGCAGAGTTCTCTCTCCTCCATGTGCTTCATTCACTTTTCCTCTCCCACCATCCAAGTCTCATGAAAGAAATGCCACTTCTCAAACAAATCTTGATCACTTAAATTCAGCTTTTGGGGGTACTGTTTGTTTTTCTCAGGGGGCAGATTTTTTTATAAAATTAAGGAAGGGAAACATGTAGATCCCATGGCAATCCATATACAACTGAGGATGGATGGGGGAGGGAAGGGGGGGTTCCGTGTAATGTATAGGGAGACACAACTTTTGTTTTTGAAATTTCTTTTGCTTTCTTTCCATTTTTTGACCATACTTGGTCTAAGCTGTGTTTAATAAAAATAACAGGAGAACTAAGGTAGGCTTACTGTATTTTCTGTTTTTTTTTTGGGTCCAGTCGTGGGGCCTGAACTCTGGACCTGGGTGCTGTCCCTCAGCTCTTCAGCTCAAGGCTAGTGCTCTACCACTTGAGCCACAGCGCCACTTCCAGCTTTTTTCTTTTTGCTTATGTGGTGCTGAGGAATCGAACCCAGGGCCTCAGGCATGCAAGACAAGCGCTCTACCACTGAGCCATCTTCCCAACCCCCTTACTGTATTTTCTATATGGAGGGCTATTCCCTCAAATTATGAGCTCTTTGGGCTATGAGTCCCCAGCAATTAGAATATGCCTACCAGATAGTAAGTGCTCCATTAAATGGACTGAACTGGTTGTCAAACATGAAAGAATTGAGATGAAAGAAAAGAGCAGATCAATAGAAACCATTCCTATTGATGGAAAAACAAATTAACAACATGTATTTTTTTTAAAAAAAGAAAAAAGGAAAGGAGCTTAGAGTAGTAGAATGGAGTTTTAATTCCTCATTGCATGGAAGGGCATCTTTGATTTTTAGAATTAATATAACACACTGGAGTTTCTGTCTGCTGGGTATTAACTCTAGCTGTTATATACAAAGGAACTTGTAATTTTGTCCTCTCCTTTCACTGGTAGCTGAGAATCTGCTGGGAGTGTCAATGGCACCGGAGGCTCACACCTGCAACCCTAACTACTCAGGAGGCTGAGATCTGAGGATCATGGTTTAAAGCCAGCCTGGGCGGGATAGTGCATAAAACTCATCTCCAATTAACTACCTAAAAGGCTGGAAGCAGAGCTGTGGCTCAATTGGTAGAGTGCTAGACTTAAGCCAAAGAAGCTCAGGGGCAGTGCCCAGGCCCTGAGTTAAACATCAGGACTGGTGTGCTTATGTGCTTTCTCTCTCCCTCCCTCTCTTTCTCCCTTTCTCTCTCACATACACATGTACATGTGCATAAAGACTAAGATGATTTTAAGGGTTGGTGGGAAGAGGACTGGAGTCAGAGCAGAAGGGTTATTTGATGCTCAGATAGAATGAGTTAAACTATCTGAAATTCCACAGTGAGCAAAGTATAAAACTATCTTGTGCTGTCCCTTGGATTTCTTATGTTAGAGGAAAATTTAAAAAGATACAGAATAATCATGAGTCTCAGCTAAAAAATGATCATATTATAAGTTTTGTTTAATCATTCATTCATTTACAAGGTGTTACAATTGGTTTAAAGGAAAATATGAAGAAACTTCAAGCAATCCTGCAATAAATTAAAAAAAAGAGGCAATATTGGCTAATGTCTTAGTGATAGAAATAAACCATTGTGTTTCTTGGAGGATAAAATTCATGTCCAGGCAATAGATAAAAATCATTTGCATTCCTACTAGTTTTCTACGATTTACAGAGCTCAAAGTCAATGCAAAGTATTGAGAATTAAATCATCTGGAATCATACTTTGGAATCACCTTCATTGAAGATCCATTTTAATCTTCTTCCTCCATTTGCATATTTTTACCATTTTTTAAAAAGGAAAAATGAACAATGCTTGATAAGAAATGTACTCATTACCTTGCTCATTTGATTGTAAACCCTCTGTACAGTATTTTCACAATAAGAAAACTTATTAATTAAAAAACTTCATTCAGTTATTATTAGACATATAGACATATGCCTATATAGTAATATAGTAATTTTATAGTAATATAGTAATTATAATGCCTATATTACTATATAGTAATATAGTAATTATAATGCCTATATTACTATATAGGCATATGTCTATATGTCTAATAGTAACTGTTGGCAATCAACAGTACTTTCTGAAAAAGAAAACTCTTTTGACAGCTTTCTTTTGTGGCTTCCTTTTCAACTCCAAGAGGCCAGGATGACATGTTGGTGGGATGCAGGGAAGGAGGAGAATGGGGGCGACTATGACCATAACACACACCCCCGAGTGTACCTTTTCTGAGGTAGTAGTTACAGCTATGTTTTACCTTGTTTAGTCTCTGCGATACTTGGAGTTGCATCCAGTGGTCCATGGAAATCTTAGGAGATACATTCTGGAGCTCTGTGAAAGGCAGGCAAGCATAGCATCACTCTTTTTTTTTTTTTTTTTTAGCATACATGTGGGGTTGGCTCTTTGCTAGGGCAAAAAGTGGTGCTGTTAGAATAGTCTTTAATGTGCTTGGAAGATGGGGAGGATTGGGGAAGAGGAGGGTGGGCAGAGGGTGTTGTAAGTGAAAGGAACTGTATAGGAGGGAATCTTTCTTTCCTTTTGTTAAAATGGTTAACTTTAGGCCATTAAACTAAAAATGACTCTGCTGTAATCAAATCAAAACTTAACTCAGTAAAAAGGATGCTAGGAAAACAAAATGTAAGCTTCATTAACTAGAGTCCTCAACGAATTGCTTTCTTTTTTTTTGGTCCGGTTATGGGGCCTGAACTCTGGGCCTGAGCACTGTCCCTCAGCTCTTCAGCTCAAGGCTAGCGCTCTACCACTTGAGCCACAGCGCCACTTCCGGCTTTTCTCTTTTTGCTTATGTGGTGCTGAAGAATCGAACCCAGGGCCTCATGCCTGCAAAGCAAGCCCTCTACCACTGAACCACCTTCCCAGCCCCTCAAGGAATTTCTAACTAGGAGTTTTTCTACCGGAATGATCAAAATAAGACCACTGTTCTACTTGAGGCAAGCAAATACTTTCTTTACCGTGCTTCTGAATTCATCCTATGAAATAGGTCCCATCAGCCTTCATAGGCAGATTCCAGACCATCTGGCATATAGAGGTGCTTGATTTGTGAATCACTGTTTGAATAAACTTAAAAAATTATTGTGATTAAGATGATCTTTGTTGGGCAGGCTGGTATTTCATGCCTATAACCTTAGCTGCTCAGGAGGCTGAGGTTCTGAGGCTTGTGGTTCAAAGCCAGCCCAGACAGACAAATCCCAGGGATTCTTGTCTCCAATTAACTGGCAAAAAGCTGAAAATGGAGGTGTGGTTCAAGTGGTAGAGCACTAGCCTTGAGCAAAAAGTCAAGTGAGAACAAGGCTCTCTCTCTGTGTCTCTCTCTCTCTGTTTCTCTCTCTCACACACATATACTCTTTCACACACTCACACACACACAAATGATATTTTAATGCTTATCTCAGAGTATTCTCACTAAGATAGAAAAAATGCATCTGAAAATTCAATTCTTATTGGTTTTTGATGACCTATAGCTCAGGGCAAAAGAACCCATTTTGAAGTTGAATAGTAAAAAATAGAAATGAAAGCTCTGTTTTTGAAAGGCAGAAACACAGATATTTACTCAAAAGACCCTGATCTGACTGAAGTAACTCAGTGTTTGAGTGATGGCAGTGTGGATCCCAAATCATAGGGTCAAAGATAAAAATCAACTTCTGGGCTTGAGGTTGAAAAATGACCCTTGAGAAATGACCTTTTCAAATGAGATATTTAGCACAAGCAATTTTTTTTGAACACAAAGCTCTATTTGCTTACTCATTTTCCCTCCTCTTTCTTTACAAGGTAAACATTGGTGGGAAGCTTTTTATTCTTTCCTTGCATTTGAATATTGGAAAATCCATTGTGAATAATAATTAGTAGGCCTTTGCATCACAGAATTTGAATGATTTGGAATGAAGAAAAGGAGACAAGAAGTCATAAACCTTCTTTTGAAATCATCAAGCCTTTTTACATAGATGGTGTGGCTGAATCACACATCTGTGTATTAGAGACAGTTTAAAAGCCAGATATTATTTGTGATTGCAGCCAATTTTCATAATTTGAGCTGTAACTCAAAATAGCTGGGATTTTTGGATATTAGCATCTTCTTGTTGTTACTATGAAATATTAAACATGTAAAATATGAAAACGAAACTGTGAATTTGGTCTCCTTTGAGTAAACAGAGAGAAAAAAACATATGTGCGCTTAAGAACATTTAGGACTTTTTATTCCTTGTGGGGATGGGTAGGGTAATAAAGTTAAGACAGACTGGAACATTTCTTCTTATTGCATTGCATTTCTATCAGTCACAATATCTCCAAAGGCATTTAAAATGGGTCATTGGTAAATTAGTGAAACATACCTCCCCTCCCCCAATTCTCAGCTGCATTTAATAATTCAGTCAGGACCCTTGGTAGGTACAAATGTCTAGTTTAGAGCTCCCAAATTACTAAGAGAATGATTACTGAATCAGGGGGAAAGGGCAGAGTCTGACACACAGAGTGATTCGTAAGTCCCTGCTCTATGGGGAAAAAAAAAATCAGGCTACAAAGAATTCGAGTTTTACTTGTGCACTTGCAGACGGCATGGTCTCTCAGGAATGTCAGTATGTTTGGTGTGTTAAAATATAAATTCACTCCTTGTGCCCGGAAGCATTTCTCTTTCCACTGGTGAGTCTCCACAGGGTACGAACAAGATAGAAGCAGGCCAATGTGGAGGTCTCTTTTCCTTGATCGATGGTGCAGCTGACATCCAGGAACAAGAGTGGATTCCTGATCACATGGTAGCATTCTAGCATTGTTTGACCCCTAATGAGAGAGGGAGTTGCAGTCTAGGAGGATCTGTCATGCGTTCTGATTTCCCATGATTACAGGAAGATTGGGAAGAAAGACTGGAGAGGGACACCTGGAGAAAAGCTCCAGTTCTTTAGTCAGTGGTCATTCACCTACAGGCTGGTGGCAGGGATCTGTCTTTTATTTATTTTTTGGTCTTCAAGTTTATTGCTGCTTATAAAAGAGATGAAAGGTTCAAGTGTTCCCCAGTGAGGTGAAGACATCAACTTTTGCTTAGACTCCAAAAGCTATTAAGGTTAGAATATCTCTGGATAGCTATTCTGGAAGAACCAAACTGTTAGTCAACAGTTGCTATTCCTATTATTAAAAAATGCGTTATTCCTTGATGATCACATAATGCTCTAGATTGTGTAATATAATAATGTCATATTGTAAAATAGCCTGTGTAATAGCAGTGGTTACAAGGGCCACAATAGCCTGTGATAGGTCCTTTTGGGTCCTTTGTAGGTGGCTTGGGGTGTGGGGAATCATGGTCTCTGGAATTTTCCTTCTTGCCTGGCCATTGAGGTTGATTTTTGAGGGGATACCACATTAGAAGAGCCCCTAAAGGGTTTTTTTTTTTTCAGTTGTGGGCCTGGGCGCTGTCCCTGAGCTCTTCAGCTCAAGGCTAGTACTCTACCACTTGAGCCACAGTGTGACTTCTGGTTTTCTGGTGGTTTATTAGAGATAAGAGGCTTATGGACTTTCCTGCCCGGGCTGGCTTTGAACCACGATCCTCAGATCTCAGCCTCCTGAGTAGCTAGGATTACAGGGGTGAGCCACCAGTGCTCAGCTAGGGGTCTTTTTTTTTAAATTGGGAAGAAATGGAAGGTTACATTGTAGTGATGACATAAACTGGCAATCAAGAAGAGAGACTGAGTGGCTAGCTGAAATGATTGAGTAATTCTTGGTTCATGTTTCGCATCTCAAGATGCCTTCTGCCTACACACACACATAGGAACAAAGTGGTTATACCTTGGCTGGTAAAGGTCACGGTTTGTAGTCTAAGACTCAGAACCTAAGGAGAAGATGAAGTATTTCAGGGAGATCTCAATAAGACTATCCTTCACTCACTATACCACCCAGGTATAATTAATGACCATGCTATGACCTAAGAGGTGTGAATGTGAGCTAATGAGGCTGGCTCTTGGGTGTGGATTAAGTAATTTGTGCCTTCTTCATGGTAACACTTCATTTAAATTCTGAAAGCCATGGAACGCAAACCCAGTGGGAGGCAAAAGAAAACTCTTTTCCATCCTAGATCCATGGCTGCTCCTTCAGCTCCAAGGTGACTCACTCATCGTCTTAAATCTTCCAGCAACTATTTAACAGAGGGAAAATGAGATCCAATGTATCCAATCTTTCTAAATGACTTCATAATTTTTTTCTTAACTTTTTGTTGATTCAAGATAAATTTGGTTCAGAACAAATAACCCCAAAATATAATGATAGGAGACTAGATAGAGTATGTCACTCCAAAAGATGCCTCTTTAGCCTCCTGATTCCTTTCCCTTGACTTCCTCCTTCTCCTTTCCTACCACAGACAAATTCTTGAAAGCCAAGTACCCTCTTCCCATGACTCTATTGCTACATCTCTAATCCCAGCCCTGGGAGATGGAGGCAGGGGGACCAAGAATTCTAGATCAGCCTGGGCTCCACACACCTAAAAAAAAAGAAGAAATAGATCGGAAGTTTTCCTTTTATAAGGGAAATTTACATCCATAAAGCAAACTTCACTTGTTAAGGAGATATAGGTAAGAACTGGCTAAGTCACTAGACACTGTTATTAAAAAATAGAAAAAAAACATGTAATTAA